>NW_020290281.1:0-1272819 GCF_003184535.1 Aspergillus eucalypticola CBS 122712
AGACGGACGTTGCCTCGTAGTTGGGCTGGGTTGGCGCCGGACCATTCATCGAGCTTCTGGCCCTTCAGGAAGGTCATGAAGGTTGGGGTTGCTCGGACGCTGTATTTCATGCTGACGTCCATGGCAGTACTGATGTCGACTTTGATGAGGGTGGCTTTGGCGCCTGCTTCCTCGGCGAGTTCGTCGTACGTCGGGTAGACCATTTTGCAGGGCGGACAGGTGGCCGAGGTGAAGAAGATGACGGCGCATGAGTCGGCGGCGGCAGCTAGGTGGTGCTCGAGCTGGGCGAGGTTGCTTGCGATGCGCACAGAACCTTGAGTAACGGGGGCAGGTTGCGCAGGGGCGGTTGGTGCGCTGGTGGAGGGCGTTTGAGTGCCGACTGTGCCAGTGCCAGCGCCAGTGCCTTGGGTTACACCGCGCAGGGCCATTTCGATCTGGGGCTTCATCATTTGCCCAAAAGGGGTGCTCAGGAAAGTCTGCGGTAGGTTTTGAATATGCTCAGGGATGCCTTTGCCGAGAGCAAACATGGCCAGATCCTGCGTGAAGTTGTTGCAGTTGTGCAGGAAGAGGTCGTAGGACTGGACGGCCGGGTTAGAGAGATGACCGGGCTGGGGATACGGGCTCTTACCTCAGGGGTGTAGATTTCCGCAAGCGACTGGATGTATTCTTCGATTACATCCATGGGGAGCTCGGTCTTGCCAAGATGCAGCTTCTCCATGGGCTGTCCATGATGAGTACTGCCGGGGACGGCCGTTTGGATGCCTTGGCCAAAGTAATACTCGACGCCGTTCAGCACCAGCGACGTGTGGTAAATGGCATCGATTTGCGTGCCCGTCAGGGCTAGCGAATACTAGACGAAGTTAGACACACGAGGCGACTCTGCCACAACCAATGCGTGTCTCACCATTCGCGCAAGACCCTGCTCCGCATTAGCCCATGACTCCTTGACTAAACATGTACACGTGAAGCTATGGAAATCACCTTGGATAGGTCATAGACATACAGCTCGACATCCATGACGACGGCTGCTGAGACAGAGGTCTTCAAAGCAAAGCTGCGAAGTATGAGAAAGCACCAGGAGGACTGAATCGCAACTCCGAAATGCCTGGGAAATGTAACCCTCGTCGGCGCAAACGCAGCTGAAGAAGTAACAAGAAGAACGTCCAGGCATCGCGGGGTTACGTCAGCAGCCCGCCGGCCATCACGAGATTAACTGCAATCGAAGACAATGGAAGCAACCCATCTTCTTCTCACCTCATCTTCCTCGGAGTCATCGACATCCCCATCCGGACTCCCAACGGCAGTGCGATGTAAATCGGCAAATCCCGATCCTTACCAGCCTACCAAATGTCCATGGCTCATCCGCCCCCGCGCCTCATCTCCAACCACCCTTTCCCTTGACATCATCGCAGTTTGCGACAGCTTAACAACTGCCTACACACTATCAAAGGGCATACACAACTAATCGCTACCATGGTAAGTCACCATGACTCTTATCGCATGTACATACTCCCCCCTCAACCAATGCGCTAACCACCATCACCACAACCAGCCCCCCAAAAAGCGCAGCGCCCCAAGCAGCGGCCCCGCGCCCAAACGCGCACGCCAATCTAAACTCGCCAAAGAGAACGACATCAGCGCATCGGAAGAGAACGAAATCAAAGAAGTATTCCACCTCTTCTCCGAGACCGTCGAGGAATTCGCAGATCAAAAGGAAGGCGTGATCCCACGCGGTGATGTGCGCAAAGCCTTAGTGTACGGTTCCCCTTCCCTAGACATCCACATTGCGACGAAAGAATAACTGACTCAGTGCAACAATAGAGCCCTCGGCCTTGACCCCACCGACAGCGAAGAACTCCACTCCATCATCTCGGCTGTCGACCCCACGGATACCGGGTACGTGCTGTACGAGCCGTTTCTGGCTGTCGCGGCGGCGAAACTACGATCTAGGTCTGATGATGCGATGGCGGCGGAGGTGGATGCGGCGTATCGGTTATTTACGAGGGGCTCGGGGGGATTGATTACGTTTAACCATTTGAAGAGGATAGCGCGCGAGTTGAAGGAGGACGAGCTGGGTGATGAGTTGTTGAAGGATATGATATTGGAGGCGAATGGTGGGGCTGGGGTGCATGCTGGGGTTACGTTGGAGCAATTCCATGATGTTATGACTAGGGCCGGGGTATTTTGATTGTCTTTTTGGTTTGCTTAGTTGGGGATATGGGATGGGTTGGGTTGATACTTCAGCGGGCGTTGGGTATGTGATTATGCTGGTTACTGGGGTGTTATTTACTATCTGGGACAGGGTGTTGGACATACGGCATGCTTCTTGGGATTATACAGGATCGGTTATGGAGTGTCAAAAATAGTGTACTTTAGCTATAAAGCGATAATCAGATATCAAGTACATACAGTGTTATACAAAGCCGTGTTCAACGTCTCGTCGATTATTCCAGAGCAAAACGTAGAGCAAACAGTCAAGAACATGTGGATAAACGCTTTCTAAAGAGTCGTACTCGGGGTATCATATAATGCTGATATACACAATCGGGCAGAGCAAGGTTGGGCAATCGAGACAGAAACGGTTCAGTCAACGTCGGACATAAGCAGGGACTTCTCAGACCGAGGTTCAACATTCAACGCCGTTGAGACGCTGGTCGCTTGCGATACATCGGATGTGGAGTCTCCTGTGGCAGCAGATGTTGTAGACATGGTCTCTGATGGCGTGCAGCTAGAAGAAGGTGCTGAACCCTCCTCTTCCGCCAAGCCAGAGTCCACGTCCTCTGCAGCCTCTGGGGAGTAGTCGTCAACTGCCTCGTAAAAGAGCATGAAGGCGCCGCCCTGAGACATGACGCTCGCTTCGCTGACCATCTGCACGTCTTCGTCGCTTAGCCTGTACCAACGCTCGTCTCTCTCCTTGTCTCCATCTGCCTCGATAATTGCGTCCGGAACGTGGGCCGGAAAACTGTCCGTCGGATATTTTCTGTAACATATGTAATGGCCATTCTCATGACGGCCGTAATGAGTGATCACAGCACGCAACTGATAGTGACCGCCTGCAGTTGCGCCTCTTCCTGCATGCGAGAGCATGGATACGCTGGGATTGGTCTCCCAGGCTTCAAGATTTGGTTCCCCATTTTTGGAAACTCCGCCCAAGCACCATGGATTCAAGTTGAGGGTATTGGGAAACTTGACGGCTGCGTAATTCTTCCGGAGCATTCCCGTAGTTTCGTCAAACATGCTGCGATTGATGTGAATAACTAGGCACTGTGGGGGCCTGGCAACCACGGCCTGTCTTGACTTGGTCGTCGACACGCGATTTTTTCCGGGAATATGGCATTTCTGAGAGAGCGTCTTCTCTGCAAAGTCCTCCTCTCCCAACGCTTGCTCAACGGCCTGTAAGCGTTCCTGTGCGGAGCTTCGAAGCGCATCTGATATTTTCGGTGATTCCGGAGTAGCACTCGGAGTCTCCTCATCATCGCTGATTTGCTTCAGCAGGTTCAATAGCTGAGACTGTACCCGCAACAAAGTGCACTTTGCGCATTCCACTCCCTCAATGGGCTCCAGATGCATGTAATGATGGAGACACTCTCGGATGTCGTACTCAAACTTTGGACCGAGCGGTACAGTCAAGCAGTTGAAGGGAATGAGCGAGAGCCCTTCGGTCCAACCACACTGGATGCAGCCCACTCTTTGCGCAAGAAGACCTTCCAACGGATTCCGAAAGACCTGGTTTCCAGTTGACCGTGACTCCGCCCCACTGTTTTCTTGTAGCTCCTGTGATGAACCAGACCCAATCACATGCTCCTGCGGTCCTGCCATCTTCAGGCCCAAGTTGCGCGTGTGTCGCCGAGTCGCCTGCTGGACTTCCAGATCCAACTGATCAACAATCTTCGAGAAGTACTCCTGTGCATCCTGCTGCTGCCAGCTGCTCATCGATTTGAGATCCGCCGGGGTCCACAGACGTTGGCCATTGCTGTCTGCACTATTGAGTCGCTCTATGATATCCTTCAAAGCTTGATGCGTGGACATAAGGGCTTTCTCTCCTAGCTGCTCAACATTCTGATCCAGAAACTTCTCCAACGACTGGAGAGATGCCAGTCCTTGTATGATGCTGTTTTGATAGCACGAATTATCCCAGTTTCCAAGCCCTGGCGGTACGTTGTTCTTGCTGCTCAAGAGGGAGGTCCCGAAACTCGAGAAAGCCGGAGCGCGAGGGAAGAGGGAGGAGAAGGAGGTATCGTCAAGGCCAAGTATCCGTTGCATCGCTTCACTCTTGGCCTCAAAGGTCATCGAAAGAGGGTTCTCGTCGGTCGTATCGGATTTCCGGGTCTGGGAATCCAGG
Organism: Aspergillus eucalypticola CBS 122712; assembly: GCF_003184535.1. NCBI lineage: Eukaryota > Fungi > Ascomycota > Eurotiomycetes > Eurotiales > Aspergillaceae > Aspergillus > Aspergillus eucalypticola. Next base: position 4,343 of record NW_020290281.1, read on the forward strand.
GCGGCAATCAGTCGAGATGGTGTCAGATGAACAAGTATATTCCAGGCTATCCGAGCCACCGACAACGAAGCTGGACCCCAATAGCTAATGGTAAAATACAGAGTGATGAGCGTCACTAATATAGAGGCAACTAAGGATGGATTGCCCTGCAGTTGCTGCAGTACTGTTTCATAGTTGCTGCGCTGCACGTTGAAGGGATTCGGAGTGAGGAAGTTAATCCCCTCTCTGCGAGCATTCATGGCTGATGAAAAGGAGGCAAAGTCCACGGCATAGGGACGAGGACATTGACATCACTTAGCAGAGCAGTTAAGGGGCGACGACCACGTCTGGCGAAGTGACGACTGGATCGACTTGAGCAGCCAGTGTTGCGTCGCAGAATAAGCAGCGGCCGAGTGCGCTCCAGGTGTCTTCCGCCACCCGGAAAGGTTTTATCGATAATGCCCGGCTCCACAACAAATTATTCACCTGCGGGCATGCAGGAAAATACCAATCTAAATTCCCCCTGCATCAATCATGGCGAAATCTAGGCGTGAGTACAGCTATTCTTACAGGAATATTGCTTCAGAAATGCACGTTCAATGCTAACATAATGCCCCTGTCTAGCCCAGTCAAAACATTCCCGCGCTGCGAGGCGGGCAGCTTCCCCCAGTCTCGATGTCGACAAGTCAATCACATCTCTTCCGCGGGCCGAAGAAACTACAGTACAGCGGGATTCGATCCTATCGGAACGCGCTAATGCAGGCGTTTCGAAGAAATCGTCAAAGGGCAAAGCTAAAACTAGAGCGCAGCGCTTGAGACAACAAAAGGGTGTTGAAAGGGCAGAGGCCGTGATGGACCAGCTGGAGAAGAAGGTCGTTAAAAGTGAGGGCCGCGCCAAATCTGTCAAGGCTCGTAGGGTAAGGACGCCAGACTTTCCATCATGATTGGTCAATCTCTCTGACGAAATGAGTGTCTAGGCTGAATGGGAGGATCTGAACCGTAAAACGAAGTCAATGTTCGAAGCCCTCAACGAGGCTGACGATAACATGGACGATGCCATGATGGACGATGCTGCGGCTTCTAAGCCAGCGAAACGTTCGAAGCCGGCCCCTGTCACTCAGGCTCCCGTTGTGGAGGAACACGAAGGCATTGACGTGGACGATGATATCACCTGATGCGTGGACGTCTATCTTGCCAAGGAATTACCGCCATGGTTGCGCCAGCTATCTACTTCCGCGGTCTAAGCTGGTTGATCATCCGTTCGATCTCAACCGCGGCTGGTCCTGAAGCCCTCGCCTGGAGGAGCTCAAGGGCGTTGACATTCTTTGCTTTGAAGGCTTCTTCGCCGGCTTTCGCAATCATGCCGCATTTCACCCACATTTCCATCTTGTCCTCAGCCGGCAAATTGGTGCATTTGGGAACAAATAACGAAGCGAGCTTTGTATTTCCAGCTCCCAAAATCTCGTTATAAAATGGCTGTTATTTATCCGTGAGCATGCGGGCGCATATTCTGGGGTTGTTGGCAGGCTTACCTCCCACCCAATCGGGGACTTTTTGTTTTTCCCGATTTCTTCCAGCTCACCCCAGTCGCGCTTAGCTACCAAGGCCCTTAATCTCAACCACCAGAAAGTTTTCTCTGGCATCCTGAACTCGCTCTGTATCTTTTGTGCTCTTTTCCCGTAGCCTGATCTTATCAGTCTGTAGATTGTCTCATTCAAGCTCAAGCCAAGGAACTCTGAACGATCCGCAAGGTCCTTGTCGAGGGTCTCCTGGACCTTCAGCAACTGGGATGCTTCGTTTAGTAGTTTCTGCTGTAACACCACCGAAGGATCCTTGGAGTCTGACAGTAGTCGTGATGCGAGCTGGAGCTTCTCAGTCTTGCGCGGCAGATCCGTTGCGTCCAACGCCTCGGAGAGAAGGACGTTGGAGCCATCAATAGGCCGATCATCTTGGTAGAAGAGGTCCTTCAACAACTCAGTGTCCTGTCCCCGGGCAGTCGTCTCCACAAGGGCAGACGCCATAGGGCGTGTGTTTATCGTTCTGAAGAAACTGGCAAGCGGTAGTTTAGTCTTGAGGTGCAGCAGAACGTAGTTCACTAGATCAACGTCTCCACATTCGATGGCCTTATCCAAGGCAATTTCGTCTTCTTCCATGTCCAAGAGCAAGGGCACTTGCTTCCCAGCTCTTGGTTCGTGGTTCAGAAGCTGAGTCGCCAAGTGAGCACGTCCTTCATCGTAAGCTGTTTGCGCGATCAACTCAAAGGATATGCCTGGCTTGCCTTCCAGTCGCTGGACGATGAGCTTGCAGAGGGCATCATCGTCCACCGTGGAGACTTTGACCTTTTGGCTTGCCCAGTGAACGTATATCCTATCGGCAGGAAGCTCGAGGTATTCAGAGATGCGAATCGCAAGGAGGTATTCATGCCTGTTTACCAACCGCTCAATGAGCCTTTCAGGAGTAAGGCGCATGTATTGCTCATAGGAAAGCGGCAGTCCTATCTGGTAGTCTCGCACTGCTTTCAGCACCCGGAGTTTCTCAGTCATTTCGACAAATTCATCGCTGTTGTACAAGTCCAGAACAGACTTTCCGAACGAGGCTGCCTTTAACAAGCGCTTCTGCCAATATGTGTCAAACTCATGACCAGCAGCTTTGACACAAGTGTCAACCGCCTCCGGCAAACTTGGCCGGATACGTTGGATGTTCTCGTCGGCTTTGGGCGACTTCTTCTCCAGAAGGTCTATAGAGTCCAGGAGGACTGAGGCGGGTGACGTAGATCCGAGCCGGAAGATCGCCTCGGTGACATCTTGCAGACCATCAGATGTTTGTTCCTAGACTAAACGAGAGATTACTTACCAACAACTTTGTGCAAGAACTCGCAGGTATCGTTGGTAATCAAACGCACACCGTCAAACTCAGGCACGACATGGACAGTGCCGTCATAGTAATATCTCGCCGCAACGCCATTAGGCCCGATGAGATGTACCTCGTCTTCCCATGCGATGACAACGGCATCGTCTCCGCACCAGTCGACTGTCCGAGGAGTGACTCGCGATTCTGGGTCATATTCGCTGTACTTGCTTTGGAAGTCACTGCTGACTACCCATACCTTGCCCTCAGCGGTGATTAGAGCAACGAATCTTCCGGTTGGCGACACGCTTGCATGCTTGAACGGCCCATTTTGGAGGACTTTGTCTTCGGCTTCCGTGGGGTCGACCAAGTAAACTGTCTTGTCAACGGCAAGCAGGACTTCAACTGAGCGAGACAGCGTATAAGCCGGAGGTATCAGTGACCACGACGAGACTTCTCCTTCAGGGCAAGGAGCTAGGAGCCTAGGCCGCGGCTCGTCGTAATTCGACACTGCAACCAGTTGGTTGTTTGAAAGCAGGGCAACAAAGCCGGAGGTCCAGAATCGGCAAGCCCTCACACCGTAGTCTTCAGCTCCCTAAGCGGATGTCAGTTTCAGCAGAGCAGCACGTGGAAGGGAGTGTTACATTTCCCAGGGAAAATGAGGTGAAGTCGCCGTGTAGGCCAAAATAGCGTCTGACAGTGCCGTCTTCCGTGATCACCAGGAGTTCTTCCTTGTCGGACCAGCCGAGACCGCGAATCGTGCCGTATTCCCACTACAAACGTTAGAACGTGCCTACGTGGAGTCAATACCTGACTGACATTGATTCGATTGATGTGCTTCCCCGAGCATGAGTAAATGTCAATGCTCGACTTGGAGGTCTGAGCATCACGGAACCTGTACGGTTTGCTCTCATCGCGGTGCAGCGCTGGAAATATATCAGCATGTTTAGAAACTGATAATATTGCAACCATTGCACATACCAATAGCCCCTCCGTAGGGAGCGCCAGCAATAATGTAGTTCTCTAATTCGACATCATCGTCGAAGATGGCATCGTATATGGGGACCTTCCGGTAGAAGCTATCTCCTAGTCTCTCCCAATTGGCCAGAGGATTTGACGGCGCCATTGACACCGAGCAATGTCATGTATAGATGGGAAGCGATACAGATCCGATGGAGATAGTGCTGGGATAAGACCCTCCAGCCGGATGTTGTTGTCTATCGGGAAGCTCCTGGAGCTCACATGCGGACGGGTCTCCGGCACTAACCGCATTGGGATATAGTGCCTGAGGTGGCCGGACCATGTATCGCGCGGGTAATTATTCATGGACTATCCCAGCTGCCATTATGACTGTCAATTGCGAGAGAGTACTATCATGGAGGATGGCTCGGAAATCTCAAGACTCGCTCCAGAATTATCTGATCTTGAAGTAGCTCTTTTTCTTTGTCTTGCGGCACACCAACACTGTCGCATTGACACAACCGACACCATTATCCATGACGTCGCAAAGGAGCTCGCCCTGGTAATTCAGAATCCCGTGATATGGTCTACGATGTTACTAATGCCTCCCTGGTCTAGATATGCACGAATACATTTGGGCTCTCTTATAGCATTCTTGATTGCTCTAGTGCTACATCTTTAGAAGACTTTCATGCTGAATTACTTCCTCCCGGGCTTTACAGGAGCAGTTATGCTCGGCCTTCACGCTCCCGAATGACCACTGAGTCTGTATGTCAACTCGATTGTTTTGTTCGACTTTATTGCTAGGCTAATAAGATAAGGCGGGCACGATATCCTCATATCATGACTTGCGGGATCACAAAGGACGCCTCAAGTCAGCCCCTATCGAGCACAAGCAGGAAGTCGTCAATGTTGTGATAGCCAAGCACTTCAACCATGTGGACGACAACATCCAGCGCGAAGCTCTCGAGGTAAACACAATTACATCGAAGATAGAGTGTGATATTGACTGGTTCATACAGTTAATGCACTCGAAACAACTCACCACACCGGCAGGAATCTTAAAAGTCCCAACCTATTTTCTGTTCCTACCTCTTATTGTGCGCGATGAAATGCCACCATTAAACTCTCATCTAGTAAATCTGCCACCGGGATATTTCCATCACTCAGTGAACTGACCCCACTTAGAACGACTACCTGTTCATCTCTCATTTTCACGACACAGAAGATGGCTACGTCCACCTCGAAGAAAGCAACGACTGGCTCTCCGATGGCCAGCTGTCCGCATCATCCGTTATCCACAAGCCAGAAGCTCAAACGAAGAAAGGCCATCCTCATGTAGACAGCACAGTTTGTCTCCCTTCTACCTTGGTCATCGGACCAGACCCACTAACAAGAACATAACAACCAGCTCCTCGAACAACTACAACAACTAAGCACCACGGTTAGCATGGGCGCCGAATTAGCCCGGTACCAACAAGACATAGTTGTGTTCCTTCGGCTCAGTCGCGCAGTAGCTGGGGGGATATCCACACGGTCAAACCTCTATTTCAAGTCATTTTCAAAGTGAGATCATCCCATCCATTCCCTGCATGCCAAAGCAAAGCGCTGATTTCAACGCAGACTCCTCGCCGTATTACACGGCATCGACTTCCTCACGCCCTCAATCGTAGCACTAGCAGCCAGGAAGGTCTTTCGACATCGGATCATCGTGGCCAAACCCGAAGAGGATAGAAGCCTACAATACGGGAGTGACTTGCACGCTGTGTCGCAGGTGCTTGAGTACGCGAATCCGGACTCAATATTGGACGGGGTGCTTACATTAGAAGCGCCATTATGATTGACACAATCATGTATATAATCAAATGCAGATCTTACCGCCCCTCAGACTGGCAGTGACAGGCTTCATTAAGCGGAATGATGGCTATACTTGACGAATTAGATGAAGTACTATAAATGGGTATCTTGCAACACGACACGATCCAGCAAAGGATCATTTCTCCTCCTCCTATAATTAATCATACATCTAAACCACCCACCACCAACTTCCCTCTAACCCCCCTACTATCCAAAAACATAAAAACACCCTACAACAACTTCTCCACCCCCTCAATAACATCCTTCAATAAATCAAAAACCCCATCCAGAATCGTCTCCAACAAGCCCGTCGCAAAGCTCAACACACACTCCAAGGTATCCACCAACTGATTCAAAACATCAGTCAAAGTGCAAGAGTCATCATCATCATCATCATCATCATCATCTCTCTTCACGCTGCCCTTCACCAGCACATCCCGGGGCGCCACATCACTCGAGCAGTTACTCAACCGGCCATAGATCTTCTCCTGGGAGGAGAGAAGCAGAGCCCTAACGCCTTCAATCCTCTCGACTGCAGCGGAGGAGGAAGTAGTGTTGGTGACGGTGATGGTGGTTCCGTTGGCGAGGGTGGTGGTGGTTGTGGTGACGGCTGTTTGGGATTGGGAGGCGTGCACAGAGGAGAATTTTTCCAGGAGTGGGTGGACGCGGTGGACGGTTTGGTTGAGGCGGTTGAGGTTTTGGCAGTTTTGGAAGGTCGAGGTGAAGGCTGCTGTGAGGGGGAGGAGGAAGGTGGTGAGGGTGAGGAGGAGGGGGAGGAGGTTCATTTTGATCTTGATTTGATTGGGTTGGAGATTTTGGTGTGGTGTGGTGAGATTCTGTGGTTGGAGGTGGAATTGATTGATCGATTGATGATGGATTTGTTGTGGTTTCGTGGTGGTGGCTTTTATATGTATGGTTCATTTCATGTTCATAATATTGAGGGTATGCACAGAAAGTGGAGCTATTTCGGAAAATACAAAAAAAGAAACTATAGACTTGATATGTCGACGATGTCGGATTAGTCCAGCAATGATCCGAATTACTTCGATGGAGATATCCCCTGACGATCGCAAGGATGAGAAATATCCTCCTAGATAATCACTCGCGTGCTTGACAGGCTGATAGGGCGTCGATCTCTTGTAACCGAGATGGTCTAAGGTGATAGTTCCCTGTTAGCGACGCTAGATCTGCTCGATCTCCACAACGCCCAGTTTCCGGGAACCAGCACAATCAGAAATAGCTAGCTAGCTAGCTAGCTACTTATCGCCCGGATGGTCTCGCGCGATGCTTGAGGAACATATCGGGCGGCATGAATTTCTGCTCCTTGACCTCCTCCTCCGCAACTAGACCGTTGTCGAGATGTTGATCGCCATTATCGGTCGCCGAGCCTGACTCGAGCGACGCCATCAGTCGGCGCCATTCGGCCAGTACGACTTCAATTTCGGTCTTGGCGTCGCCGACAATAGCATCCATCTTGATGTCATTGCGGTCGTACCCGAAGGGATCTTCTAATTGCGAGCCGATGCCTTCGATGCCATACAAGGTGAAGATGACCAGGCTGACCATCGGAACGGTCCACCACCCCATATCGTCGACCATACCGAAGGGTAAGACACAGCCAAAGAGAGCGAGAACTTGTCTTTGGTGGATCCTTTCACCTGTGAGCTGGCGTGGAGAGGTAAAGGGGTGGTTCAAGATGATGGAACTTACAAGTGCGCAACCGGAATAGGAGTCAGCTTGATGGTCTCCATTCTGCCATAGGCATCCATCAATGAATTCAACTGAGCCTGCATTTGACTCGCCCCAGGAGCGTTGAACCAGCCGCGCTCCACTCCCCTCTTGATAAACCCATCCACGAAGAAGGTTAGTTGAAACGGTAACCCCAGCCCCTCATCCTCGTGGCCCACCAGTCCAGCTGGAAGGAGACTTGCATAATCGGGGTTGAACGCTGCGACACCGTTCTCGGCTACATCATTTCCCAGAGCCCACGCCGCTCCCCATTCAGCACGAAGGTGATTCTTGACTGCAAAGGGAATCGACATGAGGATCCGTATCGTCCGCTCGATGTCCTCTTTCTCCGCGGCAGTGGGAGGACCTGCGGTGCTGTAGCCGTTTGTGACAATGGTCCTGACTAGGTTGCGAATGCACGTATAGATTGTGTTCATTCCATTACGCCCATCCCAGAACCGGTTGTAAGAGGTTTGGTTGCGGAAAACGAGCATCAAACCCACGACTATAGACAAAGATGGGATCTACGGTTGCATAATCAGATCTGAAAGCGCGATAACATGCATGTGAGTGGGACCTACAATACTGCTCGGTAGTCCAACCGTATCAAAGACGTAGATATCGAGATAGACCACAAAGGCTGTGAACGCGGCGTGCAGGAAGACGGGCAGCAGAATGGCCGCGTGGATAGCGCCTTTGATGAATCGGAACACCAGAGGCCATCTGATATGGCGCGTATTCAGCATAATGGTATAGTAAGGTGCAAATTTGTGAGCGATTAATTTTTGTTTACCTTCGGGGCTTGCTCCGACTCGTCAGGAGATGCGGATGGGTCCCTGCGCGATAGTGATGCGCATTGTTAAGGAACGTGGTGTTCTGCCGACTCAACGCCGGTGTCGGGGGTTGACTGAAATTCAATCGCATTTTGCCTCCAATTCAACCTAACTGAGGGAGGAGAGACACAGAAATAGAAGAGGTGGTCTTTGTACACAGCGTGAAAGAATTTGCGTCTAGCGGTCAACAGCCCGTCCGCTTTGTCCAACTTGGATTAGTTGCTTAGTCGAGGTGGAACGATAGGGCGAGTCAGCGTTGTTGAAAGGTCTCTCCAGCTTTAGTGCTCCTTGTCCAGCGAGCCATATCATATGAGACTCTTGGGAACTGGTACGAGATAAGGAGTGGCATCATCGTGCAGAAATTAGGAACAACTCGCGGGGGATCAACCAGCGGCCGGATGTTGTGGTTGGTGAATCCATCTTCACGGGGCTGCCTCGCCCAGAACTCTATTCCCTCACAACACTCCTGCCAACCAGTTGACTTCCACGTACTTTGACCTGGTTTGGCCACGATGAAACATCCAATTTGGATACCATGAGAAAGTGAAATTCAGACAGATCATAGAGGGCTAAGAATGCATCACGTGCTGTAAGTGATGATAAGCAGTGGATACATATTCCCTCGAATAACCTGGGATCCGCAGTTGACAACATCATTAGGACTACTAACGTGCCAACCACGACTTCGAATCTCTTCAGTCACAATGTTATTACTCGAATCGGCCTACTCATAAGTAATCATGTTTCGGCGCTTTTGGAGTGGCACAGACTTAGTTCTGTTGCGACTATCTACTAGCGGGAGCCGATCGTCTCGTTGCAGTTCGTCGGCTTGCCGCCTGGCAAGCGCTGGGAAGATGTAATACGAACGAATGTCGTTCACCACGCTTCAGTCTCGGATTTCCCATCTTAAAATGAGCATCTTCATCTGGGAAATCAAGAAAGTCTAGGGAGGGGCTTCTATGTTTGGCCTTCATTTTCTCTCGCTATATCAACAGCATCAGCATTAGGTCAAGTGGGTCATGATACCAATACCAGAGATCATATATTCAAATGGTACCTTTGGTGTCTTAAGATTTCAGTGTTTATTGGTGCACGAAGGCACATGTCATCAGCGCGAGGCTGAGCCCTGGTCTCCGCATCTCACTGGGAACTTCATATGTCGCATACTGCCCTTGGGCCTGTTCTAAGCCTTATGATCCTAGAAACTCTCTCCTTCCTAACTCATTGACGGCAGAGCGGTGGGAAATGCCTAGCACTTCCATACGGCGTCTTAACAACGATGCGTACACGGTCGCATTAATATGCCCCTTGGAGGTTGAACTGAGTGCGGCTTGATATATGCTTGACGAAGAGCATGGAATGCTTCTGGGAAACAGAAAAGATCCGAACATATACATACTTGGATCCTTGAATGGGCACAATGTTGTGCTCGCGGCACTCCCAAAGGGGTCACAGGGAACGGCATCCGCGGCGGCCGTGGCCATCCACCTAATTCGCACTTTCCCAGCAATCAAGCTTCGTTTACTGGCGGGCATTGGTGGTGGCATTCCTAGCCTTGCTAACGATATTCGTCTTGGGGATGTGGTCGTTAGCGCTCCGGACAGACTTATTGGAGGTGTAGTCGAATATGATTTGGGTAAAGAAACCACAAACGGGTTCAAGAGGAAGGGTGTACTGTGTCCTCCGCCTGCTGAGTGGAGAAAGACTATGGCAAACATGACCTCAGACCACCAAATCCGAGCAAACCGGATTGCATCGTTTCTGTCGGGTATGCTGCGCAGATATCCCATATTAACAGAGTATCAAAGGCCGCTGCCGGACACCGATCTCTTGTTCCCAGCGGACTATATCCACGCTCAGGAAGGGCAAAACTGCGTCTCTTGTGACGCAACTAGGGCCTTGAGACGAGCTCCGCGAACACTGCCTCACGAGTCACGCGTCTTCTATGGCATTATAGCGTCAGGAAACCGTGTCATCAAAGATGGAACAAAGCGGGACATCATAGCAAGGGAATCAGGTGGCGCGATGTGTTGTGAGATGGAGGCTGCCGGACTTATGGACCAGTTCCAATGCGTTGTCATTCGTGGATTTCCGATTATTGTAACTCTCACAAAAATGATGACTGGCATGCCTATGCTGCCGGCGTAGCTGCAGCCTTAGCGAAGGAAGCCCTGATGTACATGGATCCTCACTGTATGTGCCCAATAATTTCTCTTGCGTTGATAATGAAATATAATAACATTGGTATAGATACTCCACCGTACGAAGAACATACATCAGAGTGGAAAGCCAACATCCTCAAGCAGCTGTATACCTGCAACTACCGAGACGCTAAGAATAGGAGCCCACAACGAGTTGAGGGGACTTGTCAGTGGTTCATCCAACACCACCTCTTCGAAAGTTGGAGAGAAGATCATGGGCAGGGCCTTCTCTGGGTTTCAGCCGATCCTGGCTGTGGAAAATCCGTCCTGGCCAGATATCTATTAGATGAAGTTTTGCTTAGTTCAAGGACAAGTGTGGTCTGCTACTTCTGCTTCAAGGAGGATTTCGAGAATCGGACATCCCTTGTGGATGCTTTATGCTGCATCCTCCATCAGATCTTCGAGCAAAGACCGCACCTGCTTTCCGACCGTCTTCGAAATTGAGATTTCTCATCATTAGTCGACCATATAGCGCTATTCAGAGAAGGTTTCAGTCTCCTGAGAATAACTTCCCAGCTATTCACCTACGTGGAGAAGATAACGATGAGGTACACAAGATAGCGGGAGAAATCAACATGGTCATAGAGCACAGCATAGAGGAGCTTGCAGATCGACTACAACTTCTGGCAGACGAGCGCAACCTTCTTCTCTCCGAACTGACCTCCGTTCGAAATCGAACATATCTGTGGATCGATCACATCATGAGTACCTTAGACGATATATTAACGGTCACTCCCTCCACCACTCTAATGCGAGCATCATGGCTGGGATTACGTCGCACCGTTCAAACGCTACTACAAGACAAAGATATCGATTTGAATCATAGGAGCACCCATGGTCGTTCGGCTTTATCACTCGCAGCAGAGTATGGGACATTTGACGTGCTGTAGCTCCTGCTCAGACAGTCTGGTCTTTCCCCTTCTTATTCCAAACACCGCGGTGGATTGATGTGAATGAAGTGGACAATAGTGGACTATCGCCACTCGCACATGCAGCATATCATGGTAACGAGAGTATTGTCAGCCTCCTGCTCAGCAAGCAAGGGATTCGCCCCGACATGCGGGCCTTTAGTGGAAGAAAAACGCCCTTCGGGTATGGAGCGGGACGTGGCCATCTCAATATCATCAAGATGCTTCTTGCTACCGGCAAAGTTGGTCCAGATTTCGTGGATTATGTTGGGCTTACACCCATTGCCTATGCAGCAGATGCTCAGCATGAAGATGTTGTCACTTTCTTACTGAACACCGGGAGAGTTGATCCCAATCGAATAAGATACTAGGGGTATTACTGTACTCTCACGAGCAGCACACCGTGGCCACGGAAGTATTGTGATACTGCTCGACTTTGGAGTCAAAGACCTCAACTCTAGGGACAAGTATGGACGCACTCCCACTACTGCATGCTGCACTCACGGGACATAATAATATTGTCAAGTCACTCCTGAGTACCGGGATACCTGACCCGAACTGTCGGGATGCAGGTGGTAAGACGCCGCTCGCGCAGGTCTCGTATCATGGCCACGATGAGATTGTCGGGCTACTACTTGCGAACGATGAGGTCGATCCTGATATGCAGGACAACCATGGCAAGACATCACTGGCTCTTGCCTGCCAGGGAGGCCATGAAAGCATTGTTGCACTACTGCTCAAGACCGGCAAAGTGAACCCAAATTCAGAGGACCACTATGGCACAAAGCCGCTTACACATGCCATGGAGTTTGGAAACGAGGGCATCATTAAACTCATTTCGGATGCCATTAACAGTCGGGACAGTGAAAGTAGTCCGAATACCTCTTCTAGATCTTCACTACAACTAGACGCAGCGTCTGAGTTCCAGCCAGCGATTGACGCGTCCATGGTAGATGTCAAGCGAAACCATCATATTTCCTGGGTTTGGCCAAGAAATAATCTATATCCGAGATGGCCGCAGAACCAAACAATCATTCCATATAGGGGTAGCTGGTTGTCCCGGTGACACTCCACCTCAATTAGCAGCACCGTTTGGGAAATCTCCACCTGATTCCGATATACAATAACCTACATTGCTGGCGGCGCAGCACTCAAGGTCCTGGATATGATACTGTAGTGATTGAGAGCTCAGGATGCCCAAGCCTGTTTGCAAGAGAAACTCCCCATTGTAGGCCGGATTGAATGACGAATAGCTACACGGAGGTGCATGCTGTTACGAGCTAGACCGGTCTGCCAACCTTGCTAGCGATGCAAGCCACTCTCAACTGTACGCTCCACTGGACGGGCGGGTGTAGATCTGACAGCCGCTTACGTCTCCAGTCTTCCAAGGATTCACCCGGTGTTGCCAGCAAATCAATTTCAGGAACAGGACAAAGAGCTCTTCGACATCCCGTCCAAACTAGACCGAAATGCTAAAGTAGGAATATCGTCGACGTGCACAGCACTATGGGGAGCTTGATTCACGCAGATTGCATCATGCATGGTGAGACCTTGGCAAACGAATAGTATCAAAACGGCAGTGATATGCTTCCGCCCACGGAACAGATTGTCATTGTCTGGGTCGGGTCAATCCGTGATGTAAGCCGGGAGGAGCCCGAACTATAGGATTCTCTATCACTACACCCGCCGTATACGAGACCGCGCCACCAGATATCTCTGGGATACACGGCTCCTCTATACTCGGAGGTATTTACAGTGCAGTAGGCTAGTGCGGATACTAAAATAATCCTAAAGAATAAGGTGTGCAGCTCAATCTGGCATGCCAGATGGAGGGGGAAGACCGATCCCCATTCGATCGGAGGCACCATCTGGGCCCGCAGCAAGTGGATTCGTATGAGTGGGTCTTGCTCTCCCTTAATCCCCGCAACTCACAGCTGCAGCCAATAACTACCATGCATGCAGGCTTGGCCGACGACATCGACACACTGGCTGAGGTCATCATCTGCGGTGAATTGCTGACTCATCTTCACTGATGCACATCTCCAACAACCCCAGACTTGGCCAGAAGGCAGTAACTGGCTGGACACGCTGGTAGGAGACAAAAATAGACGGCTTCTTAATCTGGCCTTACACGAATATGCGGAGCCACTCACCACTTAACGTCCCGCCTAGGAACGATCGACATCCGTGGGAGCTATTCCCTGCCGTTTTCGATGCCGCTAGAGGACAATGACAAAGACCCTATCCATCGCTGCTTTAGGGCTGAGAAACATGAGCACATCACAACGTCATCCTACCAGCCCGCCATTGTGAGGGAGGTGAACTCAATCAATCGTTCATTCAACCGCCATCAAGTCACTTTGCTTGACCAGGGCACGTCCAGGAGGGAATGCGGCCACTCGACGTATCCCTACGTCATGGCCAGATGTCCATTCACTCACCACTCCTTATTTAAACCTGGCTGGTCTCCAAGAAATTTCGATCCTCATCATTAACACAATAACTGATTCAGCATATCTGACTGTCTACAACTACCACATTTCAAACTCTCTATCTACAATCCTATCCTCAATTTCTAAACAAAACACACATACAACTGCCCATCATGTCCGGACTTATGCACAAGGTTAAGGATGCCGTGACTGGCCACCACAAGGAGTCCAGCAACACTTCTTCCAGCAACACTTCTTCCTCCAACGCTGGTCCCCACTCCTCCAACATGGCCAACAAGATGGACCCCCGCGTCGACAGCGACCGCGGTAAGCTATATACCCCTCCAATCGTTCCCTCCAATTCGATACTAACATACTCCCCAGACAACCGCGCCCGCCACGAAGCCATGGGCGGCGCTCACGGCCCCCACGACTCCAGCATGGCCAACAAGATGGACCCCCGCGTCGACAGTGACCGTGACAACCGTGCCAACCCCACCGGCGGTATGGGCGGCTCCGGTGCCGGCTACTCCTCCGGTGGCTACTCTTCGGGTCCTCACGAGTCCGGCATGGCCAACAAGATGGACCCCCGTGTCGACAGTGACCGCGACAACCGTGCCCGTCACCAGGCTATGGGTGGTGCCCACGGCCCTCACGACTCTAGCATGGCGAACAAGATGGACCCCCGCGTTGACAGTGACAGAGGTACATACACCCCCCCTTATCCCACCCTTTATACCCTCAAGCACAATACTAACACTCAACCCAGACAACCGTGCCGCTGGCGGCTACTCCGGCACCCACACCACCGGCGCAGGCTACGGCGGTGGTGCAGGAACTGGTGCAGGCTATGGCAGTGGCGTGAACGACTACACCACCAGCAGCGGCTACGGCGGCAGCAGCAACGCAGGCCCTCACGGCTCCAACATGGCCAACAAGCTGGATCCTCGCGTTGACTCGGACATGGACAACCGCGCCCGTCACCAGGGAATGGCCAGCAGCAGCTACAACACTACCGGCCAGCGCACCGCCGGCCCTCACAGCTCCGACATGGCTAACAAGCTCGACCCCCGCGTCGACTCGGACCTTGATAACCGCGGAACCCTTGGCACCCAGCGGGGGTTTTGAAGCTTGGTTGAGCTAAGGGATGATGTTTACTAGAGCAGCAGCTTTGCTGATGATGATTATCCATGATGACATATGTTTAAGGGGCCAGGAGACAAAAGAGACTTGGGCCTGAGATGATATGAGATGATTGATACCAGCGAATTGTTCTTTTATCTTTCTGCGTTTTTCCTTATGTGACTTAATGACTCGGTGTGTACTATTATCAGATTGATGAAGTGAGAAAGGAAATCAATCTAATCCACCATTGATAAAACAAACAAATATTCAGAATTGTAATTCCTTGCTTCCATCTATTAACAAGCCAAGCTAGTAATTGAACTTAGTGAGTTGCATGATTCAGCATACAGGGTACTGACTACTAAGTTAGTAAAACTGATGTCGGCTTTGTTTTCAGTAGCGCTACTACTAGTAGTTAGTCAATTGACTCGTGTATACACTATTAATGTACTTACAACTATACTATTGTGTATGCAGAATACGTTGCTACTAGTAGTACTTACTGTTTGTTGCTTATCTATTTAAAATACTAGGAATTAATGGTTTTGAAGGAAATACTACTACTACTAACAACAAAAAAAAATATATATTCATTAGAATACTACTAAGCATGTACCTCTGCCCGTAACAACTTAGTTGGAACTTCAATCACAGCAGTCAATAAGTCAATATAGTAGCTAGCAGTACTTGAATTTCGAGAGAAATGTTTATTATCTTATTTCCAATGGCGATATATATATATATATAGAGAGAGAGAGAACGGTTAGGCAATGGATGATCTTCCTACTACTAAGTATTACTAGTACTGTAGTTTACTGTCAGAATGCACGGTATGGTGGTAGTAGTAGTAGTAGTAGTAGTAGTAGTAGTAGTAGTGGTGGTGGTGGTGGTGGTAGTGGTAGTACTATCGGTGATGATCAAAGATACTAATAGTGGGTGGGGTTGGGTTGGACAGAGACTGCCAGGCGGCCAACCCGCCGAGCATCGTGATGCTGCGTTCTCATGTTACCTCGCAACACAAGGACAGGGAAACTAATCTTGCAATGTGCTGCCTAATTCCAGACAGGGATGATATATCTGGGTAGGTAGGTTTATTGGATAAAATATGAAATATATGTATAGCTGGTATGTACATCTCACAACCACACCCATTCATGCGCGCCAATGAATCTCCGTTCCGGACAAACCAAAAAGAAACAAATTAAAAGGGGGCCACTACTGACTGACTGTAAACGCCAACCTCCGGGTTCCAAAGATGATTCCCGTGTGTGTGTGTACTCCAAGCCGGGTGCATTTCGCAAGGCATGGCATGGTAGGTGGTCCACTGTGTTGATGGTGAAATAGCCAGTGCCGAACGGGATGGAGTGAGAGGGAGTGTGTGTGTAAGGGAGAAAGGATGCTGCAAATGGGTATAAAATAGGTGGAATAGGTGGGATTGGAAGAGAATAAATGGGGAAGCAGAGGGGGAAAGAAACAATCGCGATGCTCAATGCTGGGACTTAAAGAAGCTAATAACAATGGGACATGAGAATACGGCTCGAGAATGCAAAAGACAAAAGATATCAAACCAAAGCGACAATAGGGATGCACATATCAATGACGACTCAGTCCTGTGGACTGGATGCAAGGGTTGTCCAAACCTAGAAGCCAAATACAGCTGATTGAGGAGCGGATCGGAGCGATCTATCCAATAATGTCGCGACCACACTCCTCGTTGCTTCAGGGCATGGCGGCCCGGCCGTCAAGGGCTAGGGGCCCCGAATCGTTCAATGGCGTCAGAGGATTGTCCTCAGATGACTCCGACCGGACAGGGGTGTCCGCACGCAGGTGGGACTGGCGGGCCTGTAGAGCATTGGGTGACTGGGTCACGGACTGCCAGCCAGGGACTTCGTTATCGGCAATAGCAGGAGTGCCATCATTGTTGGACGTGGGAGCGGGGGGACGCCGCGCATCATCGGATGCATCTGTGTCTTGCAGACGCATGCTCTCAATATTGGCAGCGAGGCCTGCCTCGGCCGGCAGGTTGTCATGGCGGGGTTCGTCGCCAGAAGGGGCTGGCTGAGCCTCCAACTGGGGCGAATTCGTTTGTGACCGAGATGCATCGGTGGTGTCCTGCTTGTCCTCTGGCGTGTCCTTCTTCTCGTCCTCCTCGTCAAAATCGTTTGTATCATCGACCTCGGCGCTTAAATCGGTGTAGGCACGGCAGTTGGGACATTGGAACATGGGGTAGTCTGGCGTGTGGATAAGACGACTAACGCATTTGTAATGCCAGACGTGGGCGCAGGCTGCCATGAACAAACACTGGTAAGGCCGCTTCAAACAAATTAGCTGTGTCCTGCAGTTGTGCGATCCGCCAGAAGGAGAGGAACGAACCAGAACAGAACCAAGACAAATGGAGCATTCCCGACATCCAGAATAATCCGCTGTATCTCCCTTGCCCAAATTCCGAATCAGACTCTCGGTGTTTTTACTGCATCGCTCATTAGCCGGTAGTCCACACAAACAGCTTCCAGCTTCGAGGCCAGATAAATCATACTTGAATTCATTCGGCTGCTGCTGCCAGGACCGATTACACTCGATCCGTATACGTACGCAGCGGAAAATCATCTCCTCGCCTCCCCGAAAGTCAATCCCCAGCTGCACAATATCTCCATCCTTCACAGTATACAGCCGAGACGGCATGTTCGGCTGGCTCAAGCGCATGTGGTTGAGAAACGTCCCCGACGAGCTTCCAACATCCTTGATATGCCACTGGCCGTTCAGGTATAAAAACTCGCAGTGTTTCCGACTCACAACCTTCGACTTGAACCCGACCGGGGCATCGGAGGGGTCTGTTGGGTTGGCCACGGGCAGGCCATCGCGTTCTGAGTACCGACCAACTCGGATGACGCAACTTTCAGACGGTAGCGTTCGCGAGACGGGGATGAAGGGCAAGGAGGGTCGGGAGCTTTGATGGGTGTCTTGATGGGGGAAGAAGCGGATGGTCGCTTTCTGCTTCGGTCGCGGGGACGCAGTCGACGGGTTCTCCGACATCACGGGGTCGGACGAGTCGAGGGCTCCCGCGTGAAGGTTGGACGAGGCCGATGGACTGGTGCCATCGAGATCGGGTCTCGCATCCAGCGCCTGAGAGGCACCTCTGGGCCGCGCCATGGTCGTGCCTTGAGCTGTCGTCTGACGGCCACCGGAT
The DNA here is from genome assembly GCF_003184535.1 of Aspergillus eucalypticola CBS 122712. Classification (NCBI taxonomy): domain Eukaryota; kingdom Fungi; phylum Ascomycota; class Eurotiomycetes; order Eurotiales; family Aspergillaceae; genus Aspergillus; species Aspergillus eucalypticola. The sequence goes on from NW_020290281.1 coordinate 22,400, forward strand.
TGGTTGTTGGAAGGAGAAGAGCTGGACAGGTCGGACTGGCGGGAGGAACGCAAGTCGAGCTCGAGGCCGCGGTAGCTGGGGAAAAAAACCGCACTATAGCGGGCAAGAGTGGATGGCTGCTCACTTTCGGGACATGGGCCCGACGAGCGAGACCCCACAGGCGAGAGTTGCGAAGATTCGGTCCCAGTGGAGGCGGGAGAAAACCAGGAAACTCGACTGCTGAGGGTATGACGACGCGAGATGCGGGGACCGTTGGTCGATGATGACGAGGCAGGAGGGTGCGAGGAGGAGGAAGAGGAAGCGGAGGAGGAGAAATGCTGCTGCGTATAGGCACGCAGTTGGCTCAGACGACGGAGGGGTCCTGAGGAGCGAGAATCGGATGGGAGGTTGGAGGAGGCGGAGGCGGAAACGGATGCAGACACAGACATGGGGTTGGGATTATTGGAAAGGGAAAAAGGAAAAGAAGAAAAAAAATAAAAAGAAAAGAAAAGAAACAAAGAAAGAAAAGGAAAATAAGAAGTGAATCAAAATTAAATCAAGGCAGAGTCAAATCAATCGGGTTTTGCTTCTCCTGATTTAATCCTTGGGGAAATCCAGTGGGAAAGGGATCGGATTTATCAAGTCTTCTGATCCTTTTTCTTTTGTTTCTTCCTTCAGTCACCCTCCTCTCTCTTCTCTCGATTATCAACCCACGTCGAGAGTGACAACTCGGTCGGTTGTTAATTTAGTTAGCTGATCGGGGGAAACAGAGGTCCACGAGACAATCGCTTCTCGAATCTGCTGTTCCTGTCCACTTTCTAGTTGTCTGTCACCTCGTGCGATCGACGCGACAGCCCTAAATTGGGATCTTAATTTTTTGACAGTCCTCAAATTCTTCCGTTCAGGTTCAGTCGGGGACAGAGGAGTGAGGTTTAGAGTTGTCCGCTGCTTCGGCGCATTGCAATGGTTCGAAGGTGGATCCGGAGGCAAATCTGGGTTCTCTTTGGGAATCAGGGCAGACGATCAGGGCCAGTGATGTAGGGGAGGATGACAATAAGAAGAAGTTATCCTTGACAGGTTCTAAGGGGAGGAAAGGAAGGGGAAAGAAAGGGAGGAACTAGTAAAGATAAAATGCGCACTGAACAGAAAAAGAGGGGAGGAGGAAATATCCAAGTCAAGGCTGGTGGGAAAGTGTTGCTATTTCTCTTACTTCTTCGTCTCCCTTGGGTTGGAATGCCGGAATAGAATGGCAACCATGCGAGTCAAATGGTAAGATCTTCTCCTCTGTGGGGCAAACGGAATGCGCAGGTCTGCAATAAGTATCTAGTAGTAGTGGAAGTAGTACGTACTAATTCTACGACTAGAGACGACCGGTTCCCCATTCGAAGAGGGACCAGCTTGATACTTCGAGAGAGGAGGCGCATCGCACCATGTCTGCTCTATCCAGAAACTCCATCCATCCAGGGCGGACCGGCGAATTACAGTGAGGGTCCTGTTATTAGTTGGACGAGTGAGCCTGCGCCCCCCGAAACACGGGCTACCATGGTTGCCCGTCTGAGATGATTCCACTGGGCTTCCATTTAGCGTCAAACTACCAGTCGGTTCGTCATGAAGTACATAGTCTACTACAGGTCCTCGGTCCTCAAGGAACATAAATCTCCCCGATCGGAGCTGTTGTCTGACTGCAGGTCGATGGATTGACTGCAGGCATCTTTTAAGTAACTCCGGGGAGTGGAGCAAGTATCAAATTGGTCGCCCGGGTTGCAGGGCGCAAAAGCAATGCCGATGCCTTCAGCCGTTTTTCCCGGTCTGAGATCAAATAAAACGTCCGGAACATGGAATATCCTTTTTCTGCAGGTTTATTCCAGGAGCCTCTGTCTGACAGTGGCAACTTAGTCCTCCGTAACTAATGGTTTGGCCTCTCCCCTTTGCCCCAGCATTCCATCGCCTGCACCCTGCATAGTGACCGGGATAGTCGATATAGCACGATGTAGATAGTAGACTCGAAGTATCCCTTTTTTTGTATATATCTGAATCTGTACGACTGCGTCACAACTGACGCACGGAACGGGGTCGATGTGTCCTGAGCAAATCCACAATGGGAGCATTGAAGGGAAGACTGATTCGATACCAGGCCATGCTAAGGACGGGGATCTCGTGGGCTCCTCCGCACTTTTGCGCTGCCCATGGACATTTTAACTTTGCGGGGCAGGGAGAAAGGAAAAGACATCATTTGCACAACGGGAAAAACTGCTTACTGTAAGCCTCTGAGGTTTGTCGAATGGATGGTTCAGCCGGCCAGTGATTGGCATCGGGATCATGGGCCCGGGCCTTCATGTGATGCAAGCCATTTTTGATAGTTGTGAATATTAAGAAGACTGTTTTTGCCCATCTCCACTCACGTGGTCTATGTGGTGGCAACACTCATAGTCACATACATCCACTCACACACACTCTCTCTCCCTCTTTTTCTGGTGTATCTCCCTGGCGTTGCATGTAGTACCCTGAGAAATATATTGAGTATGTAGATGCACAGTAGATAAACCGGTAGTGTTGGATATGGTTTCAAAAGCACGCACAGGTAGATGCAGGGGTAAATGCGTCGCAACAAGTCTCAGCGTGGAATCCAATGCAATCCCATCATCCAAGCAAAGTTTCATTAACTAATCTATCCCTGTCAGCCGATACAACTACTTCTACTTACTAACCAGATAACCAGATATTAGTTCCGCCACGGGCAACACGGCTGTACCCGTGACAGATCCCAGATGACTGGAATTTAAATATAAATCAGGCCATGTTGTGCATGTACTTTTGAAGGACTGATCCATTGGCATGCCACTAGTTTTGGGGATGCTATGATGATGATGGTGGTAGTGGTGATGGTGGAGGAGGATGATGATGGATGGTTGACAGGTGATTGATCCGAAATAGTTAGTAGATAGTTGTTGGTCCAAGCATGGATGTTGATCATCTTCCCCGAATGCTGTCCGGTGATCAGCATAGTCGCCTCACTGTCCACTCAGGATGCTTTTCTGAGTTGATACTACTTGCTACTATACGAAATACCTGAAAATAGGCAGTCATAGCAACTTAACAGCTTCTAGGAACTACAGCGATAAATGATTCTGATCCTGCAAGCTGGTAAGTAGTAGTTGTTCATTCATGCAGACGGGTAGGTAGCTTTCTTTAACATTCTTTTCCCTTTGTTGCTGCTAAAGCTTAAAATGTGTAGACCGGGCTATACTACTACTAATAGTTAACTGCTACTACCTGGGTCTTGCTTTAAGAAATTATGTATGTTCAAATCCGTAGCAGCTGAATCTACGGTGTAGGAACTGTGCTCTGGGGCGATGGTTAGCTTCCGAAGTGGAACCAGAGAGGTATTTATTTCTTGACCCCATCATGATGTTTGCCAGATGAGCATGCGAACAATGAAATTGGTATAGAACGGTTGCTAATTAGTTTAATTTGTTGAGATCGGTTGATGACATGCTTCAATGTCTGCATCAAAGGTGGGAACACTCATGGGACTAGTTTCAGAATCCTAGACGATATGGCGGGAATGTGGCTGGGAATTGGGGGGTGGAGGTGGAGGGAGGGAGGGAGGGAGGGAGAGCAAAAGAAGGTGAGGCCGAGCAACAGAGCTCTCTCTCGCGCGCTCTCTCTCTCTCTCTTATGAACTAAATGACGGGCATGGATACTAAACGGACTAGTGACGAGTGGTTCCATCCAGAGCTGTTGCCCAGTGGGGCCGCCCGACAGAAAACGAGCAAGCGAAAAGCAAAGCAATGACGAGCAAAAGATAAACAACCGGGGATGTCCCCGGTCGGGGGATGGGACCTTCTGGTTGATAACGGCGGTGACAGATTTACTACGTACTGTACTAACTACGATATATATAGATAGTAGTAGTAGTTTAGACGACAGAGTTATGAATCTAGTTGAGCAATAGTATATTTCAAGGTTGAGTAATATCATCACCTAAAATTAAAATGAACAGAATAAGGTGGTTGGTGAATTTGGAGCTTCCCCTGCCTGCTTTTTTTCTGCGCGTTATCATTTGCCCGACTCCAAAGTGGTGCTGGCGCGGGTTCTTACTTTACCACTAAACTACAGTAACAGTAACTAACCATTACCACTGCGTGAAACTAACTCACAACCAGACTGGCTTGCTTCTTTCATCTCTGCTCACTCACTCTCTCTCTCCATCCAACCCATCCCAGAATCCACTCTGGTGATGAACCTCTATCCCCCTGGGTCTTCCATTCTCCGCCATCTCCCCCTCCCCCTTGTCATATTGCTCTCCCCTCCATTGACTCTTTCCATTGTATGTTTTCCAAAGAGGAAAGCAACGTGCTAAGGGTCCCTTGAAGCAACCGGAAGCTACTTACCCAACCTGACCTAACCTAACCTAACCAACCAACCAACCTCATTCCGTCTCATCTCCCCTTCCTCCTACTTACGACGTCGACTACTAGTACACTACGGCTACAGCAAACCACTCCTCGTACTATCTATCCATCCATCCCTCCTACTTTCCTCTCCCCTCTCAGGAAACCATCACGCGCCGGGCCTTGTGTTCCCGTACCTCCCTCTGCCAGAGCCTCTCTTCTTCCCGTCCCCTTCTTGCGTTTCCCTCAATCGCCATTCGGTCCTTCCCTCGAAACTCTGCCTGCTCTTCCCCCCGACCGCCTCCCGTTCCCACGTCTGTTCCGTCTCCGCTGCAAGTCTTTGTTGGATGGAATAAGGGAAGGCGACTAGCTTGCTGGCATTCAAGGAGCCCGACCTGATCCTCTCCTCTCCCAATCCATTCGGCGTATCTTCCGCCTACTCTTTGCTTTCCTGTTCAAACGCTGGCGGGGCCGTCTGTTGGTCCTGCGGGCTCCCCATTCTGAAGGCATGAGCGGAATCACGAACGCCTGTCTGTCCTGCTTCTCGACAGTTGACCGATGGTGCCATATCTCAGCTTGTCTCGGCCCGATCGGAGGCCGCTCAAGGGATGGCATTTATGAAACCACTTTGGCAGACAACGAGCGCGAAGCAGTTTCCGATCTTCTGGGTTACCTTGAAAACGTATGTTCATTGCTGTCGCACCCTTCAGTGCTGTTTCTACTCCACCCGACGTTCGCTTTTTACTTACAAGTATTCCTTGATAGAGGACCGAGACCGACTTCTTCGCCGGTGAACCCCTTCGGGCCTTGAGCACCCTCGTCTATTCCGACAATGTCGATCTCCAACGAAGTGCCAGTCTGACATTCGCTGAAATCACGGAAAGAGGTACGGCTGATACGCACAGACCTTGTTGTGCCGATGGTGGCTAACATCCGGGGGTATTTGCAGATGTGCGCGAGGTCGATCGAGACACGTTGGAGCCCATCCTCTTCTTGTTGCAGAGTTCGGACATTGAAGTTCAACGTGCTGCTAGTGCAGCACTAGGCAACCTGGCTGTAAATGGTGGGTTTCGCTTTTCATTGATTCCTCGCGCCAGCAGGATTACTGACCGGTCGCAGCGGACAATAAGGTGCTGATCGTCGCTCTGGGAGGACTGGCTCCTCTAATACGGCAGATGATGTCACCAAATGTGGAAGTGCAATGCAATGCGGTCGGTTGCATTACAAACTTGGCTACCCATGAGGATAATAAGGCTAAGATCGCTCGATCCGGTGCCTTGGGCCCGCTGATCCGTCTAGCAAAGTCGAAGGACATGCGTGTACAACGAAATGCCACGGGGGCGTTGCTGAATATGACACACTCGGGTAGGTTGCGAGGATCCCCAGACGGAGTGGCTCTGCTAACATTGCGATCCGCCGTAGATGATAACCGACAACAACTTGTCAACGCCGGCGCTATCCCCGTTCTTGTTCAATTGCTCTCTTCTCCCGATGTGGATGTACAATACTACTGCACTACCGCCCTCAGTAACATCGCTGTCGACTCGTCGAATCGCAAGCGCCTGGCTCAAACCGAGTCCAGGCTGGTTCAATCACTGGTGCACCTGATGGATTCGTCAACACCCAAGGTCCAATGCCAAGCGGCGTTGGCACTGCGCAACCTTGCCTCGGACGAGAAATACCAGCTCGAAATTGTTCGAGCCAAGGGTCTTCCACCCCTCTTGCGACTGCTGCAGTCATCCTACCTTCCTCTCATCCTATCCGCCGTCGCGTGTATCCGCAACATCTCCATCCATCCCCTGAACGAATCGCCTATCATCGATGCGGGCTTCCTCAAGCCCCTGGTGGACCTGCTGGGATCGACCGACAATGAAGAGATTCAGTGTCACGCCATCTCGACCCTCCGGAACCTTGCCGCCAGCTCGGATCGAAACAAGGAGCTGGTCCTGCAGGCCGGCGCTGTTCAGAAGTGCAAGGACCTCGTCCTCCGTGTGCCCCTCAGCGTTCAGTCGGAAATGACTGCTGCGATCGCGGTTCTGGCTCTGAGCGACGAGCTAAAACCGCATCTCCTTAATCTGGGGGTGTTTGACGTCCTGATTCCTTTGACGGAATCGGAAAGCATCGAAGTGCAAGGGAACAGCGCTGCGGCGCTGGGAAATCTCTCCTCTAAAGGTATGCCCCCCACCGTGTGCAAACGTGTTAACCTGCCCCTCCATATACTAACAGTTGTGAATGCAGTGGGTGACTACTCCATTTTTGTGCGTGATTGGGCAGACCCGAATGGAGGTATTCACGGCTACCTCAACCGCTTCCTCGCCAGTGGCGACCCGACATTCCAGCATATCGCCATCTGGACTCTGCTTCAACTTCTGGAATCAGAGGATCAAAGACTCATCGGATATATCGCCAAGTCTGACGATATCGTTCAGATGGTCAAGTCCATCTCCGACAAGAATATCGAATCAGACGAGGAGGATGCTGAAGACGGGGAAGGCGAGGTCATTGCGCTGGCTCGGCGATGCCTCGAATTCCTTGGGAACGGTCACAAGCTTGTAGAAGCCTAAACAACTCCTCCCTTGACCTCGATCCTCACCTCATCTAACGACCTGTGTATGGCTTTAAACCAACCTCTTTCACTTCCCTATTTATCTTCGACCGACTTCTTTTCTTCTATATCTGTGTTCCCACTGCCGTTCTTATCTATAAGTTGAGTCGCCTTGTGTTCCAATGTGTTGACCCATTGATGTCTAGCTGTCCAAGGTGTTAAGCGGGCATGTGCTTCGGTGTCTCTTTTGATTCGTGTCAGCGAGCATTCGGTGTGCTTGAGATCGTTGTCCGTTTGTTGTCTATAGTCACTTCTCCGAGGGAGAAATGACGCTGTGCCGACTTGTAATTGTGTCTGCGCATAATACTGTATTCACCGTTAGAGGATTTCGAGTCTATACTTGCAATACATTGATACCATGATCATAATAGCTTTCGTTGTAGATACTTTGTCTACATGACCTGTCTCAGTAACACAAGATGTATACAAAGGCCTCTCTCTTGATTGGCCCGTGCTAGCTGTCCGGAAAGAGTGTTGTTCCGGCCGAGACCGGGTCCCGCCGAAAAAGAAAAGCTTTGCCAGCATCTCGCGTCGACAACTTAAGCTCGACTATCTCCGGGCCTCTCCCTTCTCTTCCTCCTTTATTTCCTTTTCTAGTATCCAGTCTGTAAGACGCAGCGCTGGAATGGCCACTGCACTACCCACTCTGGCCATCCCAGGCCAGCGCCTGGGCTCAATTGCCTCATATGCCGCCGGTCCTGGTACACACGTGCAGAACGCAACCATCTATGCCTCCATCGCAGGCCCCGTGGTCGTTGATCAAGCACAACCCAGCTCCAAAGCAAAGCTCATCCTGAGTGTCTCCCGCACAGGCCCCAAGAAGGCAGCTGCTCCCGCACCCAGCACCAAGGCGTCCGCCAAACCAGCCACCACTGGAAAGCCCAAACTGAGATACAACACCCTCCCCGCCGTCGACTCGGTCGTGTTGGCGCGCGTTACCCGCGTTCAGAAGCGACAAGCCACCGTGTCTATTCTAGTTGTGCTCGACGAATCTGCTAGTTCCCAACCTCTCAACCCCGCACAGACTACATCGGACAATGACAACATCGAAGCTATTCTCTCGTCCGCGGCTAATCCAGAGAACCACAGCAACTCGGATGAACTTCGCTTCCAGGCGCTGATCCGCAAGGAGGATGTGCGCGCTGTTGAGAAAGACCGCGTCGTCATGGATGAGATGTTCCGTGTTGGGGATATTGTTCGTGGAACGGTCATCTCCCTCGGTGACCAGAGCTTCTACTATCTTACCACCGCACGCAATGATCTGGGTGTCGTTATGGCCCGCAGTGAGTCGGGTAATATGATGTTCCCTGTTAGCTGGAAGGAAATGAGAGATCCTGTTACTGGGGTTGCGGAGTTGAGGAAGGTTGCTAGGCCGTTTTGAGAGGTTCTATCACCTTTTTCTGGGGTGAGAGGAATTGATGATACCAGCAATTATGTATGATGCGTTGGTCTGGCCGAGCCTTGATGATGGCTGGCTAGGCTAGACTATGGCGCTCATCATTAACAACCACAGTCTACTATCTGCCACGGTATGCGCCTAGAGGGGTAGCCGGATTGGCGGAGTGACTGATCCCGAAGGAGTCAGGCCCTTGCAGCAGTACCTGAGGTCGGTGCGCTCGCGCTCGCATATGATTAGGCCGGCTCCTGCTTGCTTGACAGCTTGCTTTGCTCTGAAGAACAGTCGCGGAAGCGCGCGAGTACATATCACTGCCGCCGAGCAAGCATATTACTACACTCGACATGACTGTACATAATCTCAACAGGTGATGTACTCACATCATCGGCTAGTCGTATGACATGACATGACTGCCAACCCGCATCGCGGACATCCTAACATAATTTTGATCCTTGTGAGGGATACAAATGAAACCACTTTCACACTTTCTGCTTTCCAGTTTGCTACTACCTTAGGACGTCTTTGTTTTCTTGTTTTCCTCCTTAGTATACATGGCTTTGGCTTTCCCAATGCTAAGCTGTGTTTGTCATGTGAGGTAGATGAACGGTTACTGCGCAAGGTTTTACTCACTTTGCGACCCCTGTTTAGAGCTTCCTTATTCTGATTTTTATGTGGATTGGGAAGTATTACATACAAGGGCACATACATACATGTATACCTTTATCGTAGTTAATTCAAAAACCTATAATCCAATTCAGCTTTTCTCTTTTCTTCTTCCTTCTTCCCCCCCCCCCCCCCCTAAATAACAAAATAACATCTATATACCCCCCAAACAAAAATTCGATGAAAGAGAAGAACTACTACTTCTTCAACGTCTTCTGCTTCTCCGCATCAATTAACTTCCTCCCCTGCACAACCAACCCCTTCCTCCGTCGCACATTATCCATATACCTCTTCGCCACATTCTCCCTATCCGCCAACTCACCCAAATCCTCCAATTCCTCCTCCGTCGCCGGAACCCAGAACGGATCTTCATCGAGCGCCTCAAAGCCCGCAAAGATCAATTGAGGCTGCGCTGCCCCCGACGTCCGCTTACGGATTTCTTCCGCGAAGCCGAATGATTCTGCCACGGGTAGTAGGGATAGGATGGTGAAGAAGGGTGTGCCTTCTTTCATTACTTCGGAGAGGATACGGCCGCGGCGGCGGGTTATTACGCCGTAGACGCGACCGAGGACTTCCGCTGTTATTTTACAACTTTTGTCAGTTGCTTTGCGATTAAATTGGGGGAAGGGGTTACGCACTCGAGGCTTGAATCTCGCAACTGTACATGGCTAGCATGATTCGAGGGCTCCAGTCGAGGAATCCCTGGGTGATGCTGTCGCGGACGAGACGGATGGCTTCGCCGGTTAGACGGCCTAGGTCGAGGTCCTCGTCGGTGGTGGTGGTGTTGATGGACACGGATTCGAGGAAGACGGCGATGCCTTGCATGGGTTCTTGGCAGAGAGGACCTTGGCCGGTTGCGAGTTGGAAGGCGTGCGCGATCTTGTCGCTGAGGTCGCGGACCATCAGGGCTTCGCGGGTGCTGGTGTCGGTGTTGATTTGGGGTTGTTGTTGGTGGGGTTCGAGGAGGCTTTTGTTTACGGGTGTTAGTTGGGGAGGGATCTGGTGATATGGGGGTTAAGGAGGAGGGGGACATACAATTTCTCGCAGGTGTTGACCTCTGTTGCGTCGATCAGGATGTTGGGTCCAACGCGTCGTGGGCCAAAGGCTGTGATCCGCTCGACGACGTCCTTCCAGCGTCCCTTGTCGTCGGTTGATTCGTCTTCGAACAGCTTGGCCAGTTCTTGCTTGAAGTCCTTCAGGGAGAGGGAGGTTGCTTCGCGGGCCTCGCCGGTGGCGTCGCTGGCTTCCATTTGCTGGGAGCTTTCGGCCGTGGTGGTTCCGTTGGTGGATTGTTCTCCCTCGCTGGACTGGGTCTCGGCTGCTGTGCGCTTCTCGGTTTGCAGGCGCTTGATGGTTCCCACGTGCTTGGAGATGAAGTCCGTGACGGCTTCGGGGAGCGGAACCACGCGGAGGCGCATGGTCAGTTGCTTGGATGAGGAGGTGGTCTGGACGCCGCCTCGTCCGAGCTCGGGGTTCTTGGGAGCTGCCATTTCGGGGGCGCTGATGATGGTTTCCCGGTAGGGTACGATGGTCTGACCGGTTGAGATTTCACACTTGGCAAAGCGTTCGCGAAGATCCTTGATACAACGCTCGAGATGCAATTCACCGGCGGTCAGGATGACGTGCTCGCCGCTGGGGAGAACCTCGTACTGCGCACAAGGGTCGCTTTGCTCGAGGAGACGTAGACCAGTTACCATCTTGCTGAGGTCTGCTGGGTTCACGGGCTCTAGGGCGACTCGCACGATGGGTGGCGTGTTGAGAGAGACACCAGCCAAGTTGATGCTGCCCTCGAGCTGCGAGGACAGAGTGCCCGTCTTGAGAACGTGGCCTGCGAGACCGCCAATGCCGAAGACGACACCTGCCGGTACCGACTGGAGAGGTTCGAAGCTGCGGCCCATGAGGAGGTAGAGATCGGTGACGGTAACCTTCTGGGGTACCGGGCTGGCATGCGGGCTCTCCGGCGAGAACTTGGGTGCCAGGACGTACACCGAGTCTCCCACTGAGAGGGTTCCGGAGTATAGACGGGCAAATCCAATGAGATGTTCAGGGTCATCCTTCTCCTCGCTCTCGGCCGGTTGATCATCTGATATGGTCGTCCTTTCAAAGGCGGATGTTATGCGAGTATACTCATCTGTCTGGTCGCCGTTGGCTTCTGCCTGCATTTTGGCGATCTCCTCTCGCTTCTTGCGAGCAATCTCCCGAGCTTCGTCGGCCGACATGGTGCCACCAGCTCGCTTCTTGCTCGATCCCAGCTCGCTCTCCGGGATGGACATCATTTTACTGACGTAGGCAATGACAGGCTCATCTTTTTGGGTCTTGAAGTTGACCATAGCATCCTTCACTTTGGGATCCACGAACTGGGAGCCAGGAGATTCTTCAATCATCGCTGGCAACCGAGCTGCTTGAGCCGTTGGCGGACTAGGAAGATATTCAATGACAGACACCAACACGGCAGTAGACAAAGGCAGCCACATCGAGAACAGCGTGGTCATGATATTGCGAGGATCGCGTGAGCGCAGGATGTATTGCGGAATGTTGATGTTCAGGGACTTGGTGATCTTTTCCAACAAAGCCGGGTCACTGTTCAGATTAGCAGATGTACATCACGTATATACCGGTTTACATACCCCTTTCCTGTGCCTGTGCCTGTTGTAGCCTCGTATGCCGCCCAGATACTGTCCAAGACAAGCTGAACGAACATGGGCTTCAACGCACGACCCTTCAAGTGCTTCGAACCCAGGACTCGCTTCGTTTTGGGATCGAGATAGTAATCTCCCCAGAGCACCTTTTCGAGGACAGTGCGCTTGATTCCGAGCTTTCTTTCGTAAATCGCGGCAAATTGACGGATTGTAAAAGCCCAGCCATCGACAGCACTACAGAAGATGACGTTGTTCTTCTCTGGTGCAAAGTAAAGATCTTCATCGTCTTTTTCCTCATACTCGGCCGTAGGCTCGTCATCCTGCTCCTGCTTCTTGGAGCGAGCCGCAGATTCATTAGCACGCTCCTCCATGCGCTCTCGCCATTGAAGATCCTCCTCCATCCGTTCACCCTGGTAGAAACTACCAATGACGGCATTGACCTGCTCCAGCAGCTTGCTCATATGGGAGTAAGCCTCGCTGGGACTCATCTTCAGCTCCGTGACCAGTCGATCGATCTTGTTAATGACAAGGATGGGCTTCAATTGCTCCACCCAGGTTTGACGCAGCACCGTGACGGTCTGACTGCAGACGCCCTCTACGGCATCCACAAGCACCACGGCACCATCACAAAGACGGGATGCGGTCGACACTTCACTGCTGAAATCGATATGGCCCGGCGAGTCGATCAGATTGATCAGGTACTCTTTCGCCACGGGCGCAGCGTCGGGGGCAGGACGGCGCATCATGGAGAAGAAAAGCGAAATGGCAGAAGACTCCATGGTGATTCCACGGAGCTGCTCGTCTGGACGGGAATCCAGATAACGGATCTTGCCCGCCAGCTTCGGTGAGATGATGCCATTGGTGGCGATCAGACTATCTGTCAAGGATGTTTTACCGTGATCCTAAATAGGTGTGTGAGTGGAGAGAAATTCATAGACGGATGTAGTCTGGTAGACTCAGACAAGCAGAAAGTACATACGACGTGGGCGAGAATGCAGATCTGGGATGGCTGTTAGTGATGGCGGACGGAGCAAAGATGATGATGGAAGTGGGATGGATGGAGGGGTAACTTGCATTGCGGATGTCATCGGGCCTCCGTTGCAGACGGACGAGATCATCCACATTAACAACAGGCATTTTGGGATATTGCTGGTGCTGCCAAACAGCTCCCAGAGTCCAAGGTAAAATCCAGGCCGGAAAGTTGCTCTTTCGTTGGGTTTCCGTGCCGCGAACTGCGGAATCTGGTAGAAAAACTTGTCGCGGGAATTGTCGAGCTTGAAGAACTTGCCTTATCCCTCTTCTTTAAAGAGTGGAATTTTCACGCCAGACCTGGACAGTAGGAGATGTGGATAATATACTATATGTGAAGATTCTTTTACATGGTCAGTAAAGGTTCCAAGCCCTTGATTATTAATTGTTACGATTTTATTATGACTACAGCGGACCCGAGTACTATACTCTCTCTGTTCAATCATCGTCATCATTCTATAGTATCATCCTAACTAAGTATGTATCTACCAAAAATGTGGAGGACAAAAAGAAAGCTGAACAAGCGATACAAAATCTCTTCTTCAACCATGATAGGGTATCATTATTGTAGTATATAGTGACTCAAATCCTGTCATTATGAGTCATCTTCATCGAAGGATAGCTTGATCTTCTTTTTTTGCTTTGGTTTCCGAGTGCCTGGTTCTTTCTTTTGTACCTTCTCGGTCTCTTCACTGGGAGTGTCTTCTCCCACTACTTTGGCCTGTTTCCTTTTCCGTGGCCCTCCTATTTCGGCCACGTTCTGTTTGGAGACAGGTGCCTCGGCCTGGGTATTCGCTTTACCTTCTTCGCCCGTCGCAGGCTCTTGTGTATCTTTATTGGAGTTCTCGGTATCTTTGTTATCCTCGCCACGGACTAAGGCTTCATATTCCTCCTTGGAGATGATCTCGTTGCTCTCTTCATCAACGTAGGTAGGGCCATCGTCGTCATTGTCTTCCCTCGGTTTCCGCGGCCGTGCAATGGGTCTTTCGAGGCGACCAGAGGTATCTCCGTATTGGTTCTTCAGTCTCTGTAAGAAGGCAGGCTGCTTCGCCTCTGGAAGATGGTTAGTTCGATGTCAACGAGGAGTATGAGACGAAACAACATACCATATGCGAGGTCCTTTGATTTGAATGACATGGCTAGATCAGCCGCAGAGTCACTGTCAGCCTTTCTCTATCCTATAATAGTCAAGAAAATAGTAGGACTGATGTTACAGCAGCTCAATAGCGAGCGAATGTGGGCAGTATGACGTGATGCTCTTTAGTAGGACACCATGCACAATGCATTCGTATAGAGATATTCCTCATTGACTGTAGCGCAGTAACAGATTATAGATGCCTCGCTCGCAAGCTACAGACACAAACGCCAATTAGATATGAGCATGGAATAGAAATAAAAGGCGTTCTTGGTATACTCCGACAAAAGAAGTTGGCTGGCCCGCCAAGGAATCAGTGGGCTGCGGTGCGCTAATCCGCATCGGGCGAGGTCGAAAAGTCCAGAGGAGCCGCAAGCTTCGCGTCGAACCAACCTCGTCCTCCATCAACCAACATACATCAAATACCATGCTCTGCGCAAGTAAGTTGTTTAATGAATTGCTCTTGCAGGTCCAATAACTGATGATTGATGTGCAACAGTTTCGGGAGAGGCACCGCAAGTGCCCGTCGTCTCGCCCAAGAGCGGTATGTCTCAACCTCGAAAGCATCGATGCGACGTAATGCAGCTAATGCTCGACTAGGCAGCGTCTTTGAAAAGCGACTGATCGAAGCCTACATCGCGGAGAATGGAAAGGATCCCGTGAATGGAGAGGAGCTCTCCACAGACGACCTCATTGACGTCAAATCCCAGCGCGTCGTCCGCCCCAGACCTCCCACCCTCACATCCATTCCTTCCTTGCTCAGTGTCTTCCAAGAAGAATGGGATGCCCTGGCTCTCGAAACCTACACATTGCGACAGACCTTGGCACAGACCCGCCAGGAATTCAGCTCCGCGCTCTACCAGCACGATGCTGCCGTTCGCGTGATTGCTCGGTTGACAAAGGAGAGAGACGAGGCCCGTGATGCCCTATCCAAGGTCACCGTTGGTGCCAGGAGTGCCGCTGCCTCCGGTGGTGAGGCTATGCAGGTTGATTCGACCGGTCTGCCCGAGGCCGTTCTGGCACGTGTTGAGAGCACACAGGCATCGTAAGTTGCTATGTATAGGATTCTCCTGTGTTCGGTATATCTAACAATCTACAGGCTGTCCAAGACACGTCGTAAGCGCCCGGTTCCGGAAGGCTGGGCTACGGCTGAAGCCCTCTCCACATACAAGCCTACGGAGAGCTCCAACCCTCTTTACCCCGGCAGCAAGGCATTCGCCATCAACTCGTCCGGAGAGCTGGCACTCATCGGCGGCGCGGACGGTGCCGTTGGCATCTATTCCATTCCCCAGAAGCAGGTTGTTCAGAACCTGCAGGCAAACGGGCCAGTTACCGATGCCGTTTGGGCAGGCGAGAAGGCTATTGTGGCATCGTCTACGGGCTCTGTGAAGGTCTTCGAGAACGGCAACGAGGTCGCCAACTTCAACTCTCATGCGGGAGCCGCAACCGCGCTTGCCGTGCATGCTACCGGTGACATTGTTGCCTCGGTTGGCGCTGACAAGAGCTATGTTCTGTATGACCTCACGACGAACTCGGTAATCACTCAGATTTTCAGTGACGCTTGTGAGTAGCCCGATGATAAATTGTATGTCTGGACATGACTGACCTTTCATTCTTCTTCAGCTCTTCTCTCGGTCAAGATTCACCCTGACGGCCACCTGGTTGCTGCTGGTGGCGTGGACGGGCAAATCAAAATCTTCGATATCAAGACTGGCGCGTCCGCTGCCACTTTCGCCATGTCTAGCCCTGTGAAATCCCTTTTCTTCTCCGAGAATGGTGTTTTCCTGGCCGCGGTTACCCAGAACTCGACCACTGTATCCATCTGGGATCTCCGTAGCGCACAGGAGAGCAAGGTTTTGGAGACGGGCAGTCAGGTTGACTCGATTAACTGGGATTACACTGGACAGTTCCTTCTGACCGCTGGACCTAGTGGCTTGACGGTGCATCAATACACCAAGGCCTCCAAGTCGTGGTCCGAGCCCTTGCGGAGCGCGGTGCCCGCGGTTGCGGCGGCTTGGGGCTCTGCCGCCCAGACTATCGTGGCGTTGAACAGCGAGGGAGGCGTGACGGAGCTGACGGCACAGTAATTATGATACCTACCTATGGATACGGAGTGAAAATTCCATTTGTTGTTCTGTATTTCTAGCTGTCGGTGCTACTTTTCTCTTTTCTTCTTCTTTATTTGTTGTTGTTTCTTTTTCGTCACCGGCGTCTTTATGATTTTCTCTCAGACCAAACCCAAAGAATAAAGGAAGGAGAAGCCACCTGGCAACAATAACGAACCCGGATTATAATGGGATTATCATGAGCATAGAAACCACCAGAATCTGAGTTGTCAGCAGACCTACTACCTACTGCTGTGATAATTGGTGATGGATGGTGACAAGTCATTGACGCAGTGATCGGGGGGTGCTGGGCGAGTCGGCGGGAACCCTCATACTACTAAATTATAAGACTAAAATATATTTGTCTCCCCTCCGCAACTGAACCACTCCGCCTGGCTCTGAATTTCCACGGATTATTACTACCCTGGAACTGCGAGTGCCAGAACTCTTTCTAGTACCCAGTAGTACTCCCAGAGGGTCCGTCCATCCACTGAAGAGTGGCTGCTGGACAAACTCTCACGGTGTTCAGTGAGGCAAAAAAGCAAGTGAACCGGAGACATGCCACTCCTGACCGCAGGGCACTCGGACCCAGACCACTTCGTTAACACGACTAAGCATGGCGTTCCACCAACCGCAAGTGAGGCCTAACACCGGCTGTTAATAAACTCACTACTACCTCACCTTCTTCTTGCCATCAAACCGCCCTCCCCTCGCCCTTTTCACCTCTCCCACCTTCTCTTCCCCTCCAACACCGTCGTCTTCCCTTGCGGATTGGTTTCCGGGATGAGTGACGATTCAGGTGTCTTGTTTGTGGGCTCTCGCCCCCGAAAGGTTCGTATCAAATCTCCCCGTCGTCCCTCGAATCTCCTCATGGAGGCGGGGTATCCCCGTGCTAGATCAAGGGATTGGAGGTTCAACTGACGCCCGACTCCAACTTCCAGAGAACTCACCGCGAGATATCCGAAGTCTCTTCAGGACGTCCATCCGGAGAACCATCTTCATCATCCCTTTCCGCAACACCGGGGCCTTCGTTGCCACCGCTTCGGCGATACCCCGGGGACGGCCTCGACCTCCGCCGACCGGCCACAACCCAGCCGTCTGAAGATGTGATAGACCTGACCGATGAGCCCGATATCCCGTATCAAAGTTCGTCACTGCAAGAGTCCCGTACTACGAACGAAGCTTCTCGGCCGCGTCCTCCCCGATTTCCCAGGGACATCCTCACGGAAGTGGTTGATCTAGAGGAAGATGTGGACGATAATGACCAGCAACAACCCCCCAGCAGCCCCGAAGTCGAATTCATCGGAGCCACCGTGAGGCGGCCACAGTTGCCGCCGCCGCCACAACCACCACCTCCGCCTCCGCCGCGCAGCAATGAAGGTTTCTATATGCCCAGCTTGTGGCAGCAGATGCTACAGTTTCGATCCCCGAGACCACCTGTACGGGTTGGAGACCATGGCAGACCGGACCTATCGTTTCGAGGATTTCGGAGACATCCTCCAATAAGTGATGTGGAGTCATTCTGGATCGGAGATGGCCCGGCGGGCGCCATAGATCTAACGATCAACTTGGATGTGGATGGCCCGTTAGGATTAGACTATCAACTAACGGGCCTGACACGACAAAGGACGCCTGCAAACGCCTACAAACCTCCAAGTCCGCCACCGGAGGGGTTCACCCGAAATGTCGCAGAGGACGATGTGGTTGTATGCCCGAATTGTGATATGGAACTGGGCACTGGTGACGAAATCAAACAGCAGATATGGGTGGTCAAGCAATGTGGACATGTACGTGATTCCCGGGTTAACGACGTTCGTTATCATCTTCTAACCTTGACCATAGGTATATTGTGGCGACTGTGCCTCGAACCGATCGTTGTCGAAGGCGAAAAAGAACGCATCTAAAGCCAAGCCTTTCTCTAAATGCCAGGTATTCGGTTGCGGGAAGCCCGTTAGTTCGCCCAAGTCAATGTTCCAGATTTATCTATAATGATGCTGCATACCATCTCTGGCGTTTGCACAATAATAGCATGTGATGATGGTGGCGCATGGGCGGGGCTTCCTTTCTGAACTTTTACCTTGGCATTTACGAGCAACATTTTGATACCCTCAGTGCATTTGTTTCGGTTGGGCGGGATTATGTTTGTGTTTACCTCTTATGGCATAGAGAGCGTTTTGGGTATAGGTGGTGGTCCGGTCGGGGCCATCCATGTGGATAATGACACTTTGATTTCCTGATAATTACCTTGCTGCATACGAGGAGCGGGCACCCATTTCCATGGGATATCAAATAAAGACATTCTGTACATATGATACATATCGTTTAAACAAAGACAGAGTCGGGTTCGCAAAAGGCAGGTACACAAAACAGACGAAGTAACCCATAATACATCGAATAGGAAATGATATTTGACCCAGAAAAAGAACACCACCGTATGATCGCACAATCCCTCACTCTTTACACCGACTTGTAGCCACCGTGGTACGGGGACCAGATGCCTCTGACACTCTCGTTGATACTCGTGACGGGCTTCTTGGTGCGCTTCAACTTCTCTCCGCTGGCCTGCTTCAAAAGATCGGCCTTCTTGCCTATTTGCTCAGGCTCGAGATTCCGCACGCAAACCGCCTTCTCCCGTCCGTTGATGTAGTGTCCCTTGATTACGGGGTGCTTGTGTGGCCGCGGCGATACCCGGATTTCGATCTGAGGGTTTGCTTTCGCGAAGGCAGGAAGGTGGTGCTTGAGGTAGGCACTATCACAAACAAATATTAGTACTTTCGGATTCAAGATAAGAACCTAACAGAGAAAAGAACATACACCATGCCCCGGGAGCTACCAGCCCAGTCACAGTAGTGGAAATCCAACCGCTTGCATTGTAGGATAAAGGCACCGACACCGTTCTGGATGATGAAGTTAGTCTAGGAGACACAGACGGATAAGATCCCAAAGAAACACATACTCTAGCGGCCGTAACCGTCCGGATCCCTTGAAGAGGCATTGCGGCTATCTTGGATTTGTATGTTCACAGCGAAGGCGTCAACAGCTTTCCAACAATCTTGAGGGACAACCTTCGGGGACTTTTCAGGGCCGCCTCCAATACAGGGCTGTCATTGGGTGCAGCGGCAAGCTCGGCTACCGCGACTAGCGGTTCCAGAAGCAGACAAGCACCTGACGGGAGGAACGCGAAACTCCCCCCAACGCTGCTATTAGGACCAAGTGACAAACGACCGCCATATCTCCTCTCCCCCATCTCGTCCTTTCATCCTCGATGCCTTTGAAGGCCCTGAATTAGTTTTTTTTTTTTCACCTTTATTCAGAGCACTGGTTGAGGGCACAACATGACGGACAAGCTCCCCCCTCCGCTTTTGGCGCTCTTCCAACCTCGCCCGCCTCTGCGTTATGTCACCCCCATCAACCGTGCCCCAGAAGACTGCAAGAAGAGTAGCATTGGTGGCATTGCGCAGTTTCTGCCCGAGGTGAAGAAGTACGAGGAAGAGATCCCATATACACCTACGGAAAGCTGGATCCAGCGCAAATTGCGCCAGAAGGTGGAGAAGAAAGAGAACATTAACAAGCAATTGACGGAAGGCCTCGAGAGTTGTATGATTATCGCATCTGTTCTGGGCTTTTTCTGTGCTAATACTGATGATTTGTTGCAGATGAACCATCCAACGACCAACAAGCACGAGGCGATCCGTTCAAGACGCTGTTTGTCGCTCGACTGAGCTACGATGTTAAGGAATCGGACCTGGAACGGGAGTTTGGCCGTTTCGGTCCTATTGAACGGGTACAGTCACAAGCCCAGTGGGCTTGATGGGTTACACAAGTGACTAACGTGCTCCCAGATTCGCATCGTGAAAGACACCGTAACGCCAAAGGGCTCGAAGAAACCACACAGAGGATATGCTTTTATTGTCTATGAGCGCGAAAAGGATATGAAAGGTATTGCTACAGATCTAGTCGCCTGTCACTCTGAATTCAGACTGGTATCGAATCCCCGTACTTTCTTGATGCTAACTTAGTTTTCTTTTTTGTCACGATTTCAGCTGCCTATAAGGAAACGGATGGTATCCGTATCAAGGACCGCCGTGTCTTGGTAGACGTCGAGCGCGGTCGTACAGTCAAGGGATGGAAGCCTCGTCGCTTTGGTGGTGGTCTCGGAGGTCGTGGTTACACCAAGGCCTTGCCCTCTCGACCTATCGGCCCTGGCTCTTTCAACGCCCCCTCTGGTCCCGGCGGCTATGGTGGTGGATTCCGTGGTGGGTTTGGTGGCAGAGGTGGTTTCAAGGGAGGATTCCGCGGTGACCGTGGATTTGGTGGGCCCCGTGGAGGTGTCGGATACCAAGGTGGTCGCAACGGATTCGGTGGAGGTGGACAGGCTCCCCCCAACGCCCCTTCAGGTCCGGGAGGCGGACGCAGCGGTGGATTTGGTGGTCCCCCTGGTGGTGGTGGCAGATTCGAGCGTGAACCCCGCGGCGCTACTGGCAGCAACAGAGAACCCATCAGGCCCCGGGACGGGTTTGGTGACCGCGATCGTCGAGACCGGGATCGGGACCGCGACGGTGACCGTCACCGGGACCGTGACAGGGATAGCTATCGCTACCGGGACCGGGACCGTGAACGCGACCGCGATCGTGGTGACAGGTACGGAGGCCGCGGTGACGACTACGGGCGGAAGCGATACCATGAAGATGATTCGTATGATGACCCCCGTGCCAAAAGAAGATACTGAACGTCTGTCCGCGAAGGATATCCCCATTCCAGTGTTCAGTGACGGTTTGCTGGTGGGTATCATTAATTTGATCCTTCTCTTGTTATACCCCGTTGCAGCAATGGGTAAGGCAAGGTCAAACAAGGCTCAAGCTCCGTGCTATATCGGACTTCAACCATCGTATAACTCACAACAGTTGAAGTGCTCCGTATGCATCATCTTTCCTTCGTAATCCTGGTTACGTTACGAGATATCCATCTTCCATTTGGAGCAGGCAGGCGCAAATTTCCCCTCGAAGGTCGATTTCCCGCCGTTGCAGCAGACACAAATACGCGCTGTTTAACGGACACCTCTTTCCCTGCCTGTCATGCTCATGCTCTTTTTCTCTCTTGTCTTTGTTACTACTCGTGTCCTCTTTTCTTTTTTACTCATGTCGTTTTATTTCCCTTGGGCCCGTGTGCGGCCGCTACTTCTCTTCAGGGGGTAAGTATGTACTTTAGATAGTCAACACTTTGTCTTCACAGGCGGAGCTTTTTATGGTTTGGGATCTGGGTTTCGTTTTCAGGTAAGAAAGAAGATCAGGTAGGGTTGTTTTTTTGTCAAAAAGAAAACCTTATGAGTCAGTCATGACCGATTGATTGCCAACATGCAATGCAGTAAGTAAATGAAGGTAAATGATATATTTAGGGTGCAACGATGACATAGTACGTAAATAGTTCATTAAGGCATTGCCATCGTCAAGAGGTGGTATTAAGTAAAGTACTAAGTATACTAGTAGTAGTAAGTAATGGTAGTCCTCCTAGGAACTTTTGAGAGATGTTATTCTATTGTAACTGAACAGTGTTCTCGGATTGGTTTATTCATATCGGTATGTCCGTCATACGCTCATCAACTGAAGCAGAATAGTATATACCGAATCAGACACGAAACACACACGAGTCGAAAAATCGACAATCAATCATTGAAAGAAAACGCCTGAACCCAACTCCAAAGATGCCCAGGGGATCTCATCATCAAAGGGGCGTGGGATGGTGGTGGGACTTGTTCATCGTGTCAGGCCAGCTGGACTTTTTTCAAATCCACATATCCATAGATAGATAGATAGGTTTTCTTTTCTGAACGAAAAGACGATCTACCCACGACCCAACACCAAGGCAACACCACCACCACCAGCAGCAGGACCCCGACTCTAAAAAAAGAAACCGAATCGAAACTTTTTCTCAAAGCATCATCAACCGACCTAAACAAACTTACTCAACCTCCATACCAGCCTCATCCTTCTCCAAAATTTCCACCTCCCCAGACTCCCTCGTCCAATGAGCCTTCAACGCAACATGGAACTCAGCCATAACAACTCCAAACATCTTCAACAACGTCGTCTGCCTCGAATCGAGCACTTCTCCCTCCCTGCAAATGGGGAATCCCTCCTGACCCTCCGTCAACTCCAACATAACCTTGCCCTTGACCAACCGAGTCGGAACACCAAGTTTCCGCAACTCCGGCTCAATAGTGTGGCTGAGCGGCTCGTCCTCGGAGGCGGGGATCTCTCCAGCCCGCGAATACACCTGACCGTTGGGGATCGAGAAGGCCCGGGTACTGACGGTTCCGGAGCGGGCGAAGTCAAGCGGCCGGAAGTTGTCGAAGTAGTCGGTCACGGATTGAGGGTCGCGGGAGGTGAAAAGAAGGCCGACGGCGCCGGTGAGGTAGGGGCTGAGTTTGTGGAGGTTGGGCGCGGCTTCGTTCTCCGGGTTGTGGCCTAGAGCGACGGCCATGACTTTGGTTTTGCCGAAGAAGAGGCTGTTTCAGGTGGTTAGTTTAGTTTGCATTGCAGGGTTGTTGTTGGAGGAAAGAGGGGCAGGCGGGGGGGTGGTCAAGGGGAGGAACTAACCGGCTATCGGCGAACTCGGTACGGACATCCTTCAGATAGGTGTTGCGCATGTTGTCGACACCAAAGACGAACAGGTGGTCGTATTTCTCGATGCATTCCCGGATGTTGGCGTACAGGCGACGGGTCTGTTCCTTGTGGGACTTTTTGACGGTCTTGGACTCGTGCACGACGCGGGCACGCTTGGAACGAGGCATGGTGATTGATCGGGATGTGAGAAAGTACTAGATACTAGGAATATTGGGAGAATGAAGGAAGCACCGAAGAAAACGAGTAGGTTGAAATGGTGATAATTGCAAGAGCCGGCGCGGGAAATTGTGGATTCGAGATCCAATGATTTTTTTTCTTTGCGGCTGTCGATAACGCCCGGATTATTGTTGTCGCGCGGCTTATCCGTGCCCCCATCTGCCCTAGTCTGCTTGGGGAAATGAGCTGATTGCGGGCTTCATCTTCAATCCGCTTCATCTACTCACTCCTATCGGGATACTCTACTGCATGCCCAGGCCTTCAATGGTGGGCTGTATCGTGCTGGATGGGTCTCACTACTGAGGCTGCTTGATATATCGCATTGCTCCCGCACCATCCCCGACCATGCTTGATTTCATGGATTACATCCAACTCGCCTTCGCCGAGGCGACGAATTGGAACCGCGACAACTCCTACTCGTCGCTGACGGCCACTGCGCAGTGTATGCATACCAGCCCTTTTCCCCTTCTCAACCTTCGTCCAAACACCACTAACAACAAGTCCAGCCCTCCTCGACTTCTCCACCCCCGAGCGCCTCCGCGTCCATCTCTCCTCCCTCTCCACTCCGCACTTTGCAACAAGTTACACCCTCGGCACCGTCGGCCTCATCGACGGCTCCGTCTCCTACCTCTTCAGCACCGTCCCTCTCGACAGCTTCCCCAGCCGAAGTGCCCTAATTCCCCTCCGTAAGCTCTCCCCAGGCTACCGCCAAGTACAAGCACCAATTGCCCCCATCGCCGAAACCATCCTCATCAACGACGACAACAACGACAACCTCAACGATGCCTCCCCCTCCGCATACAACTCCATCGGCAAAAAAGCCACCCTCTTCCACGCAACCCTCCACCTTCCACCCCCGACAACCCTCAATGCCCTCTTCCTGCGTCGTCTCTCCCCAACCATGCAGTTGTCCCTAGCAGTCTGCTCAACGCGAGGCCCGCCGCTCTCCAAATCCGCCCCGCAAGCCTCCCTCCTCGCGCAACTCTCCCATAACACGGGGAAATACAACAACGAGTACCTCTTCAGTACGGATAATGCCCTCTTCGGCTGGCGCGGACTATGGAACTTCGGGCCCGATCCTAGGGATCCTGTCCCTTCGGGGTCTTCGCCGCGGCTGTCGTTGCTGTCTGCGGGCGCGGAGGCTTACTATTCGCCTGTTTCGTCGCTGATTGGCATGTCCACCGGGCTGAGGTTTAGCACGTTGCCTGCTGCTACGGATGTTCCTTCTTCTTCTTCTTCTTCTTCGTCAGCCCCTTCAACTAGCACTAGTAGTGCTAATGCCAACACTCCGATCTCTACCTTTCCCTATACTCTTACACTCACACTGACCCCGTTAACGGGTTCACTATCAACGACTTACTCACTCCGCGCATCGCCGAATTTGGCATTTAGCTCCCGCTTCGGGTTCAATGTCTATAGCTGGGAAAGCGAGATGGTAGCCGGGTGTGAACTCTGGCGGAAGAGTAAACCCCGCTATCGTGATGATGGTGATGGGGTGGAGTGGGCAAGACGGAAGATTCGCGAGAGCTTGTTTCCTCATCCGCATCCGTCTACAGCTACACCTCCTGACGATCTCAAGGATCTAATAGGCCGTGGATTGGGAAAGGGGAAACAAGAGGAAGAGGAGAACGAATCCGTGTTGAAGATCCGGGTGGATCAGTCGTGGAATGTGCGGTTGTTATGGGAGGGACGGGTCAAGGAGTTGTTGGTTAGTGCTGGGGTGGGGTTGGGACCGAGTTCGTTTTCCTCGTCGTATGCTTCTGATGGGGGTGGTGGGGAGTCCGGGGGTTTGAGGAAGTCGTATTGGAGGGGGGTGGGGGTTTCGGTGTCGTATTCGTCGTGATCCTTGTGTATATTATTGATCTATATGACGGGTTATATTGGGCGTGGGGGGATGGTTGTAGATACTATGACATGTGCTATGATTATACTGCAACTTACTAGGTAATTGATAGAGTAGTCTAGTGTTATAATTACAGAGGATGCATGAGGAAGGTAAGGTTAATGGTGGTATTCAATTTGGATTTATTTGGTATAAATTCGATTTTTTATATTCTTTATAGATTTTCATGCTCTGCAATTGGTTATGGTGTCTGCAGAGTTTCCAGGCTGACTTCCCCGCCTATTGGGATTCGGATATCATATCACATGTCCATCAATCATTCAATTGTTTACAGACGAGCGTTGATGATGTCGACGACTACAACAAATTGGTCAGTAAGCTGCTTCAACCAAATGGAAGGTTATACATACAGGCAGGCTTCAAGCTGGCACCGCCAACCAGGAAACCGTCGACATCGGCCTCCTTGGCCAGGTCACGGCAGTTCTTCTCGCTGACGGAACCACCGTAGATGATGCGGGTGTTGTCGGCAGCCTCGGGGGAGATGGCATCAACGAGCCACTTGCGGATAGCGGCGTGGACCTCCTGGGCCTGGGCGGTCGTGGCGACCTTGCCGGTACCGATAGCCCTGAATCGGGGTTAGCGTGCGACCAGCAGGCCAGACGAATTGATAGAGAACTTACCAGACGGGCTCGTAGGCGACAACAACCTTAGCCCACTGCTCCTTGGTGAGCTCCTTGGCAACAGCGTTGAGCTGCTTGGTGACAACGTCGATGGTCTTGTTGGCCTCACGCTCCTGGGGGGTTGCATTAGTCTCGGTTCATCTCACCGGGTCACCGCGAGCTCGAAGAGGGGTAGTCGCGAGGTTTAAAAAAAAGCAAAATCAGAGAAAGTTACAGGCCCACATACCTCAAGAGTCTCGCCAATGCAGAAGATAACGCTGAGGCCACCGTCAATGGCGGCCTTGACCTTGCGGGCAATGAACTAGATGGGGGTAAATATTAGCCCAACCCAACTAAATAATATTTCGCGGGGTAGACCTACCTCGTCGCTCTCCTTCAGAATAACACGACGCTCGCTGTGACCAATGATGGTCCAGTCGATCTTGACATCACGGAGCTGCTCGACACTGATCTCACCGGTGAAAGCACCGTTGGGCTTGTCGAAGACGTTCTGAGCAGCGACGCCGATCTTCTCGCCGGCGGCCTGGCGGGCGGGGAGCAGGTAGAGGGTGGGGGGAGAGACAACCACCTCGGCGGACTCGTCCAGCTTGGCGGCATTGAGGTTCTTGATGATGGAGGTAATGCTGTCCGCAGTACCGTTCCTGTGTGAGAGTAACGCAGAAGTCATTGATTAGCCAGCGGGCTCGTTGAGGGTGAAGCGATATTTGTTGAAGAGCTGGCGGGGCAGCGGATGGAGGGGTTTCCATACATCTTGAAGTTACCACCCACGAAAAATTGACGAGGCATTTTGAAGATGTGTTGGTGTGATTGAAAAAGACGGGGAGAGTGTCTGAAGAGCGAAATTGTGGAAGAAAGTGAGTAAACGAGTAAAGTACAGAGAAAGAAGAAGAAAAGAAAGGGAAGAGAGAAAGAAGAAGAGGAAAGAGGGAAGAAGAAGAACCGGAAGGATGAATGACGATGGGGGGGAACCGAGAGAGGGGCAGAGCAGCTGCCAGCACTGCTAGTTACTACTACCTACTACTACTACTACTACTAGTTAAACTGCTACACGGGCGGGGCTTATCGATAAGTCACTCGCTGAGCTGGCAACTCCTTCTCTTCTCTCTTTCTTTCCTCTGTCTCATCTCTTTACTACTAAGCTCTACAAACAACTACTCGGTGTCTGCTTCGGGAATGGGTAACTCGGCGCGTGATAATCCACCTATAATATAACATTGCTATTGCACAAGGATGAGAAATGATAATCTTCAGGGTGCGTCTGTGTGTGTGCGCGGTTGAACTGCAGCTTCCGATGGAACTTTTGTCTTCTCCCCCCCATGACGTTATGAGATACCCACTTGGATCCCTCCTTCACCCGATCCCAAAATGCAAATACCCGAAAATCCACTGGTAAACTGACTTTCCCAGGGAAAAACAATGAAGCGATTTCCCCCTACCATTGCTCCCCCCCCCCCCCCCCCCCCTTTCCTCCCCAATTCGACTAGTCCTATGTAACTAATACCTTCAAGGACCCTGCACCATCATTGAAGCCCCTCCGGGAGGTAATATCGTCGAGGGCCATAGAAGGTGCCCGGTTCGCGCAGGGACATGCGTCGTCCGAGGTAACATGCATCATCCAAGCGTTCCCGTTCCTCCAGCACGCGGGCCCGATATTCCACCATCCGCTCGCGATGCTCCAATCGGGCCTCGCGGTCATCTAGTATTCGCGCCCGAATATCGTTCCGGGCCCGCCCCCCTCGGAACCGCTCTGCCCTCTCGGCCAAAAGTTGCTCCAAATCTAACTCGTCTGCACTCACTGGCGCATGGATGATCTTGGGCCGGTCCCGCGCTGGCCGGCTCACTTCTTGACTGGGACCACTGCCACTACCACCACCACCACCCCCACTAACGGCACCCTCGCTGCGTGGGTCGACATGTTTACTGTCTGCAGGCACCACGTCAATGCAGCCATTGGGATACCCTGACCGGTTCGTCTTGCTGTCCGACCCGTTTTTCTGGGGCTGCTTCCGATAATGGGTGCGGTATGCATGCTTCGCCCGGGGGGCGGAGTGTCGACGATAGAGACTACCGCGCCACGGCTGGGGTTTATCCTCCAGTTCGGGCTCTTCATCAGAGCTATCGGTGATGGAGCTGTCGTCGTCAAAGTCGAACACGGATTCATCATCCCCCACACTACTCGACTCTAGTCCCAGTTCTAGCTCGGGATCTGCCGCCGGCGTGGAGGGCCTGACGTTCTCGGGCTTAGTCTCTGGGGGAGCCGGGGTAGTGGTTGGAGCAGGGGCATGGGCAGGGGCGGGTCCTTTGTCAGAAGGATGGGTCTCTTGCTGGCCGGAGAACTGGGCGCGGGGGTCGAATCCCTGCCTTTGGTGGAACATTCCGGCTGCCATGTGGACGCCTCGCAGGCCATTCGGCTGAGCCATCATGTGCGGAACGTTGGCTTGGCCAGACATGGCAGCACTAGGCATGACAGGAGCAGGCACTGCAGAACTGGGCATAGCAGACGCAGGCATCGTAGAGACAGGCATGCCTGGCTGAGCGCGGTGTGGGTGCATACCAGCTGGCATCCCGTGCACCCACGGCCAGGGGCCCTGGGACATATGTGGTCGTGGCCCCGCATATCCCTGAGGAATTTGAGGAGGCGGCTGATGGGGAGGTGGCTGATGGGGTGGAGATTGATGAGTAGGAGGCTGATGGAACCTTGTAGGCAGAGGCTGCTGGTTATGATTCATGGCCGGTGGCATTGTCCCCTGATGGATAGTAGGCCCAACCAGTGGCTCACTAGGCTGCATGCTCCTAGACATCCCCTTTGGTCCCGATTCGGATGGATTATTGTGCACGTGAGTTGGCACACGGTCCTGTGGTTTAGGAAGGGCCTCCACATCTACATGGTCGTCGACGGGTATCTTGGGAAACACCAGATCTGTAGCCTTTCTCATGATGACAACGTTCACGGAAAGCGTCTCATAGTCACCCCGCCGGGAGTTCTTACCCTTGAATGGCTTCTCGTCCTCCTTGACATAGACGCAGGTCCATTCAAAATGGGGGTCACTCTTCCTAAGTTCGCTGATCAGCTGGTCCAAATGCGCACGTTTGACCTTGGACAGGGACTGATATTGCTCCGCGATGGGGATCTTCTTGGTTCGCTTGTGCACCAGCTTCATCAAATCAGACTGGCTGAGGTTCATCTTGGTCCGTTCCACATGGTTCCAGGTGGACTTGTGCCCGGGTACGGCATCGGCCTTGAAGAAGGTGTACCCCAGGTAGTAGAAGGGTGCACGAGCATCAATCTCCTCAACGACCGTGGTGGTCTCCTTGGGCTTTGGATTGTTGACAGCCGGGGGTTTCTCCGGTTGAACATTGAGCCGATTCATCTGATGAACCAAGTACTCCGGGTTCATGGGACGTGGTGAGCCTGCTTGCGCCACACGGACACCCTCATTCGGGCGCATAGGTGGATGATGAGTCGGAGGCGCAGGAGGCACCTGTTTGTTGTTGTTCTGGTTGATGACCGCCATACTGTAAGACTCCGCTCCTGTTGGGGACCGAGAGGATGCGGCCACGGGGGACCCGTAAGTATGTCAATCCTCAGGCGGAAAGGAGGGAGCTGTCAAGGTGAGCAAGAAGGAAGAAGAAAAGGAGCCGAGCAGACGCAGCAAACCCTAGGGAATGGGATGGGATTCGGGAAAAACGGAAATGGGAGAAGCGGGGTCAAGAGCAAAGAGCGAGCAAGTATAACCTCCTTATATCCCCGAACGCGCCAGGGAGGTCATGGAGGGGTCAACTGGTCTCTTTTAATGACGACGGACTACTGGCAATAATCATGGTGTAAGATTGTTTCAGGAGATGAAGATCCCTGGTGCTTTCTGCCTTGCCATTAGGTTTGGAAAGCTGCATGCCCAGCAGAAGCAACCATCCAACCCCAAAAGATTCGGGATATCATGGTCGCGGAGCTACTGGAGTCTTTGCTTGTGACCATGGCAATCGTTCAATCACGATGCGCCGTCCAAATGAAAGGACCAGGGGAAAAGCGCGCAGGTCCCTCCGTCGCTGCGCAAGACGGAATTAGCAGGGCGCGACATCGCCCGGGCATGGGCAAGGAGAACTGCCCTGGCCATTTTGGCGCAATGTCATTCGCCCCTTTGACCTGCGTCTTTTTATATCCACCCCCCTCTTCTGGATGAATGATAGTCGTTACTGAGTCGCGGGCTCGCGACTGCTTCTCTGGCCGCGTGTTTGCCCGGGCTTCGTATCGCAGGCAGCCTTCCTCAGCCGCAATGGAATGGGGCGATGCAGCAGCAAGTAAGAAAACCCAACATCTTCCCAGAGCGACGAGCAACTACAGCCCGGAGTAAGAAGGCGGCAGTAAAAAGTCTGATCTGATGTTGGATGGGCGATGACGGGTGAGCAAGACAATCAGATGGAAGATGAAGAAAAACGAACAAGCAAGGCCGCCGTCATGGTGCACTCTACCTGCATGTGGCCGACTGGCTAGCGGGTTTGCTGCTGTGTTCAGGCCCAGGCTTTCACAGTCCAGGACGAACATCGCTGCAGCCTAACCGCCATTCAGCGCTGTTGCCCAACAATGAACTTCTAGTTCCCACAAGCCTGATTGGCCGCAGGGATGCGCCGGTTCTGCAGCCAAACCCCCCTTTGCCGCCGTATGTCCGTCTGGTTCAAAGAGACATGTTCTGCTTGCCCGTCACTGTCATTGAAGTAGAGTGGATCAATCCACTTCCCTACATACAGAAACGTATAGAAGTATCCAGCAAATGCTGCACGTCATGGGTTCTTTTCTTGTTACGCTGATCGTGCTGTATGCGATGGTGGAAATGATCAATTCCGCTCTGTCGTCTTCGATGGCCGCCACCACCAGCAGCAGGATCACCACCACCACAACCTCCACCACCATGAAACGGTACTTTTCTCCCCCTCCTTTAAGAGTCCAGGCGAAAGATATCGTCATCTTCCTTGCTAGTCGTATTGAGAACGGCCGCCCGCTTTGATGATAGGCCAGATCAGCCGTGACTCATGGCATATGCCTGCAGGTGCTCCAGGCCTCAGCTGGGCCCATCCTGCAGGTTGGGAGTCCCTTATTGGATGCTCAGTCTTAGTACACCCTCCTTCCATGACTTATAGAATCTATATCGGAACATGACATTGCCAGTCTGGAAAACATCGGTATCTCATTTTACTAACAGCCCCTCCACGAGCACAAAAGCTAACGCTAAAAGAAACCCTAGGTGAATGAAAGTTAAACTCTAAGCAGCACATACATTCTCAAGATGTTGCCCTCATGTGATCTATCAAATTGACCGTTGGGCTGTTGCGCGAGTCATGGTCCAGTTAGGGTCTCTCAAGACTATACTGGAAAAATCGCCTCATGTACCGTTTGATCTCGTAGTAGGGTTTTTGCTGAATGTCCACAACCTTGTGTTCTTTGTATACATGTTTGGACTAATAGAACAATCCGAACAATCACTCGCATACCGGGCTCTTTCTTTTCAATGTTCCAACCACTAACAACGGCGCAGTAAAAACAAAGGCTCTTTATGTGAAAGTAAGGAAATCACGATCCGCGATGCATCCCTTTGTCGGTAGTATTCATGGCGCTCTTGGAGCCCTCCAGTTTACCTCCACTACTATAAAAGCCTGCCCTCTACTCAAACTACCGGGAGGAGGCTATAGCTGACCCTAAAACCCTATTTCGACATCTTTTGACATTCTCGCAATGGCGGACGACAACAGAAATCAGATGTTCTGGAGCCGCGAATTCGCCCGCCTCGTCGGGGTCCTAACTAATGCCCATCTCTTGAGTGCTGCAGAGCATCGGCAACTATGGGCCCACGTCTACACATGGGAGTCGAGTCTGGCAGCATTGATCCACGATCTTTTACAACCAGAGAGCCTGCTAGCAGCCGAACATCCCCAACTCCATGAGGTACTCTCAAGGCGCTACTACGCCAGCATGCAAGCCAGAGCAGAGACAGAGATATCCAAATGCACGCACGAGGTGGACGGGGAACCTCGAACAGACAGTTATAGATACCAGCAAAGCATACACGATAAAGAATCTACTATCCATCGTCAAGGCGATGAGAACGTGTATGATACGTACCGCGCTAGTATCTGTCCCAACCTGGATGACGATTTTGTTCTCCGGGGCATTCTGGGGAGAGGAAGTATGGGGTTCTGACCCTCTTGTGCTTTTGGATAGTTCGCTAATGCAGATTCACAGCCTTTGGCGTCGTCTTCCTGGCACATAAGCGTAAGCCCCCTGACCTCAATATGACTAGTGCTGGCTTCCTTTGCTGACCAACGTCTCTAGGAAGTGATACCAGACCTCCGGAAAAACAAAAGCTATACGCAATCAAGGTCGAGACTTCATCGACCATCAATACAGATATAAGAAAAAGGAAAAGTGATCCGAGTGTGGCGCCTCTATACTATCAACAGCCGCATCAGTTCCGCTATATTCCAATGGAGGCATACCTTCTGCTGCTCACGGCTGGCTGTAGGCGGTTCCCGATGCTGGACTCCGTCTACTCCCACGGCAAGTACAAGGCAACGGTGATGGAAGCTACAGTTCCCGATGAAGTCCGTGAAAAGAAGTACGACCCATATTCCGAAACGAAGGATTGGCTTAAGAATGGGTTGCTGCCACTCAGCGGAGACAGCTACCTTTTATTTAAAGGAAAGCAGACCGGACTAGACGAGGTGGCCGTCTGCCAGATAGCGACCCAACTGCTTGAAGCAACATCATACCTACATGATATGCGACTCTGCCACACGGACATCTCACACTTGAACTACCTACTAGACGATGCTTTAAATGTAAGCCCCTCTCTACAGACAGAACCCTACAACCAACCATCCTGCACCCTAAAAGAACCCACCTACTAACCCCTCCAACCAAAACAGACAACCCTAATTGACCTCGGCCTCATTCACTTCGGCCTGCGCGACGCAGACTTCCAAAAACGCCACACGCCCTACATCCCCAACTACGAGAAATTCATGACACCCGAACTCGCCACCGAACTCCTAAAGCCGAATTATGACAACACCGACTTCAGCGACGGTACCGTCCAAATCCCCCTTCGCCATGACGTCCGCGGCCTCACGCTCTGGCAACTCGGCTGCATCATCTACGAGCTCCTACACGGCTTCGCGCCTTGGGAAGAGCCAAACCCGGATCCGGATATCGGGCGTCTTTCCGAGTGGCATATGGGTAGGAGTGCTGCACAGCAGGCCCGGAGAATGAGGAAGATAAGGGAGCGAAGGCAGCGCGTTATTAGAGAGGAGTTGCCTGTTAGTGAAGACCTCTCGCAGGATTGTGTGGATATGCTGAGGGCTATGTTTACGAAGGACCCGGAGGAGAGACCGAAGTTGCAGGAGTTGTTGTCGATGCCCTGGTTTGGGCAGTCCAGTTATTGGGTAGAGATGGACACGCTGGAGATTAGGAGGCAGGCTGCTACTAGGTGATTTGGTTTAACGCAGAAAGAGATAGATGGGTAGGTTGATGTGGGCGGCTGTTGGGGGATTGAGGGGGGATTAAGGATGGGGAGGTCCATTACTACTAATATAAGTACTCACTGGATGTTGGATTAAGCTTGAGTTCGATTTGAGTAGATTGTCAGTCTCGCGGGCGAGATGGCTTATATATATATTTCACTATGCGCTTTCTCTTTCACTTCTTCAGCATACGTACAACAGGCAATAATAATATCTGTATCATTGGACTCAAGTCAAATTGCTCATGGATGGATGGAATAAATGCAAACCCAGTTACCCTAACGCCGTTCGAAACACGAAAACCGCATAACAAACTGCAAAGAGTGCTTATAGCTATAACAAATAAATGTAACTCATACTATCATATCACAACTAGTATGAATCACATCACCTCCGCAGACTATCCAATCTCGCCTGCAAGTCATCGTCACTGGTATTCACACCACCGCCACCTCCACCCCCAGCACCCACCGCTTGCGCAACTCTCGTCTCGCCCACGGCCGTCTTTTGTATATCGGTGGGTGTTTCTCCCAGCTAAATAGTATGTTAGCATCATATATCTCATCGAATCTCCCTGCGAAGGGAGGGAGGGCGAAGGGGCACGAACCGCCTGGCTAAGATCCACACCAATCTCATCAAGAACTTCCTTGACAATATCCTCGCCTTCTTCCTCCTCGCCTTCCAATCCCGTTGCTTCGTCAATCGCCTCATCCATCATTTCCTGTCGTTGATCCATGATATCGTTC
The DNA here is from genome assembly GCF_003184535.1 of Aspergillus eucalypticola CBS 122712. Lineage (NCBI taxonomy): Eukaryota > Fungi > Ascomycota > Eurotiomycetes > Eurotiales > Aspergillaceae > Aspergillus > Aspergillus eucalypticola. The sequence continues at coordinate 55,965 of NW_020290281.1, forward strand.
TCTCGCTCGAATTCCATTGCGATTCGTTGCAACGCGGGGAGATTCATCTGTCGGTTCATGCTGCCTAGTAACATCGTTGCGCCTTTCATGGATTGCATCATTTGTTCGTTGCTTCGTACCGTCTATTCATCCATCGATCTTGTGAGCTATGGTTGCTCTGTGTAAATTGGAAAAGGGATATCGTACCTGAATCCGCAGCGAAATGGCCTGTAACTGTGTCCGCATCTGGTAGAATTTCTGGACATACCTGTTTCCCGCGTTACTCATTAGCATACTGCCCACCACGGCCTTCGGAATAAGAGACAAGGGATTGGGGAGCACCCACCTCCTCGTCCTCACCAGATCCTTCGCCTGGATCTTACAAGCACCAATCTGTCCATTCTTCGCGCTCTTCTTAATATCCTGGACTAGCTTCTTCTCCTGGTTCTCAAGCTTGACTCGTTCGCGATCCAGTTCGCGCTGGGTCCGGTCGAGCGCTCGTTGATGTTTGCGCAGACGCTCGGCGGGCGTCATGCGCTTGCCGAAGGCCCATTCGACGATCTGGTGGGGGGTGGTTGTTAGTTTATTTTGTTTGGGTTGAGTTTGGGGCGATGCGGGGAAGGGGAAAGGTTAGGTGGATAGATCAGATAGATAGGGACGGACGTACGTTCATGGTGGGGGTATTTGAGAGTCGGGAGAGAGTTCAATGGTGATTGCTGTTTCGGCAGGATGGGAATAACATGCAGCTTGTGGGCGAAGGAGGAAGCGAAGGAGGGCTAGATATCATGAAATGATAACAAAGTAGCGATGGGGAATGAAGATAGGATGTCAGGCTACTTCTCTAGTTGAAGTGACATCAAGGTCACCGTACCATACCATACCAGTTAATTACATACTCTAATTTACTCCGGTAATAAAACAGTGTCACATGCAGAAAACCAGACCAAACCCCTTTGGGCTTTTCCAGGGAATCTTTCGTTTCTTTCCATCTTCGCGTCACCGATTGATGGCTTTCCATCCCTATTAACTCCCCTCATTCTTTCCCTGTCGGTCGCCATGAGTCAGGAGTATTTCCCCGGCCAGGGCGCCTCCTCTGCCGGCGAGGGTTCATCCTCACCTTCGTCCTCCTCGCCCACTCACGCCCGTCCTCCGCCGCCGACGGAGGAGGAACGCCTTCCCAGCACTAGTACTTCTACTATGTTTCCGAGACCCCCGCCTGCATACATGACCGTCGGCAATGGCTCAACCTCCGAGAGCGCGACCGCCTTGATGGCATCCCTGCATGAGGATTCCGGCTACGGAGGCAGTATTCCCAGTGGAAGTGTGATGGAAGGTGATGCTGGTGGCGACTGGAGGGCCGATTTGATGGTCGATCGCCCGACCCCCATGCATACCCCTACGCATCTGGGAGAGTGGAATCCTGCCGGTTCGTTTTTGTCCCCGGACTGATACCGGATATAGTTTATGTGGAAAGGTGACTGACGTGCGGGTTATACAGTGGAGCATGAGAGACATGTCGTTGCGAGCCATGTTCATCAATTATTATAGTATGTGGTCATCACTTTTTTATTTCCCTTCTATCAGATATGCAGACACTGACCAGTCTGCTCTTCGAATCTATAGCAACTCGAACCGCACTAAGCTCGCGCGTGCTATCTCGCGCACTATCGAAACCCTCAAAGAACTCCAGAACATGAACCGCCAATGGCCTGCGCATTATCCCTCCTCCCAGAGCGCTCCTGGTTCCCCTGCGCCAAAGCCCGCCTTGCAGAAGAGACAGTCGTTTTTCGGAGATGCAAGCACCGAATCGGAAGATTTCCCCCGTCCCGGAATGGTCAGACGCGCTGCCACGATGACCGGTGGCGAGGATTTGGCTGAATCCAGCGCTGCGGCGGAACGTCGTGTCCCGTCGGAACCGAGGCTGATGAGCCCCCAGATCGCGCAGGAGTTTTCAATTCTCAAGCTGGATTTGAAGCTGGGTGCACTGTCCCAGGCGGAGCTGGTGCACTCGCTGGAGAAAGCGTCGATTGCGTCGCTGTTGGATGGCAAGATCAGCCAGAGTATCAAGCATCTGTTGTCGCTGCGTGATCGGATCGAGGATACGTCGAGTAAGGTTCTGATTACGGGTGATTTGAACGCTGGAAAGTCGACGTTCTGTAATGCGCTGTTGCGGCGCAAGGTTCTCCCCGAGGATCAGCAGCCATGCACGAGCATCTTCTGTGAGGTTCTGGATGCGCGCGAGAACAGCGGTGTTGAGGAGGTTCATGCTGTGCACAAAGATGTGCTTTACAACCGTAACGATGAGAGTACCTACGATGTGTATGCGCTTCAGGAGCTGGAGAACATTGTTATCGACAACTCCAAGTACATGCAGTGCAAGGTCTACGTGAAGGATGTGCGAACCATTGACGAATCTCTTCTCAACAACGGAGTGGTGGATATCGCTCTGATTGATGCGCCTGGTCTGAACTCGGACTCGCTTAAGACGACGGCGGTCTTCGCTCGGCAGGAGGAGATCGATGTGGTCGTTTTTGTGGTTTCCGCTGCAAACCATTTCACTCTCTCTGCAAAGGAATTCATTCTTAATGCTGCCCATGAGAAAGCTTACATGTTCATTGTTGTCAACGGCTTCGACCAGATTCGCGACAAGCAGCGCTGTGAGCGGATGATCTTGGACCAGATTGGCAAGCTCAGTCCCCGCACGTACAAGGAAGCGGCTGAGCTGGTGCACTTCGTCTCGAGTAACGCTATCCCGGTAGCGCCTCCGGTTTCGGTGGAGAGCTCTGGTTCTGGTGGTGGTGATGGCGATGACTCTGATGATGATGACGATAAGCCTTCCGGCAAGAAGGATAAAGGAAAGGGCAAGGAGAGGGAGAAGATTCAAGACTTTGAGAACCTGGAGGGCTCCTTGCGCCGCTTCGTTCTCGAAAAGCGCTCTCGCTCGAAGCTTGCTCCTGCCAGGACCTACCTCCTGAACCTGCTTGCTGATCTCAACTCGTTGGCCTCGGTGAACCGCGACGTTGCTGAGACTGAGCTTAAGCGCGTCACGGACGAGCTGGCGGAGCTTGAACCGGCGTACGAGGATGGTAAGAAGAAGAAGGTTGAGATTGGTGACCAGATCGAGAAGCTTGTCGACGAGTCTTGCGACGATGTCTACAACCACACCCGGTCTACTCTGGGTGAAACCATCGCCCGTGTTTCGGAGGCTGATCTGGGCGTCGAATACCCGGGTTTCCTCTCCGCATTCCAATATGCTGAAGACCTGAAGGTGGCCATGTTGGATCAGATCGCTTCGGCTGTAACTGGCTGCGAGGACTACGCTCGTGAAAAGACGGTAAAGGGCGTCGGGTTCATCCAGAACATCGGTCTCCTCCATGTTGGTGAGGACAAGTTTGCGCCCTTGAACTTCCGTGCAGACATGATGTTCCGTCGCGGTCGTCGTCACACTCTCGCTAGACAAGTGCACACGGAAGTGGAACTTTGGGACTTCTTCGACGTCTCGGGCATTTGGGAGCGTCAAGAGAAGGTGGCCGGCACAGGAATGGCCATGACCGCCTTGACGGTTCTTACAGGCCGTGCCTTTGGCGGAATCAGCTGGATCGACAGCGTGTTTAGCGCAGTCAAGTTCCTCGGACCGAACAATATGCGCCGCCTGTTCATTCCTGGTGTCATGGCAATCGGTGAGTCCTACCCTATAAGCCGTTCTATTGAACTTTTCACTAACCGAATAAACCAGCCGCCTTGACAGCCGCCTACATGGTCTCCTCCATCCCAACGACCCTCCCCCCTCGTCTCTCACGCAAGCTCGCCGCCACCCTCTCGGAGATGGACTACGTCCACTCCAACGCGACGCGCATCTCGTCCGAAGTCCGCCGCATTCTGCGCCTCCCCGCCGGCAACCTGCAAACAAGCCTGGCGCAAGACATCGAGGATCTCGGCCGCCGCAAGCACGAAGTCAGCAAGACCAAGCAGGAAAGCGACGCCGCCTGCAAGTACTTTACGAACTTGTTCCGCGAGAGCGGCGAGAACCGCACCTCAGTCGAAAACATCGATCTCGATGCTCCATTACCTGGTGGCCTGGCAGCCCATGCTTAGATACCAACTCTTGACTTTTACTCTTATTTTCTTTTTCTCATCCCCCATCATCTTTGACAACTGTACAAAACATAACATAATGATGCTGTACGAACTTGCTACTGCTATTCCCTCTCTGTTCAAGAGAAGTGTTAGCCGTGGCTGGCACTTTTCCTTACCTCCCTCTTCCTCGTCTCCTTTACCACTCAAAATATCCCCCTCGTGTATGTACATTCACCTCCCCTTCACCCCTTTTCCTTATTTTTATGTGCATCATTACCCCATCCCTTGCAGGATAGGGCTGGTTGATGATTGTTATCATCAGCTTATGGATGATGATGGTTACTTAAGTATTTTCAGTTTCTGGCGTATCACCACCGTTGATTGGCGTCTTAGAGCTTAATTGCATACCTACCTAGTACTACCTACCATAGTTTTTGCTTATGGTTTTTAGTGTTCGTGGTTTTATTTCTTAGCAAAGGCATTAACTAGATTGAGGCTGTGCCTTTATTATTATGCTTAGTTTCTTTCTATTCATTTTTTAAGTAGTGTCATAGCGCGATTGTCACATCTGGTAGGATTGTTTTCAAATTGCAAGTACAGGGAATTAACAACTAGGCTTGAAAACAAGGTGTAAACCCCAAACCCAAGGATCCATATTGAACTAATCAAGACTTGCCCTAGTAGCTAGTACTAGTAGATATTCATTTATGACAGAGACGCCATGTTATGCTATGCATGCAATTAACAGCAGAACACAATGGACCTATGAGTGTCCAAAGAAACCAAAGGTAGATAGATAATCTCTTTCCTATCCCTTTTGGGACAGAACTTGCACATCCATATATAATTCTTTCTAGCCAACAGAACTCACATGCCAATCCAACAAGAATCATAGTTTGATCAAAGATCATCCAACGCGCGATTCGTATGCCTTGTCCTCCTCGCCGTACCCCACGCCCCATTCTCCAACCCAGGAACAAGTCTCCCCTCCGCAATCACATCATTCGACTTCTTCTTCTCGACTACCTTCCCGGCCTTTTGTAGAAATTTCTCCCGCATGGCTACTGCATCTGGGTCCTCGTAGTCCAGCTGCGTCATGGGCGGGGCCTCGTTCTCGTCCTCTTCTTCGAGGGTGCCGTTACGCTCCGGGTACTGGTACTCGTATTGATTGCTGTGGGTGTGAGACAGCGAGGGGATGCGGGAGTTGGTGGCGGTCGTGGTGGTGGACTCGACGGCGCTGCCGCAGCCGTCTTCATTCAGGGTGTCGATTGAGCTCGCGCGGGAGAAGGAGAAGTGCTTAGGGTGGTCCAGGGAGGAGGGGGCCCGACCTAGGAGCGGTCTTCGGCCTCGTTGAGGTCGGTGGCGGTCGTCTGGGCCGGTGCTGTGTTCGGAAGGTTGGGCTGGTCGGGCGTTTTTGAGGAGGCTGGTTACGGCTTGGTTGAGGGCGGATTGGGTAGTTGTGGTTGCGGTTGAGGGGTGTTGGTCGGTGGGTTTGCGCTTGAGGGGGGAGGTGCTAGTTATGTTGGTTGGGGCTGGAGGTGGTTTGGTTGTGGGGTTGGTGTCTGATGGGGATGTGTCTGGTGGTTGTGCATTGCTTGATTTTTGTTTCTCGTGCTCATGCTCGTGTCTGGGACGTGGGGGCTCGTTACTATTGGGGAGTTGCTTCTGCTCTGGGCGAGAACCGGCTCGCGGTTCCAGAGACTTTCTGCTTTGTGTGGGTTGGTTTTGAATTAGGTATTGGTCGACTGGTTGTTTCTGTTCGTTGCGGATGGAGGACCAGAGCCAGTCCGCAGATACAGCAGGTACTCCCCATTCTTGGGTATGCCGCAGCTTCTCCGGGTTCACGGGGCCGGAGTCGTTGCATATAAGGACGGAGGCGTTGGGTGTCAAGTACTCGTGGTAGTTGGCACCTGAAGAGTTAGACAAGTTCATCAAGCTGCTTAGGGTAACTTACCAACGAGGTTGACGAGTTTTGATAGATGGAGAAGGTCGATTCGGGAGAAGCCAGTAGAGCAGACCTTCAGTCCCGCGAATCCTAGGACTATCAGCTAGACGTCTATCGTGAGCTGATTGGGGCTCTACCTTTGATTGGGAAAGAAGGGATCGGGGTGCTTGCTGTGTGGGATTCTGGCGGTACCAGCGTCTTCGCATCGAGACATCTTTCCAACCACATGTCGGTTACCACTTCGCATTCGAACGCCAAATCATCCGTGGATGGGACCTGTGCGCGGGGCATCTTGTAGGGCACAATGGTATAGAGGCCATGGCCCCTTTTGGGTATGTCTGGTCTAGAGAACTCGCTCAAGGAGCTCACCAGCTCTGCACCATTGAAGGAAAGGTGATTTCGCAATACGTTGGTCTTGAAAGATTAGCAGGCGGAAGAAAGTGTAGGGGTATGCACACCAACCTGTTTAGAGGAGAACCCATGAATGAAAAAGAAACAATCGCCCAAAAAACCCTCGCGACGCTCTGCAGCTGGTGGAGGGGGCGGGGGCGGGGGCGGTTGAAGGGGCTCCTGCGGTTCTGCAAAGGTAGTCTCGCTCGCAAATGAGCGTGACTCCTGAAACATAGAGGGCCTTTTTGTCAAAGACTGAGTCCTCCGCAGACTTTCTCTAGATGGCCTCGGATCGCTGCTGTCGAAACCCGTACCGACAATATCGCCCCAGATGCCTTCATTCTGGTCACCCAGCTTAGCACTCGCAATCCTCCGAAGCTTTCTCGGTCTAGGATTTGAGGGGTTTTCGTTATTAGTGACTTTTGGTTTCGGAGTAGGCAGCGATCGATTCCAGGCACCAGCGCCCTGTTGCTCATCAGGTAGGAGAGGGTGGTAGAGAGTTTCTTCCAATACCATGCCACGCTCAAGACTATCCTCGAACCACTTCACCGTGACAATTCTGATACCCCACTGCGTTGCGAATTTATATTTCTCACCCTCCGTATTCCTGGCGATAAGATGAGTGACATTCTTGGTGAGGTCTTTTCGGAACTCGGCTCCGTGGGCAGTGACGGTATCCTGGATACGATTTCGCAGCGACACTATAGCATATAAATTAGACTAGTCTTCCAGTGCGCTCTATGTTCGGTATTCCCTACTCACTATCCTCAAAGCCCGTTATGCAAATGGATAGCCCAGCAAACGTCGGGAATCTGTACTTTTCTTCCAGAGCCCGAATGTCTGTATCGCCTCCCTGCATCCATGACTGGCGAACAGCTTCAACCCATTCCGGTTTCAGGACTGTTATGTCGGTACGCTCGCGCGCGACGAACTTGTACTTGGGAGTATTGACTTCGCCGATAAGCAGATGCGTAACGTCCGAGGTAAGGTCAAATTTGTGGGTTGCTCCCATCTGACTTGCGACGATAGCGAGTTCAGACTAGACGTGACACATAGCCATCAGTACTGTGCTGAATTGGTTGAAGAATTATAACGAGAAGTACAAGCATCAGAGGGTGTTTGGCATACCCGCTGCTCTGGTAAGATGGAGGTAAAGCAGAGGACCACCCCCGCAAGAGGATGCTCCTTGTCTGAAGTGGAGTTAGCCTGTCTCTTGCAATCTAAAAAGAGGGATTGAGCACTGACTCGAGGTTGCTTTCTCTGCCATGCTTCATGATTGGCAGAAATCAGCCTGGGACCGGTGCGCCGATATGAAGATTCGCTCTATCGGAGCTCCGCGCGGAAGCGCGTCTGGGGAGTATACGCTGTCACGTGACTGAAGGGGGTTCTTTCCCTTTGGGAAGAGGCAGCAGAACATCCTCGACTCCACCGACGGTAAGGACTGGCTGGTTTCACCATTCTACAAATACTGCCGGTTCTTGTGCTCCCGAATAATACTAACATTTAGTAGCATGCTGATCTTCATGATAGATCAAGGGTCGGACAGCGTTAACAACCTCTCATTAATCTAGCTAGTATCTATATAACTAAAGACCGAAAGAAGCAGCATTCTACTAACAACCATCAGCTACTAGCTACTATCTCCTCTACCTGATTATGCAAAGCATCGGACAATGAGGTAGGATCCGGATACACTCTCGTCCAGTTAGGTGGCAACTTTAACCCAGTCCGTGCTGAGAGCTCTTTACGCATCTGGATGGCTCCTAATGAGTCCACTCCAACATCCATGAACTCCCGGTGCATATCTACTTCCTCTGCAGCCGCCACACCAAGTACCTTGGCAGTTACTTCCCTTACCAGCCGCTGAAGCATTGTCGCCCTCTCCTCGGGGCCAACTATCCTGATCTTGGTCTTGAAGCTGTCCGTCCCATTCGACTTTGCAGCAGCTGTCGTTTCATTCGTCGTCTCTTGCTCATTCAGGCACAGCTTACCATGCTTTTGGACCTCCTGGTTCTGTGCCTGCATTTGCATCTGCATTCGCGGGACGAGCACTCGTTCGCCAAGCACAACACATTCAGGTTCGGTACTCATCATCAAGATCGAGCAGAGTTTAGTGGCTGTAGCGATGTCCACGTCACCCTCCAGATCCACAATCCGCAAACAGAGTTGAGGATATTTCACGCGCGCGCTTCGCATCATACCCCAGAGCGATGCCTCGCCCATATTTCCAGCTCCAACAGCACCACGCGTCACCCAGACTAGCCAGGGCGAGAACCCCATCCTGGACACTGTCTGCAATTGCTCAGATGCCTTGGAGGTCAAGTCATCTTCACTATCTGATTCCCAAAAACAAAGCACGCCGCTCATCGTTTTGGCTTCCGCGAGCCGATTGACTGTAATCGGTTGCTTTCCGGCGTGCAACAATGCTTCCTTCACCGGTGCCATCCACGGGGCATCATTTGCTGGACAGAGCAGACCCCAAGTTGAATTGGAATAATGACAACTCGCGTCAATAGTGTGCCATCCAACTTGGATCTGACCGTTGGGTCGGGGTCCACCCGAAGGAGACTGGCCAGATGGCTTACCGCTGTATATTGGTCGCAACCCGTCGAGCCAATACCGATGTCGCTGAAATGCGTACGTAGGTAGCTGGATGCGGCGCCCGCCAATGTCTTTGAAGAAGGCTGCCCAGTCGATCTCTGCTTGTCGGATATGTAGTTCCGAGAGACTATTTTGAATTACCAGAGCGTCGTCGCTATTGGGGTTCAACGAAGGCAGCCAGGCCAGGTTCACTCCGCCTTCGCGGTTGGCCATTTTGCTCGTCTGACTGCTGTCCCCATCGAGACATGAGGCCCCCATACCACACAGTGTCGATCCCGGGCCCAACTCAACAAAGCAATTGGCACCCTGGTCAGCGAGGGTCTGCATGCCTTCTGCGAACAGAACTGGGTTGCGAGCTTGTCGCACCCAGTAATCCGCATTACTAAGTTGCCCAGGCTCTGCCAGTTTGCCTGTGACTGTGCTGACAATAGGCAGCGTTTGCTGCTGGAACACAAGCGTTTCTGCGACGGTGCGTAATGAGGCAAGCATGCTTTCATCCAAATGATGCGAATGAAATGCGCGACTAGTTTTGAGGACCTTGGAAGACCTGCCCCGAGCCTTAAAGTAAGCTGCCAACTTGTCAATGACATCCATCTCTCCAGAAGCTACCACTTGCGTTGGCGTATTGATACTGGCAATCGACACCCTGTCGCGGGCACTGAGTTGCTCGATGGCTGAAGTAACCTCGTCTACGGCGGCTTCAAGTGCCACCATACCACCATTTTCAGGCAGCGCATGCATCAACTTCCCTCGTGCCGCGACCAAGCGGCAAGCGTCCGCCAGATCTATAACTCCGGCGACGTGCGCAGCCGCAATCTCGCCAACACTATGGCCCAACACAACTGCTGGCTGGACACCCCAGCTCTGCCATAGTCTCCATAGTGCTACCTGGAGGGTAAAGATAGCTGGTTGGGCATAATCCGTACGCTGGAGCAAGAAAGCGGCCTCGCTCTCCGGATCTGCCCACATAACATCCAACAGAGGCTTGTCTAGAACTTCCTCGAACAGGCTTGCGATGTGAGTGATGGTGTTGCGGAACACAAGGTGACGTTCAGCAAGACCCTTCCCCATCATGTGTCGTTCAGTGCCCTGTCCGGAAAACAACATCGCCACGCGGGCTGACTTGCTGTTGTCAGCAGTTGCCGGTACTCCGTTGTCGATAATGCTTGCTAGGCTGCCCAGCAGTTCAGTCTTGTCTTGTGCCGCCAGAACGATGCGTCGTGGGAAATGTGTGCGAGTAGTCGCCAACGAGTACGATACATCAGACAGCTTGATTTTCGCAGTGGCCCTGGAGATGTGATTGCAAAGTTTGCGTGCTTGCCCACGTAGCGCTTCACTTGTATAGGCGGAGAGGAGAAATGGCAGCGGCAAAGGCGACCTCGCATCATCATCATCATTATTGTCGCCATTAGCGTTCGACCGAGCCCTTGGAGGCTCTTCAACTATAGCATGCGCGTTAGTGCCCGATAATCCGAATGAATTAATTCCTGCTCGTCGGGGAGCATTCGGGCTGTTTGTTCTGGGTAGCCATGCCATCGGGCGTTGGAGCAGTTGCAACTTGCCACCTACCCAGTCGATCAATGGGCTGGGCTGACTGCTATGCAGTGTCTGTGGCAGCGTGTTGTGTTGCATCGCCAGAGCCACTTTGATAAGGCCTGCGACGCCGGCGGCCGCCTGCGTGTGTGCGATATTGGACTTTGAGGAACCAATCCTCAGCGGCCCAGTGGCATCATCGCGGCTACTGCTGAATACTTCCGCCAAAGCTGAGGCCTCGACCGGGTCTCCTAATTTGGTGCCAGTCCCATGCGCCTCGACATAGTCAATATCATACGGCTTCAGGCGCGCAGCCGCCAGAGCTGCGCGGACAACACGCTTCTGGCCTGGTCCACTTGGTGCTGTCATGCTAGCGCCACGGCCGCCGTGGTTGACTGCTGAACCGCGGATTATAGCATGGATATGATCATTGTCACGCTGCGCATCCGAGAGACGTTTCAAAACCACAGCCGAGGCACCTTCACCCAGTCCCATCCCAGCCGCGTTCGCTGAGAATGGTCGCGAGCGACCATCTGGTGATGTGACGCGAAGCCGACTAAACTCTACATGCAAACCCGGTGAGGGCAAGAATGTGACACCACCGGCCACAGCCATGTTACACTCGCCCTGACGAAGTGCGGAGCATGCCACATGCGTGGCGACCAGTGAGGCAGCGCACCCAGCATCCAAGGTCATCGTAGGACCCTCGAGCCCCAGAGCATATGCTACGCGACCAGAGAGCGAGCTCGGCGCCGTGCCGAGACCTAGATGTCCTTCAAGCTTTTCTGTGCCGGCGGCGCTTAGCTGACCGTCATCCACAGAACTGTTACCGGTCCCGATGAAGACACCAGTCTGGCTGCCGCGCAGGGACTTAGTGCCATAGCCTGCCCGTTCGAAGCCCTCCCAGCATGTCTCCAGGATCATGGTCTGCGCAGGGTCGATAGCCCGGGCCTCGCGAGGGGAGATCCCAAAAAATTGCGCATCGAACTCCATGGCATCCCTGACGAAGCCACCACCCGTGCTGTAGGACTTGCCGGGGGCCTCCGGATCGGGGTCGTAGATGGCATCGGCATCCCAGCGCTCCTCAGGAACCTTGGTGACGGCGTCGGTGCCGCTAATGAGAACATTCCAAAACTCTTCTGGCGTGTGAATATCGCCGGGCAGCCTGCATGCCATGGAAATGACAGCAATATCTTCACCAGTGGCATCGTTCCCAACGGAGCTCTTCGTCTCTTCGGTGACTCCATTGGTCTGGGGTTCTTCAGAAAGATATGCAGCAAGGCTGGCAATGGTGAAATGCTCATACAGTTTTGGCACCGGCACTGGCCGACACAGAAACTTCTCCAACTTGGTCTGGACCTGGATGATGCTAGCAGAGTTGCCGCCAATGTGGAAGAAGTTGTCCTGCATGCCAATCTGACTGTGGCCCAGTACATTGGTCCAGATAGCCAGCAGCTGTTGTGTCAGTGTGGAAGCGGGCTTTTGCGCCGGTGTGATAGTCGAGATGGGATCGGGTAGTGCTCTGAGATCCACTTTGCCGTTGAGAGTAGAAGGAAATCGGTCGACTTCGACGAAGAATGAGGGGACCATGTAGCCGGGGAGGCGGCTTTCTAGCCAGGGGCGTAGCAACTTGGCTAGAGGAACATCTACGCTGCCAACACCCGGCTTTCGTATACAGTAAGCGACGAGCCGCTCGTCTCGATTGACCACAACGGCATTGGCAATAGCTCCGTGAGCTGTGATGGACGCCTCAACATCACCAGGGTCAATTCTTTGCCCGCGAATCTTGATTTGCGTGTCTACCCGACCGATGACGGCCAGTCTCTTGGGGTCCAAGAAGCATGCCAAATCTCCAGACTTGTACATGGTATGGCCTTGCCAGAAAGGGTCCGGAAGAAAGGCAGCCTTGGTGCGTTCTGGATTGTTTCGATATCCACGAGCAACGCCTGCTCCGCTAATATAAAGTTCGCCAGTGCTTCCAACCGGCACAGGTTGCATGTCGGTGTCGAGGACATAGAGCCGTGTGTTTGGGTTAGGCGTTCCAATTAAGATGTCCTCGCGGACTTGGACTTTCCAAGCAGCCACGCTGGCTGTTGTCTCAGTCGGGCCGTATAGGTTCCATACTTCGTCAACACACGCGGTTAGACGCTCTGCCAGGCGAGGTGACAGTGCCTCGCCGCCGGTAACCAGCCTCGAGAAGCCTGGCGTGCCAGACCAACCGCTGTCCAGCAGCATCTGTAAGATGGTCGGCGTCGCGACGGAGAAGGTGACGCTGTGGCGATCAAGGAGATGTATCAGCGCGCGGGGATCGCCGATCTCGTGAGCCTGTGCCTGCACGACCGTGGCGCCGCACAGCAATGGCACGTAAATCTCAAACGCGGCCATGTCAAAGGATATTGTGCTCTTGAACAGCACTCGGTCCTGGTCAGTACAGCCAGGTCTTTGGTGTACCGACAACGCATAGTTGCATATAGCGGCGTGATGAATTTCCACGCCCTTGGGCTTGCCCGTGGAGCCGGATGTGTAAAGGATATAGGCAATGTCGTCTGCTTGGATATCCACAGCTGGCTTCTTGTCCGCTTGATATCTCATCTGGTCTCGCAGTTCGCTTGTCGTGCAGCAGGCCGCCTTATGACCATAGTCATATCGACTGGTGCCCGTCCCCCCTTCGGTACTAGCAGGACTAACTATCACCAGGCGTAGCGCCTCATCATCCAGCATCTGATTGACACGTTCGGGGGGTAGAGCAGGATCAACGGGTACATATATCGCACCGGCTTTCAAGACACCGAGAATGAACATGATCAGGTCCGGTGTGCGGTCTAGTGCAAGAGCCACCACATGGCCACGGCTGATGCCTCGCGATAGAAGGAGGCAGGCCAGGCGATCCGACTCAGATGCAAGAGCACCGTATGTGATGGTATGGTCCCCGCAGACTATTGCGGGCTTTGGGGAGTATCGTGTCTGAATCTGATTAAAGAGGGAAACGACATTGTGACCAAGCTTAGATGGGTCGTCGGTAAGGTTGAAGTCGTTTTCTGGTACCATGGCTGTTGTTTCTTCCTGAGTCTTCTCTATCCTCTTCTGTACTAATTTTGGGGGAGGAAAGGACCACAGCAGCAGGTAAAACTCAAAGAATGAGAACAAAGAAGGAATTACGATATAACGAATTCGGCCGGTGAGGTATACTGTCTAATACTAAGGCAAGAATGGGTGGCACCACACTCAGCAGGCCCGTATATCACAAGCTGGTATTATACTGCTATCAAAGCGGAACTTGCGGTGTGTGCATGCGATATCTCTTCCCTGCCCATTCTAATACGCGTCATTCCTATGGATTCGTAACCTGGCCATACTGTCATACCGGGAACCTTTTGCTGCTCAATCAACGATGTCTTGATCACTGGATATCTAGACACAGCTGAGTCAATTCCTGCTCAGCAGTAGGAGTCTACCATTGTCTAGATTACCAAAGTTGCATAGCTGACGGATAGAGTTCAAGCAAGGGGCTCTACTGCATTGATTCTGGCCTGTCACGGACTACTGGAGAGACATACAACTACTGTAAGGGTTATCAGTTCGGCGCCTCAGCAAGTGAGAATGATATGGCTTCTATATAACAAACGAGACCATTTTCCAGCAAGGAATTCCCATGAAGTGGTCTACCATTGGCCGAAGAGCCATCAAAAAAAAGCGCTCATAGGAAACAATGTAGGCAAGGGAGGGGGGAATGACAGGAAGATAAGACTGTGAACATTCCTGTCAGACAGTACGTATACTCACGAAAGACAACATGATAGAACAGAATGGAAAGTCAAAGCTGTTCGAGTGCTGTCATTCGATGGATAAGACATGACCTGCGCAAGCGGGTGAGACGGCATGACAGTCTAGATTTGACGTCTTCGCAAGGAACGCTTGGGTGGTGTTCTAGCATCTAGCCCTGCGACATTCTTTTCATTACCACCAGAGGCGCCCATCTCCCTCCCATAGTTATCTTGTTGCCCTCGATTTCAGGAGAAAGTTTGAACAATAGAAAAAAAAGAGGATACACAAGCACACTCACTCTCACATCCACCCCAAATCAGCAATGACGGCTTCATCAAAGACCCCTTCAGCCTTGGAAGAAGGCATTGCACTCTATACTCCCTTTCTTCTCCGCTACTTCTACGATTTCTGGGTTCTATGGGTTTCCAACAACTTTGCATGGAAATGCCCAACCTCAACCGTTCAACTCCCATTGTTTAATGCCGCCATGGGCCAGAGCCACCTAGACATTGGCGTCGGCACAGGCTATTATCCAGCAAAGAGCCTAAAGGCCGGTGCCAAATGCACTGAGATCACCCTCCTAGACCTCAGTCCCAACTCGCTCCAGGCTGCCGAGAAGCGTATCCTGGAGACGGTAGGCCGTGAGGCGGTGCGCGTGAATACCGTCGTGGCCTCAGCCCTGGAGCCACTGCCCTTCGACAAGACCAAGAAATTCAACTCGATTAGTGTTTTCTTCCTGTTGCATTGCATTCCGGGAACACCTGAAGAGAAGTGCAAGTTGTTCGACGTGGTGCGACCGCATCTGGCGGAGGACGGTGTTCTTGTGGGCACGACGGTCCTTGGTCAGGGTGTACCAATCAACTGGCTGGGGCAGAAGATGATGAACAGCTATAACAACAACACAAAGTCTTTCCACAATTCGGAGGACAACAAGGCTCAGTTTGACGAGGGACTTCGTCGGAACTTTGAGGAGGTGGAGTCGTGGGTTATGGGTCAGGTCATGCTCTTCAAGGCGAGAAAGCCAAGAAAACAGGATGATGTTACCAGTGTTGTTCCGAAAGGGGACTTGGATTGATGGGGATCATCATGAAGCTGTCGAGTTAGTTCTTTAAATAACTAAAGGAGAAGGGAGGGGCGTCCAACGGAGGAGGGAGAGGAATGGCAGTCCAATATATCGGATATCGAAGTCATCCTGCATTTAAGATGTTACTAGTTTATTATGACCTGCCATCCTGCTATTATCGCATTACACGCTGAGCACAATGACATCTTCTAAAGTAGAGGCAGTATTCTATAGATGGTAGACAATTGCACGTGCAAAGGGCATTCATAAGCCAGCCCTTATCGGAATCACGTGAGAGATAAGTAGTGGCGCGGCGCGTATCGCCAAAACGCGCCGGTGGATAATTGAATAGTTTCATCAATAGATTGATCAGGGCAGGCAAGTGCTGCATCTCCAACTTACCCTGAATTCAAGTATATGTACCTTTCCAGACACCGCGCGTCGACCCCAGGTATCCTCCGCCAATTCCTTTCAAATGGTCCAATTATAAAATCGCCAACGGCCTCTACTAGATACTCCGCATCGCGAACTTCGCCGGTTGGAGAGGAAGCTGTGATGTTCAAGAAAGCCGTCAAGGAACATTCAGTAGCGTCGGCGACTCCGCTACAATCCACGCTTACACGCAGCAACAATGGGAATGCTTCAATGAGACCCCCGCCGCCGTCCGCAGGGGTCAAGCGCAAAATCGAGATGGCTACCGTGCGAGAGTCTAATCTGGGGTCCCTCCACGATGGCGTCTACTTCGACGAGAACGACTTTGACGACGATGACGACCTGGACTTTGAGGAACCCGATCCATTCATCCCCCGGCCCCTATAACCAGACCGAGCGTCCCGAAACCTGAACCGCCCAAGTACCCGTCCCTCCATGGCATACCTGCGCAAGACGAAGGAATATCGATAGTCGACTTGACTTCACCCAGCAAAGCAGTGGCGGAGGTCAAGTATCCTGAGTTACCCCCGGTTCCAGATGAGAGTGTCCCGCCATCCAGCAGCATACAAATTCCATGGTCTTCTTCGCCCCCCTCCCACTATCAACAACCGACCAGGAAGCCTCGAACCTTACCATGGCTGAAAGATGAGCCGGAACCAGAACCAGAGCCCCCATCTTTGAAGCCGCAAACGCCTATGCGGCCGAAACAGACGGCTCCCTGGAACAAGTCAGCTAGCGCGATTAAGGATGAGCAAAGGGAACTGCGTCGGCAGAACAAGACTATGAAGGCACAAACAGGCGGCCAAATGCACAACCCCCGCACGAAGGTAGCGTCGATCTTCCTCAGCGATGAGCAACGCCATGTCTTGGATGCGGTTGTACAGCAAGGGAAGAGTATCTTCTTTACAGGATCTGCGGGAACTGGCAAGTCGGTGCTTATGAGGGAGATCATCAAGAAACTGAGGGATAAATACAAGAAAGAGCCAGACAGGGTTGCGGTGACAGCATCTACCGGGCTAGCAGCGTGTAATATCGAGGGTGTAACTCTCCACAGTTTCGCAGGTATTGGACTGGGGAAGGAACCTGTTCCGGAGCTTGTCAAGAAGGTTAGCATTGGCGTCGACCGATCACACCAACCCACATGTGCTAACTATCCATAGATTAAGAAGAACCAGAAAGCCCGGAATCGCTGGATGCGCACCAAGGTTCTGATCGTCGATGAGGTGTCCATGGTTGACGGCGATCTCTTCGATAAGCTAGAGGAAATCGCACGTCGCATTAGGAACAACGGTCGTCCTTTCGGAGGCATACAACTAGTAGTCACCGGTGACTTTTTCCAACTTCCCCCCGTCCCAGAAGGGAGCAACCGAGAAGCCAAATTTGCATTTGCAGCAGCGACATGGAACACTTCCATACAACACACCATCCTCCTAACCCACATTTTCCGTCAACGAGACCCCGAATTCGCCGACATGCTCAACGAGCTTCGACTTGGAAAGATCTCACCACGAACGATCGACACATTCAAACAACTTTCTCGGCCTCTTGACTTCCATGACTCCCTCGAGGCCACTGAACTGTAAGCCTGACACGCACCCCCATATAGCCAAGCCCATTACAAACCCAAGCACCCAACTTACTCCATCCACAGGTTCCCCACACGTCAAGAAGTCGAAAGCGCCAACGGCGCCCGAATGAGTCGCCTATCCGGCGAAACAATGACCTTCAACGCCGTCGACAGCGGCACAATCCAAGACCCCCAATTCCGCGAACGCCTACTAGCCAACTGCATGGCACCGCCAGTGATCCACCTGAAAAAGGGAGCACAAGTCATGCTCATCAAAAATATGGAAGACACGCTCGTCAACGGCTCCATCGGCCGGGTCGTGGCATTCATGGACGAAGCCACCTTCGACTACTACATCGACAACGAGAACGAATTTTCGGGAGCAGGAGGATCAGGCAACAACAGCGACGACGAGATCATGGCTCGTGCACGCAAGAAACTCAAGCCCATGGCCGCCAACAAGGACGCCAGTGGTCCCGGCGGCATCACGCTCACCCGCAAATGGCCCCTTGTATGCTTCGTGCAGCCTGACGGAACGGAACGCCATCTCCTCTGCCAGCCGGAGACGTGGAAGATCGAACTTCCCAACGGAGAGGTGCAGGCGCAGCGTCAACAGGTGCCGCTTATTTTGGCTTGGGCTTTGTCCATCCATAAGGCGCAGGGCCAGACGCTGCAGCGGGTGAAGGTTGATTTGGGCCGCGTGTTTGAGAAGGGTCAGGCCTATGTTGCGCTGAGTCGGGCGACCTCGAAAGCTGGTCTTCAGGTTATGCGGTTCGAGGCGCGCAAGGTCATGGTTCACCCGAAGGTTACGGATTTTTACTCCAAGCTTGTTAGCATTAGTGATGTTATGAAGACTTCGAAGAAGTCGAAGTCGGGTGGTGGTAATGGTGGTGGTGATCCCGAGGATGATTTTGAGCAGGATTATTTAGAGCATTTATATGGGTAAAATGGGATCGTATACCATTCTTATGCCATCATTTGCTTATATTATCTGCACATTTTTAGGAGGGGAATAAATCATCTATCCTTCATCCCATGTGTATTCTTATGATGTGGTCCGGTGTGGCTATTATTGACTTAATATCATTTGTATAATAGAATATAGTACATAAGGTATCTTCGCTCAATCACTTCCTGCCTCGGCCAACATATGATACAGATCTAATACAGATATCTCCGAGTGAGTAGTATCATCTTTATATTGATTAATCGGATCATCCTACATGAGATAGGAATACATAGTAGTAAGATCTAGGTATTTTCACGCTGATCTACTTCATCTTTTGTACATCAGTACAGTACTACTTTAAGTTCAAAGCAGGTTTGAGTTTTGTTTTCCACCTCATCCAACACCTGAAATGCAGGGGGTCACCCCGTGAGCCTGGTACTTATGATGCAAGCTGCAAACCGAGGCGGAAGATAAATACTACTACTAATACATATTGGTGCTGAACATATGCTACATA
The DNA here is from genome assembly GCF_003184535.1 of Aspergillus eucalypticola CBS 122712. Lineage (NCBI taxonomy): Eukaryota > Fungi > Ascomycota > Eurotiomycetes > Eurotiales > Aspergillaceae > Aspergillus > Aspergillus eucalypticola. The sequence continues at coordinate 74,783 of NW_020290281.1, forward strand.
TATCTCATTCAGAGAAGCAATTGATTGAGCTAACACAGCTGCTCGAGAGTGTTAATAGCAAACATTCAAACGTATTAGTTACAATAAGAATCAAGACTGAGAAATATAAGAGTAGAAGTGGAAATGCAGGAAAATAACAAAGAATGTATTAGGACTACATCGACGTATCGAGCCGGCATTTGAGGAATTGAATAAGAGATAATGGAGTCAGCACCCATGGATAACTCAGATGAAAGGAGTGAATATAATCCAGTCAAAGATGGATGATTCAATGGCAGTACAGAGTACGTAACTAGGGTTTATTCCAGAATCTAACCTAGGATGACTAGTCTAAACTTGTGAGGAAACACGAACCCCACAACGAGCGGGTCTAGTGCCTCCCTTATCGATAAGAGCCCAGCCACACGTGATGCCCGAGCCGAGAGCAAAGAAGCAAGCAAGTAAGCAAGCACAAGCTGACCCCAATCCACATCCACCTTTGGCGACCTTGTCGGGGTTCCTTCCGGTTCGTGGCGTGTTCTATCCCCGGCCCTTTGGACAGCGGTTGTATTCGTGCAGACTGCCGATCATGGCGGCTGAATTTATCGGCTACGATGTGCTTGTGACGCTGCGAGCGCCACCAAATGCAACTGTGCAGGGAGAAGTGGCTAATGTCATCGGTCAACGTCTCATGCTCCGAAATGGTAGGTATAAGCCTTCTGCCCCCCTCTCACTGCCTAGCACCACTATCCCCACTTTGCAAGGATCTAACATTAACTCTCTCATTAAGTGAAACTTTCCTGGATCGGACACCCGCTCCCTACGTATTCAATTGAAGCGCCCGACATCGCGGATCTTTCTTTGGGATCTTCGACTCCGCGCATCTCACAGCGTCCGCCTCCGCCTCCGCCTCAGGGATCTCAAAACATAGCCCCCGCACCTCCGCCTCCAACTTCATCGCAAAGCTTCGTGGACCCGGCGATTCTAAGCTTTTCGAAGCCACCTTCTGCGCCATCTGGCCAGGGTGCAGACTCCGGTCCGGTACAGCTTCCAGCCCCTTCCATTAGCCGGTCTACTTCACAAAACTTTCAATTCCCGCAAGTGGCTCATCGTGACCAAGCAGCTGTGCTCAACGAACCGTTTAGTAACCTGGAACTTGATGTTGGAAAGACCGCGAAGGAGAGTCGCAGCGCTGTGCCAAGTGGCCCTGTTCCCGCTGGAAGGGAGAACATTGTTTCATCGCAACCAACTCCGCAGTCCGCCGCGAAAGCTAGTCGTCGCACTGGACAACCAAGGACCCCCAGAGCAGTCAATGAACACGATGGGGCGACGAATACGGACCCAAGAAGCAAAGGCTGGCGTCAGACTGCTTTCGTCGAGCCGTCTTATCCGCAGATGAACAAGTCGCTCAATAAACAACGCCGGAAGAAGAGGAATAACAGATCGAATTATGTGGAGGATCCTAATGGCTGGGCTACAGAGGATGCGACGGATATTCAGGAGATGGGCGAGTTCGACTTCCAGAGCAACCTTTCCAAATTCGACAAGAGAAAGGTGTTTGAAGAAATTCGCAATGATGACACTACCGCTGATGAAGATCGGCTGGTTAGCTTCAACAGGAAAGTACCAAAGCTTGGAACAAATGGCGGGAAGAATCTGCATTGGACGGAAAATGTCCTTGACAGCCCTGAGGAGACCGAGAGCGAGGATACCGACCAGGTACCCAGCGATGCAAAACTGAGCAGCGGCACCTATTCTGGGCGGGAACGGTCGAGGACGTCCCGCGCACCGAGCTCTCGCAAAGGAAGCGCCATCTTGGGCCAGCCGTTGGTGCCACCGCAGATCAATTCCCTCGGGCGCAGTCAGCTAAGCACGTCTCGCACAACCAGCCCTCGACCCAATAAGACTTCCGTTTCAGCATCCCCGATAAGCGCCCCTGGTGTACCTGGAGGCTCATTGCGGCTCACCACAACCAATCGAAGCTGCCCAACTGTCAGTCCATTGCAAACCCTCGAGGTCGAGCAGATTGCGGTTGCCGAACTGGGGCTGACCGAGGACATGATTACGGAAAATACGGGACGTGGTATTGCGGAAGCTGCTGTTGGACTCCTTACCAGCGACGCCGCTGCGCCCACGATGCTGGTGCTTACAGGCAATCATCGAACCGGGGCACGTGCTGTATCTGCGGCTCGCCATCTCCGTAATCGAGGACACCGCGTAACCGTCTGTATGCTAGGCATCGAGCACGACAATGAGTTGCTAGAAAGTTGTCGGAAACAGCTGGATGTCTTCAAGAAGATTGGCGGCCGAGTACACCGGTGGGAAGACCTATCGACCCGCCTTTCTACATCGGAATTCGCGCCTGACTTGGTTGTCGACGCCTTGTTCGGGATTCACATAGCTTTCGATGACCTTCGCACGGATGACCAGGCCACGGCCTTTGAGATGATATCTTGGGCCAACCGGAGCAACCTGGAGATTTTGTCCGTGGACGTGCCTTCGGGGCTGTCTGCTATGAGTGGTGAGTATGCCGGATATTGTACCCTGTTATGAAGTCGGTGCTAACGTACTTTATAGGCGAAGTTACTACAGTAGAAGGCGGCCGGCTATGCGTCAACTCGAAATCCGTGGTCTGTCTCGGGGCTCCCAAGACGGGGGTTGTCACTGCGCTACTCTCCGGGGAGGGACTATCATGGAATCTCTCTGTGGCCGACATTGGCATTCCTCAGATAGTCTGGAGAAAATATGGTAGTCGGCGGCGGCATGGGATCGACTTTGGGAACCGGTGGGTGGTACCATTGCGCTACCAGCCCCCTCCCGTATGAGACCTTGAACGGGGTGGACATGCTTAATGATGATTCAATGACCATGGAGGTAAACAAAATGAGCCATACAGTGGGGCGTTACTGGAAGACAGGAATATCCCACGATCAATGCGTGGCTTGATGGTGGAAAAGACATGATTTGTTGTGACGATGGCGCTTTTGTGAGCGCTTCTTACATTATGTATGTATGATAGTGTGTAGTGTAGTTTAGCAATTGATATGACCTTACGCCATGTCTACCTTGGTTTCTAGTTTGCAGCATATACATAGCTTGTAGTTCTATAAACGAATGCTCGGCTTGGGATGCCGATCCCGTGACTGGTATCATCCTCGTATAACGGTTACCGAACGAGGGTCATCTGCGGACAGTCTAGCCGATTTCGGCTAGATCTGGAAACGGCAATACATCATTATCCAGGCCTTGGGGCGCGGCGACAGGATCGCAAAAGCGAGAGCTGTTGCACCAGGCATCTAAAGCTTCTGTCGCCAGGATGGGAAAAGGTCGGTTCGGCAAGATTCTTTCGCATATCAAAATGCAAGGCTAACCTACTCACTCACCTGTTTAGGGACCGATAAGTTATATGTACGAACTCCCCTCGTTGAAGATTTGTTTTTCTCTTTCCGCGCTCTATCGCTTATCGGACCTCGCATGGACTGACCCAACGACTTGTATAGATCACACACTCTGAATGGGCGTCGGAGGATGCATTCTCTGCTAGCGCTGGAGCCGGCGTGGGCAGAGCGAAGCGAGGAGGAGTAGATACGGCCTTCAAGCGCCTTCCCTTCAACTTCTGCTCCCTTTCACTACAGCCGTTTTCGCACCCGGTTTGCACACCGTCGGGCACCATCTTCGACCTCACCAACATTCTCCCCTGGATCAAGAAACACGGAACGAATCCAGTGAACGGCGCGCCGCTCAAAAGCTCCGATCTCATTAAGCTGCATCTCGCGAAGAACGAAGCTAACGAGTATGTCGATCCGGTTACATACAAGGTTTTCACGGACAACACGCACATTGTCGCGCTACGCAACACGGGGAATGTTTTCGCTTGGGATACAGTCGAACGGTTGAACATTAAGGGAAAGCTGTGGCGTGATCTGGTTACGGACGAGGAGTTCACTCGCAAGGACATCATTACGTTACAGGACCCGCAGAACGTCGAGTCGCGGAACCTGAGCTCTTTCAACTACCTCAAGGAAGGCGAAAGTGGATTGACGGACGAGCAGATCCGGGAACGGGAGGATCCTTCGAACAATGTGAACGTCAACGCGCTGGGCAGTTCGGCCAAGATCCTGAAGGCCAAGGAAGCTGTGGCCAAGGCACGCGCGGAAAGATCGCAACGTGTTGGTTCTGCGGCCACTTCGAAAGATTTGGCTAAATCTGGAAGTGCGGGAAATGCGGCGCAATCTCAAAAGACGGCGTCGTTTCAATCTGGCAAGGCTGTGCCGTATAATGCGGCCAAACACACTACTGGTTTGGCCGCCGCCTCACTCACCAGTACGGGGATGACGCCCCACACCTCTGCCGAGCTTGCGCTTTTGTCCGACGAGGAGTACATGTTGAAGAGAGGGCGAGTGAAGCAAAAGGGCTACGCTCGTATCTCAACCAACGTCGGGGATGTAAATTTGGAATTACATACGGAATACGCACCGAAGGCCGTTTGGAACTTCATCAAGCTGGCAAAGAAGGGCTACTATAGAGATGTCGCTTTCCATCGCAACATCAAGGGGTTCATGATTCAGGGTGGTGATCCCTCTGGTACCGGAAGGGGTGGTGAAAGTATCTGGGGGAAGTATTTCAACGACGAGTTCGAAGGCCCACTGAAGCACGATTCCCGGGGTACCCTCAGTATGGCTAACAAGGGCAAAAACACGAACAGCAGTCAATTGTAAGTTCCCACGATAGAGATGGAGGGCCTGCGCTAACAACTTACGCCTTGACTAGCTTTATTGCTTATCGTGCCTTGCCCCATCTCAACAACAAGCACACCATCTTCGGTCATGTCATTGATGACCCCACGCCCTCCTCCACGACCTTGAACAACCTTGAAGTGCACCCGACAAATCCGACTACTAACCGACCTACTCCGGACATCCGCATTACCGATGTGACGGTGTTTGTGGATCCGTTTGAAGAGTTCTTGAAGCAGAAACAAACCGAGGAGGCCAAGGCGAAGGGCCTGATTGTTAACCCCGAGGAAGAAGAGCAGAATGCGCGTCGCGCCGAAGACGACCGGATGACCTGGACGGGCAAAAGAGTCCGTGGCGCAGGAAGCGGAGCGAAAGACGAAGGCTCTGGCGGGGTAGGCAAGTACCTGAAAGCCGCGCTGGCCGAGAGGGCTGGGCAGGAGGAGGATGAGATTGTGGAATTTGTAGATGACGAGCCCGAACCCGAGCCAATGCGGAAGAAATTCAAGGGCGGAGGCGGGTTTGGGGATTTTAGTTCATGGGATTAGGAGCTCATATATGTGTATAACAAGAGGCGTTGATGATCAGAACTACTAGTGGTTGGGCTTGGTTTACTGTATGGTTCAAGTATAGTGTAGTGGTGGTTTTGGGGCTATTAGGGAATGTTCCGAACATAAAATACTGCAGGCAACATCATGGTATTAAGTACAGGGAATAGATTGATTGGGAAAGTGAACATTTTGGCACTATCACCAGTAATATCAAGGCTTGCAATGCTTTTTCACTTATCTCTCATCTGGACCTTGCCGCTGCGTCATCCTCCACGCACCATCCTTCAGGATCACGTTATGACGACCTCAATTCACCGCCTCCCGAAAATAGTAACCAGACTGTGTCCGATCGGCTGGAAACTGTTGTAGGGGGACTTGTGCTCAGTAGTGAGTGGGAGTACGGAGGTGCTGGGTGCACTTAACTTGCTGGGCACGACATGGCAAGTAGTACCAAGTAACAAGTACCCTTTTTCCTAGCGTGCTTCCCACCCGGAGGAACCAACGATTGCTAATAATAAAGGACCCCATCCCGAGCCCGCCTCACTTACCACCATCACTACTTACTACTACTTACTACTAGTATTACCTCCGATCCATACCAACTTCCTTCTTTTCCCTTTCCCTCTTCCCTCCCCCCCAATATCATCGCAACATCCGACTGTTGCGCATCCCTCCCCCCTTTTTTTTTTTCCTGTTTGATCTTCTCCACATCCTTGTCGACATACAACCCAGCCTATCGCCAATTTCTCTCCCTATTTTCGTGAGTGTCCTCGATTCCTTCTACATCCTCGCTCCCCGTGTTCGCTCTGTAACCCTGTCCCCTCCGGCGCGCAGTGGGGTTGGTTCGGAAGGTGAGAGCTTAGGACGCTTGCTATAACGTGCCTTTCTTTAGCTTCTGTCTGAACTCCCGACATGGATGAATTTATTCCGGAATATTTCTCCCCATGTTTCGAATTACTTTTCTGCCACTGTTCGCTTGTCGCCGGAAGAAGGGTGTATATAGCCCGCTCCACAGCATGCATCCGGCGTTGCCTGACCACCATGTCACTTGCCCGCCCGCATTGCTGGCTGGAAGCCATCGGAATCTTCAAGCCGATCCCATCACCATCGTGCTTAGCTGGAAACTTGGTCTTGTAGTGGATCGAGACGCTGACATGCCTTGTCTACCCAGCTAGATCATCTCGCCTCCGCCGCAATTCGCATCCTACGTCAGTCCTCTCGGCGGCTTTCATTCTTTGGCGCTGCTCCCCCCCATTCCCCACGCGCCGCCGCCGCCGCCCCCCTCCGCACTCTCTCGAACTTTTGATCCGGTTTTAAGCCCCCCTACCCATCAACGATCATCAAGCTGGCAGGGAATAAGCGGAGAAGTTTTTCTAGCCAGGGTGGGTTGCTGAACAGAATGTTCAGTGGCTCCTCGAGCCCACCCAAAGACAAGACAGATTCCATCACTCGTTCCGGCGCCATTGACACGCCTCCCTTGAGCATCCACACCGAGGAAGCCAGCATCAGCCAGAAGAAGTCCTCTCCACCTGGCGGCTTCTTCACCCGACGGACCAGTGAGGACCAGAACAACTCTGGTGGCGAAAAGAAGCGCCGGAGTAGCACCGTCACCAAGGCAGCATCCTTCTTCACCAGTGCTAAGAACTCCCTCAGCCTGTCGAGCAGTCCGCGCGAGAACTCGTTCAACAACTACACCATCCAGGAACAGCCTGCTTTGAATAGGCTTGGGAGCATGGACCCAGCTCTGAGTGTTCCCCAAGGGTCGTTAAACAATTCGGCTGGAGAATCACTCCCCACTTCTCGCTCTTCGTTCAAAGTTGGCGTGACAGAAGATCGGAATCGAAAATGTCGCCGGACTATGGAAGATACCCATGCCTACCTCTACAATTTCTTGGGGACCCCCGCACCTTTAGCCCTGGCTGAGAACAATGGCAAAGCCCTCCCGAGTCCCACTGCCCCCTCGCCCACTTCTGAAGAACCCCCCGCGACCGTCGTGGAAACCGACAACGGTTATTTTGCCATCTTCGATGGACATGCAGGCACCTTTGCGGCGGAATGGTGCGGGAAAAAGCTGCATCTGATCTTGGAAGAGGTCATGCGGAAAAATCCCAACACACCTGTTCCGGAACTCCTGGATCAAACGTTTACCAGCGTAGATCAGCAGCTGGAGAAGCTACCTGTGAAGAACAGTGGTTGTACCGCGGTCATTGCCCTCCTCAGATGGGAAGACCGCGTACCCAGTCTGCATTCCGCGACGGGATCGGCGGCCCTTGCACCTGCAGCTGCCGCTGCCTCCAAGGGCGACGCCGATTCGGATGCGGGCGATACGCCTACTCAGGCCGCCGTATCAGGCGGTGCGGCGTCTATACTTCCCAAATTACAGGAGAAATCCCTCCGTCAGCGTGTCCTCTACACTGCTAATGTGGGAGATGCCCGCATTATTCTGTGCCGCAACGGCAAGGCACTTCGTTTGTCCTACGATCACAAGGGTAGTGATGAGAACGAAGGGAAACGCATAGCTAATGCAGGAGGATTAATATTGAACAATCGCGTCAACGGCGTGCTTGCCGTGACTAGAGCTCTCGGTGATGCGTATCTCAAGGATCTGGTAACCGGACATCCGTATACTACCGAAACAGTGATCCAACCCGACTCAGATGAGTTTATCATCCTCGCTTGTGATGGTGTAAGTCTGGACTCTTTTATCTCGCTTAAAACCTTCTTTGCTAACAGAGATTATTAGCTCTGGGACGTGTGTAGCGATCAAGAAGCGGTAGATCTTATCCGCAATGTGCATGATGCCCAGGAAGCATCCAAGATTCTGGTGGACCATGCTCTTGCGCGGTTCAGCACTGACAACCTTTCCTGTATGGTGATTCGCTTCGATTCTGACCGGGTGAAGGATGTCATCAACCGCACCGTGGAGCCTATCGGCGTGGACGGAGATCCTTCTTCGAATGTGGATCGCGGGATGAGCGAGGCCGATAAGATCATCGAAGGCGCCAGGAAGAGCATGGCCAGTGCGGGAATTGCAGATGATCCGACGACGGCTGCAAAGACACAAGAAGAGATTCTGCAGAAAATGTCGAATGATGAGCCTGGGCCCGAGCTTTCCGTCAACGAGCACAGCCATGAGCAGGTGGTCAACAACCTGAAAAAGCCCGAGCCGAAGAATCCGAGTTCTTAATCGTTAGAATCAGGACTTAAAGGAACTTTAGTGTGACATTCTGTGCCGCGAGATAGAGAGACTGAGGCCACCTGGTCTAAGTCCGTCAATGGAGTTCTGCTGCTCTTCTCATCTCTTTCTTGAACATCTGTTACTTGTTCCATTGCTGCTGGCGTCGGTCGCGGACTTGCACACATCAGGTCCTCATGTTGTGACTTTGTTATCTTTTCTTGTTCTCTTCTGCCCAAGTGTCTGGGTCCCTGCATTGACACTTGACTCTATTGTTCTTCCTGTCTATCTTCTCTTTTGATCCTTCATTCTTCTATAGTCTCATCTCTCCTTCGTTTGGAGCTTTGATTTCCACATTTCTTACTTCGGCCTTTCTTTGCTTGGACCGGACGCCGGCAAAGCCAGGACAGGACCGGCTGGCAGCGTGAATGACACTTCCGCCGGGGACGCTTCGTTGTATCCTACCTACTATGGTGATGTAAATTTGACCCGCAGGTCTTTCTTTCGCCAGCTTTGCAACAGACATTTAGCAATACATGAATTCAGTCGGTGCGCACCAGACAAAGAATGCAAGTAGAAAAGAGTTCACGGTCTGCTAAGTGTCATTATATCTTTCCATAAACCAGCAATGTACCATCGTAAAATATCAATGAGCTCTAATCCCATGATCTATGTTGATGCTGATCACCTGACCCCTTCAATCTCTAGGTCGTTCCTCCCTACAACTTCATTCCCGACATCTATCCAACACTCCGCCCATCGTCTCGCATCACGCTCCTGATGTAGACCATTTCATCATCTCTTAACATGTCATTGCTTTGCTTCCTATTGGAACATGCGGCGAAAGGCGATGAAATCAGAACAGTCGCGCAATAATGGACATTGTTAATGGACCTTTCGTCCAGCGAACAGCTGCCGGGTCACCGTCCACAGATCAAATCCCGCCCAAGCAACAATCAGCTTAACATAGACCCACCAGATAATCCATAGAAGTTGGTAAAAGGCCCGGTAAGGAGAAGCTATCTTCCTGGCGAATATAGTCGAGCAATCATACATCTGCTTGCTGCGGGACGCTAGCTCAAATGCACCGACTTTCCTGGTATTGAACAACCGCAATGTCCTTCTTTCTTCCACGCTCAACTTCGACATCAACTGCTCAGTCTTCTCTTCATGAAAGTCGAACGAAGTCCCAAAGATCTTGTATAGACGGCTGATCGCGTCGGATCTGGTATTCCACCCGTTCTCCTTCACCCACTTTAAATGAAACCGCCAGGGTAACCATCGGAGTTGGTAAACTGCCGCTTCTATCTCCCTGAAGGAAATCCGAGCTTTTCTGCCACTTACCGCATGGACGCAGCCTTGGGTTTGGTAAGCCAGATGAGCCAGAAGGCGATCTACAACGATGTCAACAGGGACTTCGTCCAGATTGGAGTCTGATTCCGGGTCGTCCAGCCGGCTGGACAATTCAAAGGAAAACGCTGTATGGTTGACAAACAAGGCCGCGATCATAGTCATTGGGGTCGACGTGGGAACCGCATACCCGGGATATCGAAGGCTCTCGGCCGGCCCAATCACAGAGGGCCGTAGAATCAGCAATCGGTCGTACTTGCCGTGTCTTGTGAACCTGTCCGTGACCAGACGCTCGGAAAGATGTTTGGCATATCCATAACCCCAGGGAAAGTCGTTGCTTTCGTATTCTTTGGTGGATCCTCGCGACTGTAGTTCCGAGTATTCCTCGTCCACAGTGGAATTACCATTATTGGGAGAGGTAGATCCAAGTGGTACTATACGCTCTTCCATTTCCACGTCTCCTTTGGGAGACAGGCTGCACAGATGGGTATTGGTATACGCTGTTGAGACGTAAACAAAACGTTCCAATTTGTCACATTGGAGCCCCAGTTCGACAGCATACTCTGTGGCCCGGATAACGCTGGGCCACATCTTTTGAAGCCGCTGGGCAAGGTTGATTGAAGATGCGGCATGGATGATGATATGGACGTTCCGCTTCAACATCTCAATGTGATCAGTGTCAAGGCCTAGGCTAGGCTTCATCATGTCACCGTCTAGAATGGTGATGCGGGGGTGATCTAGAAGCCATTGCGCAGTATCAAATGGGAGGTGTTGGTGCCATTTCCCGGACAGGCCACTGTTATGGTCAATACGTGTAGGCCTTACACCATCTCTTCTTCTTACTCTGGAGTTTATGGCTTACCTTTTCCCTCCACGTTGCAGCAAGTATATGTGTTTGAAGTCAACGGTTGTAGCGATCCGATGTACCAAAGCTGTGCCTAGGAAGCCGGACCCTCCGGTGATGAATATTGTCTTTCCTTGATAATAGTCGAGCATTTTAAACGTGATGCTCCAAAACCTATCCAGAAAAGAAAGCCTGCACCACGACCTTTCAGGTGTAAACAGAGAGGGCTGACCTTTGGTTTCAACAGGGATGATTATATACTTCACCTGGTCACATAGCGCCCACAGATCGGCAGAAGGTATATGTAGTCACGTAACCCGCAGTATGCATGATCTATTGCAGGGGTGCATTAGTAGCTGAGCCTGATCGACCCTAAGGTCACCTTAGCCAACTACAGTAACTGAGATGGGGCTTGGTGTGATCTAGCAAAAGAAACGAGCATTATTGAACTTGATATTCACCGGTGGGTCTCCAAGGCGATCATGCGAAAGGGAGTCAGCAAGGAGGCTTAGGCCTTTGGGGAACACAAGATTGTAGACGATAGCGCTTACTGTTCGTGGGAATATCAATGCACCAATTCTTGGATCCAGCGCTAACAGTCGATAGTCATACTGCATATCTCCCACTCCGGAACTGTGGCTACAGGTATGGGCGAAACCCTACTTTGACAGACTACGAAAGAAAAAACCGTGAGTGGCATTCATTGGTCCACTGATGGCATCTATGTCACAGGCGTTATCGACCGCTTCCTATCAGTGTAGATTCAGCAGCGGCAAACAAACAGGCGAATTCTATCTAATGGGCTGCCAGATCCGAGACCCACTGCTACTAGATCCTATGAGCTAAGTTTTGCGAGAACGATAGTTTTGGAAGCCAGAGATCAGCCACATATTATTGCTTTGAGCGCGGCTGACTTTTTATCAATTATTTAACATATGGCATGCTTCCTGCAAGCTGCGATGATTATCCACGTGGGGCAGAGTCGTCCGGTTTCTTCATATCTCATCACTCGATGGTTTTCCGTTGTGGAGTGCTCACTAGTAGGTATGAACTCTTGTAAATTTTGCATTCCAGGGAATTATCATGCAAATTCAGCCCATGAACAAGTGTTGGCCTTGTATTGATAATTCACTATCGGAAAAAGCGCCATGGCAATCCAAATGAAGTATCCAATCCGCCGTATAGATGGCTAGCTTCACGATGTTTATAATTATCAGAGCTCGTGAAGATACCTGGATATGTGAAGTCTCCACAAACGGGGACCAGACGGAGTTACTCTCTCCGGTGTTCACTTACTCGAGATGGAGTCAAATTTCAGCAAGCATTAGGGTTGCTAGAAGCGATGGCTGAAAGGATGAAGGGCTAATGGCCCGCCACATGATGAATATATCAACCCATTGATTCATCCAAACATGTATTTCACTCACATATAGGAAAGACCACCCAAAATGACAACCTACCAGTTTCACGACGTCATCAAATCCGTCACCGACATTGACAGACGCAAATGTCGTCGTGAAGTACCCATGCAAAGTCCTGGCACTTGGACTCTGCCGGACAGGAACAGACTGTAAGGTGTGCATCTTAGATGGACGATCTATTCCGCCGCTAACGAGAAGTAAAGCATTGAGACAAACTCTTCGAGCCCTAGGGTACAATGATACCTATCACGGATACGCAGCAGTTCTAGAGGGAACCCTCAAGACTGTGAGATGTGGCATGCTGCTATGAGCGCCAAATATAAAAGGGAAGGGCCGGCCATTTGGTCGAGAAGAATTTTGATCAGATCTTGGGGCATTGCCAGGTATAGAGCCCCGTGTGCAATTGAGTAGATGAGAGAGAAAGTTACATACCAAGACAGTTAAACTAAACCACTGTTATTATAGGGCTGGATCGGGTTTTCCCAGCAGTCTGCTTCGCAGACGAATTAGTCCAAGCCTACCCAGAAGCCAAAAGTAATACTGACAGTCCCGAGACGTGGATGATTGGGCACAATTGCGTTCAGTTTCCCCTCTCATCTCAATCATGCAACAGACTTTTTTTTCTCATACAAAAGCTACAGATCCGTCAGTAAATCATTCACCCCTCTCTTCCCCCTCTCCACCATCCTCGAAAATCTATGCCTCTTCCCGAACGCGTTGGATCCTCCCAACCTGGCAAAAGAATTGGAAATACTACTTCAACGACAACTTCGACGCCAACGGCCGCAAAGCCTTCGAGGCGCATAACAGCCACATCAAGGACATTGTGCCGGCTGAGAACCTCCTCGTCTATCATGTCAAGGATGGGTGGGAGCCGCTGTGCGAGTTCCTGGGCAAGAGCGTTCCCTTGGATGGGAAATGGACATGTGGTGCCTTTCCCGAGGGGGAAATGATCCGGGGACCTTCCGGAATAGGTTCCGGGATGCTATTTGGTATAATTTCCTTGGAGTTGGGGGAGAGGGTGCTTAGGGTTGTTGTGGTTTTGTATTTTATTTTGGGTATTTGTGGGTGGGGTGGATTTGGGGGTGGATGGTACCTAAGGTCATGATATGTCTAGGTTGAGTTTTGGTTTTGGTTGTGTAGGAGATGGAGTCGGTGGAGGTATAATATTAAAGATCAGTGCAGTGTGATCTGCTCAAACGCCATTGCATCATTTCTCTAAAACAACAATCGTAGTAAGTAGTGTAGTAGTGAGTAAAAATACAATTTATAATCAAAATGGAAAAACACGCAACCCTCTGCATATGTATACACCATCCACAACCCAGGATGTGATATCAATCAAATAAATATGAACATCTTAGTTCTTCTCAACCTCCTGCTGCTGCTGCTGCTGCTGCTCCGTCCTCTCACGGAACTCACCCTCAGCCAGGACCTCCGAACGCAGACCCTTCTGACCAGGCATGACATGATCGCGAGACAATTCCAACTCACCATGTCTAACCCTCTCAGGCCAGTTCTCCGCAAACCTAGCATCATGCAAATCCCTCCAAAGGATCTTAACCCCCATATCCTCCAACGCACCAGACGTATCCTTGGTCTCCTGGACCTTATACTCAACCACCTCACTACTCAACGTCTGCTCCAACCCAGCCACTCTAGCCGCCTGCTCGTTCGCAACCGCCTCCTCCTTAGCCCGAGCAGCACGTCTCCTCTTCCGCGCAGTAGGAGTCAAGTAACCCCTCTTCCCATCGGCAAAGCCATTGGCCACTTCCTCTTCCTGGATCTTCAGCACGGCCGCAATATCCGCCACACTGGTGGCCTTTTGATCCATGACGGCGCGCTTGCGGTGGTGCTTGGGCATGATCCGTCCGATCTTGTCTTTGTATTTCTCCAGGAAGTCTTCGGCGCCCTTCGGGTCGCGCGGACGTTTCTGGTCGATCCAGGCGTCCGTGATGGTGATCATTTCTTTCGGGGGGGAGAGTTGTCGCTGCATGCTGAATTCCCGGAGGAGGTGGTATGCTCGTAGCCCGATTTTGCTGTCGTTGAAGTGCACGCTGAAGTAGGGGACCCACATGTCTTTGCGGAGTCGGGCGGGGACGGTCTTTTTGCCGTGGTAGAGGAGTTGTTTCAGAGTGGTGTTGTTCTGGTGGGTGATGGGTTAGTGGTGGTTCTTTTTTTTTTTTTTTTTTTCAAAGTTCTTGGTATGGGGTCGATGGTTTGATAGGTAGAATTGGTTTGGTTGAAGGGTACAGATAGTGGATGGGAAACTCACCTCCAAATACCGAGTGAGAGAGTACACGACTTGGTTCGTGCGAATATTGTGATAGGCAAAGATGTTCTTGCCATGAGTGAGTGCCTTCAAGGCCTTTCGTAACCGAGTTCCCTCCTTGGCCTGATGCGTCTTGAAGGCATTGGAGTTCTGCTCGCGCGGCTTGCCCTGGATAATGCTGTGGTTCTCGACGGGTGGACGGCGCACAATGTTCCACGTTCCGATCTTGGTCGGGTCCAGGATCTTCTGGAAGGGCGTCTTCGTCACCTGTTGTGAGGCCATCGCCGCGGCCGGGTTGGTCACCGTTCTCCGCGTGACCGGATTCTTCCTCTTTAGATGGTGATGAGGGCGAGGGAGGATCGTGGTGGATATAGAGTGGACGGTTGACTTTCGTCGTTCACTCTATTTTACCTAATTGGGGCCCAGATCCGGAGAGATTGGGGGGTGATTGGTGGGTGTGTGGTTGAGGATGAACTGGGTGAAGCTCCGGGAGAAGAGAGGGAATGAGAGAAGGTCGGCGGATCAATTTTTCGACGGAGATCCCGACCGGGCGAGCGATTCCGCCGGCAACCAACCCAACTACTACTAACTTGCTGGCTTCATTCAACCAGCTCTATGTCAACGGTCGACGATCAGCAACGCTAATTCATTCACAAAAGGGTTTTTAATTGGGCTTCTTTCGATTTTATTTGTCGCTGGTGTTTTTATTCTCTGTCATCTGCTTAGGATGACCCGACACATAGTCCCTGCGCAGTGCGACAGCTAAGCTTCCCCTCCGAGTGTTTGTCTGCGATGGCGCTGCCGGCGACCGCCTGGGGATTCGCGGACAACGACGACGACACTGGCAGTCGCCGTGAACGACCTGGCTTGTTCCTTCCGGTACATTACTATCCTATGGTCTTTGCGTATCCCCATTGATGCATCCCGCTGATGATTTCCGCGCAGAATCGCAAGCTTCGCCATCTGCAGGGCGTCTCTGTCCGGAATCTCGTTGTTAGTCCGCCGAGTCGACCGCGCGGGAAGACCATCGACGATGACAACATCCCCAACTCGCTACATACGCCCTTGAAAGCGCTCGCCGAGGATGCAACGAAACCCTTACATCACTCGCGCTCCTTCACCGATCTCAAGTCGACCCCCGCCTCCAGCAGCGCAGAAGACCGCCCCCGGAGAGAACAGCCACCCCCGTTGCGACAATGGCAGAGGAGGAACACGCTACCCTGGAATGGGCCCAATCCGCGCGCGCGTCAGGTGAAGCTGGAGGAGATTACGAGCAGTCGTATGGCCGACACGTGGTTCTCGATTCACTGCGACGGGGTCGACGAGCCGGTTTACGTGAGTGAGGTAGTCGAGCATGCCACCAACCCCAGCTTCCGGGCTTTCGATCTGAATATATGTGGGCCGGCAATCGCTCGTCGGGACCAGGTTACGGTGAAGGTCTGGGCACGCACGGCAGCCATGGAGGAGTACTTGCTGCTGGTGGAATTGCAGCTGTGTCTGCAGTCTTTACAATTCCTGGGGAAGTCACTGGATAACTTCCATCAGCCGCTCCCACCGAACTCGATCCTGTTTCATTTCGCAGATGGCGTCTACACGAATCTAACTGACCTTCCTCCCGTGGTCGCTTCTATACCTCCCCGCCACCCCCGATCCGCCGATGGTGCCACGTTACCGACGTCGTCGTACGATGCGCTGATGCGATTGGCCAATTTGGATGAGTGTATCCAGGATGCGCTGACGACCCGAGATAAGCTCGAGGCGCAAATCAGCTCGATATTAGAGAAGAACCAGCGCGCGCTGACTACGACCAGTAATGCGTCGCGGGCCCGGGATAAGCTTGCGCTGTCCAAGCATGCCGTTGCGACGGAGCGGAAGCAGCTTCGCACTTTA
Organism: Aspergillus eucalypticola CBS 122712; assembly: GCF_003184535.1. Taxonomy (NCBI): domain Eukaryota; kingdom Fungi; phylum Ascomycota; class Eurotiomycetes; order Eurotiales; family Aspergillaceae; genus Aspergillus; species Aspergillus eucalypticola. Next base: position 90,998 of record NW_020290281.1, read on the forward strand.
ACGAAGCGGAAGGAAGAATTGATCGCCAGTCTTCAAGCCAGACGAGAAGCCATGGAGCGTGGACGCCAGACGCAAGCCAGGGCGCGCAGTCATCTCCCGGACGCGCAAGAGAAACTGGGCTCGAGCGTGAAGTTGCTGGAACAGAATACGGACGAGGGCCGCGGTCAGATTCGGCGTATGTCGGAAGACCTACTTGCGATTTATCCTATTGAACCCATCCCGGACAAACCGCTGGCTTTCACCATCGCTGGAATGGCCTTGCCCAACTCGAATTTTACGGATGTCGACCGCGATGGGGTTGCGGCGGCGCTGGGATATACCGCACATCTCGTGTATCTGCTGTCGTTCTACCTGTCCATTCCGCTGCCGTACCCGATCAGCCCGTATCTGTCGCACTCGCTGATTCAGGACCCGGTGTCTGCGTCGCTGCCGCAGCGAACCTATCCACTCTACCCGGTTAATGTGCAATACCGGTTTGAGTATGGGGTATTCCTGCTGAATAAGGACATTGAGTTTCTCTTAAATAAGCAAGGGCTGCGCGTGCTCGATATCCGACATACCCTCCCCAATCTGAAGTATTTGCTGTATGTGCTCACGGCGGGCACGACGGACATCCCCGCACGCAAAGCTGGGGGCATCCGGGGCCTTCTGCCTGGGCGATTAACACCGAGTCTATCGCGCCGGGGTAGCGAGGCCAGCAGTACTAACGGCGAGGCGGTGTTCCCTCGCAAAGTGGTGGGTTCAGTGATAAGTGCCAACGGGGAAGGGATAGCGCCCGACAAGGGAAAGCGAGCCATGGCGAGTACTAGTTTGGCTGGCGCAGCGCCATCTGTGGCCTGAACGAGCATCTTGTTTTGAACTTGGTTTTTGTTTCTATGTGTGTATGATTTAGCTTTGGGATCACCCTACACATGACCTGATCATGCTTGTTGCGATTGATGTGGTTTGGGTCTTGCATTTGTAGGCCATGTTGGGAGTTGAGCGTGTTTTCTTTGGGATTTTCATCTTCCCTTTTCCTTCTTCTTATTCTTCTTACTTTACTTCCTTTCTTTCTTTTTCTTTTATCCAGCGGTCGAGAGTGGATTGGGCTGTTTCCACTCACCCGCTTATCGGCTTTAATTTATTTGACCGTCGGAGGCGCGCTCAGGTTGTCCGTGTACATAGTGATGATATCTAAACCTACTACACAAGACTCGAATGACAATATAATTGCAGCAATGGTTATAAGGGTAGGGGATTTTATCTTCGTATCTCCACTATTCAGACCTATCTGGAGAGAAAGTTACTCAGGATATCGATAGCAATAATATCTTTCTCTGAGGAGAACCGAGGAAGAATGGAAGAATGGAAGATGCCTGGAGGGGGGAAATGGCGGAGAAAGCGACCGGAGCGACCGGGAAAGACCAGGCAAATCTACTCGATTCATCTTAGACCCAGAGTCTATTGCCATTCGCTTTGATAACAGGAACTGGGAGTGGATGCAAGGGCATGGGGGGAAACATTTCCCCCCAGGAAAAGAGAGAGAGAGAGAAATTCCTGCGAGAAATCCAATCCAGCAGCATGAACGAATGAATGAAGAAAGAAAGGAATGAATTTGGTTTGGGAAATTCCCTACCCCGCATTTTGCATTGGCAGTACACCTGACTGACACACAGAAATGAAGCAGAAAGTGAAAGAGTGAACAATTCCCTGGTGTTATTGTTATGGTGGTGGTGGTGGTTGTATTTTATTTTATTTGATTTTTTTTTTTATTATCAATTATTCCCACCCTCCATCATCATCAACCACCACCTGCCACGGATTCACTACTTCCTTCCCCGTCTTTTACCTCCTCCTCCTCACCACCACCATCATCTTTCCCCCACCCCCCCTAAAAGTTGCTTGCTACTTTGCTGCCTGGTTATCCGCGGAGAACTTCCGGGCCGGGACGAAACCAGGACCAGCGCCATTTAGAATCTGGAACTCAGCGACTGGATCTTCGCCCACAAAAAAGCCCGTTTCCCCCCACCGCTTTTTGTCGCTTTGCATCGGCAATCCCCCTCTGGCCTGAATATCCACTCTCCATCAAACCATGGCGGCGCCTGCGAGTAACGGCCAGCACCACCACGACGCCGCTGCTTCAGCCTCTCAGTCCCTCTATTCCCACGACCCCGGGGCTCCGAAATCGCCCTCCCCCCAGCTCCAGCAGCAGCAGCTCCAGGCCCAACAGTCCCAGCATCGGCGTGGTTACCAGGCTTGCGACCCTTGCCGGAAGCGCAAAGTCAAGTGTGACCTTGGCAGTAAGTTGCCCTCATTTCTTCCCCCCCGCTTCAAGCTCTCTGATTAATTAACCTTCCCCCTCTCTTCTCTCCCCGGTTACTTTTCCCTTGATGCTTATTCGTCCCCCCCCGCAGGTGTCGATAATCCCCGTCCCCCGCCCTGCGTACGATGTCGCCGCGAAAGCAAGCGCTGCGAGTTCTCCGCTACTCGGCGGAAGCGCAAGCCCTCCGAAGTGGAGGAGCCCACCGAGGCCGTTCTGCGACGCGATAAGCGGATGATGGTGGGCGAGGTCATCTCAAATAGCGGATCCGTCAGTGATGGAGGCTCATCCTATGCGCCCGAGCGCACCTCTTCCTTCGATAACGGTGCCAGTCTCTCCCGACCAAAATGGACCGAAGAGTCGCCGGCCACGAACAATACGCAGCAGCTCCCGTCGTCTTCTACGCCCAGTCAGCGGTTTCCTTCCAATCCGTCCCCGTCCGGAAATGCGCCGTTCTCCGAACCGAGAAGCACGCGACTGCCCATGTACTCGGCTGCGGAGCGGAGCCATGCGGCGAGCTTCAGCCTCGAGGGTGGTCAGCCCATGATGAACCGGACGGCCGTTGAGTTGTTGTCGCCGGCCATCAGTAACAGTCACGATGCACTGCACCTGTTATCAGAAGCGGCTGGTCGGACGGAAGATCTCAATCGCCAGAGTCTGGAGAACCGGTATGCTGCGCGCCAGTCGGTTTCATCATTCAATTCGCCCATGTCTCCGCTCACGCAGGCTGGTACGCCTCGGAGTGGAGGCGGGTCGTTCTCTCGACCACCCCGCTCCGGGACCGTGCCTGGCGGTACGTACTATGCTGCGGGCGCATCAGGGTCCGCTGATGCGCGACTTCCGGATGGTCGTGGGCCGGCGGACGCTGCAGAAACGGCACAGGACCCCGGGTTCGTGGATGCGGTCAAGGCTTGGTCGCGACTACGTTTTGTTCGTGCAGGGTGGCTGTCAGTGGAAGAGTCGATGGCCTATGTAGCATATTATTACGAGCATCTCGCCCCGCTTAGTCCCATTGTGATTCCGGACTTCTCGCATCCGTCCACTCATCGGACGTTGCTTACAGACGAGCCAGTGCTCGCAGTGACTATTCTGACGACAGCGTCGCGGCATATGAAGCCCAAGGGCGACGGGGCTTACACGCGTGCTTTCTACATCCATGACCGCCTGTGGTCGTACCTCCGCGGCATGATTGAACGTTTGTTCTGGGGTCAGGAGAAGTTTGGTGGAAACGGCGTGGGGATTAGCGGGCCTCGTTCGTTTGATCTCGCGCCGACTTCATCAAAGATAAGCCATAAGGGCAACCTGAGATCACTGGGCACCATTGAGGCGCTGCTGATTCTAACGGATTGGCATCCGCGGAACCTCCACTTTCCGCCCGGTGACGACGAAAACGCCTTGCTGGACCTGGACGCGCAAACGCAAAGCCGGTACGAAAAGGAACTCGAAACAGAGGTTGACAATGCGGCCAACCGGGTCCCGAACAGTGCTGCTGAAGGGAGGCTGGCCTTCCAGAAGTGGCTGGAGCCCGCCTGGCGGTCAGACCGGATGTCGTGGATGTTGCTGAGTACCGCACAGGCGTTGGCGTTTGAACTGGGAGTGTTCGACCAGAAGAGTGATGCCAAAGCTGTGGGCGAATCCCCATCCGAGCAGACGCGGAAACGTCGACTCCGGCGTCTGATATTGGTGTACATCACCCAGAGCAGTGGTCGCTTGGGTATCCCATCCATGCTGCCGTTGCCTCAGTGGACCAACGACATTCAGCCCACGTCAGCCAGCGCCGCCAATGGGGCAGATACCATTGTTGACCGGATGCACGATTGCTGGATTGGAATTTCCAAGATCATGTACCAGAGCAATCAACTTCTGTTTGCATCCAGCGAGCAGACGTCGGAGCTCATTCGCAGCGGTCGTTACCGAGATCAAATTGACCGCTTCCAGCCATTCTTGCGCGAGTGGCGGCATAACATTGACACGATAGATTGTAAGTGCTCTTTGCCTCGTGGGCTGGACGCTAGCCGGTTGCTAATCGATGTACGCAGTGGCCCCCTCAATGCGGTGTATCTTGATGATCGAATATGAATATACCCGTACGTAGCTGATTCATGTGGTTATGGGGTTCGACTTGCTGACTTTCTCAGGACTCTATGTCAACTCCTTGGCTTTGCAGGCGGTGGTGGATCGCTGGACGACAATGTCGAATGAGGCGGCCCAGGCCCAGAATGCGCGCCCGAATTCTGGTCCATCCTCTGGCACCGGTTGGTTCCACGTGCTCATGGAATTATATCGTGTCAACGAGCAATACATTCAGGAAGTGGTTGATGCCTCCCGCAAGATCCTGCAGACCGTACTCGAAATCCTCGTCCCACGCGATCACCTCAAGCATGCCCCGGTCCGGACGTGCTTTCGTATCCTTTCCGGGATGATTTTTATCTTAAAGGTGAGCCTCTTCGTTTCCTCGATAAGCTTGGGGCTCCGCTGACGCTTTTCCAGACTTTCACGCTTGGTGCCAAAGAAGATGATGTGCGTGTGTCGCTGGACCTTCAGGATCGCACCATCGAAGCCTTGAAGACCTGTGTAGTTGACGATGTCCACCTAAATCACGCGATTGCGCGATTGCTGGAGTTGCTCACCACCAGCATTCGCACGCGTTTTCTGCGTTTCGCGCCCTTGGACCGCAGTGGCGACGGTGAACAGGAACGTCCATCGGCGCCAGTCTCACGGCATCAGTCGCCGCGGCCGCGTGAAGGACCACAGAACCGTCGGGAGGGGTCAGCGCATGCCTGGACGCCAGCGCAGAGTGCGACACAAAATCTGGGATATGTCGATAGCAATAGCCAGACGGGGACCAGCGTGGCCTCTGTCCATGATCCGCTGGCCGGCATCCCTGCCCAGCCGATCAATTCGTCCAACATCAATGTCTCGTTCATGCCCCCTCCACCATCGGTGTACTACAACTACTATGACCCCAGCACAACTCCGCCGGCGGGCGAGCTGGATGGGTCTAATGTTCCGTCTCAGGCGATGCACGACAATCCGAGCACATCCGGCGGATTGCCCGACTGGTTTGCGCTGCCACTCGACCAGTTTTTCAACAGTTCGACGGCTGTGGTGGACCAGGGTCTGGGAGGCACGGGCCCCATGGTGGGCGAATTCGACATGCTGGAGGTGCTTCTGAACGAACAGTATGACGGTCATGAGGGGATTGAGTCGGCTGGCGGAGGGAACCTTCCGTCCCAGTTTTTGCAATCGTGATCACCGATGGTCTCATGAATGTACGAATTCACGCGTAGTATTTTTTTTTCCCCTTTTCTTGGATTCTTGCTAGTTCCTTTCTGTACACTCCGGCTCTTGGCTTGTGATTTTGATTGTTAGACATGTATATCCCCACGGATGCCGCCGGAGTGCGCCATTTCTGGTTACATTCTCTTTCCCTTTCTGTCCCCATTGTGAGGAGGAACGCAGAATGAAGACACGGCTTCTCCATCGTGGCCCACCAACCAACAATGTCCTTGGACGCCCAACCCTCCATCTGAAATCTATTGGCCCAATGCAAAGATCCCGTCGAGCTCAAATGGGTCGGCCAACCCCGAGCCGTCAGGGGCAGCGGCAGCGACGAGCTAAATTAGAGCACTGATAAGACGCGATAGTCAAAGTCTGACTGTCACATTGTGCCAGCAGATAAGTTGAATTGTGTGACTGGATGTTGGCTAACGCATGGCGTCTCCGGAGTCCCGACGGACCCTGAGCGATCGGCGGTGGAGCGCAATCTATGCCCACCCGCGCCTAAGATATCTATCCTTCAGCAGTTTAGCCTAGCCCTGCAGACCTGTTGCACTAATGCTATCGTGATCGGCCCCCCACGGTCGAATGAGCTCTTGTCTCTATCCGTCAGACCCTGCCAGTTAATCTGCTATCTACTCCGCAGTAACATCGTGCCTGTTCTCCACTAAGGCAGGGTCCAGGGCTGCATGTCTTACTTTGCACCGAGTCGGCCTCCGGCTGGCTCTGTCTTGGCAATTGCGAATATCCTCACGGGCGACGGACGACACGGATTTGGACGGACATGCGGGGATCTTCGTCGGCTTATTCCTGGAAGGGACATTATCTCCTTCCATCATCGCGGCTGCCATGGCGGGGACTGAGACATTTTGCTCTGAAGAGCATGGTCGACTTGGATGATGGATGAGTTGATCGAGGTCAATGGGGGAGGGTTTGCAAGTATAAGAAGAGTCTGCTCGACCAGCAGAATGTCTCTTCTTGTTCATCAACCAAGAGTCTAAGGCTTCTTTGTCTGGTTCTATCTCTCCTCCGAACTCTCTTGCTTGACATTCTCGTGGTCAAAATGGTCGTCTTCAGCAAAACCGCTGCCCTCGTTCTGGGTCTGTCCACCGCCGTCTCTGCGGCACCGGCTCCCACTCGCAAGGGCTTCACCATCAACCAGATTGCCCGGCCTGCCAACAAGACCCGCACCGTCAACTTGCCAGGTTTGTATGCCCGTTCCCTGGCCAAGTTTGGCGGTACGGTGCCCCAGAGCGTGAAGGAGGCTGCCAGCAAGGGTAGTGCCGTGACCACGCCCCAGAACAATGACGAGGAGTACTTGACTCCTGTCACTGTCGGAAAGTCCACCCTTCATCTGGACTTTGACACCGGATCTGCAGATCTGTGAGCTTCCCTGCTAATGTGTCCTCACGAACTGTCACTAAGCTGAACCAGCTGGGTCTTCTCGGACGAACTCCCTTCCTCGGAGCAGACCGGTCACGATCTGTACACGCCTAGCTCCAGCGCGACCAAGTTGAGCGGCTACTCTTGGGACATCTCCTACGGTGACGGCAGCTCGGCCAGCGGAGACGTCTACCGGGATACTGTCACTGTTGGCGGTGTCACCACCAACAAGCAGGCCGTTGAAGCCGCGAGCAAGATCAGCTCCGAGTTCGTTCAGGACACGGCCAATGATGGTCTTCTGGGACTGGCCTTCAGCTCCATCAACACTGGTGAGTAAAGCCTACATCAGCTGGGTTGACCAAATGGCTGACCGATACACAGTCCAGCCTAAGGCACAGACCACCTTCTTCGACACCGTCAAGTCTCAGCTGGACTCTCCTCTTTTCGCCGTGCAGCTGAAGCACGACGCCCCTGGTGTCTACGACTTTGGCTACATCGATGACTCCAAGTACACCGGTTCCATCACCTACACGGATGCCGATAGCTCCCAGGGCTACTGGGGCTTCAGCACCGACGGCTACAGCATCGGCGACGGCAGCTCCAGCTCCAGCGGCTTCAGCGCCATTGCTGGTAAGAACTTCTTTCGGATTTTCTTACTTTCTCATTACTGATTAGTGTATAGACACCGGTACCACCCTCATCCTCCTCGACGACGAGATCGTCTCCGCCTACTACAAGCAGGTTTCCGGCGCCCAGGAGAGCTATGAAGCCGGTGGCTACGTTTTCTCTTGCTCTACTGACCTTCCTGACTTCACTGTCGTGATCGGTGATTACAAGGCTGTCGTTCCTGGCAAGTACATCAACTACGCTCCCGTTTCGACCGGCAGCTCCACCTGCTACGGCGGTATCCAGAGCAACAGTGGTCTCGGACTGTCCATCCTGGGTGATGTCTTCTTGAAGAGCCAGTACGTGGTCTTCAACTCTGAGGGTCCTAAGCTGGGCTTTGCTGCTCAAGCTTAGATCAACACTGAAAAAGTGGGGTATTTGATCTGCTGATTGATCCCTCGCCGATGGAATACATGTGGACACGTATAGCAAACGATGGTGATGATGTTGATATTGATCTTGATGATGACCCGTACATACTTGATGCAGCTTGATACATATGAATTGTGAATGTATGTAGCTAGGTGATGAACATATACTTCCAGCTCACAGCTCAGCTGGAGTGCAAATTATAAAACACATCCATAACAGTAGAGCCACTACGGCACTCTAATAGGACAAAACCATGAATTAGTATAAATATCGCATCATGATGAGTATCAGGTATAACTTGTCATCCAACTCTAGCAAATATATTTATTGTATAACCCTATACCTTAAGCAATATCGAGAATGATCTACATACTAGGGCTATCAGTAGAATCAGCAATACACTTTATCAATTTGCCACCACCCGCATAACAATCACGATTAAATACTTTCCTCTCCCCCTTAGCTACTACTTCCTAGTAATTGCATTCCATCATTATATACCCTCGTCCACTTTATCATTATAGTAACGGAGAAGAAAAAAAATGAAATGATAGTAAACAGCGCGTAACTATAAGATGTTCTAGTATACTAAAAATACTATATTTACATCATAAGGTGTGGCAGCATGCTACTAGCCATTATATATAGTACTACTAGTTAGTAGAGTATATCTTACCTTTTATATATCAGTGGTCTCACATGTATCATTCATAGAAGGTACTAGTAAGGAAAGAAGGTTGTGGGGGGGGAGATGGGCGGGGTAATGCTACTACTATGGATATATATGCATTGCACTCAGTGGTTGATTCAATTCCATTCTGCTACTTATTAGGTCTATTGTAGTTGTATTTATTATTATATATGAAAAGAAAAAGGTAGAATTGGAATAGTAATTATAAATCATGAAGGAGGAGGCGGATGTTTGTGTGAGTAGATACTTTTCACAGTATTGTGTCTGCTGTTACTCCTACTCCTCCTTACTTTTACTGGGTAGTGGGTACTAATCGGGAAGAAGATGTTCATTTGGGGAAATAGTAGTTACTACTAGTGCATGATGAACACATATGGTTCAATGACAACTAAAGTCCCCTACAGTATATTGCAAATTCCCACTACTACTACTGCTGGTGCAGATATTAAACAGAACTTAAGAGAGGAGGTTATCGTTGCTCATATTGCTATGGTATGGTATAATATCTACTAATCGAGCATCAGCTCAAGTTGATGCTCATCCTAACCCTACAGTTAGAAGGGCATGTATGCATGCTATATATAATCCCAGTGGGAAACTCCGACAAAATGTCGTAAGTCGCCCAATTTTAAAAAAATCCAAATATTGTTCATGAAAAAGGAAGAATCGCGATGATTCCCAGGGGGTATTGTATTTATCGACACCGTTTACGCCAAATTCATAACTCCTGTTTGTCCAGTCCCCATATCTCCCAATGTTGCAGCACGTCCCAGCCAACGCGTCGGACACGCCGTCGCCAATAGCGACCGTCGCGATGAAGGACTTGCGGAAGGCACGGGTTCATGCCTGGGTCGGGTGCTTGCTCGTCTGCCGGCTGGTTGGCTTCTCCTGGTTCTGCGGTGGGGGTGTCTTCTTCTCGTGTCCGTTTGCCTAGTACTGAAGGTGGGACATGTCCGTTTCGCTGCGAGGGCACCATTGCATTATGGCCGTTGGCTGTTGGGGAGGGTCTCTCGGCTGGTGGGCTCTTGTCGTAGCCTACGTTGGCTTCTGCGCTGGTGGCGCGTGAGCCCGTGGGTGTCTGTAGCTGGACGTGTCCGTGGGTTTCGGCCTGCTCGGCTGGCACGGTGTAGTAGTCTCCTAGTTGGAAGCCCTTGCGGCCCAGTCCAATGACCTTCAGCCGGTGAAAGATCTGCTGGTCTGCAAGAGATTCGCTGAGCCTCGCGATCAAAGTGTCATCGTCGGCTTCCACAATGTCAGAGAGCGTACGGGCGGCGATGAGCGCATTGGCAGATGGAGAGAAGTATTTAGATGTCTTAGGGAGCGGCCCAGTACGAGCCGTCTCGGACGGTGAGGTACAGGTGGGGATGAGGAGACGCAACGCCTTTAGATTTCGGAGGAATGGAAGAAGAAGCCCCAATGCTTCCAGGTCGGAAAATTCTGTGGCGAAGCCAAGCTGCTCCAATTGCGGACTGGCGTGGACAAGGCGCGCGACCGTGGGTGCAGATAGGGGCCAGCGAGCGGGGAGTAGAAGATGTCGTAAGGTGGCTGCATGATTCAGAGTGATGTTGTTCAGGTATACGTCCCGGACGCTTGTTTGCAAACCGGAGGAGTTAGTTGCAGCGGCAGAGCAATTGGTGGAAGTACCATTAGTAGCGGGTTGAGAGGTGTCAGACGAAGGGGGAGAGAGTGCGGCAGCAGAGGTCAGAGGTCGAGGGGAGTTGATATCATCGTTGGGATTATGAGTGGCGTTGACGAAGTATAACCGTTCCAGACCAGTAAATTGGTTTAAGAATTGCGCATGTCTCTTGCTCACGGCATCCTGTCGCATCGATTTAATACGAATGGGATGAGCCGGCATTGTGGGCCAGGTGCTATCCACAAAGGTGTTCATCGAGAGATCCGCACCGCCGTGCTGGAGAATGGTCACGTCTTCTACAGTGGTTTTATTCACCGCGAGACCGAAATCCTCCGTGTGCAAGGCGTACAGGTTCTGCAGGCCAAGTTTCTTGATTGAAAGGGGTTGTTTGGCGGCGATGCACTTGCGGAAGTAGTCGTGAACCATGACACTAGGCTCCTGCGCATTGCGCATGCGGGGAGACCAATGCATGTTGAGCTCCCGCAGCTTGCGACACTTGAACACCAGAGTGGAGATGTCATCCGGATAGCAAAGCGGATCAATGTCGGTAACCTTTAGATACCGCAGATGTGGCATGGGTGGAATCACGATGGTTGGGCGGGGATGTCGACTCGAAGGAAAGCGAATAGTCAAGGCCGTCAGCTTAGGCAGCTGCGCCAGCCCAAGATAGACAGTTTCCAGCATTTTGGTATTGAGTTCCCAGCTGAAGCTTTCCAGTTCCGTCATCCGATCGACCGCCGCACGCACCGCAATGTTCAGCATCATCGACGAGTCCGGCACGCGACCCACGCGCGCATGTTCCTCGAGCTCGAGCTCCCGCCAGTTGCCTCGAAGCGTAAGCGACCGAACGAGCGTAGCATAGGGACGGGTTATGATGGCGTTGAGACCCATGGAAAAAGGGCTGGCGCTACCCATACCCTCGGGTTCGTCGTCGCGATATCGGATTTTGTCATAGGAGGTTAGGGTGATGTGTTTGTAGAGCTGGGGGAGAGCCATGTAGTTGAGAACGCGGCATGCTCGACAGAGACGGGCGAGATCGCCGGGATCATCTACCTGCAAGAGAGCACGAGGTGGTTAGTGGGTTGCACAAGCTCCATCCATGAGAGCAGTAGCTAGACGAACGTAAGAGACGATGACCGCGATTAAGTTGAGTGGTAGGATCATTAGCGGAGCGCCCTGGGGGCGATCGGTGGTGACGCTGGCTTCAAACATGTTCCGGTTGACAGCCGCCATGATGCGACGCCCAGGGGCGATAGGGTCGCAGCATGGACTGGGGAAGAGACAAGGGGGAATGGAGATAAGCCAGGCGAGACATGTATCAGAGGGACAGAGGCTCTCCGACTGGGGCGGGATGAAGTCGAAGTAACTTTTCCGATGAGGATTATCGCGGGATGGCAGATGCCGGAAACTCTTCGATGTTCCACTGCTGAGTCAGGATCCCGTCTCCTCTCTTTTTAAGGTCATTATTAAAGTTAATTAAGACCTCGAGTGAATTTAACCCCCCTCTCCTTCTTCTTCATCTGCACAACCGGTTCAGATTGTAGGAGAAATAACATTCCTGCCAGTTTGACAGATGTGAGGTGGGCGATCACACGTGGTGAGAAGCAAGGAGGATAAGTACGTAATTCACTTGGCACATTGACTCCCCTCCACCTGATAGGAACTATACATACTATGGAGACAGCAGGTACAACATCCAGGTTATTACAAGAGCATAGGCTGTGCTCGGAATTTCCCTCTGATTGTATCCTCCAGTCTGCGGGCTCAATTCAAGAAACAATCAGATCCCTGCTCTATTGTCCTGCTGCCTGTCATATCGAGGTTAAACAAATGATTTGCATATTTCAAGCCTCGCTTCTAGAATGATGACAACGGCGAACCCATCTGTCAGATTCGGAGTATATATTGACTTTGTGCGAAGGTAGATTGTATTGATACCAATAATTACCACCTAACTAGTCCTAGTATTCTCTTGAGAAATGCAACGATGCCAACGAAAGGGAAGAAGTACTAAGCAGGCCACTCATGCTATAGTTATACTACTCGTGAATCAACTAAAACAATTACAACATATCAGCATAACACACAACTCCCCCAACTAACCCAGCTTATTCCACTCCCCAATCGTAAACTGCGAATTACACATATTCGTCAACTCCCAAGTCTCCGCCCCCAGCACAACCTTGCTCCCTTCATCCTCCCACTCCCCAACAGCGCCCGCCACAAAAAGCGCCGCCATGAAATGATCATCCGTAGCATGCGCATCCCTATACTCAGGGTGTTTCATCAACCTTGTCATCGCACGCCTCATCTTTGGCCCACCAGAACACTTAACCATAACATCCTCCACCGCCTGACGAAACTCCAACGCCCAGTCCTCCGGCGGCGTCTCCATCGCAAAGGTATCACGGAAGCGCAGCATCGGCGCCCACCGATTCCGGTAGAGGTTGTGCACGGCACCGCCAGTGCCGATGATGAGGTAGTTCTCGCGACGGAGCTGGCGCAGCGTGGAGCCGACTTTCATGTGGTAATGGGGGTCGTAGCGGGCGTTGGAGGAGATGAGGGTGGTGGGTGGACAGGCGGCAGGAAACATGCGGATGAGGATGAGGTAGACGTCGTGGATCCATTCGAAAGTGTCGTTGCCGGAGGCTTTGAAGCCGGCTTGGTTGAGGAGGGAGATGCATCGGTGGGAGGTGGGTAGGTCCGGGTTGAGTTTGTAGTCGACGTATTTGGACGGGTGGACGTAGGCGACGGGGCTTTTGCCTGGGTTAGGGTTCGTGGAGACTTCGATGCCGTCGCCGTGGCAGGCCCAGTGGGCGCCCTGGTGTTGAGTTTAGTGGTGATACTAGATGGAGATAGGGAAAGAATCGGTGATGATGTACCATGATGACCACGCCTTTGATGCCTTGTGCTAGGGCTTCGTCGCCGCATTTCTTCCAGTAGTCGGCTGAAGTGGACTCTTCGCCGAGCATCATGGTCGAGCCATGAGAGAAGAAGTGGACGGGTGTTAGTCCTGTACCTCGTAGTTACTTAGTATGCGCTGCATAGACCCACAGTGGGAGTACGTACCCATGGTGGTGTCTTCCTAGTGTGCTATATAGTTAGTGTTGAATGACAATGCTAAATATTCGGCATATACTAATGCTTTCTATAATAACGTCGATTAAGTCTGCATGCTGATGCTAGTCTGGTTGGATGCAACGCTGGCACTTATACAATGCCTCCTGTCGGGACCATCGGGTCGGCGGACCACAAACCGAGAGGTCCATCCAAACAGCGCAACTCCGGCCCCCGACCAGCATTTCCGGGGTTAAGGTGGTCCCCACAACTGGGGAAGAAATATACTTTGATCATCTCGTAACGTGTGGGGTTGCTGAACCTGCCGGGATTGCCGGCATTCTCGACTCGGTGGCAACTGGGATGTTCATTACAGCTTACTCTTTTACTATACCCGTACCTAAGACAGCAATATATCGCATTAATATGCCATAACAACATGTATAAGAAGGGAAGATCAGTGATATATGCATCCCAAGGGTATCTTTGTACATCAACAGTGCAGTCGCCTGAGACATGGAGGGCTCCAACCAACCCAGACCAGCCTATGCATACACCCGTGCCCAGCCCAGCCCAGCCCAAGCCCCTGATTAAACCGAACATTGAAGAAAGCAAGTAAAGCAAGATTTTGACCCGGAAGAAATAATGTCAGAAAAGAAAACTCCAGTAGTAGACCAAACGGCAGCACCCAAGACCTCCAATACTCCCCGCTAAAAAATCAGACATCAGCGGCAGGAAATGCGAAACAGAAGCGAAATGGAGTGTTTTAAGACAGAAAGACGCAGGCAATCACACGTTACGCGTGAACGTCACTGCTAGCCATGTGGCCCTCGTGATTCTTCAGGAGCCTCATCGGGAAGAGGTTGGGTTGGTGATATAGGTGCTCCTTCCGTCGGGTCGAGTTCCTGCTCGGATTGTTGGCGCACAGCCGGCCCCCGAGTAGGCTCGCTGACCGAGCCATCGGCGTCCAGCGCCGGCTGAGATTCAGAGCCATGCTCACCAGGTTCCACAAGCGCTGCAGCTTCAGGGTCATATCGCAGCTCATAATTGCCATGACTGAACCCTTGTCCATCGGCTGCGCTCCATGGAGCGGCGGTTCGCGTTTGCGGCTGAATCACCCTCACAGGCAGGTCATCACGACCCGGCGGAACACGCTGGTTCGAAGTTGTTGTTCGTGAACTAGGCTCGTGATATTGTTGCGGCGACCAGGTCTGTTGACCGCGGCGTCTAGCCGGAATAACCGTGACTGGCAAGGGAGAGTCGGAGCCTTGTCGTCCAGAACCAGGTCGCAGTCGTCGATGGAAGTCAAACCGAAAATCATGCCTGGGATGCAAGCTGTGCTCATCGTCGCTGTCATCCAAGGAATGATGCTGTGGTTCCACTTGAGCACCTGCGGGATTCCCCTCTTCCTCGGCCTGTGCAGAAGCGACTTCTCTTGGTAAAGATGCCCGCCTTCGCTTGAAAGGATTGAGCAGCGCTCGCCACCTTTTATCCACGTGCACAATCTGAGGGGATTGCTCCCGGGTCTGTTGTTGTGCCAGCGCATCTTGCGCCAGGCCGGCTTGCTGACCGTCGGTGGTCATCTCCTTTGCGGCCATTGCTTCGTCAATGTCTTCATCCTCTTCCTCCATGTGAGGCATGGCCACCGGCGGAGTGGGACTAGAAACCGGATGATAATGTATGTTGTATACCGTGCTGGCCGCGCTGGTTGTGTCAGCGCGACTAACAGGCGTTATTGCTGCTGGGGGAGGAGTTGGTCGAGGCGCCATGCGCCGGCGCCGAGGGTCCATGGGAATGTTGTGCTGCTGATTCTCCAGGTTCGACTGCCAATTACGACCAACCCTCGTACGTAAAGGTCGATGAGCCAATCCCATCATGCCTCCCCAGCCTGAAGATGTTCCACCGCCTCCACCTCGATCATGGCCGTCAGGGTTGTAGCGCGGCCAATCGACCTCTTCCGAAGGAGTCACTTCCAACATCTCGTCTCCATCAAATATTTCGCGTCCAAGTATTCCATCCTTCCTCTCATCGCGTTCCAAAGCCTCGATCCGCTCCACCCATTCCCATACCACGACACTCGCTGCAGCAGAACCAACCCACCGAACATAAGTACCCCATCCGGCGATTTTCGGTTTTGCGATATCCAGAACAAAGAACACAACGGGTATAAGGATCGCACATAACGAGAGCAAGGCCACCAGGCAGATATTCCTCATTTTCGGATGGAAGAAGGCGAATCGATGTTTCGAAAGCGAATAAAAGATGACCCAAGCGGCGTACAAAAGGTTGAGAGCAAGTTCAAATAAATAGCTGAGAGCGGGGATCGCGTCCTCGTATAGCCGCGGATGAACGGTGTCGGTCTTAACCAAGAATTTGTCGAGGATACTAAACGTGGTATCAAACACAATTAACGCGAACCCTGCCCACTTGATCATGATTTTCTCCTTATGTCGAGGAAACAGCCGAATCAAGGTCTGAATCTGGGCCAGCCACAGGAAGGTGCTGGAAATGATTCTGACCACCCGGATCTCCATACCGTCGATGACCTCGTCCGCCAGCGCTTCAGCATCGGAGTACCCATAATAATATTGTTGCTCAGCCACACGAAAGGAGTCGACAGTCGCAATGGTGAGTGATACAGCGACTAACAAGGCCGCGACCTTTTGTAGCCACGGCCGACCACCCACGCCAACCACCGACGAATTACCACTGTACGAACCGCTAATCATACCATGACGTCCGAGAAAGTTTGCACCACCACCAGGACCCCCAACATAAAACGTACGCGGCGTGATGAGAAGTATTATAACGAGAAGATAGCTGACAACGGTCGTACAGCCCATAGCATACAGCGCCGGGGTAACGGAGGAATAGAAAGGATCGGTGACATCGAGCGCGGCGACCGCATGGGCCGTGGCAGTTGGCGTGCCCGTGCCGGTACAGATGGGATCGTAGATGGCATTTTCGGTCAAGGCGATGGAGTAGGAGCGATTCAAATAGACGTAACCTGCAAAGCAGCCGCCGAAGCGCCGCGTCAGTGTAACCGGACGGAAGCGAATTTTGTTTGACGGGCCGCATTCAGGCCCAGCACGAATCGACATACCGGAACTGGGTAATAGAAAAGGCGTGCAGTCCGCTTCATAGGTCCTGGTGGTCGTTGTCGTTGGTTGAGCCCATATTTGGCGAGGTGTTAGATGAGCGGGTTCCCCCATGGTCGGCGGGGACGATTGATTTCTCCTCGGAGTAGCCCTCAGACCCCTACGAGATGAGGCGTAATGGCTATCATCAATGCCCTTGTCAAAGTGGACCCGTCACATGTGGCCTTTTCAAGCAACCATCATTCCGGCGGGGAAGGGTGGTGCTGGTAGAAGAAGACGGAGGGACAGGCAACGAAGGGCGCGAGAGTCGAGGCGAGAGCGAGTTGCTTTATCCGATGTTGGACGGGCGGAGGAAGTCGGGGGAAGTTGGGATGAAAGGGAAAAGGGGGGGCCGGGGAGACAGGTTTCGAGGGGATCCGCGTCGGGGTTTGGTGATCGGACAGAAATCTGGGAGGGATTTGGGGGAGATGAGGGAGCGAACAACAACGGAGCGTAGGGGAAGCGGTGCTGTGAAAGGTGGTACACGGGTTGATACGTCGTGGAGAGTAGCAGGCGAGGGGGAGGAGGATTTGGCAGCGCAATAGAAAGATCCGCCACCCGCGGTCCAGATTGCCGTCGCCAGTTCGGCTCTTCTTGTACACCGCTTGCCAAATCTCCACCTCAACAACTACAGTACTTAACTATACTTCTTTCTTTCTACTGTACAGCTATCTTGTTCGAGATTCTTGCTAGAGTTTCTGCAATGCAACAATGACGACTGTCTTGATGGTGTTCATGTATGTACAGGTTGGCTAGACCCCCAATTGTAGGTCCACACCAGCAATCATGACAAAAACTCAACCCGCGATGGGAACCCAAGCATAAGACGAAGGCCACGAGGGAGAAAGGTTTGACTGACGGTCGATCACATGGAGACCTCAGCCTCCCAACAAAACAAGCATGGTAGTACAGGTGGATGAGAGAGGACCGGATTTACCCAGATCCCATGCACTGCGACCCCTATTCAGACACCACTTCCGTCGTACAAACATCCCCATTACTCCACCCCTTTCTATAATTCAAGCAGCGATCGGGGTCTCACACCCCCACATTCTTCCCCCGGAAAAGCTCCTACAGTCTTCCCATCATCTCGGAGGTGGCCCGTACGACATCTGCGTCGGAGGCAAGTATGGTGATACCAATGCTGCCCCCGTGGCACTGGCATATCTCCCGCGTTCTTCTTCCCGTTTCTTGACCTCGACCTCGTTTTGGATGAGCGTACAGCATGTGCAGCACGTTGCTCGAACGCAATCGGAGACAATATCCCCTTCAATTCTATAGGCTTTTCGCGTTCGACGGCGCTGGTACGCCGCCAGAAAACCTGCGACAGCTTGTTAGCATACCCTGCCGGTGCTGAAGACTGACGTGAGAGGTGCGCACTTACATTGACAACCGCAGAGCAAAGCCATAACAGTGCAGGAGCTATTGCACGTTTCATACCCGAGCATATTTGTTGGATCTTCATTTCTTGACTTCATAGAAAGTCGATATTGCGTTTTCCCGAATAGGACGCATGGACAGAGTAGCCCGAGACAGCATGACCCAACATCATAGCATCCGCACATGCTAGTGCGCCACGATCCGCCTTTTATCTCAAGATCTGGGTGAGTTATTTGACCTGGGCGATGATATGCCATTAGATCAAATCCTACAGGTGTTGTTGGCGCCCCGTGGGCGACTGGAGGGGGAAACTGGGGTAGTTGGGGCGAATGTAAAGGATTCGTGTCTGGTACAACAGCCATAGGCTCTTTTTTCGGTAACGGCTCTGCCATTTCCAGGTCCCTTTTGACTGGGAGAGGGCCTGGGGATTGCGGAGGCTGTGCGTATGAGTATTCGGGCACTTTTGGATTCTGCTGGACTTGCTGGATCTCGTCGGCGTACGGCGCATAGTTGGCTGGATGTTGCTCGAGATTCGGTCCGCAAGGGTAGCCTTGAACGGCCATATCTTGCTGGTACTGTTGCGACTTTTCGTTTAACGGCGGTTGAAAGTGCTCCACGACAGTCTGTGGTTCTGCTGACTGGGCGGCCGCTGGAGGTGTGATCTCATCTCTCAGTTGGCTCCCTGGAGCGTGCATTTCCAGTGGAGTTTCCATATAAGAGTATCTCGGATTGGGGCCCAGAGTGGCCGTATTAAGCTGCAGTTGTCTGTTCATGTTGGCGGTCGCTTCTGATCCCAGATCGCAAACTTGTAGACCCGTCTACAGCTTCAGACACTGTATTCCTAGTGCACAGAGCTTTCCGGCTCTTTGGACCTCAAAAGGGAAAGGCTATCGCAGGGGTGAACGGTAACTTCAGATCGCTCAAATGCGGTCGTTCCGTAGGGATCTACATGTACCGGCGAGGCGTAAACCCTCCGCTCGTAACCCGGAGGAGAGAAGCATCAATAAGCAGCACAGCACAGTGAGTGTGCGAAGATGAAGTTCTTCAACATTCAAGTAGTAATATCCGAGTCACCAAATCCAGAACCAAAGAAGAACAAAAAGGAAAGCGAAACAGAAAAAAGAATTCAGAAGCACAACCCACACCCGCCAGGACAAGAAACCGGAAGGCAGCGAGATTATAACTAACTAAGCAAAGCAAGTATAGTGGCAATTGGGTGATCACAATCGCCGGAGGTGGAGAGGGGATGGCATGGCGCTTGGGAAAGGAAATGGATGGACGACAAGCAAGCAAGCAAGTTGCTTTGCTGCTGCGGTGGGGGAAATTCAATCATACGTATTGTAGTTAGTTATTGGCCAGTGAATTAAGCGTCTATGCACAAGTTGCGCCGAACGAACCCCTAGCGCTGCACCCTTATGTGGCTCTGTTCACACGAGTGATGAATCCTGTTGGTCTGGCGGTCTTTCGGATCATCCTGTTGGGTCCCGAAGCACACACTTTCTCTTCGATTCTCATCACATTTTCGCCGGTCGGCTGGCGTCACATTGGATGGTTGCCGACGCACCATTTCTTTCCATCCCCTGTCTTTTTCTTACCCTCCCCTCTTTCTTTCTCTCCTTCGTACGTAGTTCCGCGACAGTTGCCTATCACAACGCTCCTGGTTGGCTGGATTGCAAACTGTCGCTAGTAGCTCAGTACTAAGTAGTTACCGGGGGGTGAGTGCGTATCCGCCTATTGTGATGGTGGTTTCCCTCCGGAGAGAATATCCAGCCGCTGGCAGTCATAGTTACTATCGTCTGTTAGCTAGCCTGCTGGCTAAGTATGTACCTATAGTCACTGCCAGCGCGAACTACTACTAGTAGTACTTTGTAAGCGGTTACATCCCCGTATGCACCAGTGATGCAGGCAGAGAGAGCATGGTGACCAGCCGAGTTGCAGTGCATGCCATGCCGCTCGGGAAAATGCGTAGCGATAACATGGCATGTACGCGGTAAGTTCTGGATTCGTAACGGCTTGGGGATATATCATCGTGCATCTAGACTATGAAGTATTAGTTTGGCGTGGAGAGCTCAGCTGGATCCGATCCATAAGCGTTATGAACCTCCGGATAAACATTAAGTAAAACTAGGATGGATGGCCATTACCCCTCATTCATTCAGATAATCGGTGGGTGAAACTAGTGTCCCTGCATCAGAGCAGCATATTGGTCACTTTCCATCATCACACAAAGTACAAGATAGCTAATAGATTAGGAAGGATATCCTGGGTTCTCAAACACAGCATCACGTGATGCATGCTTACACAGCTGTAATGCCTAAGGCTGCATTCACATATGTGCCTTCAGGTCTCTGGTGTCTTGGCGCCAGGGCTGGATGCGACAGACTATTTCTACCACTACAGATGATCGTACTGCATTCTCTGCAATAAGAGAAATGAAGTGGACACGTAACAGACCAGGTCCCGTCAAAGGTTGATACTCTCAGAGAGAGTGGAACAGCAAGTGTAGTGTCATTGATGCATTAGTACACTACCATACCAAGAAGCATGATGAAAACAAATGCTAAGAAGCTTGATTCATCCGATTTTGATCGAACTCAGCATCTCCAAATACTAGTCCACATGCATCATTAGCAAACGGATCAGTTGAGTTTAACCGTTTCAGATTCATGCAAAGGAACTTCCCTCCAACCCGTTAAAGGACATCAACCGGCGTGTAACGAACGCATTGGGCCCTCTGTGGCGCAAGCCCCATCCATTCAATTCCCGGAACGAAAAAAAGAAAAGCTTAGGGTTGACCGCAAACTCCACTTGGAAGTATGTAACTCCACTACTCTATTTGGTCTGCTTCTCCATACTATTCGGTATGTTCCTTGCAAAGAATTATACCACCAGAATTGTGAGGATATCACACTTCTTTCACGGCTATTAATGATTACTATGCTCCTTCGATAGAAACAACAATCTCGGACAATTCCCTTGATGAATGCATATGCAACGGTGTGAAGAAACCGGTTGCTGACAGTTTCACAGACAAACAAGCAAGCGTAACAACAAAAAAGAAATGAAAAGAAACTCTCGCAGCATGACTAGTCAGATTTAGGCTTCTAGCAAATAGGAATGAAATATCTCAAGCCAATCAAACGGCTTGGAAACACTCGGAGATATCCCCTAAAGTCATCAAACCTTGTCATCAGGACGCTCCAGGATAGATTCCTTCCGTGGTCATCTGCAAATTCCATAAACTCTGAGTTCAGCCACAGGGTAACAGTTGGGCATTTTGACAGATTCTTTCCCGCCTTTCGTACGGTTTAAAGAAATACTAGTATGGCAAGTAAGCACGGAAGAATGTCGATCAATCGGTCCATCAAGTACAAGATAGAAAGTTTGTTCCTTGGTAGAAAAGTTCCGCTACTTTTTAGGGTTCTATTCTAGAGAAGTAACCTAATGAACTGGAGCAAATTCACGATATTGAGTCGGCCTTTTCAGGAAACGTCTTCCAAAAAGAAAAAAGGGTTTCAAATCGCAGGCAAGTCGCGATAGAGCAAATTCCTTCGAATTAGGTAGCAGTGAGTCACCTTTCAAGCACAGTGTCTATATAAATGGCTCGAAATCCCCGTTGTGTACTCAGTGATCAGATCAACTCTAGCCAAGCACAAGAGTACTACTACACGTCTTTACTATTCCTACTTCAGTGAAATACGAGAACGACAAACAAAGCTGCAGAAACACCAGGATCAGGTCACAACATCCCGGCAAGATGTTCAATAGTTTCAGCGAACGGTATGCCGATCAGGTGAAGTTAGTTACGGATGCTCTGGACCAAGCTGGAATCAATAACGTACTTTGGGGCCACGTCATTGAGCACTTCCTCGAAAAAAGTGTTTCGTCGGTAAGCACACTCCCCCGGTCTCTGACAATGGTCCCTGGTTTTCTTTTCTATCTCTCTCTCTCTCTCTAACATAACCAATAGTGTATCGATTACATCATTCACGATGGCATGGCCGAAAAAGCATGCCAGACCCTTCTGGCTGCGGGGCTCGAGCCATGCGAAAACGGGGGGGAATGTACGGCGACGAGACATTGGGAAGATAGGATGGAGGTTGCAGCGCATGTGCACTTAGAAGGAACCACTTTAGGGGGTAATAAAATACCTGTGATGTTCTGGGAAAAGTCGTCTCTTCTTTGGGCGTTCCCCGAGTTACCATCGTCTCCTCCTTCGTCGGATGATCCGTACTACATGCCAATCAGGATCCCATGGACCTACTACGATAGTAGGTCGCAGCGTCCTCCAATAGATTTGACTCCTGCAAGAATGATCAAACCAGTCAAGATCGTTGAAGCCCTGATATGGCTGATGTGTCGGGACCGGAATCCTAATGAGGGATTGGAATGGGGGTGGGAGCATCGGTGGCAGGAGATCTTGGAATCCTGGGTGCAGAAAGCTCCAGGTCTTGCTGAGCATGGGCTTTTCTGCCGGAACGAATTGCGACCCGATTTTCTGCCTCTTTGGGACTACCTCTGTGGTGGTGAAGGTGGACAGACCCCCAAGAAGCATCGTGCACACTATTTGGGGCTCCAAGCGAAGCTTCGTGCGGAAAATACTCTACCAAGCACACCGCAACCAAAGAGAAGAACAATGAAGCGGCTAATGCAGATTATTGAATATCATAGTGAGAAGGAGTATCAGAAGCGCGTAAAACGTTACAGCGGCAATACCCCTTGGATTGAAGAAGACTAATTCCGAGGTGGTACTACTTACGACGAATGCATTCTTTACTTTGGTTCCCACCCCATGGCGTCTCCGCAACCTATGTCACACCAGTCGTAATAAATCCTAGGTACTACCTATAAGAATTTATACCAAGTTCGGATGATTTGAACGTACTTTCATCGCGATGTAGATTTAGCTTCACCACGATAATTGTCATGAAACACCTTTTCGGGTAGAGTTTCTCACACGGGGAAGTCGGAAAGGAAGCCGGGGGAGCTTCGGTTGGCATTGGTGTCAGAACACAAATGCAAAGGTACTAGATAGTAGAAAGCATACGGAGGATTTTCAGAATTTCACCACACGAGGCCCGAAGCTGATATGCATAAGAAGAGGCCTGGTCGTCCTCTTCTCTTTGAGCGATTAGAAAGATCTCAGCATCGAATGATGACGCCAAATGCAGGACAATACATTGCCTGGAGGCTATGGCCTCAGTGCAATCGCACCATAACAACCAGTATCGTGCGCAGCAGACAACTTGATGATATCAAAATAGTCGTAATCGGTGCGCAGTCCATTAAGCACAGTCTCCCGGCCGTTGCAGAACTGTATACAGTATGTATCCTTGACCGACTTATTCCATTCCAAACCACCCATTCCTTACGAAGCAAGCGCTATCCCCTTTACACATTTAGAAACTCACTGACTCGTCCGATGAGCCGTACGAGGCCAACACGGTCTCTGTGGCAGTGTCAGGGCAGGGGTCGATTCCCCGACTGATAGATGTCTTGAACACCACCCGCCTTTTCCTCCCCAGTGGCACGAATCGCGTAGTATACAGAGACCCTTTCAGTGAAGGCGAGATTTTTGTCGAGTTTGTCCCAACACCCGAGGTGAGTGACTACTCTCTCCGGCTATTCATGAGCGCTGGATGACATTTTCCGTTTCTTTTCTTTCTTTTGGTTTTATAGCTTTTGTATTTACCAGCCTCTGCCACAAGAGTCGCCGACTTAGGAAACACCGCATACAGTATCCCATGCTCATCTTTAGTGGATGCGCTGATCGATTATTTCTGGCGCTCTTCCGACTGGTCGGCAACTACAGAATCAGATGATTTTCCGTATCGTCTGGTGGAGAGGATCCCAAACTTTTCCAATAACATCCCCCTGGTAAGCAATGCACAGAGACTTCTTGTGCGAATTGCACTGGCTCGCGCATATCATAGGAATTGGCGACGGAGTTTGAGATGATGGAGAAGGAAATTCGATATCAGGTATTAGCTATTGATATGGGCTGATGAGTATTTCTATTTTGTTTGGTTGCTTTCGTTCATTTTTGGGTGGGTAGTAATTTGTGCAGAAGCGACGGAACTTTGATCATTGAATTTGCTTGGTATAATTTGCTCGGCTGGAGTCTTGTTAGTGAAGGGAGCTACAAATTGATGTATTGAGTCTGTTAACTATTCATTTCGTTCAAGAATCCCACGTCCTCTGGGATGGCCTGTCTGACCGGAGGTGTTGGTTGTTTCGGTTCTGGTCTGCTGATGGGAATTTTACCAGTCACATTTGCGGCATCATGGTTCTGCATTCTGTAAAAGTAAATTGCGAAGCCAAAGGTGAATTGATGAGTTGTCAGCTCTATGTCAGGGATGATCCTAGTCAATGGTAGATGGACGGAGGGGACGAGAGGGTGAAACAAGAACTTTCAATATGCTGCTCGACGAATGGAAGAATGGACAACGATCACCTGACGCCGCTGGCATTGTTCAATCCGTGCTGTGTGCAGTTCTTCGTGCAAGGGAATCAGGATGGTGTAGTGTCAATCTCAGATGTGACAGGAACACTTTTTGACCGGACTGGAGCAATGCGGCAAATAGACAGCATCAAGTTAGTACTGATAGGGTACTAGAAACACTAAGAGCTGAGAGTTGGATGGAATGAGTGGATGGATGTCGGGAGAATGCCAGAATTCGAGCTTTTAGTACGCCGAAGTAAACAAAGTATATAATATTTGACAAGAATACCGAAAACTATCTATCTAGTATGTACACAATATGGCAGGCACCGTTCTATCTATGCACAGTATGTGATGAGTGGGTTACAAGGACAAGCGCTGGCGCGAAAGCATAATAGAAGTATCGACGGTTGCACCATCGATAAAGTCATTCATGAGAACAATAGTCCTCTCGGCCCGAAGTCTATCCAGAGCATTCTTTCTAATCCAAGGCAAAGTTTGCATGTCAAGCATCCCCTTGGTCGACGTGAGACAAGAGCTAGCCGCTGCTGCAGAGAAGACGCTGTAGATAAGCACTTCCTTGATAGACTGGGAGGTCGCCTGGCACTGCAGGATGGTCAAGTCGGAGTCTGCCTGTCCCTCGGTAGTCATGGACTCGAAACGGTCGATGATCGAGTCGGCACTCAGTGTTGCGTATGCTTCAGCGGTCCAGCTATCGTACTTGTCGGCTTCGATGACAACAATCAGACGAGTCCCCGTGCGGCGCAAATCCTCAATCGGTTGTTCAAAGCACTCGCGTGTTCCCCAGGTGAGCGGGCTACGCACTGCCCTGGCACACGCCTCATTGAACAGATCTGAGATCTCGTCTTCTGTAGGCCGCTGGCAGTCTGCCACGATGTTATCCCATCGGATATGAATTGTGACAATCTCCGTTTGGTTCTCGTCGAGGAAGGCGACCTGCTCGCGGAGGAACTCGTCAAAGGCAATACCGGGGATGCACGCATGCTGGAAGTAGAAAGTGTCTCGTAGGGCAGACACTTTCTGAAACATGGGAAGGAGCTTAGCTGGACGAAACTCGAAGTACCGTGCTCCCATGGCCAGCATAGTCGAGACGGTTTTCTTTTGGGTGATGGAGAGGCCATATACGATATGAGGTAGCTTCTTCATGAGAAAGTGGTCAGGGACGTGATTGACGTGCTCGAGCAGAGGGACAAGGCGGCGAACGACTGCCAGCATGTCCGAATCGAGATGCTGAAAGATGGCCTCGCATGCCGTCATCCCATTCATTCCATTGTCGTGTGGCGCAGCCAGCACGAAGCGCGAGAAGGGCTGCTGTGCAGCAGGAGAACCCGGAGGAGCCACACTTCCCATCCACTCCCGATTTTCTCTCGAGCAGATGGTCACATAGCATTGATGGCGATCGGTGAGACCAACCTCGCCGTGACCCGCGGCATAGAAGCCATAAGTGATGATGGCGTCCTCTGTCACGATCGGGTGGAAGTCCTGTGTCGCGACCATCGTGCCTCCCTCGATCTTTCCCGTCAGACTGTTAACCTCATTATGTGCGCCAGCCACCTGTTCTCCATAGCGAAAGACGGTCCATTGGAAGCGACCTGTGAAGTTGCCGAGCCCCTGAATGTGCGACGAGTCGATCTCGAGCTGACGGCTGGTAAAGTTGTGGGCCACATCATGGAGCACTTCCTGCTGGGGAACAGCAAAGCCGACTTCGTAGCCCGGAACGCCGATGTAGCTGTATACAGTGATGCCTTTGCTGGGCATAGTGAATAAAGGATGGTGTTCTCCCAATGGGGACTGAGGGTTGCTCGCCTTGGCGCATTGCCTTTCTGCAACTTGTCCCACTTGGATCGGTACTATTGAACTACTAGCCATTTTAGGAAGTTCCCTGTCTCCGGCACATCGTGGGATCACCGGATATGATGATATGCCAAGGTGTCAAAGGTATGATATGTATCGTGAATTATATAGCCTGCTAGTTGCCTCTTGATTCATCGTACTCATTGATTAGAGCGTTGCATATCTATGGCCCTTGAATCTTCGTGTTGTTACTCCGATCTCTATTGCCCATGTAGACGGCGCCCCCGTGAATTACTCTATGCGGTTAGTCTTTTGCCATTTATGGTTTAGCGCTCCAATACCTGTTAAAAAGCCCTGCCCTTTCGACCTCTTGTCAATAGATGTTCAGACTATCACAGCGTAGTGCTAATAGGCCAGTAGCGAAAATACCTCACATGTTCCTGGCCTCATTCGGCAACCAATAATGCTGAGACTACGATTGTTAACTGCACAGCCCTACGCGCATACTAAGCGGCGAACGACCTAGTCACAAGGATGACTGGCCTAGGCATGCATCGTAAATAGTCATCATCTAAGAAAGCAGGAATCGCAGTCAATGAACTACAACTCGTGTTCAAGGGTGTGGAAGACGTGATTTCCACAACCCTTTTCTTTTTTTAGTATTCTGTAAAACAAACATACCGGCTGACGGGGCCGGCCGAAGTGCTGATCTCAGTGATCATATTTTGTCAGATGTGTCTGAAATTTAGTTGGTGTCTTGATCAAGCTTCTTGAAGACTCGCCGACTTGATTCGGAAGAATTATGGAAGATATTCTGACACTACGCTTTCATGTGAATGCGAGGCAAATAACTTGCAAATCTCCCTCGCCATTGCAATTCTCGTTGCTCAATAAAGCCGGAGTATCTTGTTCAAGCATTTTGTCCCCCTCCGCTGGTGAATCTATACTATTGGGAATTTGTCAATTGGAATGGGTGTGATTAATACTTTTGCAGCGCCCTTCCTTCTACTGGTTCGGGGGTTGTATACGCAGTTCTGGGGGCATCAGAGAACCTAGGGTGGGCTTGTAAGTTTCTTATTGGTAAACCTCGTAAAACCGCCCCTGGGCTCGTCGAAGCTTCGCGCAGCGTATATCGGCAACCCAGTGACGATTTTGCGATGTGAAGGGGCTCTCTAACTCAGCTTGAAAAAAACTCCATGAATATTTCTTTCCTATTTCCTGGAGGGTTTTTGGCAGATACAGAGAAATGTGTGGAATTTGGGATCGTGCAGCGAAAATTGAGAGCGAAATCGTGAGAAGATGCTAATAAAAGCTTGTGCTTGGGTTAGATCATCCGAAAAATTCTGGACACCTGGGAGCCTGGGCACAAGACCCCTGAGATAGTCTTTGAGGCCCACCAAGGAGGCTGCGGAAGTGTGGATGTCGATCTGTACTATCGGATGGCCACCCTCGGCAACCCGAGGGGGCCGGGCCGGCCCCGTGCACACCAGAGGCACTGGACCTCCGGTGCCCCGGGGCCCGTGGAGTAGACTCTCCTGACATTCCATCATATACTATTATAAAGATTTTATATACATGTATTACAAAATAAGAAGTATCAAGCATGCTAAGAGCGCCAAATGTTTTACACCTGCTAATGTATATCAGGGTCACTTTTCAATCCACAATTAGGATCCATCACGATCAACTGAACAAAACTGGTATTCGCATCGCGAATGTCAGTTCGAATTTTCTTTTGGCTGCTTGGTAGTCCCATGCTGCTGGCTTCCTTTGTTGATCCGAACACAGAGGGGAAAAGGCGACCGAGCAAGGATCGCAAAGCGGGTAGGCAAAGACAGAAAATGCCCACATCGATTTCTATCACGGACCAGTAGCCGCCAGCAGCCATGTCCCCTGTTGCATAATCGTTAGAGGACCTGGTGAGTGGAAAAAAGGAAGTTCGGGAATGTAATATTACATGTTGCATTTGTGCTTGTTGCGAAGATCTTGACCATTATAGCGCGGTAGATGCCGACACCTGTGATTCTTTTTTTGATTAGTGTTAGTAGTCGAATGGTCCGAGGCTGAAGTAAGGAAGGCATAATGAAACCAGGAACTCACAAGAACCCCACAGAAAACATGAATGTGACTTGGAGTTTTGTACTGACTGATGCCTGGAGCTTCATCACTTTGGGTATAGGGAGGGCAATGACCCAAGCATCAAGTACGATATTCAAACCGGCGGCAGTAACCACTAGCGCATTCGTCTTGACGCAAGAACCGTGGTGCTCTCCATCCCAGCTCGTCCAGTTATAGCTAATAGGCGTGCATTGGAACGCGAAGGCAAATATGAAAGTTATGCCCCAGCAAGCGGTGATGATGCAGGATGCTTTGATAACGTGGCGCATTCGATCATTCGGGAAGATGCGAAGATAGAAGAGGAGGAAACAGATCTTGATGAGGGCGACACATGTGGCGTAGAGAATTTCTTGGATATAGAAAAGCTAATGGATATGGTCAGCAGGTTATCAATTCCGCGTGTCAGCTGGAAACTCGTACGTAGAGAATTCGAGTGATGTTTTTGAACTCGAGGGTCCAGATGTCCTTTCCTAGGCCTGCTTTTCCAACTGAACTCGATTTTTAGTAATGTCATTATGTCAACGTGAGAACTGAGGTGACCTACGCAAAACAGAACCGGAATTGACGGGCACAGCACAGCACTAGGAGAGTTAGATTTGAGAGATTCGAACCTCAGAAAAAGGAGGGTGCAATCTTACCGCGAGGAAAATAGTAGCCCAGTCATCCAAGCCCATCTTTAATTTCGTGATTACAAGGCGTGTATATAATCTCAATGCGACGAAGAACAGAAAGCATAGACCAACTGCTGGAACCAGTATGCTGATAGAAGTGCGGTCTCGATCTGGAGCTCCGCATGTGGTATCTGTGACATTGAGCGTAGCTGCAAAATTGTGTTAAATCATGGGGCAACGCGCATCTTCATCTATGATTAACAACAACTCACTGAGTCCCTCCTTGACAGTGCAATTTGCTAAAATGCAGACGTTCATCTGCTCCTTGAGCTCGACATTTGTACAAATACATGTTTGGTTGGCAAGGGTACAGGATGACTGAGGGACAAGCTCAAGCATGCATTCTTTCTGTAGGCAATGTCAGTATGGTGTTACGCGAAAGAACAGCTCAATTCCTTACAGCGCATGCTGGTAAAGACTGGGCTCCGGCAGATGCTAAGTCAGCCAATAATAATACTACGCAGGCTGAGAATAGAATCCCAAGTCGAAGAATTCGCATTCTGCTGCAAACCTGTACAGCTGATGCTGAGTTAAAATACAATCAAGCATGTGGTAGGAGGGCTGAGACCATTAGCGTTAAAAAGGAAATCCGTGAGTGAAGATGCATGAGCTATCATGGGCCTGTCAGCTTGTTGGAGGGTCTAATAATTAAGCTAAGCTTTAGGTCTGCCCCTTAAATGAAGTGAATTTTAGGGCGCTTGCCACGACCCCAAAGCTAACTAGTACAATGTCAGTTAAGTGAGCTATGAAGCATAGAGGCCTCCACCAGTCATTGATCCAGATGCTGCGGGATTTTACTCCTGCGGGCCATCAGAGGTCAAAGTTCTCTAGTTAGCTATCACTTAATGAAAGATATGACCAAGGGTGATTCAAAAGCTGAGAAAGGATGATAATTTTGTCGGAGCTAGCGGTATAAAAGAAGATAGAACAATATTGTTCATCGCTCTGTTCAAAACGGACATATAATTAATTAAAATTTGTAAAACGGTACAACACGTTGAGAGTACAAAATTGAGCATTTTTCGTCCGCAATTAGCTTCCGTTCAATCAGCTATTATTATTATACCTCTCAAGCACCAATATTATTGACATTGGCCTCGCAGATCAGGCTTAGTATCTCCCTGTTCCCACAACTCAGCAAAGGGGAAGGAACTACGAAGAAGCTCCGTAGTACGGAGGGAATTACCGCACGCTGGACTCGTTGGTCTTGACAGATTTAACTGACAGAGGATTCGATCGGGCATGAAATTATGGCGAGAAGATCATAGAGGGTATTCTGTGTGCCCCTGACGGGTGCGGCCCGTTGCTAACCATTTTGCTTATCAAGTACGTAAACTTCTTTGAAGGATTCGCGCTAAGTGGAGGTTCTCTCCTGTGGAGACACTGGCACAAGCTTTCTGTCACTTGGACATCAGGCAATGCTCTTTTAGTTTCAACATGCACGGTAGCTAGTCTCGACTGGTCACTAGTTCACGGAGCAGAGGGAGAACAAGGCCATCTTCATTGGCCTTGGTGTACAAACTAAGCACACTGTCTTAGGGCCACGAAAACAGGTTCAATGAGTCTAGGTGTAAAGCTTTACCTTTTAGGCAATTCCAGCCCGGTATCAATTTCATTCGACCCACTCACGGGGGAGAGCAGGGCCGAGAGTTAGGGGCAATGCGAGGTATTTGAGGAGCAAAGTGGCAATCTGGAGGTCTTCCTAGTTATGTTTAGCAAATATCATTTATCTTCATTGATCCTCCAACACAAAACTCGATATTTTGTACAGAATCAGCCATAAGACTCGGGTCCGGCAAAATGGTTGTTCATAGATCACCAGTTACCCCAATTCACGATGCGACAGATTTGTCCATTCCGCAATTTATGACACAATACAATCCGGACGATGTAGATGCACTTAAAGCTGTTCATACCGATACATTCTCCGATGAAGCTCTCACGTATGGTGGTCTTCGCTATCAAGCTGCTCGTGCTGCTTGGGGCTTACAGAAGAAGCTGGGCCTACAACCTGGAAACACCTTACTTGCACTTGTTAACAATTCCGTAAGAGGTCCACATGCGCCTATTATCTAGTAATCAGTCTGATTGAGATTGCAGAATGCTTTTGTTCTCCTGGCGCATGCAACATGGTGGACAGGTGCTATTTTCGCGTAAGTAGATGTCAGGTCGCATACTGGGGAACTAGGGTTAAAATTCCGATAGGCCTTTGAATACAGCGGCAACGCACCAAGATATATCGCATGTTCTCCAGATCGTGAAACCTACACATGTAGTCACCATCAAGGAGAAGCTTAGCACTGTTCAGGATGCTTTGGCCTCTCTGTCATTGACTGACATTGAGGTTTTGACTGTTCGTTGCAAGGTGGGAAATCTACCTCAGTTTCCGGAAGATGTTACTGGGGAAGGAGTTTCGCAGGCCCTTCCCCCATATGATCTCCAATGGAAGAGCTCCAAGGATGTCCCCAGTACTATTTGCTTCTCCTCTGGAACGACTGGAAAAATGAAGGGTGTGCAACTCTCCCACTACAACCTTGTCATGAACAGCATCATGATGCGTGCCTCCATGCCTGTCAGAGTAAATTCAAATGTTTGCGAAGTCTTTTTCGCACCATGTAAATCCCCCCCTTTTTTTTTTTTTCTTAATCTTGTTATTCCCGGTTTACTGATGCATTCATTATCCAGACTGTCACGTTTATGGTCTGACAATAGCGGTTCTGGCTGGCATGTGGGTTGGAGCCCATTATTGCGGCCTTGCGGCTTTCGACTTGGAATCCTTTTGTCGCAAGTCGAGCGAGCTAAAGGTTACAGATCTTCATATTGTGCCCCCAGTAGCACTTGGCCTTGCCGCCTCGCCCATTGCTCAGAAATATGACTCAGCCTCCTTGCAGCGAATTGTCATTTCTGCTGCCCCGTTGAAGGTAAACCCTTGAGCTTGATATCCTGTAGCCTGTGTGTGATACTCACTGTATGTTCTCGCTAGAAATCGGTGCAGCAACTTCTTAAAAAGCGTTTTCCACACACCAGTATCTGTCAAGGTAGGTGTCGTTATTTTCGTGTTTCAGTGATAGTCTGTTAACATCAAATACAAGGGTATGGACTCACAGAATGTTCCGGGGGAGTCATTCATGAAATCGATGAAGACGAGAAGGCTTTCGGGTGTGTTGGCAAGTTATTTGCAGGAATGTAAGCTCTGTTGATTGACTCCCTCTTTGCAGCCATTACTTTTGCTGATGCCATAACAGGGAAGCTCGTCTTGTCGACCCCAAGACAAACAAGGATGTCCCTCTCGGTGAGGAAGGTGAACTCTGGCTCCGCGGTCCAGTTGTTATGATGTATGAAACTCTGTCATCCGTTCAATCTTGCAAGCATGGATGTGTTTAACTTTTCTACAGGGGCTACGTTAATGACAATGAAGCAACAAAGCGCACTTTCTCCGATGACGGATGGATCAAATCAGGAGATATCTTGAAGCTGGACGAGAACCAAAACTTCTGGGTTACTGACCGTCTCAAAGAGGTAAGATTGTTCTGTCTTTTTCCACCATGGAGATTTGGAGCTGAACGATGGTATTTAGATGATCAAATACAAAGGGTGGGTTAGAAATCCTTATTTGCAATATCCAGCCCTTGGCTAACCCGATTTTTCTAGGTTCCAAATCGCACCTTCAGAGCTTGAAGACATGCTTCTGCATCATCCTAAAGTGACCGATGCTGCGGTCTGTGCAGTTTACGACGATGCACAAGTGACGGAAGTTCCCCTCGCATATGTGAGTCTCTCACCAGAGACGGCGGAGCTGCCAAGCTCCGAGAAACAGAAAGTCCTTGATGAAATCCGCTCTTGGATGGACGGCCAACTGGCAGGGTATAAGAAGCTCAGAGGAGGTGTTTTCCATCTTCAGACCTTGCCCAAAACACCGACTGGCAAGATTCTTAGGAGACTCTTGCCGGATAAGTTGAACGAGGCACGAGAGGCTAAGCTATAGTTGCTTTATTCAAAGGTGCCTATATCTTGCTTTCACTTGAAGCAGCTTTTACTACCTTTTTTTTATCCATTTTCAATTTGACACTCATGGGTGGTTGATGGGTGGTTGATTCTTGACTCGTTGAACAATCCCTATAGAACGGTAATAGTTGTTTGGATGGAAGCAATTGCAAAAAGGAAAGTGCATGATTGAAAGCTAAATCGCTAATTAGTATACTTCATAGGGTGGAACCATAACATCTAAATATCTCATACTTGTTTATCTTTCACCATAATTCCCGACCATTTATGCTTCTGGTTGATCCAGCAGTTTTGCAAGACAGAGCCCAGAGCCAGATTCTCGTATCTTGTTTCTAATTCCAGCTTATTCATTCCGATTATTCTTCCTTCTTGAATTGTCTTTGAGCCTGCTTATCAGTCTGCCAACTATAGACCTCTAAGCCTGTGACTCTAGTGACCAACGGAGAATCGAATCCCTTGCACTTGGATTAATAGACCTTTTTCGGACCCAAAGGCGGAGGTGCATTCAAAAGCGTGCGTATCGCTAATTGTCGTAAGCTTCCTTGCGCATTCTGAGCAAGTTCTATATAGACTAGTCTGCTATATAAACAGTTGTAATATACTACTCCCTTTCTGTATCCGAGCTTCTCGTATGTAATGCCTCAGATAATAAACCCAAGCTACAGTGAATCTTCGCCCTCTCGATATCTTCATAGTTCAATGAGAAGCTTAGTAAACCAAATACAGGAATCTATACCAGCCTTTCTGCACGTATTCCAATGCATAATAGCAAGGTACGACCCTCCTGGTACTATAAATGTAGATATCTGCTCAGTAGAGCTGTCTTTTATAGACTGTTTCCAATATACAGACCCGTATATCTAGCTATATAATCTGGTTTAAACTCACTGGAACAGTACTAGGCATTTGGTAAATTGGACCAATTGAAACCGACTGAAGGATATTATTCTGATCATATGCACAGTCACTTTACCGCGTCTCTGATCAATAATATATGTAAATGAGATACGATCTCCCACAAGCACACGTAAAAACATGGTGGAGATAGTGGGCAGAGACGCCATAGTATCTGTCTTCTGTGGCTTGCAACTTTTTCTAGGGGGTGTTCTATTGTCGTTTGATGTGCAGTGAGCTAGTAGATCTAGATATACTACTCTGTAGCCAGAGTTCTCGCTCTGCTCCAAATGACGAAGGGTTTTGTATAGTTATCATAGAAGGGCTGTATGGATGTATCCCGCAGTGGAATGATTGACTGGAAATCCTCGTTCTCGATCAAAAACCGATAGCTCATAGGATGTCGAATTGGAGTAGTAGTAGTCTCATTCCACTGGCAGAATATTTCCCGATTACATATACTACTAGTATATGATAGTTCTGTGCTCATTTTCGACCACGAGTATCTTATAGCTTTGTACTTCCCAGCAAGCAACATTCATTCAGTAAATATCGAGTCACCACCTCGAACTAGCATAAAAAGTCGTTCTGATAGAGTGAGTGCCAGATCTCCAAGCCCATGACATGCACTACCTTTATCAAGCCAGATCATTAGAGTCCACGAGGATATTCCAATAATCACGGTTCGTTTGAGTTTATAAACTGAACGGATACTAACGAAGTATTATGAATGTATAATAGCTCAGATTAACTGGTGTGCTGCACGTCGCTAATACTCCTGAACCATCTCCACCTGACCGAGACTACATGAGAATAAGTATTGCTTGGCCAGTGACCAGATGATCCGCTTATAGAAATCATATACTCAGGACCGAGACCAGGCCCCTTCGCAACTGATCTCTAATATCTGTTAGTGATGTTCTACTACTCAGGGGGTGGAATGAAAATGCCGGAACACTGGTGCCTCTGGGCAAGGCCCTACATGCCAAGGAAGGGTAATTCAAACCCGAGAGCTCCGAGTATTTATATATACTATCTTTGGCTAATTTCAGTCAGGCTCGGCATTGCTAGGCGGGGATGAACAGGGCGAGGCGACTTCTATTCGGTGGGTGTCCAGCCGTTAGAGAGAAGGATTACTAGTAAGTAGTTGGCATGGATTAGTGTCAGTGTTCCTACTATTGGCTGGATGGTGCGCTTTTTAGTTCCCCTATCGATTATCTTGTAGCATGTAAGGATCTAGGGAAGTAGACAACCTCTTAATTTAATGATGGAAGAAGGCCCGTGCCCAGGAGTCTAACCCAGAATATATTACCCTCGCGCAACTGTTCTAGCATTAGTCAATATCGAGATGTTGGTACTACTCAAGTAACTGCCACAGCGTATATGTTCGTTTCCGATTGCGTGCTACCCCAATAACTTCACGCTGTTTCACACCGAAGCCTTGGAAGGCGGATAGTCAAACAACCATCAGAATTGCGCAATACTCGATGGTGGCTCACCGAAATGCAGCTCGTCTTGGCTAGGCGTCGACCAGCACGGAATCAATCGAGGCATGGTGGCTCGATTTGAGGAATGTCAGTCTCAACGGGACATAAAACCTGATCTGGTGACCCTGATGGAAATTCTTTTTTTTTTTTTTTTTTTGCCCTTGCCTAGGAAAAAGGGAACTGACGAGGATGATCCCTAGAACCAAGCGATACACGTCATATTTGGCAGTGGTAGCGGATATATCTATCAAATTGACCAAGGGGCATGAGGTAGGTAGATAGAAAGGATACTAGGGAGTCAAATAGGATCCCAGGGAGGGACAGAAGGTGGAGACCTATTACATAGTACTGATAGCGAGAAAATCAGGAAATAGAGTGGATTGTACGCAGCAGTCTCGGTGAGAAAGGGAACACGGAATTTGCAAATAGGCCCTAAATGAGGTTGTGAAGGACCGACAGGGATGGAGTTCACGGCTTAGGCTTTAAAACACTGGAGGATCTGGCCGTTTGGGCGCCTTATCAATGGGGCAGGGAACGGTTGCCAACAACCAACAAGCCGATCACGTTGACCAACCATTGGTCCATCCCGCTGGAACGGGGTTATGCGGGAGTGGGCCTCCAATTGGGGGGAATTGATAAGTGCGGGAATGTTGTTCACTCGGTAGCTGGGATCTCTTGTGGATGCTATTGAAGACTACTACTACTACGTACTACTTTTGCCCGCTGGTAGTATTGTCTCTCTCTCCCCCTTCAGACAGGGTGTTTCCGGAGGTTCCTGAGGGTTTCTCAAGCCAAAACAATCATTTCCCCCCATGCTTTGTTGATCAATCATCCACCAATACAAACCAGCCGAATGGGTCAGATGCCACAAAGGAGGTCGTTATCTATTCAGCAGGTTATCTCGAGGTGTCTTATCGAGCGACCGTCTATCTCCGGAGTACGGAGTAAAATGCACTCTAATCTCTAGTTCCCTCGGATCGGCCTAGAGACCTCCATTAGTGGAATTCCCAGATCGCGGACCCCACCGGGGCACCAAAATCAATAGTACTAGCCTCGCCGCAAACAAGGACACTTCAGTGTGAATAGTCGCCTATGCAAGGTCGTCGAATCTTCGAACCTTCTAAGGGGAATTGGTCCTGGTTCCTCACTCGGAAAGAAAAGAAAAGAAAAGAAAAGAAAAAGCAAAACCTCATCTCTTCGAGGTTACAGATCAACTTCGGGATTAGCTTTACAGATGCAAGCCACAGTTCCCAATTTGGGTTGACCCGTTCCGAGTTCTATTTCCACGGTCTCATATACAGTATTTGTTTTTCGGGTCAATCCAAGTGTCTGTCGCTGCAATTGTTGAGCGAGGGAATTGGGAGAAACCTATCCAGCCAGCCATGTTCCGTGCAGGGCGGTAGTCTGCATTCCGAGCTCCCCGAAGGCGCCTGTGGATGGTGATTTGTTCCGCGTCCACCATGCTGTGCAAGGGATTTCTCCTAGAAGAGTGCGCAAGCACGTCACATGCGAACCAGTATCAATAGTCGCCCATGTGCCAAGGGGGGCTTTCCAGTCATTGGGATTGTCTGAACCTTTGACCTGGTCTGTACCATTTCTACTGGATCAATAAGGTGATTCAGTCAGAATGCTTCAGCACCGGATGTGGTATGCCGGACTATCAGACGCAGGGTGTTTCATCCACGGGACCATCGGGGCATGAGTTTGGGAATGACCTAGGTCACTTCTACTTCGAATCTGGTCAAGGAGGGAAGGATCCGATAAATGACCGGGGCTTCTCACCCTTTGGACGACGAGAAAGGCCATTGTCACTGTTGATTTTACGTATCAGTTACTCGGATCTGTAAGTCGCCATTGGCTCAAATAATGTTCTCATGGGGGTTACTATGAACGACTCGGTGACTTGGGCTCGAACAGAGTTCCAGTGCCTTGGACTTGGCTTCGGGGAGGATCATCAGTGGCTGAGAGTTCTAGAAAGAGGGTTCTTTGTGTGAAAGTCGGTACTAAATAGACAGGTTGGACAGACAGACCCCATATCTGGACTAGTGGTACCGCAAACATTTTTGGATGAGGCAGAACAAGAGTCCACTCTTCTACCACCTCCTGTAGTGTACTACTATCTATCTACTCCGTATCTCTATCTACTTCATAGAGAATGGTAAAAAAGGGAGGAAGATTTGACTTTCCCCAAATTTGCTCGAACGGGGGAGAGGCTCCACCCAAAGGCGGTGACGAGGATCCGCGTCATTTCTTCCGCGGTGAGCCAAACTGCTTCTTCTTCCTTTAGTTCCTTCTTCTTCCCTTTCCACTAGAACCATCCTGCTGCCTGCTATTTGGGGGAAAGAAAAGGACACTACTGCTGCTACTACTGCCGGTTGACGGAATGTAAGATACCTCCTGCTTACTTACTGAAGAAACAATTATTCTTTTCCCGAGAGTTTGTGCTCTCTCTCTCTCTCTCTGTTCTCCTCCCTGCTTGGTTCCCCTCTGCTATACCCTATCAGTTGCCGGGAATGCTACGATCCTCACTGCCCACACCCCCCAACCCAAAGCTACTAGTACCGCTGCTCACCACGCACTAGTTCCAGCCTCCGTTCCCCGATCATCCTTACCAACCACGATAACACCTCGAATTTAACCTGTCTTGTCTAAGCCTTCTGGAGAGGTTCTCAGCTCCCCTGCCCTTTCCATCATCCCCGCCCACGGCCCTGCAACTAATTCCCAGCCTGTAAGATGCTCTTGCCCCGGAACGTGGCTGATGTTCCCTGATCTTCTCGATTGTCCCGGTTTTCTGAGTTTCTATTGCCAGTGACGCCAGATCCGCCTCTGCCCTTGTCCTATTTCCGCCTTCCTCGGTGAAACAACCACCCAACCCGTAACCTTCAGCCTAACAACGCTTCTTCCTTCTCGGCTCCTTTCGATTCTGTCCTCCTTCCTGCAGCTCCGACCAATGTCCTCCCCATGTCAAGGCCTCCATCTGCGACTGAGAATACCTGGTCAGGACCCCTGGTGACACCTGCCGCGTCTGCCCAACATGATTGCTCCGACGGGCCTGAACTCCTTCACGACAAGCAGCAGCGCCACCACGACGCTCGGAGCCAGCTCATCCATGACGATGTCGTTCAGCAAGTTCCCTCCCCATCCCGCGCTGAATCCCCCACGGCTCGTCAATGGGCCACGCCTGTTTCGACCTTTACTCTAAAAAGGCCTACTACCGTCCCTGCGGAACGGCTGTCCCGCCCAGACCGATCGCATAGCCCTCAGCTGTCCGAGAGAGATAGCATTTTTGCAACCCATTACCTCCCTTCTGATACCGAATCCGCCGTCACACCGCAAATTGCGCCCGTGCAAGATGTGCACAATGAGCTACCCGCTAGCCTGATACCTCCCCTCGAAGATGTTTCTTCCACTCCTTCTCCGATTTCCCCTCACAAGGTCCTCCCTCCCCGTCCTACTCACGTCGGCCCTTCCCACATGGAAGTTGACGTTCGCAGGAAGCATTCATTAGGCTCTCCCTCGTTGCTTCCACCGGCAGTCCCGCATTCTACCCCCCTCTTGCCGGTGGACTCTGATGCGACCTTGGGGAAGCGTTCCCAGTTGCCAAGACGGGGTTCGCATACATCAGTGTGGGAGAGCCTGCAACATCTTCGCAAATTCGCGCCGGACGATGCTGCGACGAAGTCTGCCATCGCGGAGGATCCATCGCCTCATCGCAGTCTTCTTTCTGCTTCTCTAAACGATGCTTCCTTGGCGACGTCTCATGCTGCAACACGCTCGCCTACCAAAAAACCTCCGGCTACCAACATCGAAGTCATCTCTCAGCCATGGTCCGGACAACAAATTCAGGACGGCGCACGTGTGATGAAACCCGAGCGAAGCTCGAGTCGGGGCCGCCGGGCCAGAGTAGAGCAGTCTATCGAAGCAAATCTGGCCAATGCAGAGCCGACCTCTCATGTGCGCAGCCGCAAGTCAAGCCATTACTTGGGCCTGTTCAAAGAGAATACCACATCACCCGATCGTAAACGCAAGGAAGAGCGCGCGGGTCGACTCGATGAGCTGCCAGAACCACACGACAAGCAGCAATTGACGGCTCATTCAGAACCTCGCTACTCTGGCGAACGCCGTGACTCGAATCTGCACATCCCGCCCGTGTCTGAGGATACGGGGTTGACAGGTTCCAAGAGCCTTACACATCTTTCTATTGCTGACGCTCCTCTGTTCACGCCAGGCGCCGAAAGCGAATCTGGACCGCAGATGCCAACGGACAATGTGGTTAAATCCCAGCCTAGGGCCTTACCTCGCAGTTTGCTCGAGGAGATTCGCAACTTCCATCTCACTCCCGGGGGAGGCCATGGCACCTCGTTTTCACGGAGCATCCCAACCCAATATGCGGAGAGAAACCGAGATTACTTCTCCAAGGAACCCGAGTTGCATGACCATGTCGAGTCACGTCTTTCTCCATCGGACGCGAGCAGAGAGCAACGCCGTGGCTCGGGGCAGTTTGAGGAAGAGGAAGATGAGCAAATTTCGTCTGCTGTCTATTTCCCACACGAGCGCGTCACTCTCTCTGAGGAAGTCGATCAGGTTCAACCTTTTACAGATGGCCAAGATAGCGTGGAACCCGTTGGTATCTCAACAGCGCAGAGTAGTCACGTTTTGGTGCCAAAGAGACAAGTCGTTCCTGAGGAGCAAGAAGCTAATCATGTGGACATATCCCTTCGATCTAAGAAAGATAGTAGAATCCTACACGGCGACCTGCAAGGCAGGCAGGATGCTCCCATAGACAAACTTAATGAAGAGTCTCTTCGTTCCATACCCGAGCGCCCTGCTGAATATTCAACAGAGTCCGAACCCGCGTCTGCCGACGAGAGCGGCATGTCTGTTCGTGATGAAGAGTCCAGCGTGACGGATGAGGCTGAGGTGACGCCGACGGCCACCCCGACTCAGCGCTCCCGTTTGACCCGTCCGCGTCACAAGCATGAACCGGCTGGTCCGCTTGGGGCTGTGGAGTTGAAGCCTTATCGCCATCAGGTTGGGGGTCATACAACCGTTTTTCGGTTTTCCCGTCGCGCTGTTTGCAAGCAACTCAACAACCGGGAAAACGAGTTTTATGAGCGCATCGAGCGCAGGCATCCTGAGATGCTGATGTTTCTGCCTAGGTACGTATGGCGGTGAAGCAGTTTGCCTGCAGGGATGGTTCAATCAGATTTCGTCTAACTTGTCCTCCAGATACATTGGCGTTCTGAATGTCACCTTTTCAAAAACTCCCAAGCGATCGAAGACCCCAGCGAGCCACACGGAACGCCCCGACAGTAGCAATGCGATCCATTCTACTAACAGTGCGGACAATGATGGAGTGGCCGCCGCAGATGCCCGCAGCCCTACTAAGAATGACGCCGAACCGCAACGCATCTTCAGCCAGAAGCAGGTGACCGGCATAATTCCTCAAGTCATTCTCGAGAACAATCGTCAT
Source organism: Aspergillus eucalypticola CBS 122712 (assembly GCF_003184535.1). Taxonomy (NCBI): domain Eukaryota; kingdom Fungi; phylum Ascomycota; class Eurotiomycetes; order Eurotiales; family Aspergillaceae; genus Aspergillus; species Aspergillus eucalypticola. The sequence continues at coordinate 131,803 of NW_020290281.1, forward strand.
ATAATCCCAGCCGATCTTTTCTCCCGCGGCCAGCGCCCAAGGACTGCTGACGGTTCCTTATCAGCTAATAGGCGCTTCCCTGGGGATCTCGGGCAGTTGCGAGACGAAGAGACTCAAAGCTGCCTTCTGGATGGGTCACAGACCCTGAAGAAAAAGCAATGGGGTGCCACAACTGTGAACAGGAAGCTGCAAGAGCAAGTTCTGCGTGAAGTCTTCAGTCCACCTGCCGTGCACCATCACCGTCGCCATGCTCGAGGCCATCTCAATTTACCGAGGACATCATCAGATGGCATTGAAATCCGGCGGAGGGCCAATTTATCGGAAGATCATACGGCCAGCAGCCGCAGAACTATACCTGAAGAACCTGACTCGACACAGTCCGGGGCAATCGATATTAATAGGCAGACAAGTGACGGACCGGGTCTGTCATCTTCAGCATCGACGGCACTGGATGCGGGCCACAATCGTCTCGAGAAAGTGCGGACCGAAGAGTCTCCCCAACGTTCCAGCTCGTTATCAAGGACTCGGCAGGTGAGGCGGCGCCGATCTGGGAGCGGGTTGCAAAGACGGGGAAGCATGACTTCTGGGCAGCCGGGAGGCGACCTGCTGTTCTTTGATGATGAAGGTTACGGGGGTGATAAGGAAGACGGGATATTCTCAATGGAGGGCGATAATCCGGTCTCTCCACCATCCCATCCTGCCACGAATTCTTCAATCCCAGTAGCCCCCAAAGTTCCAGGAGCGGACTCTGTGCAGCTTGATGGCCGCGTGGGTAACAATGTCCTTTCCCGGTCTTCAGTCCGAACCAGTACCAATCTTGTCGATGATGCGCAACTTCCTTCTAACCCCAAAGAGGCCCAGACCCGGAAAGACGATCGAGTGCAATTTTTTCTTTTGCTAGAAGATCTTACTGCGGGCATGAACAAACCCTGTGTCTTGGACCTCAAGATGGGGACTCGCCAGTATGGAATCGAGGCCAATGAGAAGAAACGCAAGTCACAGAGACGCAAGTGCCAGTCAACGACGTCCCAGCAATTAGGCGTTCGTCTATGCGGCATGCAATCGTGGAATGTTAAAAAGCAAGAGTACTCCTTTGAGGACAAATACTTTGGACGAGACTTGAAATCGGGGCGTGAATTCCAGGATGCTCTTACTCGCTTTCTCTACGATGGTGCGAGTTACAGAAGTGTGGCGAAAAAGATACCCGCCATTCTCGAAAAGCTGGCCAAGCTGGAAAACATGATTCGGAAGCTCAAGCGCTATCGCTTGTATGCCAGCAGTCTTCTGATTCTTTACGATGGAGACCCCCATAATCTCGACAAAACATCCCAAAACAATGGCCCCTCCGGGTCGGCCAATATCCGAGACACTCTACAACGCCAGGTTTCAGATGATGGGTACTCGGACGTGCAGTTGAAGATAGTTGATTTCGCTAATTGCGTTACGGGCGAGGATGAAATATCGCCTGATGCTCCCTGCCCTCCACAGCATCCAGATGATATTGATCGTGGCTATCTTCGGGGCCTACGAACCCTTAGGATGTACTTCCAGCGCATCTTGAAACAGATCACCGAAGACGATTACGTTGAAAGAGGCGAAGGGGAAGCGATTGCGCTTGGCTCCCAGCACGCCAGCCGCGATGATTCCTCTCAGCGCTATTGGGACGAGAATGTACTGGAGACTGACCCTGGCGAGGTTAGCTTCTAGAACCGGGTTTCTTCGATCTCTGACCGTCGGCACTCGGTGGGCCTTTTGAATTCTGTTTTATCCCCACCGTCACTCCTTCTTTTCGATCCTCGGGCTTTCGAGCCGGAGGGACCGGGGTTGCTTTGTCCCTAATGTCCACATGGCAAGTTCTTCTTGCATTCACGGCATGTGACATCAAACTTGCATACCAACCAAACACATCTGGCTTTTGGCCCTTCCTATCTCGCGGTGCCATCGCTATACCCACGCTGAATCATTTTAGCCGATTACGATAACGGGGGTAGATGGGTGACATTACAACTTGTTTTTCGGCAACATACATTACGATATTGACGAACGATCATGGCATGATGCTCACCACAGACACCTTACTATCCATGCCGGGCGCATAATAGAAGGAAGGTCTCTGCTTTGGGGGCCACTACATTCTCATGGCGTGTATGGAACTGATTTTATTTTTTCTTTTTTTCTTTTCTTTTTTCTTTTCTTTGATTTGGCCTGGCTCCGCAAGGGCGTGCCGGTCTTGCTTTCTTCAGGCTTTTTATTCTTTCTCGGACATGTGTTATTGATTATACCTCCTGGGGACTGGTCCGATACCCGGGGACTTTTTAATCCGTGCTTTTCCCAGCTTCTTTCCACAGAGTGTTGTTCGGTAGTTGTGTTTGTGTGTACATACCTATAGGCGCTGAGCTTAGACCGGGACAGGAGAATCGAATACCTATAATGATTAATAAGAATTCAGCCGTAGACTGCAAAGTGACAAACCAGCATAACGATGCTACAGTGTATGTGTGCTGCCCAAGGCCTTCAGGCATCAAACCACGTGATAGCGGCGATAAGCGGTGTGGTTATCGCCTCACGGCTTATTATCTAATCGCAGCTTGGCTCATCGCCTCGTCAGTCACTCAGTCAGCAGCCCATCTCCGCATTCCCTTCCCCTCACGCTTCTCAGGGGTTTGCTGGTTCCCAGTTTCAATGTCTGGGAGGTCCTATTTGATGTGTTGAAGGCCTATGGTTCTTTTGTCTCTCCCTTATACTCGCGTCGACTCATCTTTCCGGTTTGCTGCCTTCTGATTTCCGTTTGCGGAGAACTAGTTTGCGGAGAACTCACAGGCAGGCCCATCTTGCCAGGCACACTGTTATCTTTCCCTTGGTCGGACCCGAAACACGTTACCCAGGCAGCTATTGCCCGCTTCATGCCCTCGAAGGATTTATAATCTGTGAAAAGTCGTCCTCATCCAGATCGCGCTATCACTATTCAAAAAGGGAGACACTATGACGCCATCCCGTGATAAGCCAGACCCAGATATCGACAAGCGGGATTTTGATGCCCATCGCCCGTTACTAGATGATGCAGATGCTGAGGCGGATGAGCAGCAGCGAGGACACCTACGGTCAAGGGCAGGGTCATGTTTATCGGCCACCAACAATGACGATGGTCTCCTAAATGATGTTGTCGACGAGATCTTAGAAAGGGATAGAAAGAAAATGGCCAAGGAAGTGGTGCGGGTTAGCAGTTTTGCTTGGGGCGTTATCAGCTGGTAAGATCTCTTGTGCGTGTAGGATGCGCCGATCACATCCTCGTTGGATAACTGGCTAATCGGAATCTGTGGTCATCAGTCTTGGAGCTGGTAGCATTACCGCATTCTCGCTATACGGACCCCTGTTGCTCACTCGCCTCCACTACACTCAACTCCGTGTCAATGCTGTTGCGATCGCCGCAGAAGTCTCGATGTACCTACCTGTTCCGCTTTTTGGATATCTCTGCGATCGGTACAGCCCATCTCCGCTGGCTTTATTCTCTGGTTTCGTGTTTGGGGCTGGCTACCTTCTGGCTGCACTCGCCTTTAAGAGTGGACCGCCTCCTGATGCAGGTGGCGAGGGCTGGCCGTTTTGGGTGATGATCGTGGCTTTCATTGCCATTGGCGTTGCTACAAGTTGTATGTACTTGGCTGCGGTCGCAACATGTGCCAAGAATTTTGGCAGGGGTAAGCATAAGGGCATTATGCTTGCTGTTCCTATCGCGGGATTTGGCCTTAGTGGCATGTGGCAGAGCCAGGTGGGAACGTACTTCCTGTGTGATCGACTTGAAGATGGTGCTCGTGGCGATGTCAACGTGTACAAGTACTTCTTATTTCTCGCGATCCTGTTGTTCTGCATTGGTGTGATCGGTACCTTTGCCCTCAGGATCGTGGATGAGATTGAAGACAAGTACATCGACGAGGCAGTAGAGGAATTGGAGCGCAGTGGCCTTCTTGAAGAGAGCGAATTCTTCCGGCCCAGGAACGAAGTTAGGGCTGCTTATGGAACGTTTTCGCAGGCCGACGACGGCACCGGATCCGATGGGGACCAAACTCTGACACTTTCAGAAGAGGAGCGAGAAGCAGCAAGACTTGAGAAGGAGAGGGAGGAAGAAGAGCGTCGGAAGAAGAACTGGCTGCTGAACTATGAGACGAGGATCTTTCTCCAGGACAAGTCAATGTGGTGGCTTGCGATTGGCTTCTTCCTGGTCACTGGACCAGGCGAGGCATATATCAATAACGTAGGTTGCGTTCAATGTATCGTCTCGTCTCACGCTTACTGACTCGCTATCTAGCTGGGCACTATTGTTCAATCCCTGACTCCTGTATCAAATATTACAAACGCCTCATCGCCCGCAGGCCTACCATCAACCCATGTCAGCACCATCGCGCTGACCTCCACCATTGCCCGACTTCTCACCGGCTCGCTCTCCGATCTTTTCGCCCCGCCAGCAACCCATCTCTTCCCCGGTCCTTTAGAAAGTAGTCGCCCTGCCTCCATCACATCGGTGACCAACCGCACCACCTTCACCCGCCTTGCATTCCTTCTCCCCTCCGCCTTTCTCCTCTCCATCGGCTACCTCCTTCTCTCCTCCCCCATCCCCCTCCAATACCCCGGCTTTACCCACCTCACCACGGCCCTGATAGGTCTCGGCTACGGCAGCGCCTTCTCCCTCGTTCCCATTATCATCTCTGTCGTCTGGGGCGTCGAGAACTTCGCCACCAACTGGGGTATCGTTGCCATGGTTCCAGCCGCTGGAGCAGCCGTCTGGGGATTGGTGTATTCGCAAGGATACCAGGACGCCATGGACGACGGAAACGGCACGAATGATGGCCAATGTCATGGCTGGAGGTGCTTTGGGTTCTGGGCCGTGGGATGTACGGTAAGCGTCTGGATAGCCATTGGGGCTTGGTTGATTGCGTGGAGGTATTGGAGACGGCGAGGAGTCGTTGTTTAACTGTTATAGAAATTGTCTTTTCCTCAAATTACCACGGTTCTGGGTGAATTTTGAAGCTGCGTTGGTGTTTCGCGTTATATTAGCCGCTCGCTGCATTTTCTTGCTTCCTTTTCTTTCTTCCTGCCTCATTCGGAGCGGGGCAACCTACCCCCTAGAGGGTAGTATTGGTTTTCACATCCGCTAATTGATGGTACATGCTGCTGCTGCTATTGCTATTTGAGCGGAACGGGGTCTCGGGTCATTCGTTAAACCACATCATACCATACTTACACACGTCTATCGGGCTACTAGAAAGTCGTTTCATCATATATCTATCTACCTATCTATACTATCTATGCATTGCAGAGCATGCATGGCCTTGAGCTGAACCAATTGAATGATTAAAACTAATAATCAGTAAATCACATGCATCGTGCACTTTATTACGTCAAAGATCGCTTCGTTGTTGAACTCTACTATCAAACTCAATATGAATTTACTGGCTGGGCTATTGTTATACACTCACTAGGTTGTGTCTCGGAAAGCTTTTCTACTGATCTATCGATCTAGGCGTGGTAAAATGATGCAAACCATTTTAATACGTCGAGTGTTTGACAGAATAAGAAACATCATCCCTTTATAGTGGAGAAAAAAACAGTACAGCAGTGAAGTAGTATATATGAATAATGCAGGGCTAGCTAAGTCATATAGGTATATGGAATAAAAGAAGCATGTAATATAGCGAATCGAAGCTGTGTATTTATGCATGAAACTAAGTATCTCAACCCTTATCTCTACCTTGGGAGTATAAGCAGCAACAACATCTTCGAGGTATTCAGTGACAAGACTAGATGTATTGTATAATGGATGTTTACATAGTACTATAGTTCTTGTAATATATTACCCTCACTCATCATTGCCCTCACAATGATCTCGATATCGCAGAGACAAAAGAGAAGGTATGAAAAGAAAAGTTCCTTTCTATCATCTTAATATGTCTCATCTATGAGTTCGTTCGATGCTCCGCTTGATACAATTAGCGCAGCATGTTGGCTCTCACCATGCCGTACGTGGCTGCGGATGTTGGTCAGTTTTGGGTTGCAATGCGAGAAAACAGGGATTCCCCGGGGGTTAGTAAGTACGTACGTTTAAGACATGTATAACAGTCTTGCAAGACTGTTCTTGGTGGTGTTTTGTCTGTCATGCGGGTTTAATGATGCTGAAGTAACACGATAAGGTGGTGTGGACACTGTTAACGTGGAATGGATATGTGCTATAGTAGAGCTTGTCCTCCATGATCTCCCATCTTGACTGTTGGATGGTCGTTCGTACTTGTTTATTGATGGGTATAGGCTCTCGTATAGTGTATGTGGAAAGATGCATAGGATAGGAACTAGCATGCATGGATGAATGACGTGGGGTGTAGTGTGGATGGAATGGAAGGGTGAAGCTGAGAGTACATCAGGGGTCGTTCTCCTGGGATGACACCAAGCTTTCTTCTGGTGACTAATCGTACGGCAAAGCAGGGTTGTAGACATTTTGCCCAGACTATACCTCGCAATCCTCGTTTGTGCCTTGCGTATAGCTTTTTCTCGTTCATTAGGGTTTTTGGTGGATTTAGGTCGGTGCATCTGGTCTGATAGGACAGAGAGGAGGCTTGAACTGGGTTTAGAGATGGGGCAGCTTTGAAGTAATGCTCATAGGTGGTGTGGGCTTCATTGAGTCAGTCTAATTCGAGGATGGTATATCGTCCATGGGTTGGTCGATATTCTCCAGATCGTCTCCACATCAATTGGGAGTTCAATCCGGCGGGTTGCAAAGTTGTTGTCCGCACAAGACCTCCGGTAAACGGACAGCAACTGATTGATTGTCGGTCTCTGCTTCGAGTCATAAATAGGCTTCAGACCGCGCATATACAATCAATACCCTCGGGTGTCTGCCGATGTTCTGGAAATATCGCCTCTTTCTCTTCGTAATGCCATTACCTTTGATCTTGGCTTTCGGGGGCATCACGTCTGTATATTTCGATCATTCCCACGACTGTCTTTCGGATCTCTTCTGACGTAGTTTTGCGACATTTTTCCATCACTGATATCGGACACACTAGAAGAGGTATGGAGAAGCCCTGTAGGAGCTCTCCCCACGGCTGGTTGTCTTCATTGTCATGAAGTTAAATTGCACGGATCATCTCATCCATCTATTCAACGAGCATATACACCGCATGGGCATTGACCACGAACAGACAGATTGGCTGTAGCTGGTCATGCTTTCGATGTATATTGCTTCGGTCATCCGTTGAGTCTTCTGAGCCAGGCCAATTGATAGCAAGTGGGCCCGTAATATCTCGGAATACCAGCATCAAGGAAGTGATGTTCAGTGGGTACATGTGGTGTATCAGGCAGTTCTCTTCAGTATCCTCTTTATCCACGATCATCGTCCTCGTTCACCGCATCACTCATGACTGTGGATGAGGTGCTCCAAGTGACAAAATTGTATCGCCAGTGTCCGTTTTCGAGCACGAGCCCTCTCGCACCAAGGCAAACTGTGGAATGAGTGGTGATGCAGTTTCTTTTCTGTGAGTTGTTCATACCGTGTGCAGTCTATTGTGACTGCAGTGGTCTTTCGATGGTATAGATGCCCGATGACCCGATTCGATTCGGACATCTCCGTATACTACTCGCGTTGTAGTGCAGCTCAGGTATATCCAGCCATCTATCAGCTTTGAGACAGAAGCGTTAGCAAGGATGGCCTCAATATAGGTCAGGTAATGAAGGACGTACCAACTCCACTCGATATTTTTCCCAGCTCTCCAGCGTCCATAGAATAGACCCCATCACATATGGCAGGTGAAACCACGACCGGGATCCATAAGAGACGGATTACCACTGACTTCATCAGCAGTGGATTCCGAGTTTATCCCTTTGCGTGCAGAGCCGAATCGCCGTATTCCTCATACGACATCTGACAGCCCCGTTGTGTGACGGTCTCCACCCCTTTTTTACAGGATAAACCCACGTCCATGAGCATATGTTCTTCGGGCTGATCAATATAGACTGAAACAGAGGAAATAGTTGGTCTTTGTTCTCTCTAATGGGATTTTGAGGGGACATGGATGCAACTGAGTAGGAAGGTAAGGAGGCATTCTCAGAGGTCCATGGAGTAAGGTGACTCAGAAAGTAGAGAGTATGACGCTCAAGAAATGAAGAATGTAGGTAGGAGTGAGAATGAAAGAATAGAGGACATGAGAAGTGAGAGACACTATATATTGAGTATACTGGGTTAGTATATAAGGAGAAAGAGATGAATACAGATGAAAGTGATGAAAGAAGGGCACTGTGCAGATAGGAAGACGGTAGGAAAAGGATGAAGAGGAAGAGAGGGGAGGGAGGGAAATAAGTAGTCGGAGGAGGGTAATGCTGACAACATGTGACATGGAGGTATCTCGAGTACAAGATGCAGAGTGGTCCAGGAATTCGTGAAACGCGGGAAGTAGGAAGAGAGATGGATTGGCTAGACCTCCCGATCCAGAGGGTTATGAGGACTTAAGTTGTACAACCACCCAGGGATTATAATTCAACATTAGGTATCCGTACAGATAGATAGAAAGTACAGTCCAGGCAGCAGCTAAAGTAGGTAGTAGTACAACAAACATTGCTGGTACATCAAGTGACAGTGTTACCAATTTGGAACTTTTCAAAAGTAATCATGGAGAGCAGTAGTGTGAGACCACCTTAACGCTTCACCCATTCGCTGTCCTCTTCCAGCCATGCTTCAAAGTTCTTCAGAACAGGATGCGTCTTCCTTAGACCTTGAATATCAGCCCCATAGCCGTGATCGTAGAACCAGTTGAACATAATCCGCAGATCAGCGACCATCCACATCAATAAGTAGCAAACCACCCGGTATGTGGTTGGCATCGTCTCCCCCGTCTTCGCCTTGAACTTCTTCTGCATTTGTTCAAATGTCAGGTCATCTCCGGCGAGAGAGATACACTGATTCTTGTAGTTTTGTGGCTCGAGGAGAGCCTTGGCTGCAAACACCCCGATATCGCTGACCGCAACACACTGCAGCGGTTTGCCCTGTAGGTAGGCATCCCATGCCGTGGCAATCACCTTGCCTATGAAGCTGGGGACAAGGTTTTCGAAAAAGAACACCGGACGGAGTACAGTCCAGGTCATGGAACCATCCTTGGTTTGCTCAAACAGATGATGTTCGATGTGATGTTTGCTGATGAAATGAGGGATATTGGTTGGGTTATCGGTGGAGGCATCACCACCGCGATCGACGGAGCTGTAGACGAAGTGTCTGACGTCTTGCTTGATGGATTCATCAATCAAGGCTTTCCCTTGGATTTCTTCTTTGTCTACATTTTGACCTTTTGCCATAGGATTCTGTCATGCGTTAATTATTCCTGCAAGTGAAAGTAAAGGTACATGGCTGAATACTACCTGAACACTAAAGACACCAGCAATGGGCCGAGTGGCGAGTTTCTTTGCATTTTCGAAGATCTCGGATGGATGATCAAGGTCGCCCTGAACTAGCTTAATTTTGGGAGACTTTCTGGCAAGCTTCTGCGATGTTCCTGACTGCGGGTTGCGGGTCACGGCGAGGATCTCAACGTCTGCATCCTGCGCCAGCAGAGCATTGATGACCGCACCACCTTGGTTACCAGTGGCTCCAGTGATGAGTAGAGCGGTAGCCATGATTGATAGGATGTATCAGAGTAATTATTCACAACGTTCAGTTATCCAGGGGTAGGATACTAGACAATAACTGAAGACAGCATTCTATGGCGATGCGCATTAAGGCCGGTCAATCTCCCGAATCTGTCATGTTGAGGTCATTGGGTGGCCGCACCCGGAAATGCCTTGCGCACCTGACTAATAAGGCCACCAGTGGTTGACTACTATGTGGTAGAAAAGCCTGGACAATTGGCTGGTTGCTATGATCTGAGTCATGATAGGGTCACTCGGTTTCTTTTCCCTTCTTCTTCTTCTTCTTCTTCACTCATTCTTGGGTCCGACTGAGAACTACACAAAAGCCAGTCCAATCCAGCAATGAGGGCCAGTTACGCAAGGCTGCAGGAAAAACTGTAACATTACCATACCGCCCCACCTGCAAGACAGAAAGAAAAAAGAAAGAAGAATAGAAAATGAAAACGAAAATGTGGGGAAAAAAAAATAAAATAAAATAAAGGAAGGTTGAGGGATATAATCATAACCAGCAGCAATGATGCTAATGCCCAGACATTCAAACGCATCGAATTTTCAAGGCAAAAGTTGTACAGGGCTAGTCTAGAACCCACTAGTAAAGTAAGTACCTCAGCAGATCGACATGGAGAAGCCGCCAGCGTCCGAGGTTATATAACGTAATACCCCGCAAGTAGAGAGGAGATGTTGTGATCCATCTAGACCCCCTTTCTTACCCCATCGACCCGTGACCTGCCCGCATTACACTAGTAGCAACCAGGAGGAAGCTTCCCTCATGGCAAAACTCAACTAGTTGATTAATTATTGAAGGCGGTCATATGAACCTGAAAGGTTTGATTTTCCCCGTGGCCGAGAAAAGTCTCTCTGACTGGTTGATTTAAGTTGACCGGGTGGCTAAACCCGGTTGGGGATGACAAAGAGAAATGGGGAGAAATCACGACACTCGCCTGAAATGGGTTGCAGCTCCACCAGGCTTCTCTCCACCGCAACTGCTGCAATTTGTTTCCACTTTGAACCACATCACCTTCCCCAAGAAATGTGAGTGAGTAAGTAAAAGTAAGTATCACGAATGACTGATCCCGGCTCCATTCCATCCAACCACCGCAGATGCCATTACGTACGGGAAATTCCCCCATTCCTTCTTTCCCCCACAACATTACGTACCGCTCAACATCACGGTGTTAGTTGCTCGTTGTGCAACAAGCAAGGAGTTTCAGGGACATGGGGACTTCCTGTCTCGCTGCTTGGTCTTGGTTGGGGATCGGACGAGAGGAAATGGTACTATACGGATGTTTTTTCCTAATCCTGAGTTCTCAAGGTCCTCTGCCTTGGAACAGACGACTATTGCTGATCTATTAAGGAAAATATGGCTTCACTATGTACATGCAGTGAGACCATTTGCAAACTTTTATTTCACATGCTCGCTGTCTCCAGTGGCCTCTCGTGGGCAATTCAAACAGATGCTCTGGGGTCCGGGGTATTTTCGGGTAGCTGACAAGGGAAAGGACTCCATAAACGGTGCAAACTTTTCCTGAACCAAACGGCGTCTCCAGTCTCCGGGACGCTCAATCTCCTCGCCCATATCACTGCGGTCGGATTGATACTCCTGGCTATTCCTCCGACTTTGTGGGTAGACGCCTCTGTGACTGGGCTTGTAGGGCAAAGGTAAGGGCGACTTGGCCTTTTGCTGCTGCAAGCGTTTGCGAGACCGTTGCAGCTTATCTAGCCCTCGCGCAATCTCATCCTTGTTTCCCTTGAGAGCGTCACTGAACTGGAAGCCGAAGATTGGGTTCACGTGTTCAGGGTCGTCCTCGGGATAGGCGTAGTGGTAATTGTAGTCCCGCTGATGTCTATCCTCACGCCGGATCTCCGCTTCAGTGCGAGGCCGCTGAGGAAGCAAGTGGATGAGATTGCATACATAGAGAGGGAAGTCGTTGGGCGAGAGGCGGAAAAATAAGCGCCCGGTATCGTTGGGATCAATGCGCGACTGGTCCCGTTGTCGAAGGGTATCACGGGCATGGTGGAAGCTGATGGGGTTGGGAGTGGCAGCCTTCTGATTCGGCTGTGCAGATGCCAGGGTCCCCGCTGAATACTCGAAGAATTGTCTGGGGTTCCTTTCCCCCTCGTAGATGACCAGTTGCATGCCCTTCAACTTTAACCGATCCAATTCAAGGAGTCCGCCATCCCAGAAGGTGTCCCTCCAGGTTTGCTCAGCATAGCGGAAGTGGACATCCACAGAGATAGTAGACAAGCCATGGAACGCCAGGCTAATCAAAGAAAGCGTTTCGTTCCATTCGGCCAGATGTGTCTCTACGCTCTGCACCAATGGCATCCGGATCTTGAGATGGGCTATGGAGGTCACCTGCCATGCTTTCAAGGAATAGGTGAAGTTGGCAAAGCTGCCAAGCTCTTGGGTGAAAAAGGTGGCTCGACTATAGGGGAAGTGTCTTGCCTCTTCGTATACCTGACGACAGGTGCGAAGGAAGCCGAGACTAAGCGCCGGATTCCTCTCCAGGGATCTGGGGCAAGGATAATGCCCGGAAGCTATGAGTGGACCATGGCCGACGTAGATGTCACGACTGACTGTTTGGCCTTGTTTTGTTTGACAACCCGGATGTGAACAGAAGCCATCCCAGCTATTTCGATTCGTCTGGTCGGCCATGAACTGTCGCCGGGCTTTATACCAGCATTTGTCGACCGGGCACCAGACAGGAATGGGCCTGCGTTGGATTTCACAAACATCGTTATCATCAAACACCGCCTTATAGATAAGGATCCGGATCTCCGCCGGTAATGATAAGAGGTGTCGCTTGGGGCTTGAGACAGTCAGCAACAACAAGATAAGAAGAGTTGTTGGGAGAAAGTCCCAGGGGAATAGCAATGAGCATACCGATTTGGTTCCATGGCTCATCCAGTGTAAGTTGAAAGTCACGTCAAGAAAGGTACGAAGGTTACTATACCCTTTGGGTAGATAAGTAGGGACGGGAAGGTGACTTGAGATAGTAATGATATGAGAGTATATATAGTATATACTACAAGCTAAAGCTACCCAGGCCAGGGGCAAAGTATCAAGTAGATTGGAAAGAAAACCACAAACCAGCGGTCAAGGAGAAAGAAGCCATTTGGCGCAGTGAATGCTCTGAACGAGTTGCAGGAACCAGGCATTATTTATACAATTTCTGACATAATGGAATTGATCCTTTGGGGGAGGTAAGAAAGAGCAGAAAATGACGCGATGATCCCATTGTTGCAGCAACTCGGAACTGGAACTCCAAAGGCGGTGGGTATTTTTGGTATCCACCCCCGCTTCCATACTAGTACTAGTACTGAAATACTAAATACTAAAAGTAGCCCAATTCACTCCTTCCCTCCGGGAGTGAGCCATTTTTAGTTGATTGTCCCAACGCCAATCTAACACCAATCACGCTGACCCTAAATGCACACTAAACCCGTAGCTCGTGCACCACCAGTCGCACTATCGCTCGAACTACCATGCGTGGTCGCTATCTCAGCCTTTCTCTCAAACAGGGGTCAACGGTTAGCTTGCTGCTCAGCCTCGTCGCTGGTAGAGAGGGTGTAGTGAACAGCCACAATGGCCTCCCTCCATCTCGAGAATAAGGACCATGGACCATGAGGTATAAAGGCGTCATCTAGAACGTCTGGAGGATGGAATCGATAGACTTTTTTACTTCTAAGCTTTCAACTCATCTCATATATTTGCTAGAGAATTTTGTTCTTTGCGCTGCTTGTGTCCTACGTACTTGAACCGCAACCTGCCACTGAGCAAGCGCTTCCTCTTTAGTTGTCTACTGCATACCCGGCCTGCCCTTGCTGCCCATTTGGCACACAACATAATGACACACCATCTCTCCGACATTCTCGGAATCTACCCAGAAAGCCAATCCTGCGTTGGCTGGGCGCCCTCACAGGGCCGTCACTGCCGTAACCCCACAAACGCCAGAAACCGCCGACATGCAGTTTCCCTTCTCGACCAAGGGACCCGCTTGCTCAAAGCCGGCCGGTCTTATGGTCATGTACTGGAGGAGTTGGCTCCTCTCGTCCTCTGCCTACGTTATCACCAGAACCAAGCTGCTGGCCTAACTAATACTTGGGTCTCTCAAGTCGATGAATACATCGCTAAACATCAGTCTCCTCCTAGGAGCTCGCCGAGTAGATCGATGCCTCAGCGGTCACCGTCACCAAGGATGCGTGATGAAACAAGAATCCTAGAGAATAGACTTGCGGAACTCGAAAGGAAGATGCAGGATGCAATTCGTAAGGCAGAGCGAGCGGAGCGGGAGAAAGAGCGGGCGAAGAGAGACGCAGAGCGCACTAGACGAGACACTGAAGACATGGTCAGAAGAAGTGCGGCTATGGGATATGCCCGAGGACAGGAAGAAGCGAGAAGAAGAGCCTCGCCTTCTCCTACTGTTGAGACTGAGACTACTACGGTGGAGCGCAACGAGGCATACGGGTTCCAGAGGAACTCGGAGTCCAGTGGCTTGCTGTCTTCACGGAGGCAGGATGCTCGTGGAGGGAGTGTCGAAACGACCTTGCAAGTCAACACTTCTACTAGCATGAACGTGCAACTACGCAGAAGCACCATTTTTAGCACAACCAGAGTCCAGAGGACAAGCGATGGCCCAGCTACTCCTGCTCAAGCTGAACGACGTGCTGCTACCCCGAGCTCTGTGTCTAGGGTAGTTGAGATCGGTGAAACTAGCGATGTGCTAGCTACTCCATCCCCTGCCCAGCAAAGCAACGGCAATGCAAGCTCCACTCCCAGCATCACGATCACTAGAAGAGCAATTAGCCTTCCTAGCGCAGAAACCGAGTCTGCCAGCACCACAACTACGTCGAACAATGAAGACCGTCCTTCATCCACAACCACCCAAGAATTCGAATCCACTCCTCCTACAGGAACCTCAGAAACCACCACCCCAAGCCATCAACTCCCAAGTCCTCCTACCTCAAACAACGAAGAATCTCGCTCTACCACCACAGACACCCCAGAATCTACGACCACCCAAGACAACACCACCCAGCCTACCCCTACCTCTACCTCCACCTCTACCCCCAGCACCTCCCTACACCCCCATCAACCCCCCCTCCCTCCACTCCACCCACCATCTCAGAATATGGCATCACCCGCCACCCCATCGAAGGCGACTGTTGCATCTGCCTCTGCGCTCTACAAGAGGAGTCTACCCAACACAACCATACCTCTGATGACGACACCTCTCTCGTCTGGTGCCAGAAGCAATGCGGAAATAACTTCCACCGCGAGTGTATGGACCGGTGGATAGCTTCAGCGCTTGACGGTGATCGGCAGACGAGTTGTCCGATGTGTCGGGGGAAGTGGTAGTGGTCTTTCTTCTCTCTTGAGTCGTGGTTTTGTTGGTTGGTTGGTTGGTTGTTTGTTTGGTAGTAGGGTCGGAGTTTGGGATATATCCCTGTTGGTTATTGCATGAGTTATGACTTATGACTTATGATTTTATGATTTGATTTAATGTGATGTGATAACCTTGGTTATATTTGTTTGATTTTTGGTGTTGGTGTTGGTGGGTAATACAATAGCTTAATGACTAGCTCGTTGATACTATTTGTATTGAGGCTTACGAGTTGCAGTTTATTATCATGCAGTGTGCGTGATAGTATGGGTTTTAAGCTCGTAGCATATAGATAGAGACCATTCCTTCAGTTTACTTGTTCATTTATGACTACTGCTTACTTCGGCTATGTAGTGTGATTATCAGTCTACAGAATATGATAGGGACAGAACAGAAGGATTTGAACCTGTGGGTTGAATATCCGTTTGCAATAACCATAACCAAAACTGACAATTCATAACAATTATACTGTCAGATATTATCGAACCCTTTGAACCAATAACTCTAATAACTCAAGGTGAAACACCAAGTCAAATTCTCAGGCTGTCACTGATATCATCGCCATCACTTTCGCATAAAAAACCCGAAAGATAATCGATTAGCAGTGAAACAGAACGCATGCATCCATGGGTAATTTTTGTGTATATATAGTATAAATAAGACCCGCAACAAGACCGAAATATGAACTTGGTAGGTGCTGAGTCATCGAACCCCCATATACTGCCATCGATGGGGTATCACCATCGCTCATCGCACGCAGGAGTCATAGCGGATACGGCACCCCAGTACTGTCTTGAATAGCTTCTGTTATAACTTTCAGGATATTGCGACGGTGGGGACTGAAGGACTGTATTTAGAACATCGTGGCGCGGCAACCTGTACTCGCGGCGGAAAGAGATGCCCGACGTGTCCACCGGGTTATACTGCGAATATTCTGTCCGATGAGTCTTGCGCGGTGCGGATGGTGGAGAATAGCGTTGGGGGATGATCAGATGAGAAGGTGTGCAAGGAAGCAGCGTCGAATACCATTGCTGGTTGGGCGGAGTTGTGGCACCGTTCGATCGATAAACAGGTGCAGCCTCGCCCTCAATCCCTGCCTTGGTCAATTGGGGGGTTGCCTTGAGATAGCCTGGCTGTTGACTAGGTGGTGGGCTATTCAAGTCGGATACACGCAATGGGGCTTCTTTTGGTCGTGGGGCCCGATGTGGTGAGCTGAAAGGAGAGCCAAGGGGACGGGGAGATTGCACCTGGTCAGTCTCTGTGTCCGAATCACTCGCATACCACGATTGGTTTGCAACAGGTATATCCCCGTAGCTCCCTGACTCTGGACTGCGAATCGGGGTGGAAGGCGGGCGACGAGCACGAAATTGTTCGTTTGATTTCTTCAGGAAATCTTCATATCCTTCCAGCGTTTCCATCATGTTGATCGGTGGATGGATCTCTGATTCACTACTAGCCAGATCCCTCATTTTCAGAGTTTGGCTGGCAGACATCGGTTTCGGTGCCGGGGTAGGGGTCCCCAGTCGTGGCGGTTGGTTCACATGCACGAAGTTGTCACAACCATCGGGTGGTGTATTCTTCTCATTCAGGCACATCTCCATATAGCTGTGCACAATTGGGACACCTGCGTTTTGACCCTCCAAAACGACATATTCAGAATCGGAGCAGTCTGAACAGTTGGTGTCCACCTTGGCAAGTTTACCCTCACATGGACGACACTGGTAAAAGGGACCTTTCGGCAGAAGGTCATGGACAGTGGTGACCTTGTGGTCAGGAGGGTTCTTGGTGCCCTCGCGCATTGCATTCATCATATCAACACAGATGTCAAGGCTGAAGTTTGCAATATGGCCACAGTCAGGGTTGTTGTGGAAGGTATATTGGCACATACTGTTTTCTTGGGGTCTGAGGCGGATTTGGCCTTTATAGGATGCTTTGGAAGATTTGGAGCAATTGTAAACGTTTCAAGCCGTTGCACACATAGGGATTTCAAGGACGCTTATATGTCTGCGATATGTAGGAGGAGACAAAGTAAGAGAGCAAGACCATTGCGTTCTTGTAGAAATTCCGATCATTAGCCATAACGTTGTCGGAATTTGGAGCTAGTCGATACGGCATGTTTCCCTCATGATCGTTCACTTTGATGGGACAAATCGAGTATCAATCATCCTCCAATTCTGCATCCAAGTCGGTCAGATATTTGACTCCGGAATCTAACAGCCACCATGCGGCCAGTTCATGAACGAACCGAAGCACTGGGTTTTCAAGTGGCATTGTGGCGCGCTCTGGTTCATCCGCCTTTGTCCACATCGCAGTTTCACTGGCGAAAACAACGTCCTTGTCCTCCTCCCAGAACCGGATCACCAATCGCCCATCCACCCCTTTGTAGGTCATCCCGAATTCTACTTTGTTCGCGGTTCGGTCTAGGACACGGTATATTCCGCAGATAACATCGCCCTTGTTGAAATCCAGCGAATCAATATGTGACGTATGGAACGTTGGGCGTTTTGTGGCTGGACTGATCAGCCATAGCATATAGCACTGAGGGAAGTGTGCGAAAGCTGTCATGTTGCGACGCAAGAGAATGGTCAGGATTTCAGCGTCTTTCTTGCGGGGAAGCAGCTGGCGAGGCACCCGGCGGTTAGCTCGATCGTGGAGAGCATAGTATTCTGGTGTGTAAACTTCGGAGGGAATCGTGGATATGGTGGAAGAAACCGATTTGGAGAGTGTACCGCAATGCGTCTCATGGTGGATTCGGTTTTTGAGACAACGGTGGAGAAAAGTCAAATATGTGATGGTGCTGAGGGAAGCAGCGAGCACAAAGGATGAAACGGAGAGGAAGGAGGGCATTTTAATCAAATGGTGAGCGCCTAAGGCTCCTTCCGTGCGACCAGCGGCAGATTATTATGGGAAAATACTGAGTAGTTTGAAGTTATAGAAACATGCATCTGACATATTTTTGCGACCTTTCAAGCGCATCAGTCAATCTTTTAAGAAGACTGGAGTTTTCCTACGAACCTTATTCTGTGCTGATGACGATCAACCCGAATACGAGATCCGTTGCCATCTGAACCACTTGCAGTCCTATCATTGGCGCAACTGCTGGTCCCATGCGGATGTGGCCCATCCAAGCCGTGGCAGCTCTTTCATAGCAGTTACTCTAGGTGATTCAGTCCGATTTGTCCCCAGAAATGTACAGTTAGTTCTTCTGAGATCACCATAAAAGTCTAAGTGTTGAAATATCATCCAGTTGGGATAACATAATTGGCAAAATTAAAAAGTATGTATTCAGTATATCCTTTCTTCCCATCCAACTAAGACTCTGTACCCTTATGCCAACACAGTCCAAGCAATCCATTAAATCAACGCAATCCGTCAGCGCCCAGATCCACCAAAAGCACGAGCGGGTATCCTTGACGGACGGACAAAAGGCACACAAAGATAAGGAGAACGTGCGTATCGATCGTTGCAGCGACGTAGCCAGCCCGAAAAATCGTATCCTTTTCATCCTTCCATTCTTCTTCCTCCAATACTCTCGTATCACAGCATCATCGGTCGGACCAGCCACAGGTTCAAGCTTCGACCTCATATGACTGTTTGGCTGCTTTTCGTGCCATGCATTTTCGGTAGATGAAGAGTGCGATAATTCCCACAGCAACGATGAAGACGATGCAGAAGACCAAGACCACACCCGGGTTCTCGCCGGCCCAGTTGCTTCGTTTGATCACTTGGTGTCGTGCTTCGAGGGCGAGGAGGTCGATAGCGGCCATGATCTACTTCCTATTAGCTTACCACACAGAATCAATCCTCCTCAAAGCATGTGCAACTCACGAACAACGACCGCGCGGCTTCAGTGAACGAGGACTGATCAAGACAGATTGAGGATGCCCACGACCTGCGAGAACAACGGCACGGGAAGTAGAGATGATATGACACGAGGAGAATAAAGGGAAGGGAAGAGTTGGACGGGCGGATGAACAACCCTGGTTACTGGTAGGACTGGCTGCATCGGGAGCAGCGGAAGGTCATGACAGCAAAGATCGCAATGACGTGAAGGAGGGCACATGCATGCAACGCTGGATGGGCTGGTCCACGAAGCTTATTTCTGACAGGAGGGTAACTTGGTAAGCCGAACTCGGGACGCTCAAGGGTCAATCAACACACAACAGCTCGAAGTGAAGCCATGCGAGGCAGTCAATTGGCGCGGCAGCACTCCGGACAGGGAGATGTGTAGTCTCCCCACCTCCAGTTACACAGAAGCCATTCGCAACCGTCAATGCCCATTCCTAACAATTTACTCTCAAGATGCATGCCATCTAACGCGTATCGCGATGCCTGACCATAAAGGAACAGTCATGAAATCAATTGTGATCAAGGTTTGGCGATCCGCTCGTCCCGCTGGCGTCACCACTCTTTCACGGCCATGGTTCTCTACCATGACTCGGCCTCCCGATTCGTGCCCGGCTGTAGTGGATGCAGGGTAAATGAGTCGTGGACAGGAGAATCGAGGATTCATCCATAAGTGACGGCTCCAGCTTTGTTGATAGAAAATCTAGAGAACAGGCCCCTTCTCGTGTTCGCCGGAGGAACGTTCTTGACGTCATACATCTGGTCCGCGCTCTTATCTAATCGGTCCCTTCCCAGCATTGCTAATTGCAACGAGACATGGATTTACTACTCGCGTGACTTGGGAGAGCCAAAGAAGCCTTCCGGAATCAATGTCCTTTGACGCCAGAAGATGTGTACTGTAGAAAGATCCAGGGTCCAGCCATTAGGGCTAAAATAAACGGTCCACTTGGGTCCAGTTCTCGTATGCGGCCTATCATGGCTGATTAACGGGCCCGCAGAAGATGATCAGCAGTTCGAGATAGTAACTGAAAGGTTTGCGACCGCTTCGGGAATTGCCCAATCGGGTACTTGTCCTTCAGCCATAGAGATCCCGATTTAATTGTCCAGTTCGGTCTGCCACATGCGAGTATGCGCAGAGGTACTCCTAAGTGCTTGGTCAATGTCACTTCGGTCATGTGAAGCTCGCAAAACCAACTAAGTTTAGAGCTCAAGGCAGAATCGTAAGCTTGAGAATGACCTAAGAGGTTGGTTTCCTTCTAACATGTTGTGTTTGATTGCTTATTTCCCACAGGTTAAGCATCAAACATCTGCACCTACACGCAGACGATAAAAATAAACGTTTCCCAATTATCACAACTAATATCCAAGGGTATGGTAATAGACTCCTAGTGGTATCACATGAAGCACGCGCGAAATAAAGAAAGAAAGAAAAAAGGCATAGGCAACAGCATAATAAACCCCCATTACTCCTTCGAGCCAGGCCGATGCACATCCGTGCGTCCACTATTATGCCATGTAGCCAACAAGACACCACAATTACCACAGTAATGACATTGGTTTTTCAGCGACGACATCATATATGGAATACATCCTAAACACAGGCAGCAGCAGAGCACTGCGGCCCAAGCACTGTGGACACATTATCAGTTCAGTCCATTATTGTGAAAAACTGCGAACACATACTGAGTTGAACTGCCCGTTTCGGCCTCCACGCGAGTCATTTTCCGCTCTCCGCAGGCCGGACAGTCGACAGGTGCCGGCGTTTTCTGCAGTGCATACAGCGGAGTCGGAGTATTATAGCCGCTCGGGTGTTGAGAACCTGCGTAGAAGGTCTGCTGGGGCTGATGCGGTTGGATCTCAGGCGTCTGTTCGATAGGAGGTTGCGCATATGCAGGCATATCTCTAGAAGAAAGCTCGTGGGTTTCGGTTTGTTGTTGTTCCTCGTAGGTAGTAGGAACTGCTGCTGGTAGTAAAGTTAGTTGGAGTACATGATGCACTTTCTTTTTAGGGTGAACGCACGAGGGTTTGCTTTCTCGGCCATTGTGATAGGGTACAGTTGAGTTCTGAATAAATTTCTTCAGCTAGTGTGTATTTTAGAGAAAAACATCTTAGTTATTCCCATCCCAGGGCGCATTCTTATAGTTGTACAAATTTAGATTGGAGGCTCAAAGCCTCAGTCTGAGCCAACGCCTAGAATTATTTGTGGAACGCATCGCGAGCCACTTGGATACGAGACATATCTTATTTGCTCGTGCTCCGGTGACCTTCTGGGATGAGACACATATCGATCAATCATTCGTGGGAAGGAGATCCACGCGATTGGCAGGGGGGATGAAGTGGCCGTTGGGCTCGCGGGACGAGGCTGAGATTGCGCCTAATTACTAGGCAAACATTGGTCTGGGGAAAGGCTCTCACGCCAATGGTTCAGGTAGGGGCGGGAAACTCTGGGCATTCCTTCGTGGCTAGGATTGCAGGGCAGTGCCTTCTTGATCTGCAGTGAACAGAGTAGCCTTGTGAGTTGTGGCAGGGAAAGGTAAAAAATACGAGGGGCGCTGCCACGGCCAAGATTGTACCATACTAAGTCCCAACTCAAGAATGACGGGCGCTCATCCTTCAATTTAGTTTGAACTTCTGAAACTTGGCGAGGTCATGATTTGGGTCTACTGGAATGCTTTGACGTAGTTTCCTGCAATTTTACCCTGTGATGTCTTTGACGGTTTCGAAAAGTTGGATAACCTCATCATGGGTATGATTCTCGGTTCTGCTTTCCTTTTGTCGGTGTTTGCTTCGACATCATCCACATTTCTGATTTGGGGGCCATTTATGGAGGTTTGAACAAAAGAAAGCTCCACCCACAACGTAGCAGTGAATGTGAATGAGACAGCACAAGCTAGGATAGTTCCTGCCGTTACTCATCGGAAGTTAATTCCTTGCGATCGACACTTGCCTTCCCCTTTGATTTCTCTCTCTCTCTCTCTCTCTCTCTCCTCCATGAACAAACACATCAACCATTCTCTGCACCTCACTCCTCCAGTTCAATGAAAACAAGATGTATTTGTTCCTGGAACTGTTCACCACTGTATATACAGCTTGAAGGGTCAGCTGCTTAAAAACCCGTTGCTGGAGTCCAGCGAATTGACTCCGATGAGTCGCGTTTTCATGTCTTAGGGCGACGATTTACCCGTCGGTTGACGATGCTTTGGCGAAGCTCACTCGGATTGACATGCCGGGGTATGTAGCATTTCCGTGTCTACTCTGGCAAGTGAGTTGTTCTTCTTGACTGGCGAAAAAAACCCTGTGCTGACTGCGACCGTGATCCCATATAGCCAGGCCACAGAAGATGTCATGGCATCCGGCCAGCAGCCGGAGCAATCTCGCGTCCCCGGGTGCATCCGTATCCAGAGCTACGGTAGTCTGAAAAACGTGCCAGGACTTATCTCCCCGACTCGGTCAGATGTTCGTCACTGGCCGGTCGGGGTCCTGCGTGGTTATATGAGTCGTGCCCAGCTCTCTTCTACAGTAGAAGTCTGCGCGTTGCGCGTCTGGTTGGCTTGTTGGATGTCATTCTAAAATGCTCGAAGGCTGTCCGAGCACATCAATTGTGTTCCGTACTTCAGACTCTTAGGACCTTTTGGTCTCTAATGGACATTCTAGGTGGGCATTCAGTCTTGACCATTCTGAGCTGTCTCTGCACACTCTGGATTTTTTTGAACTAACAGTGAAACTAGGTGGTATGGGGGGGGGGTTTTCGCAAGGTTTAGGTTTCTCTCAGATCATGGTGTGGAAGATACAGAATTCAACAGAATCCCTCTATCCACCTCTGTATTTCCTGTATTCCTAGGTCGCTATAATCAATACTGGTCTTTGCGAATTCTGCGTTGACGTTTACACTCAAGATTGAGATGCTAAACTTCGGCCCTGATATTGCCTGCGTGTCTTTGTGCTTCCTCCGAACCGTTCTCTTTCAATACTCCGATGTCTAGAATGATACAGGAGGGTTAATAGATCCGCCTGCATGATGGCATAGCTCTAGGTGAGCAAACTACACATGCGATGAGGTAATTGCCAACAGAATGTCATGTTACTCTCCCCGGTCGGCTGCCACTTACAATCGGGCTTCAAAGCTAACCAAAACATGCTGTATGGAACTTATATGTTGCACGCTGTTTGGAATGCTGATGGTCGCTTACGCAATTCTAGTCGCTATACAAGCCGCTTGCTTTCCGTCTACTGAACACTCCAAGCCTAATTTCTGTACGCATTACGACCTGAACGACAAATGACCAAATAGCGTAAGTTATGTGTTTGCTAACCTGATATCTCCGATGCATGGACGCTATTAGCGGATAATACTTGTGGTTTATGCTGAAATTTGGGCCCAAGCACCCATAAATTTCATCCCATGCGAGCAATGTTCTACAGCCACAATTACTGCTGTTGCCGTCTGTTTTTCATGAGAGCATGATAGAGATCAGCAGCATCATTTTACCGTCAACGATAGCGATGGATCGGAAAGTGGACGGGACTGTCAACGGACCTGCCGATCATCAACTCGTGATACCTCATACTATCGGCTTCAACAACGACCGACGGAGCGCCAGAAAAACTCGGGGGTCCTTCCCTCGGGGCAAGGGTTTCGGAGGATGTCCCAAGCTCGGAGGAGACATGTGTAAAGGTGATGCGACTAGCAGTGTTCAGGGTTCCACCAGCAACTGTGTTGATCGGACCGCCTCCGAACCCCCCACGGTATCCCCCACGTCCTCGGACTTCACAGCGACCCATTTCCCCTCCATAAATGGTGTCGGTCCACACGACAAAGATCACAGCTCAAGAAGCTAAAGCACATAATTGGAATTGAAGATGTCTAAACCAGTCATTGGCTTTGTCGGCCTCGGGGCCATGGGCTTCGGCATGGCCACCCACCTTGTCCACGAAGGATACCCTGTTTACGGCTACGATGTCTTTCCAGCATCGGTGCAGCGATTTCAAGCTGCGGGGGGCACACCCGCCTCCTCGCTGCGTGAATCGGCGGAAGGAAAGCCTTTCTACGTCTGCATGGTAGCATCGGCGCCACAGGCGCAGACCGTCCTCTTCGGAGATGAGGGCGTTGTGCAATGTATGTACATACCTAGCCATTGATTCCCTCAGGCTAACATGCTAGACCTTCCTCAAAATGCAACCCTCCTCCTTTGCTCTACCGTCGCCGCCTCATATGCACAATCTGTCGCAGCAGAACTCGCCTCTCGAGGTCGATCAGATATCCACTTTGTTGATGCGCCAGTCTCGGGAGGTGCGAAGCGCGCCGCGGATGGCACCCTCTCCATCATGGCGGGCGGTGCTGACTCTGCGCTACAAATTGCGCGCGATTTGCTGCAGACTATGTCTGCCCCAAGCAAGCTCTATCTTGTCCCTGGAGGAGTGGGTGCCGGCAGTAACATGAAGATGGTACATCAGGTGCTGGCTGCCATCCACATCTTGGGTGCTAGCGAGGCTATGGGATTCGCGGCGCATCTAGGCCTGGACGCAGTGAATACAGCAGAGCGTATTAAGAGTTCAGAGGCGTGGACCTGGATGCACGAGAACCGTTTTCCTAGGATGGTGGAAGAAGATTGGAATCCTGGGGCAAGTGCGCTGACAATCATCTTGAAGGATGCCGTAGGTTGCACCTGCCCCTGCCATTGCCACGCGTGCTGACCTTATCAGGGCATCATTACTTCCTCAGCCCGTCAGAACAACTTCCCAGTTCCGCTCTGCGCAACTGCAGAGCAGATCTACCTCTCCGCCCTTGTACAAGGTTACGGCCCCAAGGATGACTCGGCTATGATCCGCCAGTACTACTCGCGTCCGCTCAAAGACCTCGATACTTCTTCGGCGAGCGAAGATCCAGAAACCGCTGTAAAGCTCGTGCTTGATCTCATGCAATGCGTAAACCTTGTCGCGGCTGCAGAGGCCATCGCTTTCGCACGGTCACTAGGTGTCGATATGGCGCAATTCTTCGAACTCGTCAGCGACGCAGCCGGTGGAAGCAAGGTATTCGTCACGAGAGGACTGGAGATGATTGAAGGTAAAATTGGGGTACAGGCACCAGCTGGCTCAGAAACTCTGGATGCGGTGGTGAGTCGGTTAGAGAAGGTGGTGCAGAAGGCGCGGGACATGCACTGCCCGCTCCATCTCGGCAACGCAGCACTGAACGTATTATTGATGTCCAAGGGCCAAGGGTATGGGTCGGAGGCCAGCACCAGCGTAATCCGTGTTTATCCGTAGACTTAGCCGCCGAAATAATCAGAATTTAATATCATCAGGAATGATCTCATAAGGATCGGAGCAACTCCGGCTGTAAATAGTGGAGTCAACATCAACCATTCCGTCGCGACAGAACTATAAGACTAACCCTTCACACATACTCACACAACTAATCTACTTCTTCAATACCCCCATTCATCATTTACATCCCCTTCCTCTCAACCAACACACCACCACCACCACCACCACCATGCCCCTCCCCAACAACCGCGCCCTCCCCATCCTCGACCACGCCTACCAGCACCACTACGGCGTGCCCGCCATGTGCTGCTACAACCTGGAAGGCATCCTCGCGACCGTCCGCGCCGCCGAAAAGCACCGCTCCCCGGCCATGATCCTCCTCTTTCCCTGGGCCCTGCACTACGCAGGCTCCATCCTCGTGCACGCCGCCGCCGAAGCGGCCCGCAACGCCAGCGTCCCCATAACGGTGCACCTCGACCACGCGCAAACACCCGAAATAGTGCGCCAGGCCGCAGACATCACGCCCGGGTTCGACAGCATCATGATCGACATGTCACACTACGAGAGAGCCGAGAACCTCTCATTAACGCGCGAACTCGTCGCCTACTGCCACGAGCGGGGCATCGCGACAGAAGCCGAGCCCGGGCGTATCGAGGGCGGGGAAGACGGCGTCTCGGACACTGCGGACCTGGAGGGAGTGTTGACGACCCCCGAAGAGGCGGAGGAGTTCGTCAACACGGGAATTGATTGGCTGGCTCCGGCTTTTGGGAATGTGCATGGGAGTTATGGGCCGAGGGGGATTAGGTTGGAGTATGACCGGTTGGAGAGGATTAGGGAGAGGGTGGGGGATAGGGTGAGGTTGGTGTTGCATGGGGCGGATCCGTTTGATAAGGGGATTTTTGATCGCTGTGTTGGGGCTGGGGTTAGTAAGGTGAATATTAATAAGGTGTTGAATGGGGAGTGGGTGGGTGTTATGGAGAGGAGGGCTGGGGAGAAGGGGGTCGGGGTGATGGGGTTGGTGGAGGAGGCTACGGCTAGGATGGAGGAGGCGGTTGGGAGGTGTAT
This sequence comes from Aspergillus eucalypticola CBS 122712, assembly GCF_003184535.1. NCBI lineage: Eukaryota > Fungi > Ascomycota > Eurotiomycetes > Eurotiales > Aspergillaceae > Aspergillus > Aspergillus eucalypticola. Next base: position 158,022 of record NW_020290281.1, read on the forward strand.
TGAGGTTTTGGGCTCGGGGGGGAGGTATTAATTGTTTTCTTTTGGTACTAAGTTAGTTGGCTTTGGGTTGTGAGGTGTGGTTTGGTTTTTATACTTACTATATCTCATGTGGTTGTTGCTCTATCTTAGTATATATACTTAGATTGAGTGGGATTATCTTGAATGATTGTTGGTGATAGGAATTGAAGTACTGCTAGTATCAATTAGTAATAGAAGATTTCGTCTTTACTATGGGTTATGTACTTATCTTGAGATGAGAGAACATGACTAGTAGTACTGTGTAGTATGATGCTTCACAATCATGATGATGTTGGGTACTGGTGGCAGAATATATAGTAAGTTGGACTGGCAGAAACCAGGTCTAGACCATCTGATTCTCGAGGGGTTCTACTTAGCATTTACAGTATTGAGATCCAATTGAATATTGTGGATTGCGTGCTACATTATTGAAATCACGGGGCATACCTTTTAATTTATATAATATATGAAGGGCCGAGTTGACACAGCCTGATAATTATCACCAGTACTCTACATATTCCTACGCTAGATCATCACAAGTATATACTCAATTGATCACTGGCTGACCGCCATGGCTATAAATCACATTCACAATTTACACCTATTGAAACACATCCGACATGAAAGACCTCGGGGATAGAGGGAATAAAGCTCAGACACGAATTAACCAAAAAGAAATGGGATAGGAAAGAAGGAAAAATACCCAGCCACACAAGACGTAATGCACAAAGAGAAAGCAATTCTTTTTAGATCTCGTGTCACTTCTCTAATGAGCAGTCATCATCTTCTTGATCTCCGCAATGGCCCGTGCGGGGTTCAGGCCCTTGGGGCAGGTCCGCGAGCAGTTGAGAATGGTGTGGCAACGGTACACGCTCATGCTGTTGTCGAGAGCAGCCTTACGCTCGGCGGTCTTCTCGTCACGGGAATCGGCCAACCAACGGTAGGACTGGAGGAGGATGGCGGGTCCAAGGTACTCCTCGCTGTTCCACCAGTACGAGGGGCAGGAGGTGGAGCAGCAAGCGCACAGAATGCACTCGTACAGACCGTCCAGCTTCTTACGCTCCTCGGGGCTCTGGCGGTTCTCGAGACCCTATACACTTATCAATAAAAAAAGCCCACGTCGCAGCACACGCTGTCAATACTTACATCCGCGGTCGGGGTGTCGCGCTGCAGGTAAGGCTTGATCGACTTGTACTGCTTGTAGAAGTAGGTCAAATCGGGGACCAAGTCCTTGACGACGTAGGTGTGAGGCAGAGGGTAGATGCGAGACTCCTTGGCGGTATCGGTGGGGATACGGCCTATACAGCAAATGGTCAGCGCCACCGAGCCGGGACATCGCACTAAGCACTCTAGGATAACATACACAGGCAAGCCAGGGTGTTGACACCGTCAATGTTCATCGCGCAACTTCCACAGATACCCTCTCTGCAACTTCTCCGGAAAGTCAGGGTGGGGTCCATCTCGTTCTTGATGCGGATCAGGGCGTCCAGCATCATGGGACCGGTCTTGTTCAGATCCAGGGAGTAAGTCTGCATCTTGGGCTTCTCGGTGGGCTGATCGGGGTTCCAGCGGTAGACATGGAAAGTCTTGACCCGGGGCTGCTCCGAGGGGTTGGGGTCCTGCACATTCGAAGTCTTAGATTCGGGGATGGTCTTGCTGCTCGCGTGGCCGCTTGCGCTCACCTGGGAAAGGGCGTCAACGGTCGCATAGGAGCGAGTGAAGGCGGCTGGGCGGAACAGCGGCTTCGAGGAAGCGAACAGGCGCGAGGTCGTGCGAAGGGCAGCCATTGTGGGCGGTCGAGAAAGAGATCACGGTCGATCGGGGGGGCGAGGGATCTACCAGATGGCGAAAAATAGGATATGCGCGAGTAGGAGAGGTCAATGAGACCGAAAGAATGTCGATTGCGGTGGAGGGAGAGGAGAGAGGCCTGAAAGAAGAGCAGCCAGCCAGCGGCAACGACAAACGAGGTCCAAGGGAGGCACGAGGAAGTGAAGTCGATCGGTTCTGGCGATGTTTTGTCGCCTTTGGCAGCTCAAGGTAACCTCGGGTCTGGCGGCCGGCAAATGGCTGACTCAGCTCATGCTGGCCAATCACGCAAAGCCTAATTGCAAGCGTCGGGGATACACGGCGAGGCACTGGATTGAATATAATTCCACTCAGTGACCTTGAATCGGAAGTCAATTGAAGCCGATTTGATTTCAGTCCGAGTAAGTAGCTTGACGAGAGCAGACATAGCGTCTCTTACTGATATATAACCCCACTGTCCTCTTCTACGTCCGTGTAACTCGAGTATGCTCGGCCAACAGGCAATATCCCAAAGGGGAAACGGAGCCGAAATCATTTGCCGTTCCGAAATATTGATGCCTAAGGCTGTAAGGCAACTAAAATGCAGCCATCAATATCAGGCGACAAGGCATCAATAGTCTAAGGCTCCAAGGCAGAAATTAGAGGTATCAAGGCCACAAGGCCTCAAGGCCATAAGGCAACAGGGCAACAAGAGACACGATATCAGGCATCAAAACTATCCCCAATTGGGCATCTCCACCATTCTAATCTCATTCTCGTCTTGGTGGAATTCCACTCACACTTGCTTCCTTCGTGTGCGGTAGTGGAATTATGCATCACCCGCACTTTATCACATTGCAGTAGCCTGCATCGGTGGCCCATCAACATGCAGAAAAATGCCGGTGGCGGCCTGGGAATGACGAATCTATATTACTCCTGCATGAAGTCTCCCGCCATGCGGATATCCATCCCCGACTGTGTTTTGCCGGTTGACTTTCTACATCTCAACTCCCCTCAAAGCATTGATGGAAGATTGCCCTTTTGTTCCGGCATTTTACGGAATGAACTTGTTTACTATAACCAAAGTAAAGGACCACCACCGAGAAAGCTCGACATTTGAAGTCAACGATGGCCTTGGTGAGGCTAGAACCAACAAGTCTCTTCCGGGTGGTTCCGAATACCCCTTGGTCATTTACTCAGGCAATAGATCACCAACCTACTTTCTGCAATAATATCATGCGAGCTCATGATTGCTCCCACCCTCAACTCGTGATGCTGTCCAAGAGCGGGGTTTGGCTGCCACTTCGAGGACTAGCCAATCCAATGGGCGCAGCACTTGCAAGCGGCAGGTATCGTATTCAATATCAGGGAAGTCATCAGAGGTAAACATGACACCCTCGGGGAAGTTTCTGGTTTCGGTTAAGCATAATCTTGAGTGTCAACAAGTCCACAAGTCCACAATTAACCCCTATCGGGCGCCCGGTACCCAAGCGTCTGATCGTAGCTGGCCTAGTTCGATAGTAGCTCCAACTGGGGTGATGTTACGGTCCTTGTCAAAGGGCGAGTGGTACCGCGATGTGGCTCACCAGGTTCTAGACAGGCTAGACAGAGCAGATAGATGGGGGTTTAATTAGACTACCACCCCATATTGTCTGTTTCGGTATCTTCTTTTGGCGTGGAATAAGCTCCTTCTACGGCTTCGAAGCTTGATGAGCCAAGACGCCGTAATCCAAGCTTAACAGCAAAATGTCTCAGTATAGTGTGCAGATGGACCGAAAGTATGATTGATAGGGGCAACGTTACCCCATTCCCCCTTCCCCCTGATTCGTGATACGAATGAGTGGTAACTGATGCCTACGGAGTCCGACATTTTCCCACCTTATCGTGACCACTCAGCCGTCCAGGCTAGATGACAAAATCATCAGTCAGTCAAGTAGGTCGATACTAAATTTGGTTGGCTAAAATTCTGCACTGGAGTCGAAAGTCGAGGAGTAATGGCTGCTCGGCCGTCGACTTAATGGGTGGTCACTGGTGTATTGCTATCACCGAAATCCGAAGACGGTTCCACTGTGGACCACTTGGCCGGCGTTCCTGGCGCCTTACCAAAAACGCCTAATTCGTTTTTTCTCTTCTTTATTTCGCGCAGCTTTTCCAGCTGCTCTCATTTGACCAGAAGACCGACTAAAGATAGAGAGAGGCGTGGGGAGGTACTGAAGCCATTAATAATCGAAATCAAATTGGTCTCAGTGGAATTCAAGGAAGTAGAACTCTTCAAAGCTGCTGGAATATTCGGTGATGCAGAATCGCCCCCTCGCTTCCCCTCTTGTTCTTCACCAGTGATGAACAGCCCTAACTGTCAAGCACGTCCATCCAGCCTTCCATCCGCAACATCCTCAAACTACTAGCTACACCCTGATGGTCGAATTCGGTATTTTCCCGACTATCATTGCCACAAGGACTCTGCCAAGACGGAGGAATTGCTTCTTTACAGAATTTCAATCGCGAGGCCCACCAGCCCGAGTGGATGGACTACTTTAGACTACCGAGACTAAGTGCGCCGGCGCGGGCATCATGAAACGCCGTAAATCCCCCGACTCATTCCCAAGGTCCACCTATGACCTTCAATAGCCAGGCAGCAAGCACAGTGGACCATCCAGCTCACTGTCCACGAACAGGGGTCATCACCGCGATGGACAAACCATGTGGCTACTAGTTACTCCTCTCTCCCCTTCCAATCTTGGTTGTCATCGATGCCTATTACTCCATCCATGGTCCGATATGATGGATCCCCTTCGACCACCTGCTCGGTCAGTACCGACTTTAGCGCCGGTGGAGTGACCGAGAAGAATCAACGGTTTGGCTTGATAGCCCTTGGCTACTAATCATAGATGCACTTGGCCGTTTCATACTGATCATCCGTCCAATTTACCCAGAATGGGTCTGAGCCAAAGGCGAAGCTCTATCAGATTCTTGTCAGATGCTTCCGTCAACCTGACGAGTCAGTCTTTCCTATAAAAAGCCCCAATTCCATCCCGGTTGAGCTCTTCTGTATCAAACCATTCCTTCCTTTCCTTTCCTTTCCTTTTCTCTACATACCTCTCTCTTCACTTTAGTCTTTCTTTCCCCTTCTTAGCTGGTTCTAAACAGTTCACCATGAAGTACTCTACTATCTTCAGCGCTGCTGCCGCTGTTTTCGCTGGTTCCGCCGCTGCCGTCGGCGTGTCCGGCTCTGCTGAGGGTTTTGCCAAGGGCGTCACCGGTGGTGGCGATGCCACCCCCGTCTACCCCGACTCTATCGATGAGCTGGTCTCCTACCTCGGAGACGATGAGGCCCGTGTCATTGTCCTGACCAAGACCTTCGACTTCACCGACAGCGAAGGTACCACCACTGGCACTGGTTGCGCTCCCTGGGGTACCGCGGCCGCTTGCCAGGTTGCTATTGACCAGGACGACTGGTGCGAGAACTACGAGCCCGATGCTCCCTCTGTCAGCGTTGAATAGTATGTCCTTGCCTGCTGTCATCCGTTTTTGATCTCGCATCTAACTTGAATAGCTACAACGCTGGTATCCTGGGTATCACCGTCACCTCCAATAAGTCCCTCATCGGTGAGGGCTCCTCCGGTGCCATCAAGGGCAGGGGTCTCCGCATTGTCAGCGGTGCTGAGAACATCATCATCCAGTAGGTTACACTCGGTGTCATTAGGAAATTGCTCTAACGAAATCAGGAACATTGCCGTTACCGACATCAACCCCAAGTACGTCTGGGGTGGTGATGCTATTACTCTTGATGACTGCGACCTGGTCTGGATCGACCACGTTACTGTAAGCCTTCACTTCTTCACTTTTACCTAGATCAAGAGTATCAAGTTAACGAATGACAGACCGCCCGCATTGGTCGCCAGCACTACGTCCTCGGAACCAGCGCCGACAACCGCGTCTCTCTCACCAACAACTACATTGACGGTGTTTCCGAATACTCCGCCACCTGCGATGGCTACCACTACTGGGCCATCTACCTCGACGGTGACGCCGACTTGGTCACCCTGAAGGGCAACTACATCTACCACACCTCCGGCCGTTCCCCCAAGGTCCAGGACAACACTCTCCTTCACGCTGTAAGTTCTATCGCTGCCGGTCACTTTCGACTTTAACTAATCACCACCACAGGTCAACAACTACTGGTACGACATCTCCGGCCACGCCTTCGAGATCGGTGAGGGTGGTTACGTCTTGGCTGAGGGCAACGTTTTCCAGAACGTCGACACTGTTCTTGAGACCTATGAGGGCGAGGCCTTCACCGTCCCCTCCACCACCTCCGGTGAAGTCTGCTCCACCTACCTTGGCCGTGACTGTGTCATCAACGGCTTCGGCTCCTCCGGCACTTTCTCCGAGGACAACACCTCTTTCCTCTCTGACTTCGAGGGCAAGAACGTTGCCTCTGCTACGGCTTACACCTCTGTTGCCTCTAGCGTTGTTGCCAACGCCGGTCAGGGCAACCTGTAAATGAGTTAACTCATTTACACTAATAAGCAGTGGATTTATTCAGGGGACGCGGTGTTGTTGATAAGTTACCTTTCGTGTATCTATTTCTATAATTACTCATGGGGAGTGTTCACGACCCTAATGTGGTTGATAACCAGCCAACACAATGACATTATTCTCTGTCAATTGCTCTGCTCAAGTAGATCTTGTTCTGTTCACATTTAGCGACGAGTATACAATGCAAAAATCTGATGATAAGATAGCTGTCGGTAATTAAATTTTGCACCTACCCCAAAATAGGAACAAAGGCCTAATCTGGATAGCCGAGCCGGATATACTTCACCCCAAACAGTCCTTCAGGAGTAGATGCATCATCCTGAAATTGAATGTTCTTTGCATCCACACCGACTCAGGATTTACCCTTTTCTTTATGAAAACATGAAGTAGTAAAGCAACTCAAACATACATCAAGATATCACGATAACAATGCCCGGTACGGTATGTGCACATACTAGCTGCTATAAGGATCATGTTTGAACTTATTCTACACTTATTTAAGCCCATTTCACGAGCAAGGAAGACTTCTCGCATTAAGTTGGGGGATTGGCTCGAATAATCATCTTCATTATGCGATATCATCTACTACCGAACTCATTTGTGACCTCATTCTTGACGCACAGGATGACATAGACGAAACTTGTATATTTGTACGCGAAGTAGAGAACATACTTGAGAATAACAAACCAAGTCAAATACACTACAGCTTCTGTTGTCACTATACTTCAACACTTGGGCAGTGTGTCAGGTCTAGATGTTGTAAGCGTAAGGATGTGTATACACCACATGTCCATGTATCCCTATAGGGCTGTGCATTACTCCCATCCAGCGGAACCACTACTAGTAAACACAGATCAAACTCAGCTATTGGCCCAAAGAGGTAGCGTCGATGAGGTAGACGTGATATATAGAACATAGAAGGGGTCATAAACCTTAAATGAAGGGAAGTATAAGAGCCCCCCGTTTCTTGCAAGCGGAAATCTTTTACTCTTTCCCTTCTTCAACTACCTAATCCTTCACTTACTACGCTTGAAGTTCAAATATAAGAACACACTTCTAGCTATTATACTTGCTCTTGCTTTTGCGCTTGCAAACTGCTATCCATCTACTCTTCTCTTTTCTCTAACCAAACAAACCACTCTCTTTTTACGACCAACAACAGTCGAAATGGAGAAGATCGTGTCCTTTTCCAACTGGCTCAAGGTAGTCAAAGCCAAGAGCCAGCCAGTCGTCTCTATGTATGTCTCTATGTCTAATGGCAACGACAATGAGCCGCCGAAGAAGAGGCAGAAGGTGTCACATCATTCTCCTTTTGCCGTTGATGGTGTTGTCGAGGAGCCTACTACCCAAGACGACGAACAGAGCATCCGTGTTATTGAAGGAGAAGTCGTCGAGTTTATGGGGATTGATGACTATGAATTTGGTGCTCCGTTGAAGAGAGTGCCTACGCCTCATCCTAAGAAGAACAAGGGTCAGTATGATGATGATGACGAAGATGAAGAGGGGAAGTGATTGAATGATGTAACTTGCCTTCTTTAAGGTATCTCTATGATGTATTGCTCTTGGTTAATCTGCTGTATTGGTGTTTGAAGCGATGTTGTTTGTCTTTTGATACCGCCTCTTCTAGTATGACAATGTTTGTTAGCGAGATGGTTTTGGTGTCTCTTTTGAGCTGGATGTAGTATCTCAACTAAATTGCTTGTGTTGGCCTTGAATGAATTGGTGTGATTTCCACCTCCGTCTTTCTTATGCATAGTAACCCGTAGTTACTGGTCAGGAAAGTAGATGGTGGATGTCGTGAAGCTGAAGTTCCTTCCCGTTTAGTTTAGCCATCCCACCGACTCATATCTTGCACAATGGGTAGCCTTCTCATCTACATGTTCATCGGTATGTGAAAATCGTTCAGTACATGCATTCAATCGTTTCCTAATATCACATCGCACTCTGCTATACATCATTTCACAAACAACGAGCTGACACCTCCTAAAGCAGAAGCCCCGACCATAACTCGCCATAGCATGCGAAACCCACCTACAAGCATCTCCTTCTGATCCCTGCTCTGCTGCGATGAGGAGGCCTCGCCTGCTTGGAAATCAAAGTGACTTCTCTCTGCGCCCTCCTCCCTCACTATTCGATGCAAAATGATCGCCCCGCCAACAGGAACAGCAATACACATCCCCCACGTCCGCAGACAAGAGTACATGAGGATGCTTGATACTGAGTAGTGCTCACTATCTCTGCTCGGCTGGTGTATGTGGTGCACCCCTCGATGGTACCCAGAAATAAGGAGGGAGTGGCCTATTCCTGCACCAAGCAAGATGAAAACCCATACTTGAGGTGGAGTGCTGTCGTCTAGGATAGTGAAGAAGCCTGTCGCAAGGACGCTGCACAACCATCCGATCCGGACCATCCAGGGAAAGATACTCGGGTTTCGCAAAAGTCTTACCCTTGCTGTCAGAATGAGCGCTAACAACGCCGGACTGACGACCGTGAGGAGACTGAGCCCTTCGAATACAGACGGCAATTCTTGGATCAGTCTTAGATACAGGGCACAGTTGAGGAGATGGCAGGATAACTATCGCAAGTCAGTGATTTTCGTCCGTTTCCACAAGCTGATAACTTACCAGGAATCCGTGCAGCAAGCTACTTAGGTACAACATGGTCCTTGCGATGCTGCTGAAAATGATCGACGAGAAAAGCGGGTGGACAGACCACAGACTCTCATACAGGACTAGGACGATGATCGAGGCTGCCCCAGCACCAAGAACTACCAAAACGTGCCAGTTAGTCCATTCGTATAACATCCCGCCCCAATTGACGCCTATGAGAAGACAGCCTATTCCCATAAAGGTCAACACGGCACCCTGCCAGTCAAGCTCGCACGCCTTGCACTTTGCGATACGCTTGTAGGTCCGCAACTCAACTGCGAACGGAATGACCAAAAGTCCCAGTGTGCAGAAAACAAGACTGGCATAAAAGGTCCAGACGGCGTGATCGACAAGCAACCCACCGACGATCAGGCCAACAATGGCCCCGACCACTCGAGTCTGAAAGGCATACCCAGTAATTCGAGCCTGGTGAGCATATGGGATGACTTCATCTATCATCAGAAGCGAGGTCGCAATTACTCCTCCACAGCCTACGCCTTGGACAAACCGCCCTGGAACCAGACAAGCTAAGCTCATCGAACCACTACAGACCCCCGTTCCCACTGTGGCCAGCACAGCAGCTCCAAGGGAAATAGGCCCTACCCCAAAAATTGCTGCGAGCATGACAGAGAATGGCTGGCTTGCCGCACTAGCCAGAAGGTATGATGCCTCAATCCATAGTGTGTTTCCGAGTGGCTGTTCAGATGTGGCTGATAGATTCTGCTCTATCCATATCAGGTGATCAGACGTTTAGATGAGGACGGACATATGAACACACATACTGTTATCAGGGGAAGCACTACGGTCGCATTGAAGGCATCCATTGTCATCAATAAAGAGACGCAGGTCAGGACCAGCCATTCTTTAACACCGAGTTTCCATTCCGCGACCAGATTCGCCGCGGCATTGTGGCGCAGATGCTCTGCGCTGGCAACCTCGACCAAGTTCTGAGAACTAGCACAATTGCAAAGTTGCGGCTCCAGGCCATCCTTCGCATGGCTGAATTCAATATACTCAACTCCCATAGGGAATGGTACCGCAGGTCTCTCGTGAGCACGCTGAACAGTTTCCACGGCACGTGGAGGAATACGCTGGTCAAATAGGACTTCACACTAGGCTATCATTGTTCTGGAAGGGGTCTGCTACAGCAATCGAAAAGGACAGATGATGAGAGTTAGAAATGCAAGGGGCAGGGCACAGACCGCATGGTAGAGGCACATGTTCCTGGGGAGATACAGGCACCCTAAGCTGAACATGGGGATGAGGGCTGGTTACTGGGCAGCTGTGACGATTGGCTCAGCACAACTATGATACACGAGCTGCCTGATTGGTGGTCCTCACATTCCTCCGTCCTGGAAACTCAAGGTCCAACTCTGGCTACTGGGGCAAAGGGGCTGCCGCGCAATGACTGGTATGTGAGCTCTGACCTCGGTGACTTAATCCTGGAGCAGTGATCTAAAGAGTTGTAGAAGAGTTGCTCCATGCCATCCCGGAGGACACCATTCACGTGAGTGCATGTAACCAATCTCTCTATAGACGAGCAGGAAGCACATAGCCTCCGATATCTGCAATAAACTTCATTGCTTTCGCCATGAAATCCGCAACGTCTTGACCTAGCCATGATGGGAGCAATGCCATCCTTGTCGACTCCATCTCTCTGAGAAATCTTCCAGCAACCTAGCACATAAGTCGCTTAGTGCGACTGTACATCACAATCACTTGTGCGATTCAGTGTACTCACCAGCATACAAGAGCCCCTTCGATCCGTATCCATCCCGACCTGCTCAATAACCTCCGCCACCCGTTCAGGAGAGTTCGCTTCGAGCCCAGCATCCTGCCAGCTCTGAGACAAACCAGCCGTCATTCTAGTCGGGGTCATAAACGGTGCAACGGCATTAACCCGAATGCCATACTTCTGCGCCGTCACTTGTGACGCCCGAAGCAACCCCACAACACCATGCTTGGAAGCCACATAAGCCGTGACACCCGTTCCTCCAAAATACCCCGACGTAGAAGCCACCAGCACAATTGACCCGTTCTTCTTCTCCTTCTCTTTCATGTGATACATTGCCAATCGCAGCGCTTCACACCATCATCAACACCATTAGCACAACACCCCCCCAGAAAACTCAAGAAAACAAGAAAAGGTAAACATACTACTCAAAGTCCCCAGCAAATTAACATTCACCACCCTCCTCGCCTCCAAACCCTCCCTCAACTCCCCCGTCTCATCAACATCCTCCAAATCCAAAACAGACGTAGACTCCATCATCCCCGCATTCGCAACCACCACATCCACCCCATCATATTCCTGCGCAATTATCCTAAACAGACGTGACATTTGTCCCCAGTCCAGAATATCAGCGGGAAGAAAGACAGCCTTTTCCGGATGCGGGAATGTACTCTGAATCAGAGATTCAGTGGTCTCTTGGTGAGTGGGCAGATCAGTGAGGATGATGGTGCTGGTCGGGTGGAGGGCGTTGAAGTGCCGCGATATGGCTAGGCCGATGCCCCCTGCAGCGCCGGTTATGAGGATTGTTGCGTTGGTTGTGGTCATTATATATATATATATATATACATATACTAGTTGGGTTTGTAGTTGGTTATGGGATGCGTGTGTATGTGGATTGATTATATGATAAGTACTAAGTGGTGTGATGAGGGGGGGGTGAAGGATGATGAGGAAATGCGGGGTTGTCGGTTATTGCTACTGTAGGTAGTATGATGTAAGGAGTTCTTATGGTTGTCAATATGATGGATGGTGAAAGGAAACCTGCTTGGATTAATGAATCTGGTTTCTGATGAAGTCGAACTATTGATTGTTTTGCTTTAATAGGATACTATGATGCACAGGTCCTTGGTCTGCTTCACGTTTATATACACTGTCAATTAGGGACGAATGCCACCGCATACTCCTCACAACATGGCAACAACTTCAAACTATCTATCGGGTATATACATCAATCAATCAATCAGTCAGTCAATCACTCATGCCTCATCAATCAATCAATCGATCGATTTAATCCACCTTATCGCGCGACGGCGGTCTCGAAAGCCGCGACACCTCTGCCGACGACTTGACACTATGCGCGGTACTTATAGCATGGAACGAGAAGTCCAACTCGCCTACTAGGGCTTTGACGTCCCTGAACCAAAGAAACAACACTCATTAGCAACTCTCATTCCAGGAACCTTAATAAAGTAGTGGAAGAAAGGGAGGGAAAACCACTCACCTCATCAATCTCTCCACATCACCCACGATGCAACGTGTCGAGATCTGCAGTACGGAAAACGTAGCGAACCCTGGTTCTGCGATGTGTCGCAGACTGAGAATATCTTTGTCAAGCGCCTCCAGACGCTTGGAGAAACTGTATGGACGGGGTGTTTTCAGATACGGAGGTAGCGGTTGACGATTTGTTATGCTTGCGGATAGGAGACACAGCACGGTGGTGATTTCGTGGGTTGTGACGCGGGCGCTGGCGACTAGTCTTTTGAAGTCGTGGACCCAGGCGGTGTCGGATTCGTCGTCACCGTCGAGTTGGAGGAGGGTGTCGGAGGCGTAGCCTAGAAGACTGAGGTAGCTTACGATGCTGGTGGTAGTTAGTATGGGGGATATCATGATGGATAGTAAAGGGGACACGCACTTTTCGATGCAAGTTATGATACTGTTATATCGTTTTTTTGGAAATCGACCGCCGATGGCGACTTCCCAGTTCAGGAAGCCGGCATACGTTCGGAGGTTGTTTAGCATTAGCATTTGCTTTGAGAACACCTTGTTACGCGCCTTCAGAAGCCGGCGGCCTGATGATGTCTTCAGTGCTAGATCACCCTCGTCGCCGCGCATGCGCGCATTTACGGTCTCGTGGATAACGGAGTAGTAGTTGGCTAGGAGGTACAAAGAGGCTCCTAGACTTTGGCGTAGGACAGAGTGTTCCGAGATTGGATAGGGGAAGAATGTCCATATGAAGGCCACCGCTATACCAGCGCTCACAGTGGCCAGTCGATACGGGCCCAGGAGGTAAATTGGATAGTACTGCTGTCCATTGGAAGTGGCCACCTCTTCTCCGATCTTACGCACCTCGAGCTCGTAGCCCACAATCATCGAGGTAGAGATGATTGTGATGATTCCAATGATACGGAAGCGGAAGATCTTGATCGGCACGTAGAAAACACACGTCAAGAATATGAACAGGAATACGATGATTCCAGGGGTCTTCTGCCCCGGTATATACCATGCCAGAAGACTGAGCACCATGGCCAGAACCGTACCGAGGAGACGAAGAACGAAGCCGAATATGCTTTGCCCGGAAGTGGGTGACATGCTGAGGTTAACCATGATCATGGCCCAAACGAATCGCTGCTTGACAAAGAAGTCTTGCGTGTCGTGAAGGAAAGCAACCACAGCAACGGTCATCGTAGCGCATGCAACTCGGAATCCATATGCCGACTCAGGAGAGCGCAATGCCGTGGGTATGAGGCGAATCTTGTCACCGATTTTCTCCAACGTATTCTCCGGCGGCAAGTGTTCCGGGTCCTTTCGGTGTTTATAAGCCTCGCCCAGTTGAAGGATGTTGTTCTGTGAGTTGATGTCACCACCCAAGTTGTCGTCCTCATGTGAGTCCTCCGCCTTGAAAGCGCTGATGAACCATTTCAGCAGACGCTTTGAGCCGGGAATTACGAGACGCTTCCGTGCGAGCTTCCCACTTGCAACCTTCTCGTCTGCAAACTGGATAAAATCATGGACAACGTGGCCAGTGGATTCGAGCAGCTGCTCCACCTGTGATATAGTCAGCATCAGTAGACATCAAGTATGAGAGCAAGCTTACATAGAGAATCAAGTACAGCTGCCGTCGGCTCCTGTCTCGGCCGACTCCAAACTTGTCATCAGGAATATCGTCCACATCCAAATGTACAGACGACGGGTGCTCGAAAAAGTCAGGAGGCAGGATTATCCCCTTCTCTTCGCTCCAAGTTCGCAAGGCAACCCGCTTGGCATACTTGAAGTTGCGAAGCTTCTTCTCGTAATACTCGCCGAAACCTTGCTCGCCCGGTTTCGGACTAGCCGTTGCCTCCACATCTTCCGACTCTTTGCCCGCTTTCGATGGTTTTGGCGGCTTTGTTAGCTCAAGCTGAAGAGACACATGATGCAGACCCTCGTCAATGGTGTGGATCATTGAGCTGAAAGGATCATGGACTGCTCTCATGATCTCGTTCCACTCCAGTCTCACCCTCTGGCGTACCTGGTCGGGAATTTCTGCCCCGGTCATGTCAATGGGCTGGTTCCATTTGTTGTAGTCAGATAGGCGCTGGAATATGTCCACGACAAAACTTAACCCGACTACGGGTATCATGATCTGGCGCAGGTGTCGGAAGATGGCTTGGAGATCGTCTGGCCCAAGCTTCCCAATTGCAACTTCGCGCTTGGCGAATGTCAAATCCCCATGGATTTTGGCATGAAGGTCTGTGACTTTCTGACAGGCAGTACGGATAGCCTGCGCTTCCGGACTATACACCTTACCCTTATCGGTAATCTTCTCTACGGTCGAATCGTACGTCTCTGCCCTCCCGAACATGTCGTCCTTTTCCAACGTTTCGAAGTACGCCGTGTGTGCATTGAGGGCAGCACGCAGACCGCCGATGTAGCCTGCCATCTGCTTGAAGACGATGCCTCGGGTACTTTTGGGAAGTATGAACAATGAGACACCCGTTGCCACTCCCAACCCGGTCAGGCATGCTTCGAGCAATTTCTTGACGAGCGTAATCGCAGCAGCCATGGTCCCAAGCCTAGAAGCATAAACAAACGTAACATTGGCAACAATCGAGTAAATAATCACGGGAAACTGGAATTGCTGAAATTTGGCTCGAAAGGTGTGAACCAGGTAGATCTCAAAGAACAACCAAACGCCACTGACGGCTGCTGCAGACGAGTTGTATGCTGTGCTTCCGTCGGCAGCGGCAGCAGAGGACTCAGAATGCTCCCGTGCCTTGACACACGAGTACATCATTAGTAGAGCAACAGCTGATGCAACACAGACAGCTAATACGTCGAGGACCATCATCTGAATGAACTTGGCCCGGGGCATGATTGAGAATCCCAAGACGGAAATGATGGCCACGAGATATCCCACAGTATTGAAAAGCGATGCCACAGCATCCGCTTGATATCTTCATTTTGTTAGTCTGGCATAAGTAGCAGAGAATTGTGGGTGAACTTACATAGCTACACAAATTGTTGGTGCAAGGGCACCCCTGTGAATTCAAATCAATACGAGCTCGGCAGCTAAGAGACACAGAACATACTTCATCATAAGAAGCAGAGTCGGCATATCCAGTTCCAAGCTCTTCCAACCCCGTTTCAGCTTGCTGAAGAGCTTCCATTCGCGGTTCCGTCGTCCATCATCTTCACCGGGTAAGACCCGCGAGGAGGACTGGTCCGAGTCTACCTGAGCTGCCATCGTGAAGTGTATGTACACCTTCCCACGACAAAGCTTTTTTTCGCTCGATCTCACCCCTGAATGTCAGATAGGATTGATCTAAGAATCCGGGGCACGAGCCGGCCCCTCATCCACGGCCTCACTTCCCCAGACCACGTGATGCGATCGGCGACGCCAGATGCAACTCGGCTAAACTCTCGCGGAGTGCAGATTGAACGCCTATTGGACTGGGCGAGGAAGAAGACAGCAGGTAGTTGCGTAAGCTGGAGTGTCTCCGGCACGGATTTGTGTGGCCGCGGGGGGATTTTCGCTTCGGTTCTTGCTTCGGAAAAGGAAGAAAAGAGTCCAGAGAGGGAGAAGTTTAACCTTCGCAACAGTCGAAGTAGTGGCGATCGACCGCCGACTTTCCCAAGTGGATCCTTGGGCCGTCTGCCAAGAGCACAACCAGTTTTTGCACCGAGTCGGTGATTTGTTGCCTCTGTTTACCGATAAGCTAGTCTAGGTTGTGCTCGTGTTGACTGGGTCGCTTTACCCAGCAGATGTAGTAGTGAAGATAAGAGGAAGCTTCAGACTTGCAGAGTGAGATACCAAGACTCGGATCTCGGTAACTTGACGGGCTCCGGACTGAACGGAGATGCCGCGTGGTGCCTGGAATTGGCTGGAATGGTTGGAACTGCCCGGATGCTTGGTGGATGGACCCACTGCCATGCAGGAATCGACATCATCGTATTGGAAGTACGTAGTCGACCTGTTGAGGATTAGAACAACAATCATGTCGGTTTGGATAGACAAATAAATGGGTGGAAAGAACTGGCATTTTCAAATTGATCAGGGCGCAGAAGATGAGAGAGGGAATGCTTGCTTTTTCTTGAGCAATGAAGACCTGGATATTTGTAAGGAGTAAATTTATTCGTGGCAGTCAAGGCAGGTGACCTGAATGTCAACTCCTGCTCCAATTCAGCCTCGATAATCAATCGCAATGAGAATCATTATCGACAGTCGCTCTTTTATGTTAGCCTTCCAATAGTCGAGCGGTCGCTCATCACAACTGTCTGTCTCCACAATCTTGAATAGCGTTGTGGGTACGAATCTCTTCGAGGGATTTGTTTTTTGAACTCCTTCTTTCTCCTCCTCTCTGCCAGTTACATTCCCCCTTCATGCTTATCGCGCTTGAAGGATGTCAAATTCTTGTTGTTATAACCTATTTGACAGAGAAATTGCAATGATACTTCATATACCACGTCCATTGACAACTATTTACATACAGTACGACCATCTAGTCTATGAACTCTAGTACTCAGGCCACTCAGGGTCAACCTGCTCTTTCCAGGCACGAAATCCTCCCCGGATATCAGCCACGACCCTCTTTCCTCCTTGATCCAATCCCAGCTCTTTCAGCTTCTTAACAGCAACCTGGGAATCATTGCCCAGTCGACACACCACATACACGGGGTCAGTAGACTGCGATGACGCTACGTCCGCCGGAACCCATGGAGGTAACGCAGGCACACCATCGGCCGACGAGTCCCCGTTACTCATAGCGCTCGACGAGGAAGCCAGAATCGTAGATATCGGGATATTGATGCTATTGTCCAGACTACAGATGTCGTACTGGACCTTCTCCCTGACATCGATGATCGTCGGTTCCTTTTCCTCCTTGCCGTGATGCCTTGTACGATACTCGCGCGGTGTGATGCGCTCCTCGGGTGAGAGCAAGTTCTCTGGATCTGCGCTCCCGCAGAAGAAGATGTAGTCGGTAGAACCAGAACGTACAGTATCCACCGTGACGCTGGCCTCGGCAGAGCAGACCGCGCAAGCTGGCCGACGAGAGCGAAGTTTGATCGTGCGGAAGAGAGGTGTAGAGTATGCGGAGAAGATGTGCAATGATGGCGGCGGGGCTGTGGATGTTTCATCCGCGGTAATTACCTTGATTGCTTCTAGGGCCTGCAAAACGCCCATTGTTCCTACCACGGGGCCCACAATACCCCCATCCGCGCAGCTTGTGACAGTATTCGCTGGAGGCGGCTTTGGAAATACACAGCGGTAGCAAGGACCTCCGGTCTTGTCGCCTGCAGGTCGGGGAGGGTTGTTCAATACCATGAGTTGGCCTTCTGTGCGCAGAGCAGACGCCGACACCAGTGGTTTACCCAGGAGCACCGCAGTATCCGAGATGAGATATCGAGTCGCGGGGTTATCCGTGCAATCGAGAATCAGGTCGTAGTTGCTGAAGATCTCTGGGGCAGCTTCAGGCGCTAGATGTTCCCTGTGAGCGATGTATTTGGAGTGAGGGTTCAGCCTATGATAAGCAGTCCAAGGTCAGCATACTGCACAAATAGTAGTAACTGAATCACTGGTGTCAACTCACTCCTTCAAGTACTCAATAGCACTATCCACCTTCAGCTTCCCGATATTCCTTGTCCGATGTAATACCTGACGATGAAGGTTCGACGACTCCACAGAATCTCCATCCACAAGTCCGAGCATGCCAACACCTGCTCCAGCAAGATACAAGGCTGCTGGACATCCCAGCCCACCAGCTCCTACAATCAACACCTTCGCCGACCGGAGTTTCAGCTGCCCTGCGTTGCGAAAGTACTGGTCAGTAATCCTAGATCTCCCAAACACAGGGGAGGGGCACGGTTCACGAACCTTGTATTCCTAGCTGTGGCACGATCATCTGCCTCCCATAGCGTCGATACTCTTCGTCTAGAAGGGGCCACCTCCTCTCGAATCCCTCTTCAGCATCCGCTGCATTCTGGATTTTGTGGCTCGCGGCAGCCTGTTCTGCGACTTCGAGCTCACGCTTCAGATCGGCAAGTTTGGCTTCAGTAGCAGCAATTTGCGTGCGCAAAGATGCGCACGTCTGTTCGAGTCCGTTCATGGACAGAGTGTCTGGGTATCTCGAATCCACAATCCCTGTTTGAGGTATGCTCCGGCATGCCTGACGGAGGCGCGCCCCCGCTCGGAAGACTTTCTCCATCCATCTTATCAGCCTATCTGAGGCTAAACCATTTCTGGTTATCACATTGACACCTGGATTGTCAGGCCAATATCTGCCGTCTTGATACTGAACTGCGTCTTCCACCACATATCCCAAAGTGCTTCTTTATTAAAGCTATATAATGATAACTACAAACCCCAAAACCAAATGAAGGTAATTCACTGCGCATATACCAAGACTACGACCCATTTTACCTAATTATCCACCTTCAGAGATCGCTTGAGCTTATTACGGACCAGTGTCTTTTGCTCGAATGCATATGCCATTCCTATCAGCTCTTCTTCACTCCATTTTGGACCCAAAAAGCTGATGCCAAAAGGGATACCAGGGGCACGCTGAGTTAGGTCACCGCGGGTGTTGTATGCCACTGGTGTCTCATCCGGATATGCTCCCAGAGGAACAGCGATACCTGGGGTACCAACAACAGCTGGGATGTCGAAGCCCACAAGAGTGGGCAGAATGACAGCGTCGAGTTTGTCACGGGACAGCGCTCCTAAGAGTCCTCCTTCCCCTCCATAATAGAGGGTTTGCTGATACAAGGACCAAAAGCTCGGGGATGTGTTGTTCATGCCCAAAGCAATGGTTTGATCCCACACCCCCGTGTCGCGCGACGGGTAATCTTCCAATGCGCTATGCTGGGTGAAGCTCCTAATGTCTTCAAGGCTATAGAGGCCGTTTGGGTTCTGCTCCAGATTCTTCAGATAGCTTTTGATGTTTGTCGAAAAGTCAGCAGCCACAACTATGGCCGGACTCAAGCTGCCATAAAAGTCACTGTACGCTGTGAAGTTCGCATTATCCACGACTATAGCATCGGCAGCGCTTATTACAGTGATTGCTTTTTCGAATGCCGAAACTATCGGGGCACCTGCGGGGCCTAGGTAGTCGATGACATTTCGAGGGATACCAATACGCTTGCCCTGTAGCCCCGACAGCTTGCAGGCTGCCAAGTAGTCGGGCAACTTTGCTGCAAATGGCGAAGCCAAGGTATAATTATCCTTTTCATCTAGGCCAGCAATTGCTTGCAACAACATAGCTGCGTCTTTGACTGTCCGAGCCAAGGGTCCAATGGTGTCCTGGCGCTCGCTAAGAGGGATGACCATGTAGCGTGAAGTAAGTCCAACGGTTGGCTTGATTCCGACGATGTTGTTCCTTTCGCTTGGAAGCAGTATACTCCCACTGGTCTAGTTTACCGCAGTCAGTGCCTATTTCATACACAAAAAAAAGTATCTTCCAACGTACCTCAGTTCCCAGAGCAAACGTACTGAGACCCAGATCAGTCGCAACAGCACTGCCACTCGAACTTCCATTCGGGTCCTGGTCAGGATAGTATGCCCCGAACGTGTATCCGCGCCGCGCATTCCAACCATTTGACGAGTTCATCGAACGAAAATTGGCCCATTCCGACATACTAGTCTTGCCCAGGATGACCAAACCATTTTCCCTGAGCTTCGTAGCCACAGTTGAATCGGCAGGAACCTTGGCTCCAACAAGCGCCCAAGAGCCAGCTAGCATTTCGTCAGCCAACGCAATGAATCCGATCAGAATGAAGGCATAATACCTGCTGTTTGCATATTATCTTTCGTGCCAATCATGTCTTTCAGCAAGACTGGCAGGCCATGCAGCGGACTACAATAGTCAATCAGCCACCCACCCAATACTATTACAGATACAGCAACTTACCTTCGGATATGCCCCTGATTCCTCTCGCGGTCGAGCTGCTTCGCTATACTCAGCGCATCGGGGTTCAACTCGAGGATCGTACCAAAATGCACATCAATCTCACTGATTCGAGCAGTATACGCCTGTAACTGTCAGCATCCCGCCGGCACAGTAGTACAAAATACAAGTGATAGGGCAGAAGTCACTAACCTTGACCAAACCAACACTATCGAAGCACCCTTTCCTAAGACCCTCTTGAAGCTGCTCTGCTGTTGCTTCAATTAGCCGTGGGATCCGACACTCCTTCGCTCCATGTGAGGCCGCGTCCGCCAGCATGAGACAATGTAGCATGAAAAGGGTCGCAAAGACCCAGTATCTCCAGTCGAGCAACATCGCTGAGGGTTGGCCAATCTATTCTGATCTCGGGATGATGTACCAGGAAAAAGAAGCCAATTGTCGATGACTTTACTAAAGAGTAAGTAGGGATTCTGTCCGTCTACTCCCTCGCTCACCTTAAGCATCACCAACTGGTCTATCCTTCACCGCAACTTGACACCACGATGAGGTACTATGGAAAGCCTCACCATCGATAGTTAACCGAAACAGGGGCGAAAGTAATAGATGGATAAGGAAAGTACAACTGACCGCCAGCTCAGCCTCAAAGCTGAGTTAACGAGTGAAGTTAATCATCATAGTCAAATTATTAGATAGTAAAAAGGTCTAACTCTATTTTTGCTCATTTCTTGCCAACTTTGTTTACCATCTGCACTACTAAATTACTTTCACTTAACATTATCGACATGCCCACATCTCAGAACCTAATTACAGAACTCCCGTCAATTCAAGTACACCCCCAATCTGCCAACATAACCACCTATTAAGGAAATTACAAAAATGAAAACAGACAAGACTGTGCCACCGAGATTAACAACCACCTCATGTCTCAGCCCAACACGAGCACATCTAAGAATAGCACCAGTCCATCAATCTCGGAGTGTTTAGGGTTATACGGGGAAAGGAAAGAAGGTGGGGGTGAAAAAATAAAGCATTTAAAAAGCAGCGGCAAGGCTTATTCAACAAGTTCATTCAATTGCCGGTCAATAGCGGTGGTGTGGTACTAGAATTGGAGACATTGGAATTAGGACTAGATACTACCTGGTCTCGATGCTAACTCTTCTGGTTGAAGACCGGAGTCGGTCTATTTAGTGAGAATTTAACGATGTCTGAGATTCTATTGAGCGGAAGTCTCTCTATTGAGGAGTTGGTTGTTGTGGTCAATAAAATTATGCTCGAGTTTGTATCACTCTGTTATCAATGGTTTATTTGTGTTGTAGTCTACAATTTTGGATCCTGGTGAGACTCGGTGACTTGCGATTCCATGATGATTTCCCTTTATCCCGAGGCATCAGTTCTGACGAATAGTTCTAGCCTGTTCAAAACTAACTGTTCTTGTGTAGTACTTTCTACATCAGGAGACGGCTGGGTCTACCGTGGCTGAAATATAATCTTCTCAGTTCTACCAGGACAAGTTCGTTGGACGAAGGAATGGGGAAAGAAACCATGCATAGTATCACACAACGTCAGTCCAGCCGGTGTTAGAATCATCTCGAGATCCTAGTAATAAACAAAACCCGATTCTATGAAGACCGATATATAAGCCCCCATCTAACATCTAGATCTATGCTGATTCGCCCAACTTTGAGACCATCTAGTCATACCCAAAGACGGGTTATTTATTTCATTCGTACAAGGACTGATCTAGCCCAGCTAGACCTTGTCCTGCTCATGGCGAACACGCTCGGTCTCCTCATCTACGTCTTCGATGTGGGAGGAGCCGCGCTTGTGCATAGTATGTTCCACCGCAGCACGGCGGTCCGCCTCGTTGACAGCGCCGAAGAGGATGTCCATGTCCTCGAGACTGCGGCCCTTGGTCTCCTTGGCGAAGACGATGACGAAGACACACATGGCAACGCAGAAGATACCAAACATGAGGAAAGTCCGCCAGCCGATGTTATGGACGGCTTTGGGGGTGATTTCGGTGACGACGAAACTCCAGAGCCACTGGGATGTGGCTGCCAGACCGACACCGTATGAACGTAGCCGTGTTGGGAAGATCTGTCGGGCCTGTTAGATAATTTTGTCCAGAGGAGCTCAGTGACGGTTTTCTTACCTCGCTCACATACACCCAGGGAGTAGGGCCCCAGGAAGCCGAATAGCCGATCACGTAGAGATAGATCATGACCACCATGGCGATAGAAGCCTGGGAGACACCACCAGCGCTAGTGTCCGGAGGGTGCGTGGCCAATACAGCGCCAATGATGAACATCATGCTCGCCATCCAAATGGATCCGCCGACCAGACTGAGCTTCCGACCCCAACGGTCGATACCAACGAACAGGAAGATAGCCGTCGCTACAACCTTCACGGTTCCGTAGACGCCGGTAGCGAAAAGAGACGAGTTAGTCGCGCTAAGTCCGACAGTTTGGAAGATCTCCGGAGCGTAGTATCCGATTGAATTGGTGCCCGTAAATTGTTGTGAAAGCATGAGAGTGAAGGCAAATCCGAAGCGTTTGAGGTTACTCGGCTGGATGAACTCCTTGTATGTCAGCCCCTCGGTAGCTGCTACCTCTTCATCGATGGCTGCCCGGATCTCAGCAAATTCTTTCTGAACCACTTCGCTATCAGGAGACTCGTTTCTGATGTACGCGAGAGAATGAAGAGCTTCTTCATGTCGTCCTTTACCAGCCAGCCAGCGAGGAGACTCCTTGAGGAAGAAAAGCCCCAGTAGCATAAGACCGCCAGGAATCAGCTGAACAGCGACGGGAACACGCCATTGCTTCGTGCTTGAGGGAATGTGCAAGGATACACCATAGTCCAGCCAATAGGCGAAGGTACTTCCAATGACCAGGAACTCTTGGAACATTCCAGCAACTCGGCCTCGAATGCTTGGGGGGCAGTTCTCGCTCACGAACACAGGCGTGATACTGGACATTCCACCAATTCCCAAGCCAGCTATGACACGACCACCATAGATCTGTCCAATGTGATGCTTCGAAGCAACTTGAACAGCGGCTCCGATGAGAAATACGACGGTGAAGACCATCAGTGCATAGCGTCGGCCAATGCGCTCGTTAAGGGGGGCAGCGAAAATGGCGCCGAAGAAGCAGCCCGCGGTCAGCAAGGACACAACATTGGATGAGATGTCGGAGCTCTTGGAGGAAGCAAAACCAGAAGAGCCAGTCGGTATTCCAAAATCTTCCTTGAAGCTAGTCAGTGAAAGAACACTTCCCATAACACCCGTATCATAGCCTAGTAGTCAACAAGCGTTAGTTCACAGAGCATATCTGATTCCCGAGTGTATGCATACCGAAAAGAAGTGACCCCGAGTAGGCCACTGCTGTGAGGAGGTAAACGCGATAGTTCTTGAGGAGACTCATTATGGGAGGATTGTCCAAAGACTGGTAGGCAATTGACAATTGATCCTAGCAGCACAGGGCATTCCCAGGGAAAGCAAGAGAACCAAGGGAGAGGCCGAAAGTCTCACTTCCCGGAGGTCATACGAATATTTAACACAGTCGTCTCCATCTTACTAAACTGTGTAGGGACAGATCCCGAAGGCTGGAGAGCATGCTAGAGAGTATTCAGTCGTGCCGAGCAGAAACCCGATAGGCTCTGGCGAGGGAACAACCCCGAACATCAGCGACCATGATACCCGCACACCCGCAGAGACAAACCCCATCTCTCCCCGCACATTAAGCTGGATCCAGCAATTCCGGGGGAAGGGAGTGAGTTGGTGGCCCACGGTGGATACATCCGGAGAAATTGTGCGGAGATGCTAGGCGGGTTTTTCCGTCCACTGAGGAGCGTTGCTGCACTACGCTAGAGACCGACTTGACTGCGACTGGTAGATTCAGCGGTAGCTCTGCTTATTGGGGTAGTAGTCGTCTACGAATATCATGCCATGAGTGATGGCAAAAATCTGCTCTATGACGTGCGGACTTAATCTGATCCATGATGACGAGGTTGCAGCATTCAGAAGGATGCATCCATGTTGTTGGACGGAGCCTGAGAAGAAGCTGAAATATCCCGAATGACCGATGCCGATCCCGTGAGTCAAAGCATCGGGCATCTTATCATTGCTTCCTCATTGGGTTGATCCTCGATAGAGCGTGGGAATAATATAGCGACCAGCCGCGCAGATGTCTTTGAAGTGAGAGGGAGTCGGACTCGATGGCCTGAGTCTGGCGTTACTAGCGCATGTGTCTTGGGACTCACCGCTGCAGTTCTTCCGGCATAGTGCCCCAGTGTTGTAAATTGATGGCTGATACTAATGCAACTGCAGCTAGCTGCTATAACCTGATGTGTGTATTAGTGTTCAACACCTTCTGTGAGTGGATGATGGTGGTCTTGTTGAACATAGCAAACAGTGTATAAAAAGCGAAACATACACGCGACCGCCTCTTTTCTGCAAGGAGGCGCTCACTTATCAGTCAGTTCCAGGATTCGAGTTCGTTGTGCCAAGCACAAGCGCGTCGAGTGGCGTTTCTTCGAATATCGAACAGCAAGTCAAGCTTCGGCCTGTTTATTCAGAACCAGTAGTGCTTTAAACCACAGGGAAGACGTGGAAATTCATAGACATAAGTCTCACAGAAGATTCAATGTGCTCGCCATCCAGCATTAGGCATGCACCTAGCGAGTATGGCCCTTATCGGGACAGTGACTTGAGCGCACCTGACGGATCTAGGCCAGTCTCAAATGCTTTCTCACCTGCCCAGGCACATTATAAGATCCTCTCTTATGACAGGATAGTCGCCTGCCTTGTTTGCTCTCCCTTTTTTCTCGGAGACATGCCGGCGGGACTGCGATTTGCCGGTTAGCCACTTTCTCGGACGACAGGCTGCTACATGGTATGCTTGAACTGACTTGATCTCGTCCGTTTGCCCGGCTGTATGGGAAGTAACTGCGCTATAAGCACAGATTAGTATGACTTCCAATCTCAGCCCTGAGATAAAATGCACCATCCTCACCGTGAATTCGCTCGAGACATCGAATAGTAGCGCGGGAAAGGGTGCGATTGTATCTATCCCGATAGTCAAGGAGGTTTTCTCAGGAGAAGAAAGAGGAAGATAAGACGGAGAAGGAAGGAACACAGACACGTCATAAAAAGTGATATAGTTGTTCCTAAATCCAAACAAAAGAGAAAAAAGTGTGTAGCTTATATTGATAACATGCAAATTCAAGACAGGAGTCTCCAAGAGGCCAATAAATTCTCGTATACCATCTACACGCACCCAATAATCTAGCATTGGGCCATAATTACAGAATTTCATCTACTTAGTTTACAAACACACATGGCCAATTACTATAAAACAAATGTGAAAACACATGTACTTTCTATCCTGTGACAATAAGAAACTGTTATGCCTCGTCTTTATCGTCGGGCTGTTAAAGCTTACGCCTATCTTGAAGTTGACTAAACTGTCAAAGTTCGGCTCAGAAGCCTGAGTAATATTCGCAAAATGAGTCAAAATCTGTCCAACTCCTCTCCTGCAGTTCATGTGTGCCACTTCAATCTTCATCTAACTTCCCACACTGAAAGCCATGAAGAGTGGACTAAAGGTTGGGGTAGTGCATCATCCCTGCCATGCAACACAGCATCACTATATTACACAAGACATGGTTATAGATAGCAGTGCCCTGACCAAAATATGCAAGCCTACGTAGAGCAGGCATTATTTTGGCATTGATATTATGTATCCTGATTTCATTGATGTTAGGTCCAGGTTAATACCAAGCAAGGGCCCCTATCTAAGGGTAGTTGGATAAGGGCATGTTATGGATATGATTCGAAATACATGTCTCGTTGCTCCAGATCTGTACTTCAAAGGGGTTAGTACTGGAGCTTCATTATACTAGTCTTCCCAAAAACATTGACTGATCCCTGCGGTAGAGACGCCAAGTTCGCATGCTGTCTGTCATGATGTTCAATGACTCAATGCTCTTCGGATCCTTCAATAAGGCTATCCAGTATTGTTGTCTAGAATAATATTAGATAACGAATCAAGTATTCTCAAGCGAAGCAGGCTTTATAAATAGACATTCGTCTCACCGCACTTCAATCTGCAGCTTCGCACAGTTTCCCTGTAGAAAGGAGCAAGATGATCACCTGACCATCCTGCGCGAAAGCCAAGATTACATAAGATCAAGGCACCAGATGACCCGCTCTCAGCAGCAGCCAATAATATCAGCCAAAAGATGGACCCCTGAGCGCTGCGGCATGTGGGGAATCCATTGGCTGAAATGATCTGCCCGATAATTGGGTCTAGGGAGCAAACAACAAATCAAACGCCCAGGCACAATTTTGCAGGTCTGCCTTGCAACCATGATTCAGAGTCTCTCATACTCTGTCCAGAAGTGCTAACTTATCTGGATGATAATGAAGAAATGGTCGGGGTCCGCTTGATCAGCACGACGGGGCTGGGTGATGCCCTAGTGAAGAATGACCTTTGGGGCATGTGCTCCTTCGGGGCTCATGACTGGCTGTCACTCACCGTGATGTCTCCATCATCCGGACAGGTCCATCGGCTGAATCTTGCGCTCCTATATCTTACTCCGACCTGATACAACAGATTCATTTATGCAACATAATGTCTCTGTTCTGCGCTGCACTTACTGAATGTGGTTATTTTTCTTCCTGCCCCATGCCCGGAGCCCACTTCTTAGAAGGAGACATACCACTAGACGATTGGAATGTGTCTAGCTGTGTAACAAGTAGCCACTGTAACCGTAGGCGGGCTTGATAATGTGGACATGAGAGTGCTGATCCCCGTGTGACAGGGCTTGGTAAATAGATACCAATCAAGCTTCAGACCATGGATGTGCATAATTGGGGCTATCCCACCCTTGCTTCCTGGCCGTTGGCGGCTAGCGGTCCCTACTCACCACCGGTGATCACGGCATGTGCTGGATCCCTATGCGCCCAGTGGGCTGAAGATTCACCACTAGAGATGATCCATCCCTTCAAACGTCCAGTCACTGTTGTCGACAAACCACTTTGGACCCTCGCTGGACCTGGGATCTCACACACTCGTTTTTGATACCCGGGACTTGGGTTTTATAGCACTAGGAGCAACCGGAGAGTTCCCATCGTGAACCGCCACTTACCGTACCCACTGGCTTTGGGATATATATTTTGTAAATTCTTCTGAAATGGCTGGTTCGACGATATGTTTCTCAGCTGCGTTTCGCTGTGTCAGATTAGCTATGGCGAGCTGGTACACCATGCTGATATTGAGTCTACTTGAACCAGCTGCCCGCGCTGCAAATCTGACTTCTCACGTGAATTTATTGTAAGTGATACATCGAGACCCAGTCATGCATCAGCACACCTGCTGGAGTCTAAAGTCGCGAGCCTAACCATGAACAAGCTTGGGATCCCAAAATGGCGGCAATGATTTCCCCGGGGTTGCTCGTCCGTTTGGGGTAGTGAAGCTGGGACCCGATTTATATGTCTCCGGAACAGACTCATATTCCGGATATTTGCCCAATGGCAATTTCTCGGGGTTCAGTATGATGCATGAGCAGGGCACAGGAGGTGCGCCTAAGTACGGCACTGTCTCCCAGTTGCCGTTGATTGGAAATATCAGCAAACCGCTGTCCAACATCACTATTGGCCGGTCAGGTGCAGATGAGGCATCAGTGGGCTACTATAAGGCGAAGACCGCCGAAGGAACAGTCGTGGAGCTGAGCGCAACCGCTCATGCAGGAATCTATCAATATACTTTTCCGAGCGGCTCGGATGGTAATGTCTTGGTTGACGTTTCGCATGTCCTACCGTCGTATCGGGGAATGGGACTCAGCCAGGGATACAAAGGTGGTAATATCACCATCTTCCCCGACGGGCATTATGAGGGCCATGGTGTGTACGACAACGGCTGGAACCGTTCTCCCGATTGGTCTATCTACTTTTGTAAGCTTTTGCCAGATTCCAAACCGTTTCACAGCAGAATTAGCTGACTTTACCCAGGTGGCCATTTCGATGCCTCGCCCATCAGCAACAAGACCTATGTTGGAACCGATGCGGGCGGAAGCGTCGAGCAAAGTAGCGGTTTCGCATCGTCTTCTTCAGGTTCAACGCGAGTTGGGGGGCTCTTCACCTTCAAAGACTCTGTAGTTACATCTCGTGTGGGCATCTCGTGGATCTCCACGGAGAAGGCCTGTAAGAATGTTGAAGATGAGATACCAGAAGACAAGAAATTCCAGTCGGTCGTGGACGACGCTCAGTCCGAGTGGGAAACGACAGTCTTGTCGAAAGTCGCCACAACCAACACGAATGACACGACGCTCACCCTATTATATACGTCTCTCTATTTCATGCACCTGCTTCCCACCAACCAAACCGGAGAGAACCCCCAATGGACATCCCAGGAACCTTACTATGAGGACATTTTTACTTACTGGGTAAGTACTTCGGAGACACAAATAAAATAACACTGTATCGCTCATTTGGTTCGCAGGATCTTTTCCGCTGCTCTACCGCTCTCATGCAGGTGTTGCAACCCGCCGCATATGAGGAGCAGATCCGGTCGCTTATTGATATCTGGCGATTCGAGGGTTATATGCCGGATTCGCGGTCCTCTAACTACAATGGTCGTACACAGGGCGGCTCGAATGCGGACAATATTCTGGCCGATGCCTATGTCAAGGGCGTGCGCGGTGCGGTAAACTGGGAAGATGGATACAAGGCCATGGTGAAAGACGCAGAAGTGACGCCTCCCAACGATCCAGTCGATCCCCAAGCTCCCGATTCCTCGACAAAAGAAGGCAGAGGCGCATTACCAGACTGGCTTAGTTTGGGCTACATCACGCCCAGATTTACCCGTGCTGTCACGCGGGCAGTGGAATATTCATGCAATGACTTTGGATTGTATCAGGTGGCATCGGGGCTTGGGAAGACTGACGATGCGGAGAAGTACTTGAACCGTTCCAGAAACTGGAGAAACCATTGGAATGCCAACCAGACATCGCTGGGATTCTCTGGATTCGTCGTTCCTCGGAATGAGTCTGGCTTTATCGAGACTGATCCACTGAATGACAGCGGCTATTGGGGAGACCCTTACTACGAAGCCAGTTCGTGGGCCTATTCTTGGGCGAGTGTCCATGACATGAAAACGATGATTGATAAAATGGGCGGGAATCAAACCGTTCTCGACCGGCTTAACACCATGTTTACTGAAGGAGCCAGCGGTTCCAGCGGTATTATCTTTGATCCCACAAACGAACCGTAAGTCCGTTCCCTGCCTGACTGGGTCTTTCTGCGGGTATTGCTCTTGCGAGGGACATAGCTGACAGGGTTCTTGATCCAGTATGTTCAACGTCCCTTATCTTTACCACTATATCGACCGGCAAGATTTGTCTGTCTTCCGATCGCGTGATATTGCCAAATCCTATTATGGTACTGGCGTATCCGGCCTCCCCGGCAACAGTGATGCTGGAGCTATGCAGACTTGGATATTGTGGAATATGATCGGACTATACCCTGTGACAGGGCAGTCGACATTTCTGATCCACTCTCCATGGTTTGACTCGCTTGTCATTGACCTGGGGGGTGGTAAGAAACTGAATGTCACTTCGAGTGGCGGTGATGGAAACGGAGGCGGTAATATCTATGTGCAAAGTCTTCGCTTGAACGGAAAAGACTGGAAGAAGAACTGGTTAACATGGGACGACATTTTTGCCCAAGGAGGGACACTAGACTTTGAGTTGGGAGCGACCGCAAGTGACTGGTTCACGGGGGAGCTACCACCAAGCCCGGCTTCCTAGAGAAAAGTCGCGCATGCGCAGGTTCCCGCTTCAGAGTGTATGTATTCGACCTAACGATACCGATGAACATATCCGTCAGTACCCGGGAAAGCTCCACCCTAGGCATTCTCCTAGCCATAGCAGCTCAGGGGACATTTACTGAGATGAGGATGTTCGAGGCTCCATAATCAAAGGGGGAGGTGATGTAGTGTCTGTGCATCCCCGTAAAACCTGAAACCGCTGGAAATGTACTCCGTAAGTCACTAGACGTCGAAACAGGCTTATCTGGCCCTCAGTCAGTAGGCAAGAACAGTAAACCCATGTTGACGATCGCGTTGATCGTTATTTCGATGACAGTGTTCTCAAAGGTCGCGGGACGAGACGGAAGAGGTACGAGCCATCTGTGCTCGTGAAAGTGGATTGGGCACAATTGAGGTGGGTGAGTGAGGTACCATAAGGTTCTGCGAGTACCAGGGATCAAGGCCAGGACTATTTGCATCAACAGTTGAACTGAAGGCATACAGTCGGGTCTATCTACTACCTACCGAAAGGGGGAAGCTAGGACTTATTCCCCGGCAATACAGTATGCATACAATAGTGGGCCCCACAGGGACGTTCTCCTTACGCTAACTTGCCACCAACGGGGAAGTATCCGGTGTATCGTCTAGCGTAATATCTGTGTATCTTCCCTATGGTCTTGCAAGTTGCGACATGCGAAACCAAGCAACGATCGCCCAACCTCCACCAGATGGGCCGTCACTTCTCCTTAGACCTTGTTGATCACGGTACACAGTTGGATTTTCCCGTTGTGTACCTGAGTGGCAAACCCCTCTTGTTTAGGAAGTCTGCTGCCATCTCAGGAACGGGTTCCACGTGGTGGGCTGGCTAACCAGCCTATCCAGGGACTATATGGAATCATCTCCCGGAAGAAACATTCCATAACAGCTCGCTCGGTTGACCTCCCCTGACTACATTGACAAATTGAGGCTGGCTACCAAGATCCTCAGCTTCGACCTGCTTGTTGCATGTGCGGGACTCGACAAATGAAGTTCACTCCCTGCGTTCGGAAACTAATTCTATTCTAAGTAGTGCACTATGTGTTCGCGTCATCACCAGCCACTGTGTCCCTGACTCCATGCAGCCATACATCACCACAGAATACGTATGAAGCCCACACGGCATGTCTCCATCTCGCGTTTATCGGCAAGATTCACAAATGAAATGCGTTTCCGGAAACCACTACAGCGGGAGGGCAAACTCAAATTCCTATAGAATCGAGCCACTAGTAAAGTTAATCAACTTGACGATCGGTGGTACGGATGCATGTACAGTTGCAGTACCATCTGCGCCCCCAAGATGCAATTGCCAATTTGAAAAACTTCTATCATAGTGGCCGTGCTCGGATGAGTCGCTACAGCCTACTGCAGCTTCTGAGAGGTAAAGGCCATAGTTCTTGCGCAATTGTACACTACCAGGTAAGACCTACTATTCCCACCATGTGTTGCATGCGGGGCACTCAAAGACACTTTGAGAAATCCTTAGCGAATAAATTCCAATGGCTAAAAATGGAAGTATTGTGGAATTCAGGTCATCTCACTAGCGGTAAGATTGCATATCCCCGGCGTCGAATTTATGTTTGCACTTGGCTGGCCACCGACTCGCCTGCATACATGCATGCAAATATGCATGGCCGTTGTGACCTTAACCAAGATAGACTGCAAATAGTCGTACGCGATGGGAAAAACAAACGCACGCAGAGAAAAGCAATATAACTTTTTACCATCGAATCTCTCCCCTTTATAACTGTTCCGTGAGAGGTTTGGATCGACAGGGACCCGGCATGATCTCAGACATGACGTGCTCACATTTCAACATCGTTAGTGAGAGCGAGTACCAATAGTATGTATACTATTACTGGGTATAGAAGGCTAACAGCAATGCATAGGTCACAGTAAGTAAATACTACTAGTAAGATGAGGCTGCAGATCCTTATGGCGGTGGCGATAAATGTCCCGGTGGCTTTATGCTCCTTCAACGCCAATCAGCGGATCAGGGTGGCTGCCGATTGGACGGACAACGTTCACGGCTCGTGTGGCTCACTGCCTTGCCGGTGATATTCATTCGACGGGCATCGGGAAATAGCGACAGTAAGTCCAGCTACAGCATGGCAATTCCAATAGCAAAATCTAAACTGCTTAGCTGCAGGCCCACAAAACAACAGTGGAACCCACATGATCGTACATGGTACTACTGTATACGCCTGATCGTCGCCATGCGGTTTGCATGGCTTGAAGGGACAATCGAACGTTGACCAAGCTCGTAGCTGTCTCCACAACCCAGCAACGCTGCATCCATCACGCATACGCCCTTGCTATCCTTACAAGTGCTATTACACCCTAGCACATAGAGTTGACCCGCCAGCTAGTTGCTATACGTCCCAACTGCTAAGGGTCTCAAAAGGATAGGTAACTATGATGATCACTTGAGCGACGATGGGATATAAGAGCAAGCCTCTTCGTCTCGAGTATTCCTCTTTCTTCTCATCAGCAGCACATCATTCGTTCTTTACCAAAGCCCACTACAGTCATTCCTTACCAAAACCCACAAGGACATACCGAAATTTATTCTCTCCCTTCCAATCTCCTTTATCAAATACCCTCAAGCACAATGAAGGCCTCCTTTATCACTCTTCTTGCTGCTCTGGCCACCTCGGCCCTTGCCGCCCCTACCGGTGGTGTTCCTGGAGTCTCTGAGGTCACCAAGACTGTGAACATTGGTTCCGTCTCCAGCAACGTGATTTCCACCCCCAGTGCCAGTGCTAGTGCTGGGGCTACCGGCCACATTGTTCAGGATGCTGGCAATGGTGTCAACCAGGTCCTGACTGTTACTGGCGCCGACGCCAAGAAGCTCCTCGTCCAACTCAGCCCCGAGGTTGCTAAGCTCCTGTCCGGCCTGGGTCTGCCTGGCCTTGGATCCTCTGTGGGTTCCATTATCAAGACCGCTGCGTCCGTTGGCGACCTTCTCAAGGATGTCGGCAATGTCGTCGACGGCCTCCTCACTGTTGTCGATAAGGACGGCAGGGCTCTTCTGATCCAGCTCGACCCCGTGGTAACTGGTCTTCTCAGCGGTCTTGGACTCCCGGAGCTTGGTGTCCCCGTCGGCTCCATTGTCGGCACTCTTGGCGAGAACCTCAAGCGCTCGGCCGATGGAGAGATCGTTCAGGACCTTGCTCCCAAGGTCAAGGATGTCCTCGAAGTTACCGGCTCCGACTCCAAGCGCCTGCTCGTCCAGCTCAGCCCCTCCGTCGCCTCCCTCCTCTCCAGCCTTGACCTCCCCACCGTTGGAACCTCCGTTGGTCAGATCATCAAGACTGCCGGCAGCGTTGGCGACCTTCTCAAGGACATCTCTACTCCCGTTGAGCAGCTTCTGACCGTCGTCGGCCAGGATGGCTCTTACCTCCTCATTAAGCTGTCTTCTGACGTCGCCTCTCTTCTCACTGGCCTTGGCCTCCCCTCCCTTGGCACTTCTGTTGGCAGCGTTGTCGCGACTCTCGGTCAGAATCTGTAAATGTAAATTGTGAGTGCTCTCCGTTGTGTAGTTACCCGATGAAGGTGCCAGTGCTAATTGTTCATCTTTCAGGGTGCGCGGTCACGGTGGTCTGCAGTGATGTCCTTCACATCAGGTTTGCATATACTCTCTTTCTGAGGAGTCGGCCTGGTTTGAATGCCGGCAATGAATAGCAACGAGAACCTCATTGTATATTACTACTCATTTTCGCCCTGAAATGTCGAATGTTGTTGCGAGGCGGGCAGACATGGCTATATATTTAATCATAGAGCTTCATGAATCGGTGAAAACAAGTTGTGTTCTTATGCTTGGCCTCTTAGCGATTTAAATCCCGATCGTAATAGCCACTGGTCCTGACTGGACAGAGGAGGATTCAGATGTAACCGCTGAGTTTGGCCGGCGACATTCCGAAGAGGCAACTAAGTCCGGTCGGCAAGCACGGGCTTACTAGCGCCGAGTCCACCACTCGGCAGGGTCAGCATCCTCCTCATTTCCTCTCTATAACCACAAGGCTACACCTGTACCATCTAGCATTGGGCCATTGGGCCTGGCAATCACTCGGCTGGCTTAATTCATCTCTTAGAAATCCGAACGGGAGTCACCTAGAGTATATTGCAATTTAGCATGCACGGCAGACCCTGATCAAGAGCTTATGCGCCGGTTGAGAGTCTCCGCCCAATCCCCTGATCAGTCTATGGGCCACCGGCCTAGTCTTGACCTCGGGCGTTTCAGATTGAAGCTCCACCCTCCGTTGAGATAGGAGAAGGGGAAGTTCCCAGCAATCTCTATGGAAGCTCGAAATTTTTCTGTCTAGCAAGTGGTAAAGGATTCTTCCATTTTGATTGCACAATAAACGCTGAGTCGTCTGCTATCAGTTGGGACCATCAAAGGACTCTCGTATCTTCCGCTTACGATACTCTCTCAAGTCTTGCCCAGTAATCCGATCAGGAGTCAACTGTCCAGTATCGATGCCTCCTTAAGCCCTTCAATCTATTTGAGTCTATGGGCGGGGCCAATGCTCCTTTCAAATTATCTAAGACAAACACCCTAAGCATGGAGCAAGTCTCAACCGGGAGATAGCGCATCGATCCCGCTCTTTCGATGTTTTGGATTGTGCCACTACTTCCACATTCAGGAAAACTACTTCAAGGGTTCCAGCAATAGTATCGATAGCTTCGTCTAGTTCAATCTTGTCGTGTCAGAGGTTGCCGGTATGGCACCGGCAAAACGTTCTAGAAATAGAAAGATGACAGCGGAAAATAGACTACTGTTAGAGGGCGCTTGAATAGCTTTTATCTATAAAGAGAGCGCCTGGGAATCCCTGCTGTGGGCATAGTTCGTTGGATAACTCAATGTTCATTCTTTAGGGGTGTTTAGACTCACTTCCTTTCACTCTTTTTTTTGTAACCTCACATTCCTTTCTTTCTTATCAAGCTCGACGAAGCACCATGCTTCTCGACAAGCGCTCTTTTCTCTCTTTCCTGGGCCTGGCGCCCATCTTTGCTGCTGCGCAGCTCTCCGGTTCCGTGGGACCACTGACTTCCGCGTCCACCAAGGCAGCTACCAAGACTTGCAACGTTTTGGACTACGGTGCTGTGGCGGATAAGTCTACTGATTTGGGTGCGCCATTGGCATCTGCCTTTGCTGACTGCAAGTCTGGTGGTCTCGTCTATGTCCCCTCTGGTGACTATGCTCTCTCCACCTGGGCGAGATTGAGCGGTGGTGAGGCATGGGCTCTGCAGATTGATGGAATTATCTACCGTACTGGCACGGACAGCGGCAACATGATATATATCGAGCACTCTAGCGACTTCGAACTTTTCAGTAGCACCTCCGAAGGTGCCATGCAGGGTCTGGGCTACGAGCTCCATGCTGATGATAACTGGAGCGGCCCTCGTCTGCTGCGTTTATATGAGGTTACAGACTTCTCGGTCCACGATTTCATCCTGGTTGACTCCCCCTCGTTCCACTTTTCTCTCGACACCTGCACCAATGGCGAAATTTACAACATGGCAATCCGCGGCGGTAACCACGGTGGTCTGGATGGTATTGATGTTTGGAGTAACAATATCTGGGTCCATGATGTGAGTACTGAAGAACATGAATGTTGCCTGCATGCATGCAGGTCGTTAACTATTTCAATAGGTCGAGGTGACGAACAAGGACGAGTGTGTCACTGTCAAGGTATGGTCATCCCGGCGATTTGTGTCCCGTCAGGAAGTCTTAAACTAACCGTCAATTATAGAGTCCGTCGAAGAACATCCTTATTGAAAGCATCTACTGCAACTGGAGTGGTGGCTGTGGTATGGGTTCGTTTGGCTCTGATACCAATGTTAGCGACATCACTTACCGCAACATTTACACCTGGAGCTCGAACAACATGATGTTGATTAAGAGCAACGGAGGTAGCGGCTTCGTCGAGAATGTCCTCCTCGAGAACTTCATTGGTGAGTAATATCTTACGCAACATCATGTGTCCCCCGATGAGGCTAACTGAGAGTTATTTCTGTCTGTAAACAGGCCACGGCAACGCTTACTCCCTGGATATCGACAGCTACTGGGCCAGTATGAGCGCAGTGGACGGCGATGGTGTTCAGTTGAGCAACATCACTGTCAAGAACTGGAAGGGAACCGAAGCTTACGGTGCTGAGCGTGGTCCTATCAAGGTGATCTGTGCCGATGGTGCCCCTTGCTACGACATTACCATCGAGGACTTCGCCATGTGGACCGAGGAGGGTGATTCTCAGTGGTACTCTTGTGAGAGTGCCTATGGCAGCGGATTCTGCCTTCAGGACAGCGACGACCACGTCTCCTACTCGGCAACCACTTCCACGGTCGACTCCGCTCCCTCGGGCTACTCTGCCACCTCCATGGCGGCCGATCTGACTACTGACTTCGGCTCTACTGTTTCTATCCCCATCCCGACCATCCCCACCTCTTTCTACCCGGGTGCCACTCCCTACAGTGCTCTGATGGCCGACAGCGCTTCTACTGCCGCTGCTTCTTCCCTTGCCAGCCATGCCACTGTCTCTAGCAGCGTCGTTTCCGTTGCTGCTTCTGTGCCCAGCGCTGTCGCCCCTAGCGAGAGCATCCCCGCTGCCACTTCCGCCGTTGTTACGAGCGCTGCTGCCGTCGCCCCCAGCCCGGCTGTGGGTGCCCAGGAGGGATCCACTACCTCCGCTCCCAGCTTTGCTGCCCCCAGCGGTGCTGGAAACTCTCCCCAGGGCCCCAGCGGAGCTTCTGGATTCGGCCAGAAGGGCCAGCAGGGCGAGCAGAGTGGACAGGGTGAACAGGGCGAGCAGGGTGGACAGGAAGTCTGCTACGTGTAAAGCCGGACCTTCTATAATCCGGATTATGCTGAAGGCTGCGCATCCCATAGCTTGATTCTTAGTGGAAGTTCATGGTAGAGGGCATTTTAGTACCTTAGCATGTAGCTCAATTCTCAACAGCTGCTGTGCAAGCTTTTTGTAACATAGTGACTTTAATTTTCTCCTCAAATGATGTTGCTTTAAGCCTTATTGTAAACATATTGTCGCACTGCGTATTTAAGTGGCCTGTGGCTATCGTAAAGCCTCGCGAGTGTTCTGACCGGCCCTCAGACCCCTTGAACCCCGAGTTGCTGCGCAGGGCGGGTACCTGTTTCCGTACCTGAAGTCAAAGCTCAGCTTCCTCCTGTCGCGTTATCACAACACAATGAAACATGGATATATACACCATCCAAAACTAATAGTATACTAACAAGGGCTGTGAATCAGCATCTCATATCAATGGATTCGATGAGTTGTTATCCAAAGTTGAGAAATTCGGCGCGCGCGACAACAAAAGAATGAAAGGAGGGAGGAGGGGGGCTGGGCAGACCAGGTCTAGAAGCAGGGGTGTTGCAGTGATGTCACGGCGGGAAGGGTAGCAGCAGCAAACCAGCAAACCAACAGGGAAGAAAGAGGAGCTTTGGCCTCGACTCTCCCCCGCATGGCCTCAACCACCACCACCACCTCCTCCTCCTCCTACTACTTTTTCCCATCGGTTGGGATTCCCCACCTCTCGTCCTGTTTATTCTTCTCAGGAGCTCAACTTGTTTTGACGCTGTTAACTAGATTCCTCTCTTGTTTGTTGTACTATTATCTATTCTATCCCTACGGTCCACATTCCCCAGAGCTTAATCTCTTGCCACTGGCGATCCATTCTCCATGGCTTCTACCGAAACTCAAACTGCCCTTCAATCGGCGTCTCCAGATGGTACAGGTCAGTTGGTTTTATTTGAGAGTCATTGTCTTTTCTTTCGTCTAATTGTTTCGATAGGTGTTATCCAGCTTGATCCTTGGCTTGAGCCCTTCCGCGATGCTCTGAAGCAGAGGTTCCAGTACGTAGAGAGCTGGGTCAAGACGATTAATGAAACTGAGGGCGGGTTGGACAAATTTAGCAGGGTAAGTGACATTTCTTGCTGCTACTGTTGTTCGAGATGATTGACACTACTCAACTGGGTTGTTTGGAATGACCAGCACCAACTGACATGACGTTTGCGATAGGGCTACGAGAGATATGGTCTCAATGTCAACGCCAATGGAGACATCACTTACAGAGAATGGGCGCCTAATGCTGTTGAAGCTGAGCTAGTTGGGGACTTTAGTACGTCTAGCTATGCGGAGGATATCGGCCGGTGAAACTTTACTGAGACTGGCAGACAATTGGGATGTCACGGCCCACCCGATGACGAAGAACAGCTTCGGTGTCTGGGAGATTACATTGCCTGCGAAAGATGGGGTTCCGGTAATCCCTCATGACAGCAAAATCAAGGTGAGTGTGCATAGAGTCAACTAAGCAGGACGAATTTCTTTTAACATCGCTGCGCTTCGCAGATAACCATGGTTACTCCCGAAGGAGAACGAATCTACCGAATCCCTGCATGGATCAAGCGTGTCGTGCAAGACCTTACTGTGTCTCCGACATATGAGTCGGTCTTCTGGAACCCTCCAGCTACTGAGCGCTATCAATTCAAGCATTCTCGCCCAAAGAGGCCCGAAAGCCTTCGTATTTATGAGGCCCACGTGGGTATTTCTTCTCCGGAAACGAGAGTCGCAACTTACAAAGAATTTACTGCCAATATGCTACCTCGCATTAAGTATCTGGGGTACAATGCGATTCAACTCATGGCCATTATGGAACATGCCTACTACGCCAGCTTCGGGTACCAGGTCAATAGCTTCTTCGCGGCTAGCAGTCGCTATGGTACGCCGGAAGACCTGAAAGAGCTAGTAGATACAGCACATAGTATGGGCTTAGTGGTGCTTCTTGACGTCGTCCACAGCCATGCATCCAAGAATGTTCTGGACGGGCTGAACATGTTTGATGGCTCTGACCATCTCTACTTCCACTCCGGTGGGAAGGGTCAGCATGACCTCTGGGACAGTCGTCTGTTCAACTACGGCAGCCATGAGGTTCTGAGGTTCCTCCTGAGCAATCTCCGCTTCTGGATGGAAGAATATAAGTTCGACGGCTTCCGTTTTGATGGTGTTACAAGTATGCTTTATGTCCACCACGGCATAGGAACGTACGTGATCAGTCTCCTACATCTTTTCGTTGCAATACTAACTCGACATTAGAGGATTCTCTGGCGGATATCACGAATACTTTGGCGGTTCAGTAGATGGCGAAGGTGTGATGTACCTGACCTTGGCCAACGAAATGCTCCACAGTCTATACCCCGAGTGCATAACTGTGGCAGAGGATGTATCTGGAATGCCTGCACTGTGCTTGCCGCACGCCCTTGGGGGTGTTGGATTTGACTACCGACTTGCCATGGCAATTCCAGACATGTACATCAAGCTCCTGAAAGAGAAGTCGGACAGTGAATGGGACATTGGCAACCTCTCCTTCACGTTGGTCAACCGACGTCACGGGGAGAAGACGATTGCCTACGCGGAGAGCCATGATCAGGCGTAAGTTCATTTTTCCATTGTTTAACTTGACCACAGCTAAATCATAGCAGGCTTGTTGGCGACAAAACCATCATGATGTGGCTCTGCGACAAGGAGATGTACACCCACATGTCCGTGTTGACAGAGTTGACACCTATCATCGAAAGAGGCATGGCACTTCACAAGATGCTCCGCCTGGTTACCCATGCTCTCGGTGGTGAGGGTTATCTCAACTTTGAAGGTAACGAATTCGGTCATCCCGAATGGCTCGACTTCCCTCGTGCCGGCAATAACAATTCGTTCTGGTACGCACGTCGCCAACTAAACCTAACGGAAGACCATCTTCTCCGCTATAAGTTCCTGAATGACTTCGACCGCGCCATGCAGCTAACCGAAGAGAAATACGGCTGGCTCCATTCCCCACAAGCATACATCAGCCTGAAGCACGAGGGTGACAAGGTCCTCGTCTTTGAACGTGCAGGCCTCCTCTGGATCTTTAACTTCCATCCTACAAACAGCTTCACAGACTACAGAGTGGGCGTTGAGCAAGCCGGAACTTACAGAATCGTGCTTGACACCGATGATAAGGAGTTCGGTGGCTTCGGTCGTAATCTCAAGGAAACACGGTTCTTCACGACAGACCTGGCTTGGAATAACCGCAGCAATTATCTGCAGGTCTATATCCCAACGCGAACAGCACTGGTAAGTGCAATTGAGTCTATTCTACTAAGACACGAAATGCTAACAATTATGTCAAATCATAGGTTCTTGCCTTGGAAGAGACCCTATAGGTCGACCTCACGTAGTTCTCCTGATATCCCCACTCGGCTAAAGCCAGTGTATTCAGACAATTGCAGCATGAATCCTAGGGAAATGATATGTGTGAATAAACATGCACCACTCATTGTTTTGTTTTGAGTTAGTCTATAGCGTCTGTTAATGTCCATTCTGTGATTTATTCCTTCGATATTGTACCATGAAACTTCAGTTGTTTATTTATAATTTCATTATATAAACTAGTACCATTAAGCACACCCTAAACTAACCACTCCCACTCACTGTTACTCTCACTCTCACTCTCACTCTCACTGTCACTCTCACTCTCACTCTCACTCTCACTCTCACACACTATCGGTCGAACCATAACATCACTACTACTACTTGCCTAGCACTAGTACTTACTACTACTACTAGTAGCCCTGGCGGGTCCCTACTACTTACTACCTACTATATCTCATCATCATTAATAGTAATAATGATAGATGATAGTATAGTACATGGCACCATGCAGAGTACTGGTACTACTACTATAAATCCATTCAAACCCCAAAGCAACAAACACCTATAAAGAAGCACTAAGTAGTGTTGCTCTCCATTCCGATCTTACTTCTGACTACTAGTACTAGTAATAGTTAGTACCTGGCCATGATAGCTCATCCTGTCCGTCCGTGAGTCCATTGCGTTCCTTCAGCCCTTCATTCCGTTATATGAATATATATATATATATCAGACCTTAGGACTACTTACTCGTGCTAGCTGGCTACTACTACTGACTATTCACTAAAATTGTAGCGCAAAAAAAAAAGAGTACTACTAGCTGAATTAACATGAGGATGATACTTGTTGAGATGGTGGGCAATGCAGTTGAGATACGTGAAACAGTTGATGCTATGGCAACGAGATGTTGATACGTGTCCTAGAAAGGGACGTTATGATTTAATATACAGAATCATACAGAACTACACCCTACGTACTACTATACTACTACTAATGTCTACAAAGCAGATATCACGGTCTCCCGGAGTAACAAAGGAAATTGAGTACAATTGTCCCAGCCCAGCGGGTATCAGGCTGACTGTGGTCATTTTAACTTACTTACATGAGCACGTAGTGTAACACAAAGCCTGGAAGTTTCCATCCAGACTTTCAGAGAGGTGTACGTTAAGAGCGCTCTCATCCTTTTATATAGGGGGGGACCTCGCCATTCTTTCAACTCCCTTTTCTCAATTCGAGTACTGTACACGGATCGGTAGAAAACGGCACATGGAAGAAAGGAAGTCCATGTCTAACAAAAAAGGAAAAGGGCGCTTAAAAACAATATTACATTTAGGCCTTGTTCTCGAGCTCGGCCAAGATCTTCTCACCCTTGGCGCGGGCAGACTCGAAGTCACCAACCATGTAGAAAGCAGCTGTAGAAAAACAAATTAGCATCCATGTTGGTCAACAATTAGAAGATCAAGAAGATTTTAACTTACCCTCAGGAAGGTCGTCACCCTCACCGTTGATGATGGCCTTGAAACTGCGGATGGTGTCCTTGAGGTCGACCAGCTTACCCTCGATACCAGTGAAGACCTGGGCGACGGTGAAGGGCTGGGACAGGAAACGCTGGAGCTTACGGGCACGCTCGACGGTGAGCTTGTCAGCCTCAGACAGTTCGTCCATACCCAGAATGGCAATGATATCCTGGAGGGACTTGTACTCCTGGAGCATCTGCTGGACACGGGTGGCGGTGTTGTAGTGCTCCTCACCGACGATACGGGTGTCGAGCATACGGGACTTGGAGTCGAGAGGGTCGACGGCAGGGTAGATACCCAACTCGGAGATACCACGGGACAAGACAGTGGTGGCGTCCAAGTGAGCGAAGGTGGTGGCGGGGGCAGGGTCAGTCAAATCGTCAGCAGGGACGTAGACGGCCTGGACGGAGGTAATGGAACCCTTGGTGGTGGTGGTAATACGCTCCTGCATACCACCCATGTCGACGGCCAGAGTGGGCTGGTAACCGACGGCAGAGGGGATACGACCCAGAAGGGCAGACACCTCAGAACCGGCCTGGGTGAAACGGAAAATGTTGTCAATGAAGAGCAGCACGTCCTGACCCTCCTCGTCACGGAAGTACTCGGCAATGGTCAGACCGGTAAGGGCGACACGGGCACGGGCACCCGGGGGCTCGTTCATCTGACCGAAGACCAGAGCGACCTTGGAGTCACCCTCGAGCTGGATGACACCAGTCTCCTGCATTTCGTGGTACAGATCGTTACCCTCACGAGTACGCTCACCGACACCACAGAAGACGGAGTAACCACCGTGAGCCTTGGCGATGTTGTTCTAGAGAGTTTGTTAGTTCTGTACGGGTCACAAAATCTCCATTTCATGGATTGGCAACTTACAATCAGCTCCTGAATGAAGACGGTCTTACCGACACCGGCACCACCGAAGAGACCAATCTTACCACCACGGGCGTAGGGGGCAAGCAGATCGACGACCTTGATACCAGTGACGAGAATCTCGGCCTCAGTGGACTGCTCGACGAACTCGGGAGCCTCAGTGTGAATGGGACGGAACTTGTCGGCCTTGACGGGACCACGCTCGTCAATGGGGTCACCAGTGACGTTAAGGATACGGCCAAGGGTGCCGGGACCGACGGGGATGGTGATGGGAGCACCGGTGTCACGGGCGGCAGCACCACGGGTCAGACCCTCAGTACCTGTGAAAAGATTGATGTTAGCCACGGCGAGACGAGTACACGTGGAAGGACCAGGTTATAGAGAAAGCGGTGACAAGAGGTTGATATTGCCAAGCAAATCTCTATTTTGCTGGTCATGGGAGACAGAGGAAGCTTACCGTCCATGGCAATGGTACGAACGACATTCTCACCCAAGTGTTGCTAGATTGGGTTAGCTATCAGAGCTTGATGTCATTGTAGCTTCGATCTTTGGTGTACATACAGAAACCTCAAGGACGAGCTTCTGGCCACCGTTCTCGGTCTCAATGGCGTTGAGAATGGCAGGGAGCTTGTCACCGTCGAACTTCACTGTTGGCGAGAGTCAGATATCGTGTTCATTTGATGGCCATTGAGTCGAATTTGATGGGATTGTGGATGGAATCGAGGCT
Source organism: Aspergillus eucalypticola CBS 122712 (assembly GCF_003184535.1). NCBI lineage: Eukaryota > Fungi > Ascomycota > Eurotiomycetes > Eurotiales > Aspergillaceae > Aspergillus > Aspergillus eucalypticola. The sequence continues at coordinate 201,280 of NW_020290281.1, forward strand.
CGGAAAAGATTTTCGCGTAGCCGCCGGCAGGGTTTTCTCTGGAACGGGGGACCGGCACATACCGTCGACGACGGCACCAATGACCTGGTGAATCTTTCCAACGGAAGAGGCCTCAGTGCTGGCCATACGGGCCAGGGAAGGGAGGCCATTGGTCTTAGGCTGGAAAGCGCGACGGGCGACGGAGGTAGGTCGGGCAAAAGCAGCCCTCCCGAAGGTCCGGGCAAGACCGCTGTAACAAGGGGGAAAGAAATGGTTAGTTGCAAGCCTTTAAAAGGTTTAAAGGTAGATAAAAAATTTATCTTGAATTGCAAAAGGTTGGAGTAGGGATCCGGGGAAGTATAGTCACACACCTCTTGAACATCTTGATGGTGTTGAAGAGCGAAATGGGGTATAGAAAAGGTCAAAGGGACGAGAGGATGGGGAGAGGGAAGAAAGAGGGAAAGGAAGGGAAGAGGTTGAGGTTGAGGTGGACACGGGCGAATGTGTCCGGCTTAGCCTTTCCGGGGCGGTTTTGCCGACGATCCCGTGATGTACCGAGCAACGCGCTGGCCAGCATGGTAACCAGCTTTCAGCTCGCCGACATTCACTAGGAGGTTCTACTATGGCGACCGCATCTTTACCAGTCCATTCTGCAGAATCTAATGACTCCCATATGTCCGCGATGCTGGCGGTCGGGGCGTTGATTCGATACTGGGAGCAATTCGAGCTTTCCCACCTTGCCCTGTTTGGTTGTTAGGGGGAAATTCGCACACAAATGGGGATGGTCTTGGCGCCCGGATGCACTGGGAGGAAGGTGGTACCCCATCAAAATAATACTAATACAGACTACTGTTCTTTTCTTTTTCTTCCTTCTTTTTTTCTTTTATGCCTAGGTAAATATATATAAAAATAAAAAGAGAGCTAGCTATAATTAATAAAATAAAAATATATCAACAAACAAAAAAAAATAAAACTTTATCTACGGTGAATTTTATAATATTCATAAAATCATCATACAAACCAACTCCGAGAAATACCTCCCTTTCCCCTCACATCTGCAAAGCGCTCAAGCCATTTCTTTTCGTGAGGGGGTTGGGGCTGCCTCCGTACAACAAGGCAAGTTGTTCTTTCGCTGTAACGGAAAGGCAGACCGACGATATCGGACGAACGCTGCTGTAACGAAAAAAAATCTGACGTGTTCCCGTGATTACCCTTTCGGGGGTCCCAGCTTGGTTTTGCGGTGTCTCGACGGTAAACAACCGGGCGACCGTGCATTTCATTTTTGGATCCAACCAACCAACCCAGCCACCACCACCACCACCATCCCCCATTGATTCCTGAACATGGAGTAGATACACTACTGTGGTTATTTTATATAATAATTTTCATTATTGTTATTACTGTTATTGCTGTTTTAGTTTTCTAGAGGAGCATTAGACTGTGCATTTTGACTGTGACAGCTCTCTTCCGGTTTTAACTTGGAACCACCGACTTACCGCCTCTCTACCGAACAGTGGCTCCGAACCTTCCCATTTCTTTGCCCTGCCCAGCAGGGAATATCAAAGTAACGTCATCTCGTATGTAATCACCTATACAGTGATCATCGTAGCATTTCCCCCATAAATACTGTATGTAAGCTTGATCTATAGAAGCATTAATCTAAGATTTAGCACACGTTTATACCTAGCTACAGAGGGACATCTATAATTTCCTGTCCCATATGTTCTACAGCATTTACAGGAGTAACACGAAAGAACCTGCAGTCTGATCTTTCTATGGCTACAAAGGAGATGATTGATTATTGCACAGTACGAGATACAGAGGTCTTTTTGGGCTAACATTGACAAACAAGTAGAACAGAGGCGAAGGATCGTGTCCAAAATTGATGGGCACAGAACCGGCGTCATCAAAGGTCGTGCGGTGGGAGGCAGCAGTTCATTCCTGTAGCCCAACACTGCCCATCCACTGCACACCCCGTCGTTATACCTGTTCCTACCGAGGGGTGGAGGCAATCTATTGCTTCTCAGCAGGGGGGCTCTGGACGAAGCCCTTGCCCTCGTAACCCACGGAGCTGATACCGTAGATAGGGTTGATGTTCTCTTGCTGTTGTGATGATACGTATCAGCGACCGTTCCACCATGAAGACAGTGCCAATTGGCAAATGAATAATGCAAATAGTCGATTTCACATACCTTAGCATACTCGTTGGAGGCCTCCTGCCACTCCTTGGTCATGGTCTTGGGCTGGGGCTTGGCGAACATGTGGATGATGTAGAAGAGACCAAAGCTGACAAGGGTGAGCTGGGCGACCTTGAAGAAGATCTTGAGGTTCTCGCCCTTGGGGGGCACAGAGCGAGGGCCGTGGGGTCCGAAGGAGATCCAGTAGGCTAAATCGAGGGGAAGAAGAAAAAAAATACCCATGTTAGCAAAATTCTGTTGGACGCGGGGAAGATAGCGGAAAGGGGCAAGAAAGAGCAGCATACCGGCCTTCTTCTCCTGGAGGGTCATCTGGTGCCAGTCGACCTTCATGCGGTCCCTCAGCTGCATCCACAGCTCGGCCTGCTCCTGAGGGGGCATGGCCTCCCAGCGCTTCTCAATACCGGCGAGTGTGGGATTCGAGATGGCATGCTCGGAGGCGGCGCGGGTCTGCTGGGGAGCGATAGACTTCTTCTCAGTCTGAGGACGAGCGTTCAGGCAAGCCATTGGGCCCGAAACGGTGCGGTAGGAGCGCAGGCCCGTGGTGGGCACAGCCGAGCTGCGAGCAGCAGCGCGAGTAACGGAACGAAGGAACATTGTGTGCTAAGGGTGTGCGCGCGTATTAGTATCAATTGATCGCCAAAAAGCAGCTCTCCAGCAGCGAGAGGACCGATTCGTCGGAATTCGAGATGGGAAATACCTGGGGTAGAGTGGAGGGGGGTACCAAGAGTCGCGATGGGAGACGAAGACGACGTTCGACTTGTGGTTTGAGGTGGAAGTCGAGTATCCGGACAGGCTAGCTTAGTCCGTTTTACCGCCGCCCTCATTGGTCCACGCCCGCTGCCCGTCCCGACCGTCCGCCATGGCTTTTGCCCCCAAGACACATCTTACGATGATGTTCCCAATTCCCGTCAGCACCAGAAATCTCCCATAGGGTATAGTTATATTACTAGTATAATCTAAGGCTAATCCGTCTAGTCTTCTAGGGTGTCCCTTCCCATTCATCCCCGGCGCCTTATCTTCCTTACATCTAGTCAACGCTGACCAGCCGCCCTTCTCACAACCCAAGACCCAAGTGCTTCCTACTATTTACTCACTACTACTCATACTACCTGGCCGGCATTCCTTCTCAGCACTCAATAGTCGAGATAGCCTACTTCACACGAATATCAGACCTAAGCACTCGACTGAAAGCACAGTTTTTGGGGGGTTGGTTGTGTGCAGGGTGACCTGATGTTTCTACTCTACATCGAATCGCGTATTCACACATCATGGCACGTAACAGTATTCTGTACAGACAAACGCTGATAAAGAGAAAGAAATGCCCCTCCCCAATATTCGTTCATAATTGGAAAAAAGGAAAAGTGCCACGATCGCAAGATGATACGGTCACTATCAAAAGAAATCAAGTCGTAACGATCTCTCATTTAACTAAGTTTGTGCAGAGAAACTGAAGAAGTTGGTCGTTCCGAGGTACTCCGCAAAGTGAGTCAGAGTGATGTGTTGCAATTTGCAACAACCAAGTCACCTGGCCCGGGCCCAGCCGGCGCCATTGTTTATTTGCCAGCCTTACCACCGCTGGCCTCGGCCAGGACGGTCTTCCACTCGATGTCGCCCTTGTCGTCGGCGTGGATAGAGGTGTGGATGTTGAGGGCGTTCTTCAAGTTCTCGCGAGTGCTGGCGTAGATCATGGACCACTATTTCATCGGTGTCAGTAATGATTTGGGGCTTAAACAGCTGAGACGGTGCGAAACGTACGAGGGTAGGGGTGTCGCTGGGAACCCAGGAAATGAAGATGATCTTGCTTCTGTGGTGAGAAGAAAGTGAGCGGATATCCTAGCACGGACGATAAGCCATCGCCATCATCATACCTCTTGCCTTCACCACCGCCCAAGTCGTACTCGACGTCGTAAACTGCATAACGGGGAGCGGGGTTGCCCTTAGCATCCTTAGCGGCCGCGAGCTTTTCGCGGAAGACCTCGTAGTCCTCGTCCTGGGAGACCTCGTCGATGACGACCTCCTTCTTGTTGTCGGCGATCTTGAAAATGATAAACTTCGTCTTGCTTCCCTTGCTGTTGCCGCTCATGCGGAACTCGTTGAATGCGGTGATGCACTCATCGGTGATAGAAACACTGTCCTCCGTAACTTAGTCAGCCTTGTTCGGGGTTGTCATCGTCGAGTTCTCCGATACGGTAGCAATGTTCGAAGACACATGCGGAGATTTGGAGCAGTCAGGAACATACCCAGATGCGAGCTACAAAACAGGGAAATAAACGGTTAGCCCTGAGCGGGAAGCACAAGATGGATTATTACTCACAGACATGGTTGTTTATGTGGATAAAGGGGTGAGATGGAAAAGAGGTAAGACGAGTTGACAGACGGATGACCTGCGCATGCACGCGATGTTAGTTGGCCGGATTCCCCCCTTATTTGTCCTTTGTCATAATCGCAGAATGGTTGAAGAGGAAAAAAAAAAACGGCAAATGAAAAGAGAAAAGTGGCATACGCACCAAGCACCGTTGGGACTGTTCAAATGACTTTTAAAGGGGGTCTGCGAAAGAGCAACGGGGACAGGATGAGGGGATGTAAGAGAGGAATATAACGGGGGAGGATGGATGGGAACCGAGATGGAGATAGAGGGGCATTTAGTTGTGCTTTGCTGGGTTGCTGCTGCGGCGGGCGGCGGCGGTGGGGGGGGATGCCTAGCACGTGACCCACCCGTCGCACCACCGGCCGCTTATTTCCCCTTCCCACCCATACTTATTTTCCCCCTGAATCCTGCGGTTATGACGAAATGAGCCTGGACTTTGTTATGAGGTTGGGTTGGTCCAGTAGTTACTGTAGGCAGGCGTGACCAACCCATACGCACATCTGTTGGTAATGCACCTGCCTGCACCCTGATGCATGTAAGGCATTTATTCGCGGGCTATGACGGTGCGTTGGGGCCAGTGCCTGGTACATGAGCATAGATCGGTGACCCAGGCATCTGCGAACCATACCTCGGCGGTCTCTCTCTAAGTGTGGGGGCCTGCTATCTTGGGAGAGATCTATCTAGCTGTAATAATATGTCGACCAGCTAGACTAGCTAGCTAGCATTTCGTAGACGCCTGCCTGCCTTTGTCAGTTTGCTGTTGGATTTTTCTATTCTTGGTACCTCCAGGCAGACGAATCTTGCTTTACACCGGAAGAATCCGCCGTTGATAGATTACCAACCATGGAACTAGCCCCGGCTAGCCGAACAGTATCACGTCAGGGCATGAACCTGATATATTACAGGCAATGCACATGGCTGTCCGTCATCATCACAAGTTTCATGGTGCCTGATGGCCCAAGTCGGACGCGTGTATATACTACCCATGCCCTAGCTCCAGTTAAGGTGCATCGCATCCATGTGTTCCGGGTACGATCATCGTATGTCGTTATCATTCATACAGAATGCGTAAAACAGCTACATTTCAGTGTCATTTTCAACCATGCAAAACGTCTACGAAAACACGGTATCAGAATAATCTATACTTCCAGATCGTAAAATTTACCATCGTTCAACCTGCACGGTGGTGAATAGGTAGCCACAAATAAGAACCCCGCTGCCGCACCAATAATCGACATCACTTCGTCCACGAAATGTGTGTACATGGTGGGAACAGGGGCACGGAAGAAGGAAATCGTATGTAGAGATGAAGGGAAGCAAAGGAACAAAAAATCATACATGAAGTGGCAACAAGTTGTTGCAGGAGAATGGGGTATATGGAAGCTCAAAGAATTCAACAGAGAGTAAGCGCAAATGACAAACGTATGACATCGTCTCAGGATATCGTCCATGTCAGAAAATTTTTAAGACAGGGTTGGTTGCAAAAGAAAAAAAATATGAGGGGTTGACCGTTATAACCAGCAATTGCGCGAAGAAAATCAACATCAGAAAGAAAAGATCATCACTGGGGCATAAAATCTGGCATTATTGGTGACATGTGTAGAATCGACGGATGGGCAAATAGCTGCTGCCCATCCTTAGTCGTCTTCAGCTTGTCCGCCATCGATGATTTTCCTCCAATGTTGCGGAAGGCATACACAGACCAGAGGGAATGCCTTGATATCCCCAACGGGAGCGGGAGATGTAGCGGCCCGCCGTGAGCCATTAGATACACCACTATCTCGTTGCTCGCGGTGTCGAGCATCGTGATCCTCTGCCGTTTCGGGAATTCGAATACCAGTAGCCCACCCATCGTCCCAGATGCCGATCACTTTCAGCATTTCGCCGCGGTCCAGCGCAAACTCATCACCTGCCCGAGGCTGGTATGCCCAGAGTACGGCAACCTTGTCACCCGGATGAATGTCATCCTGCGAGTAGTAGTCTTGGAAGGCAGATAGCTGCTCCGACTGGCCGCTGGTCAGTCCGTCCGGTGACGAATACTGGCCGCCGGTTCCTGAACGAGGGGAGGAATCTGTGCCCGCACCAGCCAAGGCTGAGTTACTGGAAAGCGATCCATGGCGCTTTCCTGTTGTGGGGGGAATCTTTTTCGACATTGCTCCAGGGCTGGCACCGTGGTCGGAATCTGAGGTGTCGCTGTACTTTCCGCCACCGAACAAAGCAGAGTACCGAGATCGAGCGGGGGATGAGCTGGAAACTTCGCGCAAGGCGGACATCCTGGCAACTCGACCGCCGGGTATGGCAGCAAACTCATGCAGACTTCGGTCCTGCTGCATTAACGGTGACCCCTTCCTCTGGGGGTTGGGCTGATTCAGTGAGCTATCATTCTCAGCCCGGCGCCTGCGACGCCAATAAATCAATGCCAACACGGCTAATGCGGCGAGAAGGGCAAATCCGGCTACCGAACCTATAACAATTCCCGCTATTTGCCCTCCCGATAAGTCATTGGAGCCTGCTGTTGAGTTGGACGCAGCTGTAGAGGTGAATATCGGGGGAAGTGTCGAAGACGGAACTGTGACATTCGAACACCGAGTAGCAGCATTCGAATCTGTACAGCACGAATCGGTGGAATTTGACGATCCTGAGGCGCAATATGTACACAGTCCCAAGAGATTTGAACGATATCCGCAGTTCTTCGGTTCGTTTTCGGCTCCCGTGATGCAAGTTACCGTAAGCGAATCGGCTGGTAGGGCGCAGATCGTAAAGTCAGACCGAATTTGAGACATGTAGTCGCTTGCCTTTTCGGAGCAGAGATTAGTATCCGTAACTATCGCCTCTTCACTGATCGCCATTGATGCCTAACAGTAGTTAGTGAGGATTTCCAGGCAACAAATATTTAGGAGGGCATCGACGAACGCAGGTATCAGCGCAAAGCGGTCTTGACTCTTCATCGGATAGGTTACAATCACTCTTTGAGCTTTGTACCAGGCTGCTACATAATACACTTGTCGTATAGCGGGCATAATAATCGTCGGTATCTGTCAAGTTTACCCCCTGACAGCCCAAGTATTCCTCATACCTAGTAGATAGTGCTTTGGTCAGACATCTCCCCGGCCTTTGCGGAATGGGGTACTTACTTTTCCTTGACATATCCCTGCATGACATAGCTGCTCAGCTCATTGTCGAACTGTGTTAGGTTCGACACGTATTGCATGAAGGGACTAGGAAGCAATTAGCGCAATGAATTGCCCATGCCGGACGCTTGTACATACAAGTCTGTATACAGGCTGGAGTTCGTCGAGACAGAGGAACTGTCAAAAGCAGGGCATTGTGTCGAGCCCGACAATGAGATACACGTGCTGGACATGGTTGGATCAGCACTGGTGACTGCCAGGTGCTTCTGGATGCGAAAATTGATATCGTAGGGCAGAACAATGACGAGCAGATCACAACTCGGATATGAACCTTCAGCAGGAGAGTAAATCAGTTGTTTCCATGCTCTTTCCCTTCTTTCGCGATCACCTTTGGGGTCGAATGAATGAACGATTGGGTATGCGCAACGATGGTCTCTAATCCGAGTGGGTTTCAATTGTCGACGCGTCCCAAATTAGTGCGACAGATAGAATTGTAGAGAAAGCGAAAACGAATGGTTGAATAGAGCACTAGGGACTCCACCGATGCGATTAGAACCTGGGGATGAACGAGTGACTTGGTTGGGTTTATAGCAAGCAGTTGCCGGGAAGCACCCCAACGGCGAAAGTCAAAGGATGGGGAGAAAAGCGCAGGATAATCGAAAAGTCACGGGAGGAGAAATGAAAAGAGGCGTCGATCCACGGCAGAAAAGGCAGGCGCTAGACAAGGAGCCTGGAGGAAGGCCGTGCTTTCCCAGTCTGGGCTTGTTGTAATTGCCGCTTGGGTTCGAGGCCCCCCCGAGAAGAAGAGACCTAGAAAAGTACCGGCAGGAGGGCGCGATTGGACTCCGATAGAAGTCGGTTTCTTCACGGAACAATATTGAGTAATGGAAGAAGTGCAATGAACAGAAAAAGGTAAAAGGGCAGAAGCACCAGAAGGGCCGCGACTGGAGAAGACTGACTCAAAAGGGGGACGGGGCGGGCGGTTCGCAAGAGTAGCCGGCGTCTTTCCAATTAAACTGCTCCACTGCAATGCGCTGCGATTGAGTCCCTCCGCATGAAGGTTCAGTTGCGCCTACAGATCGAGTTAGTTCACTTATTGCGAGACTCGGTGTTATCAAATGAGATCTTGAGTCGGAGCTCCACCAGCACCCGGAATTGAGGTACAAGAGCCGATCCCGACTCGGTTCATTATCACACCCATCAAACTTTCCAAAAGTAAAGTAAACACTTGCCTTTTTGCGTTTCACTTTGTCGTTGCAAGCACTGACGAACTCTATACCTTGTCGCTTGCAGCAAGGATGCAAATTGGTCAGACTTTTCTTCTACTCCCTGGCGTAGAGTCTAGTCAGACCAAATAATGAGATCCTGCAGGGGGTGCAGCCGTCTTTGCAAGGAACTCAGGAACAAGCAGGCGGAAGAAGAGAAGAAAAGGAAGAATCAATGCAGGAACCGGAAACTTTATTGCCCTGATCATCGCGAGGAATTTGTGATGCATAGGAGCAGTTCTTAGGGATTATCTATCTCTGGCGGTGATCGACTGACGTGGCATACGTCCGATTTGAGGCTGTTGGTGCCAGAGGCACGGACTGTGCTGGACACAGCGAATGGCCCAGCCTCCACTATTCGGATGAAGTGTATCCATTGCCGTTAGCCTTGTTCAAGCCAACACAGAACAGTGTTTCAGGTTGTATACATCTCCGCAGTGGCATGTCTTCCAGCACTGTTAGGGAGTACATGTGCCAGCTAATGACTATCTACTCTGAATCTGCACCCTGAAGCTTTGTGGGAGAATGGAACCAGGGAAAGCCGCAGCAGCAATTAGGGTGGGCCTGGCCGACACGGGAGCAGAACCAAATTGTGCAACTCTATGGTACACTAGGAATTGCCTGGTTGGGCAATTAATTGCTATTAGGTTTCTGATATTTTCACAGCTGAAGCATTGTCCCAGGATGACGACTCTCAAGTGGTCGACATGTAAGCTTGAGAGTTGAGATACCATCCGCAGAGCACTTGTCGGTGTACCGTAAGTATGTTAGTTACATCCACTTTGGGCCGTTCGCTATCGTCGCCTCACTCGCCTGGCTCTGCTATACCAATGCCCACGAAAGACTGCTGCATCGCTTTCATCAGACTGGTCCCTCGAATTACTATCCCTTTTGACCCTACCTCGGAAGATAGGCACGCTTGGTAGAGGCTAATAAATTAATTCAGATGCGTCCAATATCTATGGCAATACAACGACACAACTGGCGCGATAACTAGGTGTTCAACATGGCGTCGCAATACCTACCAATTATTCGAATTAGTTTTGCCCCAACTAAAGAATAGCATTGATAATATAATATACCCTTGCGTGTCACGCATACGCCCTTTTCCGCACAATGCTAGGGTCATCTAACAGAGGTGAGGAGCTCGCTCACCACAGAATCTGGCATGCTGCTTCTGCGAATTTATGTAGTCGAGCTCGTTGCGAGACCACTATGACCCCTATCGAGATGCATCCCAAGGTTGCTCTGAGACTCCCATTCGGCTTTCCGTGATTATGTCCGACTTTAGGGATGTAAGAAAGCCGACCGGGCTGCTCTGAGTTACCCCACATATTCTCCGTAACTCTGAATGTATCATGGCATCTGTATCACACCCTGCTCTCTGGCAAGAAGACATGTTGAAACAACACCCTAACCTTGCAATGTGTCCTGCAGGAAATCATTCTAGGAAGCCAATGAGACAGATACTAGGGGCACCTGGAGGCAACTTCACCCGAGATCGAGGAAGCAATTTTGTCCATCGCCTGTCTGGTCTTGACACATCGTGGCACCGATCCTGTGGCTGATGGATGTGTAGAATATTGTCCGTGCTGCTCGACCGATATCTAAGGTTCCGTTTTGGGTTTCTACTGATCACATTCTCGGGTATACTCAGTTCGATCCCTTGGCATCATTTGAAAAATAGAGTTTCACTCTGTGGAATGCTTCGAGACACTTGGAAAGAAATAACAAGAAAATCTGGCCAGGATAAATTATCTATCTCGCTCAGTGTAAGCAATCTAGTATCAATATTGTTACTTCGTTCATGTGAGATCTGTTGATAGTTCTACTTGTAGTATATTCAGTCCTATCCCTCTGACAGTCGCAGTGCAACTACAGTAATAAACTGTAGGCCAGGAACTACTGTAGTATGTTTTCAGAGCGAATTGGAGGAGGAGATGCAGTAGGAAAGGCTATTAGGATACCAATACTGGTTGACTACTTAGTTAAAATTATTAGTAGCAACTGGTGGGGAACGATACTGTGATGGGAAATTTAACGAACGACAGAGAGTACTAGTAGTACCAGTATATATTTAAACATGCAAGACTTGGGATGCTGCTAGTACTACATTGAAGATTCCTCGATTGGTCAAAGACTCTTTTGCAAGAGACCTACCACTGTCCCAAGACCAAGCAATTCAAGCTATATCGCAGAGACCGTGTCTATAAAAAGCTCCATGAAACAATAAATTTTGTTTTTTTTTTAAGAGTGCTATACCAACGCTGATTACCCTCAGTTTCCCGTCTCCAGCAGCCTCGGGTGCCCAGGCTCCCCAACAGCCTATGCACAGTGTCAGCCGTGGAGGAAGCAGTCTCCGAATCATCGTAAAAGAATTTATGTCCAATGAAAGGAGTTCATAATATTTACACATATATATGAAGCGTCATGTTATCGCATCGAGACAATGATAAGAGATTACTGAATGTGGTCAATCACAGTAGTAGCCGTGCCGTCAGGTGATAATAACGACGTCATCTGACTTGAAGGCTCAGGCAGGCATCCATCCATCATTATCGTTCGTCATCCCACCAACTACCTGCCGCTTCAGGTTCATGCGTACTACCTCTTATACTAATCCCTACACCGTAGGATACCAACCAAGATCTTACAGTGAACACTTGCATGGTCAGGAGGTTGATCAATAGAGTACCTATCCTACCATTGCAGCCATGTGTGGTTCAGATATCTTTCTAGCAATTCTCGCTGTTTTCTTCCCCCCAGTTTCGGGTGAGTACTAATCGCACACTGCATTCATGAGGTGGCGCATGCTAACCGACTGGCTCAGTGTGGATCAAAGTAGGCATTTGCACGGCCGATTCCATCATCAACCTTGCTCTCTGCTGCCTTGGCTACGTGCCTGGGCTTTTACACGCCTGGTACATTATACTCAAGTACCCCGAACCAGATTATGATGACCCTAGCCATGAGCCTCTTCCTGGCGATGCGGAAAACGGTCGCGTAACATATTACTATGTTTCCCACCAACCGATCCAGCACCCCTCCCAGAGGGGCTATGGTACAATGCCGCCACAACAGCCCCAAGCAGCAAACGCCCCGCCACAGAATCGGAAACCTACCCCGAATCACCCTCATGAACAAGCCCAAGCTGGCAGCAGCAGCCAGGACCACCCGGATAGTCGCCCACCTCCTACCTATGCTGAGGCCGTGAAGGGAGATCATAAAGTGCAGGACTGAATGCCTTAGAGCAAGGGAAGACCGGCAGCTCCATTCGCATTTAGTGCGCTAGGAGTGGTCAGTGCCCGGAGATGTTGCTTCATGAGAGTTCACTCGCTATACACATCATACTCATTTCTTGCTCCGTGGCTTCCATCGCTGGAGATTTTTTATGCAGTTAACTCTGTGATCACGCATAATGACGTTGTTAATCATGTATTGTCTACATCATTCTACCACTTTCTTTCGTATCAGTGGACTAGGACACCAGGCGGTTAATGTCGTTTCACGTTTGTTTAGCTCACTCTGATACCAATAAGATTACTATGCGAACAGGATATACACCATGTAAAGCAAAGAAAAATCAAACAGACGAGCAAAGGACTCTAATAATGCCACGAGAAATAGTCTCGTCGGAACCAACAAAACCATCCCAACGTTGCGCTACTAAAATACCCACCAGAACCGTGCAGAACCGCGGCGATTCCGCATGACCGCCTTCTCTCCCGGCGCCGAGCAGCATTCAAACCCACCCGATAATCCAGCACAACATACAAACCCAGCGTCTGTCTGGTCGACGTCCCAGTGGCCTTAGCAACGGCCATGCAGTCTATGCCATTGCTGCTCAGGCAGTCCTTCAAATCAACCCTTAACCTCACCCGAACAACCCGCCCAGTACGACGACCGCTCCTGCCCGCCGTTGGTCCGAACTCTCTTTACCCTGCACCGCGGAACTTCTCCATCTGCCTGCAATGTCAATTCCGATCCCAGTCCTCGCTTTACTCATCTGATCCCCTCAAAGATGGGAAGCCTGCTGAGCAGCCGAAGGAAGACGAAAGCCCAGTCATAGCTCTTCCCGCAGGGAACGCAGAGTTACAAGCCGATGCGGGGACTCAGCAACATACTCCTCCCGCTGCTGCGGAGACGGGAGAAAGTACACAGAGCCAGCAGCAGCAGCAGCAGCAGCAGCAAGAAGAAGAGAAGAGCGAGGCCAATGGAAAGGGGCGGGGAGATGGAGGGCTTCCATCATACATAGAGCAACGCAGGTCACAATTTACCAAGCGGTTCAGTGATGTGATGGATAACCTCCAATCCAACATTTTCGTGGCAGGCCAGCGATTGAACGATCTTACGGGCTATTCGGCGATTGAGACGCTGAAGAAGGAGATTCATATTCAAGGTATGTGACGCTCTTATTCCAAAACATAGTCATTATAGTATTGTTTCTCATTTTCGTCATGGTTAAAAGAGGAGCGACTCCGCAACGCTCGCCTCCAAGTCCGTGCAGCGAAAGATGCCTATGCAGCTGCCATCAACAACCGATCGACCTCCCAGCGCGAAGTGAACGAGCTTCTCCAACGCAAACATGCCTGGTCCCCCACTGACCTGGAACGATTCACCCACCTTTACCGCAACGACCACACCAACGAAGTAGCCGAGCACGAAGCACAGGAGGCTTTGAGCCAGGCAGAACACGAGGCCGAAGAGGCTGCCGCACAATTGAGCAAGAGCATCCTGTCCCGGTATCATGAGGAACAAGTCTGGTCGGACAAGATCCGCCAAATGAGTACCTGGGGTACCTGGGGGTTGATGGGAGTCAACGTGCTTCTCTTCCTGATCTTCCAGATCGCCGTGGAACCCTGGCGTCGCAAGAGACTCGTCAAGGGCTTTGAAGAGAAGGTCATTGAAGCCATTGAGAAGGAAAAGGCCCTTGATCGGATTCAGATCGTGTCTGCTCAGAGCCAGATGGCGCAGGAATCGTCTACCACATCTACCGCCTCTCCTGCGACTCCCGAGACCGCTGAGACTACTACCGAACCGTCTGTTTCTACTACAGCAGACGAACCGATCTCCGATACCGATGCAATCGTCACGATCGAGAGCACCGAACCGGAGGTATTCAGTTCGGACCCAGCTGATGCGGAACCGTCAGCCAATACCACAGTCAGCAAACCCACCCCTGACAATATCCGGGAGTATATCCAATACCAGCTCTCGCGCGTCTCTCCGTTCATTGAATCCTTGCGCCAATACCTCCACGATCTCTTCAGTGACCGTCAAGTCGTGCTCACACAACGAGACCTCTCTACTGTTGCTCTTCAAAGCGCTGCTGCTGGTGCGGCGGTGATCAGCATGTTGTCGATGATTATTCGGCAACGGTGATGATGAGGTCATCGTCATTGATCTGTTTGATAGCCTGATTGATGTAATTATTAGCATGTGATGTTCATCCTGGTCATTAGATGTACAGCGTTCAGATAAATAAATGTATAAATAGATAGACATTTCAGATCTACTTGGTGTGCCTCTGTGGATCTACTACTTCCGTATCGGTAAACGGAACAGTGACTCCCTCGTCGTAGTACAAAAGAAACCGGAACAGCATTGATAGTAGCGACTATACGAAACAAAGACAAGACACATATACTCAACAACATGGAACATACAAACAGATAAAATACACATCTGTATGTCCATCCCACGCATCTTCCCCAACGTCTATACCGAAGAGCGAAAAGCCAAAAAAACACAGGGGGCGCCCTGAAGAGACAACGAGTGAATGATACAGGCTCTCTATGAGCAAGCGGAGGGAAGTAAGGAAAAGGGAAAGGCAAAAAAGAAAACAGTGTTAAGAAAACTGTAATAGAACAAGAGGCTCATTTTTCCAGGGTCCATATTAAAAACACAAGGTCTCTTTAATCTTGACAAAAAAAGACACACAAAATTAGAGTAGAACGCGAGCGAGAGAGAGAGGAAGGCTTTCGTCTATTGCACAAATACAAACCTTCTCTCTCCCTCTCTCTCTGTCTCTCTTTCTCTCTCTCCCTTCCCGACTTCTACTTCTGCTCTTACGGCCATCGCCCGATTCTCGCGGTCTCAGAAGATCGAATCAAATCTAAATCGTTTAACCGATGACGAGGGTGTCCTCGGAGGGGAAGTTGTATTGGGGAACTTCGAGGTTCAGGGGAGCGGGTCCCTTTCTTATACGGCCGGAGATGTCGTAGTGAGAACCGTGGCAGGGGCAGAACCAGCCGCCATAGTCACCGGATTCACCGATGGGGACACATCCAAGGTGAGTGCAGACACCTAGATAGGGGGGAAAATGTGTTAGATGGGGGGACAATGGCGGGTCCGGGGAAGAAGGGAATGTCGTACCAAGCATGACAAGCCACTCGGGCTTCTGGACACGGTCCTCGTCGGCCTGGGGGTCACGGAGGGACTGCCACTCGGTCTTCTGGGCCTCCTGGATCTCGTCCTGGGTGCGGTGACGGATGAAGACGGGCTTACCACGCCACTTGATGATAACCTGTTTCGGAATGGGTCAGATGCGATGCCGGATTGCAAAGGGGGAACGAGCCAGAGGACTGTGGCTCGGGAATATGGAACATACGTTCTTGCCCTCGGGGATGGCACCGAGACCAATCTCAACCTTAGCCTGGGCGAGGACATCGGCGGAGGCGGACATGTTAACCAGGAAGTCTATTGATTAGAGAGAATTCACATCAGCGATTTGTTCCGAGCGGTCAAGCACACATCCATTCCCTTCAATTGTTCAACCTGATATCCCCGTCTCCTAAATTTCCCGCCTCTTTCTCTCTTGTATATGCGCAACATTGATATCTCCAGAAGTACCTACCCTGGACAGTGGCCTTAGCACCGACGGCAGAGGCCAGACCGAGGGAACCGGCCATGAAGTAAGAGAAGACCTGGTTGGAGCGTGGGGGCTTCTTGGACTGGTATTTGCTGAAATCGGGGATCTTCAGGGTGGACGAGTACTCCTTGGAGCTGCCGAAGGGGCTATCGAAAGTGGACTTGGAGGCATCAGCGACTCCCCTCCGCTGCTGGCAGGAGGCAATGGCGGCGCGAGAAGAGGGCAGTTGTTGCCGGGCGCAAGCGCGCAGGATAGAGCTGGAAGCGGCGGAGAGAGACATGGCGAGACGAGCAATTGCAATCAATTGCAATAGAGAACGACCGCAGGGAGGTGGGTTGGGGTGTGGGGGGTGGAGAGGGAGAGATAAGGACGGAGGGAGGATTTGATTTTCCCAAGAGGTCGAGGTTGAGGTCGGAGGCCCGGCATACGGAAAGAGTCGAACCAAAGCTTTCGCTACGACAAGCGATCGGAATCACGGGGCGTTTCATTGGCCCGTCGTCCCGTCTTAGTCAGGCTTCTCACCTGACAGTCAATCATCACAGCCTATTACTACTCACTACTACTACGAACTAATTAGGATACACATTTACTTTCATTCTAACTATTTACTTTTATTTCCTCAACGACCTATGTACCTTCATATTCATTCATTTATTCCTTTTTGTTTTGTTTTGCTAACAACTATTTACCCTCATTACGCCATTCGTCATTCACTCCCTTCCTCCCGCTCATCCCGTCGTCCGTTCCATTCCGCTGCCCCCAATAGTATCCGAATATTCCAACACGAAATCAACTAGTTAACAGCATATTTTCAATTGAATAACCCACAGGTCGAAACCCAAGCAAAATAATACCCTCCGAAATAACTCCACCATGCAAAGATACACACATATATAATCCCAGAACTCATAATCGTCGGAATCCGTCACTGGTCCGTCATCTCGACATCCTGATCTCCAGCAGATGCATCAACCGTTCGATCCACCATCATTGTCACCGTTGGCGGTCGAGAACCCCTCGAAGGCTTGTCCTCTACTGGCTGTAGACTCTGTTGTTGTTCCTCAACTTCCTCTTTCTCTTCGACCGCTGCAGGTATATTGCCGTTTAATGTGCGCTGTCCCTTCTCGGGTCCGGGTTCCTTCTCCTTTGCCCGTTTCTCCTTGAACTGCTTATAGGTTGTGGTTTTGGGGATCACGTCGGAGAGGAATTCAAGATTATCGATGCGTGATACGGCCGTAGCTGGAGATTCATCCGTCAGTAAATTATATTATCATCCCCTCAGCCCAGTGGCCACAAACCCAGGTCTTTATATTGGATAAGCTTGCGCGGCTTCCGTTCTGATTTCACGACGTTGTGTCCTTGTTCGGTAAGGTATTGAATGAACAGTTCCTAATTTGTGGAAGCAATATGAGTAGCTGATCGCCTCGAAAGTGACTGAAGGGAAGAAGAGTATCGCAGTCACGAACCGTGGCCATTGCGATCACAAACGTAGCGTTGCTCGAACATTGTACGATATCGTCATCTAATTGAATAATTTTCTTAATCCGTGAGACTTCAGCTCATGTTAGCCTTGTAAGATATAGCAAACAGCGTCACACATACTTGGAAGTGCGCTCTGGCCCGTGATCTCTTGGGAAGATGATGCTTCCGCGGCAGCTTTGTCCTTGGGCGGCATCGCGACGTCGCGTCGGAGATAGTTGTGCAAGTAACGTTCTGAATGATACCGGATTGCACCTGACGAGAATGACACGAAAGATTTAGTGTTGTTGAGGCAGTACTTTTACCCCAGCGACTGCGTTGATGCAAAGACAAACCCAGTAAGTGAAGTTGCAAAGAAGGGGAAATCCGGCGCGTGCGGCGTCGAAATCCACTCTCGCGCGTGGCGGAAGAGGAAAGTAAATGAATAATGTATGGTTCGGAAGAGGATGAATACTAGCTAGTTACTTCACGCTTATTAGGCGATTTCTCAGCCAGCACTCGATGAAAGATCCCTGCTACGTATCTACATATTCCACTCTATTGTCCAACATCCTAGCACTTTGTCTTTGTCTATTCAGCCTCGTTTTGGGAGAAGCCCGAGAGCGGAACATAGTCCGGATTCCTCACGTGGGCGGCCGCGCATCCTATCGTCGTCATCTCCGATCCAACAGAATTCCCTCTTCTCCCCCCCCAGAGTTCCCCTCTTACTAGCTTCAGCTATGCTCATCTTGCGTTGTCAGTCCATGGAATGAATTGCGATGCCTGTCTCACCCTTTTCGGCTCGTCCGCCTCCCCTCTCGTCTGAGCGTCGGAATTGGAGGAGTTTATCAGGCTTATCTGTCGTCTCACCGATCCACGAGCGCCCGACCCCGGAAAATGGCCAGCCCTCCGCCATCACCGAGGAGATCAGCGAAATCAAGCGCTACGAAGATTTCACAACCATTGACTGGGTGCAAGACGCGGTTCACGAGCAGGCACGTCGGAGAGCTAAGCGACGAGATGGATCTGGGTTTTGGGACCAGGAAGGGACCTTTGGATGGAGACGCAAAGTGCGCGAGTCCTACGATGCCGGCCAGGCGTGGCTGGTGATCACCATTGTGGGGGCGGCCATTGGGTTGATATCGGCGATTTTGAATATCATTACAGAGTGGCTGTCTGATGTCAAGCTGGGGCATTGTACGACTGCGTTCTATCTCAACGAACAGTTTTGTTGTTGGGGTGCTGAAGGAGGTATGTGGAATGGTGGTGCGATCGCCCCTCGTTGTCTAAGCTAATGGGTCTTTGTGTTTAGGGTGTCCGGAGTGGAGGCCTTGGACCTCTTACTGGATCGTGAACTACTTCATCTACATCTTCTACGCTGTATGCATGCCCACCTTGCTCGTTCCGGATGACTGGGGCTGACTTGAATAGGTACTGTTTGCGTTCGTCGCCGCAAGCCTCGTCAAATCGTTCGCGCCGTACGCCGCAGGTTCCGGCATTTCCGAGATCAAATGTATAATTGCGGGGTTTGTGATGAAGGGATTCTTGGGCGCATGGACGTTGCTGATCAAGTCGATCGCACTACCGCTGGCCATTGCATCTGGTCTGTCCGTGGGGAAAGAGGGTCCGAGTGTGCATTTCGCTGTGTGTACGGGGAATGTCATATCGCGGTTCTTCAGCAAATACAAGCAGAATGCATCCAAGACAAGGGAGGTCTTGACGGCAACAGCAGCGGCCGGTGTGGCAGTCGCATTTGGCAGTCCCATTGGCGGGGTGCTGTTCTCTCTCGAGGTATGAGCAGCAGGGCTGATGTGAAAGCTCATACTGATTAGCTGGCAGGAAGTGGCATCTTACTTTCCCCTTAAGACGCTATGGCGCAGTTATTTCTGTGCCTTGGTTGCGACTGGTGTGCTAGCGGTATGTCTACCGATCTCTTGATTGTTCGTCGCTGACACATGCAGGTCATGAATCCATTCCGGACAGGGCAACTGGTCATGTTCCAAGTGCAATATGACCGTACCTGGCACTTCTTTGAGCTGATATTCTTCGTCTTAATTGGTGTCTTTGGTGGTTTATACGGCGCCTTTGTGATCAAGTGGAACCTTCGGGTGCAAGCGTTCAGGAAGAAGTACCTGTCGCAGCACGCCGTCATGGAATCAGTTGTCCTCGCCCTCATCACGGCCATCCTGTGCTACCCGAATATGTTCCTGAAGATCAACATGACGGAAATGATGGAGATCCTGTTCCGGGAATGCGAGGGAGGGCACGACTATAACGGCCTGTGCGAGTAAGTGGTATCAACCGATTGGCGTAACATGTACTCACACATTGTAGGGCTAAGAACCGCTGGTCTATGGTGATGTCGCTGGCCGTAGCTACAATTCTCCGCATCTTCCTGGTTATCATATCATATGGCTGTAAGGTCCCAGCTGGTATCTTCGTGCCGTCAATGGCCATCGGAGCGTCCTTTGGCCGGTTCGTCGGTATCCTTGTTCAAGCGCTGCACGAAGCGTATCCGAAGTCGCAATTCTTTGCGTCCTGCGAGCCGGACATTCCATGCATCACACCAGGAACGTATGCCTTCCTGGGGGCGGGCGCGGCTCTCAGTGGTATCATGCATTTGACGATCTCTGTAACGGTCATCATGTTCGAGTTGACGGGTGCCCTGAACTACATTCTTCCAACGATGGTGCGTTCCTTGTAAACCTATCCCCGTACTACCACTAACCCAAAACTAGATCGTCGTCGGCGTCACCAAAGCCGTCAGCGACTGCTTCGGAAAGGGCGGCATCGCCGACCGCATGATCTGGTCCAACGGGTTCCCATTCCTCGACAACAAAGAAGACCATGTCTTCAACGTGCCCGTCTCCCAAGCCATGACATCCGACCCAGTCTCACTGCCCGCATCCGACTTTCCCGTCCGCGAAGCCGAGCACCTACTAAGCGACAACAAATATCAAGGCTTCCCCATCGTCGACGACCGGACCCGAAAGACACTCGTGGGATACATCGGCCGCACGGAGTTGCGCTACGCAATCAACCGCGCCAAAGCCGAGGGGCCGCTATCGCCCACAGCCAAATGCCTCTTCACCAAAGAAGCAGCCGAGGCATCGGTAACACGCAGGGCATCGACAGCATCGCATCTCCACGCGCCGGAGACATTTGACGACATCCAAACGAACACGGGGGCCGACTACGTCGACTTCAGCCGATACGCGGACCACACGCCGCTGACAGTACACCCCCGTCTCGCCCTCGAGACAGTGATGGAGATCTTCAAGAAGATGGGACCGCGCGTCATCCTGGTCGAGCATCGCGGTCGTCTGATGGGACTTGTCACCGTCAAGGACTGTTTGAAGTACCAGTTCAAGGTTGAAGCCGAGGAACAAGCACTCGCGGCGACCAGTCCACCCCAACTAGCTCTGGGAGGGGCCAACGGCCGAAGCAGTGGTGACACATTAGAGGAACGGCTGTGGAACCTCCTGCAGCGCATCGGGTCTACACTGCCGTGGCAGCACACCCAACCACAGCAACAACAACAACAACAACAACAACCACCAGCCCGACGACGAGACACCACAGTCCCCGAGCAGCACAGAGATGCGACGGATACCGCTCCCAACGAAGCAGACGAGACAGACGCCATGCTGGAATTAGAAGAGCGTTAACCCCCTCCCCTCATCCCTTCCATTATGATACACACACACACACACACACATACCCATCCAAAGAATAGATACGCAGTAGATAGATAGCATTGATACCACACCACACACACACACAACCATTGTACATACATACACACAACCCTATACTATCCTCCCTACCACTCCCAAAATAATATAATAAATTCAATCCCTCCTCCCCACAATAACACACCCCACGCCCATCAACCCCGCCCCAACCCACCACCAGCCACCCACCCTCTCCCCAAAAACCCCCATGCCTAGCACAGCCGTAACGAGGAAATTCGCCGCCGTGTTCGTAATCGACACCTTTGTCGTGGAGGACCCCGCCGTCAGGGCGCGCGTGAATAACGCCCACATGATGATGTTGCTGAGGATGTTGAGGCCGAAGCAGAGCGCGCGGATGAGGAGGATTAGGATCGGGTGGTCATCTGGGGTGGAGGTGGAGGTGGATGTGAAGAGGTGGATGAGGTGCGCGGCGAAGGTGGTGGTTGCGGTGTCGGTTGTTCTGTATTTGCTTTGCTTTAGTTTTTGTGTATGTGAGAGGGAAAGGGATAGGGGAAAGGGGAAGAAGAAGGGCGTACAGCTTTGCGAAGAGGCCGTTGAGGGCTGCGAAGGCGCCGCTGGAGAGGGCGAGGAGGAGCCATTTGGTTTGGTGGTGTTTTTGTTGTTGTTGGACTGGGGTTGCGGTTGGGGGTGGTGATTGGGATGGCGATTGAGGGTCGGTCATGTTGGATTGATTGTATTGATGTGTGAGCTGTAAAAGGTGTGGAGTGTAGGTGGTTCAGGATAGAGAGTATGGAGGGCTTGGTGGTATTAATCTGGGGAACTGGGGAGGGAGCTGAGGTTGCGCTCCTATCGATAAGGTGAGGTCTTGGCTGCTGCCGGATATGGCTGATAGCTATTGTATACGGAGTATAACAGCTAAGTAGAGATGTCAAGTGTTATGATTAAGCTTGAATGTTACTATTCATGTATAAATTTATAATAGTATGTGTCCTCACGGCGACAACCTCTGAATCCGCCATCTATACCCCCCCTCCTCCCCATCCTCTTTATGCACCCTCACATAGCGGAATCGGTCATGCAACCGACTGCGCCGACCCTGCCAGAACTCCACCGACTCAGGGACCAAGCGCACTCCTCCCCAGAACGGGGGCAGAGGAATCTGCTCGACCCCCGCAAACCGTTCCTCCATCTCCTTGACCCGCTTCTCCAGCAGCGCCCGCCCATCATCGATGTCCGTCGCGTCAACATCCCCGGGGACCTGCATCTGCGGACACGAAGTCGGGTCGAGGCTCTTGCGCCGACGATCCAGAAGCAACTCCGGCTCCATAGACCACAGCACCTTGCTCTGCCAGCTCGCCCACGCTCCGATCTGGCTCCCTCGTTCCCGAGTACGCCAGTACATCTCGCTCTCGTCGCGACTGAGCGGCTCGACAAGACCCTCGATGCGCACCTGCCGCTCCAGATTCGACCAGCAGAATGTCAACGCCGCCCATTTGTTGCCCTCCTGTAGTCCGGCCTGGAGAGACTCGTCCTGGCCTGGCTCGGGCATGGCGCTGAGCGTGTCCTCGCCGTCTGCGTGATTGCCGAATACTTGTCCGCCTTTGCCTTCTCGACTGCCCCAGTTACTGTATACTACCCAGCCTCGCTCGTCCAGTTCCTTGAGGTATACAACACGGGCGCTCACACGGCCCGAGGGCATGCTGGCTGTAGCTAGGGTGCAGGTTTCAGGTGCAGACGACGGAAGGAGACGAGGATCGCGGAACCAGTTGTGGAATTGGTGGAGGGGATTGGTCGGGTGCATCTGGGAGATGGTGAGGGGCGGGTTGCTCACGAACTGGTGAGCGCGGGCAGGGTGGGAAACAATCTCATTTTCAGTCACCGAGTCGGGGGTCGATGTGTTCGAGCGAAGGGCTTCTGCGGCGAGACGAGAGATGGGTGCTGGTGCTGTTGTGACTCCGATGGCTGTAGCGGATGGATCGGGCGTCTCGGTGGGGGTGATTTTGGGCTCGGAGGTGGTCTGGATATCTCCTGGAGCGACTAGGTATGCGGTGAGTAATAGGATCCCTTGTAATATCCTGCGACAACCTACAGATCAGCTTCTTGGGATGTTTTGCCTCGTGGCTGGGCCCATCGGGCAGTGATCCGGGATTCATCGTAGAGGTACGGCCGGAGCTGTAATGACGACACAAGGTGACTGATTGTAGCTGACGGAGGGATTGATGAAGAGATAGACGCAGGCGATAAGGATGCATCGACTGATCGTGCGATGCTCAATTGCCGGAGTCAGTCATAGAAGTCAAGATGGGCTGATCAAAGAAGTGGGAGGAAGCGATGCGGAGGGCGGCGGGGTCATGCAGTCATTCGCGGCCAAAACATCAGCAGCCGGCTCGGCACCTCAACGTCACCATCTAATGGATCTACATCTACATCTACATCTACGTTTACAATGGATAAATCGAAGTCGGGATCTCTGCGCAAAATATGCTGGAAAAATTTTGGGGTCCATTCATATAGACACTAAAGAGCTGAGAGGATCTATCGAAACACATCAAATCATGGTATATACAAGCCAATCCCAAATGCTGCCACAACGCCTGTGCCAGTTCGCTAAATGCTTTCAAGTCTCAAATAAATCAACAATATCAATCAGCCAGCACAAGTTGCCCTCCCAAATGCCTCTGCCGAGACCATCGGGCTGGAAAAAGCCGAAAAGCAGGGATCCAGCCCTGGTGTATTAAAACCGGATAGTGATTCAGTCAATATAAGGTTTTGTAATCCGCGAAAATCAAAAAGGATGGCAACTTTTGTTGGATGTAAAGCAAAAACACTGTAAGAGAACACTCTACAGAGCAGCGACAGCTGCTCCCGTGCCCACCAGATCGGCGATCTTGCTGGCCACAGCCGGGGGATACCCGCGAGAGAGCATCTCCTGCACGGTGCGCGAGGCCCCCTCCCGGTCGTTGTTGGCCAGGAAGGCCCGGGTCATCGCTTCGTAGGTGCTAGGCTCCCGCTTTTCGATGCCGATGCTGTCATACACCGTTTTAGCCTGAGCCACGCTGCCCTCCGTAGCCCATCCGTGGATGAGAGTGTTGGCAATGTAGGCAGTCATCTCCACCCCACGGCGGGCCATGTCCCGGACGATCTCCTCGGTCTGTGCGACCTGGTGGTTGGCCACCATAGCCTCCAGAAGAGCTTGGTACAGACAGGGCTGCATCCGCACCTTGCGCTCCTCCGCAACAGACTTGAACACAGCGTGAGCGGCTTCCATGTCATGCATCACACATCCCTTGGCGTGGATCAGGGACGCGTAGTGGACGGCATCAGGTCGCTGGCCAGCAGCCTTGATGGTCTCGAGGACCTTCTCAGCCGCTGGCATGTCCACGGGCTCCAGAGAGGCGTGAGCGTCGATGAGCAGCTTGTAGGTGTGCATAGTGGGTTGGATGTTCCGGGTCAGCATGCGCTCGTAGTAGGCCAGAACCTTGCTACGGTCCCGCTTGGTGTTGAGGAAGTACTGGATCATCGAGTTGTACGGGGCCGGGCGCGGCTTGTAGTTGGGCATGGACTCCATCTCCTCGAACATCTCCTCGGCAAAACGCTCGTCGCTGACCCGGCAGAGGGCGTTGACGATCGTTCCATAGGTGACACTCGTCGGACGGACTCCGTTGGCGCGCATCTCGGCAAAGTAGAGCAGGCAGTCATCAATCCGGCGGGCCTTGCCCAGCTTACCGATGAGCGCGTTGTACAGGAACGAAGTGGGCTCCACGCCCTCGGCCACGGCGCGGTGGAAGATCTTCAAGGCCTCGGTGGCTTCGTCGAACGTCTTGGTGGATTCCTTGAGGGTGGTGATGTAGAGACCGAAGGTGTTAGCAGAAGGAGCCGAGCCAAGTTCGAGAAGCTCCTGGTGGAACTTGGAGGCTTGGCTGCGGTCGCCCAGAGTCAGGCACGACGCCACCATGGCATCCAGGATCGAAACCCAGCCGTACTTGACGGCACTGTACTGAGGAAGAAGAGGCACATCGCGTCTAGCCATGCTCAGGATCTCGTAGGCCAGATCGACCCGGTTGCACTTGGTAGCGGCCGTGATCATCTTGGCGTACGTGATGTAGCGAGGGTGACGGCCGTTGCGGCGCATGTTGCGGACCCGAGAAAGAGCGTCGTTCAGGTGAGCCTCCAGCTTGCCACTGGTGCTCTCCAGCTCGTCGGAGATCATCGACGATCCGCGGAAGTCGGTGGCGTAGGCGTAAGGGTCAAACGAATCATCGGTGGAGGACATGGGGGTCATCGTCGACACATCCGAGCTGGGAGAGTGGCGGCCGCTCATGAAGGAGGACGGGCTGGAGGTCAAAGCCAAGTGGTCGTGCCATCTCTTGACCATGTCCGGCCGGCTGTTGAACAGCTTGCCGACGGCCTGGTCAACGACACGAGTAGTGGCAGCATCCATGGGCAACCCGGTAGCCAGAGCAATGTCGAGCATGTGAGAGAAACGAATGGGGTGAGCCACATCGAACATAGCGCTGTGGTTGAGCAGCATGCCAGCCTGAACCTGGAGGGCAAGCATGAGATCGCGGGCGTTCAGTTGAGAGATACCGATGGGACCAAGACTGGCGACGACATGTTCAGCGACAGGGGAGATCAGGCCTCCGTTCTCGATCATCGACCACAGGAGAGACATGGCAGCTTGAGGAGAGAGGACAGCCGCTGTCTGCACAAGAACGCGACCGATGAGATGAAGGCTTTCGTTGATCTGTTCACGGATGGGGTTCAGAATAGAGTTGTCAGCGACGGCGGAAGCGTTGCGGACACGAGCAAACATATTGCGAGCTTGAACCAAGGCTTCCTCGATCTGACCACTCTTCAAGAGTGCCACCGCATACATGGCAGTCGGCTGGACCATGTCCGGTGTTGCCTGACCGGTGGTGTTCAGGGTGAGCCACACAGCCCGGGCAGCTGACACATTGCCCTGACGTATATGCAAGGCGAGCATCGAGACGGCGGGCCTCTGACGAATGGTCATGTCGGTGGGGAGAGCATCGTATGCTTCGGAAGCTGTCTGCAGATTACCCGCATCCGCCGCGGCAATGCAGATCTGGGACATGGCATGATCGAGGGCTCCATCGCGCAACCGGGTCTTGGCCTGATCCAACGCCCGCCCGTACTCGCCCGACGTGAGCGCATGCTGCACCAGCCCATCCTGCACCACGGCCGATTCCAAGGCTTGCTGACGCGCCTCACGGTTCTCGGTCACTTCCTCAAAGGAGGCCTGGATCCGCTCCAGGAATCGCAAAGCTTGCTGTTCCTTCCCGCAGACCAGGTACGCCCGGACTAGAGCAGCGTACACCTGACCATCCAACCGCTGGACAATGCAGAAGGTTCCGTTATCGTCCGAAACCGCCAAACCCTTGTATTCGTTGTAACATTCCACAGCGCTCTGCAGATCCCCCGTGGAGGCAAAGGCATCAATCATAGACGGGAAAATCGAAGCGTGCGGGGTCACATTGTGGGACTCCATATGCCCATACACTCGGATCATGTCTTCGACTTGGCCCTCCTTTGCACAGGCGTTGATCAGATGGCGGTAGGTGTCGAGAGGGAAGACGAGATCGGCATGACGCGTGGCGGCAGTGTTGAACAACTTCATGGCAATTCCCAAAGAGTGATCCTCGGCCAGAATGGCGCGCTCCAGCTCACTGGAGTGCAACATGAACTTGCCCGGCTCCTCCATACCACCGTAGCGAACACGCTCCTGCTCCAGCATGCCCTTAGACTTGATGGCATCGTTGGCACGGACCACGAAAAGCTGCACCAAAGTTTGGTAGGTCTGCTCGTCGGGAACTACCCTGCGACGAAGCATGTCCGAGTAGACATCCAGGGCCTTCTGGATAGCCTGAGCAGTATCGCCATGGAGTTGAATGGCCGATTCGAGAAGAGCATTGTAGGCACCGACCGTAGGCGTAAGACCGTCCCGCAGAAGCGTTGCAAATGCTCCGGGGATTTCAGCGTATTTCTTGCCCGATGCCAAATCGGTGATGTGCTCTGACGCAAGGCGGCTATGCTCGGAGGAGGCATCGGCGACAGCAGCAACATCCGGCGGCAAGTCAGGGAAAGCTTCCGTATCCGTGTTCTCCTTGGCTTCGGAAGCCTCATCGACCTGAGCCTGCTCCTCCTGTATTTGAATCTCCCGGGCTACAGCTTCTTCAACCTTGGCACTGACATCTGCGTTGGCGGACGCCTTGGTGATATGAGGCGAATTCTGGAAGTTGTTGTCGGTCGAGGGCAGGTTGTCGGACTCTTTCGATTTGACGCCATCCTCGTTCAAGGACGGCTTCCAGCCAACCTTCCTTTTCAGTTGCATCTGCTTCCAGTCACTGTCGTCGCCCGTCTGCTGGGCATGCTGCCAGGCAGCATAGTAGGCAGCCAAGCCCAAATCGCCGGAGCCCGAAGTGCCCTGGCTGGCCTTGGCGCCCGCACCGGACGAGCTAGATGGCTGGAAAACATTTTGTAGTTGCGTCGTCCGAGATAGCTTAGCGGCGGGTTGAGTGGCAATCTGGTTGAATGTGGTGGTCGACGCGTATGACGACTGCGACGCCGCGACTACGGATTGAGCATAGCCATGAGTAAAGGCTTTGGTGAAACTCTGACGCGCGAGGTGGGTAAACGGCTTGAAGACCATTTATCTAGCGGGTGACCTCTTCAGAGGGAAGAGGCAATGCTGGTGAAAATGTCAGTGACTGTGTCTACACGTGGTATTTTCTGATAGTTCGGATTTTGTGTGCCTTTTGTCCGAAGACGCCACGGGAAAGCGTACCTTGCAATCAAAATAATAATGAAGATGCAGGTTCATTTGACGACGTCAGGTCGCCAAAGGAACGCGCGGGATAAAGGAGGGAGGGGATAGAAGGGTGGAAAATGAGATTTGGCAAAAAGCCTTTCAGTGACAAGAGGATGAGAATTCAGTAGCTGCAGAGCGTGTGGAGGGAAATGCTGGGTATTTCAAAGCCGCCGGAAAGCTGATCTGTATCGCCGGGCGTGCCTAAAGCGGGTTAGCGCCGATCCTATCCCGACTTTTCCTGTTTCGAGACTAGGTACTTTTGCGGACCAATGGGAAGACGGAGAATTGAGTTTTTCACTGGGGCGCGGAATGAGGAACCCTCACAACAAGCTGAAAGGGTAAAACTAATTGTATTGTCGGTCTTGCATGAATTAGTGATGGGAATTAGTATATGTGGGGAAGACATTGAGTATTACCGAGAAGAAGGGGCTCTGGGCTATAAATTTGTAGACTTCGTCCGTTTCTCCGTTAAGAGGGGTAAAGAACAAGAAAAACGCCCCTACGGAAAATTAAGGAACAGTGTCTTAAGTAGTTACAAAAGTCAAAAAAGGAGTACGACTATGAGCCATGGACGTAATAAGAAAATGAGTAAGAAAAAGTAAAAAAAATCCTACGAAAAATTCTCTCCGGCATCCACAGGCACACGAAACAAGAAAACAGAGGCAGAAACAGAAGCAACGTCAGCCTTCGAGAAGCGTCGTTGTTGCCTGAGGCGCAGAAGGAGCGGGAATTCCCAAAAGGAGTTGATCAGGTGGTCTCACGGCAAGCCCCGGATCGTAAGCCAGACCCAATCGGGGCACGCGACACACTGGGGCCGTAGGGAAGAACAGGAGCGCCATTTTCTGGATCCTCCCCTGGCATCTGCCATTTGCCATTCTCTGCCATTAGAATGGGTTTCTGCCAATGTCTGTCACTGTCCGGACCAGTCTGGCCGGCCCGCTCCTCTCTCAGTGAGTCACCCTCCGTTCCGGCTCTTTTTCTTCGGGCCCGGAGTTTGACTGCCAGACCCCGACAGCCCGCCGGACACCCGGATGGCCGACGCTCCGTCTTGGGTTTGGCTCTCCCCAAAGGGATGACGACCCTTGCCCTGTGGTCTCAGATCGCGAGACGTATTTACGGCGTGGTCCCAGGCTAATCTCCGTGTGGAAGACACTGTGGCCTCTATTAAGGAGACTGCTAATTGGTCCCTTTGATCAGATACGAACTGTTGACCTGGTCTTTGGTCCCGGACCCCTGGTACACAGTCCGTTGACGGAAGTCAATTTAGGGGGTACCTTAAAAATCGGGAGTGAGAGGGACGATAGATGGAGGAGCGTGACCGAGCAGATGATGAGCTGTTACCACTAACCCTTCTCGCTCCTGCTCCCAGCATGGCTTTTCCTCCGTGATGAGCCTGCAGCATCACTTAATACAGCACGATGTGACGGGATAAACTACATCCTTTGAAGCTGCTGCCTATTAAACACTCTGGCATCAGATGACAGTACGGAGAAGTTAAATTGTTATCTTCGGAGCACACCCATGCATTAACTCTACACTGCCACCACCGGATGTCACTCTTCCGCTGACGTAGATGCAATTGCTGCTCTAGTGTATAGGGCTATCTACCATGACGACAGTTCTGAGTACAAAGTACGGAAGAGATAGCCATGGGCTAATTTTCGAGTCAAACCTCCGGAGTAAGTTCGCGGGTAATTTATCAACAGTAATCAGATGCAGATCACGGGACCAAACTTGGATGACAGCCACCCGTCAAGCCACACCTGGAGAGCTCCAGCCACAGTTTGCCTGTTTGGAAAGGAATGAGTGGAAAGTGGCACATCAACCATGTCAACCAGTTCAGTTCAGCTCAACAGTCAACAACTGACAGACGCTGGATGCCGCTGCAGCTCTACACATATCTCCGATATTCGGCTACCAGACGCAGGTCAGTCAGTCAGCCAGTCAGTCATCATGCATCCGCTCTGGGCCTCTTCCTTATCCTTTTTCTCCTTGCAGGTTGTCTCTCCCCGCAAGACTTGTAGACATTCCCCTCTAAGCGGGGCTCCTCCATATTGACGGAGTTCGCAAACTGTTCCAAGCCCGATTTGCTTTTGCAGCCCTTTGCCTTTGCCAACCCATTGGATTATTCACCGACCACGCTTACTGGTCTGACAGTGCGTACATTATCTCCCTGAAGATCACCTTTCAACTTGATCGCTTGCAGTTTGGTTGCGGTTATATACTAACCGTCTCGCCCCTTTAGTTCCTCGCCCGTGCCAGACGGAATAGAGCGCCCACTCCTTCGTGATACCCGAACCGCACACTCTCCTCGCTCCCCCTCATGTCCTACAAAGCTCCTACAGTAACGGCGGTGTCCGCCCCTGGAAAGGTCCTTCTCACCGGCGGCTACCTTGTCCTGGACCGCGATTACACCGGCACAGTCTTCGCTCTCGATGCTCGTATCCATGTCGTTGTTCAGCAACTGAGAAGATCTCACCGCAGTGGTATGTCTGGATTCGAACACAAAACAGGGATGGTGCGGAAATAGCTGAAGATGAGGCTGCAGATGAACAAGCTAGTGAGGACGTCATCGTCGTTCGTTCCCCGCAGTTTGTCGACGCGGTGTGGGAGTATGGCATCCAACGTTGCGATAACGGAGGTGGGGTTAAAGTCGTACAGAAGAACGACGGGTGAGGTGCATAGACTCGCATTTGGAGCAATCAGGGCTAAGTTTGCAGCAGACGAGCAAACCCGTTTGTCGAAACCTCTCTCAACTACGCCTTGACGTATATCAGCTACGTGGCCGCCTCGAAAGACTTCGGTTCTCTTTCCATTACGATCCTTGCCGACAACGACTACTACTCGGAAACCGCCTTCTCCAAGATCTCGAGCCTCCAGTCTCCAGGACGATTCGTGAACTTTGGCGTTCCCCTGCATGAAGCACACAAAACCGGATTGGGTTCCTCTGCAGCCCTGGTCACCGCTTTTGTATCCGCTCTAGTCATTCACCGCACCCTGCAGCCCGAGGACCTCGGGGCTGCTCGCGAGAAGCTGCACAACCTGGCGCAGGCCGCTCACTGTGCAGCACAAGGCAAAGTGGGATCTGGGTTTGACGTGGCAGCAGCGATTTACGGTTCCTGTCTGTACCGGCGGTTCTCGCCGTCCATCTTGGAGTCAGTCGGGGATGTTGGGTCACCAGGTTTCGAGGAGCGCTTGTTTGCCATCGTCGAAGATGCCGACCCCAAGCATTCGTGGGATACGGAGTGTCTGGATTTCGGCATGCAGCTTCCCCGTGGAATGCAGATGGTTTTGTGTGATGTGGAGTGCGGCTCTCAGACCCCGTCCATGGTCCGGAAGGTCTTGGAATGGCGCAAGCAGAACCCGGAAGAGTCCCTGATGCTATGGCAGGCACTTCAGTCCAACAATGATCGACTGTGCTTGGAGCTGAAGCAGCTATCCCAGAGCCCAGATGCGGAAGCCCCGAACGGCTTTGACGATACTCGTCGTCTTATCGAACGCTCTCGGGACCTCATCCGCACTATGACCCAGAAGGCCGGCGTTCCCATCGAGCCGAAGGTGCAAACCGAGCTGCTTGATGCCATCACCAGCATTGAGGGTGTTGTCGGCGGAGTCGTCCCCGGCGCCGGTGGGTACGACGCCCTGGCCGTGCTCATCGAGGACAAGGCGGATGTCATCCAGCGTTTGACTCAGCTCTTTGAGACGTGGGAGAGCAAACTGGAAGATGACTTTGGGGGCAAAATCGGGAATGTCCGCCTTCTCGGGGTGCGCCATGGTTCTGCCGGTGTGCAGAATGAGTCGTTAGACCAGTATGCAGGGTGGTTCTAGCCCTCTGCAGGTCTGAGGTATACTATATTACCACGAGTGCATTGTTAGCATGAACACGACCATGCATGAGCGAGAATATTACTATCACATGCCTTAATAATAGAGACGATCATTCCTTCCATACATCATTAATCTTATCACAACGTTTACCATCAGCATCCTTCTAAACCTCATCCATCATCATCATCATACTATGATCCCTTTCTATCTATCTATCTATCTACCCACCACTTATCCCTACCAACCCCCGCCCAAATCCACCAACCCAGGCACATACAAGAAACTCGCCAAATCCCACCCTTCAAGATCATCCTACATGAATTGAACCAACGATTAGCCCCATTCCACAGACCATAAATCAAACACACAACCGAAAGAAAACAATACTCACCAATCCCATCCCAATCCCCAACCTCTCTCCCATCTCATCCAACTCCCCAGCACCAGCACCAGCACCAGCACCAGCACTATCCGGCGTGACAAACATCCCCAACTCCTCCGCATTATTATCCTCCTTTTCCATCCCCCTCAACATCCCCACCCCATCCCTCAAACACCCTCTAACAGCCTCATACACCACCCCCTGCACATCCCCAGCACCCGCACCATCTTCCAAAGCCCTAATCTGCGCCACCAGGGCCTGAGAGATAATATACCGTTTCAGCGCCGGCGACTTCCCATGCATTTTCAGGACGTGTGCGCTCTGCAGGGCGAGGTTCTCGAGGGTGTGTAGGATGGGGGTTCGTATTGCCGATGCTAGCACGCTCAAGAGATTGGGTCTACTACTAGTGCTATTATCATTGGGGTTGTCTGTGGTGTCTGTGCCTGGGGCCTCCTCTATCTGGGTGATAAGTTCCAGCGCCAATGTGCAGATTACATCGAGGTTTAGAGGCCCGCGGAGGGGACCGCGGGCTGTGAGGGTTAGGAGGGGGAAGTTGTTGTCGAGGGGAGTGGAGGAGGAGGAGGTGGTGGTGGTGGTGATGGTTGGGGCGAACGAGGCGATTGTAAGGGCGGACTCGAGACATAGTTTCCGGGAATAGTGGTATTGAGGGGTTGTGTGGGCGACGCGGGCGAAGGGGAGGTGTAGGTGGAGGATGTAGCGGGTTAGGGTTGTGAGGAGGTGGGAGTGGTGGAATGATTGGGGTGATGTGGTGGTGGTGGTGATGGTGTGGCAGGTGGTGCGGAGTTTGGTGGTGAGGTCGAGGGCCTTTTGGTAGGGGATATTGTTGGGGCTGTGGATGAGGTGGATCGTTTCAGCGCGGAGGGTGAAGGAGTAGTGGAGGAGGAGTTGGAGGGATGTGTCTGTGTGGGTGGATTTGGGATGAGGGGTGGGGAGGTGCTTGAGGTCTGGGTGGATGTCGGTGTCGTTGAGGTTGGATGGGGGCTTGGTGTCGAAGTATGGGATGAGGATGGGGGAGGCGGATTCGAGGGAGGACTGGAGGGTTAGTTCGAGAACGGTGGTCCAGAGACGGGCTCGCATTTCGGATTGGAATGGGGAGAGAGATGGGAAGTGGGCTGAGTCTCGGTGCAGGCCCATGGCTGTGGCTGTCTGTAGGAGGGAGGCGGCGGAGAGGTATAGAGATGGGCCTGGGGATCCCAGTTGGCGGGCGAGGAGGAGTAGGCAGAAGATCTGGAGGCCGTCCAGGTTGAAGGTGTTCTTTTCGGTTGGGCCTGTGAGCCACCATTGGGCAGCGTGGATCCAGGTTTGGATGAGTTGAGTATCGTATTCTTTGCCGGCTTTGCCTCGTTGTGGGTGGAAGGTTGTGCCGATGGCGAGGATCAATGCCAGCTTCATGAGGAAGGGGGTGGGTGTTGCTGGAGGGTGGTCCCAGAATTGCTGGTATTCTTTATTGAAGGATGGTATGTGGACGATGCGATAGATGCTTTCGAATGTTCGTAGGTAGCATTGCACCAGCTCATCGCACACCGATCTGGTTGGGATGGTAGAGAGCAGGTCTGGCACAGGGTCGTTCAACCGGGGACTCTGTGCTGCCTTGACTGATCCACGGAGATAATGAAGCTCTTTGATTTGGGCAGCTAGCTCTGCCTTGAGCTCGGGGCATAGTGGCTGGGGACCCCGAGTTTCCAGTGAGCCCACGAGCTGGAGCTACGGATAGTCAGTCTTCATCCGATTCTTCATGGAGACAGGGCTCGCACCTTATCCATCGTGTGCGTGTAATGAGTTGGACCGAACAGCTTCATCTTCTTGGAATTGGAGTGCAGTCGAGGAGGCGCTGCAGCAATGGCCAGTTCTCCTTTCGGTGCTTGAATTGATTGCGTACATAGCAACCGCTGTTCCAGGCTCTGGACCTTGTCGCACAGTTCTCGAAGTGCCTGCTGAATATCAGGTTCTGTGGCCAATGGCCGGGCTATGCCTGGGCTGGTTAATTGTTCCTCCAGACGCTGTAAACGAAGCTGGAGGTCACGGATCGTTGATCCTAACTGCGACGAGATGCATTCCTTGCTACCGTATTGAGGTCCAATGTCTGGCGTCTCGTCCAGGGACCCCGTTGAGCCATCTGGCATCCCAGATGGCAGCGGGTAGCCCCGTGCATTGCGCTGCGGCTCATGCGAGATAAGGGGAGATGCTTGGTGATCAGTCGGTGACGGAGAACGACTAATTCGACGATAAGAGCAACCCAAAGATGAGCGAGCTCGTGTGCAAGGCCCACAGGGTACATTGCGGTCACAGCGAACCTTGCGTTGGCGGCATTGCTCACACGATTTGGCGGGCCGGCGACGTTTGCGAGGTTCGGTGCCGGTCATGGGATGCCGTATGCAGCTGGATGGTGTTAGTCTGGACATACCCTGGATAACAGGGTTAATAGGACCAAAATCATACACACAGAATGCCAATTGCCTAAACCAGCTTGCTTGCTCACAGGAGCTGAGATAGTGATTATGTGATGGTGGTGATGTTCATGGTGAGGCTGACTGAAGTCAAAAGCCGAGAACTCGGTCATCCCAGCGCTAAAGACCGAGGCCGAGCCCGCGAAGGATTCTCGAAACCCGAACTTCACCAAATATAAATCAATCATTCCACCATGGGGACATAGATTGGCTTACTATCGCCTAAGAAGTCTATTATTACCTGTATGGATCACATCGGATATGCGTTCACCAACTCCCTATTTTAATCAGAACTACGCTCGCCATCTCTATGCCCGGGGTCATGGCGCTCCAGGCTTCGGGCGGTTCGCCAAGGTTGCCATTGTCGGAACTGGTGTCTACTTTGTCTCCAAGAAGTTGTTCCAGTATGTTCCCTCATGCACACTATTGAACAGTAGGGCTAAATAGGTCATGCATGCAGTCAATGGCATGTCCGTCCTCAGAATCCACAATCAAATGTGGCTTGAGCTATTGGTTACTTGAACTCGATGGCGCTAGCGGAGGAAGAACCATTAGAGTTCGGATCTGCAGGTTAAAACATTTAGTGTCCGGACTACAGGTATGTTTGCTTTTGATCCATGGGTCCTGCCGCTTGTCGTCTGATAGCCTTGATAATTTAGGTTTCTTGTAATAGATGTTTTGCAATAATTTGGGATCGTCGTTCAATGATATCCATTGTTACCCTAACAAATGTATGGATTTGCATAGTGTCAAAGACATGGTTTGATTGTTCATTTAGCAATCAAAAGGTATCAAACTGCCAAGAGCAAACAGATCTATAGATCACTCTATCGGACATAACATCAACACGCAAATGACCATAATACATCTCGAGGCTGCTCAACAACCACGCGTTAATTATGAACAAGTGCTTCCTCTTCCCTCTCCTTGGACCATAGCCAAGAGTCTTTGAAAAGAGCCACAATAAGCACCAAGTGCCAGATAATACACGCGTAAGCTTGGTTGTCCTGCAACGGCTCGGTAGAAAATTCAAAACAAAATGGTATAAAACTCATGTCCAAAGCATATCATCATGCGAGAAAATTTTCAAAGACCAAGTAATGGAGGGTGGTAATCTGTGGTATACACCCTTTACAGCTGGGTAGGCTGGAACTGAGAGAACTCAGCAGACGCAGGAGGATCCTTCTCGGCGATTTTCTCCTCAGCCTTCTCCTCGTCGCCAAGGATTCCGTACTCGGCGGCCTTGGCCTCGATCTCCTCGTCGGTGAGCTTGGGCAGTTCCTTCGATGCCCGGACGTAGCTCATGTTCTCAACATAACCCTTGGCGAAGATCAAATCGATCTCCTCCAGACTACGACCGGCAGTTTCCGGGTAGAAGAACCAAATGACAGGAATGAAGAGACCGTTCCAGGCGGCGAAGAAGAGGTAGGTACCCCAACCAATGTGTTGAACCATGACAGGAGTGATCATGACAACAGTGAAGTTGAATAGCCAGTTGCTGCAAGTAGACACGGCATTCGCTTTGGATCTGGTCTTGAGGGGAGAGATCTCGGCCGGGTAGAGCCAAGGCAGGGGAAGCCAGGTGGCACCAAAGACGCACATGTAGAGGAAGAAGCCAAAGACAGCTCCCTTAGCGCTCTCTGAATCACCGGGAATCAAGCATCCGAAAACAATAACCATAGCAGCACATTGACCATAGCTGCCTCCGAGGAACAGCTTACGCCGACCAATCTTCTCAATGAAGAACCAAGAGAAGGTGGCAAAGATAGCGTAACAGATCATGTTCACACCGCCAATCAAGAGGGCAAAGTCGTGAGATTCTCCGATAGACTGTTCCAGCAGCACGGGAAGATAATAGATGACAGCATTGCATCCAGAGATCTGTTGGAAGAACTGGGAAGATGATCCTACAATCATCCGGCGGAAATGCTGGGAAGGACCGCCGGTGAGCAGATCACGGAACCTAGCCTGGGAAGAACCGGACCTAATTACGATGTCAGTTTTGCTAGCCATCAGACCTTGTATCGGGAGCACTTACGCTCTGATCGAGTCGAGCGTCAGTTGCTTCTCCAACTGAACGTGAGGGTCATCGATTTCTGCATCTGCCAGCGCAGCAAGAACCCGTGTGCCTTCCTCAACCTTGCCGTGGGCGATCAAGTACCGAGGGGAGTCTGGAAGATACGTCATGCCGACAATGATCAGGATACCGAAGAAGACCTGGAATGCGATGGGGAAGCGCCAGACAAGATCAGGCGGGCCGTAGTGGGCACCGAAGTCAATCCAATAAGCGATCGCTGTTCCAATGGCGATAATACCACCCTCGATACAGATCAAAAGACCACGGTTGGTCGTCTTAGAACACTCGGCTTGATAAGTGGGAATAGTCGAGGTGTTCATGCCGTTGCCGATACCTGTGATAACACGACCGAAGATGAACTGTAGCAGGGGAAGATGACCTGGCATAGCGGTAACCTGGATGATGACACCGATGATCATCACCCACGCGCCTGAGATGACCATAAGACGGCGACCCAATGTTTCACCGAAGATCAAAGCGAAGATAGCACCGACGAGGCAGCCTGCAAGGCAAGGATTAGTGACTTGACATACACTTGATGCCCATGTGACATTTACTGACCAACTTCGTAAACAGCAGTGACAGTGGCCTGCATGACATTGTCGTTCTTGGTAGCCGTGAAGACATTATTGAACGCGGTGTCCGAGATAATACCAGACATTACACCCTCTAGAGTAGTAGTGGTTAGTAGCTTGCCCTTGCATGGTTGAATACTGGGATCGACAACTTACGATCGTAACCAAAGAGCAGGAACCCCATCGTCGCAATGCCTGATAGAAATAGCGATAGTTTCCGGCCAGACATGCCGGCGTACTTTGGGGGCGCCATGATGCCGAGTCGATCAAACCAAACAGCGCTGGGACTGCGCACGAAATCCGGGGAACTGGGGTAGGAGGAGGAGATGGGGAAAGAGGGAAAAGGAAGGAGGAAGAGTGATCGAGAAAAAGGCGACAGCGGAGAGGAGACGAACTGGCAGATGTAGCAGACTTAAAAGAATGGAAAACCGCATGCGGCCACCGACAGTGGAGCGCAACTTGAGCCGTCCCAGAGGGGGGCACACCCACGGGGAAAGATTGGAAGCGTCTTAGCCCTCCACATCTCAGCGGATTCACCCATGGGTATGGACCTGCGACTGACATCACAGGCCAGTGGTGCGAATGGGCAACCGCCAACTGTCCACGACAGGAACTTCGGTGAGCAGCACGATGGTTTCGGGGCAGGTTGCGCGATGATGTGAGGATGATGCATTCCGAAGTGGATGATCGTCGGAAAGCGCAGCGAGTGATGCAACTTCATGGCGCCTGATAAACCGAATGGCCCACACAGGGTTCACTAGATCCCCACTTAGTGGAGGCAAGGCCCGTGCAAGGGCAGGTTTAGCGTGGGTCTTCTGGGCATAATGGGCCTCCCTTGTCCCTGGAAGCGTTTAACCTCTCTGAAGAGTTTTCAACCATCCACTCACAGACGGAAGGTGGATCTCGGTAGACTGTGATGCAGGCCACGGCCGCGGGTAGGCTTGAACACGGCTGGAGATCGCCACCGGGAACGGTCGCCAATCGACGGTGCTACCGAAGCTTTCCCGACCTCCCGCGGCATTCGGTCCAGTGGTACGGCCAGCGGCCTACCCCATTTTTATTAATGCTTATCTTTATAATCATTCCTGGGCGGAGGGGGTGGAGATGATGGAGGGTGGTGGTGTGGTACTGCTGCTGGTCGTAGTCGTTTATGTGTGGACGAACCGAACCTATCGGCCACAGCGGAATTCCTAGGCATCACCATACGCTGGCAGAGAAGCATTGGTATGCTGAGCATAACAGGACCGAAGCGCGAGTGGGACCTTCGCCACTTTTTGCATAATGCGCTCGCTGCTTGAACCGAGGGTATTATCCCTTGGGGACACCATAAAAACAAACTGCACGCTCTTCGTTAGTTTGATTTTCCTTTTGTTTTCCGTTTCGAGTCATTCTCCCAAGTTTTGTGGCCTTACCTCCAGCCAGTGGCTCACCCTCACATTCTTATACTTGGTGTCATAGTGCATGCCTTGCGTTCCAGTCGATACACAATGTAAATGGCAATCTGGAAGTTGCAAGGTAAGGTCCATCACAGTCTCCTCTTCCGCAGCCTCTAGTCCACATGGTATCTCGGGATCCCCGACCAACTTCGCAAGTGCTCCGTCATCCTTCGCAGCCGATTCTGGCCGCTCATCATCAACATTTTCGGCCCGGTGGAGCGACATAGTGGGTCCAGCTTTCTCCACTTTTTCATATAATATAACGCGTCTAAAAGGACCCGGGCAGCATGCAAGTCCATCTTTTTGGTGATATTGGACGTTCTCCGAGAGAAAAACCTGCAGGCCCCGGAACTCGGATTTCCTCGATTCCGTAAGGGATACTGTAACAGGCAGCTGGTCACCGAGGGGAGCGCCTCGCCTCGAAACGAGGATTCCACATTGAAGCAGCCCTTTCCAAGCCCGCGCAATGTATGCTGGTTCAGCGTCTTCCACGTCGTCTTCAGCTGGACAGTGAACCGTAGCAATAGCCTGCTTTTTTGCAAAGCTTCGCTTCAGAAAACCCGGGCACTCGACGCACGCGCGAACCCGGTACTGGACATGGGATTGTCGAATCTCGATTGATTCTGGTAGATGAGAGTGTAACACCATCTCAAAATCGTACGTATGTGTTCCAGCGGGTAGACACTGATATTTTGGCCCTGCTGCCTTTCCATGTGTTATGTCCATACATAACGTGGACGGAGCTGCATTCCGCAGCTTGCGTTTATCCCTATGCCATGTGGACTTTCTTCCCTCGGACAGGGCGCTTGAATAGCAGGGAAGAGCGGGATCCGAGGCCTGTGGGCTAACCAAGGTCAACGTGCTATCTGTCACGGTCTGGGTATCATGAAGCCCTGCGAGAGATCGTCATGGATTAGTTTCGAAGACAGATGGTCCTACAAGCAAGACGTTAGCCTCACCATGCGGCCATGTCACACGACTAGTCCCACGAAAGTTCACAGTCAACCTTTTTACCGTCAGATTGTTTTTCAATCTTAACTGGCAGGTACCCCGAAGGACAGCCGGCTTGTTCGTAAACGTAGGCACAAATACCGCTGGTTCTGTGATGTTCAGGTCCAAGCTCAGGTCACTGGAGTCATCATGAGTGTAGAGCTTCCGAGTCGCCTTTTTTGCAATTGAGAGGGACTGTCGAAGCATCTCTAGGAAAGATTGAGACTTCCCGGGTGATCAGCATAAGTGAGTTAGGGGGCGCTGTTTGAGGATTAGGGTGACGGGGCAAGGCCATTTATATGGAATCACGCCTGCAGTAGGGTGGCCATATGACTTAAATCCAGATCATGCTTCGTAAACAGCTAATTACATCAGGGCAAATTTTGGGTCTGGGCCACTGCATATCCGTATCAGGTCCGGGTTGTGTGACAGCAAGGGCTGCTGTCTACTTGTTCT
The DNA here is from genome assembly GCF_003184535.1 of Aspergillus eucalypticola CBS 122712. Lineage (NCBI taxonomy): Eukaryota > Fungi > Ascomycota > Eurotiomycetes > Eurotiales > Aspergillaceae > Aspergillus > Aspergillus eucalypticola. The sequence continues at coordinate 241,286 of NW_020290281.1, forward strand.
CTATCCCAATCCAGTTAACTAAACCTTTTCAGGGATGCCTCGGTGAGAGGTGAGAGGAATGCTTCAGAGGGGTAGGCTACCCCTCGAGGTTAAACCGGACTTGAATGATTTACCTTCCAGCCTCACGACGCCCCTCTTTTCTTCACGGTCAAAATGTTGGGTCAAGTTCAGACGAGTCTTTGTTGGGCGTGGACACCCTTGACGCACATCCAGGCAAGAATGATGTCACACTGTCAAGGCCGGTCACGGGGCGAGAACATGGCAGGAAAGATACCACGGATACCGCTATTCGAGTCCACCAAATGCTACTTGCAAATGCGAGGCATAAAGCCATGTCTGAATCCTGGACCATGGCATGGTGGTCGTTTGTCCACGTGGACATGTTCTAGGTGACCTGGCATCTTCAGGAATCCTAGGCAATCAGGAGACGACGGATCGCCGGGCTGTTCTCGAATTAGCACCAAGTTTCACAATAACAATAGCAGAGGGATAGTCTAGACGGGATAAGACTGCCGGTCAAGTCGGATACCTATGGGTAACGGGTCGAGCAAACATGCAAAAGTTCGTCGATCATCCAGTAACACATTCACCGATATGAAGCGCCTTCATCGAGCGATCATGATGTCAAATCGTCAAGACTTCTGCTCTGGAATCCTCGAATTGGCTCACTATAATCGGTTTGATATTTTAAGTCAAAGAGGATTGTAGTTTATCAAGCTAATTTATCAAGCTAGTTGGTCGATCGTGCCATTATCGGTGTGGCGTGACCACGAGCCCTTCGGATATAGATGGCTCGTACAGAAATTAGATTGCGGAATGTAGATGATGCCCCACCAAAACCGAAAATCTGGGAAGATGAACATACTGCTCAACCATGCTGCTTTCTGATGATTTTAGCATGATTCCGTCGGGTGGCAGTGAGTGCGATGTGGGGAGGTGCGGATGGCGGATGACAATGAGATAAACAGCAACGCACTATGCTTGTATCTGCCTTCCCTCTAAATACTCTCACAAAGACGCGACTACGCATTAGTCATTCCAATCGAATTGATCTCTCTTGCCTCGCTCACCTCTTGTAATGAGTTAAATCTGATACAATGTCTTACACATTTCTCCCTTTCTTATTACTGTGTATTAACGTAGTCGTCCACATTCCTAGTACGCGTACTCAACCTTCAGAGAGTCATCTACTTCATATTTAATGGATCCTTATTCCTCAAGAGTTAAGTTCACTTCAAACGCGCCAAGAAACTCTCCACTCAGCAGGCTAATTCAAGGAATCCCAGTTCTTCCCAGAGGACAGAACCCTTTCTCGAAGCAATACATTGCGTCCATTGTATCGGATTCTTCGCACCTACACATACTAGATCTAAGAAACTGTGACTTATGGGTACACTATAGATTCTCTAGCGTCTCTTTGGGCCCCCGGCAATGGCTCCTATTGCCATGGGGGAAACACCATCGCTTGACTGCCAGGCCTTGGACGACTCGACAATTCCTATGCGGGGGATAGGAGGCGAAACTTAGTCGGTGCGATTGGTATGAAGTTCATCACCATTGCTCTCTGAATTGGCATTGAATATGTCTTTCTACCCCTGGCCTGGGATTCTCAATGTGTGTTCAACCACTGATTCGCTACATTTCCTATCGGTGCCTTCGTATTGAGAAGGTGATTTTATGCCTGCAGACTCTGCAAGACGGTAGCATGGTTTTGGGAAAGTGTAGTCATATAACATTGGACAATCCCTGAAGGTAGTCCCGCCGTGGCATAGGCTTCATGACACTGCATTGTATGGTAATGTTCGCCGATCTGCGCTAACATCGCAAAGGATATACGAGAGCACAAAGCTGTGTCCGAACGAGTTACCAGAGGCTCTGGTCGAGGATGTATGTGTCCTCAATCCGCGCTGACTATCTATGCAAGTTTCCGTGATATCCCTACAAGATGCTCCTGTTCAGCTCTTGAACCAGACCCTTGTCAGGAAGTACGAGATTCCCTCGTGGGAAGTCTTCAAGCATTGACGCATACACACAAAGTAAATGGTAGCTTAGAACCGATTGTTAACAGCTATGAGAGCTATCGGTACTCTGGGGAAGGTTAGCACTAGAATATCCAAGCTCCAGTGTATCTATGACGGTGCGACAGAAGCGACAGTATATTGTCGACAAGCAGAGAATCTGGAGCGACTGCGAGGACACATTCTCCAGTTCAGTCCGTATAATTCAGCCGTGATACATTCCAAAACGAGTTATGAAGCATCATCGCTATCCCGTGTCTAGACAGCTCTGGTAGTCAACGTATACTAAGCGAGACCCAGCTGGCGAAAACAGTCACCATGGAGAGGTGCCAGCGCGTTGATCATGTAGTGGTCAAGTAGAAGCCTAGACCGTGGTGGCTTGAAAGAATCAAACAAGCTCTAGTCCATAATATCTGGACCTTTCTATCAGACGTACGCGACGGGGTTTTCGATGACAAACCAAATGGTGACCTGTGATCTAGAATAGTTCTCGAAGCTGGAATATGACTGTGGATTGATCAGCGACCCACTTTATGATCAATGGCCTGAGGCAACGGGGTCGTTTCACTCATAAAGACAAAGTCAACCGCTTCTAGTGTAGAACAGCTCCAGGAGATATATGACAGATACTACTCAAGCGTAGTATTCATAACCGAACTGTTAGGTCGATAGTATTCATTGCCTCTAGATATGGTATAAGATTGACGAGTGTGATAGACTCCTCTCAGTCGCGATATTCCTTCTTAGGTTGGTCCATCTACCCCTCGAATATTAGGTGCAATCTCACAGAGCACAGATAACTGGCCTTAACATGGTACTGATGAAGTCGTGTTGTCCTATGGACAAGACTGACTAGCTAGTGGCATTGTCGCATAGTCTCAGCCATAACTGACGAAGCAGGCAGTTGAAACCTCTTGCTTCTAGGTTCCTGGAAGATTAGTCATGGAAAGGTCTAGAAAAATAAAATAGGGTTTTGCAAAGCTCTCAGAGCTAGTATCGTGATCAGAGTGTTGGCGATCTCTTCTAGACTGTAGTATGTCTCAGTTGCTTGGCAATCAGACAATTCGACTGCGTCGTCGTAGCATGCCTTTTTGAGGCATATTTCTATTGCATAGCTTTACATTAGCTATTTAGCTCTGCTACAAGTGACTGATCCCGCTGGACGTCCCGACGTGGCCAACACTTGGACTAAAGACCTTGCATAGATGTCAAGTCACGTCAGCACGTGTTCGCGCAAAGTAAAGTGACGATCATCGCTGATGTGCGAGAATCTGGCATTGATTGTCTACCTCAAGAGCACCATAATAGCGCACGGAATATTAATTCGTCGATGCGCTAGATGCCTGGAAAGATAGTTCGTCGTCCGGCTTCTAAAGGTGATTGTATATGCAGGGTGGTATGAAACACAATCACTTGAGCAGGTGCAACCCCTCAATCGACAGCCTTAGCAAGGCGGCATACTCTAGTGTAGAGCGCTAATGCACCATGTATAGTGTGTAAGGGGCATATGGTCGGAGTGGTGCATTCGTTTTGTACTGATTAGATAGAACCTATCATCTGATGAATGAACATCTTTATCTTCCGCGTGCATGCCTTGGGGCCAGGTCAACATGAACTGTCTATGAGCTGCTTATTTCCCTAAGCGAAGCATAGAGATCTAAGCCTTGTGTAGAAGTTTGATCGCACAGCTTCTATGGAGTCAACAGGAGCGATTACCAGCATGACAGGTGTCACGACCTGCTCATGACGCAGATATGTCCGGAAGCGACCAGGATCCGCTGCCACCAAGGCCTCAGCTGCACGCGGGAATTGATTCTCATTCCGTCCATTCAAGCCGACGCTGACGCCCAAAGAATCACCTGCATGCAAAGCCAAGTTCAACTGACGAACGATGATTGAGATGAACCGGAAGGGGAAGAGGGAAAGAAGAGGGAGAATGATGAAGGAAGAGTAGAAAGGGCCGTTAATTAAGGGCGGTGGCCCACCGATCCAAGGTGACGCCCGGGGGAACAACCAACCAGATCGGGGCTCCCCTCAGCAGTGACTGGCTTGGACCTCTCTGTCTGTCTGTCTGGTCTCTCCTCTCTCTCTCTCTCTCCCTCCCTTTCCCTGTCTCCATCCCATCCATCAATCAATCAATCAATCTCCTACTTACTACTTCCTCTTCCCCCCTCCCCTTTGCCTACCCCTCTCCCATTCTTTATACATTCCCCATCTTCATCATTGCCACAAACCTTTTTTAGTCTCCCTTTCAGCCTTACACACAGGGTAATACTCAATCCTCTCCTCCTTCTTCTCCTCCTCCTCCACTCGTGGGCCCGCCCGATCGCCTTCGTGGTCCCTCGTCTCCTCACTACTCACGCCGTCCCCTTTTCGCTCTCGCTGGTCTCCTTCGGGTCGCATGGCCCCCTTCACCCATCCCCGATCAAGGTTCTAGTCTCTTGTTCGGGCCACCCTTGGAAACTCCTCCTCGCCTACCTAATTTAGCACCCTCTCTCAGCCTGCCCTCCTTTCCCTCCTCCGTGCGCGCATCGCCTTGCTTCATCCGCTCCTGTCTTCGATCCCCAGCCTGATTCGCCTCCCCCCCTTTTACCCTCATCAGTCAACTCCCATATCGGTTCAGCTACCCCCAACGGAATTTTCGCTGCAATCTATTCTCTCTTTTAAAGTTTGCATCGATTCCGAACTGCTAGCTTAGCCTTCCTTTCTTCCCCTCGCGCTATCTGACTCGTGCGGCTTCACGAGGTGTGTCAGAACAAACCATGTCGGTCACCGAAGACCCCAAAGTTGATCCCATGTCGCCCACCTCCGACTCCAACCTGCCTTCGCAGTCCACAACCATTGCCGTGCCGTCGTCAGAAACCCAGGAGCTTCCTAGTGCCGCCCCTCATCCCGATAACGCCCAGGCCGAGAGCCAAGAGCCCAGTTCGGTGGATGCGAAGCCCACAGACAATAATGAGGACAATACGTCAGCACCCGTTCCCAAGCAGGACCCTGTAGATGCGGCTCCATCTGCAAGCGCATCTCCTGAACAACACGATGAGGCGAAGGCTCCGGCAGCTGGCTCCGAGCCATCGTCCCAGGGATCAGATGAGGCTGCCAAAGAGGAGGAGGACACAGGCCCATCCTTAGTGATCACTCTGCTCTTGATAACAGGCTCCCGACACCCGTTCAAGATCGATGGAAAGTATCTACGGAAACGGTCAGTCAATGTAGAAAATTACGATCCCTTCGCCATGAGTGTATACACGTTGAAGGAATTGATCTGGCGGGAATGGCGTCAAGGTATGCGTGCAATAGCCAGGGTTGTCTCGGAAGTTGCGGGTGGCTAACATATGATTCCTGGCAGACTGGGAGCCGCGGCCATCATCGCCCAGCTCCATCCGACTCATCTCATTCGGCAAGCTGCTTGATGACAAAGCCCCGTTATCAGGTATCTCTCACCTCTACCGCTTCTCTGGTGCTGGTGCTGATCTATTATCATCTAGACTCCAAGTTCAGCCGGGATGCTCCCAATGTGGTTCACATGACTGTGAAGCCCCAGGAGATCGTTGACGAAGAAGACGCCAAGTCCAAACCCCAGTACACCCGGGAGCGGGAGACCAGTGAGCGTAGCCCTGGCTGTCGCTGCATCATCCAATAATGAATAGCACGGTTTCCGCCCGAGAAAGGAGACGACAGAAGTCATATACTTAAGGCAGCCTTCCCTTGCTTGCGTCCTCGGGAACTGCCATTATCGCTTTGCCCTCCCAGACACCAATGCCAAGCTCACTTGCTTGTGCTATTTGAAGATTCGTCGATACGAGCGTTCTTCTAGACCCCTTATTGGAGCCTTGTTGCTTCTCTCTGCTGGGTTCGAGTAGGCTTTGGTCCTCCCTCACGCTTGTTCGCCTTTTTTGCCGCAAGACATTGCATGTGGTTGGCTGTCTGACCGTAATGAGACGGCGTTATGGATGGGTTATCATCACTTTACCAGCATCGCTGCATTGACATTTACCCCGTTGTCTGATCCACCAAGTGGTCACCGTTTGGCTTGCATAGTTCCATGAGTCGCTTGATGCTGCTCCGCTTCCGCTTATTTCGTATATACCCTAAAGCTCATGTTCTCGCCTGCTCTCCCGCCCCCTGTGTTGTCTCGTTGGCCGGTCTCGATTTGTTGCATTTATGTTCACATATTGGAAGCCTATCTCTTGCAATTGCTTACATGGTCCTTTGCCGTTCTGCTGTGTTTCTGTTGCGTTAGGGCTTGGACCGACGAATTTGCAGTGCTCACGGAAGACCCTGGTGGCCCTCTTCCGATCTGGCCAGCCATCTGATTGAATCTAGTTTGAGATACGGGGCTTGTGCGACCCACAGGTTGATGTCAAATATAGTGTTTCCTTGGTTTGAGGCCAGTGGAAACTACATAATGTACAAAGATTGCACATATGGTAGCTATTCAACCTGTAGTAGTACTTTCCTTTCCACCAACGTAGGCTTAATCAAAATTGTTGGAGTAGATGTAACCACCATTTATTGATTGTATTGTATAATTTACCGCAGACAGCGCCTGTATCAAGAAATAAGAGGAACAAACTTAAAAATCCGATTCATAACAACCCATTCAACAGCCAACCAAAGAGTCAAGTAAAGCCATGCCATGCCATGTCATGTCCAGACCAGACTACCATCATCATCACCACCACCCACTCAGTGATCCATACGCAATCTCTTCTCCATCTCATCATGGAAAGCAGGCGGTTCACGGAACTCATCACCTAAACCCCCACTCGTTAGCATAACACACACACACAATCAAACATATAAACAGAGAAAGGGTAGGTATAGGTAAAAACTCACCCTTAAACACATCCTCCCAACCCACCTCAGCATCCCTACCACCAAGGACCAAAATATCTTCATGGAGATTTCCCATTCCGAGACCACCCAACGCAGCAGGTCTGAACGTCCCATCCCGCACGATCTTCAACTCCATGCCGCGGCGCACGGGTTCCGCGATGCCGTACGCCCGACGCAGCGACTCCATTTTCAATGCATCCTGGGTGGCGCGCCACGCGAGGAGGCGGGCTTCGAGCGGGTGCGTCGAGGATGGGGTGGTGGTCGCTGTGGAGGGAGGGCCCCGGGGTGCTTGGAGAGTGATGTTGTCGCGGAGGGTGTCGGGGAGACCGGGGGCAGAGGGGCGCCCTTGGAGGGGTGGGGGAGGTCGATGACGGCGCGGGTGGTCGTGTTGGTTGTTTGGGTTGGGTTGCTGGAGGGAGGGGCGATGCGGAGGGACTATTGATCTTTGTTAGTTATCCGTTTCTGTATATGAATGAAGGGTTGGTTGGTGGTGGTGAGGGTTATCGGGGAGGTTGTGAGTTAGGTGGATGGACGGACCATTGTGACGGTTGTGATGGGAGTTTTATTTGCAGGGTGGTATATGTGTTGTATCGAAGGTGAGATTAGTAGATGCTTGTGTAAATCGAAAGGTTAGATGAGTGTGGTTGTTCGTGAGATGGGAGGTTGAAAGTCGGATGGATAGTTAAGCAGTAAGTAAAGTCAGTAAAGGTAGTACCGACGTAGCAAGCACCCAGCACCCAGCAGCACCCAGCAGCTCTGACATCGCAGCCAAGCCAGGCAGCCAGTCCACTGGCGCGTTCCCGCAGCAAGCTTCTCCGGCGCACCACACCCACCACCTCCGCCAATCTTTCACCCGTCACGTGATACAATCTCTCTCAGCCCGTCCAGGAAATGTTTCCAATCCCCGATAGCCGATATACACCCCCCCAGGCCAAAGCACATCGCCCAGGAGACATATAAACAAAAATGGCCCCTCTCGTCTCCTCCCTCGCCCTGCGCACGCTTCGGACTCTTGTCCAGCGTCCCGCCGCTATCAAATCCACCACTACCTCCTGCTCTATCACCACCCTCGCCGCTCCCCGACGACCTTTCCAGCCCGTCCTCCGCACGTCCACCGCAGTAGCTGCTGCTGCTGCTGCTGCAGGCAAGACCTCCGTCACATCCTCTTCTTCCTCCATTCTCCGGCAATTCTCCACCTCCCCGTTTCGCCAGGCCACCTACAACCAAGTGCGGCGCGGATGCCGTACTGCGCAGCGCGCACGTCGCTCTCGGTCTCCGGCGCTGATCGGCCGGTCTCAGATGAAGGGAGTGTGTTTGAAGACGGGTATTACGAAGCCTAAGAAGCCGAACTCTGGTGAGCGGAAGACGGCGAGAGTTAGGTTGAGTAGTGGGAAGGTTGTTACGGCTTATATTCCTGGTGAAGGTGAGTTCACTTTCCTCTCCGCTTTGGTTTTCTGTGGGATTGGGGGGCGTGAAGAGAATAAGAGCACATGGGGATCATGGAATTGGATGAATGAGGCTAATTGGTTCATGGTGTGTAGGACACAATATTCAGCAGCACAGTGTTGTTATGGTGCGTGGTGGTCGTGTGCCTGATTGTCCTGGTGTGAAGTACCATTTGGTTCGTGGTTCGATGGATTTGGTACGTTTTATTTTCTGCAATTGGGTTTTTTTTTTTTTTTTTTAATTGGGGTGGGATTGGCTAACTTCTCTCAGGGTGGTGTTGCTTCTCGGTTGAACAGTCGGTCGAAGTATGGTACGAAGAAGCCTAAGAAGGATTAGTTGGGTATGAGGGATGTTGCTTGTGCTTGATTATATCTTTTGGTATTGTTTGTATCATTACATCGTGCTTTGACGGATCTTTATATCGTTGTTATCATTAGAACACGGCTATGTACATTTATGAGGCTTGCCTGGCTACAGAGCAGTTATTTTCCCTTTCCCATTTCATCCCGACTCCATCCAGTACATCCTGCAAACGATCTCTGTACCTTGCAACCCCTATACCCGGAATATGGAGAAAAATGATGCGCGCTTGTGAAGTGAAGTTCCCGACAATCTTATAAACACATGACACACTCGTCCGGAAATCAAGAAATGAAGAATATTTTTTTTTTTCAGATGTTGTGAACCTGCGCCCAGCATTCAGCAGGATGATTGAAAATGGTCCAGTAATGAGCTGGGAAGTGTCCCGTTAGTGGACGTTTTCTTATGCCTGGACAGGGTCACTCGATCGTGCTGGTCAAGAGATGTCCGGCTTTGCTGATCACATGCACGGCCAATTTTGCGCTTCGCAACGACATGATTTCCATATACTAATTGAGTGATAAAGTCAGTCATGAGCCCCTCAGCTCTCATTCTCGTAGCCCTTGGGCTTGTCCATGTCGTTGACTTGGAAGAACCGGGACGTGCCTGTACATTGCTCGTTAGTTATGATGCCCGAACGGAAGAAAAGTGGGGAACTTACAAGAGTATCCCTTCCAGTCAAAGTTGTCCTTAGGGTTGCAGTGGCACTTCAGGTCCAACCTTAGCTGCTCGCCAGTCGGGCAGTGGGTGAAGGGGACATGGTAGTAGCCAATCTCGTTGAAGAAGTGGATCTGCTCCTTCTTCAAGAGAAGTCCCGCGGCGATAGAGTGCACCGGAGCATCGCCCCAGCGTTCGTAGAAGAAGCCACCAGCGTGGTCGAGCGTCTCAAAGTAGTCAATGTATTCCTTGGACCGCAGCCATTCCAGACTTCCAATCTCAAAGTTGGACCACTACAAACCGGTTAGTTAAGCCTGAGGAGAGGTTCAAGGGGCAATACTCACAAAGTGACACTTGTTGTAAGTCTTGCCGCCATCGTCACTCAAGAAACCCATAGAGTTGCCGTCCGCGATATGCTCCGGGTGCTCCTCCATGAACTTTTGCACCGTACCCCACAGGCTCGGGATGGTGTCGTAGTACTCGTACAGACTCAGCACGAAGCTGTACTTCTTGTCGTTCTCTTTCACGTAGCGGAATGGGTCAAAGCTGACATCACAGAAGAGCTCAATGCTGGGCTCCACGCGCCAGTAGTACTCATAGTTTAGCATCAGCGGGTGCCGGAAGAAGAATCCGGATTCATAACGGCACATGTGACGGTAGCTCTCCGAATCGCCGTAGATGATCTTCTTCTCTCCCATTTCCTGTCGGACCTTCTTCGCCTTATCCTGGTCGATCCACTCGGGATATGACCAATGTTCCTTCGGAATCACGCCATAGAACGTATTGCCGGAGATCAAGGCTGAGGTGACCTTCTTGAACTCGTCATCGAAGGGCTTGTCGTTCAAGAACACCCAATCGTAGTGATAGTTGTGGTTAAAGCGGTCTTCCACCGTCCGGATGGACTTGACCATCTCCCAAAGATCAGTGTTGCGAGCGAGGGTCACGAAGGTGGCGTTCACGCGATCCGTCGGGATGTCTTTGATCGGTCCACTTGATGACAGCGCATCATTTTGCGAGGAGGGAGAGGAGGAAAAGGTATCTTTGTACGTCGCGGGGTTCAACTTGGTGCCGATGTTCTCGGGGATTGGGATAGCGCTCCTAGAGATGAAAAAGAAGACGGCCAACCCCTTGAAGCCAGTCAGTGATGCGAAAGGGGTCCTGTGGCGGGCCAGACACACTCACCGTGATGGCAAACAGAAGATATCGCAATGGCCCTATAGCCATGATGTGAAGGGCACTGCGCTGTGCCGAAGCGTCGGTGAGGAGGTGGGAAAAGCAATGCTTGGTTGCGCAGGGCTGAATACGGGTGCCTGTTGCGCAGTGTCGGAGAACAAAGGAGGACGGAGTGTGAGGATCAGAATGCTAATGCTGATGAAGTTGACAAACGAATGACGGACAGCTAGTGTGTAAGGAAGGAAGAAATCCCGAGAGATGGGGGCCTCTCTCGATCTAGGCAGTTGTGACAGGCCCGGTGAGAAATGCGCCTCCCAGATATTCTTGGGGAATCTATGGGCGATCGGTAACGACGATGCAGATGATGGACCCGCGGCGCATCAGGCAAAGATTAAAGTTAGTTGGCAATTCGGGGCACTGGTTGTCGATCCTGACCACGGCGCTCGTGCTTCCCCAACCGTTCTTTATTAGAAAAAGTTTGAGACTGGACGAAAATATTTAAGGAGATCGGAGGTCAAATGTGGGAAAAAAGGCAGATGTCAACAAAGCGCCAGCGTACGTTGGCAGTCTAACCTATTCGCTCCGGTATGGGTGAGGGCGACGTAATTTCCCCCATTGGTGGCCGGGCCACGTACGTCGCACCGATTTTGAGCCACCCAGTGGATGCGTGAGATAAGAAAAGTATACATTCTGACATTAAATTCCTACAAGGAGGAAACTTTTACTCTTTCGTAGGGAGGGGTCTATATCAGAAAAGACGGCAAGGAAGGGATGCGATCGATGTTTGGAGTGTATCAGTCCATCTGGCTGGGCGTCGATCCCATCCTGCCTTGGGGTTGGGGACCACCCATAGGGCGTGATGGATCTGGTCTTAAGAGGTCAAATAATATACTACATGCAAAGCACTGCCCCGGATACTTCATGAAGTAGACAACGATCCGTGTACTCCGAGGGCTTTAAGAGTATGGTGTGATATAGATAGATACTAAAAGGGGTCGTTCTCATATCTACAAAGTCACATTATCTTCCGAGTCCAACGGAGACAACAGGAGACCTGATGACTAAGGGGCAACCGCTTCCCCGTGATGCGGTGGCTAATTGTCTGTCATTCATGCCTTAATGTCTTACTGCCTCAGGCTTTCAGGCCACAGCGGACTAAGCTAAAGCGGGTGATATCAGACCGGCTGTGAACCTCATCCCGCACTACCCAATTATGCCGCGGTGGTAATTCTCGCCCTCTTCCTACACCCACTGCCTCCCCCCCCCACCCCCCGCTTCCCCCGAAGATGTCCTTCTTCGGCTTTAATACCACCCTGCCTAGGGATCGAGCTCCTGTGGACGAACAGAGGGGTATCTTCGACACCCCTGATCCGTTCGCCGAAGTTGCCCGCGCCAGACTGGCAGCAAACTTCCGAGACGACAAGGATGACGACGTGTAAGTCTCCCCCACTCTGCTTCACTCAGATCAATTGAGACAATGGGGGCCATGGAGCTGACCAGCGGCGCCTACCTTCAATTGCTATAGCATCGACTTTGAGGATACGTACGATGGCCTGGGAGACCAACTGGACGATGACCAGGATGCGTTCAACGATGACACGTTTGGTGGCGGCTTCGACACCGGCCCGGTTGGAAAGGACTTCGACTTCTTTGGAAAGACTGCTCAGGTCGCCGATGTGATCGGAGAAGAGCAGATCCGTTACAGCCTTCAGAAACCCGGTGCGCCTGCGACCGCTCCTTCGCAACCCACGGCCGATGCTGCTCTGCCAGACACTGCGGACCAGAAGCCCAAACGGTCTGGCTATGAGAAGTACAACGACCCGGGTTATATCCCTGATCTTCAAGCCAAGTCTAGCGTTTGGGGCATGTCGAAGAAGCCGGAACAGCAATTCCAGCAACAGCTGCAGCAGCTGCAGCAGCCCACGCCCCAGATGGTAGCGCAAGCAAAGAAGATGCTGAGTCTCGAGGAGGTGGAAGCGCAGCTGCGGAGACAGGGTCCGTCTTCGCTCCCCGCCCAAATCCCGCTGTCCCTTCCGCAGTCGATGCCCGAGCCCACTCAACCTCTCCAGCGAGCTCAGATGCCCCCTCTGCCCGAAGGCTTCCCGCAGCTGCCGCCTGAGATTCTCCAGGCCCAGTTCGCCAAGGGTGTCCCACCGGCACTGTTGCAGCACCAGCCACCCATGGTTCCGGAGCCGTACCCGCTCCCTCCAAACCTGCCGATTCATATGCTGCAAAATGCCAACTTGCCTCCTCAGCACATGGTGCCTCCCCAACGTCAGGCGATGCCACCGGCGGCTCAGCGACCCCAGCAGCAGCAACCGCCCCTGCCCCAAGCTCCCCGTGGTAACAACGCGCAACTGCCCGTGATTACCAACTCCCAGCAGTTGATGCACCTGACGGAGGAGCAGCGCGTAGCGTACTTGATGGAAGATGCCAAGCGTGCGAAGCGCAACCACAAGATCTTCCTTCTGTCCAGGGGCAACGGACTGATGACCCCGCAGGACAAGAACTTCATCACCCGGATCCAGCTTCAGCAACTAGTCGCTGCTGCTGGTAACGTGGCGGACTCTGATGCCGAAGCTGTCTTGGCAGAGGACTTTTACTATCAGGTCTACAGTCAGATCCGGGGTGCGCCGCGGCAACATCCGCACCAACCTCTGGGTCACTTTGCGCAGACATACCTTCTCCAGACAGGTAACAGGCTCGGGGGCCATGGCTCTCGCCGGCAGTTCCAGAGCGCCGACAACCACATGCAGAGAATGCAGCAGCAGGTCCAGCGTGCGGTGGAGGCCGCTAAGCAGAAGCCTAAGAATAAGCAGCTTATCATCGAGGGCAGCTTGGGTAAGATCTCTTTCAGCAACGCTAAGACGCCAAAGCCCATGCTCAACATCAAGCGTCCGGAGAGCTCGGAGGGCGCTAAGACGGTGAAGAAGCCGCACACCGATTTGAGCGTTAGCGATCGCAAATCAGTCCTGACCAACCTGGAGAGTGTATACAGCACGCTTATGGATATGGAAGACATGGAGCGCACGATGCCTCCCCCGCCGGATGAGAATGATCCCGAGGCCATTCAGAAGCACATGGAATGGAGACAGAAGATCCGTTCGCTCAACCAGAAGCTGTGGCGCAATCTTAAGGTCATGGAACCCATTGTTCCCAACACCAACACACCCCACCCGTTCATTGCCTTCCTTGCTTATCCCAAGGGCAAGAAGGCCATTCCCCGCATTTTCCGTCACATTGATCAGGAGCAGCGCGTTACTATTCTTACTATGATTGTTGTACACTTGGATTCTCTGGACGTTGTCCGACGCGCCCAGCCTGTTCCGGGTGAGACTCAGCCCTCTCTGGCCGTTCGGGAAGCCATCGAGCTTTTCTCTCAGGCCGTCATGCCCAGTCTTCTGGGATACGTGAACGAGGCGCCATTCAATATCATCATCGGGTTGCTGGGGCTTGTCATTGCGCAGACGCATGTCCAGATGATCTCGAGGACCCGCATTGGACTTGGAATCTTGACCATGCTTCTCAGTCGCGCCGAAATTGTGAAGGAAGCTGGACAGGCTACGGAGCGGGACTGGCAGCAGTGGGTTGAGAAGTTCAATGTGTTGTTTGACACCCTTGAACCTACCTTTGCGGATATCTTCCCCAGCGCGATCAATGCTGGTGACGACATGTATGTTTGGCAGTTCTTGGCTGCCGTTGGTATCGGAGCTAGCCCCGAACAACAGCAACGCCTTGTTATTGCGGTCAAGTAAGTTCAACCCCCTCATCTACATGGTTTACATTGTATTAACCGTTCTACAGGGACCGGGTGATGGAGACGGTGACTTACAGCAAGACGCTTCCCGCCGATATGGCCAGCGCGCGTCTTGGCAACGTCAACCTCTTCATGCGGGCTATTGGCCTCGATGTTGAACTTCTAGGTTAGATGACGGGGGGCGACCTCCACGAGATACTTCTTTCGCTGGCCAATTCCCACAGCTCCTTGGGCAGGCTGTTGCCCCGATTCTGCGTTATCCAGGACCGGACAGAAACCTATCTCAGTATCAATCCTGAACACCCGAGTCCCAACATGACAGGATCTGTTAGGTGGACTCCGGGCAGATGTCCTTAGTGAATTTGGCCTATACTTAAAGACCGATACCCGGTAAACGGGTGCTCGGGAGGGGACAACTGGCTGAAAGGTCAGTTGGTCTCTTGAGACGCGAAGCCGAGGTATGACGGCGTGCTATTGCAGCCGAATAATGGCACTGGCGAATGAAGCGCGTGCGACCAGTGATGTATTATGTACACATCACTATGATTCTTATGTTCCGTCCCACGACATGTTTGGTGGGTCTGTCAATAGTGATGTCTTCTAGCTATGTCTTCATGTGTTCTCTTCAATCCTATTTCTTTTATTTTGGAAATTTCTTGTCGGTAGCCGTGGGTTCTGTAAGGATCAGCCGAGTAGCCTGACCCTGCAATGTGGAGGGACGGACTTATCCACCTTATCATTTTATATTCACCGGCAAATCTCCAGCCTTGTCTGAGGCAGTGCACTATCCCGATCTATTTCAACCACTGATTTCATGTCCAGCTGTCTGCAGACCCCTCCAAAGATGAGATTTTCACCTCTTCTCCGGATCGATTCCAATATGGCCGGATGATCTCCAATCCCGTCGCATCACCAAAACTCAGACCACGTACACTATTTGCAATGAAAGATGATGCCAACCTCTAATCGTAAAGTTTTCGAATCTGGCGTATGTTATGCAGGTCCTTACACAGTACCAAGTCCCTTTGTTTCCATGTATCCATCCGCTCTCTAAGGCGCCATTTGCTCCGCCTCACACACCATCCCTCGGCCTAAGGAATAACCAACAAATGAGCCATAGTCCTGACATGCATTGGGAGCCAGAGTGTCCGGATTCCCGAGGTAACTATAGATGTGGTACCCTGCACAATTGTGAGCGACCTCGAGTGGCCTTGAGGGTCCAATAAGACATCACAGCAATGGACAAATCAGTGGCTGAAGCTGAAAGTACGATTAACTCGCTTCGAAACAATCACAGGTGCAGAGACGAACCTGCGAATTATCGTTATCCCGAGAAGTCTGTTCATCGCTGGTTAAGCGCCGTGCACGAGCTTAGCGGCTCTCCCTGGACGCTAATTGCATAGTCACCTTGTGCTAGCCAGCTTAGTGACAGCCCCAACAGTACCAACGCAAGGCTACATGTTGCCTCATGCCCTGACCTCTGTACTCTCCAGGATAATCCTTGCAAAGTTGGCAAATACGACTGAAGCGCGTTCAGCCCATCAGCACTAATGCTGTTGCTGTCACACAGCAACTTACTTGGGGACAAAACGTGGATCGGTTTTGATTGTCACCAACTCCGTTTATACTGTACGCGGATCCACTTAACTAGTCAGCTAAGCCTAATATTTGAGATAAGTTCGAGTTCCGCCTATAAGACAGAAGTAATAATGATGATCATCTTTGGGAACGCAAAATTGGATCCAATATGGACCAACGTGGCTTTCAACGTCGACGTTGGAAGAAACGATGAGTGTTGAAAGGTGAACAAACCAATTTGCATCTCTCGTTCTGGTTTAATTCTCATATAAGATCGATCTTGGGTTCTGAGCTCGCCCAGTGAATGCTAAATGAAGTCGAGTAGATGGATGATCTTTGAGCCAATCTTACTATACACGCCCTCGCTTAGCGATCTACTTACTTTGACTTTTGATCGATCATGCTGGAAAATGTGCCACGGTTCCTCCAGAATCACTGGCAGGACTTCACAAGTACAGCCATCATGGATCTCTTGGGGTGTGTAGTCATCGCCCTCGTTGGCTACATCATTTACCAAGTTTGGTTCCATCCCCTATCCTCCTACCCTGGCCCATTTGTCGCCAAGCTGACCAACCTCTACTCGGTGGTTCACGCCATACGCGGCGATCGCCATGAGGACCTATACCACCTGCATCATCGCTATGGGCCCGTTGTGCGAATCGGCCCGCAGCGCGTTTCCATTCTCGATGCAAAGGCGTTGGAGCCCATCTACGGCTTTCATGCCAACGTTCAGAAGGCCAAGTCGTACACCATGTTTTATGGCGTGAGCATCTTCACTGCCATCGATCGCACAGTACATGCCCGCAAACGTCGTGTCATGTCTCATGCCTTTTCCAGCCAAGCATTACGTGGGATGGAACCTCATATCTTGTCAGCCATCCGCGACTGGTGTGTCGCTTTAGTTGATCAGCATCCCGGTCAGCAGGGACGTTCTGCGCCCTCCAGTCCTGGCAGCTGGTCAAATCCCAAGGATATGGTGCACTGGAGTGCCTGTGTGATCTTCGATGCACTTGGGGAGATCTGCTTCGGCAAGACATTCAACACCTCTCTCAGCGACGCCAACCACTTCTTCTTCCCGCTGATGGCCTTGAACCTCCGTATCATGAACATTTGTGGGCAGATGCCTATTCTACGCTCCCTGGGTTTCGAAAAGTATCTCCGGCGCGGCACCGTCGCCAATCGCCAGCGACAGATTGGTTTCTCCCGGCAGCAGTTACAGACTCGGCTGGCCGCAGAGTCCACCCAGCGCCGAGATATCATCTACTATCTGCAGCAAGCACGGGACCCGAAGACCAATGAGGGTTACTCTGAGGCGGAACTGATGTCAGAGGTTATGACATTGCTAGGAGCCGGTATGTACACAACCTCGTTTCGACTGTGACTTTGCCCTGCTTTGTCCTTTGGCTGGAACTTACGGACTGAACTATCAGGTAACGACACAACCAATACAACATTAACTGCCATCTTCTACTACCTTGCTCATAATCCAGCTATCCTTGCCCGGCTAAGCGCAGAGATTCGTGCCGTCTTCCCTACACTGGAGGCGATCGTTGCCGGTCCCGCTTTGTCGCAGATGGCTTACCTTCACGCTTGTATTGATGAGACCATGCGTGTATGCCCGCCTGTACCTACTGATCTGCCACGAGAAGTCCTCGCTGGAGGGCTTCGAGTAGGAGAGTGGCATTTCCCAGCCGGGACGGTTGTCGCAGTCCCCACCTACGCGTTGCACCACAGTGAAGAACACTTCGACCGCCCCTTTGAGTACGATCCAAGTCGGTGGCTATTGTGTGACAGCAAAGGCACTGAGCAAGGCGAGGGGGTGAGTGCTGAGGTGCTCAGTCGGCAGCGGCAGGCCTTCGCACCTTTTAGTATCGGACCGCGAGCGTGCATCGGGCGGAATGTAGCCATTCTCGAGCTCGAGCTGATTATTTCCCGGGCATTGTGGTTGTATGATATACGACTGGCACCGGGGACGGAGCAGTTGGGCGTCGGCTACCAAGGAGAATACAAGATCAAGGACCATTTCGCGGTTGGAAAGGAGGGCCCTGTGCTGCAGTTTCGGATGCGACAGAAATGAGGTTGTTTCTAGATTGTTTCTCGGACGGGAGTTCATGGTTCGCTTCCAAACAAGGTCATTCCCCATTCCAGTGTGGTTCCTAGCCAAGTGTTTCTGAAGCATGTGTACTAGCAAGCCCTGGTACTTCAGTTGTGTCTCGCCCCGATCGAGGTCTCATGATATCATTGAACTATATTTATATTCCCAAATATCAATCAAGCGTCTTTCAAGCTTTGGTTGTGTTCTTTACACTACGGATCAACAGCTGTAGCGAGTATCTGACAGGTTGTAGCGCAATGCCCACCGAGATGCCCGGAATGTACAGCTCGGCTCTGATTGATACGCAGACAGGTCAGAAGCGTGATCATTCGTCGGGACCAGAAACATGCCCGTATTTCCAACTGGCCAACTATTTGGTATGTAGCTTCAGACGGTGATATCGTCTGCATGATGGGTAGCTCTCCACTAGCCTATTGAAAGAGACAGATAGCTGACGTGCCAAAGATGCAGCATTAGCGCTGCGACCCCGCGCCCTAGTTGGGGTTATTGGGTAACGAGTAACTAACAGCTCCTTATAGGCCCGGAAATATTCTATCTCCCACACCGTTTCAGCGTGGAGAGAAATTACAGTGAATCATGATCAGTTGCAAGTCTCGGTGCGGTTCACGGTTACATCATACCGATGGAATGTATTGCTACTACTACTACACATCACCCTCAGAAAATCCAGATGGGGAGGCTGGAACGTGTCAATATCACCTCCAATATATCTCTCCCGCATTCATAGGCGGGATTTCTTCTTAGCGAATGCATCGCCTTGTTCTAGATTCCAAGCTAGCTATATTTCCAGGTCATTTGTGGCACCTCTCAGGCCCAGACCAGCAGTTATCATGATCGGTGGTTGGTGAACCACTCGCTTCTCATCCCGTTCCCCTCCTTGGCCATCTGCAAGGCCGACAGCGCTACGAGCAGATGCAGCAGGGTTGGGTCGGTATATGTCGTCGGTACTTATAGTATTTATATTGTCGCTACACCATCACTGCCCATGTCAGATCTTTTTGTTTCACAGCTTCAGATAATTGCCCTGGCATTCCATACAGCCACCATGATGGCTCTGGATATCTCCCACATCTGGCTCGCCCTTGTCGGTATCGTAAGCTTCTACGTCCTGCGATCCATCTATCGCCTCTATTTCCACCCCTTATCTGGAATCCCGGGGCCTAAGCTCACAGCAGTTACGCATCTATATGAGTTCTATTATGATGTTATCTGCCATGGAAGGTTTCTATTCCAGATCGAGAAAATGCATCAGCGATATGGTAGGTACAGAGAAATTCATCCAGCTGAAGCTTGGCTAATTCCTCCCTCAGGCCCAATTGTTCGCATCAACCCCCGTGAAGTCCATATCAGCGACCCCGCCTTCTATGATGAGATCTATGCCTCCAGCGCTCGCAAACGCGATAGGGACCCTCTGGCCTACGGCGCATTTGCGCTTCCCTACTCCACGATTGGTACGATCGGCCACGAACATCACCGCTTCCGTCGCAATATCCTCAATGATTTCTTTTCCAAGCGGTCCGTCCTTGCCATATCTCCCTTCGTCGAGGAGCGGGTGGGGAAGCTGATGGGGCGCTTCGAGGGGTTCTATCGCGATCAGAGTGTAGTTAATCTGAGCAATGCATATGCCGCGCTGACTTCAGATGTAATCACCTATTACTGCTATGGGAAGCTCTGGGGATTCATCGAGGATAAGGACTTCCGCAGCGACGTCCACGGAGGTAACGAAGAGAATACTGGACTTGGCCACTTCAACCGCTTCTTTCCTTTTGTGCCGGAAACCATGCGCAAGATTCCGCTGCATCTGATGGCCCTATGTCTCCCCGGCAGGGCCGGTATGCTCCAGTTCCAGGGTTCCATTCTGAGCACGATATCCGAAAACACGCACGATGCCTCCAAGGCAATGGGGAAGGACGATCGGACCATCTTCAAGAGGTTGACGGACCCCAGCTTACCAGTCGCGGACAGAAGCCAGCGTTGCATTGAGGACGAGGTGTTCTTGCTTCTTGGTGCAGGCACAGAAACGACCGCGAGTACCTTGATGATCATGACCTACTACGTGTCGCGAGACAAAAGCATACGAGACAAGCTACGGAGTGAACTGAAGCAGGTCCTGCCCACACCCACCAGTATCGCGACCTGGCCGGAGCTGGAGAAGCTGCCGTACTTGGTATGTCGTGAGCCTGCAACACTGACTTTCATCCTAACTGATTTCCACGCCTAGACGGCCGTTCTGAATGAATCTCTACGATTATCCTATGGGCTGATTATGCGGCTGCCCCGCGTGGCACCAACTGAAACACTAAAGTACAAGGATTATGTGCTTCCACCTGGGGTATGTTTTCTATCACTTTGCCCTCAACACCCATCACAAGCTAACAATACTTGATAGACACCAATGAGCACTTCAACTTGGTTCGTCCATCGCGACCCGTCCCTCTTTCCCGAGCCGGACAAATTCGATCCGGAGCGCTGGATCAAGGCTGCCGAGGAAGGGGTTAATCTAACACGATACATTGTATCGTTTATGAGGGGGAGTCGAGCTTGCATTGGGATGAAGTCAGTCTGCCCTTACCGCTGTTGCAGTGTCTGCTACTAACGAGTTCAACAGTCTGGCATATATCGAGCTCTACCTGACCATTGCGCATGTGATGCGTCGGTTCAACTTTGATGTGGAGAGCACCGGCACGGAGAGTATACGCATCACACGCGATAGGATTGTTCCTGGTACGGAGAAGGGGTTGGTGCGGGTGTATGCAAAGGTGACTGATATGGTGGAGTAGCAAAGAAACTGAATGAATTGAATATGATCAAACCAGGATAAATGCCAATTTGACAGACAAGTGACTTTACTGCAATAGTTATTTATATAGTACATCACCATAGCATCTTGATATTTTAAAAAGATCACCTTCCATAAACACTAGGAAGTATCTCACATCTACAGTAACAGAGCAACAGCACCATCCTCACCTTCCAGGTCATGCATGCTATGATGTAGACAAAAAAGGAATATGAATCAAAAAGCAATAAATTAATCAGGTCGTGCCCGGGTTCGAACCGGGGTTGTCGGAACTTCCGAAGCACAAGAAGTACTCAAAATCCGAAGGGATAACCACTACCCCACACAACCGCATGCGGATAGTTGTCACCTGCGATTTATGGTTCATCAGGTCACTTTACTTCATTCCAACCTCCACTATTTTGCTCTTGGGAGTGAGGGATCATTCAGACACATTCGGTAGACTAGGTTGTGCAAATACTCTAATTAATTTTAACAAGAGACTATAACTTAAGATACTTCATACTACGCAGGAATATACTACGTATCCTACCCGGAAAGCTACTAGCAATTAATCAACCAACCAACCAACCAACCAAACCAGTGGGGACTCGGACCAGACCAGACCATTGAGACCAACAAAGACCACCTGTTCGGCATGAGCATTAATCATTTACTTCATAAGTAAATGGGGAATGAATATACACTACACTGCATTGCATCTACCCCTGAAAATGTTCCAGACATAATAATAATAATAATAACTCATCAGCACATGGATCCTCCCTCATTTACCCTGATCATCATCATCATCATCATCATCGTCATCACCAGCAGACTCAAGTAGATAGGTACGTATTAGGTATAGCAATCTGACAGTAGCAGATCGTTTCCCTTAATTCCGTAACATAATTTCGCCCCTTAACAAACCATGGGATTTATGACAAGGCAGGGAGAGAGAAAAGAGGGACAGAGAGAGAGAGAGAGAGAGAGAGAGAAAGAGGCAAATGGCAGCGTGACAGCCCACCCACGATTGATTGGACCCTTGGGATCGGGTGGAAGCGGTCCACTTGACGACTAGTACTATAAGTAACTTGGCAAGTAAGTACCAGGTGTGATGTGGGAACTTCAGTTGGGACTGGATCCACTGCCGAGTCTGGTTCCTGGAGCTGGCTGGTGCTGGTGCTGGTTAAAAGGGAAAAAAGAATACTGAGAGAATAATAGGCATGGTGCCATCATAATAATACCATTGTTGTATTAGTATGGCACCCTTGCAAGGAACAGGGAATATGTACTGTAAATAGTGGTAGTGTGGTGCAATCAAGTCAATTAGCCGTGACGGACGGACTTGTCTCGGGCCGTGTGTATGTTTCAGTTTCTGGTCTATCTATTTCATCTATCTATCTACTTTGTATAATACACTTATTAACCGACGGGAAAGTACACTTACTGCTAATAGAATAAGATGATGATCAAACAAGGTAATATTATTATTATTATGGATATGCAGTATGCACATGGCTGGATCTGGTCTGGAGGGGTAGAAAAACTCCGTAAGTCAGTACTTCTTTTTTCTTTTATTGTGGCCTGAACTTTACTCCGACTGTTATGCAGTATTGTTGCATATATGCATGCATCTGCAGCTGTGATACTGATACATAAGACATACAGGAATACAAAGTACTATGAGCAAAGTAAATGGTGTGATGTGGTGGTGGTGGGATGTGGGATAATAATGGCGGGGGGGAGAGAATTAATATGGATCGTCCCGTGGTTGAGGGCCGTTTACGTAGACTGTCTTGGTTGATCAGCAGGTGGGAATATGGTAATATGGGAATATCGCAAAAGGGGGTTGTTAGAGAAGAAGAGTGAGGAAGGCAGACAGAAAAGGCAGTAGAAGAGGCAAACAGTAACTTGTTCACTCTGTACCTGAATATTACTACGGAGTAAGTACTTGTGACTCCATTGGAAGCTACCAATTGCGGCCGCCCCTTAAATATCCCGTCCCCGCCGCCCGACTTTCTTCCCCCCCAAATCTCCGTTTGCGCCATCTTACCTTTCCGTTTCATCTTCTTTCCAATTCCCTCTTCATCTTCTCTCTCTCTCTCTCTCTCTCTCTCTCTCTCTCTCTCTTCCTCTTTACCTCCGACTCTATCTTTCCCTCTCATCCTTTATCCTAATCATACACCATCATCATGCCTGCTGGATCAGTTCTTGTCACCGGGTAAGCTTCCCATCAATGCCTTTGTCCCTCCATCACACCCGCTGACCCCGCAATTCTTCCCCCAAACAGTGGAACGGGCTACATTGGCTCTTTCACCACCCTCGCTCTCCTCGAGGCTGGCTACAAGGTCGTCGTCGCTGACAACCTCTACAACTCCTCCGCTGAGGCTCTCAAGCGCATTGAGTTGATCAGCGGCAAGAAGGCCGAGTTCGCTCAGCTCGATGTCACCGATGAGGCTGGCTTCGACCGTGTCTTCGAGGCCCACCCCGACATTGACAGCGTCATCCACTTTGCTGCTCTGAAGGTGCGCTTCCCTCTACTTTCTATACCTTTGCATGCTTCGATGCGTCAATCTACCTCTCTGCATATCTCTCGCGCATCAATTGAGGTTCTAGCTGACTGGTATTCAGGCCGTCGGTGAGTCCGGTGAGAAGCCTCTGGACTACTACCACGTCAACGTCTACGGCACCATCTGCCTCCTGCGCTCCATGGTCCGCCACAATGTCACCAACATCGTCTTCTCCTCCTCCGCCACCGTCTACGGTGATGCCACTCGCTTCCCCAATATGATCCCCATCCCGGAGGAGTGCCCTCTGGGCCCCACCAACCCCTACGGTAACACCAAGTTCGCCGTCGAGACCGCCATCACCGATGTCATCAACGCTCAGCGCAACAACGCCATCAAGGCCGGTAACGAGGCCGAGGCCCAGAAGTGGAACGGTGCTCTGCTCCGCTACTTCAACCCCGCCGGTGCTCACCCCTCTGGTATCATGGGTGAGGACCCCCAGGGTGTCCCCTACAACCTGCTTCCCCTCCTTGCCCAGGTGGCCACCGGCAAGCGCGAGAAGCTCCTCGTGTTCGGAGATGGTAAGTTACCTTCAATAGTGAAATTGGAGAATAAGGATCTAACCTAACTCATCAGACTACGCCTCCCACGACGGAACCGCCATCCGCGACTACATCCACATTCTCGACCTGGCAGATGGTCACTTGAAGGCCCTGAACTACCTCCGCGCCAACAACCCCGGAGTCCGTGCCTGGAACTTGGGTACCGGCAAGGGCAGCACTGTCTACGAGATGATCCGTGCCTTTTCGGCGGCCGTGGGCCGTGACCTCCCCTACGAGGTTGCTCCCCGCCGTGCCGGTGACGTGCTCAACCTGACCTCCAACCCCACGCGCGCCAACAACGAGCTGGGCTGGAAGGCCGAGCGCACCCTCGAGCAGGCCTGCGAGGACCTCTGGCTGTGGACCCGCAACAACCCCCAGGGTTACCGCCAACAGCCCCCGGCCGAGCTGCTGGAGAAGCTGCAGAAATAAATAATGACCCCGCATATGCTTAGAATTTCTTTTTCTCGCCAGGAAAATCGATAGAGACACGATTGGACTTGCTAATTGGATGACGAATTTCCTTTTTCCTTGTTGTATTTAGAGAGCAGAGCTTGATGTGATGTTGATGTAACTGAGTTCGCCATGCAATATGCAGCGATAGGATAGACCTGGATCACGTAACTCTATCAATACAGATCAATGTGATAATGTACACCCAACCCTACCTAATCTATAAAATCACTTTACCTAAATACACCTATTTCCCCTTCCGACTCCTCCTCGACCCCGGCGTCTGTTCCTTCGCCCCAGACGACGACCCCGACGCCTTATTCTTCTCCATCTGCTCTGCCACCTCCTTCTCCTTATTCGCCAACGCCCTCCGCACCGCCGACTCCCTCTCCTTAACCTCAATCAACTTCTCACTAAACTCCCACAACATCTTCCCCGCCTCCTCATCCTTGATCTCCTTCCTCGCCAAATCCACCTCCTTACACTCCTTAATCATCCACCCCCCTTCCCCACGTCCATACTCCGCCTCCATCGCCGCATACAACACACTCTGCGCCCCCTGCTGCGGCGACTTCAACACCAACCACCACACCGGCCACGTCACCAGATACACAAACAGTCCCCACAACGATCCCCCCGTCATCCACCTCCTCATCCCAGGCGTCCGACTAAATCCCGGATCCACCATAATCACCCGCGCACTGCACGGCTGGTTATCCGGCCTCTTGAACGCATTGAGATGTTTCTGGAACGATTGCGCAAACACCATCAGCGAAAGCTTGCTGAGTCCGTACAAACTGACTCCTTTCGTAGCCTTTTTAGCCTTGGGCTTAGCCTTCTCCCGTTGTAACTTCCCATTCTTCATCACAACTCTCCTCCCATCCCCATTACTACCCCCGTTATCCCCCTGCTGCTGCGCAGCAACAGCAGCAGTAACCGCAGCAGCCTCCTCCACCTTCCTCAAATCCCACTTGGCCCCGATATAACTCGAACACGTCGTAAACACAACCCTAACATCCCGATGTGCCGGCTGCGCCCTCAACGCCGGCGAAAGTATACTCAACAGATGGAAATTCGCCAGGTAATTCACCATCCACTCCTCGTCGATGCCGTCCACAGTGAGCTTCCGTTTCTGGGATACGGGCGGCGCCGCATTCCCGCACAGGATCACCATGTCCAGGCGTCGCGGCGGCACATTATCGATCCATTTCGTGGCGAAGGTGCGGATGGAGTGTAAGGAGGAGAGATCGACTTGCTCGGCGTAGATTAGTTGGTTGTTGGTGCTCCGGCGGAGGTCCTCGATGTATTCGGAGAGGAAGATGTCCGTGGCTGGGTGTTGTGTTAGGAGGATGATTTGGGCGCCGCGTGAGGCGAGCGCGGAGGTTACTTGGGCGCCGATGCCGGATGTGCCGCCCTATTGATGCCCCAGGGGTATCTTGTTAGCGGTGAGGTTGGGAAATTGGGGAAGAGAGTGGGATGAGGGAGACGGAGGGATACAGTAATCATAACGACTTTCGAATGCATTAACCGCTCAGAGGTATTTCTAGCACCCCCGAAATAATATTTCAGGGCCGCGAGGACGACCGCCCAGGGGAGAAGTTTTAATATGCTCCATAGGTGTGGGATGGAGTTTGTGCCTTCTGTTATTGCTGTTGTGATGATGGGGATGGGCATTTTTGCCGGAACAACACTATTGTGGTTGTGGTTGTAGTAGTGAAAGGGAGGGGAGGGAAGGAGACAGACGGAGGAGACAGATATGTTCTGACGGAGTTAAGTCCAGACACTCCGTTCGGAGAGTACGTACGTACTTACGGAACATATCTTAGCGGCCGATCTCCCGCCACTTCGAGCTGCCTGCCACTTGCCATCATATCTTCCCTCCTCTTCATAACTTCACAATTTCACTATCCTACCAAGAAAAAGAAGAAAAGGTTATGGACAATGCCACCCAACAACAGAGAAATAGACAATGAAGATGATGACGAATACTTCCTCCCCCTGCAAGACCAACGAGTCTTCGGCGCAGGGATCCGTCGCAAGCGCGTGCCGTTCGTGCGCTCCTCCGAACAACACCTCTCTACTACACGAGTATCATCCTCTGAGCCAGCAACCCCTTCTACTTCGACCGGGCAGAGTATAGCGAATAAATACCTCTCGATTGTTCTGTCGAAGTCGAAGTCGAAGTCGAATCCCGCTACTCCTCCTACACAATCGCCGTCACAACCTATCTCGCAGTCAGAACCAGGTTCGGGTTCACAACCATATAGTGAGCAGAAGGAGGAAGTTGAAGAAGATGTTGAGATTTGTCCCGTGTGTAACCTTCCATATACTACACCTACACACGACACATCAGACGGAGGAACAGGGGGAGCAGGCGAAAGAAGGAGGAGGCATATACATGAAGCTACACTCCCGCATCAACTGAGTCTCCCGCATTCGCATCCGCCGTCTCATCTTGATCGCACGCGTCCCGGACTGCGCTATCTCGAGGCGTATGGCTGGGATCCGGATTCGCGGGTGGGATTGGGACCCCAAGGAAGAGAGGGCATACGGGAGCCGGTGAAGGGGAAGGTGAAGGAGGATACGGTGGGGTTGGGGGCTGTTGTTCCTGAGGTTAAGGATAAGAGTGGAGATAAAGGTGGGAGGGGGAGGGTGCAGAAGAAGAAGGTGTTGAATGCGAAGGAGGCGAGGAAAGGACAGTTGGAGGAGAGGAAGAAGGGGGAGAGGTTACGGGAGTTGTTTTTCCAGGATGAGGATGTGTTGAGGTATCTTCATGGGAAGTAGATTGTGTTTCTTTCTATCATTGGTTTCGGGATGGGGGCGTTGGTTGGTTTGGTATATACCCAGGAGTTCGAATAAGTATTAGGGTTCTGCTGGTTTGCATGGTACATACATAGTCACTACATACACAGAAGATACTAGAGGCTAGTATTAATGTCCGCAGGAGGTGTGCTGCGGAACGAGGCTGGTTCAGTTGAAAGAATGGCCAAGGCTACCGGAAGAAGCGGTGCTTCTTTTCCTTCTTCTCCTTCTTCTCCTTCTTATCCTTCTCCTTCTCAGGCGGCGCTGCTCCGTTCGTTGCTTTGCCGTTCGGTCCCAGTGACATCGCCGCCAGCGCGGATGTCGGTGCCATCGGGTTCAGATTCACCGGGACTGGCTTCTTCACAGGCTGTGCCGGTGGCGGTGGAGCTTCCCGCTCGAAGAGATGCGCCGGCGCTGTGGGCTTGGGCCGTTCGGCGGGAATGTCGAGCCGGCGTCGGTCTACACTGAGATCGCCCACCTGGCGCAGGAACAATCCGGGGGACAGCATGTGCGATGTGGCCAAGAACACGTCCTTGCCGCACGACTGCGAGATCTCGTAGCATGTGCGTGCCTCTCCATATGTAGCACCACCTGCCATGAACACGATGATCCGCTGTTTCGGCTGCTCGCCGGTAGACCGCGTCCGTGCCCACGTCGGTTTGGCACTGCGCAGCGACGCCTGGGAGAGACTCTCTTGTTGTCCCGGCGAGTCGGCATCCGTGTGTGGCCGCGTGAACGGGAAGACCCCAGGGTCCAGCGTGCCGCGCACCAGCTCCTCCAAGATCAACTTGAGGTTCAGGTCGTAGCGCGAGAGACTTTCCTCTTCGTCGATGGGCCCAGACGGCGCCTTCCTGGTGAACAGCGGCTGGACGGGTGGCTTATCGTCCTTCAGAGGCTTCTCCACACGGGCTCCAAGTAGATCGAGGTTGGCTACAATTTCACCGTCCTGCGGTGCAAGTTGCGCGTGTGCCAAGAGCTTCCGGATATCACCCGCGAGGATGCCTCCCCGGTAGATGATGTAAAGCAGCAGCAACCTCAGTCGCTCTGGCTGCTTGATCGCATCATCGTCTAGCAATTGCACCAACTGGGAAGCCAGGTTCTTTGCCTTCTTGTAGTTCTCGTCCATGCCGGTGGCGAAGCATTGTTCAACCGAGCTCACTTCAAGGAGCTTGTGTTTTTGAAAGTAACTCATACACTCCTGCGCCATGTTAAGATGCAGTGTATAAGCATCTCTTCCCTTTTGGAACTCTGTCAGACCCGCCAGCATGTCCTTGATAGTGTTCACGTTCGCTTTATCATTGCTGCAGCGCCGTTAGTAAGAAGGGAAAAGAAAAAAAGACCATCAATGGCTGTCACTCACTCTTCCGCAAACTGAGGGTTGGCAGCTCGGAACTTGGCAAAGTTTTCACCTAGCTTGCCGAGCACGTCCTTCATATGCATGTGGCGATACTCCACCCACACGCTGTCCTCTTCGTTGATCTCCATATCCTTGACTTCCTCGTTGTGGCTTCCCTCATTGATGACAGTCTTGTAAGTAACCTTGTCGCCATCGCTGATTGGAAGCAGATCGTGCACCATGGACTGATATGTAAACTCATGGAGCAAGGGCGCGACCAGGTCCATGGACCGATCCACGATCAACAGCACTCCGCGCGGTCTGGGAGACGGGGGCGGAAAGTCGCGCTGAAATTGCGCAAACTGATCCAGCTCGTTCTGAATGAACCGCGCCAGGTGTGAGCACAGTACGCTGGCCTCGTGTGTTGGTGCCCGGGGGCGGTAGTACCGGATCACGGGGTACTCTCCTAAGCTCGCACAGAGCGACACAACCTATCCAGTCAATACCAGCTCATCTACACAGGTAGTCTAGCTCACCTTCTGCGCCAAGCCCTCCAAGTGTGCGCGGATCAAGTGATTACAACCAGGGTGGAACAACACCGGAAAGCTCCACGGGTCTCGGAAGGTAATCAGGCGCGATTCCCTGGGGAAATAGTCGGCATTCATAATCTGAACATTGGCGATCTGGTCGCGAGCAATCTGGGAACGGTCCAATCTAGCGCGCTGTTGCGGATCGAGAACTGCGAGCGACGTCAGCACCAAGCGGCCGTTGAGGAAGCAGGTGCCCGACATGATGTCCAAACCAACCACGCTTTCCGGTATCTCTTCCTCTCAAAGTCCGCCATAATACAGTCGACAATGTGTGGGAGGGGCGAGAGGATATACAGCGCATCCATCGTAGGATTGGGGGAGCGCCGATGCTCGATCTGCTCAACATCTTGCGGGAGGCCATTAGCGCCGCACCGGGACGACGAGGAATAAACAGAGGGTAACTTACTGGTGACATTGAGATTGAGAATATCATCCTCACTGACCGCATTGTCGATTAGCTTGCGACTGGTCTCGTCTACCACCAAGACCTTCCACTGTAGACAAAGTGTCAGTTCTGCGGCGGGGTGAAACGAAGCGGGGGCCAAATCCACGGTAAGGAGAAGGGGAGGGGAAGCAATCGCACCTCATTACCCGCCGCATAACGGATCGTATTCAAAATAACTAGCGGATGAATAATTAATATATGAATAGACTATAAGTATAAGGCAGGGAATACTCACGATCACGCTGGATGTTGAGGATTGAGGAGCTCATTGTGGCTGACCGGCAGCCCTCACGGGGGCATAGACACTCGACTTCACGATTGCTGGGGAGGGGAATGACGGGGGAGCGGTAGGGAGGGAACCGGAAGATAAGGCACAGCCAGAGCCAGCAATGGAGGGGGGAGGTAATGGAGAACAATACTCAGGGGCAGCCGTGATGGACACCAGCGATGCGGGCAGGCTATCTTTTTGAAACGTAAGTCGGGACTCAGGATATCCCCGAGACTGGAGACTGAGACAAGAAGAGACCCTCTTTCTGCTCTTTCTCCCCAGCGGGTCAAAAGCATCATTCTTCCTGTCTAATCTCCCAATCCGCCAGGCGGTGTGACCCCTCCCCTTCCTGTTCCGGTTAGTCTGCGGCGATCGCCAGCTGCAGGCAATGAGGCACCCAGGCACCCAGGCCGCGAGAAAAAGCCGATGGCGAATGATTGCCATCCAGATAGTAGTATCCTTCGGTTTTCAACAACTATTCCCTCCCTCGCGCGCGGTTGCAGGACGATGCGGTGATTGGTCTCTGACTGGTCAGGGGTTACTTGTATCGTTTCCTTTTGGATCTCCCAAATCAATCCCTCGTTTTTCTTCTCTCTCGCCTCCTGCAGTTAAACTACACTTCCGATCTCCGCAGAACCCGCTCCGCAGCTTGATAGCGACGGCAATTATTCGACCTGACATTGCTCCCGGCACAGCTCGGTGGGATGCAGTCATGGAGCCGCAGAGGCAACTATTGCCTCTTCTGCACCTTCCAGTCGGTGTCACGTCCCGTCAGGACATTTGTGACATCTCCGGTGCTGCAGAGATCCGTAAGGCCTTCCAAGAAACAGCGCCATCTACAAAGCCTGGAAAAGAAAAATGAGGGAGCTACGGTACATATCCATCACCCTACTCCACCACTTGTTTAATATTTTTGATTTCAAATGGCTGACTTTTGATCTACGTGTAGTCTTCCAAGAGATCTGCTCCCCCATCCTTCGCTTCAAAACGGAACACCCGACAAACGCTTGCGGCCAAAGATTTCGCGGGCGTTGTAACACACGCTTTGAGCATCTACCGGCAAAATCTTACAGATAAAGATGACCCAGCTTTGGCTAATTGGGCCCGGTTTGAACGAACTATGCTGAACGCATGTAAACTAGACGAGCGAAAAAGTGTTGGTCCATTACGCCACATCAAGGATGCGCTGCATAGATCTTACCTCCAAAATGGTGTTCGGGGCTTAATCAACGAGCTGGAGTTTCACATGTACGCAGAGGATGTCACGTCGAGATACTCAGCTCCCAATCTCGAAGCACAGAAGAAGGTGGCGGATTTGCGACGCCCGGCGGAGTGGTATCCGCAAGCGCGCGCTTTGCAGCGAACGATTCATCTGCACGTGGGACCAACGAATTCGGGAAAGACATACCACGCGCTGAAGCGTTTGGAAGCATCGAAGCGCGGCTTTTACGCTGGCCCCTTGAGGTTGCTCGCTCAGGAGGTTTTCCATCGTTTCCAAGCGAATGGAACCTCCTGCAGTCTCATCACTGGTGATGATGTGAAGATTCCGGAAGATGGAAAGCCCTCCAGAATTGTTAGCAACACCGTTGAGATGGTTAGCTTGGGAGATCAATATGAAGTCGGTGTTGTTGACGAGATCCAAATGATCGCAGACCCTCACCGTGGGTGGGCTTGGACTCGTGCCGTGCTCGGTGCGCGTGCCACCGAACTGCATCTTTGCGGTGAAGTCAGAGCTGTGCCTTTGATCAAAGAACTGGCTGCCTTGACGGGCGATAAGCTCGAGATCCATCGGTATGAGCGACTGAACCCGCTGAAGGTTCAGAACCGCAGTCTCAAAGGTGATCTGAAGAACCTCCAAAAGGGAGATTGCTTGGTTTCATTCTCTCGTGTCGGTATTCATGCATTGAAAGCAGACATCGAAAAGAATACTGGAAAGCGGGCAGCCATTGTCTACGGAAGTCTGCCGGCTGAAATTCGGACCCAGCAAGCCAGTCTGTTCAACGACCCCGACAATGACTACGACTTTCTCGTTGCTAGTGACGCCATCGGTATGGGTCTGAACTTGTAAGCTGCCTCTACCTACTGTCTATGTACCGTGGCTAACTGTAGCAGGAGCTGCAAGCGCATCATTTTCGAAACGTTGATCAAACGGGTTCCCGGAGGCCTTCAGAGACTTAGTGTGCCTGAAATCAAGCAGATCGGTGGACGCGCTGGACGTTATAGGTCCGCTGCGCAACAGCAGCAGGATAGCGGCTCCGAGGAAGACACCAACGTCGGTTATGTGACTTCTTTGGAAGATATTGATTTACCTTATATTCGCGAGGCAATGGATAGCGAACCCCCACCGCTCGTGTCGGCCGGTATCCTTCCTCCCGACTCAGTCTACCAGAAAGTTGCGGCATACTTCCCGAGCAATGTTCCGCTAGAATACTTGATCAAACGCTTGATGGTGGTCTCCCAGGTCCACCCGCTGTTTTTCCTGTGTGACCCTCGCAACCAGCTGGAGAACGCCGAGGTCATTGATACTGTCGATGGATTGCGGACGGCAGACCAGCTTACATTCATGGCCTCACCTATGCACACCAGGCTCATCGCAGGCCGCGACGCTGCCATTGCTTTTATCAAATGCGTCGCAGAGCATTCCGATGGTCGTCTGCTAGACATCCAGGCGCTCAACCTTGAGATCTTAGAAGAGCCGGTGTCCGGTAACAAGGAGTACCTTAACGAGCTGGAGACCTTGCACAAATCGGTCATCTTGTATCTGTGGCTCAGTTACCGGTGTGGCGGAGTTTTCACGGATAGAACGTTGGCATCCCATGTCAAGCAGCTGGTGGAGGAGAGGATGGTCAGAGCGTTGACTGAATTCTCGGCCAACAAGAAGCTCAGAAAGGACGCCTCTCTCCGACGACAAATTGCACTGCAGAAGCAGATTCAAGAGCAGAAACGGCTGCTCGCCGATGCAGATGTTGACTCATACGGCACCGAAGATGAGACTGCCGCCGTTGATTTGTCTGCTGACGAAGAGCAGATGGAAGAACAGCTACAAGAGCAGTCTGAAGAATCTGGAGAAGCTCCCCAGGCGCGCGCTGCATAGATACCATATCCACACATGTAATATAGCTATTTTGTTGAGATGGTCATGTACATAGCTTAAAACTCAACTCCAGAGACGCCACGACGTCCTCTCTACCAAGTACATTATACACGGTACAACATAAGAGCAATGACATAGACTTCTAAATATCATATTACTTGCAATATACCCACAGAATTGCACACTATGTTATGCTCAATGCGAGTGTAGATCTGCTTATCTTATCGGTGGCGGGTTCCCGAAAACGCCACAACGATTTTCCGCGCCAGTGAGCTTTGCCGGTTCGAGAACCGCGGAGAGAAGACGAAGTCCTCACTTTGCGACCAGAGGAGTGTTTTGCACTCTCTCGCGACATCTTCTAATCATTACTCCAGTCATCCATCCATACCACCTCATTTCTCTAGGGCCGACAACAACCACATTCCCTCCATCCGCCATGGACGACCTCCAGTCGCTGGAGCTCTTTTCGCTCGTGTCGCGGATAACGAGCGAAATCCAGAACCATCTCGGCGTCAACGACAAGACGTTAGCAGAATTCGTGATCGACCAGCACCTAAAATGTGGCTCATTCGCGGATTTCAGCAAGAGTATGGAGGAGATGGGCGCGGAGTTTCCTCGGAGTTTGCTGGAGAGTATCGATCGTCTGGTGCTTACGATGCATCCGAAGTATAAGTCGAAGAAGACAGAAACGACGAATAACTCGGCCGGCGATGATGATATGGATGTTTTGGATGCGTTGGAGAAGAAAGCGCGCGTGTTTAAGGGATTGGCTGTGCCGGATAAGGTTCAGCAGTGGGATGAGGAGAATGTCGATGAGGGCGATGCGAAGGCTGATGCTATGGACGATACGTTTGCTATGCTAGAGGGATTGGCGGGTAAAGCGCGTCAGGATAAACCTGCCCCGGCGCCGCAGTCGTCGTCGTCACGGAATGACCGCGGCAGTACTAGGAAGCGCAGCAGAAGCCCCGATTACGATGATCACCGACGTGGACGCAGACGCCATGATAGATACCGGTCTCGATCGCGATCGCAAAGTCCTCGATATGGCAAGAGGGGCGGTGATGATGAGGTCGATGAGTTTGGTCGGTCGAAGAGCAAATACAGCAGCAGGGATGATTATCGCAATGGACACAGTGAGCGGAGGAGTCGCCGGGATCGCGATGAGGATGGCGAGTACTTCCGGAAGCCGCCGCCTGTGGAGCTGGATGATCAACCGGTGCTATACAAGGTCTACGATGGTCGTGTTACGGGAGTGAAGGACTTTGGCGCTTTCGTGAACTTGCTTGGTGTGAAGGGCAAGGTGGATGGCTTGGTACATGTTTCGGCCATGCAGGAGGGAGCGCGTGTCAATCATCCTTCCGATTTGGTTTCGCGTGGCCAGCCCGTTAAGGTCAAGGTGGTTAGCATTCAAGGCTCTCGAATCGGGTTGTCAATGAAGGAGGTGGATCAGGTTACTGGTCTCGATTTGATCCCTCAACGACGTCTGGCATCTGGCGCAAATATGGAGCGTCTTGACGGCATGACTGGCAAGGATAGATATGGTAACCTGAGTTCTGAAGTGCCGGTTATCGAAGAGTCGGATGGAAAGCCTATGAAGAATAGGAAGCGCATGACCTCCCCTGAGAGATGGGAGATCAAGCAGTTGATTGCATCTGGCGCTGTCTCCGCAGCAGACTATCCTGACATCGATGAGGAATACCATGCCACCTTGACGGGTGAGGGCACGTTTGAGGAAGAGGAGGATGTCGATATTGAAGTCAAGGACGAGGAACCGCCCTTCCTGGCTGGTCAAACTAAGATGTCTCTGGAACTCTCTCCGATCAGGGTCGTGAAGGCCCCCGATGGCTCTATGAACCGGGCTGCGATGGCAGGAACAAATCTGGCCAAGGAGCGACGAGACATCAGGCAACAGGAAGCTCAGGACAAAGCAGCTGAGCAAGCGGCGGCAGTCGACCTCAACGCGCAGTGGCAGGATCCTATGGTTGCGCCTGAAGAGCGGAAGTTTGCTGCTGATCTGCGCAGTACTCAGCAGTCCAAGCCGGATGACTCTGTTCCCGAGTGGAAACGGGTCACCATGGGCAAGAACCAGTCCTTCGGAAAGCGGACCAGCATGTCTATCAAACAGCAGCGTGAAAGTCTTCCGGTCTACAAGTTCCGCAAGCAACTTCTCGATGCTGTACGCGATAACCAGCTGCTGATTGTTGTCGGAGATACTGGGTCCGGAAAGACGACGCAGCTGACGCAGTACCTGGCCGAGGGAGGTTATGCAAACAACGGTATTATCGGTTGTACGCAGCCTCGTCGTGTAGCAGCCATGTCTGTTGCTAAACGTGTGGCGGAAGAAGTCGGCTGTAAACTCGGTGCGGAAGTCGGATACACGATTCGTTTCGAAGATTGCACGAGTCCTGACACTAAGATCAAGTACATGACTGATGGTATGCTTCAAAGAGAAGTCCTCCTGGACCCAGATTTGAAAAGGTATTCTGTCATCATGCTTGACGAGGCTCACGAACGAACCATTGCCACCGATGTTCTCTTTGGATTGCTCAAAAAGACCATCAAGCGGAGACCGGACCTCAGACTTATTGTTACTTCGGCTACGCTGGATGCTGAGAAGTTCTCTGAGTACTTCAACGGTTGCCCTATCTTCTCCATTCCCGGTCGTACATTCCCTGTTGAGATCATGTACTCGAAGGAGCCCGAGTCCGACTATCTTGATGCCGCTCTCATTACAGTTATGCAGATTCACCTGACAGAGCCCTCGGGTGATATTCTGCTCTTTTTGACAGGTCAAGAGGAAATTGATACTGCCTGCGAGATTCTATACGAACGGATGAAGGCTTTAGGGTCAACAGTACCGGAGTTGGTCATTCTTCCCGTCTACTCTGCTCTTCCGAGTGAAATGCAAAGTAGGATTTTTGAGCCTGCTCCGCCTGGAGGTAGAAAGGTTGTCATCGCTACGAACATTGCTGAGACGTCTATTACTATCGACAATATTTACTACGTCATCGATCCTGGTTTCGTCAAGCAGAACGCTTACGATCCCAAGCTGGGTATGGACTCTTTGGTTGTCACGCCCATCTCGCAGGCGCAGGCCAAGCAACGTGCTGGTCGTGCAGGCAGAACTGGTCCCGGAAAATGTTTCCGGTTGTACACTGAAGCCGCGTACCAGTCGGAAATGTTGCCAACCACGATTCCTGAAATTCAACGCCAGAACCTTTCGCATACTATTCTCATGCTCAAGGCGATGGGCATCAACGATTTGCTGCACTTCGACTTCATGGACCCCCCGCCAACGAACACTATGCTTACTGCTTTGGAGGAGCTGTATGCACTGTCGGCTCTAGATGACGAGGGTCTCTTGACTCGCTTGGGTAGAAAGATGGCAGACTTCCCCATGGAGCCGGCCCTCGCCAAGGTTCTCATCGCATCGGTCGACATGGGATGCTCAGAGGAAATGCTGAGCATTGTGGCCATGCTTTCCATTCAGTCGGTCTTTTACCGTCCCAAGGAGAAGCAGCAGCAGGCAGATCAGAAGAAGGCCAAGTTCCACGATCCCCACGGCGACCACTTGACTCTTCTCAACGTCTACAATGGATGGAAACACTCCAATTTCAACAATGCCTGGTGCTTCGAGAACTTCATCCAAGCCCGTCAGATCCGCCGTGCGCAGGACGTCCGTCAGCAGCTGCTTGGCATTATGGATCGCTACCACCACAAGATCGTCTCCTGTGGAAGGAACACCCTCAAAGTACGCCAGGCACTTTGTACAGGATTCTTCCGGAATGCAGCTCGTAAGGACCCTCAGGAAGGGTACAAGACTCTTGTCGAAGGCACGCCGGTCTACATGCATCCCAGTTCCGCACTGTTTGGCAAACCGTCCGAGCATGTCATCTACCATACACTGGTTCTTACAACGAAGGAGTACATGCACTGCACAACCTCCATCGAACCCAAGTGGCTCGTTGAGGCCGCCCCGACTTTCTTCAAGGTGGCACCCACCGATCGTCTGTCGAAGCGTAAGAAGGCCGAGCGGATCCAGCCTCTCCACAACCGCTTTGCCGGCGAGGATGATTGGCGTCTATCCGCACAGAGACGGCAGGGTCGTGGTGGAGGAGGTGGTACCTGGGGTTGATCTTCAGATTTTTCGTGGCTATCTATTCCACTCCTTTTGCTTTTGCATCTTTCTTTTCCTTTTCAAATCATTCTTCGGGCATATATATGGTAGTTTAAAACATACCCCTTACGAATCTTGACGCGACGCCAGATGGCGCGCTTTTTCCACTCTTGGCTAGAGATGTATTCTAATGAGATATTTGTGAATGTATCAAATAGACTGATTGTTGCTTCCAACTTGTTTGATATAGTATCTAATATCTAACACCCAACTCAATTCCCTTCCTCCCCTCGTCAATAACCTCCCTTAACCCAGTTACCCCCACCACATCACCAGGATCAAGCCCGACTAACCCTCTCCCACACCAACACCGGCTTCATCTTCTGCCCCTACCACCACCCCAAACACTATCAGCAAACAACAGCCAACCATCACCCCCAAAGGAAGAGAACAAACTCACCATCCCCACCTCCAACAACTCCAACCCGGACAACCTCAACCTCCCCTCGGGAGAAATCACAGCCTGCCGCTTCTGCGACCCCTCGAACTCCACCGAAGACGCCATGTAGACCTCATGATGCACAATCAGTGCGCGACGGTGCTGCTGCCGCCTCACATCCCCATCACCAACATCACCAGCATCGCTACTACCACTGTATTCAATCCAGTACCGGCCCGCGTACATCACCCCATCATTGGGATTCTCCCACATCTTCTTGGGAACCTTCGGCAACACGCTCACGGTCACCTGGCCGTCTGGGGTATAGACGAGGGTACCGCGGGCGTCCGGGCCCATGGGATAGTGGTGGATAGGAGCGTCATTGTCCTGGGGATTGGGGGGCTCGGCGATATAGGAGATGAGGGTCCAGGCGCCGATGAGGGAGGATTTGGTGATGGGGGTGGGGGTTGAGGTTGGGAGTGGGGACATTGTATGATATGGATGATCTTGCTATTTGATATTGGTTTGAGGATAGTAGGTCTAGTATGCGGTACTATAGTTACGGGGTCTAGAGGAGTGGGAGGGAGGAGAAGGTATAGTACTAGTATAGTGGTCGTGGTACTTAGACGGTAGCTAAACGCCATTGCCGACTGAGGGATCTGTGACAGTTATCTTGAGAATGAGAATAGACTTCTGCAACGAGCCTGTTTGGAAACTACTACTTGTGAGTGGTGATGATATTGAGAAAGCAAGGGTGTATGTAGTACATTTTGGGAACTCTGCACGTAATGGTCTGTGGCTAATGGTGTTGGGACTGTAATTGAGTCATGGGAGGGTGGGGATCTACGTATTTCTTGAATGAGTACAGAGTTGGGGGTTGAATTGGTGGTAGGTTCAATTGTGCTACTACTAAAAACTGGGTTGAGCATATTGGGTGCCTGGTTCGGGGCAAGTTGATGGGGGTGCCTGTGCCGGATATATATAGTTTGGACGATTGAAGTTCCCTGGTTTTTTGGTGGTGAGTGGGTGTATACTGGCTTTCGCACGAGTTCCTGCTTGCCGTAGACTAACTAACAAGCATAGAGTTATATATATATTTTAAAGGGAAAAAAAAAAAAAAAAAAAAAAAAAAAAAGGTGAATTAAAGTGGATGAAGAATTGCAGATAATTCTCGGGTAGACAGGCTAAAAAAAACGAAAAAGCAAAAAATGCTTCCACGCGGATTCGAACCGCGGACCTCATGATTACTAGTCATGCGCTCTACCAACTGAGCCATAGAAGCTGGTTGATGTATTGCTTTTTCAGCTCATGGTATAACAATGCGTCAATAATGGTAACGGAGAGAGAAAAAAATGGCTCGGTAGTTACATCGTCATGGATGGAACAATCGGAATACGACAGAGTCTTATACCAGGAGTCGTGGAGCCGCGCCCCTCATTCACTATAGAATATAAGCACCCTGTTAGCTTTTATTACTACCAGTGAGTCGCCTGTAAGTGTTAGTCTGAATCGCCGTGCTGTCTGGACCATACTAGATCTGACCAATGGGAGGCCAGATTCATTCACGGCAGTGGATCAATTCATCTGTGCAGGACTTTCCAGAAGTCTACCAGCGAGCCTCTTGTCGCAATATTTTCGTCCACTTACGTTCATCTTTCCTCTATAATATATATTTACATATTCCCAAGGAACACGCTTGCTAGCTGGACGATCTTGTCCATTTAACTTTGCCGTAGTGGCAGTAATAAAAGACCAATTCAGCAGTCGCAAAACTCTGAAGGTCTGAATCGGACGAAGTTCCTGCCGGCCTACTACTAATCCTCGTCGAGGTCCAGTCCCCGGTCTTTTGCATAACACGAGCATCTGCATTAGTTCAAAATGTCTTCCCACGAGGGTCAGCTCCGCAACAAGAGGAGAAAGCTGGACAATGGCCAGGATGTCGATGCTACTGCCACCATATCTTCGCACACGCAGCTTCGCTCTTCCTTGGCTTTCCAACAGAATCCCACTGAATCCAAGCAAGGTAAGTATCATCCTAAGCCAAAGTCACCCATGGTGCTCCAATACTCATCAAAACAGGTATAAGAAAGTTCAAGGACTTCCTCACGTCCATTGGGCAGAGTGAGGATGAGGCTGAAAAAGCCAAGAAGTTCCGCATCCTCAAAGCATACTGTGATTCGCAATTCTCACGGGTAAACGAGAACGAAGCAGTCTGCTTTACCGATCTGGTCCAGACCTGGAGCTTTGCGGATACCAACAACAACGAGTCGTTACTGACTGTTGTGCCCTCTGTCCTCGCCCAGTTCCTCAAGACGGTGTCCACCAACCTGGAATTTCGGGATTTCGGAGTGGCACTATGCAAGTATCTCCTTCAGAAAGAACAGCTGAGACTGTTCAATCGTGGCTTGACAGCTATCAAATCAAAGGAGCATTTGATTTCTCCCTGTCTTCGTCTTCTCACGGAGATGGTCAGCTTCGATGGTGGAGCAGTTGCGCGCCACGTCCATGCCGCGCGGTATATCACATTCAAGCGCATCGAAGTCTTTCTTACCCCTAACAAAGCTCAGCTGGAAGAAATATCAGAGGCAGGCTCCAAACCTACACTGCGCAGGAATGCTCAGAAGTATGTCCTTGCAAACCTGCGATTTTTGCAATCAAACGGGAAGAGTGATATCATTGAGCAACACAAAGTTATCAGAGCATTTTTTGAGTACATTAGGAAAGACCCGAGAGACATCATCTTGGAGACTATCAGGTGTATTGACAAAGACATTATTCAAGATGCTTCGATTTCTCGCATCGCAAAGAGCAAGTTCTTCAATCGATGGAACCTGGAGCGACTCGTCACACTCTACGGCTATGACCGTGAGTCAGAGGAGCCCAACCCGGCGAATGTTTCCACTACCGACGAAATCCACAAGATCCTGATGAATGTCTGTACGAACACCGAACTTGGAGTCTTGCTTCCAGAGTCTGGTTGGTATCCACACGGAAGTGATCCCGAGGCGCTACCCACGGACGATGACACACTGATCGATTTGGGTCTTGATTCTGCTCTTCATATCGACAAGTACGGCCAATCTGTACCTGTTCGCAACGGAACACTGTCTTATCTGATCCAGACACTTCGCCCGGATACCGACAGTCTCCAGATTGAGCTTTTAGTGGCCATTTTCAAAGCGGCCCCGGAGCTGGTTGCCGATTTCTTCACGAAGAAGAGCATGTTCACTGCGGACCCAAAGCCGACCCCAGCCTGGATGGCCGAGTCTGCGCTTCTCTTCTCCGCCGTACAGCTGCCTGTACCTTCAAATTGTGGCTGGAAAGACAAGCTACCTCCGACACCGCCGCCCGTTTCTGTGGTAATTGAGAATGTGCTTCCTCGCCCTCTGACCCAGAAAATCCTCACCCGCTGCTTGAATATGAATGCTGAGATAGTAACATTGTTTGCTGTCCGAATCTTGACAATTGCTTTCAACAAACTGCGGGCTGTTCTCAAGATCTTCAACGCCGACCATGGGGTCAGCCAACCCCTGTGGACACAGGCGGCAAGCAAGCTGGTTGCCGAGTTTAGTCGCCGGTGCCCCGGAGTGAAGGAAGTCATTCTGCTCTTTAAGCGAACGGACAAGGATGACTTGCAGCAGCAGGATGCTGTCTCAGAGCTTCTTGCTTCGTTCTTTGAGGTAGTACCGGATGCCGCCTTCGAGGAAGGACTTGACGTTTCACTCATTTTGGTTGACGTCTTGAAGCGATTGGATGAAGGCAAGCTCGACGAGGATGATACCGAGTCAGTGCTGAGCCAACTGCAAAACATCATGAGAATCATCCAACAGTCTACTTCCATGCGTTGGTGGCAACAGCCAGGGTCTATGCAGTATTCCGCTTTTACGTCAATCCTAAAGGTGCTGGTTCAAACAGCCTCAAGGTACTCCCTGCGTGAGATCGACCAGTTGCTGCGGACCGTCCTCACCGAGCACTCTGTCCTGCAAAACCCCTCCTCGTTTCCTGCAATCTTGTCAAGCTTCGAAACTTCAGACTCGGAAAAGCTCCAGCGTCAACTATCATTCTTTGATAACTGCGCCTGCCGTATTGCAAAGAAACCGGTCCACTATCAAGACCTCGTTGACTCCTTGGTCGGGGGTGCCTCCAGCCCGGTTAGCCCTCTGGTAGCTGCCATCATCGAACAGTGGCCATTTGTTGTCAAATCTGGAGACGCGGCTGTCGAGAGTGCGGTGGTTTCCTGGATTTCTGAGACGCTAGGAAGCTTGAAGCGCGCCGGAGAAAACGCCAAGGCACTGAAAACCGCCCGGGACAAGCTGATGGAGAATGCGGAGAATAAGAAGTCAAAGTCGGCCCTCAAAAAGGCATTGAAAGACACTGAAGATGCTGAAGATGACCATGCGATGGAAGTTGATGCTCCTGCCCAAGATACTACAACTACCGCCAACAAGGATGAGGTAGACTTGGAGGAGGTATTCGGAACCTTACCGACAGAAAGTACCACCCACAATGAGCTGCACCGATGGGAGAAGGATGACATCGAGGTGGCGGTTGAGCAAGGCCGGATAGCCGAACTGGTTCTCTGCTTGTGCTCGGCGTACGAGGAAGTGAGGAAGCAAGCATTCACGAGCATTGTTCGTTTCATGGGCAAACTTAAGGTAGGTCAACCGATGAGCCGGTACCTTCTGCGGAAAAAAGAGTAGAATAATAAGCTAACATAACTCGCAGGAGTCTAAATATGTGGAATGGCGATCAGTCTACATCCTCACGGGAGAGCTCCTCGAGACTGTCAAGCAGATTGGGCTTGAATCGCCCGTACCGTGGATTGTAGGGGAGTGCGCGTCCAGTTGCTTGACTGTTCTCACGAACCCGATGCACAAAATGTACGGCAAGGTCAACAAGTTTCTGCAGAAAGCTCCTTCCTGGGAGGTGGAGAAGATCCCATCATACTGGATTGACAAAATCTTCCTGCATGAACCAGAGCTCGACGACGGATATTTCGACGAGACTAGCTGGCTCCTTGATTTACTCATCAAGGGTCTTCGCACTGAAGCTGTATGTCGCCGTCTTCCCTTTCTTACACCATCATGTTACTCATTCAAATTATAGGATATGGACATCTACCGCCGTGCGAAGGTCTTCGAGAGAGCGCTTGCATTCTACGAGTCGCCTTCGGCAGGCTACTCAGCCAAGAGAAAGATCTTGCAACTAGTGTACCGCGCAACGCAAGTGCAAGGAAGCACAACACTTGTCACGAGAGCGGGGATTCTCAGCTGGATTCAGAGTCAGATTCCGGCTGTCAAGGGCAAAGAGACGTCGACTCTTGCGGCCATTGCCGACTCCTTGAAGCAAACATCGGATAATGATCGGGTTTCAAAATGGAGTGGAGGAGCCGCTTTGCGAGCGGTAGAGAGCATTGTGGGCTAGTGTCCGGTGGTACGGGATTGGATATGAACGATGCTGCCCTCAATCTAGGCACTTGGCTGCATAGTAATTGACATTCGAATCAGGCGTATAGTTATTAGAGCAACCCGTAATGGTATGTTTAGTCAGTTGTGGATGGAATAGTTATGAAATCTGATAGGTTAATCTGATCTTGCACTGTAGCCAAGTACACACTGGCCTCATCTTTGCGCCATTGAAAGACAGGTTATTTTAAGAGGTGGAATGTACTATATGACGTATCCTAAGCGATGCCTTACTCCATAAGGATTCTTTCTCTGCGTTGGGGGTTGGTTGCTGGCGGTACCGAGGGTTGAGTTGCTTGGGGAACATGGATGACTGAAATCGCAGTGAATGATGGGCAAGGGAAGGATAATTAGTATAATGATAGTTAACAGCCACTAGCTCCTCTGGGTGAGAATGCGAATACTTTATAGCAGAAAGAAGGAAAATCTCGACAGATGGGAGAAACTGGGGAGAGTGAAGAAGTGAAGAACAAGGCGTCGACAAGCTGACAGGCGACCTTCCCCATTGGGCAGTGCACACGTTTTGAACTTCGTTGCGGTCCGGTGGTCCTCGACATCTTTGCCCGCAACTTTGCCCAAACTCCCCTTCCCCTTCACCACCTCTTCTTGCTACTGCCCCCTTTCTGTTTGTTCCCCACCAGCTTTTGTTCTCCTTCCATTTACTCTACTGTCTATCGATATATCCGAGACCAGTTGGGATTCCTTCTACACAAACAAATCAGGCCACACGGTTTGTTGCACCGTTGGTGCCCCTCATCTGCTTCCCAACGAGCGCTCCTGGACCTTTGACCGATCGAAGCTCCTCTCTCCTCCGCCTTTTCCCTTGCCACTGGCAAGCGGCTTCGCTTCCTGCTGCCCACTCATCATCTATCCTCTACCCACTACACAGTACACGCCTTTTACGCCCACAGCCTAGCCTCGGTGCCTCGCAGTCTACCTTACTCGCCTTTTCTTCCTTTCCTTGTCCCGCGATAAATTCCAACTCCACCTTTCCTCATCCTTGAACTGTCGGCAACCAATGAGATCGACGTAACGGCATACCGATAGCATCCCACACACCTACCTCACCCCAAGCCATCCTCATGGCGCGACGGTACCAGATCGATGAGCTGCTATGGCTGCGGTCGTCGCCTCTGGTCACAAAACCTACCAATTTACCGCCGGTAGAAGAATGGATGGGGTAAGTTCACTCTGCCTGCTCCTTTGCCTTATCAATCAACTGCGATATCCCGAAACTGACGCAGTCATTCTACGTGCTAGCCCAATCCCCGATCCAGCTACCCAACGGAAAGCTACAAACTCGCGAGACCCCAATAACCCCCATGAATCGACCCCCAGAAGGCCCAGTCTG
Source organism: Aspergillus eucalypticola CBS 122712 (assembly GCF_003184535.1). Taxonomy (NCBI): domain Eukaryota; kingdom Fungi; phylum Ascomycota; class Eurotiomycetes; order Eurotiales; family Aspergillaceae; genus Aspergillus; species Aspergillus eucalypticola. The sequence continues at coordinate 285,478 of NW_020290281.1, forward strand.
TTTGAAACTCGTCATGTGTCCCGGAATTCCAATTCAGGTAATAACCATCCCACTTCTTCTTCTCACACGATGTTGAATACCCCCGCGTCCATTGTTCTCTTTTCTTGGATTGAAAATTCGAGGACCTTACTGATGCATGACGTCGTTGATCGCCCATAGAGGACATCATTCTCGGACCCCCCAAAACTGCTTTTGCTTCGGCATCTCGTATACCCGGTAAAGGATCGATAGATGCTACGGAACGATCGTCAAGGCCTAATGACCAGGATGATTCGAAGAACGACCGGTTCAACTTACGGGAGAAGTTCTTCAAGGACCGGGAGTCTGGTGACAGAGATTTTGACCGACGAGATGGAAAATTAGGAACATTTAACAACAACAACAACAACAACAACAACAACAACCGGCGTGGGGACAGAGAGGACTGGAACAGTGGACGCCCCCGCCGTACCTTCGGCCCCGAGGAACAGGATCGAAAGCCGAGACGCAACGGAGAGTTCGATCGGTGGGAGAACCGCGACCAGCGAGAACCCAACAATGATCGAGGAGTTAGAGATAAGGATGCACGATTCTTCCCACGGAAGGACGGCACGCCCGGACGTGCGAGACATGAGGGAAGTTGGTTTCGTGAGGAGAATACTCACGACGCGCCTGATGCGGAGGAGGAGAAGACTCCGATACGAAACAGGGAATGGCGTCGAGATCGGCACGGTGCAGATCGTGACTGGACGCGGGGAGCCAAGTTCGAACAGGATCCCGAGTGGATGGATTCGACTGATCGAGATGAGCCTCGCCGAGTGCATACACAAGAAGACTTTGAACGCTGGAAGGAAAGGATGAAGGCGGGCTCCTCGCAGGTTCAAGCCGAAGAAAAGGAGGTTCCCTTGGAGACAACCCCTGCTCCTGCCCCCGCGCCCAAGCCAGAGCCTAGGCCTACAGATGGTGAGATCTTCAGTAGCAATGGCGCTCCGTTCACGTCAGATTCGGCCATGGAGCGGTTCTTTGGATTGCTCGGGGACTCCAAGCCACCCCAAGCGCCTCCACTACCCCAGGAGATAAGCGCACCTCCTCCTCCTCCTCCTCCCATGATGGAACCAACAATGAAGAAAGAGCCACTTCCAGGAAAGCTTGGAAAGTCGTCGCGCTTTGCTGGACTCTTCTCGCCACCACCGGGAAGCCCGGCCAAGGAACCCGAAACTCATCCAGAGACCAGGTCCTCGCCTTCGATGAACACCGTCAACACTGATGCCGATCAGGAAGGTTTCCAGCGCATCCTGCAGATGCTTGGTGGAGGAAAATCGCGCAACGCGACACCTCACAATGACCCTGTTGCATACAACCGGCCTCCTTCGCAGGTACAGGCCGAACAGATCCGGAGTGCTGTTTCATCTCCTGCTCGAGATCAACTCAAGCGGCAGGAGTACTTGGCCATGCAAGAGACAGTTGCTCGTGGCCCTGGCCCTAACCCTTATGTCCAGGAGACACATGCTCGAGACCGGGAACATCTACTGCGACTGATGCAGCAGGTCCGTGTTAGTCCCGTTGCCAACCAGGGTGCCCAGAGCCAGCCCCAAAGTGCTGGTCCTGTCGGCCCGGCCCCCGGTTTGTTGAGCATGCCGGAAGTGCTTTCTCCCCCTCCAGGCATTCCGACCCCGCAAAAGGGCCCCAACTTCTTGGATGACCCTGCGATAGCAAACATGCAGAGACCCGATGCTGAACATCTTCGTCGCCGGCCCGCAAATGGGCCCCCCATGGGATATTTCGAAGATATGCCGTTCCCTCAGGGCGGACAACTCCCCATGACGCCCGGCGGAAGCAGAGCTCCCCAGGCTCAAGGCCATCCTGCTATGGGCATGCAGAGACCTCCAGGCTTCGAGCATTTGCCTCCTCCTGGATGGCCAGGACCTCAGATGCCCCCGCAGCAAGCTGCTGGACCCGCGCCTTTGGCACCTCCTCCGGGTATTCCGACACCTACACGCGGCGTCAACCCAAGTTACATGTCGAACATGATGCCCATGCATGCGAATGCACCCCCCCTCAACGAGCGTGAACCCTTCCCGCGTCCTCCCCCTCCAGGCATGATGCCTCCTCCCGGATACATGAACGGACCTCCGCCAGCCGGTTTCCCACCCATGCCGCCCAACGGTGATGCTCTCATGGGGCTTCCTCACCGTGGCCAAGGTCCTTTCGAGGGCAACCCTGGACCTCAAGTTCCTCCCCCCGCTTCCAGGCACCTGTTGGATATGTTTGGCCAAGTTGGTGGCGAGGCCCCGCGCGGCATGCTCGGGCCGGGACAGTTTCGGTAGGGGTTGCGCGAAGTCCGGGATGATTAGTACAGTGTCCTAGGGAGACGAATGCAAGGAGAATGTGCAAACGCCATATGAGATATGTCCTTGATCTTCTCATACTTATGTCTTTGTTACGCCAGCACAATGCACCCTTCTAATCTTCTTGTATCTGATTTATCTATGTGTTTGTGTATTTGGTGCATGACAAAGGGCTAGTTTGATGGAGTTCAGGAGAAACCTAGCCACCTGCTGAGGCTTGGGACTGATGAGGAGACTGTATCACAGCCGGACTCGTTTGTGTCTGGATGTATAACAACCCTGGGGGATTACATAAAGGAAAGCAATAGGCAGATTGCAGATCTCTGAGATGTGATCTAAAGCCATTATATCGCAGACCTGAATCACTAGCTGACATCATGGCTTCAATGGAATCTATTGCTTGAACTGTGTTTGATCTGTAGATGTGTGTAGGCTATACTTGGCACAGGTGCCTGAGGCGAAGTAGCTGTAGTGAATGGCCGGTGGACTCCGCGCTGCCCACGATTAAGCCATCTCGCTTCCCTTTCCTACTTCCTACTTCATACTTCTTCTTCCTACTTCCTCCCTTCACATCTGCTTGAAGATTCGGCGACACTGACTCTGACCGCAGAGCTTCCACTCCAACTCATCTGTATCAAGATACATCATCCTAAACCTCAGGTGAGTAGGTTTCTATGAGGAGCAGTCTTCTACACCCGGTTGATGATAACCACGATGATGGCACACCTGAACGCCTGAATAACCCATCCTACTATCGTCTAAGAACCACTCTTGACAGCTTGTCCTACAAGAAAACCAGCCTTCGCTAACCTTCAATCCCCACACAGCCAATCCAAACTTATCCTCATAAACCTACGATGACCAAAACCATCGACGACAACATGAAACAAGATACGAGTGTAAGTACAGCTCCATACCAATTCAGAAACCCACCATACCTCATTCTCCATCACCTTACTCACCCTCCCTTCCCCTCCCCCACACTAAACACATCTAACCACCATCCATATCCCAAACATATCCAGACCACAACCACCACTCGTAAAAATAGAAGAGCAGCCTGTGATGATAATGACAACGACTCCTCCAACAACCATACCTCCACAGGCACTTTCACCAACACTACACCCAACGCAACCAACAATGGAGGAAACAGCCACCAACCCTTCAAACGCCCTCGTCTCCCCTCCCCATTTACCAGACAAGCTGAGCGTTTCGAAGAAGCCCTGAACAGAGAAATTGAAGAACAGGAAGGTGCCCTCCGCATGAACGAGTACCGGATGCTTGCGGTGCGGGCCTTGGAGAACGAGGCGCATGATAGAGCGTTTAGGGATGCTATGGATGTGAGCTCGACTTATCAGCAGCACCAGCAGTATACCTCCACACAGAATCCATCTGTTGCTGCTGCTGCTGCTACTGCTGTTGATGAAGACATGGACATGGATGTCGATGGTGACGAATATCTTAACCCTCAACTTGAGGATCATGACGGGAATGGAGAAGGTGAAGAAGGACAAATGGTAGTAAGTTCCGAATATCTCATCCCCTGTTCGTGGTGAGGTATGAAAAACAGCATCATTCTCACCATCACTCTCATAACCACCAGACACCCACAGTCCAGGAGACAACACAACCAACCATCCCAACCCAAAGCGGCTGCCTAACCAGCAGCCTCATCGGCCTCGACAGCAACAACAACTTCACCCCCATTTCCATTCCCATCCCCATCCCCACCCCCAGAACCAGACCTAGCAACAACAATACCAACAACAGCAGCAATCTCGACTTCACCATCTTCGAAGACATCCTCCCAGACAGGGGGGGTCTACTATCCTTCTCTCCACGCCCGAATCGAGTAGCCTCAATGCTGCCCAGTTACCTTCATTATCCCTACACCAACAACCATAATAATAACCAAGAAGTACGTGCCTATCACCAAGACTGGGACTCAGATAAAGAGAACATCAATAGTAATATTGTTGCTGGGACCCTCCACGATCCGGTGGGAATGATCACTGAGACTGAGGCTGAGAGTTTTTCGCAGGTTGTTGATCGTTCATATCATGATCATTATGATGCTGATGCTGATGAGGATGAGATGAGACTCGATTATGATGAAGGTAGTCCTGCTGCTGCTGGTGAAGGTGGAGGTGGAGGCGAAGGTGGAAGATGGGGTTCCGGGGTTCCTACTTGGAGAGTCGAGTCGGAGTCAGAGTATGCTGATACGGAGGTGGATCCTGATGATTTGGGACTGGGGGTGCATGATTATGCGAATCGGAGGAGGAGAAGGTATCATCGTTTGAGATGGCAGTCGCGGGTTTTGGGCTCTCAGGATAGGGGGTCGGTGGCGTTGAATAGTAGTAATGTGCTGGTGCCGAGGATGCTTGGGGAGGGGCTGCAGGGTGATGGTGCTGGTGGTGCAGGTGGTGTTGCTGGGCGTGGAAGGCGCGGGCCGAGAAGGTTGTAGGTCTATGCAATGGATGAGGGTTGAAGTAAGGTGACTACTGCGTTTGTTGTGTGCTGGGTTAGTCGGGGTTTCTGAATTTGCCTGCGTCGGTATTTCATTGAACTGTGAGTGTATACTATCTTGATCGGTAAGGGTAAAATTCTCGAATAGTAATGTATTTCCTCTTAAAACTAGAGCAACTAAAAAGCGAAGGTGCTATCCTGGCCGCGCTCGTAAATGTTGATATCACTGAAACCTATGCAAATGATCGCTGGCGCTATGGCAGACCTAACTAAATCGCAAAACGAGACTGATGTCAAATGAAAAGCGAAACAACCAGAATGTCCGAGTACGCCGGCCTCCTCTCGGTCACATTTGCCGGGTTATGAATCAAGCAGCATGCAAACCGAAAAGGGCTGTCATCAAATCTGTAGCATATAGTCGTTGCTTATCATAATAGGTTTCCATTCAAAAGACGCCAAAAGTTGGTCGGTATCCAGCCCCAATCCTAATATCCCTCGACGCTGTCTTGGCCCTGAGATGAAGCACCCCTCTAGGGTCCTTTTCGACATCTGCGAACATTCGAAGGAGATCCTCAATTGTATCCCGTCCCGCTAGGACTCCATCGCCCATAGCTCCGGTTATAACAGCCGTCTTATGCGTCTGCAAATTGAGCAGGTAGTCATCAATAGAATTATCGACGATAAGCTTCACAAATTCCACCTCGCTTTCTTGCCCAATTCGAAACAAGCGGCAAAATGCCTAAAATCCAGAGCGTTAACAGCTGCACCAAGGTCCTATTAGGCAATATGACTGGACAGAAGTATACATACCTGCTCCTGAATAGCTTCGTTCCACCACAAGTCAACAAGAATGCATTTGTTGGCGGCTGAAAGGTCTAGTCCTATGCTTCCAGCCTTCAAACTGGCAATGAGAATCCTCACTTCGCTATTCTTATCACTAAACGTCTTCATATTGTTTTCGCGGCCTGATAGACCCAATTTTCCAGTCAACTGTGGAAAGTTAGCCACCCTGGGTTTTGAGTACATTCAAGGTCTTATTTGCTCACGAGGACAAACGGCCACCCTTCTGCTTCGCACATGGTAGACAGGATTTCAACGAAATCTAGAAACTGGGTAAAGATGACTACCTTGCCCGAGGATTCCTGAGCAAGCCACTCTGTAAGAATTTCGCGTATCTTCGTGAGTTTAGCACTAGGCATATGCTGGGCACACGCTTCAATCCAGTCCGTATTCTCATCGGCATCCGACTCTTCATCCGTTTCGTCTGCTTGTGGCGCCGTGATCTGGTGAATGTTGCTCCTAGCTTGTTTCTTGGTCAGGGTTCTCTTTTGGCGTTGCTTTTTATTCCTGTTAGTTGCCCCGTGAATCGATGCGGGTTGTATCTTTTCGTTACCCTCTTCTTTAAAATAAGCGGCTTCCGTAATCGAAACACGGCAGTTGACGCATTTGGGCTCCCTAAGCATTTTGTCCTTGTCCATCCGTAAGGAGTAGTAGCACTCCTCACAATACAAATGCCTGCATGAGGTTATCACAGGGTTGACTGGTGCAGATTTGCAGATGGGGCAATTTGTCCTTTCTAGTCTTTCTTCCCAAATCTCTCTCAGATGAAGCTCGTCCATTAGTTGGCGGAAACTTTTCGTCAATGCTGTCTCATCCCCATGAAGCTCTGTGGCATACTGGCCTGTGTCTCCATCATTAAGCTCATTAAGAACTGTCGTGTTTTTTCTCACTGATGAGAGCCATTGAACTATAGTATATGACGAATCATATTCCCCGCTTCCCTTGGCGATTCTGGAAAGTCTTTTCATCAAATTCCCTTCTGAAAGTAGCCTCTTAACTATGCACTGCGTTGTAAGCAAATGACTGCAGAACATACGAAGCATCAGAATCATTGATAGAAAGCATCGATACTGTGCTAACTTGGGCTGATCGAGATGGGCACAACCTGATTTGATGTCAGCGATTTTCTCCTGAAACTCTTGATATGGCAAAATATGTCTCTGGCGTACCATTGATGTTTTCTATAAAGACCTCTGATATGGCATTGTAAAGCTCTCGTTCGACGGCGCAGAATTGGACCCTGACGATTCTTTCGTTGACATCGGGTAGTTTAATTACTGGCAGTGAGAAAAGTCGACTTTTGTGTGTTCGCCGAAACAAAAAAGCTCGCAATAGGTTTACGAGGCGATCATGGCCTTCGTCATCCTACAGAAGGATTAGCTTTAGATTTCGACTCTGAAAATCAATGGGAAGTCACGCACGCTGCAAAAGTTCTTTATGAAAACTCCAGCATCTTTGCTGCCAGGAACGCCGAGAAAGTCGAAAAGCGGATAGAATTCTTCTAGATGGCTTGATTACTATGTCAGAAACCACAAACATTAAACGCCAGTCAGCAGCTGGGCATCAGGTGCGAGCTTACTTGTGCACTGGGGTTCCGCTTAGAATCCACTTATAGTGGCCAGTCAGAGAGCGGACGGCGATCGACACTGAGGATGTGTGATTCTTGATGGTGTGGCCTTCTGCAATTTGGTCGTCAAACCTGGACTCGCGATTGATGCCAAAAGGTAAGATTGAGCGGGAGGGAGACAGCATACCATCAAGAATGATTCGGTGGAACTTGATTTTATGTAGCGGGCCGATCTCTGTATCAAAGGATTGATCCCACCAGGCTGAAAGCTTCTCGTCGTCCTTCATACTATCGGTGAGCTTCATTGGTGGATAAGATCGCCTCACTTCATCATATGTAGTGATTCTGATGACTGTGTCAGTATACCACCTTGATATTGAAAGAGCTGCATGGTACCCGTACATAACATCATATTTTGCGAGGCTTTCCACTGTATTGAGGGACTCAAGCCTTGAACTAGCTCGGTATATAAGGACATCACCAATTGCTTTCTCGTCGCAGTGCCTGTTGATCTGTGTTTTCCTGTTCAAGTCAGACTGCAAGTTGGGTACATAGCATTGACCAAAATTACCAGTGAGTGACTAGGTGCGATGGAACAACAATGAGCGTAGTCTTCTCAGGATCCTCCGGATCAGAAGGTTTTCCATCTACGATATTTGCTAGACCCAGATTAGCTGTGCCACTTTTTCTTTCCACCTGCACTCACCCAGTGCTTGAATAGTTTTCCCGAAACCCATGATATCACAGAGGAGTCCCCCGAAGGGTCCCTCTGACGAACTTTCGCGGTCACGCTGTTCTAATCTTAGCCGCAAGTCATTCCAAGATATCGATGTATATTCATTCTCCTTACCATAAAAGCAGCCCCAAGTAGCTTATCATACCTGTCAGCTAGTATAATAGTAATAAGGGGCATATGCACACGAACCTGATAGTGATATAAACTTGTTTTCATTCCCTTGATGTTCCACCCGAGTTTTCCATCGCTTCTCGGACTGCATGTGAACTTGCGAGTAGCTTCAAGAAATTTTTTCTTGTCAGATTTAGCCTCCTTCTGATCCACACTCGGAATGGTAGCGACAAGTCGTTTGAGTGCTTTCATCTTATTCTTGTCAATAGAAGCAGGTATCGCATCCAGTGAAGCGTTGACATGTGCATCTTCCACGACTCCAGAAGAAAGGAGGGATTCTAGGTATTTTTTGGTACCCAGGGGCCCTCGCTTCGGTCTTTTACTGGGGCCAGGGATTCCGTTGTCGAACCCTCTATCTTTGCGCTTACGGGGTGCTCTCTTCGACATCTCTCTCTTCTTCTGGCGCGCAAGAACAACAGCAAGACCAAGTTCCTTGCTCTTTCGCTTTTCTTCTGCTGATATCCTGTTTTGTCGTCTCTTTTTCGGCTGTAGCTTGACAGGGATTGCATTAGAACTATCGGACTTTTGCTCGGTAGGAGCCTGTTTTGAAGTGGATTCATTGGGCTCGTCGATGTCTGAGAAAGAGAGAACACTCTGGTTTTCGATGGCTTTTCTCCTTGACACCCTTTCCTTTCGAGCATATTCCTGTTGCCTTGCTTTTTCTAAGCGTATCTCATCTGCAACAGATGGCTTCTCCAAACCATCAAACCATTTCTTGATAGAATTGAATCTAGGGAAACCAGTCAGACTCAGACTGGGACATAATGATAAGATACACTTACTGCCGCTTCGATAGGTCAGCCCTGGTACTAGCTTCAAGCTCCTCGTCAGGCCATTCTGTTGGGCAGCTTTGGTCTCCAGTGTCATCCGGGAAGTCTTCTACCGGTACGTCAGTGTTCCCGGAAGTCGAAGATGAGGATGAGAATAAGTCGATACATGACGGTGCGGACAGCCTCGGGTCTTCCTCATCATCGGCAGGTGCAGCTGCTGTGTCTGCATTTCCTGTTTGTGGAGCACTGGCGCTCGAGTGAGGTGCAACCTGCGAAAGCTGTTGAACAGGTGGACTTGTGTCACCTTCTGGATTGAGCCCCTGAAGTAGTTCGAGAGTATTTTGATTATCTGGAGACATCGGAGGCACATCTGGTCCCGAAGGTGGAAGATACAATGACGAATATTCGTCCTGCGGCACGAATAAACTTTCATCAAATACTGTTTGCGCAGCGGGTACCTGATCGTTCGGTACAGATAGAAATTCAGATGGAGAATTTCCTGTATGCCGGGCTGCTAGCAGAATGTCAGTATCATCCATGAAGGTGACTGCAAACTTTTGGGAGGCCTTACAATTGTGGATATCAAATCCCAAAGTAGAAAGGAAAAAGGCTTGCCTGGGATTGTACTGTTGCCTACGGCGATCAATTGCCTCCAGCAGAAGCTGTTGCGGATCGAGGCTTTCGGATTGGAGAGAAGATCCTTGCTTATCGGGCTCTTGCGCATATTCAGAGCCTGCTGCTTCTTGCTGCGTGAGCTTTGGTGGTTCCAGTTCCTCGCTAGAGCCTTCCATCTGTGCTTGATTCGCCGATGGCGTACGGAGGATTTCCGTTTTGAGCGAGCTGGTTGTGGAGGTTATAGAAGAAGGATGATAGGAAGAGAGAGGGGGTCGAACAAGGATCTACGAGAGCTCTGGCTAGAGGAGAGAGAAGAGGAGAGGAGTGAGAAGGAAAGAGGGAGGGCAGGGGGAGAGAAGAGGGTTTATATAGAGAGAAGAACGAATGGGGAAGAGGGAAGCAGAATAGGGCAGGGAAGAGGGAGCTTATACGAAGGCGGAAGAAGCAAGAGAGAGGCAAATGAGGCGAAAGGAACGAAGATCAGAGACGAGAGGAAGGTGAACAGAAGATGAGGAAGATGACACAGCCGAGAGAGATGAGAGGAAGGAAGTATGAGCTCGGGGACACCTCAGAGATGAGAGATCGATAGAAAGATCGCAGTCTTTGCCATACGATCGCGTAGATAAACAAGAGTAATCAGGAAGAGAGAGCGAAGAGAGAGCAAAGCGAGAAACACCGTGGCCGAGTGGAAGGAAGGTGACGAGGGTCAAAGCAGTAAGGTAGAAGGTTGTGAGACTGCTCATACAACAGCCATACTAAGTCAAACCGGGTGAAGAGTTGTTTCGGGATGCTACATGCAAGCCCGCATACAGTCCAAAAAGACGGAAAAGTCTGACAGATCATCAAGCGTCATACGTATATGAAATTAGAAGTTATGCCTAAAACCGATGCACTCCAGATCTCACTTCTATAGACATATACTTCACCGATAAATCATGCGTAAGGTCAATATCAAATCAAAGTCAAACAGGGATATCATCACTCATAACCACCAGCTCCTTTATCAGACCCATTTCAATCATTGCTCAGCGTTTCCTTTTCTAAAACCAAACACTAAACAAACATTACACCTCATCAATGGCGCAGTTGGGATGCATCACGTAGACAGTGCGTTGAACTTGCTCACTTTGCCCTTCATCATCGGCATCCACAAGGCCTTGCCCGCGAATGGGCATCAGAATGTTATCCTGCAGGAAGTAATTGAGATCAGCAATGGGATCAAGTAAAAGTGACAGCGATATGATTGCACATACCTTGATCATTCGCTTCAGGACCTTCACAGCCAAGTCACGCTCATTCTGGAGATCGTCCTCTGTGTCAATCTCGGACTCAATCTGCTCCAGATACCAGATGAGAAGATCCTCTTGCTCGACACCCTCACCAGAGTTCGCTTCATCGTCCCTTACACGACGGACCATGAGGTTCAGGATCTTCATGTACTTGTCATATGTGATCTTCGTCCTTGAGCGTTTGGGCTGGGCAGTTTCGGCATCTTCGCGCATAGGGCTGTCTCCATCACGGTCACGATCGCCCATGTCATGATCTTCCTCAGCAGCGCGACCATCCGCTGCTGCGGTTTCATCATCGTCGACTTCGACATCATCTTTCTCGACCGTCACAATGCTCTGTCGGAGAAGGTCGTACGCCTCGCGCACAAACTTGGGTATAATCTCTTCCACACAGTTGGCTTTGGCAACGGCTTCAGAAAGACGGATCAGGGACTCCAGCTGTCGAACCGTGATGCGGTATGAAGAGCGGCCCATGCCACCTTGAGCATCGCCAGCACGAAGCTCCTTATACTTTTCAACCAGATAAGCCTTGGCCTCCTCCGTGAAAACGGGCTTAAAGGTACGGGCGAATCGAATGTAGCGTAGTAATTGCTCGGTGCTGAGCTCGGGATGAACAGCTTCGTCGCGGTTCATGTGGACATTGACAATGTGATCAGCCAGATTGCGATCCACTGTTTCATTGGGATCATCCCGGATCACGAAGAACAGATCGAATCGACTCATAATGGGGGCACTGAAGTTAAGGTTGCCGCGTAGTGTAGTCTTGGGATTGTATCGGCCGCCGATGGGGTTGGCGGCAGCAAGAATCGAAGCCCGAGCATTAAGGGTGGTGTGAATTCCTGCCTTTGCAATAGAGATCGTTTGTTGTTCCATGGCTTCGTGAATGGCGACCTGGTCGCTGATGTCCATCTTATCGAACTCGTCGATACAGCAAATACCACCTCCATTCTAGATCACGATACGTCAGTTTCGAATGCCAACCAGATAGATCAGGTTACCTACAGCCAACATCAAGGCACCAGCTTCAATCGTGAACTCGCCTGTCTCAGCGTCCTTGACAACAGATGCGGTCAAACCGGCGGCAGACGAGGCTTTACCACTAGTGTAGACTGCACGAGGGTGCAATGAGCAAATATATCTGTTTCGTGTAAGCATGGCATGCAAAACAGTATGCAAATAGCCGGTATAAAACTCACTTCAAGAATTGACTCTTACTCGTGGATGGGTCACCGACAATGCAAATGTTGATGTCACCACGAAGCTGGAGGTTTTCTTGCTCCGTAGACTTGCCGACACCGCCAATCAGCTGCAGCAGCAGGCCCTTCTTGATCTGCTGATGACCGTAAATCATGGGAGCGATCGAGTCAATCAACCGCGAGTAGATGTACTCAGAGTGAACGAGATTCTTCAAGTCTTGAACCTCGTAGGGTGTCAGGCTCTGAAGCAGAGCTTCTTGGGCCTGATCTTCGTTGGATTCAGGATCCCGGCTTTGGTTGAGCGAAGCCAAGATGTTGTGCGATTGTCCATTCAGCTGCTGGTTAGACTGCTGACCCGGCGTCGTGGTGTCGGGAGTGACCATGCAAGAAAGGAAGGCGAGTCGATATGTCAAATCTTTGATACCGAGCGCCTTCAACCCAGTAACACCACCGCCTCCAATCTCACTTCCCCGGAATGCACCATCATCACGAACTGCCTCCGGCCGTACGCCAGGAAGTCCAAGTTGGCTGACATCGGGTACCACTATCAAGGTACCTGTAAAGATACACCGCTCACCAGCCTTAGCGCGATCCACCATCTCACCGCGAAGGATGACATCCATCGTCCGTGGCATACTGCCAGTTGGAATCTCGTGAGAAGATTCCTGCAGTTTCACCTTTTGCCAATCCACGAAGGTACTCTTGCCAATGTCCAAGCGCCAGCCGGAGCGGTTACCGCAGGTGTTGTTCGGACATTGGGAGGGCTCAGTGTAACGGAAGGTCTGTTCCACGTTGGTCACGACGGCCTTGCACTCTTCGCAAATGAAGGTTCCCAGTGATAATTCGGGACGGATTTCAGACGTCCGCGTGACAGTACCAGACACCGAGACCAGTTTCCCAATCTGGGATGTGCGCAGCTGGCGCAGTCTGGAAACAAGGGGCAGGTTGTAGAAGGCCAAAGAGAACAGCTTATCCGTCTGCTGATGCCTGGTCTTCTCGCGGATATTGCGCTCCAATTCAGGGTTGTCGGATACACTAGAGTTGCCTGCGATCATCGAAGTGCCGGCTTGGGAAGAAACACTGCCTGCGGCCGTAGCTTGACGGTGGGAGGCGAAGTAGTCTGGCTCATACTTGGCAATAAGGTCATGAAGAGCCTTGGTCAGGAAAGGTTGGAATCGGTAGTATTGGTTGGCAATGGCATCGGCAAGAATGGGGTTGCTCATAGAGGTCAAGTGGGTGAAATCGACGTAAAGGGTGGACAGCTCCCATTTCGCCATGCCCATGATCTGGGCGATGTAGTATTTCTTACTCAAAACTTGTGACGATGGCGCCGCCTGTGCCGACGAAGGTGTCTCTTCCTGGTAGGTCTCGAGGAGCTCTGCGAAAGCCTGCTGTACCTTCTCGCCTGCCACATCGCTTACCGGGGGCGGACCGGGAAGATAAGGATTGCGTAGTCGGGTAACGGTCGAGGCACTGGAATCGGCGACTTGATCGTCGGCAAAGCCATGCATGTCACTCATGGGGCCATTGCTTTCTGAAGGCGGTTGGGGTCGTGAGCTGGGAATTTGATCGGAGTGAAGACGATGGTCGCGAGAGCCCGCCGTGGAGCCCAACTCGGATTGCAGGACGGCGTCAAAAAGGGAAGACATGGTGGTGAGGCGGAGGGCCAAAGGGAGGCCGCTAAAAAGGGTGAGGGGTGCGACTTCAATATATGCGTAGACTAATTAATTAAACGTAAAGGGGTCCCTAGGGCCTGCCTTGAAGAAGAGAAGAAATAAAGAAAGAAAGAGGAAAAGTGGTTTTCGAGGTAGTGGGGTTTGAAGAGAGAATAATTGACCAAGAGCAGGCAGGCAGCGTTGATGTTTTGGTTGCTGCGGTTTCGCTTCTTTTTTGTTCGAGCTTTTGCAATGGGACGCGAATGCAACGCGAACGCGTCGGTAGAACAGTTATTGCGGAATACCGACGCGTAAAGTGCTTTTGTTCAGGACTGTGACAGACCTTCCCAAAGGGGCAGAATTAGTCTGCTTAGATCAGCAGCGTGGGAGTTGCGCACGGAACGCCATGCCAACCCCACCGGGACTAGACTGGTTGCGGGCAAAGGTCCTCGAGCCCACACCGGCCCAACCTGGCCTCCAGAAGCGGATACCTTCCAAGGGCAGAGGGCTTCATTCCGCACCCAATAAGCGCCGGCGGAGACACTTTTCCCGGAGCCTGAGCTGACGAGCAACCAATCAAAGCAATCCGTCAAGTCAAATAAACTTTCGGAGTCGGACTAGCGGGGCCTCTTAGTTGTCCTTGACCCCACCACTAGCACTGACTAACCCGTCCATCCCTAATAAGATGGAACGGACAGGTCGGGGGGTTTGTCGTTAGTCCTTATGCAACGGATAGATAAGCAAACCAAACTGCTGCTCTCTTCATCAACTGCTCCCTCACTACTACTGCTCTGACTTGACAGGTGGTCCGAGTTGGTTAGTCCCCATTTTACTAGCCCATTCTGCAATGCCTTCTCCTTGTCCTTCTTAGAAAGCTTTCCGTCCCCATTCGCTGGCGGCTTGTGTGTGTGTGTGTTCGTGATCTCACTTCCCCCCGAATATGCAGTCTTAACGAGTTCCGCTCTCGTTTCACCCTGTCATCCCGCCCAGCAGTCAATCTCTCTCCCCTCCCCTCCCCCTTGTGCGATTGTAAGAAACAATACCAAACCGGAGAGAGGGGAACGACCAAAAAAAAAAAAAAATCAAAGGAAAAGAAAACCCGCCATGTCGGCGGATAGACTTCCTTTGGCGGAATCAACACCTCTCGACTCCTCTACCTCAGGCGTACGGGGCACTTCTTCGTCTGAATCAGAACAACAACGTTGGTTTCTTTGCCGCCTTCTCTGTGATCTGACCGTCCAGTCGACGAACTTACCAACACCCTTTCCTCAGGAACGTCCAGCGACCCTTCTCAAATTCCTGTGAGGATTAGACGACGAAGGCACTTGCCTATGTCCGATGATCAATCCTCCAGGAACCAAATCTTCTACTTTGTTGACTCCAATTCCTCGTCCCGCGAAAAACGGGCTCATGTGATGCGTCACCATGTTCAGGAGAAACGCCGGCAGAGGAAGTCATCCCACTCCCGGGCGGACGGCGACCGGAGGGGTAGTCGCCCTCTTCGCTACTCCCCATGGCCTCATAAGAGGACAGAAGTAGACAATCATGATGATTACGAATCCATTGCCCCTCAGGAGGTTCCCAACGAAACTTCAATAAACGGGCATTCCTTGGTAAGTTCATCATTTACCATCAATACAATACATTCACCATTACTTACACAAATGTTTCCACCGCTCGTCATATTAATCTAATTAATGGTATAGATTCCGTTTGGTCTCCCTCCTGTGCAATCACCACCCGAATCGGTAGATGGATACCAGTCACCTTCACCTGTCACTATGCTTGATGCCTCGAGGAAAGATCCATTCAATTCTCTTCCAGGCGTCTACTCCCCTGATGACCAAGAGCTGGCCGACTACTGGACTAATCGGCTAACCTACTGGTCGGGCCAAAATAAATACATCAAAGACCTTGTGTTCAAGGCCGCCATGAGCCACCCATTGTGCTTCCAAGCAGTCATCCTCACCTACTGCGCCCGCTGGAAAGCCCAGCTCTACAACCTGAAAGACAGCAAGGAAGCTCAGTATCATCTCGACAAGGCCGTAAAGGGAGTCGAAGAAGCAAGGATTGGATCTGCGGGAGTCGACGAAGATAACCTCGCATTGGCACTTAGCGGCATGTCACTACACGAGGATCGGTTTGGTGACAAGCAAGTCGCTCGGAAATACGAAGACCAGGCTGTCGAAATCCTCCGGTCTCGATCCGGCACGCAGAGCACGGTCGAGGTCTTCATGCATTACGTGCGATACGTGATGATCCCGCCACCGATGGAAATGAGCGAAGAGGGGAAGCGCTGGCTCGTCTCTTTTCTTCATGCAGCAGAGCAGCTGATGCACCAGCATAGCACACCTTCATACTTAGAGTCTGTACCCCAGCGACGGACTGCTTTCCAGATGGATAGTCCCTTATTTCCTCTACTTTCCAGTGGGCCCCGCCCTTCGCAGGTGCCTCAGGATTACCGCATGTATGTTGTGCGCAATGCGCCCACCCAGGAGATAACTAGAACCGCAGCCTTGATCTACATTACCGCGGCGCTGTGGGATCTGGCAGCCTCGGAGAACAAAACCGGGCGGTTTCTCAACCATCTCCACCACCTCGTGCGACTGCACAACCTGGACCGGTACCCAGCCTGCGAGACCTTCATCTGGCTGCTCCTGGAAGAAGGCTATGGAGCGGACCTGAAGGAGTCGGAACGCGGATGGTCCACAGGCGAGCTACTGAAGATGCACAAGCAGCTCCGACCGGACCTTCAATTCCAATACAACGAAATCCTCTTCAGTCTGCTCATGCTCCATCCGCCAATCCGAGGAATTGATGCGTTTGAGGAAGAATTGCTTGGGCCCATTTGAGCGAGAGAGACGACCCAAATTACTTTTTCGAGATACCCCTTCCCCTGTCGACATTCATCTACTTAGCCAGTGTTTTCATCTTTATTTTGAAAAGGAGCGTGTGTTGTGCTGTGTTGTATTGTGTTCTGTATGTTTGTATATTTCGGGCAGAACAGAGAAAAGTACTGATTAGGTACGAATCCCAAACGCATGATTGTTTTCCGCGACGTGCAGGAGCGTCGCAGCAGTCGTACATGATTATTTACTCCGTACTTTGGTGACCTCTTTAATTGCCTGTAGCTAGCTGTCTGAATTAAATGTAAGTAAGTAAGTGGTGGTAACCCCGCATTTTCGGGGGTTCCCTATAGGTTACTGACTGGTTGGTGTCACCTCAGATCGGGTTTTCTAGAACGACCTGTTCCACGGTTCCCAATCCGCGACCAATATCCCTTGCAGGCAATTGGTCACTCACTGTTCACAGATACTACCATCTGCTTACTTACTTACCCTTCCGTGTATCTAAACTACTTTGACTTAGTTAGGATGACTTTTGCCACGTAAGCCGATCTGCATCGGAAACCTCTAAGCTAACTAACCCATTTTACAAAGGTAAACTAACAACAAACCTACCCACTTATTCCTTCTCCCCCCCTCCCCATCGGATCATCATCCTCCCTCTCGTAAAGGGAAAAAAAAAGCCTAATAGATATATCTACAGTAAAACACGGTTATAAGCATCACCTTATATAAGCAATCCTCCATTACAAGCACCCTGCCACCGTGTCTGAATTGCTACACCATACAAAAATGCTTCATCCTCCATTACTAGCAAATTGCTAAGTTCCTGATCTTTCTCCATACAAAAGTGCCTATATTGGATGCTCAGAATAGCTAATTTGGACGTCATTATTTAAAATCTATACTAGAATAGACTACTAAAACATAATAAAATAAGTTTTTTTCTATTATTTTATTTATTTAATAATATTTACAAGTCTCATTTAATCTTATTTCTACTAAATAGTTAAAAATTATATATAATTAGCAGATTACTTCTTTCTCTGTATCCCGTACTCCCGGTGATTTATATATTTTGATGTTATTCCCGATTACTGATTGATATATAAAAATACTTAGTAAAATTACAGCTAGAAGCCCCCAAAAACATAATTTGAATATTAATTTAATATTTCTATATTCGCTAGCATATCAGAAACATAATATTCTAAAAAAAAAGCATTAAATGCACAATAAAATAATATTTTAGATATAATATTCGATATAAGCAAGATCTCGATATAAGCAATTTTATGGCGTGTCTCATATAATTGCTTATAACCGTGTTTTACTGTATTAATCTACTCTTCACCGTGACGCCGCGTAATTCGATCAACAGCCTGACAATCCCTCATTCGATCGATCCTTACCAACTACCACTAACAGAATATCAGTGGGGAAAAACAAGAAGTTACGGTGAGAGAAAGAGATATGAGATATTATTTTCCCAATCTTTGTACAGTAGTAGTACTGTACATATGAGGATCATTCGCGCGCGCACGGACTTTCAAAAAACGATGTGCATTTCCATTAATGGATGGGATGAGTAGATAGATAGATTTTTTTTACTTATTTTCTTTTTTTTTTTTTGCTTATTATAGTCCGGTGGGGTGAGACGGACATGTCACATACTTTTCCTTTTTCCTTCCTGCCGGATATAGAATCCGCTGGGTACGAAGGTGCTTCGTTCATTCGTTTGTGTTAGCTGCTACTAGTAGAAGTAGTAGTGGTAGTAGTGTACAGTATACAGTATTAAGTACACATAGCTGCATAGTTGGTGTCATGTTTGTGGTACTTTTTCGTTTTTTGTTCTTTCTTTCTCATAAATGTTATTGAAATTTCTGCACACATTGAATATCGCTAGATAAATCGACTCTTGGGTAGAGAATAGATTTATCATGTCCGTCAGCTGGGCTTTGGGCTGATGGTGGCGGGACATAGTTTAGTTAATTAGTTAGTTAGTGTCAGTGCCGCTTAGTAAAGAAATAACATGGCTGGGATTGACTTTTAAAGAGAGAGAAAATGAGAGAAAAGAGGGGTCTGGAGCTCACGCCACTACTACTACTGTACTCTAGACACAGAACAGGTAGTACTCCATAACCAAACAAGAATAAAAAGATAAATAGTAGCTAACTGCTTAGCTACTCTAGTACTTTTGATCAATGATCCCTGCTCCCACACACACACACACACACACCAGATTACACACGCTACTGCAGGCCGCTGTTTTGGGTCAGGGCATGGCATGCCGTCCGCCCGCCCCCGTCCGTCTGTGTGTCTCACGGGAGAAGAGAGGAATGGTCTGTGGTAGGTACTAGACGGGGCTAGCAGAAGTACGACCGGCTGGGTTGGGCTGGACTGGACTGGGCTGGGCTGAGAGGTAAGTAAGTAGTAAACTAGGATCTGAGTGGTTACTTAAGCTTATTGATTACTTTGGTTGGTTGGTCATGATGGAAGTACTGTAAGTCGACTAGATAGATGTGAGCGGGTGAGTGGGTAGTTAATTAATCAATTTGATGGGAGTGTGGTGTTAGTTTAGCTCGTTAATTTATTATTTAAGGTAATGGTAGTTACTTGATTGAAGATAGTTTGTTTCGGGACTGTTAGATATAGTATGTTGATGTGCTCGTGGGTCGGGAATTGTACGTAGTATGTGAAGCTGCTTGTGCAGAATTAGCATCGGAAGTATCATCTGGGAAACTTTGTGCCACAAGAAGATGATCCGGATACTACTGTAGGGGTATAGTTTGAGGGTGGGATCGCTGCTAGGTCTGAAGTTGTGCAATGTACACTCTTCAATGTCACTTCTTCATGCAAACCTTGCACATTTTGTGTTTGAGACATTTTAACTGGGATTATACTCCGTACATCATAATCGCTTCCAGAAGTAACTACTTCTTTGTAGGACAAATCTTCTCTGGTATGACAGGGAAATAATCCCTCCGCGATACACGCGATACACGCCTTGAGTTTGGCATCTATCAAATTTCCTTTCAAATGCTTGTGCAACAGTCAATTGCCCCAAGATTGACACCTTCATAAAGTCCTGTCTCAGATACCAGTCCCAAAACCAAGGCTAGACCTGGCATAGCCCTCGTCCCGTATTCCACAAAAGCAAAAGCCGTGACAGTAACTAACCTCTAGGATGTTGCCACAGGAATACGATAAATCTTTCTCAGGTTCTCCAGTTGCTTGCAGTATGATAGGTGTCAATGGCCAGCCCGTGTCCAGCCACATGGTTATTTAATATTTATTCGCGTCCCGTCCTCGGAGCGTTAGGATTAACGGACGGACTTGCTCCATATTGTTCTGGCGGAAGCTGATCGTAGACAAGTAGAATGCTTGCTTGTCTGTCTGTCTAGGCAACGGGATTTCAATATGCCGCTGGTGTTACTACACAATCTCGTGGCAAAGTGTGCTGCTACTACGGGTGCATGAAGCCTCCTTCCTTCAAGCTTTTTAGTGTGTATGATGTGGTGATGCCAATTATAAATAGCATCATCATCGCTTGCAGAAACCACACAGGAATAAATCTACCTCGACACGCGTAATGATGATGATGAGCAGAGAGGGAAAAAAAAAGTATCGCATCGCGCAAGTGACAACAAAACAAACGGATAGACACATAAACATTCTTCTGCACTGGCGATCAGAAACTAAGCAAGCAGTGCTTGCATTCAGTCAAACACACCGCCGAATTCAAAAAGAACACTAAACACAGCCGGGCTAGCGTTGACAAATTTTAAGCGCGGAAAAAAAAGAAAGAGTTGCCTGGTTAGTGGTTCCAAGGGCAAAAGGTCTCTGATCTGGTACGGCAGATGGTGGCCCCAGCACGAGGCTGAAAGACTGGTTTGATTGCCTGCGGGTCCCCCATAGGCATCGATGGGATGAACCTATGATCCGAGATCCAAGGGACGATGAGGTGGAAATGAGCCAGTCTTGTGATGCGTATGTACGGATCATAGATGATGCACCTTGTTCATGGGGAAGATCGGGTTTGTTGTTTGCTGTTATTGTGTGTGAAGGAAGGGAGTTTGCGCGGTGGCGACTAAACTAGATGCCTACACTGAGGACTGTTTCCTGTTGACTCTGTAGCGCACAACTGCATCCATGCCCTCCATGCCCTCCATTTCTTAGCATTCCAGTTACCCCCTTCTCCTCTAATCCTGGTAGTACTTACTACATGCCAGTATATATAGTACTGTTAGTTTGAAGAATGATAGATCAGACCGACCACAGACACGATGGCGCAAAATGAAACGGGCGGCCCGTGTCAGAATCTTCGCAAGTTGAAACGCATGGCGCCGTGGATGCTGTGGCTGGAGACTGGAGACTGGAGACTGGGAGAGGAGAAAGAGAGTCGTAAGCCAACCATCGGACAGATCCCGATCTTGGCTATTTTCCAACTGTCCCGAGTCACGGGTTGAGGGTTTGCAGATTGCTTTTTACTATTATTTATGATTTCATACATTTATTGGCTTCTCATTTTGAAAGGAAATGAGATCACAGGTACATCTCTAATTTCATACTGTGACACAATTGTCTGATAGTCTTAAATAACTATCCACTGTATTCTTTGCCTCTAGTAGAAAGAAATGATTTCATTGCTGCCGTTTGCGTCGGTCGCAGAGTGCTGCCCCTTTCGACACCCACGGAGAAGACCGTCTCAATCAACCACAGGAACAAACCCACTCTAGCCGGCCGTCTGGGGGAGAAGAGATTGCGTTCCTCGATTTTTCTCCTCCCTGACCTGAGTTAGGAACTGAAAGGTTCGGGCAGATTCGAATTTGCCACCTTCGCTACCGGACGAAAGGCCATTATTCTATCTACACAGAGCAATCCGCATACAGAGGATTACCATGATTTACCAGCCATTCCTGTGTGCATGTATGAGAGAGTCCACTGCAAAAAGCGCGTCGGAACAATACGATACGGTAAGCGAGTCGCAAGTCAGACTAAGAGACACTAGTCAATCTGCTAGGCCGATCTATTGGGACCAACTCATCCACTCTCGCGCCTTATCATCTTCCCTCGTCGGGTCTCTCCAGCCACAGTAACCAAACGGAGTCCCTTCGGAAAATTGTTCAGCTTTCCATCAATTCCTGGTTGTCACCGGGCCACATCAGACAGCAAAAGAGGGGAAGCAAGCTTCTCTCGGTGAACAACACCATAATGTGTGTGGCTGGGAATTGAATTCTGTCCCGGTCCGATGGCAAAATGGCAAATGAGAATTCACCTTGGATCGGACAACATCAGTCTGGCTGGCATGATGATGCTCATATCATGATGACGAGCAGTGGCTGGAACGGAGTGCGATCGTCGCTTTGCTGTTGATCAGCCCAAAAGTCAAAATGCAAATCTAGCATTTCGCGCGCTCCTGATCGGAATTCCCCTTACGCTGGCCTCCCCTTCAATCGTCATCGACTCCTCCACTTACAGGAGTGTGACCCGGGCGACCCAACGATCCCATCTGAGATCCAGAGTTGACCTGCCAGTGGCATCGCCTCTCACTCGTCCTGCGCGGCCCCAAGTGGAGTGGCTTGTTCCCTCGTGGGTGGCACTAGCTTCATTCCCTCTCCATCCCACCCAGACTTGACCAAAGCCCGGATGAGCTCCCCTTTTAGCTCTTCTCGTGATGCTAGCCTGAGATTTCCTTCAAGGGAACCATTCTTTCGGTTCAGCCGAACCCATTGCCATTCCTAGGGGTCCAATTGGCATGCGCTGAGCTGTGCATCCAATCTGCTTTGCCGGCTCATTTCTACCATTTCACTTTCTTTTTTTTTTTTCTTTACAGTGGGCAGATCAGCAAACCCACTTCAAGTCCCAGGCGACCCAAACAGAAAAAGGTTTCCTTTCCTTGGGTGGCTCCCCTTCTCCCTTTAAGCTTTGCGCCCCTTGAGTCTATCCTTCGCTTTTCTCATTTTTCGTTTAAACAAACCTACCTCCCTCCCTCCCTCCCTTTCGTTTCTGTCCAGCTGCCCTGTTTGGATCTCACACTCTTTCGATCCTGGCCGTGCCCTTGCCTGTGATCCCCTCCCCCTCTCTGCGGTCGACCGCTCTCGATCGTGCGACATTCTGCCTCTTGACGTAACCGCACCTATATTCTACTTGACCACGGCAGACTCGTACTGCCACGGGCATTGATTCGTGCCATCATGGCTATCCATGATGTCGGCCTGGAAGGCCTTCATCAGCTATTCCAACGGGTGAGTCCTAATGGTGTTGTGGGATTGCGCTCGGTCGCATTCCTTGATTGATGCTGAAGAGCGCATCTCTAACCCTTCCACAGAGCAGTGATGATCCGCAAAGCGCTTCCAACTCGGCCTCGGGCCTGGTCACGACCTTGGTCCCCTCCTTGATCTCTGCCGCGGCCATGGTAATCATCTTCATTATTTTGCGACGCAGGGAAACTCGCATGTACATGCCCCGAACCTACCTGGGTGTTCTGCGCCCCTCGGAGCGTACTCCCGCTTCTCCTACTGGCCTCTGGAACTGGATTTTGCAAATGTACCGGCTGCCCGATGAATATGTCTTGCAGCATCACTCCATGGATGCCTATCTCCTCTTGCGCTTCCTGAAGGTTGTGTCGATGATTTGCTTCGTGGGAGCTTGCATGACCTGGCCTATCCTGTTCCCGGTCAATGCAACGGGCGGCAACGGCAATCAGCAATTAGATATGCTGAGCATGTCGAACGTCAGCGCTGATAACTATGCTCGCTACTTCGCCCACGCATTCATTGCATGGCTCTTTGTCGGTGTGTACTTCTGTAAAGTATGGCTCGGGGGTGTCCGTCACTAATGGTATTGCTAGGCTTCGTCTTCTACACGATCACCCGCGAATGCCTGTTCTACATCAATCTGCGCCACGCTTACGCCCTCGCTCCGGCATATGCCAGCCGTCTCTCGTCTCGCACCGTGCTCTTTACTGCGGTCACCGAAGATTACTTGAGCCGCGAAAAGATTCGGCAGATGTTTGGTCCCGAGAAGGTGAAGAATGTCTGGCTTACGACCAACACCAGCGAATTGGACGATAAGGTTGCCGAGCGCGAGGACGCTGCGATGAAGCTCGAGGCGGCGGAGACGAAGCTCATCAAATTGGCAAACGCTGCTCGCCTGAAGGCCCTCAAGAAGCAAGGGTCCGTGGAGGAAGGCCAGAACGCAGGCGATAGCCTTTGCGACGATGACGATGAGTCCGGCTCGGTTGCAGCTCGCTGGGTTCGACCCCAAGACCGTCCTACCCATCGGCTCACATTCCTGGTCGGTAAGAAGGTTGATACCATCAACTGGGCGAGATCTGAAATCGAGCGTCTTCAACCCGAGATCGAGGAACTTCAGGCCAAACACAGGGAAGGTAATGCGGACCTGGTGTCGTCTGTCTTCGTTGAATTCCACGCCCAGGCCGATGCTCAGCAGGCTTTCCAGTCTGGTTAGTGTTCCATGTCGTCCGTCTTTTGTGTCCAGCTATGCTAACTCGCGCACAGTGGCCCACAACTACCCCCTGCACATGGCGCCTCGTTACATCGGCCTGGAGCCCACCCAGGTCATCTGGTCCAACTTGCGCATCAAGTGGTGGGAGCGACTCGTTCGTTACTCTGTGACCATCGCATTTGTTGTCGCTTTGATTGTCTTCTGGGCCATTCCCACTGCCGTGGTTGGCTGCATCTCGAACATCAACTTCCTGACTGAGAAGGTTCCTTTCCTTCGCTTTATCGATGACGTTCCAAGCTGGATTCTGGGTGTTATCACGTCTCTTCTGCCTACGGTCATGATGTCCGTACTCATGGCCTTGCTGCCAATTATCCTCCGATGTAAGTTGCAACCCTAGGCCTCCATGTATGTGAAGTCTGAGCGCATTCTCATCTGTCGATAGTGATGGCCAAACTCGGTGGCGCTCCCAGCTTGGCTGCCGTGGAGTTGACTACACAAAACTTCTATTTCGCATTCGAAGTCATCCAGGTTTTCCTGGTTGTCACTATTTCATCTTCCGCCTCCGGTGTCGTCTCCGATATTATCAGCGATCCCACTTCCGCTGCGTCTCTGTTGGCCCAAAAGATTCCCACCGCTTCGAACTTCTACATCTCGTACATCGTCCTGCAGGGGTTGTCTTTCAGTGCCGGTGCTCTGCTGCAGATCAGTGGACTAATCCTCGGCAAGGTCCTGGGTCGGCTCCTGGACAACACGCCGCGAAAGATGTACAGCCGTTGGTCCAACCTTGCTGGTCTGGGCTGGGGAACTGTGTATCCTATCTTTACCCTTCTCGCTGTGATTGGTAAGTAACTGTTTGTTAAGGATGTAAGGAACGGCCAGCTGACAATACATACAGCTATCGTCTACTCGTGTATTGCACCCCTCGTGCTCGGGTTCGCCACCATCGGTCTTTACCTCTTCTACTTCGCCTACCGCTACAACATGCTGTATGTGTCGAACGCCAACATTGACACCCAGGGCAAGGCCTACGTCCAGGGTCTGAAGCACCTGACTGTGGGCTGCTATCTCCTGATGGTCTGTCTGATTGGTCTCTTCGCCATCGCTACCGCTGCCGACAGTATTGCCACTGGACCCCTGGTCCTCATGATCATTCTGCTGATCTTCTGTGTTCTGTACCACGTGGCCCTCAACAATGCCCTGGAGCCCCTGATCCACTACCTGCCCAAGAACCTCGAGTCGGAGGAAGAAGCCCTGCTGTCTCGCGAGCAGACCAAGGTGAGCCAGTCCGGCGAGGCGTCGGATGACGCCGCCGGCGGCGGCTCCAAGGCACGCGACAGCGGCGTGGCCAACATCGATTCCGCCGAACGGGGTCTGACCTCCGACGAGCCCCAGGCTAAGCCCAACTTCCTGCTCCGGTACCTTCGTCCCGACAGGTACGACAGCTATGCGCACATGCGCCGCCTGGTTCCTAGCGGACAGGAGATCACCAAGTATGACCCCGAGGTGGAGCGGGACGCTTACTTCAACCCCTCCATCAAGGCACAGGCTCCTCTGCTCTGGATTCCTCGCGATGAGCTCGGTGTCAGTCGCCAGGAGGTCAAGCACACCTCCCGGGTCATCAAGATCACCGACGAGGATGCCTGGCTGGACGAGAAGAACCACATCTGCTGGGACTTGGACAAGGGTGTTCCTCCGATCTTCAAGGAGAAGGTTTACTACTAGATACCCAGACACAAGGAAAAGAGAAAAGAAAAATGATGTGTATGGATATTCTACCGACTGTTGGATGATAATGGTGATGGTGATGGTGATTGTGATGGGCGAATAGTTTACAGAGAACCTTGATACCCACGGATTTGAAGGCCATAAGAGTATATGGCTGGCTTCTGGAAGATAAAGATAATACGGATGTTCATGTTTTATTTCTAATTATACTAACTAATTATGAGTTTTAAGTGTTGAGAAGAAGAAATGGCCGTGATGTTTACATACATATATGCAAGGTTACTATAAATATCACATAATGATCGTTGAAATGAATATCCCCCTATTACCTCAAACCGAGCTGTTATTACTATGATAAGATTACTCCCCCCTCACCAGGATGAACCCTCTCCCCAACCCCTCCTCACCCCCATTCATCCGATCAAACCAACGCCTCACCCAAGGAAGCAACCTCAGATCATACCCATATTGATCCGCCGCCGCGGCATACGCGAAATGTACTATATCAGCCACCGTACTGTCATGTCACCAATAATTAGCCCTCATCATATCTCTACACATTCACCCACCCACACAAGGAAAAGGAAAAAGAAAAGGAAAGGGGCAGGAAATACTATCTCCCCCTCCCAACCAATCACCACCGCACCCGCACCCCACCTCTGCTGGTACAAAGTCCGCTCTAGACGGAGATATACACTGTATAACCTCTCCTCAAAGGGAATAGTCATGAACATATATTCTCAATAGGTGTGGTATTTTCATTCAACCCAAACTCAGTTATCAATGGAGAGTGTTGTTTTTTGGTGTTGATGTTGATGTTGATGTTTGGGATGAGGATGAGGATGAGGAATCATGGTGGGTGTGGCTGTGGCTGTAGCTGTCGAGGAGGAGGTGGAGGGTTTAACGGAGACTGTGTTCTTCGAGGATGATGGCGATGGTGGTGCCGGTAATGGAGGCTTTGGGGGTGGTAAGGGTGATGGTGCTGGGTTCTTCGGTGAGGTTCATTGTACTACTATTGTTTCGTCGTAGGTAGTAGGCTGTGAAGTGTTGGAGGGGGGCGGGGGAGAGAAGAGAAAAGCAGGGAAGGAATAATTTGGATAGTATAGATGCAATGCAGATGGAGATGATCATGATAATCTGGGGGGAGGGGGATCGTGCTTGACGTCACGGGCATACGTGAGAAAGGGAAAAGTTCAGGAACTGGTTTGGGTTTACAGGAACTGGTTAATTTTAGATGTCGGTGATACGGAGTTACATTATGTCATTATGCCTGTGATGCTTGTCTGGATGTATTTTCAATTCCAATGTTTGTTTTAAGTTCCCTGCATCCATCTCAATGTAGTATCTTCAGTCTGCAAACTATTGGATGGGATTGGATGAATGCAAAGCCGAGGTGTCACAACCAAAAGAGTAGAAAGTAATTAAAATGGGCGGGTCTGGCCACCGCGAGCTTATGGCCCGCCCCACCAATCACAAACGATGGCCGGGCCTAGCTCGGTCGTCGTGCAGGTCGGCACTCCCTTCCTCGGCATTTTATTGGCTGGGATTGACAGTTTCGGCCGGCGGAGAACGCGGCGTCATCAAGCCGTTACGTTTGCCGTTTTGGCCGAAAAGGGTCTGTCTGTCTAGTTTGCAATTCTGCAAGATTGCACGCCCACAATTACCATCGCCCCCCTGTGAATTATTCCTGAGCAAACATACATCTCTGATCAACATCTCTGGTCCTTCCAGATGAACCATGGTTTGACTGTCCGATCCGCCACCATCGCCGTGCCTGTGTGACTTGTGTGACTTGTATCCCCCCGGAGGGGTTGCGCTATAAGTATCCGATTGTACTCCCCCACACCGGCCAGGGGATTGAAGCAGGATTCGGCAGCAATAACAGACTCCCAACCCCACGCGATCATGATACAGCCCACCCCTGTTCCTCGTGATATCCTCATCGTTGGTGCCGGCATCGCGGGTCTGGCCAGCGCCATCTCTCTCGCCAAGGAACTGGTTTCCTCCATCCCCAACCTCAAAATCTCCGTCTTCGAAGGCGCACCAGGACTATCTGCCTCAGGGGGCGCCATCAGTCTGACCCCAACGGCGCAAAATTACCTCGATAAGCTGGGCGTCTTGTCCGAACTCAATCGCATGGGCAGTGAATCCGGCATCGAAGTCGATCTCATTGAACTCTTCTCCCTCCGCTCAGGTCGCAGACTTGGGCCCCTCAAATTCACCGACGAGAATGGCTTCGGTTACGGTGGCTACAAGGGCCGTCGAGTCATGCGAAATGCCCTCTCGCGCGCCATGTTATCCGTCATCCAAAATCACCTTCCTTCGGTTTCCGTCTACTTCAACAAGAAAGTGGTAGGCGGCACCACAACCGACTCCTCCGTCACCTTATCTTTCGAAGATGGCTCCTTCGCTACCGGAGATCTTGTTCTGGGCTGCGACGGCGTCCACTCTATCACGCGCACTCGCATTGTCGATCCCGGCAACCGCTCCGAATACACCGGCATCTCCTTCATCCAGAGCGTCTCCGACGCCCACGATCTCCCAGTCCCCATGCATTTCAACCAGACCGCCATCCACCTCACCCGCCATAGTTCCCTCCTTACCAGTTACTGCGACCCTGATCGCCAGAAGATCTTCTCCGCCGCCATCCTCCGTGTGAACGAACATCTCATTGAGCGCTACCAAGCTACCTCGAAAAGCGATTGTCCTGAACAAGCCAGCATGAAGATGTCCATTCGCTATCTGGTGCGCACACAGTTCGCCAAATCCGCCCTCCCTAGCATTCGCGCACTGCTCGACCACACTGAAGATTGGGCCTTGTACCCGGTATATCAGGTCCGACAACGAGGGAAATGGCACAAGGGACGGATTCTTCTCCTGGGGGATGCTGCGCATGCGGTAAGCCATAACCTAACCTCCATATTTTATCTTTTGAAGCAGATATTGATCATCGAATATAGATGCCTCCCCGCGACGAATCCGCCGCATACTCCATCGAAGACGCCCTCATTTTCACACAAATCTTCTCCCGCAACCTGCACGCCCCTCTCTCCACGACCTTCCAAGAATACGAGTCCCTGCGCCGCGAGCTCGTCAACAAAGTCTTTGACGCCTCCCGCCGTCTCTGGCAGAGTGATCTCGACAAGGGATTGTTTCCGGGCCACGTTCGCGAACTCATGTCACCGGTGCACATGTCGCCGGGAGGTTGTGTCCCGGCGCCAACGACAACGATAGCATCAGCGAGGCCGGGCATTCCAGCGGCCACGCATCAGAGCTTCTCGGATCTGTCGGTGTACTCGTTGACCCGGGAGTTCCAAGGGGAGATTGAATCATAGTTGATTTGAGCTATGGATAGATACAAGGACGGCATATAGAGGTGTTTACAAGGTCCTTACTTCGGGTTTATGTTCTCGTGCGGGTACGCAATGTTTATTCTTTCACACGGATGGATCATAGAAATTAATGGGATCTGGAATGGGACAGGACAGGACAGGACATATGGCTAGAAACGATCGTTACGACCACACTACAAGCAATGATAATACTTCTCTTACAAACGAACTACACCTTTCTTCATCACTTAGTGACTTTCAGACATTACCCACGTGGTTCATATCAATTAGCCCTTTCTCGACTAAAAAGGTTAGTGAGAAGGGGTTGATTTGTACCGTTGCGTCAAAAGACCAAGTATCTGTCTCCGGGCCCCATTTCATCTGGGGCATTGCTTCTGGACTTCTGAAAATTGGTATTCCAATCTCATCGCCCGGTGGGGTGCGCAGGGAGATCTTGGCGACCGTGCTGCCGAACCCGGCGAGGTGGATGTCGGTGAAGCGGTTTCTTTGCTTATCATTTTTATTTCGAATGTTGGTGTTGGATTGGTGGTGGTTCACAAGGATGTTGCTTTGTTCGATGTCTAATTTCATCATGTTTGACTATTGTAGTATGCAGCACATGCCACTATCAACCAACCCATCTCCATGCAACAGCTGACGCTTTCAACACTCTCGCTACATATACTATTTCCTCATTTGTGAGCCTTTCACGGTTCTTCAAAGTACTAGTAAATCATCATCGAGATACATTACGATGAGAGCTGGTGGCCCCGAAGGGTCCTCGACGAAGTCGAGAAGTGGGCGAATAAGTGGTTGTCTTTGATTAGGTGCTTATTGTTATGGCCATTTTGGACCAGCTGAGCTTAGCTGTGTAAATGAAGTAGATTTATTGGAGGATTGAGTGTAGATCTAGAAGGATGGAAGTGATCCACCGTGGCGTCACCGCCCGGGCGTGCCTGGTTTTCTGCCGTCCATTTTTTCCGTTTATCAAAAGATCCCCGAAATCCGTTGCTTCTCCGTTCACCTCCTCCCTCTCATCCTCCCATTCTCCCTCCTTTTGTCTTATTTATTTTCCCATCTTCATTGGTTCAATAGATATATCTTTGTTTTTAATTGTTTTCCTGTTACCCTTTTACTCTTCCCAAGCTCCTCATCATGCTGGGCGCTTTCCGCCGTTCCGCCGGCGCCGTCCATGCGCTGCGAGCTTCACGATCTCTGCTGGCCAGATCGATTCCTCAGCAACCCCAATGGCTCTCTGCTTCAGCGCCTGCGGTCTCATACGGTGCTCGCGCCCTCTATCATCCGTCCCCGGCTTTTCTTGATGCCAGAGCAGCAGCTCGGGCGCAACTCAACGTCGCCGCCGACATCGAGCCCCGGCTCCCCAGTACCGATTTCCACAGCCTGGCACAAGACGGCCTGGTCAACGACAGACTGATCCGAACCGTGACAAATTCTATGAAGATTCAAACTATGACTGATGTCCAAGCCAAGACGATCCGTGAAACACTGAGCGGCGATGATGTGTGAGTAGTTCCTCATCTCTGCCTCCCTTCTTTCATCCTCTTGCAATGGCGGCTGACTCTGATTTTTCTTCCCATACAGCTTGGCACAGGCAAAGACCGGAACCGGAAAGACCCTGGCGTTCTTGATCCCCGTCATCCAGCGCCTTGTTAATGATCCGTCGATCAAACGCTCGCGTCCCGGATACCGGGGGAGAAACCCACCCGACATTCGGGCGATTGTCATCTCTCCGACTCGTGAGTTGGCAGAACAGATTGCCAACGAGGCACAACGCTTGGTGTCTGGATTGGGTTTGGCCGTGCAGACGGCAGTTGGCGGCACTCAAAAGAGATTGCATCTAAACAAGATCCGGACCGAGGGCTGCAATATCTTGGTTGGAACTCCTGGTCGTCTGAAGGATCTTCTTTCCGATCCCTACAGCGGTGTCAAGGCGCCGCAGCTTCAAGCTCTCGTCTTCGACGAGGCTGACCGCTTGTTGGATGATGGCTTCTCGCAAGAGATCGGTGAGATCAAGGACCTCCTGCCAGCACCCGAAGAGGTCGACCGCCAGACCCTGATGTTTTCCGCCACCGTACCAGGTGAGGTTATGGACATGGTGCGTCAGACTATGAAGCCTGACTTCAAGTTCATCAAGACTGTCTCGGAGGATGAGGTGCCCACCCACTTGCGGGTGCCCCAGAAGGTTGTCTACTTGGATGGTTTCCAGAACGGCTTGCCTGCTATTCTAGAGCTGGCAAAGAAGGGTTACGCTGAAAACTCGCATTTCAAGGCCATTGTCTACCTGAACGCAACAACGATGGTCTCGCTGGCCAATGACATTTTCAGGCGGCTTCAGAATGATCCTGAGGACCGTACCAAAGGACATGCTCTCAACCGTCTCCCTATCTACCAAATTCATTCGCGGCTGACTCAGGCGCAAAGAACTCGTGTCACGAGTACTTTCCGCAGCGCGTTCCGCGGCATTCTCTTCTCCTCCGACGTGACAGCCCGTGGTTTGGATTTCCCCGACGTCACGCACGTCATCCAATACGGACTTCCCAACGAGCGTCAAACCTACATCCACCGCGTGGGGCGCACGGGCCGTGCGAACAAGGAAGGTGAGGGTTGGATCTTGCTGCACAAGAACGAGAAGCGTGCCTTCAAACAGATATTGGGCGACCTGCCTATCGAGGAGGATCAGACCTCGGTTCCCGTTGCGCATATCAACATGCGCGAAGAGATTGAGGACGATGGCTCAGAGACGAGCCGAACTCTACAACAATACAAATTCGCCGCGCAGGAGGTTTCCATCGACGATCGAGTGGAGGCATGGAGGTCCCAAGCGGGTACCATCATAGGCAAACTCCAACCTCTGTCGACGACCCTGCCTGCCATGCATGACCTGTGCACCTATGGATACTTGCTGCCCAAGCCTCCGCAGCTCCCTTTGAGGATCCAACAAGCTCTGGAGAGGGGCGACAAGCCCCCTCCGAGGTCCAAGCGTGGTGGACCCCGCGACTTCAGGTCCCGGGATTCCTACAGGCCCCGTTCCAGTGGTGGCTACAATGACCGCTATAATGACCGCTACCAACACTCTTCATCCCGCGATTCCCGCAATCCTTGGAACGAGAGAGGCTCCTCTCGTGGCCGTCGCGAGGGCCGTCGTGAGAGCCGCTCCTACAACCGCTACTGATCCCGGTGCTTGAGGCCAGGATCATTAACGCTCTTCGATACCCTTCCTATGAAACGCAGCCCTGCTAAAATTGACCTTTGAAAACGGCTTGTTATAATAGTGCCGCATATCTATTCGGGATTGAGCTCTTCCTTTCTTCTTCTCATTATGGTTGGACTGCGTGCAATATGTTTCTCTTTAAAAATGTGTTCGATATGTGATCGGCTTGTATACTACATAACAGATACCACGTGAATATGGCATAGTCTCTACTCTAGATATAAAATATACTTGTATAATATGATGGAAATTCCAACATACGACCCTATTATTATCAGTTCGTATGACGTAGGGAAATAAATCAGAAAATGGCCTGCTTTCCAGTCATCGTAACGTGACCACTTCCTACGAGACCGTCAGTATATCACCGTATAGATGATTTCGACAAATAGTATATATGATTGGTTCTACTAGTATCGAAGCCAACGTAAAGAGAATAAAATGCTTTTGATCTATCCATAACCCCAAGACAGTCAGTCCTAATATAATACATACACATACATGCTGCCATCTATATTCAATATAAAAAAGAGAAACCATAACAATCGCTATCAAAAGCATCATTAAGCATCCTCCCCATTCTTCATCTTCTCACTCTCTGCCTTCTTCGCCGCAAACCTCTCCCTAGCCAACTCAATCTTCGACTTCGGTTTCTGACCTCCCTCACCACTAACATCCAACCCCTTCGCCTTGGCCGCCCACTCACCTCTCCGACGCTTATACAAGTCCATCGACCAATTGCGCCACACGGCACGACCGACAAACGAATCCCTCAGAGCCATTTCACTCCTTGCCAGTTCCTGCGCCATGCGCTCCTTGACGAAGAACACGTCCTTCGTAGCGTGCCAGAGGGCATCCACGACGCGGGATCCGCTGCTGTCCAGGGCCAGTTCTTCGAGATGGCCTGTGAAGCGGGCGGTGAATTGACGCCGGAATTGCGGCGTCGAGGTGGGCAGAGTGAGGGATTTTTGGATGACGTGGGAGGCGGTGGGGTCTTTGGCGATGGTGAGGAGGGATTCGGGCGTTTGGGAGAGGAGGCTGCTGTAGACGAGGGCGCTGAGGGGGCCCGGGGCTGTGAGGATGGTTTGCACGAAGAGGGAGTTGTGGAGTTTGGCGCCTTTGGGGTTCGTGTTGATGTTGGCGTTGGCGTTGTCGGGGTCGAAGTTGGGCATTGTGGGGGGTTGTGGGCGGTCTTCGTCTTGGTCTTCGTTTTGATTTTGTTGGGATTGGGGTTCAGAGGTGGTGGTGGTGTCCTCGAGAGTGAGCATTTGGGCCAGTCGCTTGGCCGGGTCGCTGTCGTAGGCAGTTTCAAGGGAGCGTGCGATTGGGGTGGTGTCGACGCCGCGGACGATGCATCGCTCGACTAGGGTTTTGGGGACGATGACGCGGGAGCGTTCGATGAGGTTGGGGATCTGCGGGACGAGGAGTTCGACGGCGTTTTCGAGGTCGTCTTTTCCGAGACGTTCTAGGACTTTGAGCACGACATAGCCGGCTGTGATGTTGCGCGACAGGGAGCGGAGTTGGTCGCGCAGGAAGTTCTTGTAGAGTCCCTTGAATAGCTTGCCCGGCATGTATCGGACGATGGTCTCGAGCAGGCGGGATCCCACGGGGTCGTAGAGAAGGCCGCGGATGAAGGTGGTGCTTTCTGTGCCTTCTTCGAAGGTGTCGTCGGGAATCAGTCGGCGGATGATCGACTTGGGGTCCTTCGCGCTGGCCTTTCCGAAGTGGGAGAGCTCCAGGTATACGAGGACTTGGAGGACTGGGTTTCCAACGGGGTGGGTGGCAAGTGCGCGAAGGTAGGTGTCGTCGAGCACGGAGACCATATCCTGCATGACCTTCTTCAGGGTGCCCTCGAATGATTCGGGCACGCTGCGCTTCTGCGCGACGGGGTTCTCGTCCTGCACTTCGTTGAGGACGCCGTGTCTCTCCTTCTTGCGACTAGCAACGACCGAGTCGCTTAAGGATAGATCGACAGGCTCTCCTGCCAGCACCAGAAGGAGAACGCGAATGGTGTGCGACGCAAAACGCTCCGTCAGCAAGTATCCCCAGTTTCCTTCCAGCTCCTCGATGACCTTCATGAACATCTCCGCTAGCGACAGTTCGGGTTCGGGCTCGTCTCCATCCTCGGCGTCGGTCTTGCTAGCCTTCTTTGATGGCTTTTGCGACACTCCTGGCGCAGCGTGGATAAACAGAGTCTCGCAACAATGACTGGCGAATCGGTGCTGGACCAGGTGCAAGAAATGCCCGATGAATTTGTTGAACAGTCTCCGTATTTGGCGTATGTCCGACATGGAGATCAACTTCTCCATAAGTCGGGAACAGGACTGACTGCACGAGATCTTCAATTCCTTGCCCTCGGCCTCTTTGTAGACACTCTCAACGAAGACTCGTCGCTCCTCCGCATCTCCGAACTGGTTGGTTTCCAACACCTCGTTTGCACGCGAGAAGTATTCCTGCTCCTCAGGATCGAGAAGACCGTAGAAGGGCATATCACCCGTCTGCGCCATCTCCTCGTCCTGTTGTTGTCCATCGTCCAAAGCGATATAGTCGGCACCGTTAACGAAGTCGTTAGTCTCGTCTTCGGAAGGTTTCACTCGTTTGGGCACGACATCTTCGGGGGCGTCGTCGCGCTTCCGCTTGCTGGCTTCCTTGCTGGCTTTTTCGGTGGCGCGACGGCCTCTCTTGACCTTTTCACGAGGCATGATGTGACGATGTGCAAATGGGAGTTGAAGGGGGAAGTTTTCTTCTCGCCGATTCGCTTTTTTTCTGCGTTTTTCCCGCAATCGATAAGCGGTGGTCCGAGCGTCTTCCACCGCGGTTTGTCTTGTTTGCATTGCTTCTACTCCCTAGAGCAACTTTCATTTCACAATAATTTCTTCATGACAACTGTTGTGAAGAAGACGAGATAATAGCATTAAATACTCAAGAGGTGACTTAAATTAGTCATTAAGATGCGACATCAGTCACCCCCGACGTTGAACTGACTTCAAAGCTGCTGCGGGACTATACAATGCCAGACTCAGTGCTCATGAATGTGATTGCTGACAATATAGATAGTGGATTTACTACAGAATTGGCTAATCCGACTAGAATGAAGAAGACGAAGGAACAAGACTGATGGAAACCCTTGAACGCTATGAAAATCAAGTCCGAAATTCTCACTGAACTTCTAGCAGACACCGATGTCCCTTCGTTGATACCAGGAAATGCAGGACTTGCTCCATGTCCTCATCACTCATTCCTTCTCGGGATGATACCTCGGATCTTGGAAACTCTCGGAAGAAATGGGCAGTAGCCAAGCGCAGCTCTATCCGAGCCAAGTGCAGTCCAAGACAGTCTGTTACGGTCGGGTTAGCTGCTGGCTGACGTGCTCTACAGTCCACAGTCGGCACTTACTACGTGTCCCTGCCCCAAATGGCATGAATGCATCCTTCATCTTCTGGGTAGGCGAAGACCAACGGGAAGGGTCGAACCTATACAAGTACTAGTTAACAACCTCGGACTTGGCCAGCCCGAGTGCGAATGATTGGACCACCTACTTTTCGGGCTCCGAGAACGCAAGGGGATCACGGTGCAAGCTCCAGAGTTGCGTCGTTACAGTGCTCCCTCCGGGAACCCAATGGCCACCGAGTATTGCCCCGCGTGGTGGTACAACGCGAGGGAGAGCACAAGGGACAGCAGGATACAGGCGCAAGGTCTCGTCAATGACCTGGTTCAGATAAGATAAGTTCTGGACATCCTTATCAGAGAATTGCTCGGAAAGTGTGGCCACCTCGGCAACAAGTGCTTGCCGAATTTTTGGTGTTTTGCAGACTGCCCAGGTGAGATAGGTCAAAGTGTTAGCAGTGGTGTCACTCCCAGCGATGATGAGGTCGGAGGCATCATCACGGATTTCCGCATCAGGCAATCCTGCTTTGCCAGCATTATACAGCTTCGTGAAAAGTGTAGGCTTGACATTGTCGGGGCTAGCGGCTAGCAGCTCTTTGTACCGATTAATGGACTCGTCAGCATACTTTACTGTTCGATTCCGGCTCTTGTTAGCCTCCTTGAAGAAAGGGATCGGCAGGAATGTCGCGAGCCTGGAGAGCACAGGAAAAGCTGCTCGAGACTCTCCGACGAAGGCGGCTATCTCCATGTCTTTGATGTGCTGATTTTTCTGTGTGCCTCGTTAATCCACGTCCAGAAGCTCGGCTGGCGATAGGCTATAATACCTTGCCTTGTTCCAACATCCGGAATGAGTTCCCGAAGGACAGTTCCCCAATAATGTCGCTAGCCATAAAGAAGAACCATTTCTGGACATCCGCTACCCCACGGATGGTCATCTCCTCTCGCATGCGTTGCATCGTGAGGCGGATGCGGTTCTCTATCGAGGGCTCCAGTAAATGCAAGTTCGCATCTGCGAAGGGCGATGAAAGGAGTCTGCGATGTTTACTGTGGAACTTTGGATCCGTAGTAGTGAAAATACTTTTTGCATTGTCGTGCTTGAACAGTTCGTATACTGGCGACTTCAGGAAGCCACTTCCTATGCGATGGATCTCCCGAGCCCCAGCAATCTCAGCAATGTCGACTGCGTTCGGGCCAACCCGAACGACAGGACCTGCATAGAGGCAAGCAATTAGCCCCGAGGATGATTCTGTCCAACGAGATGCCCTTACCATATTGTCGATGTAGCGCTTGCACATATCGTGGCCGATTCCCTATGACCGTTTGATATCTGATGAAGATATCCGTCCACTTACACAGGAAGGGGCCGGGGACCGATGACAACGGGTTCCTTCGTTCGCGGTAAATATTCTACTCGTTTGCATGTTTAGCCTCGATCTATCAGGCGGAAACAAAAGATAACTCACAGTTACGACATAGAAGATGAGGACAAGAAAGATCAAAGCCGGACCATGGCTAGCAACGAAGTTGGACCCCATCGCGCTTGCTGGGTGAAGAATTACTGGATCCTCAATGAACTAATGTCACGATCGACTGTCGGCTCTCGATATTCTCTTTATAATGCAGAATGGAGGTAGGCTAGATTATGGACCGCTTCCTCAAATAATAGCTGAAACGTGGGACGTGCGATGAAGTAATACCAAGTACCACCGAAAACGGACTGCAACTGAAGCTTCTGCCAGATAACAGTACACCATCCTCTCTAACAGCCAATAAGGGTACACAAGCTTACGGACTGGCTCATGCTCAATGTTTGTTCGAGGTAGCGACTATCTCATATTGTCCGCGGATAGAGCAGCCGACACCCTGACGCAAGGTGCAGGGTGATCGCAGGGTTGAGATGAA
Source organism: Aspergillus eucalypticola CBS 122712 (assembly GCF_003184535.1). Taxonomy (NCBI): domain Eukaryota; kingdom Fungi; phylum Ascomycota; class Eurotiomycetes; order Eurotiales; family Aspergillaceae; genus Aspergillus; species Aspergillus eucalypticola. The sequence continues at coordinate 323,007 of NW_020290281.1, forward strand.
TTGGATGGCAATCATCCCATGGGCTCGACATCCAGATCTGCTTGATGAAGTGGGATTTATTTTGAGCTCAACCTAGCGGTGTAACTGCCTGCGCAATGTACTTGCATTTTACTACATACCTTGCATATCAGCAGTTACACTGGTGAACTGGCTGCCATGGAGCAAGCCAAAGATCGATATCAAAGATGATGTGGCACGACAATGCCATTATTCACTGGAAAATTAAGCCAGCCTTTGACTGCTCACTGATTAGGTAAAACTGGTCATCACTGAACCGACCGTCGTTCATCCCTAGTGATCGCCGCCAACTGGCACCGTTTGGAAGCCCTATCTCGACCGCATCCGGAGCCGCGACCGAACATAAACCCTCCACCAGGAGAACGGCAGCACCTGCACTAATTACAAACCTAATTTGCCTGCCATGACCTGGCTGACAGTCGTGTTCTCGAACGACTCAACTTTAATTATCTTCCCTACTGTTCATCTTTCGGGTCGCGACTCTCATCCGTGGTTACCATTGGCTCGCGGGCGGTTCCGAGCATCATCGACTTGCCCTGGATACAACCTTGCTATCACTGGCCAGCGTCATCGACCCGTCAACTTCCGGATACCGTTGCTGGCTCGCTGTGCTATGACCCCTGCTACAATCTACTCTGATGTTGTCTCATCCCTTTCTCTCCGCTGCTGCTCGCGATGCATGCGCGGCTTCAAGGCATCAGCAGAAGTTGTTGACAGGAGCTCAAGCCAATCAAGGTGATCCCGGAGTGTCTCAATTGACACGATTAATTGGCTTGCGATGCCTCTGTTGTACGTGCGGGCTGTAGTCCCCTTTGAGGCCGGGGCGAATGCCACCGATGTGCTCATCAACGAGGTCCATTTTAATCGAACCGCACTGAACTACTATCACTACACGCTCTTCAGCAATGGAACTCTTTCCAATGGTACGGACTGCTATCTCGCCTTTAATCAGTTCCAACCACACATGAACGAGAATGGGACTTTCGTGAACGGGACCTCCTGCTATGCACCCATTCGGGATATGGGTCGACATGCGTCGGCTGGTCTGGCTTTTGCCTTCATGTTTGCCTTCGCCATTGTTTTCACCTTGATCAACATGCGCAAGCATAGCCGGCGGTACCTGCCTGCTGATCGCCGGTGGACACTCCTGGGCCGTCGGGCGAAATGGATCTGGATGCTTTTCATTGCCGCCTGCGGTACCATTAGCTGCTTCATGAGCATCGACGTGGATCGGGGGTACATCGTGAGCGTCCCGCTGATTCTGCAGAGTGTGTTCTACACGCTGTTGACGCCGGGGATGATGGCCGCGGTATGGGAGGCGGTGCGGCACTGGTCAGTGATGATAAGTTGCATACCCAGTCTTGTGAAGCAGAACTGACACAAATTGCAGGGGCTCCTGGCAAGAGCGACAGATCTACGATCGGGATCCGTACGCATTCCAAGTATCCAGCAGCCGGCAAGGGCAGGAGTTTGTGCTCCCGCTCGTCTTCTACGGATGCGCTTTGGCTAATTTTGTCTTGACCGTTCCGCGCTCCTGGACTGCCATTGAGATGCAACGCAGTCTTGACCAACAGCTCAATGAAGCCAAGCCAGTGGCTACAGATGTACGATGGCGTGCTGCCGGATTTGTCGCAGTAGCTGGCGTCTTAGTGATCTGCTACAGCCTGGAGCATAGCATCTACCGCTACCGGGCGCGACCAACCAGTACCATAGGTCAGCTCTTATTCTACCTGAATGCGGCTCCATCGCAGTTCCTTATAGCTATTGTGTTGCTTGGCATAAAAATCGGCTACGCTATTGCTTCTGCCTTCGACTGGACGATATCCCCCTTGAGATACGGAGTCGATTCTGGATGGTTTTACGGGCTGGGATACACACCGGTGCTGCTCTTGCTCATTCTGTTCAACATCTGTGGATTCTGTGAACTTAATGAAGATAAGGCCTTGATCGTGCAGCGAGACGAGTTCAACCATGCAGTTGCCGATGCTGTGGGTGTCGGGCAGAGGAAGCCCAGCTGGTGGAAGAAGAGCCGCACCTTCGTTCGAGAGCTTAGCGATCATCACCGACGCCGGGGCTCGCAGCAAGACGATCGTGATATGAGTCGGTTTGTGGAAATGGGGATCATCAAGCCACGAGAGCAACCGCAGGAGGACGAACCCAAGCCAGAGACGTGGGTGACGACGCGGACTGCCAGCCAGGGTAGCGAGTCGACTGCGGTGGCGCATACGGAGAGTAATTTGGAGAGCAGCCCACCGTATGTCGAGTATACACTGCAGCAAGAATTGTCTCGTGATTTTTCTACTGAGGCAGAGGTACATGGGCGCCCGCAGACTGGAAGGGACATATTGGGATAAGAAGAGAACAAACCTGTAGGAATACGGATGTCATTGGAGGAAGTAGATATTTAGTCAGTTTGAGATATATTATGAGTTGATGATTATGTAGGCCAGATAAATATATAGGGAAGCCAATGAAATGAAGTTATCCCCAGGTGATACCCATGCAGACGATAGATAATTGCACGTGACCCTATGATTGCATGTTTGTTCGGTTTGCCTCACTTCCCATCGTAAAGCTTCAAGTCATCCTCCAACATCCACTTCACTGCCATTGCTCAGACAAACCACAATTCGCGTCTAGATATCACAGAGACGAAACAGCGAGCAGGTCTTGCACACTAGAATACTCCTCAGTGATTCTACCCACTCGCCCTTCCAACTCACAACATGGAACCCGAAAAGCGCAAATACGCCGCCGGGCCTTCCCTGCCACCCACCAGCGAGGACGACTCCAGCAAACGCCGCAAAGTGATCGGTCCAGCCCCCCCTCCTCCCTCCGCCAGCGCAGACGCCAATACCTCCGACAACAGCTCCTCCGATGACGACTCGGACGATGACTTCGGACCCAGCCTCCCTCCGCCAGAAGGCACCGTCTCTTCTGTTCCTGACACCGGCGCAACACAGCCCGCCCGCTCCGAAACTACTTCAGAAGCACCAAAAGCACCTCAGCGCGATGCCTGGATGCTCGAGCCCATCGACGGCTCGAATCGCAACTCCCGTGTCGACCCCACGAAACTCCGCAATCGGAAATTCCAAACCGGGCGGGGAGCCAACACTACGCCCAGTGCGGGCGGGCTAGATGTTTCTTGGACCGAGACGCCAGAGCAGAAGATGAAGCGCTTGCAGGATGAGGTGCTAGGTGTACAGACACGGCCTACTGCTCCTGATGCAGGGGACTCGGCGGGAGGAGCGCGCGGCGCACAGCCCTCGCGGGCTATGCAGGAGAAGATCCACCGGTTTAATGAGGAGAAGAGAAAGGAGGAGGCAAAAGCGAGGGATGCCGAGAGGAAGAAGAAGAAGGATGGAGAAGAGGAGGAGGATGATCCTAGTGCTCGCGCGTTTGATAAGGAGAAGGATATGTCGCTATCGTCGAAGATAACGCATGCGCAGAGACGGGAGATGATGAATAAGGCGGCGGACTTTGGGTCGAGATTTACGAGTGGGAAGTTTCTGTGATTGCGCGAAGCTTGTTCGGTATCTATCACGAGGGTATTGAACAACCTGCTTCGCATGGTTGCGGCTCTGTCGCACACAGGTGTCGTACGGTCTATCCGTTTGGTGATCAATTCTGCATAGTGTGATGACTGGCGGCCGGATGCTGCGCAGCTCCTTTATGCCAATGGTCGTTTCGGACAGGCCCATCTCCCTGAACAGCCAACGTTGATCACATCCCTCGTTGGATCTGATAGCATCACCTGCTGTTCGATACCAAGGCTCATGGTGCCGCGCAAAGGACCGGTGATGCCATCCCAGGTGGTCGCCGCGGCGCGGTGACATGTTGAAGTACTGAAGAGTGGACTATGGCGATCATGGAATTGTCCTCTAGTGTCCTCATAGGTACAGATAGTAGGCTGATTCGCCGGAGTAAGATAGATTGGGTTCTCCGAAACCCGCCAAGATAGGAAGATCAAGATAACTTTAATTGGCGGCTGGGCTGGTTCGGATGGCGATCCCGCAGATAACATCTGGTGTGATCCTGGGGTACATCCACAGGCTTTGTATTGTATATAGTTTATGTAAAGGCCATAGAGAAGCCTAGATGAACAAGCTCTATTATCAAAATTAGCCATAATTATTATCACTTACGCAGAGGAAATAGTCAACGGAGCCATTGGTCGCATCTCCGCGGGATGATCGGCTGATCTTATCAGACCATCGATGATGCGGGGAATGTTTTTGCTCCGCCTTGCTTCGGCTTCGTTCCTTGCTTTTATCATCAACTCTCCCCTCTCCTCTCTATTCTTCCCTCCTCATCCTTTCTCCCTCCTCTACAAGTCCACCACCATGACCATGAACCTCCGCCAAATAAACGCCCATAACCTCTCCACCTTCCGCCACCACTATGTCTCCGAGATCTCCGGCTCCCTCGGTGACCTGGGCACATTCCTTCCCATCGCCATAGCCCTAGCCGTCAACAACACCGTCTCCCTCTCTAGCACGTTAATCTTCTCCGGCCTCTTCAACATCCTCACCGGCGTCTTTTTCGGTATTCCCCTTCCCGTCCAACCCATGAAAGCCATCGCCGCCGTCGCCATCGCCCGCAGCTTCACCAACGGCTCCATCGCCGCCGCCGGCCTCTTCGTCGCTGCCTTCATCCTTCTCTTCAGCATAACCGGTCTCCTCACTCGCTTCGCCAACGCCATCCCCATTCCCATCATCAAAGGAATCCAAGTCGGCGCCGGCCTCTCCCTGATAATCGCCTCCTGCAACTCCCTCCTCAGCAACCTCTCCTGGCTCTCCCCCTCCTGGGCCGACAACCGACTCTGGGCCCTCGCGGCATTCTGCTTCCTCCTCTCCACCACCGTCTACCGCACCGTCCCCTACGCCCTCCTCGTCTTTCTTCTCGGCCTCCTCTTCGCCTTAATCCTCGCCGCCCTAGCCTCCGACCTCCCCTCCCTCTCCCTCTGGCACCCCTACACCGTCCTCCCCACCCCCTCAGACTGGTCCTCAGGCATCTTCGACGCCGGAATCGGCCAAATCCCCCTAACAACACTCAACTCCATCGTCGCAGTCGTCCACCTCGCCCATGATCTCCTCCCCACCCACACCAACTCCTCCCACCTCAACGTTACCTCCATCGCCCTCAGCGTCTCCGCCATGAACCTCCTCGGCTGCTGGTTCGGCGCCATGCCCGTCTGCCATGGCTCCGGCGGCCTCGCGGCCCAGTACCGCTTCGGGGCGCGTTCCGGTGCCAGTATTATCTTCCTGGGTGTGTTCAAGCTCGTGATCGGCGTGTTCTTCGGTGAGTCGTTGGTCGGGTTGCTGAAAAGGTTTCCGACGGCTTTGCTGGGCGTTATGGTAATTGCGGCGGGGATGGAGCTGCTTAGTGTGGGCGAGAGCTTGAATACGACGGGGGCCAGAGATATAAGGAAGGCGGTTGCGGGTCAGGCGGGTTTGACCGGGGAGGATTTGGGACCCATGTTGAGTGATTTTGAGAGGAAGAAGAGGTGGATGGTTATGATGGTTACGGTGGGACTGTTGGTTGGGTTTAAGAATGATGCTGTTGGGTTCTTGGGGGGCTTGTTGTGTCATTGGGCTTTTGGCATTCCGGCCGCGGTGGAGTGGGGGGCGAGGAGGTGGAGAGAAGGGAGAGTGAGGTTGGAGTAGATGTAAATGTTATTCCAGAGGGGAGTGTGGTGAGAAGTGTATATATGAGGGTTGGGGTTGGGGTTGGAAATATGATATGATATTGATGATGTGTGATGAAAATATGGTACGATATGTGATTGCATTGCGTGCTGTTATTCTGTGTCTGCATTTGGAAGTGGTATCCTGCTGTATACAGCTTTGTTTGAGCAAAGATACTGTTTTCTATACTCTATATGATCAGTCTATCTCTATCTCTAGTCTATCTCTCTATACACTATATATGCAACAACTGTACAGTCATCCCCTGTGCCAGGGTACTGGCTCGAAAACTTCAACAAATCAACACACTCATCTCACACACTCATCTCATATGCATTCACAACCCTCGCTCTCATGTCACACAACACACCACCGCACCAAGGCAAGCAGAAAGTCTATGGCTACCCTCTACTCCGCCTTCTTCGAAGCCTTCGTCCGGAGCTTCATCAATGCAAACACCAACGCATACCCACTAATTGCAAAGATGACACAGATCCCCGCGTCCCGCCATCCGTAAAAGTAGTGGTTGATATTCAGTGTGGTCAAGAAGTCACTTCCACGGCGGTACTCACACACCCGACAAGTCGAAGTAGCATCCGGGTTGGTCAAATTGACACGCCAGCCCTGACCCGCGATGTAGTCCTTCAAGTATTCAGCGCAGGTGCCATTGGTAGGGTTGAACAGCGCAAACTCGTCCTCGTTACAGGTCACCTTGGCATCCCACATATCGAAGGTGAGCATTCCCGAGACGACATAGTTGAACGGGTTGAGATAGTAGAGCCAGTATTTCCAGAACACGTTGAGTTGCGTGTATGGAACGAAGATGCCGCAGAAGAGCACCAAGACACTGATAATCATGGGGTTCACGAGTGCGGCAAATGTTGGGTTGGGTGCGTATGCTGCGATAAACTGGCCAATACCCGTATAGATGAACTCGTAGATGAGCATGATGAAGAAGGTGGCACCCGCCTTGTTGGAATCATGAGGCAGGCGTACGCAGTAGTACCAGCAAAGAAAATACAAAACTGCGCATACACAAAGGTACGGGAACTCGGATACAATCAGACCAATGACGAATGAGACCCATGAATACATCTTTGACTTCTTCTCTCGTGCGTCGTAGATATCGCGTCGCTGGATGAACAATGGTTGGAGCTGATTGATAACACCTGGTGCAACGAAAACAAAGTTGAAAATAGTGAACATCTTCAACTGCAGGGCTGTCACACTAGGACCGACTCTCCAAAAGGAAAAACCATTGAGCAAGGCGGAGATGATATGTAGGGAAAATTTATTGTTAACGTAGTTGGTATTTCGGAAAAGTGCCACGTTCATTCTGTGGGTAACGATCTTCGTCTGTTCCCAGAGCGGCATCGAGAACTCGCATCCATCGTCGTTAACACTGGAGGGCTTCGAGGCAGCCTCGGATATCAAGTGATCAAGCTCGGTGATCATCTGCTGATGTTCAGGCGACTCAAGCCAAACCTGGTGCCAGTCTTTGTCCTTGACGCTTTCGATGCCTCCGGTGACCACGTCGATCATGAATTCGGCTGGGTTGGCCTCAACGGGGCATTGTGCACCATATTTACCAAAATAATGTTTGATTGTCTGCCCATTATCGCCGATATCGCCAAAATACACAGTTTTGCCGCCGCGTGCGAGCAGCAAAAGAGTGTCGAACTGCGCAAATAACTGGGCAGAAGGTTGGTGAATAGTCACCAAAACTGCCTGTCCAACATCGGCTAACTTGCGAAGAAACCGCACTGTATTATAAGCAGACTGTCCATCCAACCCAGAGGTAGGCTCATCCAAGAAAATCAAGATGCTCGGCTTGGATACAAGCTCCACACCAATAGTCACTCGTTTTCTTTGTTCCACACTGAGGCCATTGCCAACTGTGCCGATAAGAGTGTCTGCCAGATCATGAAGCTCAAGCAGGTCAATGATGGTATCAACATACTTGAGTTTCTCTTCTCTAGGGGTTGTCCGGGGTTGGCGCAATAATGCAGAGAATTCTAGAGCTTCCCGAACCGTAGCGAACGGTTCGTGAACATCCAACTGCTCGCAGTATCCAGCCATTCTTTGAAAGGACACAGGTAACGGCCGGCCATCAACCATGATAGACCCAGTAATGGTGCCCTCTGTCTTTCGCTGTGCAAGAACATCAAGTAAGGTCGTCTTGCCCGCTCCTGAAGAGCCCATAAGAGCCCCAAGCATACCTGGCTTGACCCAGCCGTGGATATTATCCAACAAGACCCGGTCGCCGGAAGGTGTTTTGACAGTGTATTTGAGGTTCTTCCAGGTAAAGACGGCAGTATTGCGGGAAAGGTTGCCATCCACCTCCGCAGTCGTGTCGCTAGTGGCAGCTTTAGTTTGCTCCTTTTCCTTAATCTGAGACTCCTCGTCAATGCTTTTCTGGTGCTGCTTCAAGTTTTCACGGGGGATCAACAAAGAAGCACTTCCCCCGGCACCGGCTTTCCAATACGTGGTGCAAATAATCGTGAGCACGGCGAAGAAGCCCCACCACGCCCATACGACCCCGAAATTCCTCCAGAGCTGTGAATGCTTGTAATGGAGCGAGGAGAGATACTGGTCACCAGTCACGTAGTCTGCACCAGGCAAAGCACCGCCTACTCCAGTACAAGCTTTGTTGGCAGAGTCGACATCCTCATATCCGGGGCCGGTAGGGACAATATTCCTTCCGACACAAGGGATAACCTGACCGTGAAACTCATTCGACAGCGCTGCTTGGAAGGCATAAGCCATTGGGTTGGTGTAGTAGAGCTCGAGGAACCAATTTTTGACCTTTGGTTTAGGGATCATATAGCCAGCATACATGACGATTCCTTTGATAGCGGTTCCCGAAATCTTCGAAGCGGCTTCGAAGGTACTGAAGGCTGCACCAATGCATCGAAATAGTGCTGTAACACACTACATGATGTTAGTTGAGAGCTATTACTGGGCTTGGAATGACTCACTAAGGTCGTGGTGAACAGGATGATCCAAAAGGTGAAAAATGCCGCTGCTGTTGCTTTGAGCCCGACCATCCAATATAATACGACTGAGAAGATCGTGCATTGGAAGAGTAGCACCGGAAAGTCAGCTGTTATCTGCGCCAAGCAGAAGGCAGCCGGATGGTAGAAAGCAAATCCCTTATGCTTGATGAGCACAGGGCGCCCTTTAAAGGACTCGGTAACCTCGGACATAGCGACGATCGTGTTGTACAACAGGGAGAAAAAGACTGCTCCACCTTTTGTGAAGAGCCCGGCAGATGTCTGGGGAGCGTTATAAAAGCAGGATCCGGCAATCAAGGCCATAACCAGAGACAGAATCTGTTTGATCAAGAATGTGGATTTCTCCCCCCACAGAATCTGATACTGGCGCCGCGTACATGCGAGAACTTGGGTCCCAAATCCAGTGGTGAACGGACTCTTCTGTGGTTGGTGTGTGGTCTTTTCGAAGGCAACAGACTCCTTGAATGCCTCCGTCCGCTCCTTGGCAACTGCGCTTGTGGGATAGTCGTATTCTGCTGTCATGTGGCTGTAAATAGCTGACGCCTTATACTCTGCCATGATAGCATCGGCATTCCGCGGAAACCTGTTTTCATACCCAGGCCTTATCCTTCGCTCAGTAGGCACGGTCACACCTGTTAGAAAGTCACCTAGCAAAAGGTAGTAGTTAGTCGAGATATCGCAGTGGGAGATGATTTGAGACAACTAACCAACATTGGCACCATCGGTATAGACAAACCCCAGGTTCTCCATGAAAGGTTTTGCTGCAGCTGCAGGGCCATAGAAGATTTGCTTCCCCTCGTCCAGAACCAAGACCTTATCAAAGAGGTTGTAGATTCCATTCCCTGCTTGATACAGGGTCACAATTGTTGAGAGTCCGAGAACGTTAGTCATCGCTCGCAAAGCCTTAGCCCACTCCAATGCAGTACTGGCATCGAGACCGCGGGTACTGTTGTCCCAGCAAAAGACAGATCCCCTTGTTGCCAGGCATTCAATGATAGATACTCGCTTTCGTTCTCCTCCTGATACGCCCCGCACAAACTCGTTTCCCACCTTCGTGTCGGCGGTATGTGAGATCCCCATAGATTCCATGAGAAACTGCTTTGTCTCAGCAGTATATTCGCTCACAGATGCGGTACCATCAGGAAGATGAGATGGAACTTTGAGCCGAGTAGCAAAGTCCATTGTTTGACCAACGGTCAACCGGGGGTAGAATAGCTCTTCTTCCGTATTCATCACAATATGGCTTCGATATTGAGCTGCTTCTTCATGGGACATATTTCCAAAGCTCACATCGCCCTTGATGGTATGGTAGCCATGGCGGCGATTGGAGAGTAAATTGAGAAGAGTGGTACACCCTGAACCCGGGCGTCCCAAGACTAGGAGCATCTCCCCTGGCTTGACACAGCCGTGACTTTCCGTCAAGATAGATTTCAGGGGTGGTTTCCGGGTGAAGTCACGGATTCGTTGAGGTACGTTGAACTGGGAAAATAGGTTCTCATTGACTGCTGCCTCCGCTGCAAGGACATCCACGCCGAGGTTCTTCCAGGTCACACCTAGCTCTCGCTTCTTGAATCCTGCCGCAGCCTCACGTTCCTGGCTCCGGATGACCTGCGGGGTCATGCTCCATTCCGCGTCTTTCCCCGGAGGGGAGGTGGTGTTCGCATGGGGTACTGTCAGGGTTTCTGAACTTGGAGCTTCTCGAACATTTATATGGGGAACATTCAGTGTGTCGAGACTCTTTCGTTCTGGAATTGGTAAGTCGGAAGACTTTTCGTCTTCCGGGAACTCAGGAGGATTCATGACAGCTTGAATTGCTAGCCGGACGAAGTTGATGATAACCAAGAAATTGCTTAAATGTAGTTCACGAGAATGGAAGCATCTTATATACATTTACGGAGCCCCTAGGGGTCTCCAAAATGATAAAGGGCCTCCAGTAATACCTCAAATGAATTGGGTGAGCCGAGTACCCGTGAGTGGAGTACGTACAGATGAGAACCATTAAGTGCACCGTGCACCTGCTATCTACTCCATGAAGTTCCGCATCTGGTTCAATCGTCAGGACGGATGATCGGCTTCTATCGTCTTCCCAAAACGGCAATATAATGCAATGACCTCGGTTGTTTGCCCCATAGCTGTTTCACAGTAGATGAGATGTCCACGACAAATTCACGATAGCTCGGTGGGTCGGCTTTTTAGAATACCTCGGGAAGATCATTATTGTTCTCGCTTTTCTTTCCGATGCCGTAGAGATAACCATATTCCAAGTAGCAATGTTTGGCTGCAGCAAACTGCGGGTGGCGAGGATGAAGCGTCCTCCGTCAAACAGTTGCGCTGGGATATATCATTCGAATGACCGGATGTCACGCCCAATCAATAATTCAGCAGACGCGTGGCGCTTGAAACTCCTCAGGCATTGCGTTGAGAGGGCGGCATGCCGACTAGATCTGGCGGCATAGGTAACCGACAATCTCCCTTTTTGAGCGTTGCCGACCTATCCGGGTATCCAGACAATCCACATTGCTGAGGTTCCAGACCATCGCTAGTCTTGGCTAACCCACAAGAGCCCTGTTTAACGAAGCAATGTCACTATCTGTCTGCTTGAGTGATCCTATGCCACTTATATCCCGCAACGGTAACTGGTTGGTAAGGAGGTCAATCATTGCGTCCATCATCGAATTAGGCATGAATCCGGGCTTCAAGTGGCGCTGCTTACTTACTATCGGAAGAGGACGAATGGCTTGGCTTCAGGAGCGGAAAAGACCGGAATTGAAATCCGCGGAAAAATGCAGGACGGTAAAAGGGGTGGATAAATTGATTCGAACGAGGAAGATGTCGCTGGATAAGTGGGGGGTGAAGTGAGAAAAAGCAGAAGTTCAGCCTGCTCGACTTGGCGGGTTGGAGCCTCAGGTTCTCCATTCACATTCCTTCGCTCTTCTTTCCACCACAATAACTTACTGTACAATTCAAGGCTCATCGTCACCATTTCTCTCTGATGACCCGTCCAGTTTCACGTAAGTCACCTTGGTGCATACGTGAGTTAGATGACTGATGAACTCTTCGCTATTGACACAGGGAATATCTGGCAGATACAAGACATAATGTATGCAGCACAGCATATAAGTTCGAAACGAGCTCGTGAAGAGAGCTTTCCACGGAATACTTCAAAACACTCATCTATGGAGTCGACGTCAGAGTGCATGTGGAAGATTCAAGCGGTAATAGGTATTCTGGCGTCCACACACTATGGGCAGGAAAGGAAAGCATGATATGGTATTAGCAGGATAAGACACATTCGTGCGTGGCAGTCGATTCTGAGCTATTTCCCACGGATCTGATGGGCTAAACGAACCGAACCGGCATTCCGTGTCACTGACTCTTGAGGACGCGTCGAGCGTAGACCAGTATGGACACTCAGCGTTCCCCTCCTTATATAACATAGACATTGACAGGTGAAACGATGGAACAAGGACATATCGAAGAGACGAAGACAAGTCTTATCTTATTATCAGTTGTCACTTTTGTTTGATTTGACAAGTTTGCCATATCGCCATACATGCGTGATATTCTTCGGATCAGAGACCACTGTTATATGCTCTAGTGGGTTTGCTGTCAGTGCGATGATGTCTGCGTCAAATCCCTCCCTCAACTGGCCACTCTTTGGCGCCTGGTCACCGAGTGTTAACGGCCCATTGGCTGTGGCAGCTTCAACTGCAGCCAGCGGTGTCATGCCTGCCGCAACCGCGTACACCAGTTCTCCACCATTGCGTCCATATCCCAATGCAGGATTATCCGAGCTGATGAATTGATCTGTACCAAGAGCAATAGGCACGCCACGTTTGACTGCTAGCTGATACGCCCTCTTATGCGTATCAGCTACCTCGAGCAATTTTTGGTATGAGCCGGGCGTGAAGAGATCACGCATAGCAAGTCCGCTTTCGATAACACTGCGTGTTGCCACCAACATAGCACCCTTCTCTAGCATCAAGTCGATAGCCTCTTCATCCAGATAGCTGCCGTGCTCAATCGTGCGACAACCTGCACGGAGAGCATTCATGATGCCTGCCTTGCCGTGACAATGAGCGGCCACAACGCGTCTTGCCCGCGCCGCCTCGTCAACAATAGCTTTAAGCTCTTCGAACGAGAATTCTTGATGCTGCGGGTCGTCGATAGCGCTCACTACACCACCACTGGCACAGACTTTGATGACGCGTGCTCCGTGCCGCAGCTGCTTTCGTACGGCTTGCAGACACTCAGGCACACCATCTGCGATCGTCAAAGGCAAGCCATGTGTACATAGGTCACGCAGACCCTCGAGATTCACACCGTGTACATCGCCGTGGCCTGCCGTCATGCTGATGGCGCTGTGCGCACCGTAGATGGTCGGTCCCGGAATGCGGCCCTCGTCGATAACTTTGGCTAGCTCACAACCGTATCCTCCAACTTCGCGAACTGACGTGAATCCCGCCATAATGGTTGCATATAAGTCAGGCACACTTCGTGCCCCTGCCAATGCCTGTGGCGTATTCACAATAGAATCCATGCTCGCCGCCGTTGCGCCTAAGAAATGAATGTGGCAATCCCACATGCCTGGCATGGCAACTGGGACATTTGTGGTAACAGCATCCTGATACTCGACTGGTACTTCATGCTGCGGGCCAGAATAGAGGATTGTTTTGGATTTCCAGACCACAGCTCCGCGAGGAATTGGTGCTCCCCTTCCTGGAATTAGGATACCCGCATTGATGCGGTAGAGAGTGCTGTCTGTCAGAGGTCGATGCATAATTAAAGGGGTAAGTATGGGTTCAACGCAGTTCTGATCACAGTTTTGACACTGACAAGGATGTGATCCTAGTCCAGCTAGGAAAGCAGCATATATCAATTGAATGCAGGATGCCGAGGCTATGTGCTCATTTGACGTCGTGTGTCCACTTGAAGTTGGCTGATTTGTCGATAGCGACAACATAAGACGCGAAGCCAGGCACTCGTGAGATGGCCGACAATGTGGCGAGGCCCGTTTGGGGTTGCAATCTACCAGATCAGTAGGTCGAAGCGAGGATGTTCCGTGCCTATTCTGGCTTAGTTGAGCATACAAGCCATGACCGTAATAAACCGGCGTGAGCCTAAGCATGCCGCTAGTCGGAATGGAACACATCGGCGGGCCCAAGCCTCGGCAGCGGCGTCACGCCAATAGCCCTAACGGCGCAGCGCCAGATGGTACCGTCAATTAATCCCGGGTCGAGACCGTACTGCATATGATAATATATTGTCCTGAACGGAGGTTAAAGAGCTTCACTGTCCTTCCTTTGCTACTTGCGTCGTCCTAGCAAGGATTCTGTCTATTCAGCACCATTCAGCACCATTCAGCACAACCATCCGACATGTCCGCCTCGGACAGTACCAACTCCTCTCCTCCAACGGAGGACGAGAAGAGCTTTGCTAAGGGCCCCAATGAGACTATCCAACATCTTTCAGAAACGGAGGAGAAGGCCATCATTCGCCGCATTGATCTTTGCCTTCTTCCATTGATGTTTATTTCATACTTGCTGCAATATCTCGACAAGACCACCTTGTCGTATGCATCGATCCTGGGCCTTCTGAGTGGCACGGTATGCTCCGATCCCGTGTGCTCCTCAGCTTCAGCTTAACCTAACATTATATCAGCACATGACCACAGCTCTTTACTCATGGACCTCGAGTGCCTTTTATTTCGGTTACCTAGTCGCATCGTACCCTGTATCCCTGGGTTTTGTAAAATTTCCACTCGGCAAATACCTATCTACTATGATGTACGCTAGTACCCTTCCAACCCATATAACGATATACTAACGGGCCAGGATTCTATGGGCTATCGTCTTGACATGCCACGCAGCAGCTTCCAATTTTGCAGGGATGACCGTCCTACGTGTACTTTTGGGAGTCTTTGAAAGCGCCATAAGCCCCGGGTTCACCTTGGTCGTGAGTATGTGGTATACGCCATCAGAGCATGCTCTGCGCAGCTGCATCTGGTTCGCAGGCAACGGCGTTGCTGCAATCTTCGGAGGCGTTCTCGCCTACGCCATCGGTCACATTGAAGACAGATTGGGGCCGTGGCAATGGCTCTTCATCATTTTCGGACTGATCACCCTGGTATGGTCGATATTCCTGTTCTTCGTCCTGCCCGACTCCCCACGTAACGCCAAGTTCCTCCAACCGAATCAGCGCGAGCCCGCCTACCTTCGCGCGCAAGCATGTCAGAAGAGCTACCAGAGCCGCGAATGGAAGAAAGATCAGTTTATTGAAGCATGGCTTGACCCGAAAACATGGTTCTTGTTCGTCTACAATTTCATGGTCTCCCTACCAAATGGAGGCATAACAAACGTGAGTTCTCTCAAGCCATCTGAACCATATGAACGAAAGAAACATGCACTAAACAAGTAGGCAGTTCTCTAGCCTGGTCATAGAGTCTTTCGGCTTCGATACCTTCAACACTCTCCTGTACAGCATCCCCATGGCTGCTGTGGCTCTCGTCTTTCTGCTTGTTAGTGCATTCACGTGCAATCGCTTCCGTGGTCTCCGCTGCTACTGGATGATTATCACACTTCTGGTCAGCCTCATCGGTATTCTCCTCATGCGGCAGCTCCCTACCGAGAAGAAATGGGGTCGGTTGGTAGGGGTCTGGCTCGTCAGTGTCTTTGGTGCCGGATGGCCCCTTAGCCTTAGTCTGGTCTCAAGCAACTTTGCCGGATTCACCAAGAAAAGTACCGTGACAGCTATACTTTTCATTGGGTACTGCGTGGGAAATATTGCCGGCCCACAGTTATTCAAGACCAACGAAGCGCCAAAGTACTTGGTAAGAGCCCTCTCTTCTATTTCACTCAGTCGTCCTTTGTCTGCTGTTAGTGAGGACTGACGGTACGTGTAGACTGCGTTCGCCGCTATTCTGGCCTGCTTCTGCATTGCTGTTGCGGATGTCATTGCTCTGCGAGTATACATGGTGTGGGAGAATGAGCGAAGGAATCACAAGCAGGGCCGGACCATTGAGCCCGAGTCACCAGAGATGGAGGATGCTGTCCAGGCGTATTCGGGCCACAACGAGTCAGGCGATATTACAGATTGGCAGAACGAAAATTATCGGTACTGTTTGTAGAATAGGATAGAAGCAGGTGCAGGAGAATAAGTGTGCAGTAGGGTTGAAAAAGTGAAGAAAATTGATACTGCTTAACTATGGAAACGATGCCTGGGGTATACAGCTGGAAATCATGTGCACGCGAATCAGGTGACGAAGAATCCTCAGGCGAAGCTCGTCTGCCACCCCAGGAATTCCATCACCAACTCCCACTCAAACCGACCGGTTCGTGTTCTCTCCCCTGCCACATAAAGCTCACGTCGCTGCCACAGTAATTCAACAACTGTCTGTGCCCGTACCGTGTTCTCATACGGGGCTTTTGCCTGAGCTGCCTGGAATTGTGCCAAGGCCCGTGCTTTCTCAGATTCGGTCGTACTGCAGCACGAGGCAAGGAAGAGTGGCCATAAAGGCCAGGAGATTGGGAGGTGATCCAGCGATGAGACTATTGATTCTACCAGAGATAGGATATAGTCAACATGGCGCTGCTTCCGCGTTGCATCCAACCCCAGACTGTGTTCACTGGTGTAGCCGAGGAAAGCTGGCGTGGACGCTTCTGAGAGAAGCAGGCACGCAGCAAGACGATAGGATTCGCCAGTGTACTCAAGAAGACGACGCCTATGGACAACCTCGGCGGAATCCTGACATCGTCGCAGTGATTCAGGAAGCAAATGTGTTGTGTCCTGGAGATTCCTTTGTAAAGTGATAATTTTGGCCTCGATGGCGCTTCGTCTCTCTTCGACATCGAACCCTTCTCCATACATGACCTGCACATCATCCTTGAGGCTCAATATATCATTAATAAGCAGGAGCATGCGGTTACTCATGCCATTCCACACGTCAATTTCGCGAAGCGTATCCGACTTCATGGCCTTGGACAGTGACTCTGAAGATGTCCAGCAGGTCCCTTCTTCTACGGGTGACGAGGGATCGTTCCGCACTTCTACAGCAGGTAGTACCTTGTCAATTGGGAAAAGGGACTTTGCCAGCACCAGGTGCGCCGAGAAGTAACTCATGAATAGTTGCGGCACATATGTTTTTGTGTGGCGGCGAATCCTCTGCTTGATGACCATCTGGAAACATGTCAGGTGGCGAACCCAAGAGGCGTCACAGCTGTGGGATATCTGCGGCGAGTCAATACTGACACTCATGAAAATACCAAGAACGAGGAGATTACATACAGCCGACGAGCAGAGAAATATAGTCGGCAGCAGCACGTCTTCAAATTCAAAACAACTTTCCGCTAACGCTTGACGCAAGCCTTTGAGTACCCTTTGCCGGACCTGCATTTCAAATAGTTCAAAGCGACTATCGATTGATCTCAGGTACTGCGCGCTGGTCATGAGAACAGAATAATATGCCAATTCAGACCGAAATACCATGCGCATTACTGTATTGCGAAGAGGATTGGTTTCCTCGTTGTCGATAGTAACGGCAGCAGGGCACATCATCGACTCGTAAAAAGACAAGCACACATCATCAACATCGGGTACACCAAGCGTCCAAGGCAAGGTTCGGAAATTGGTATTTGATGACTGAACCTTGCTTTCTCTCCAGTGATGATACTGACTCTGATATGTGTCTCGGGTCAAAAAAGAAACGCTTTTTGACGTCGCGGCCCGCAGTGGGCTGTGCGAAGAGGGTGGAGTGAGGATCAATGCGGATTCCCCGTCGCTACCAAGTTGATCTTTGCGTTCGATCCGCTTCGAAGACGGAAGTTGATCGTCCTCTTCAGTTTCTTTGCATCGAAGCGAACCCCTTCTGGCTACGATCCCGGTTCGTCCATGGCATTTCCCCGCGGCCCGCATATCATCCTCCCATTGAAGGCGGACCCCGTAGTTGCATTGATTCTTCGACCGTTGGCAGCGCATACATACTGGATGAGCTTCTGTACGTACCGGAGAATGAGCTTCGTTGTCGATTAAATTTGCCGTGTAGAACACCGAATCGAGTCATTTGGAGCACGAGGCTCCTATCAACCTAGGAATGGGACAGGCAATGGACAACACGCACCGTCGCATTTGACCCGTCTCCGACGACATGTAAGACAACCGCTGCGGGACCGGATTCTGGGCTGGGATGTCATCGGAGGCGGCGAATCTGAGTCGGGGGAAGTTGGAGGGCCAGGGTTCAACGACCACGAGATGAACATGTCGACAGTCAATCATATCTTTACTATGACACTCAGCGCCAGATCCAGTTATTTCCCTTGTGGAAAGGATAAGATGGGGAACAGACCTTTGGGAGACTCCGAGCGGGCTAAACAGGCTTACGGAGGGGGAAGGCTATTGTGGACGGCCAGACACACGGCCATCCTACCTCGGGGTGGCCACGGGCGAGCTGAAAGCCTAACATGCGGTTAATATCGAGGGCTGGATGGGATTGGCGAATGGATGAAGCTCCATCCGCCATCGGAACGCTAATCGCGTCCGAGGCGGACACTAATGAGGTTTCCCCGTACCCTGAAGACGGTAGGAACGGTCCGTCAGCCAACAGTCGCTGGATTTCCCCCCCTCATCATTTAGTGGGATAGCAAGCTGAAACTAACGGTGTGATTGCATGTCCAATCGCCTCGAACCACTGTCATCGGGTCTTACCATCGGCGGTAATCCGATTACTGACGCCTTTCAGCCAAAATAGCGCGTTCCTAGGCTTTTCATCGGAGGATCGGACTCCACTTGGAGACCATCCTGGACCGAGCGCTAGATGATACAGTTATCCACCAAATCTAGGTTCACTTTGTGAGATGGTTCGATGCAGCCATTTGACTGAGCTGTCTCAAACTACTGGTATGGCAATATCCTCGAATCCCCACCATGTGTGCGAATACTCTCCTCCCGCCTCAGGAAAAGAAAATTGCGCGACTAATCCTGCTGCATTCGATCCAGGTCCAGACCATGAAGTTTTCCATTAGTTCATGGCAGGATTTCAATCCCAGCTGGTGCCGATTACCCCTGTAGCATAGAGGAAGTATTTAGCAGGCCTGCATCATGAGATCTAGAGCCCTATAAACCGATCGGGGCCTGCAGGAACCTCAGAGGGACCAAAGGCTCGAGGCACATGGTGTGTTTCAGAGCATGTAGGCTACCATTATGAGCTCGCAAGAGACTGCCTCGAGGGTACCCGTGGTGATAGCTGGATACACCGTTCCTATCGTCTGCATGGTGCTATGCACAGGTTTACGGCTTTTTGTGAAAGTTCGTGGTCCGTCAGAGGACCGCTTTCATGCAGATGACTACCTTCAATCCTTGTGCCCCCGTCCTGGGGTCCTCCAAGAAGGCCACGGGTAAGGCTGCCCGTGCCGCGCTGGACCCTTGTTTGCCGTCCATGCCGGACCTTGGAACGAGCTCTTTCGGGACGGTGGACGTTAGGGGCCATCCATTTACATTCGACCCCTTATGGTGCACTTTGAACCCCTGCAGAGCGACCAGTAATGCCAATTCAATTACAAAGGTTCATCATAGTGGGGATTCTCGCGAAGTTTCATGTGATCCAGCCAGAAATCTACAGCGAGCGGGCCGTAGTTTGAGCACAGTCAATCCCAAGGCTGCTATTAGAGAAATTATCGCAATCGACCTCTGCACACCCACCACGAGTATTCACATCCCAGTTATAAGCCTGCACCTATAATCTTGACCGCGGCCGCTTTGGCTATTATTCTTCATCACTGAAGCCCTGTATCGCGAGAACCGTCAGATTGTCGATGATCGGGTTCTAGTTCGTGAATTACGTTTCTTCAGGCTTGTGTAAAAGCGCTTGTTTATCTTTTTGGACATGCCCCACTGTTCAACTTATTTTGACGCTAAGGATATATTTTTGGATGTATGCTCGTCCAATCATCATACCTTACACCGCACTTTTCTACGTCACTCGGTATATATTAGTCGTAATTGCCTCGTCTTGCCTCGGCCTTGGTTGTATAACTCCCTTCTTAACATAGGTTCTCCTAAGGCATTGCTAATTTTTGGCGTCGTCATTTCGCTACCTTGTGGAATCCTGGGCTCGATCTTCGCATATCTACGTGGCTCCATAGCTTCACTGACATATAAGTGTATACTACGCGCTATCAGGACATCGACTACAGTTACTTCATATTTTACTTTGACTCGATTGTTCGGCCTATTTATGATCCAATTAGATGTAATCTGCTTCGGCGCCTATCTCCTGGAATCTTAAGCTGATAAATTGTTACCTGCCCTCGATGGATTTCAATATTCGCGGCGCCGTATCCTCATTGAGAAGGCCAAGGTAATACTCTATTCACGCACAGTTAGCCAACCCAGTCCTAGACGCTCTTGGGTCAACGTACCGCAACATAACCACCTTGCGTTCACCATTTGTAAGAATCCTCTCAGGATTCGTAACTTTCTCAAGGCCTCATTGGTGTCGGTTTCCATCCATATCCTCTCTGTCACTATGCGTGCCGCTTTGTACACAAGAAATGTGATAAAGGGAGGAAAGCGATCCAAGTCTAAGACTTGTGCACCACTAACAAAGGGGTGGACCATGTCAGTTATGGTGGCGAGAAGGGGATTTATAGATGATGTGGCAAGTGTTTGGCAAGTTAGAGTTTGTGCATCGGTAATCTGGACTTTGGTACCGTTCTCATAGGCTAGCAAAATACCACTGTGCAACATCAGTATCGATGCGAATATTTCAAGGAGATCTGTAAAAGAAGAACGCGGCTCAACTAACGTCTGACAAAGTCCTAGCCCACCGGAGTATATCTGGTCCGCATCTTCAACCTCTTCGATTAAGAGCGTGCGGAGGGTACATGATGTCTCAACCAAAAGACTTATTTCTTCTGTGTTGAATGTTCGTTCTGAAGTGGGGTTTTTTAACGCATTGTGAATGTTATCAAGAAGTGTGGACGCCTCGAACAGACGGGAGAGTTGCCAGAGAGGATGCCCCGTGTCTTTGTCGATGCCGGTGGGCCAGGGGACTTTTTTGGGGTCATAAATGCCCTTTAAGGTAGAGCAAGTAAGAAGTGGACGATGTCCAGATTGTACTGTTATATATCTATAGTGTTGTCAGGACCAAGGGGAGTTATAGGTTTAAGGGATGAATGGAGACCCGTACCTGTCCAAAATACGGATTGCGCACCCGACTAGTACGGCCTCCTCCCTCGCTGACTCTTCGTTAGTAGACGGTGAAGATGATGGAGGTGAGTAATCATGAAGTTTAAGTGCATCGGCAGCTCTGACAGTAGTCCCAATAGAGATGTACGCTGCCGGGTAGAAGCCATGTGCAACTTCAAGTAGGGTGACCAGTGTCCTTGCTTGGACGATCTTGAGCGAGGTAATACCGAGTCCTTCGATCACTGCGATCCAGCTCTTGATATGTAGGTACGTGGACTGTAGACCAGACAGAGTCCCGTCCCCTGAAGAGGGAGGCGGGGAGGTGCAAAGCAAACTAATACAAAGGGCGAGGAGCGTGTAATCCAGGGAAGCTTCGTTCCAGGATTTCGGGAGCTGATCCTGTAATGTTAGTGCGATAATAGGGAACCAAGGATGGATGGATTGGATGTATGTCGCAAAGATATCGCTCGGGGCTGATGTGAGTTTCGTAGCAATAGCGTCTTTGATATGGCCAGAATTCAACACTCCAAGGTGGAGCTCTGCATCGAGGGGGGACGATGGTGTCGAGCTTGGAGATGATACCACCTGTCCTTCATAGTGACAGGCTTGACGAAGTCTAGAGTCTGTGTTAGTGATTTCAGCATCAAAATACCATTTCAAGCAAGCACTCACCTCCGACATAGTCCGCATTGAGGAGTAGCCCTGTCGCATCGCCTCTTCTGCGATCTACATCGTGCGCAAGCCTTTCCGGCAAGGTGCACCCGACGGCGAGCATTCATGCTGACGAGTTTGTCCTGCTTTAAATTTAAGGGTTGGATTGCGGGATATTGGGTAACGTGAATCCGCATTTGTGGCGGGAATTTCCCGGTGTTGAATGTTTAGTCAGCCAGAATTGCGGTCGCCATTCCGGCGGAGTTTGTCGGGCTGGAGCGGGAACAGTGCGGACTTTCGTGGATTGAGGTGCGGATTCATAGCGGACCCTTCGCAAGGTGATTCGAATGCTTTGTAAGAACTATGGCTGAACATGAATATATAATGGTCTTATGCCCCGCGATAGAATTCTCTCTGTAACTCATTTTCTATTCCTTGAAGCGCACCCAAAATAACATTGGTTTTCAGCACGATGCCTAAAATTGAAACTGTTGCTATCGCTGGTGTAAGTGCTCCAAAGAACCTACAAGAGCCAGAGGCTGATACGTTTTGATAGGCATCTGGCACCCTGGGACCCCACGTGTTCCAGGCACTTGTCAATGCAGGCTTTCGGGTCTCGATTCTCTCTCGTTCTAATAAGCCGGGAGCATATGCTTCGAACATCAACGTCTTCGAGGTTGACTTCAATTCAGTGGAGTCGTTAACCACTGCACTTAAAGGTGTGGACGCTGTCGTATCCACTGTGGGTGGTGCAGCAGTCGACAATCAAACTGTGCTTATCGACGCCGCCATTGCCGCAGGAGTGAAGCGTTTCATTCCGTCCGAATTTGGCAATGTTACCACCAATCCAAAGGTCGAAAAATTTCCAGTTTATAGCTCCGTGTTTAAGATCCGGAATTATCTCCAGGAAAACGCAGCAGCCGGAAAGTTGTCATGGACAGTCCTTGCATGCGGCGCCTTCTTGGACCTCGTTTTGAACACCCCAACTTTGCTGGACTTTCAGAACCACACTGTGATTATGCTCGACGAAGGCGACAATCGGATCAGTTCTACCAGCTTGCCCGCGGTGGGAAGAGCTATAGCTGCAATCCTGCAAAACTTTGACGCCACGGAGAACAGAGTCATGCATGTATCAGAGGCAATTTTGACTCAGAACCAGCTGATTGGGTTCGCAAAGGAGATTCGGCCTGATATCGAGTGGAGCATTAGCAAAGAGCAATCAAGCCTGCTTTTGCAGGAGAGTCTGGAACAATTCGGTGCCGGTGACTTCAGTGTGCCGACCTTCATGAAACTTATGAAAGGT
This sequence comes from Aspergillus eucalypticola CBS 122712, assembly GCF_003184535.1. Classification (NCBI taxonomy): domain Eukaryota; kingdom Fungi; phylum Ascomycota; class Eurotiomycetes; order Eurotiales; family Aspergillaceae; genus Aspergillus; species Aspergillus eucalypticola. The sequence goes on from NW_020290281.1 coordinate 345,860, forward strand.
ACTGCTCTCGCCGGTGATACTTATGGTGCCGCATTTGATGTTACGGATAACGAGTTGCTTGGTATCAAAGAATTGGCACCGGCAGACCTGAAGAAGCTTATCGCCGAGAAGCTCGCCTAAAGTGGAGTGTGCCTTACAAAGCTAAAGATTCGAAGGTCTAAGCTGAATAACACATTTCATTTGAAAGCACTGTCGTATCGAGCCATTTCAATTATATTCTTGTGATATATGCAATAATCGGAGATATGTATATAGAAATATTCAACGCACGATATGAAGTCCGGGGCTAGAGTAAGAAATTTTTAGACACAAAATAAACACAGAGAAGAGTTTCAGCCAATAAAAAGTGATATGAATCACTCTGCGCTTTGACATGCCATGCCTTCGTAGAAAATGATACTGTACACCTCAACCGTGCCCTGAGCAGGTGGTTCTGGCCATAGAACCCGGGATAACTGTGCTTGGAGCTTTATAGTAGCTGACATGAACTGCAGGGGCAAGGAGTCTGCCTGATTTACATCTGTAAGATAGGTTGGGTGAGTGGGCCCAGGACAGGAAATTACTTCAAGCTACTCCGGGTGCCAGATTATCCAGGAAATAATACCTGATTTTTGTAGAATATTCGCAAGTCCTATCTAGGTCATTGAGCCTTTTTCTGCTGCGTAATTGAATTGGGAGTCGAAACAGGCCTTCAGCACCATGACGGTGCGCTCAGCTACAGGAACGCGTGCTAAAATCAATTAACCACTTTCATCTGCTAGTCATAAAGAAATACCATATATCAAGAAGGGTTTCAGCCGTTGTAGTGGGGAGAACGCCGATAAGCCCCTACGCAAGTAATCGGACTGGGCCACAGACGCTATCGTCTCGTTCATGAAGTACTCGCGCGATCTCGCAAACGTTCTGAACATCCCTATTCTTTTCAAGAAGACCAGGACTCCAGAATGAAGTCCTCTCAAGGCCAACTATGATAGTTAGTATTAGGTAATGCCATCAGACGAAGGACTGTTACCAATCTTCACATCACCGTCAAGTGTGATGATCATTTCAGAGCACTTGAGATTGTCATGAATGATATTCAATTCTTTGTGGAAATAGAGAAGTTCCTGTAAAGTCTGCCTAGTGACAGGGCATAAAATCAGTCCCACATTCAGAATGTCAGTGTAAACCAGCTCTGTCTCCTTCCGGGTGTGTAGTAAATAGCCGAAAGAAACAGAGACTATGTACTGCAACTTACTTTCCAGACCAGGAAATTCCAACCCCAAGTTGGGACTCTCTTGATGCCTTGGAAACCATACAATCTCTTGAGTAATATCCGCTATTCTATAGGATATTCCCAGGCAAAGTCCAGGTTCTACCTGACTGAAATGAGAAGGATGTCGCGGAAATTTTTTTATTGGTATAATATATTTTGAAACAAGGGTTACCACACAGCTATGTTAGTATATAGTCTTATTACTGAAAAAAGATATAAAAAGCCCATCTTTACCTGTATACTCTGTATAACAGAACAGAATATCTATGCTCATTTTTTTGTAATGACCACAGTCAAATATCCCAAACGCTATTACAGTGAAGAGGGAGTTTCATCAGACGGTGGAGGGTCGTCGGTGATCATCGCCTTTTGTGCTGTCTGTCTAGAGAGTAGTTATTCATTTGTGTCCCTGTCGGGGAGAATTTTCTTATGTTGAATTAGACAAAAATAGATGAACGGTCACCCCTTACTTTGGAACTTTAGGGAACCATTGTAAGTCGAGAGTGAGAACGGAATAGTAACTCATAAACCCACCCCCCAACCATCTCACCCAAGGAGATGCGTAGTCGGAAACCCTCTGAAGTTGGCTCCATACCACCGAAGTGGATATATTATTCTCGCAAGATACTAACTAGTGTAGGTATCGAAATTAAGGATGAAGTACTGGATCAGATGGTGGGTACTTAGTACGCATTTCAATGCGAAGTACTAGTAGCAGGAGTATTAACTCGACATCGAGACGATTATTAGTATATAGATTGCCACTGAACACAGATGTGAAATCACATGCCTTCAAGAATTCTACCTTTTGGCTTCGGGCTTAAATAGTTTGTTACATCTTAGGTTGCTTTGTCTGCTTTTCTAGTTAGACTGAGGCGTAGCTGCTCCAATTTTAGGGTTCGTATAGATGGTATATAGTGAGCAACATTACTCGGGGTTTTCATCTCTTAGTAGTTAGTAGAGAACAGGTTGTTCCGAGATGCTATGTAGGTCGGTTTTTAAGAGGGATTTATGTGTCTTCGGATGATTCGGGGTACATCTTTGTATCAACAATAATCAGTGTATATGTTTTCAGACAATAAATCACACGAACGAATGATATCAAGTACAGGAAACCTGACACGTACCCAGGCCAACCAGTCCAGTCCAAACCAACTTATCTAGATTATATACATGCATGAGAGAAGGCATTCACAAAATGTAGTAGACCTATAGACACATTGCGCCTTTCCGAAATCGCCCAAATAAAAGAACATAGCGAGGACAAAGGGGGAAATCGCCCCGCCATATTTACCGAATCACTATAGACAGACAAATCACAACACTTGGTAGGTTGGTGGTTTACTTCAACCGCCAATGACCATCCAAGCGATCATACCTCCCCACATGCCCACAAAAGCAATGGTCAGGATGGAGGCACCCGCCTTGTCGCCCGTAGTGATCTTCGATTCGGTACTGTCGCTGTCACCGGTGTCGTCACCCGTACCCGCGTTCGGATCACTAGTACTGTTGCCGCCGGTACTGGAGGTCACAGGGGCTGTTTGCTTCGTGTTATACAATGCGGAGGCCAGAACGTTGGTGACGGCGATCTCTTCCTCCATTCCGTTCCACCCATCCCACTTCTTGGGATACCAGCGCACACCACAGGTGTTGTTGCCCATTCCGTTGCAGGAAGCTGCGGCAGCTTCGGCGGACCCCTGCAGTTTTGGCAGAATGAGGCTGGACGTCGACGGCATAATCAGAGCCACAAGCCCAAGCCATCCCGTGACGAGACCCTTGAACAGAATTTCGTTGTCATTGCACACTTCGGTCGGTTCGCAGAGAATTTCGGACATGATGTTACCACCATACTTCGCCGGGAAGAAGGTGTCGAGCGTCACGTTCAAGAGACCCTCCGCCGCATTCTTCCATTTGGCCTTGCCGGTCTGCGAATGGCATCAAATCAGCACCTACTTCCTCCACACCTGGTCCGAAATCACTTACGTAGTTGTACATGTACGCGGCTCCCGTCAAGAAGACGCCATAATTGTAAGACCACTGGTTGTTTCCTTGGGACGAGCAGTCATTGTCGACATCGGTGGAGTCGGCCACGTTCCAAGTCTGGTTGTTTAGCAACGGAGTCGAAGCACACCAATCGAAGATCTTCTCTGCCCAGTCGGCGTACGTGTCGTTGGAGGTGTAGCGGGCCAGGCGGGCAGCGAGTTGGAACAGACCTCCGTTAGAGATGGAGTTCTTCATGGCGTAACCGGCTTCATAAGGATAGATCTGCCAGCGCAGACCACCGCCACATGTCGAATCGTCCCATCGATCGACCTGGGTGTTGTAAACGCCCTGGGCCAAAGCGAGCCAGGAGTATCCGGAGGAGCTGTCGGCGAATTCGATCTCGGCAGCAGTGATGGCGGCAAGACCCCAGAACATTTGATCGTCGTTACCCTAATAGACAGCGGGAAGAGTCAGACTACTGTTCAAGTTCAGGGAAAGATCGGGTATTGCCATGACGCTTACCAGGTAACTACTGTAGTTGGCAGGCATGTAATCGCAGTCACCCGCCTGCCATTGCATACCCTGACGGACCTCGTCGTTGTAGGTACTGTCTCCGGTGTAATACCAATAGAGAAGCAAACTTGTGAAGAGCGCACTACCTTCCCACCACTTGCTAGGGAAAGCACCGGGAATCTGACCGGTTTCGTTTCCATGATACCAGGTCATGGACCCGTAGGCGGTCTTACTGGCGGCATCCTTGATGGAACCTATACGGACGATGATGATGATGGTGGTCAGTTGTCAATTCATATGATTGGTGTATGTTGTCGAAATGGGAAGACACGGAGGACTAAATTTAGTGACGCAACTGCTCCCAATAATGTGGGAGAGGGGAAGGAGAACGGGATAAGGGACGGGCGGGGACAGCAGAGGATATAATAAGAGAAAGATCTAGAAGTGGGGGAAGGCATACTGGTACTGCTGATATCGATATCAATGGCGTGGGAGAGCTGAGAGAAAAGCGCCGTGTTTAGGAATAACCCCCCATACAGGCAATCTCGAACGAGACGCATGGCGGGAGGGAGCGGGGAGGGAAAAAGAGAAAAAGGGGTGGGAGGAGGAGGAGGAGATGGGAAGGAAACGAATGTATAGAAGCGAGGGACACGGTCAAGGAAGACACTGACCAGCAGAAACGGAGAGTAAACGAGAGTGGAAGGGAAGAGGGGGGTGATAGGATGGAGACAGTTGACAGTCAAGTCAAAAATGGGGATGATGGCATTGCAGCAAGACAAGAAAAGCAAGAGGGAAATCAAGCTGCGTAGACGCCGGGCCAGGCCTATTTTTAATCGGCGGGAAAAAAGAAGGGCAGAAGGGCCCAAAAAAGCCAACCATCGGCACTGGTGGAGTTGGTCCCCGTCCACGTCAGCTCCTCGTGCAATCAGCGTCCTCGCCCTCGCATTTCTTCTTGACCCTAAGGGTCATGGTGTGACAGGGTCAGAAGGGGTTCAGAAAGGAGCTAAAAGAGGGTGATGAAATTCCCCCACCGCACCCCCCCCCAATAATGATCGGAGTTGAATTATTTGGTCCCTGGAGAGAAGTTGAGGCTGGATGGAAGTGCTTTGGAAATTCTGATAATAAGTATCAATGTGAGCCTGAGGCCACAATACGAATACGGCATATTCCGATCATCCATTTCTTCTTTTGGATGTTCTTTTCCCTTTTTTTGCCCCTGGAAAATCAAGCCAAACAATAACTAATCCCGAACAAAGGCTGAGTTGAGTGAGTTCTGGCCCGGCGGGTACCATGGATCCTCTTTGACTTCCCTTTCCCCATGAATGGCTGCCACAATCAGTCCGTCTCGCAACTTTGCGCCCGGTCGCAAAGATAGGCATGTCTTGCTATCCTAAGCTTTCTTGCCCAGCACTGCTAATCTTCACCAAGCAATGCCGGGCATTCCGCAGTTTGAACTGTCATTGCAGCCTGTGATCTTGGCAGAACCCAATCAGCCGATCGGGGGGGGGAACAGTCAGCGCCCCCCCCCCCTGGCGGGTACATCACAAGCACCACTCGGAATGCCATTGGGAGTTTGTCTCTGCTCGGACGCGCCATCATCAGCGCTCTTTGATCAGGATCGTCACCTGCTTTGGGGGTCGAAGCTTGCGATCGCTGCGAAGGGCTGTAAGTGTTTATACTATTCAGAGCGTTTTTCCCATCGCTCTCGATCATCGGTGCCTGGTTCTCCAACACCCAACACAAACTATGGGACCTCGTTCGTCGCTCAATCTTCTGAACCTGAGTTCTTCGCACATATCCCCATGTCTGCAGGATGGCAATGAGCTGTTCTAGACTTCTGCGCCGTAGTTAACTGCGGAAGTACCTGCGTGTGTCAGCCTTGACACTCCGATTCCGGTCCGTCATGTGACAGGATATCAATGTTTGTCTGGTTTGTTAATCTCTCTTTGTGACTATCAACAAGGGTAGTACTCCATTGTCATTGAAGATGCCATCTAGTCAAACAGCACACTGCAGTCATTTATATCATTTCCGATCGACGATAAGCAGTCACAAATATACAAGGTGAAAAGCCGACGGAAAAGAAACTGAGACATTGTCTTACTTCTCATCATCAACAAACCGCCCTCCCCGTCTCCGTCATCGTCTCCACCACATTGAACATCGCAGGATCATGTTCTCGTCAGCAGAATTGGAGATTGATGTTTACCAGCCATTGCTCACTCAGCTCAGTACTGTAAATTTGCAGTATTGACATCTAATTTGATCTTGTAGTGATAAGTGCACTAATTTTCTTGTCTATCAAGTAAAAAATCCGTAAGATCTCATTAACTATATATGGTGCACAGAAGACAAGACTAATTGCCAGTGCTTTAGGTCACACTTTTTGTTGCCTTTGTCACCTTCAAGTTGGTAAACTTGTAATACTTATATCGATAGTATGGAATGGGCAGTGCTGCCTCACGTAACTAAATTACTCTACGAAACTAAAATATATACTACTAACTATTACTAGCATCATCTCCCACCGCACAAAGTAGTACTAATAGTAGACGGTTTCACCAGGTCTAATAGTGAATCCTGAATATTATTACATGCTCAATGTTGTGGCATAGCGAAGAGCTTACTTGTAGACTATCGACTAGAATCGCCACTGGAACAGGTATCTCGTGTGGTCTTCTCTATTTGTCTCTGCCCCTGCCATATATTCTGCAATTATTCACAGCGTTGCTTCAACCTCATCCACAATGGTCACCTTAATGCTCCCGTTTCTGGTATCCGCACACATATTCAAGGCATCTACGGCCTTCTCTAGGGGAAAAACGTGCGACACCAATTTCTTCAGGTCCAGTATGCCCCCACTGAGACACGCTATAGCAGGCGGCCAGGTATCGCGGTATCGGTTGATGAACCGCAAATCGATCTGTCTTGTTTAGTGGTCTTATTTTCAAGCTTAACACGAGAAAGGCTTACCTCTGCCAGGGAAATATGCATAAATGGCAGGTTATTCATGACTGCCTTTCCCACGCCAATGACGACCACCGTACCACCCCGACGAGCGGTAAATGCTGCAGTACACACACTGTTCTCAACACCAGTACACTCTAATACAGTTTCTGGGGCGTTGTACTCGTCCGGACCAAAAATCGCTCGGATTGCCTTAGCGTTGCCTTCTGCATCTAGTGCTGGATTAACCTGGTATGTGTTGCACCAAGGCGCAAATTCCTTTGCAAAGGCGAGTCGCTTTGGCTCAATATCTGTGATGACAATGGGGTGGGCCCCAGATGCCCGAGCAGCTGCGAGGGCGATCAGTCCAATAGGCCCAGCACCACATACGACTACACCACGACCTAAATGAAGACGCGCGACCTCAATTCCGCGCATAACGACCGAAAGTGGCTCGAGGAGGGCCCCTTCAAGATAGGATATATTGTCTGGAAGCCTGTAAAGAAATTTTAGCATACTTAGCCCAAACCAATAGAAACCAAAACGCACTTATGTAACCATTTGGCCGGATGGACCTTGTAACGTTGGATGGTACCCGCATAAGGATATACTCCCGCAAATTGGACGTCTTCGCAAAGGTTATAGCGACCGTCATCACAGAGGAAGCACTGTTCGCAAGGAACCCCAGGTTCGACGGCGACTCTGTCACCTGTGCCTCCCGATAAGTTATCCATTGCAGACATGATGCATAGCGTGACTAACCAGGCTGGAGATGGGTCACTCCATCTCCACACTTTAGCACCACCCCCGCTGCTTCATGGCCAATTATGCAATCTCCTTCGAAGACTAGCTCTCCAATGCGACCGGTTTTCCAGAAATGAATATCGGACCTGAGCACGTTAGCGAAGAGTGTACACATGTAGATATAGTCAATATCCGTGCATACCCACAGACGCCAGTGGCTTTGATTTGCAGTAGGACCTCACCTCGCTGTGGCGCATACACCGGGGCGGGGACAAATTTGAGATTGTGATCTGCTGTGATCTGGAGAGAGGGATTAGGGAATGGAGGCGACAATGGCACCTGCTCCGTCGGCGATGACTTTGAGGTAGACGTTGGAGCTGGGCTCGATAGAAGGATAGAAGGGGCCATGATGTTGGATGGTGTGTGATCTGAACGTTGGAGTCAGAGAAGACGCCTGGGGTGCGCCTGGTTTAAGCTGAAAACATCTTGGGCGTCCCTAGGTTAGCTGGGAGTGATACAATTGCTGAATTCGAGCAATAGGATGCAGCGGAAGTAAGCTACCTTTGCCTGGGCATCATGGAGATGGGCAACTGGAGGCACGGATGACCCAGCGTGGATCTAGTCCAGGTCATATCTTCCCCGCATGGAATTTCTGGGGTCGGGTCCAGTACTTAACCTATTGGGTATTCCACATCCGCCTTCCCCGATCTGGTGGTTGGCGCCTCCAATTACCCGATTGGGAAATGGGCTTAATGCTGCCGGATGAGGTTATTCGGATCCAAGTCTTCATGCTCAGTCCACCTTCACTCTGCAGAACTGGGCTTGTTCTGTTCCCACCTTTTCTCTGCTCTGGGCACCGTGCCTGTTATAAATTTGACCCATGTCCCCTCTTGCCCGGCGCCATGTATCGCGCTGAGAATCATTCCTGCAACTATGGCTGTTGGTCCTATTCCGCAAAGTAACGGCGCATCAGCCTTGCCGCTGGTGCGCCAGCTGTCTAAAGATCACGACCATGTCTTGAAGTCATTCCGTCTTCTGATTTCCGACCTGTGTCAGCAGTTCGGCGGAGGCCACCCGGGGTATGAGTCCACCGATAATGAGCCCAGCAGAACAAAGGGTGTTGACTGACTTGACCAGTGGAGCTATTGGCATGGCGGCCATAGGAGTCGCCCTATGGCGATATGTTATGCGATATGCACCACACACCCCAGACTACTTCAACCGCGATCGCTTCATCCTTTCCAACGGCCATACCTGCCTTTTCCAGTATGCCTTTTTACATCTCACTGGCTACAAAGCCATGACTTTCGAGCAGCTCAAGTCCTATCACTCCGACCGCGTCGACGCATTATGTCCGGGTCACCCGGAAATCGAACACGAGGGCATCGAAGTCACCACAGGCCCCTTAGGTCAGGGCATCGCCAATGCTGTTGGTCTTGCCATGGCCACGAAGAATCTGGCGGCCAACTTCAACCGTCCAGGGTATGATGTCGTATCAAACCACACCTGGTGTATGATAGGAGATGCATGTCTGCAAGAAGGAGTCGGACTCGAGGCAATCTCCTTCGCGGGCCATCTCAAACTCAACAACCTGACAGTCATCTACGATAACAACCAGATAACCTGCGATGGTTCAGTCGATCTGACCAACACAGAGGATATCAACGCTAAGATGCGTGCCTGTGGTTGGGACGTCATTGATGTGGAAGACGGTTGCTATGATATCGAGGGGATTGTCCAAGCCTTGGAGGAGGCTCGCGCCTCCCCAGAAAAGCCTACTTTCATTAACGTCCGGACCGTCATTGGTCTAGGCAGTAAGGTGGAAGGCATGGCTGCTGCTCATGGTGCGGCATTTGGTGCTCCAGACGTAGCAGAGATGAAGAAGAAGTATGGCTTTAACCCTGACGAGCACTTCGTCATCAGTGATACAGTCCGAGAGTTCTTCCAGGAGGTCCCCGCTCAAGGCGAAGCTCTTGTTCAGCAGTGGAACTCGTTAGTGAAGCAATATAGCGCAGAACATCCTGAGCTTGGGGAGGAGTTCCAGAGACGCATTCACGGAGAGCTGCCTTCGAACTGGAAGGACCTTATACCTTCCAGCTTCCCTGACAAGCCAACAGCTACGAGGGCCTCATCCGGCCTAGTCTTCAACCCTCTGGCTAAAGATATTAAGTCTTTCATGGTCGGAACGGCTGACCTGAGCCCGTCCGTGAACATGATCTGGCCAGGCAAGGTTGATTTCCAGCACGTAAGTTCATTCTTGCTGTTTCTCTTAGACCATTTAGTGGCACCATACTCACTGGACACAGCCTGATCTACGTACTACTTGCAATATCAACGGTAACTATTCCGGCCGATATATCCACTTCGGAGTGCGTGAACATGCCATGTGTGCCATCTCGAACGGGCTGGCAGCGTTCGCTCCAAACACATTCATCCCTATCACTTCTTCCTTTTTCATGTTCTATCTTTATGCTGCTCCTGCCGTGCGCATGGGAGCTCTTCAGCACCTTCAGGTTATCCACGCTGCTACCCACGACTCCATTGGCATGGGAGAAGATGGTCCGACACACCAGCCGATAGAGCTGGCAGCGCTCTACCGTGCTATGCCAAACCTGCTGTATATTCGACCGGGAGATAGTGAGGAGACGGCAGGAGCCTGGCTTGCAGCCCTGGAGGCCAAGAAGTCATCCAGCATTATCTCCACCTCCCGTCACGCTCTGCCTCAGTTGAAGCAAACACGCCGGGAGGGAGTGGCTCATGGCGCCTACGTGCTGGAAGAGGCTGATGCTGCCGCAGTGACGCTCATTGGCGTCGGCGCAGAGCTCTCATTTGCGCTTGATGTAGCTCAGCAGCTGAAGGAGACTAAAGGGATTGCGGTACGCGTCGTCAGTTTTCCATGCCAGCGACTGTTCGAGCAGCAGGCCCTCGACTACAAGCGCACGGTCCTGCGACGCCATCAAGGCATCCCGGCGGTGGTAATCGAGCCATATGCGCCGAACGGCTGGGAGCGGTATGCCGATGCAGGCATCAACATCCGCCGATTCGGCCACAGTTTGCCGGGCAAGGCTGCATACAAGTTCTTCGGCTACGAGACTGGAGTGATGGCGGCCAAGGTGGGCGATTATCTGGACCGACTAGAGAAGGGTGAGTGGCAGCGTGGAGAATTTGTGGATCTGTAGGCTAGTGATACTTTCGATATCATTACCATTCAATGAATAAAATTAGACTTAAGACAATTTACCAATGAATAAGTCCAACTCAGTAGCAACTGGAAGATGACCGGAGAAGAGATGTGGGAATCGACTAGAGGGAAGATCCACCCAGACGCGCCGAACTCATATTGGGGAATCGGAAGCGCCATCCCTCGCTGCTTTAGTCTCCCCACTTCCCCTCCCTTCTTCCCAACTCAATTCCCCTCCACGTTGTTATCTAGAGACCCTTCGGATCTTATCTCTAGAGGATCCAGACTATTGCTAACCCTGGAATCTTCTCACAATGGCTTCCGCTGATGCCGCAATAAATGAATCACCACTCACCGCTCCCAAGACGCTAGATAGCTTTTTTTTCTTCGCGTATCACACGCACTCAAACTCAGTCCCTACGATGCTTACACACTACTCCATTAGTTGGGAACAAGGAAGTTCAAGCAAGTGTGTATTGCTAGGCCCGGACGGGATAGGTCTTTCCCCTCAACGAGACCTGACTTGCAAGCTAAATAGCTGAAAATACTAAAACATGAAAGAACAGGACAGGATAGGATAAGACAGAACAAGTCACAAGAAGCCAGAAGTCTGCTTCACTAATAACAAAAAAGATGAGACAATCAACACCAACAACCCGAAGATAACCAAGATGAAGATAAAGAAACGAGCAAATCTCAAGGGTATATCAACCTCTCAGGTCAAGCAACGCTATTATAACATGAAATCATCTAGGCGCTGCTCCGGGGCGATTACACAGACTCCCCTTACGGGAGATAGGCACGGAGCTGAGCGGGTGCCGCTGGCATGTGCGTTATAGAACCTCTCATTTGATTCATCAGCTGGCTCGTTGCTTTCGGGGATCGCTTCGGTATTGTCTTGCGGGAGCTCAACTGTACTCTCGCCGTTCATATTATTTGCGTGCTCGATGCTGCGCTCGCCATTCATTGCGGGGTCACCGCTGGCATCGCCGTTCATTATAAGTGCGGGCTCGCCGCTGGTCGCACCGTTCATCATATGGGTGAGATCAACGCTACCCTGGCCGTTCATCTCATGTACGGGCTCGTCGTGACCGCCGTTCATTTCATGGGTCGGCTCTACTATGCCCTCAATGGCTTCTTGTGTGGGCCTTTGGACTGGTTGAGGGGCTTCGGAGGAATATATGCCAATGGGTGCACTCCTTCTTCCTTTCGCCATCTCGAACCGGAGAGTGCGTTGCTGCAGGTTGAATACCGATTCTTGACCATTTTTCATTTGAAAGACTTGATTCGCAACCTCCGGTGTCTACGCTTCATTAGCTATTGCTATTGAGGTATGAAGCATGGCGCGTTACCTCGAATTGCACAAAGGCGGTTCTCAAACCAGAATTAGGGTTCGTCTTCACTTTGACATAACAACGTCCGTATTCACCAAGCATACTCTTGAGCTCGAACTCCATCTGAGGTGGATCAAGAGCACTTGGTAGACTGCAGGGTGTTAGTTCTTGTCCAATCCACTATTGAGTTTGGAAGGGGGTATAGCTCTTACTTTCCAACAAAAAGGCGAGCTTCAAGAGGAAGGAGATCTTGAGCGTTGTCGTCTGTGACTTTTATTCCTCCGACGATAAGAATATCATTTTCGATGTCAGAACCACTTGATCCCGCCTGGGCTTGAACTGAACCATCTGGGAACGGCTGCGGAGGGCTATTGGTCACGGTGGGAACCAACTGCCGGAGCATCTGGTACAAGGGGGTGTCTCGACGTACTGGGAATCCTGGATGGGTCATACGTGAAAATCGGCGGTTAGGAGGAATAGACGGGTGGTTATCGGCAGGCATAATATACTGTTGTTCCTGGACGCCATCAGACATCTCCGAGATGAAAGGATCCCCATCAGGTATGTCGTTTTCCGTAATGATCACGTTCCATTGAGGTTCCTTTGGGAACTCAGGCAAATGCCTGCTCATCTCAGGGTCACACCAAGGAGGCATATCCATAAACAGCCAAAGAGGCGTTTGCCATCCTTTAAGTTGCATACGAGCCCCGGTAAAGAAAACCCATTTCATGGTACTATGAAGGAAAGAAGGACCAAAAGGTTTCTTTTCAGGATATGGAATAACATTGGGGTACTGTTGGCAGAAATCCATGTTGACTGCTGGAGGGGAAGGATGCATTTCTCAAATCAAAAGCCGTGAGTAACTTATCTCCGTAGCGATCAAGCAAAGCCAAGCTAAGCAACAGACGCTAACAAGCACGAATCAGATATTATCCTCCTAAAGGAGAACTTTATCAAAAGCGTACTACAACGACGAGCAGTGTGAAAAGATGAGATTGATAAGAGAAGCTGTGGATACTCTGTGAAACGATAGCGAGTAGCCAAAGCGTGACTGTTGTGAGGATGGGAGAAGTATGAGAGGCAAAGAACAAGCGAGCCGGCAAGGCTCACATACTAACCGTCGAACTCTATGCCTTCACGATGAGGTATGAGAACCGAGCGCCGCAGCAATGACTACAACTATGACCACGACAAGGCTTCAACTACGGTCCGGACTCTGTTCCTCTTATTCCTCGAGGGATCTAGTTACTCCTCGCCGCTTTCTGGCCTGAAATGACATCTAAGGGATGAAGGGCATGGGATGTCAGAACAGGGCTGTGCATTCGCTCCAGAGCCATCTGCGGTCATCCGAAGACGCCGATATTTGTCAGGAGAACTACAAGTATAGGTGCGAATAGTTGGGTCCGTCCTTTTGTCCGGGGAAAATCGGGGGTTTGTTGGGGAAAGTCGGGCGTGGTTCCTTGGGTGCGAGGACGAACTATACAACTATACGGCTCTAGGTTTGGTATCCTGTCCGATACAATACATTCGGTGCGGAAACTTCAGCCTGTAGGTATCGAGTGAGCGTCATGACATGGTTTGTGGAGCTCTGACCTTGATATGGAGGTCTGTTGTTGAGCTTGGGCCTGAGGGAGGTCGAGATGGCCGAAAGTAGAAATTTCGACATATGAACTAAGGGGGCTGTGTGGGATAAGTATAGAATGGCTGCTTCGAGAAATTACTTATGGTATTGTAGTTATACCGGGTTGTATTAACTATACAAAACGAGGAAAGAAGCAGGTCATGATTATGTCGTCACCAAGGCAGGAAGTATGCAAACAGGCAAGGTATATACTCAGACAGTGAACGAGGGGGTATCGAATAAGCTTATCTCCCAGGAACATCATCATGAAACAAATCGTCACTTCACTTTGCAGGCATCCCCATCAGCTCTCCCAGCTCGTCGCTGGTGAGTGTACTCCGGCGTCGATCCCGGTGTCCTTTGCTGGATCCCTTGAGAGCACGCCCACGCTTACGACTCTCGCTCTCTTTGCGAGCCTGTTCTGCCTCCCGGGCCTCGCTTTCGGCAGCAGCTAGCTTCTGGGGCACGCTCAGGCGAGCTTGGTGGTTTGATGCTTGAATAGCAGCTGCCCGGCGAGACTCTTTGGGCTGGGGACTTTGAGCGCTGCTTCCCTGGCGGGAGAGCCCCTTCGATTCAGCCTTCCTTCTTGATGGTCTACGTGTTACCGCTTCCGAACGGTGTGCTTTTACTTGTAGCGTCTCGTCGTCCGCGCTCGGTTCGCAAGGTGAGTCTTGTAGACCCGCAGTAAATGAGACCTTCCGTGGCGAGCGTCCAGTCATGATGTTGTCACTCTTTTCTTTCAAGGCTTTACTGGCTCTCCTGGATCTCGTTTCTCGCGTCGACTGGCGAGTTCTCCTGGGGGACTCTGCAGGCCGACTAGGCTCGGTGGTAACCTTCGCAGCGGTTTGTTTCTCTCCCTCCTCTTCTGCCTCTTGGTCTTCGAAGATGGGTGACTGGATGGTCGTGTCTCGCCCCACGTCTTGAGATAGTGCTTGCGTAATGTCTAGGCGTAGGTCTAAGCCTTGTCGGAGCTCTTCCGCTTGAATCGAATGGCCTCCATCCGCGATCCGTTTATGCCAGCCATCCATCATTGTAACGGCCTGGCTCCACCGACTTTCCATTTTCTCCCAGCCATCGCGAAGTCGTTTAATTTCTTCGTCCCGCATTTCTACTTCCTCGAGAGGTACGAACGATGGGTTCGTGAGCAGTGTTCGTAGATGCTCGAGGACATGGTCCATTTGTGCTGATAGCTCGTCACAAGAGGTAGGTAGCGCCGTTACCGAGCCTTGCAGGGACCGTCCACCCCCGACGCTTGCCATCCCGGTCGCGGACTTATCTTCATCTTCGGCTTGTGATAGACCCTGGAGATCCTTCAGAGTTTCGACTGTGTTCCGTGCCAATGATATTAGCGTATCATTTTCGTCGCTGAGGTTTTGACATAGTTCAGTGAGGAAGTCGTTCGTTTCCTGCTTGAGGCTGTATCCAGGATCGTTGATGCCCTCACCACCGGCCGCCAGTCTAGATCGGGACGATTGACTGGCTGCTGGGTTGATATTGATAGTGGTCATCGACAACCCTTCCCGCTTTCCGCGCTGGCGTTCAGCCAAGTGCGATTTCAGTTTTTGCATTTCCAGGTCGCGTTTGCGGATGTCGTTGGCGCATTGAGCTCGAACTTGCTGAATGGTCGTCTTCATGCGCTGCACTTGCTCTTTCAGTCCTCGGATTGTCGAATCGGCACTAGAAGCGTTCGCCTTCAATGCTCGTTCCTGCGCTTCTGCGAGAGCCAGGGAACGGGTTAGCTCGGAGGCCTTCGTTTTGACTTTCTCCTACAGCCAAGTCGTTAGCCTTCTCTGCGGTCGCAAAGTATACATTTGATGCCTATCGTACCAACTCTGCTGTTTTTTGCGATTCCTCCGCGCGTAGGGTGCGGATTGTGGTCGCTAGATTCTCTCGGTGTTCGGCTTCACGCTGTTGTGGCTGTTAGCCAGTGCAACAATTTCCCTGGACATTGCGACTCCGTACATCTCTGCGCAGAACCAAATCGTTGACCAAATTTATGATCCTCCCCATTGTGGCCGCCGTGCCTCCCTCCTCATCTTCAGGGTTGGCGAAATCAATGGGTTGGCCGCTCTTCAGCAGCCCCCTGGCCAGCAAGACATTATTGATGTAAGTAGATGCTGCCTGCAGATTCTGTGGCTCCATGGCTTGCCTGCAAGCTCTGGTGGCAGCGACCTCTCTGAAGGGAGAGGAGTTGCCGATTGATGTCGAGGGGTGTTGGTTGCGATAATGCGTCGGGGACCGCCAGACTGTTATTATTATTTTTCGACAGCCGCGGGATTCCTAAACGGGAAGAACATAAACAGCAGGCGCACTCCGGTGACCGCCACGCCCCACTTCCGCTGTATGCTTATGTCATGCACCTGCCCACATCTGATCTGTAAAGGGAAGTAAATCACTTTTCTTATCGCACGCGTCGCTCGCGCGTCCTCTTGCCTCTTCTCAACTTCATCCTCCCAATTGGCATCATGGCGCGCGTAGTCCGTGGCGAGGGAGACTCTCTGCAACGGAGAGGACAGCTGCTCTTCAGGCAGGGCAACTATTCAGACGCTCTGGCCGCCTTTACAGAGGTGCGTTCGCGCGGTCCACCGCGTCCGATAAGGAAAAGGCTACTAAGGCAATTGGCCCACAGGCTCTCTCTTGTAAAGGCGCCGATGTGATGAGCATCCTGGACAACCGGGCCGCAACGTACATCAAGCTCACTCAGTATGATCGCGCTCTCAATGATTCGCGACAGATGATCCGCAGAGATACCAAAGATGGACGGGTAGCTTGCAGCCTGTGCGATGGTCGATTCTGTTCACTGTAGGCTAATTGAGCGTTAGGGCGTTTTGCGATATGGTCAGACCTTGCTTCTGACTGGGGATCGTGCAAAGGCCCTCAAAGCTTATGGCTATGGCTTGAAGACTCTGTCTGAAGATCATCCCCGTCGTAAGGTAAGCTGGTTTCAGCTGAATTTGCAGCAAGATGCGCTTTTGGACGCTGACCGGCTCAGATGATACTTCAAATGTATTGCAAGGTGAAAGAGAAGGCATCAGTGAAACGACTAGATCCCTTTGATACTCTACCTCTCGAGTTGGCCATGATGGTGCTGCAGTATTTCAATTTTAGGGAGCTGGCGTAAGTGAGCCTGTACAAAGAGGTCATATAAACAAGCTGACGAATATGCTCCTAGGGTTCTCCTGCGAGTTTCGAAGGGATGGCAGCGAGTGCTCTCACAACCAGATCTTTGGATGCAATTGGATTTCACCGAGGCCCGACGCAAGGTCCATTGGCGCTCCTTTCGGGCATTTGTCCAACGATCGCGTGCCTTGCTAACTCATGCTGTCATGATCAACATATCCACCCCTTTTCAAGAAAGAGTGCTAGAAGCCTTAAGTAGATGTCCAAAATTGGAACACTTGGAGATCAGGGACCCTATCACACAACCTAATGGGCTTTGCGACGTGTTCAGGAGCTCAACACAGTTGAAATCTCTGGTTATCGCGAAACAGACACCGGTGGCTCAAGAAAACATCGCGAAGTTTCTATCAAGCTTACCCCAACTCGAACGGTTAGAGATACATAACGCCCAGCCGTCGCCACAATCCAAAGTACATTGGCCTTCACATCTGCCGAATATGAAGAGTATCACCTTGCTCACGGAAGCGTCAATTCCGCCACCAGGTCGTGTTCCTGCTCTATACATTCCTCCTTCTACTGTAAGTTGGCTGGTCTTATGAGCTTTAGCTGGGTGCGTGCTGATTCTGGTGCTGACAGCTATTTCAGGAGTCAATGTCTTGCTCAATGCCCAACCTTGAAGAACTACGGCTTGACTCGTATCCCAAAGTCTGGGCGCCATACTATCTTTCATTTGACCCTGTTCAATACCCCAGGCTACGTAAACTAGATCTGAAAGGTGTATTCATAGGCACTTTCAGCTTACCACCGAGTCTCGAATACCTTTCCATTCATGCAGGTGCCGCTCCACCTGGGGAGGAATTCCCCTTTCCTCCCGAGCAACCCTTACACCTTCCAAATCTCCACACTCTTATGCTTCGCGACCTAATTTGGGTCACCTACCGCACGCTCCATCAGTTCATATTTGATTCCAAGGCTGTATTACGGAACCTTGTGGTTGACCGCTGTCCACAACTCGACTCTGAGAAGCTCAGTCTTGTTCTGGCGAAGAATTCGGTCAACTTGACTGAGCTCGGAGTTCCTCAGCTTCCAGGCATCAATGACTCTACCGTGAAGGCCTTGGTGGAAGGTTTGTCAAACCTCACTGCTCTAGATGTCTCCAACACCGATGTCACAGGCCGTCTGCTCAAAATGCTTGCTGACGCACATTCCTCGGATGTCGACTTTCCACGTGTTGAGTATGTATACATCAAAAATTGTGACAATGTCCCATACGAGGCAATAACCTACGCTCAGTCACATGGTGTCAGTGTCATTCGGTGATTAGAAGCATCAGTACAAACGCCCCTGAAGCATGCTGGCATGCATAGGTATGCGTTTTTTATTTGCATTCGGCGCCATATCGCATGTTGGGCTATAGTTCTACCATGTTTGCATACGTGGTATGGCTGTTCTGCCCCCCCCCCCCCCCCCCCCCCCCGCGAAGTCCATTCTGGTCTAGAATACCCGCCAATATTTCACAAACGATAAGTCTTGCTGCATAATTTATGCGACAGTGCTCTTCATCAAAATACGTTTTGCTGGGGCGTTCCTGATAACGCGGGTCGATTCACAACATGACCAGGTCATGATACACGAGGGACATTTTAACAAACCTCCGTTGCTCCCCATTATTCAGCACACTGCTGTGAGGGAGATGGCTGCAGGCACGCCACAGGTCTGCAAGGGAAACAGACAGTTCAATCTAAATATTACGTCTTTCCAGGGCTCTAATCAGTCCTGTCAGGTCTACATTTCGGGCAATATCATCAATTTCCCACTTAGGACTATTAGCGCCCAGAACTGAAAGAGTTCCAGATAATGTACACTGTATCCTTGGATATTTATTTCCGATCTACTTTAGTAATAACATTATGAATCCCCTCGCCTCGGGTAGGCGATTAATACGGTCTTTGGATAGCGATCGCCGTTGGAGACGGACTTCAAGTCCGCTCCTCTTAGCCTCGACAACATCATATATAACGTCTGCCACCTCCACAATTAGCGGGCGACATTGTTTCAAATATTCTTCCATCTATTACTCATCTATACTACCTATATTGTCACAAGAATCATCTTCGAGTCGTGCAATGGCCACCATCTCCGCAATCCGGGCCTCCAACTCCCGAATCACATCAGAGACTGTACCTCGCACGGCAGTCTTCACCGGAGCTACAGATGGCATTGGAAAGGCGACACTTACTCGCCTAATTTCTACGAATCTGCCAGTCCGGGTGTATGTCATTGGCAGGAACGGCAAAAAGCATCAATCGTTTCTTGATGAGCTTCGACAATCCAACAGACAGGCACAGATCACCTGGTTGGAAGGTCAATTGTCTCTTCTAGCAGATACCAAAAAGCTGTGCGATGAGATTAGGAGACGCGAGACGAGTCTTGACTGCTTGTACCTGAGCGCTGGCTTTATCTCCTCGGGAGAGCGCATTGGTACGCCTCTTCTGATCACCATTGACCATGGTTATCAGCTCACAAAACATGATTATCAGAAACATCCGAAGGGAAAAGCCTCTCACTAGCACTCACCTACTACAGCCGAATATTGCTGATGACTGAACTTCTCCCCTTACTCAATTCATCGCCCAATAGCCCACGCATCGTGAGTATCCTCAATGCTGGTTATGAATCATCTTCCATCTACCTCGACGACATCGATCTCGAGAAACCAGGTCACTTCGGTCTGGGCCCTCTCACAAAATCGATGTCCACCTACACTACATTGTCCATGTCAAGATTGGCTCAGGAAAACCCTCATGTGGTATTCATCCATCATTATCCTGGTGGAGTCAGTACAGATGCCTTTAAGAAGGCCTGGGGTGGAAAGTGGTATTGGCCACTGTTTAAAGCTGCGTTGTCTGCGTTCGGAACGTCTCCTGAAGATGCTGCGGAGAAGGTGTTGTATTTGATCACTAGTGCTAAATATGGTGGCAGAGGGGTTCCGCTTGGTGAGGGACAGAAGGCCGGTATGACTTTGACAAAGTCTGTTCAGGGTGGTGATCTGTTCGCTATTGACGATAAGATGAAGGAGCTGTTCCAGGGGAAGGTGATGTTGGAATTGCAGGCCATGAATGCAGGTGATATTGTTTGGCGCAGGACGGAGGAGACACTTGCGCCGTATTCTTCGTGATGGTGAGATGTCGGCTTATTGCAAATTAGTTGTATGAAATAACTAGTACTACATGGATCAAACGTTAAAGATTAGCAAGTCATCTGGATGAAGTATGGCACTCAATGTAAGCCGAACGGACTTCGGCCAGTCAAAGTCCGGCTTACCAGGACGAAGTCCGGTTCAGCCGACGGCCAAAGACCGTTTCCGTCTCAACCACTGCACACCTACACACATGATTTTAAATTCAATTAGTTCACTGCTATTATGGAGAGAAGAGGCCCAACTCCAGGCTCTGGCTCATATGGCAAGGCTTGCAGACAATGTTCCAAAGCCAAGTGTCGGTGCGTAGCTCGACCCGACGGTGCCGGCTGCGAAAGGTAAGCGTCCAAGTATGAGCATTGACTTGATTGATCTGATCGCCACTCAGATGCCTGCGTCTCAAGAAACAATGTCAGCCATCAGAATCAACTCGTAGGAAACCTCATCGGAATCCCGAGTCTGGCACACAGATAGCGAAGCTTGAGGGGAGGATTGATAGTCTCACGGCAATGCTTCAGTCTGTGGCGCATGCCACTGGAGTGTCCAGCAACCTGCAGACTAGTTCAAATTCTAGTACAAGCGAAGATATCAGCAACTTAGCTCTTTCTGGCAGTATTGCTGGCAGCGTATTTGTGCCACCACCATCGACCACCGCGCCATCACAGTCAACTACGACTCCGTCTCCTAGCAATGGCTCGAGCCAGCCATCTGTACCTCTGCCTCCTCTATATGAGTTGAACCTAGACCAGGCAGCCTGGTATCTCAATCGCTTTACGACGAACATGCTCCCAAGCTTTCCTTTTATCTGTCTGCCACCCAACATCACTACGCACCAGTTGCATCAAGATAGGCCATTTCTCCTCGAGGCCATCATTGCGGTAGCTACGCCCACAACCCAAGAGAAGCTGGCTCGCGCAGATAGATTGAAGTCTGGCTTAACCAAGTCAGCTATGCTAGAGAACCAGTCTAGCATTGACATGTTGCTAAGCATCCTGACTTACATTGCCTGGAGTACGGATCCGTTTGTTAAACGCGCGAGTAACCTGTCTCGCATGATCATGCTGGCTATGTCTATGATCTATGATCTCCAACTGGACAAGAAATCACTGCCGCCGCCAGAGGTGCCCATAATAGCGAAGATGGCACCCGGGCTGGGTAATCCGGAGCAAAGTGCGACTGACAATTCTCTACAACAGATCCTAGAGCAGCATCGAGCGGTCCTAGCTTGCTTTGTTCTAAGCTCGATGTACATTAATCCTCAACCTCTGTTTGAACTCAAGAGTGCCTATCCTGACATGACTTTTCCAGCATTTCATCCACCTTCAGACGCACAGTCCCCCTACCCTGGACCCCCCAGATGGAACAAGCCCTAAATCTAATCGACACAAACAAAGAACACCCATCCGACGAGTACTTCACGATCCAAATCCGCCTACAAATACTCGCCCAAAAAGCCCTATGCCTGCGTGATCCAGACGAGACAAGTCACTCTACCACCTCCACCACAACACCCCCAGCAATAACCATGTACCTCAAAATACTACACAACCAACTAACCGACCTCCAATCCTCAATCCGACCACATCTCCCCCACCGCGGTAAGCCACCAACCCAACCCATCCCTCCCTCCCTCCCAAATCCCTACTAACCACCAATCTTCTCCCATTACAGAGCTCCTCCACCTCCAAACACACTATACCTCCCTCCTCCTACACGAAACCCCCCGCCTCACTAGCTCCAGCACCCCTCTCCTTTCCTCCACCACAACCACAACAATACCCCCCTCCCCAATAACCACCCTCATCCACTCCCTCCAAGCAATCAAAGCCTGGCTCTCAACCTTCCAAGCCCTCCCCGCACCAATCATCACCGGGTTCCCCTTCTTCCTGTGGTTCCAGCTCGTCCGATGCATCGTGCTCCTGAAACATCTCTCCACGTTCGACGATCCGGCATGGGACCGCGACGCCGTGCGACAGGAGGTGGATATGCTGGAGTTGCTGGAGTGGATGGGGGAGAAGGCGGAGATGGCTAGTATTGAGGCTGGGGAGACGTCAGATGATGATTTGTTTCGAAGGGTGGGGAGGATGTTGAGATTGGCGAGGGAGTGGGTGGTTAGGAAGGTGAGGGGGGAGGCAGATGTGGGGATTTCTGGGGATGGGAGTACTGATGGGAATCGGGTGATGTCTGGAGATGAAGATGGGTCTGGGGGAAGTGGTGAAGGTAGTAGTAGTGGTGGTGGTGATGGTAGTGGTATGACGGGTATGGATCTGGATATGACGGATATGGCGTGGATGCATGCTCTGGAATCGGGGGATGGAGGTTGGCTTGAGGAGGTGCTGGGATGGTCGCCTTTGAATTTCTAGGTGCGGGTCTACTTTAGATTTTGACAGATACCGTGTGGTAGTCCCTGCATTTATCTTGACACGAAGACGACCTGTTGATTGCTCAACATCTACACTGACTCTATCATCTATAATTGACTATACATCCCACCACCCCTCCAAGTAAGTCTTCAGATCAATAGTATCATGGCGTTTCAGATGCGGCGTAAGATCTGCATCCGGCAGCGTCTCTCTCGTCGTCCATCCATTCCCCAGAAAAGCGAATCTATTCCCACTCGGATTGGTATACGAATAGTCCCAATCTTCCCATCTAGGATCTCGTCTCAAGTAATTCAACGCTGCCGCACTACCAGGGAACTGACCATGGACTTTGCCACCAGGCCGACCACCATTATACCATGAGCTACAGTTCTTCTGACCCGGGGTAGAGTCGTCATTAGCTGTCCAGACCGTGCGTGGGTAAAATTTGTCGCAATATTCGACAAAGTCATCGGTTGCTTGCTTGGATGGCTCCATGGCTTTGATACCTTGGCTGCGGATCTTTCGCAGGAGCTTGGCTATGTAGGTGACTTGATTCTCCAGAGCATTGGGCACGCTGCCTGAGGGGCCGGTGGAGTGGGGACCGCCAAGCCAAAGTAGATTGGGGAAGCCTGGGGTAGCTACTCCAAGGTAGTTGTAGGGGAAGCCGTAGAGACCGTCGTGTTTCCAGGCCTTTTTGAGATCGATCCCGTTGGAGACGATGGAGAAGGGTGGGGCGTGGTCGACGTTGGCCCCAGTGGAGCAGATAACGATGTCGACGGGCCTTTCGATGCCATCTGTGGTGACGATACCTGTTGAGGTGAATCGCTGAATTGGCGTTTGAATGTAGCTGACGTTGTCTTTGGTCAAGGCTTCGAGGTAGCCTGGGCCGGGAGTGGGACGGCGACAGTTGGGTGGAAAGTCTGGGATAAGCTTGTCAATGAGTTCGGGCTGGTCGCCGACTCTTGACTTCATCAGCTCGGTCCATTTCTCGCGCAGACCGCGGTTCTCCGGGGAGTCCTTAAAGATGGCGCCGAAACGAGAGAAATATCCTGCTTCGACACTCTTGCGGTATGCTAGATAAGTATCGGGGTCGCGAAAGGACTCAAGTTGCTCGGGAGAGAATAAGTTTGCTTCGAGTCGACGCACACCAGATGTGCCGAAGGAGTCAGCTATCCAGGTCCTGTTGCGAGCATAATGGTCCACGTGTTGAGCAATTGGCTGGATCGAGGGCAGGACCTGCAATCCAGACGCCCCATTGCCGATCAACGCGATGCGCTTGCCGTTCAGGTCGACATTGTGATTCCAGTGCGACGAATGGAAAAGCACACCTGTGTACTCATCCCTGCCTGGGTATTCGGGCAGCTTCCACTCATTGAAGTGGCCAATAGCGTTGATCAGCACGTCGAGGTCTTCGTCATATATCTTTTATTAGTTAGCCACTGCGCATAAGTCGCTGAGTAGGAGCAGTGTCATACTCGATTGGAATCCCCCAAGTCTTGCAAGGTCACCCGCCATTTACCCAGTTCAGGAAGCCACACAGCCTTGTCGACTTTCTGTTGAAGTCGGAGGTATTTGTGCACATCATATTTGCGCGCTATAGATTCCCAATACTCGCGAATTTCGGCGCCTTGTGCGAACTCCTCGGACCATTGTGTGTTCGGTTCGAATCCGGACTGATAGACATGCGCGGGAATATCGCATCGTACTCCAGGATAAGTATTTTCGAACCTGTTCATCAGCACCAGCCGCGGCACGCAATAAGTAAGCTCCCTTACCAAGTACCTCCCTGTGTTCAATGTTAGAAATGCATGGTATATGACTCGAATTCGTTACTTACCACACCGGAGTTCTTCTCATAGATCCGTAGGTCCAGACCAGGCAGTTTTGCTGGGAGCAACGCTCCAGCTGTAATTCCTGCCAGACCAGCCCCAATCACACCGACTTTGATCGGACGAAGCTCATCAATTGGATGTTCCTCGATTTCAAAAGCTGGACGAGCTTGGCTACCTGCCTTCTCAGACAAGGCTAACTCATTGATGAGCGACCCAAGAGACACAGTGGGGAGGTGCTTGGGATCTGTCTCAGTGACAGATTCGTGACGTATGATCTCGGGTCCTTCGACTGATGCCATGGCGAAGAAAACTTGTCTGTTCTATGGGCACATATGAGGGTAGCAAATTGGCGAGGTGCAAGGATGTCTTTTATCTTAAGATGGCTGCCGATAGGGAGGGGTTGCGAGATCGGCAAAGCACATCACGCCTGATAAAGTGTGACCCCTCTTCGGAACAGCTGCACGCCATCTGCACCTCCTTTGACCTCACAAAGTAGCCCGGATAAGCCAGTAGCAAGAGTTGAAAAGGTACCGGGATCACACCATTGCGGACTGCAATGATGCGACAAGAGGGGGCTTATCTCTGGTTTAGCAGCACCATTAACTTGGCAAAAATATACCATACCCCAAGATTGCTTCACTGGCAGAAGAAGTAGTGATACATTGAGTATGTATCGAAGCTGCAGGCGGTTCGGTAGTTGCATTGGGCAGATGCAGTTGAATTGCAGGATATTACCGAAAAAGGGAAAGATGGACAGGGATCTTAGGCCTCAGGCAGGACCGCGTGTAGCCGCGGATTGGGACTCATCCTACTCTAGCCGATTCCCAGAATATCATAGCAGTCAATCCATGTCATTGGCAATTGTACTAGCAATAGCACTATACCAGGTCATAGCGACGCGATGCGAGGCTTTCATTAGGCATAGTATCACGTGAACGAGCAGTCACCACTTTTACCACTTCGGGCCGTCATGTGACACAACCCCAATGGACTGGTGGTTGACATCACGTGGGACCATGATACAGCTCAATACAATCCAGCAAATAGGTGCAAATTAGGTTTCTTAGGTTTATTCTTGTTAAATGTTATTATCCGACTGGTAAACTATTTTCTCACAGCCAGCGCACACTAGAATGCTGTGAGTGGTTGATTTGGCAGGCAAGCGGGCCTTGATTGACAGACATCCCCAGCCTTGCCTGGATGCCTCGATGCCTGTAAAACTCGGCATTCACAGCCGACCTCGTGTTCTCCTCGCTTCTCTTTGTCCAACTTCGCCTTGACAACGCCGGACGCTCTTCAGCTATTGTTCTTCGGGATAATCTTACCCCAATCATTCCGTTGCTTTTGCTGTTATGATTCTCTTTTCGTGTGGTTGAACACATTCTCCCTGACAACCAACTCTCTCATTCCGGACTGCTGCGCGCCCGGCATCTTAAGGCTATCACTCTTTAAGCAGATATGGCTCCCGTTGGTCTCCTGACTAAACTCAGGACTCTGATCGCAAAGGACTATGGTAAATTCATAAACTATAAGGTTTTTATATCATTGTCTGACTTATCCCGCAGATGCGCCTGCCATTTCAACACAGACCGCGGCCTTTCTCTCGGTATGCACTCCTGATCATTGGCTCCTACCAACTATTCCCTGCGCTTTGGGTCTTTTTATTGCTCTTTTGGCCAGTATCTGATTGACGTCCTAGGTTTGCCTTACCCTGGTCTATGTGGTTCCTTTCTATGTGAATCCCACGACCCGGCCATCGCCCACCCTGAGTAGAGATGCGCCGTCGGTAATCCGGGCCCGAATTAGAGCAGTGACATTCTCATGCACTATCAGTAGCCTGGTCGTCTTATGGCTACTCGCTGCCAAAGAGAACGCCTCTTTCTCCCGAGCTCTCCACTTCTTGGGATGGTGGCCTGTTGGTCTCGTGGACATTTTCCGCAGCTTGCTCCTCACAGCCATCCTATTCGCCGGTCCACTGTTTGAGCGTGGTATTGCTGAAGGCGAATGGAGAGAGTGGGTTCAGGGAGGCAGAGTTACTGCATCGCTTCGCAGCTGGATTGGATGGAGAAACTATGTAGCAGTAAGTTCATTCTATCACGGCAATGCCTGGTTTTTTGACTAATTGAACGATGCAGGGTCCCATCACCGAGGAGGTCATGTTCCGCTCGGCCATCGTTCCCCTTCATCTCCTTGCCAAAGTTGATCCTGGCCGCATCGTATTTGTGGCTCCTCTCTATTTCGGCATTGCTCACGTACACCATTTCTATGAATTTCGCCTCACCCATCCTGATACATCGGTCGTCGCAGCGTTATTGAGATCAGTCTTTCAGTTCGGCTACACGACGATTTTCGGCTGGTATGCCACCTTTGTCTACCTTCGTACTGGCTCTCTTCTGGCAGTTATCCTCGCCCATACTTTCTGCAACTGGTGCGGATTGCCTCGATTGTGGGGAAGAGTAGAGGCGGGCGTACCAATTGGACCTCCCATGGTTAAAGGAAAAGGATCATCAGACATGGCATACGGTCAACTCAGTCTTGGCTGGACCGTCGCATACTATGTGATCTTGGTCGCGGGAGCTATTGGCTTCTTCCAGGCGCTATGGCCTTTGACAGATTCGCTGAACGCATTAGCCAGCTTTTCTGTTACGGCCAAATGATTACAATGAAGAGAAACAGCATATAGCGGACGGATGATCTGAAGGGTCGCAGCATCGACGTCTTGTCTGTCTTGGGCCAAATGGTTAGCTTTTCGGTTCATGGATTTGTCTGCCATCATAGCGACAAGCATTGTTGCGAGTAGCTTGACCGCATGCAGCATTGTTATGACCATAGTATTCTTAATGTCCAACATCTCAATTTGATCGAAAAGACTTATTATATATGCATCAAAGCAATTTGAACAATTGTTGATCAAGAAACATAATACATGAAAGGATGTGTACTGCTGTGATTCATAAGCGAAACTGAATTCAATGCATACAGTGCTAGGTAGTCCTAGTACTTCATACTACTAGCTGCTGATTAGATGTGGAGAGTGCGATATGGATTACAAACGGTGTTGATTGCAATCATGATGTCCTAGTCCGGTCATGCTCATTATCCATATATATTTTGGCCGGCAGATGAGTACCATCACTAGTTCTAGTATCATCCACAGCGCACCATCGATACTAAATCTTTAGTAACTGATTTCATGATCTGCACACTTGCAACACGCAGGCAGTTTAATTAAATCTGAGCAAGATTAAGAGACTATGTAATGAAGCAATATATTCCCCAACCAGTCACCATTCTCGGATTATGAAGGCGGGACTCGGAAATCTCCGCTATCTCCGACCGCGCCGAATCCTCCGCAGCCTCGGGGTTGCTCTTTTCAGTTTCCACCATCCACTCTAACTGCCATTCCTAACCAAACATCCTTCTCTCTTTTCCTTGTTATATACCTCTCCAAAACCTTCATTTTATCGGTACATAGAATATGGCCGGACGACAAAGAATCATACGGGCAGCATCGCTGCAAAGCCTGGCGCTAATTTCCAGACCCAACCGCTCCGCCGCAACATCAGCTCGCCTCTTCTCATCCACAAGCCTCAGCTCAAACCCTGCGCGCATACCCCTGGATATCCCTCCCCCGTTTCCCGTTACCAAAACATGTCCCGAACCGAGCTGCTCGTGTCCCTCAACCCCGTCCATGCCCGCCCCCATCGACTATGACCAGCCGCTGAACGGAACGATGGCGGCCTACGCACAGCAGCTTCTCATTTGCACCGGACAACGAGACTGGACGAGCCGCATAGAAGAGGATGGTCAGGGCCAGAGCTGGGGTGAGATGATCCGAGGATTGAAGCGCCTGCTGGGGCGCGGGGGAAAATATGCCGACGTAAGCCATACTTCATCATCATGTGGTCGCAACATCTCACTGACAATTGCTACGATAGCCCTTCAACAATATCCTAGTCACCAGCTCCTCCTTCCTCCCCTCATCACAATCATCATCGTCAACCAGCGCAGAAACCTCCCAGACCGCATCCGCCTTCCTCTTCCCCAGCTTTAAATACTTCCCCTCCGTCCCTGTCAATGTCCCCGAATCGGCATCCGCCTCCGCAACAACAGACCTCTCGACCTTCGTCCGCGCGTTCCTCCTCCCCAGCGAGTCGAGACATGGCGGACAGATACGCGAGCAATCCCTGGCAGCTGAGTTCCCAGATGCCGTGGATCTGCAACATTCCCCCGTTGTGCTGATCTGCGGGCACGGTGGTCGCGACATGCGATGTGGTGTCATGGCGCCGGTTCTGGAGACCGAGTTTCAAAGGGTATTGCAGTCTAAGGGGTACACGTCTGCGGGGAGTGATAACAATGTCGTTGACAGCCCCGAGCATGCGCATATCGGGTTGATCAGCCATGTTGGAGGACATAAGTATGCTGGAAACGTAATCGTCTATATCCCCCCCGGAATGAAGGAAGCTGGCTCTTCCTCGCCGCATCCGTTGGCGGGTAAGGGTATTTGGTATGGGCGTATTGAGCCCAAGCATGTGCAGGGAGTGGTGGAGGAGACGATCCTGGGTGGGAAGGTCATTACGGATCACTTCCGGGGGGCCGTTGACCGGGAGAGTGGGGTGTTGAGGTTGTAGACTTGGAGATTTGTTTTGGAGTGGTAGAATGTATTGTATATTAGAAAATAGATCTTTTGTCTATGATAATGCTGAATTAGAAGTGAAGTGTATGAAAGAGCTGAATACTAGAGTCAGAATAATGGAGCGCATGGCGAATTTTACCGATCGAGTGAGGTCTGCAGTATAATTCCATAGGACAACACATCAGCTAAATATTAACATAGTAAGTTAGAGTCGGTCAGACTGATGGGTATATGTCCATTCATAGTATCTCTGATATTGCTTACGTACCAGAAACCCCAACCCCAGGATCATCTCCGCATCGGCTTCCCGGCTGCGGGGAAAGCAAACATCGGGATGCCGTTCTGAAACAGGATAACACACCTATATAGAACAACAACAGCCAGCTAAAGCCATCAACACAGCTGAATAGCGAACAAAACACAAGCTATACATACATATAGAACCAAAATTCTTTTAATTTTTCCCAACCTAACTCCCTACTCAACTCGACACAAATCACTCAATCTTCCCCTTATTTACCACAAATCCCTCCAACGCCGAAATAGCAGCCCACAACCTATTCTCGGCCTCAGGGAAAACCAACGACCGATTCCCATAGAACACCTCATCAGCAACCTCCTCAGGATGCCTAGGAAGACAATGCATGAACCTCCAACCCTCATTGGCCCCACCCCTCTTCGCCAACTCACTCGTAATCTGAAATCCAGCGAAATCCCTCAACCTCTTAGCAGCCTCCTCCTCCTGTCCCATCGACACCCAAGTATCAGTAACCAACACATCAGCCCCCTTAACCGCCTCCTCGGGAACATTCGTCTGCACCAACTTGCCGGGGGACTTAACACCCTCGCCCGCCTTCTCAATAATCTCCAACATCTCCGTAGGGATCTCATAACCCCTGGGTGTAGCAACATTAACATCGACGCCCATTTTCCTGGCACTAATAGCCATATCAAACAGCACGTTATTGGCATCGCCCACCCAAGCAATCTTCAACCCATCCAATCCCAACCCTTCCAACTTCCCACCCTTGTTCTTCCCAGAACCACCGAAATGCTCACTGATCGTCTGGAAATCTGCAATGGCCTGCAACGGATGATACGAATCACAGAGGGCATTGATGACGGGCTTGGTGGAGTGCTTAGCGAGGTCCGCGACGTCAGCGTGCTTGCCCACGCGGGCAACGATACATTCCACCATGGAGGAGACGACCACGGCAGTGTCGTAGAGCGATTCGTTGACTCCGAGCTGGATGTCGTCCTTGCCGAGGAACATGGGGTGGCCGCCCATTTGGACGACGGCGCCTTCGGTGGAAATGCGCGTGCGGGTGCTGCGCTTGCTGAACATCATGGCCACGGTCTTGCCAGAGAGGGCGCCGTGGAGGGATTGAGGGATGGAGCCGGATTTGATGGCCCGCTTGTGGGAGGAGGCATTGCGGACGAGGGTTGCGAATTCGGTCGGGGTTAGGTCGGCTGTTGAGAGCAGGTGGCGCGGTGCGAAGGGCGAGGTTGCCGGCGTTGCGGCGGAGTGGCTGCTCGAGGAGTAGAGCCGGCGCAGGGCATGGCGGGTTGTGGAGGGCCCGTAGCGGGCGGCTGCTGCCGCTGTGCGGAAGGGGGAGGGCATTGTGGGTTTGGTAGGAGGAATTGGGAGGGGATTGGGAGGTGATGGAAGAAAAGAGAGATGGGAATTGGAGGTGAGTCAATATAGGTAGGACAGGACTGGGGATGCTGTCACGTGAGAGGTGTTGAGGGAGTGGGCCGATTACGGAGGACTATGACTCAATAGTTTGATTTGGTTGGCGGATTGGGAAAAATAAGTACTCGACTAGTACATCATTCTGTGCTCCGTACGGATTTCTCTAGGAAGCTGTAGAGGATGTAATGATGGTATTGGCTAACTACGATTATGCGCTATGTATGTATGCACAGGGTATTTGATTAGTATCTCTCCACCAGCCACTTCCGTCGCACTTCTGCCTCCATTGCATTCAGCTTCTTGCTCTCGGCTCGTTTGACGGTGATATAATTCTCAACCAGAGTGTTGCCAAGCTCATCCCGGAGAGCCTTGTCTGATGCCATATTGTCCAGACTCTGTGTCAGGGTCGTGGGAATTTGGGTGGTGATTCCAAGGGCACTGCGGTCCGCCTCGCTGAGTGTTGCTGCGTCATCTACACCAATCTGTTAGCATGTGTGCACGCTAGAGAACAGTCTCACTGGCAGGAATACTTACATAAACAGTCCTGCAGGGTCAGGGGCAGCTTCTCCTGCACACCCAGAGATCCTGCAGCCAGAATTGCAGCCATCGCCAGATACATATTGGACAGACCATCAAGCGCCTTGATCTCCCAGTGACCCGCAGAGATCTTCCGAATGGGAGTCTCGCGGTTCTGAGTGCCCCAGGCGACCCACTCGCTTCCAGCCCAGAGGCCGGAGTGCATCCGGTCGTAGCTGACATCATTAGACAGGGTGAAAGCCGTCAAAGAGGTGAAATGCTTGAGCACGCCAGCCAAGAAGCTCTCCTCCTGAGTCGCTGGAGTCACGGAGACATGCGCATGTGCAGCTGAGCCAGCAGCGTGCGAGTAGGGTCGAGGGTGAAGGGTTGCGCGGTAACCGTGTTGTTCAGCGACATAAGTCACGACCTGTCGTGCCTTGAGCAGGGTATCGACAGCAGCGACGGGTGATCCAGGAGGTAGAATGAATTCAAACTGGCCCGGGGCCGACTCGGCGTGGAATTGTTCGAGGTCAATGCCGATGGATGCAAGGGTATCGACAATCTCCTCGAGCAGCGGCACCATACGTCGGGTGTCTCGGGTCATCTGAGACCAGGAGTGGTTGCGCACGCACGGAACAAACTCTTCCTCATCGGTATCCGGTTTAGTGACGCACTTCAGCAGTATGACCTCAATCTCGAACCCGCAGAGAACGTCGATTCCATGCTTGGCACGCAAATCAGTTGTCACGCGGCGCAAAAGGGTCCGCGGGCATCCTTCCACCTCCAAACCTTCCTCAGATCGCCCCCAAGTCATTACAGTGGCGCTCTTCGAGTCGATCCCCACATTTCGAGAAAGTGTTGAAAGATCTGGTTCGAGATAGAACTGGCCGGTTGTGGAACCTTCCGGACAGACTGTGTCAGTCTGAAGCATCAAGAAAGTCGCTGTACAGATACCGATCCGACGTTGCTTGCGAACGATCTTAGCAAATTCCCGAATAGGGAACATCCGCACCCGAACTGTGGAAGTGTAGTCAAAGAACTGCATCCAGATATACTTAACATCTGGATTGCTATGCATGAAGCTTTCCAAGGCGTCAGTCGAAGAAAGTCCTGATAGAGTGTTGACGGCAGGGACCAGCTTGTCGTCGTAGGTAACCGTCTCATTCAGGCTATACAGGCGGTTGGAGTTATGGAACAATATATCGGCAGCAGCAAGCTTGGCCTGGTCGATGCTATGGTCGCCTTGATTAATGTAATCCACGAGAACCTAGAAAAGAGTTAATTCCTGACAGAATATTTGAGATTGCTTGAATAGTACGGACCTTTTCCAGTGCGTCGCGGAACTGCTTGTTCGCCAGCCAATATGTCTCCGGGAAGAAATGGCCATCAGTACTCCACAGAAGGCGGGTTGTGGGTACGATTTCCAGGCTCTCGCGGATGATAGATTCCTGAGCGTCTCGACTGACCATGGGAAACACCTCTCCAAGATCCAAATACACGTTTGGGTAGACACAGGCGAGATAGCCGGCCTCACGGGTATAGGGATAAGCGGAATGCAAAAGCACAAAGTCCACCTTGGGATAACGGGCAACCAAATCCTGTAAATATGCGGGATTCGAGAGTATTAGGTTGATATCATTATCTCCGAGTCCTGTGTGCAGTTGCAAGGGTTTGTTGGGTCCCGACGCATCACTCTCCTTGGCAGATTGAAGCTGGTTCAGGGCCTGCCTGACCAGCCAATCGTTCAAGGGTTTGTCCTCCACGCGGTATGTAGATCCAGATCCTTGCGACAAAGTCCGAGAGAAGGACTCGAGGAGGGTCCCGTCGTCTTCATCGTCGGTCACTTGGACGTTCAGTCCAGTACGGTAGCAGATGACCGATTTGAAACCTACCACCACGGGATCTGCGATAGCCTCTGAGATCTTCTGGTTGAAACCCTGGCGGAACTGGTCCAAATACTGCCGAAGAACGGTGATGTCGCTCGAGGTCTTATCAAAACCATTGGGAAGGATGGAGGCAAGGACTTGGGCGGCCACAACTTCGATCCGTACGATCCGCTTGGTCGGAGCTGTGGTAAACCGATCATGCCAAGCAAAGGGCTCGATATCTTGATCTGTAAGCAAATCATCAAGGAGAAGGCTATGAGTGCCTTCCAGACACCGACGGATTAAGCCATCATAGTCACGCTCGACGTATTGATCGCGAGCCGCTTTTACACGGTCCCAGTCGGAAGTCGGGCAATCGTAGAGGGTTGCTAGCTGGGCGGCGGCACGCTGGAGGGGTAAGGTAGACGGAGCATTGTGTAGGGCGGGGCCTTGGGCCTCAGAAGTGATCTGTTCAAAAGGATATTTTGCGTAATTGCTGGCTGCGGCCTGCGCGAGGAGATTATGGGCGTGGTTGTCGATAAGAGGATGGGTTTGGATGAGGCGACGAAGAGAGGTGAGCGGATCCATGGTGCGCTGATTGGTTGGCCGGTTCGATCGATCGATCGTTTGCGGATCACGGTTAGTCGGCCAGGATTGACCGTGCGCCTTGGAACCAGGAAGGAAGAGGGGGAGGAGGAGGGGAAGGATCAAGGCGACTGAGGCAGTTGATAGAAGAAAAAAAGAGGGAAGAGTGAAAGAAGACTGAGAGGAAATAGAAGAACTCATAAAGCATCAAGGAAAAAAAAAAACCTGCGAGCCTAGCCGATAAAGAGTGAATGATGAAGAGAGAGAGAGAGCCAAGGGGGCAAGTAGACGATGCTTACCCGATTAGGCAGCTCGCGAGTAACCGCCGACCGGGAAGGTCCTATTGCTTGATTCAGTCATTCGCGTCTCTATTCATTGAATCTCATGGCCAAGCTCCCTGATAGACCTGGTCCGGAGTTCTCTCCGAACCAGTTGCAGGCGTAGCAGATGGTCATGTAAATGGCGTATATGCTCCGAGGTACACAAGCGGGCAATCTCGACGACCGGAGCTCGTCAACCATACGCAATCCGGTATCTTCCACGAGCTTGGGCGGAGTCCAGTTCCACCACCAGGTCGATCATCTTCATCGGAAGAATTCCTCAGGTTGGTCATTCTTATATATCAACTTCCGAGGATTACCCCTCGAACGTTTCTGGAAAACTTGACGGGCCATGGAGGAGGTGCCTTGGAGCAGTTTTCACCTCCTCCATCCTCATAGGGTGATTCGGGCGATAATCCTCCGCTCTTGCGCTTTCTTCGTGGCCCGAGTGTAGAAAGGCCAGGGTGTATTTACAATTTATGCACTATACGTGGAAGTCCTCCTGAGCAATCACACCGTTCTATGGCCCTGATGACACATGCTGATGCACTGACAAGTCCGCTGTCACCAGAACACTGGTGGGGATACTTAAGTAGAGCCATGTTACCGGCGTAGAAAGCTCCCAACTAGGTAACGAGCTCCCCTCCTCCAAGTCACCCCAATACATCAAAAACGGAAATACCCCCGGAGGGCCAACAACATTCACAGGATATGACTTCGGGTATTTGCTAACCGGTGAAGACTAGAAAGAAGAGACGGGCCTGGAAACCAAGCCACCAAATTCGCTCCACACTCCGGGTTCAGCGGAGGCTGTTGTTGGTTTACGCAGACCTTTGTTGCGAGTTGTACACGCCCCTGAGTACACCCAGAAGGATGGATAGACGGACGTCGACCAGCACGAGCTGTTTTCGACAGAAGGTGTCCACCAATCCGTACATGGTACCTTTGTTACTTTATTAATCCCACAGGTGGGTGCGGGAAGCAACGGGCCGAGGATCGGCTTGCCGAGGCACAGTGAAAAGAAAGTGTGGCCCCAGCGCACTTGGGACTTCCGACTCGGAGCCTAGCGCCTGTTTGACACTGAGTGAGGTCGATGGCAGCAGTGAAACATAACTCAGGGGTGCTCACAACCTCGAGACACTAGACAGACATGCGTGGATTGCCACTCGGGCCAGTGCAGCAGTAGAAGTATTATTTGATCAGGTGATGTGCTGCTTATCAGTAACCAGTACAAACGAAGCAAACAGTCTCGGCCAAGTATCTACAGGGTCAGGTACTGCTACTATTGTAGGCAGGTTTCTCAGCAGGTATGTACGTAGTCTGGCGCATAGACCCGCCTGCCGAGAGCAACGATAATAAACTTGCATACCTGGCGAACTTACTATCCACAAAGGGTGTGTCACACGCACAGGTGACCAAGACTCCAGGAGTGCATGAAGACGGGTTGTAGTTCACATGGGTGAAGGCCGCGAGACAGGTATGTATGGTATGGAAATTGTGATGACGTTGACGACTACTGCAGTCAGACCTGACAAGGCACACACAGACACTGCAATGTGATGGTCAAAGGCCATTACTGTCTCATTTCATCATCATGAACAGATCGCTCAGATCAGCCGGAGGTGTCAAAAAGTTTACCATGATTGTTTGTAGCGATCCATACTGAAGTCAAATCGCTTACAGACAGAATGAAAGCTGATCATATATCGGACGAGTACGTAGGTACTGCCGACACCTCTTCTCATCCAGGTCAATAGCAACTGGGTATTAAGCAAAGGCGGGGATGGAGTCTGGAGGAGAAGAGGCCTGAGGCCAGCAGAGAGGAACACCCCACGGGCACATGGGCCTTAGTCAGCTCCCCACAGCGCCAGGGGCTCTGCACCTAACTAATTACGCTTTCTCACATTTCACTTGCCTCTTGCCTCTTGCCTCTCTTGCCACAACATTCCAGTCTACGGGGATCAGTCCTGACTTCTTTTGCAGCCTGTTGACGTTCTACATCACCACGTGTTTTGTTCAACTCAACATAGACAAGGCACGGGAAAACCGGTCTATAGATGCAGCCCCTCTGAGACGAGACAGGTCTGAAAGAACTAATTGACTTGGCCATCGACAATTGCAGGGTTCGACCGGACCCGGGAGTCCCCGAAAATCCCCGATCCTTGGCACGGTGATCACAGTCAATGACAGGCGTGTAAGCGAAGCAAAGTATGCAATTGACTTTGTTCGCTGAACTCGCTGCTAGCGGGAAAGAAAACGAGCAGAAGTTGGAGACTACGGTAGGTAGGCAGGTCTGATAACTCGGCTAAGGTGAACAGCGATAACCGTCCAGCCGAAGCGAGGGTGCGTGAGACAATCAGGGTGGGTGAATTTCACAAGGCCTCATGACCTTTGTTCCGCTGGAATTTTGATCGAGTAAAGGAATTGCCTAAACGGGCCGGAATTGGAGATTTGATCGAGTAACAGCGGTGAGGAGGCAATCACTTGCATTGCAGCAGGAGAGGTCCGATGGCGGATGCCGGAGGCCCCCGACAGCCCGACCCATGGTTCTGACTGGCCCAGAAGATAAGCCGGAAATTCTCTTCACTTTCCCCACGAGGGAATACGTCCCGAAATGGCAACAATGAGGGTGTACAGACGAAGGGGTTGTCCAGTGGAAAAGGCATCCTCTCGTTTGAGGGGAAGGAATAAGGAGAGGAGGTGGACAAATATAACCTCCGGTTATCGATATGGTGATAAGGATAGTTACCGGGGCAGGCACTTGCAGACAAACAGGTCAGGCGTGAAGAAAGAATGGGCGAGAAAGGGAAAAAAAGAAAAAAGACGCTTGGATGGCAAGCCGGTGGATCCGTCAAAGGGGGTGGAGCCAGGTTTTTGTTACTCGATGGGATTATTTGGTTCGATCGCCGTGGGTCTCCAGGGAACAATGGCGGCTTATCTTCTCAAACATTTAAAGCCCTTATCGCAGCCAGCAATTCGTCCTCTCGCCTTCTTCATCCTTATCAAGTCAATTCATCCCTTGCCTTTTGACGCCGGTGGAGCCTTTCCGCATCAGTCTATCGCTTATCTCGTCTTTGCTTCTTTAACTTTTTGTCCGCCCATCCTGGCTTTGATTGCTCTGCTGCTTCATCGTTCTTTGCATCTTTGGCCTCTCTTAGCGCGCAATCCTTCCAATCGATCACCCTCACCATGGAGGCTTCTCAAATCCCATCCATTGCCGTGATCGCCTCGTCGCGCGCCGTCATCTCCGGGCGTTTGACATCAGCCACCATTGTCATCTCTCGCACTACCGGCAAGATCACGGCCGTCTTTGATTCGGTGATCCCGGCTTCTGATTTCCCTGCTGGCACCCCCTATACTGATTATTCCCCCCACGTTCTGCTCCCCGGTCTGGTTGACGCCCATGTCCACCTGAACGAGCCGGGCCGCACCGAATGGGAGGGCTTCTATACCGGCACCCAGGCGGCTGCCTTTGGCGGTGTCACCACGGTCATCGACATGCCCCTGAATGCCATTCCTCCTACCACCACGGTGGCCAACTTCAAGGAGAAACTCCGTGCTGCCCAAGGGAAGTGCTGGGTTGATGTTGGCTTCTATGGCGGCATCATCCCCGGAAATGCCGGTGACTTGAAGGCCCTCGTCCAAGAGGGCGTCCGTGGTTTCAAGGGCTTCCTCATTGACAGTGGGGTAAGTCTCAGTTGTCTCTTTCTAGAGGATGTAGGTGTGCTGATATATGGCTCTAGGTCGACGAATTCCCTGCCGTGTCTTCCGAAGACATCCGTAAGGCCATGGCTGAGCTAGCGGATGAGCCCACGACACTCATGTTCCACGCCGAGATGCTGCCGCCCTCCACTGATTCCGAGGAGAAGGACCAGGCTCTCGAAGGTCCCGCAGAGGCGTACTCGACTTTCCTCGCATCCCGTCCGTCGGCGTTTGAGACCTGTGCCGTAGAGGAGATCATTAACCTGTCTCAGGTGGCCCCCAAACTCCCTCTTCACATTGTTCATTTGTCTGCCATGGAAGCTATTCCTCTGTTGCGCAAAGCCCGCGCTGATGGCGTTCCTATCACTGCGGAAACCTGCTTCCACTACCTGTCCTTGGCGGCTGAGGAGATCCGGGATGGAGACACCCGCCACAAGTGTTGCCCACCCATCCGTTCCCAGTCGAATCAGGACGCTCTGTGGGATGAGTTGGAGCGCCATGCGGAAGATGGTGTGATCCAGACGGTCGTCTCGGACCACTCCCCCTGCACCCCTGATCTTAAGCTCCTGCCATCCCACGTCCCTGGCTGCTGCCCATCAGACGGCGACAGCACTCAAGTTGACAATGAGGGTAGCTTCCTTTCCGCCTGGGGCGGTATCTCATCAGTTGGCCTCGGCCTTCCCATCCTGTGGACGGAGCTTAGCCGTCGCAAGGCCCTGAAGGCAGCAGACGAAACTACGACCCAACAGGCTCTGCAGGACGTTGTACGACTCTGCTGCACGAACACTGCCGTCCAGGTTGGCCTACAGCACCAGAAGGGTGACCTCGTCCCCGGCCACGACGCCGACATCTGTGTCTTCGACGACACCGCAGAATGGGTCGTCGAGCCCAGCACCATGCTCTTCCGCAACAAGTGCTCACCCTACCAGGGCCGCAAGCTTCGTGGACTGGTCCGCGAGACCTGGCTGCGTGGCGAGAAGATCTTCAGCCGCGACGATGGCTTCAGCACCAAGACCCCCTCCGGAGGCTTGCTTCTGGAGAAGCGTGCTTGTTAAGA
Source organism: Aspergillus eucalypticola CBS 122712 (assembly GCF_003184535.1). Taxonomy (NCBI): domain Eukaryota; kingdom Fungi; phylum Ascomycota; class Eurotiomycetes; order Eurotiales; family Aspergillaceae; genus Aspergillus; species Aspergillus eucalypticola. The sequence goes on from NW_020290281.1 coordinate 384,325, forward strand.
CCTCTCACTACTCCCACCTGTCCCGAGTCACTCATCATCACCCTTTAGGACTGTTGACAGCCCATTAAGCGGATGACACGACACCTTCATCATCTCTTTCTGCCCAAGCATCCTCATCATCTCATATTCACGACCTGACATGATACCCGCAACCTGATGATTTACTACTAATGAGCATTCGCAGCATATACATCAGCGCATAGACTAGTATCCCATAAGCGACGGTGTAGACAGACAGCACCTCGATAGACACGAATACATCATCTTACTGAATATTTCTCTTTCCAAACTATATCTGCAGTACAGTAGTATAGCATAGCATCGTGCGAAGTAGTAGTAATGAGTAATAAGTAGCATGTGAACAACAAAATGAATGATCAACAACTTCCCTCGCCACTCGCCTCCAGATCGATGAAGAAGAAATCTTCCAAAACCATCACGATGGATAACTTTGTAAATAAGTTAGTTAGTCAGTATTGCCCCAGAGGTAACGAAATCATGACAGATAGAACTTAGTGTAAATGGTTAGACACCTGATGATCCTTTCGCCTTCACCGCCACCACCCACTACCCGACGAACCCCGCGTCCAACATCCATCCCTTCTTCCTTCCTACTAACGTTACTAGTAGTACTTACTTGCCTGCCCCGCACGTGCACGCGCCCTTTTCTCGGACCTCGGAGTTATTCTCACGGACCAGGATTATTCCACTGCAACTTAGTTATGATTATCAACATCTACTAGTTAACTAATCATTTAATTACTTAGTTAGTTGATTAGTTACTTGGGGAGTTTTCTTCCCGGTGAAACTTCAACTCCTCTTCTTTTTTTTTTTTCTTTTATGACTGCGGTTGTTCATCTCAGGATAATAACAATTAGTACCCTTTCAGCTGGGTTTATTGGGAGTGGGTGCGAATACTGATAAAACTATTCCCGTCCCGAATTATTCTAAGGGATAAAGGGAGTTAGATGAAAAATGAAAGGAACTCAGTTCATTATTGATTTGGCATCGCCTAGGTCCGAGGGATAGAATAAAGGGCCAAAGCAGGGGGGATTTGAATCATGTTGGAAACAGGCGGTGAAAAAAAACAGACATGATGACAAGAAAGACAAGAACAGAACATGCTTTCGCAAAACGCCGAATAATAAGGCCTACGCCATGCTACGGAAATCCCGCTCAAAGAAGAAGCCGACAGAGAGTTAACTAACATGGACATGAAAAGAGATTTTGTTGGTTTGTGCTGATGATTGATGGGTTCATAGGTTGCAAGAGGTGGTGGTTCTCGTCCATCCTCGGCTGAAAGCCAAGAAGACTATTTCGTCTTCTTCACCTCCTCTACCGCGATGTCCCCGCTGTGAGCGCTGGTGGAACCGTCAAGCGAAACCACATCTTCGTCGGGGTCGATTTCGTTCCGGACACGTTGACGACCGCGCTCTTGCATCGAGACATGAATCCGGCGGTTGACTTCTCCAAGATCGTCCTTGGATTTGATGGAGAGGGGCTTGAGGAGTGTGTCGTACAGGAATCCCGCGCTTCGGGATCGGCTCCGGCTGGTTCGGTCTTTGCTGCGGTTGCGACTTTCGGGCTCGCTGGGGGGCATGCTCTTGAGACGGGATTGGTAGGTGTCGTCCTCCGGGTGTTCGTGTGAGATAAGCTTCTCCGATTCGAAGTCAGGGAAGATCTCGGGGGCGAAGGTGTCGATTACGTCGACTACTCGTGCGGAAAGGGCCTGGCGTTCAGCGCGGAGTTTGGCGAGCGAATTGGCGGATCTTGGGTCGAGGGCCCGCAGAAGAGGAGGTAGGGATTTCAGAACGTCGATACCTATTTCACCGATACGGAGACCCGCGAATGAGACAGAGATCATGAGGCCAAAGAAGAAGATCGAGAAAAGCGCAAGGGGGATCGAGTCGGAGATGTAAGTCCTGGCGTTCAGCCACCACGGCGCTACAGACGCGTAGTATCCGTCATGGCGGCAGTAATGGAGCCAGATCGTCACAATTACGGTATACCAGGTATAGAGGGCTGGTGCCAATCCCATGGCGACCAGGATCTTCCACGTTCCAACGACGTCGCGACCCTCGAGCTTGACCACGGAACCGGCAAGGGCCTTGCGCTGCTTCTTGACCGAAACAACCTTGGCCGTCACGAAGACAGGCCAGAAAAGTGCCACCGATGGCAAGGTTCCGATCGCAAGCGTAAGCAACTCTCCCACGCGGTATAACAAGGTACCAAAGACAAGCCACCACGGCCGATGCGTCACGTCACCCCATTCAACCTGGTGATCCCGAATTCCGAGGGCCCGGAGACGGCGGTTATAGTCGGAGATGGCCTTCTTCAACTGGAGCACCTTGGGTTCATCTTTGAATTGGGTGTAGCCTTTGAGAAGTCGGCGGTTCAGTTCGATCACAACGGGCAGAGGGAGCTTCATTCGCAAGGGCTTATACAGTCGTCGGGTGGCTTGGATGACCATCAGGGTCTCGTGGTCGGGCGCTTGCTGGGTTACTGCAGTGAGTGCTTCCGTGATTGTCTCCAACAGAGATCCCACAGCATTCCGCTTCGAATTTCCACCAGCCTTGAAGGCTTCAATTTGATCCGGGTGAACTTGCACAGGGTTACCGAACTCAACGACGGCACGAGAACGGAACTTGTTCGGATGGAAGTAGTTCATGCCGCATGGGATAATGGAGAGACCGCAGTTGGGATCCTGCGCGAGCGTTCCGAGGGCGATAATGGCGACACCGGCTTTTAAGGGCAACAGACTGGGACGATCATGACTTCCGCCTTCCGGGAAGATACCGATACAACCACCTGCGACGAGCTCGGAATACACGGAGGCGAACATCTTGCTCTGGTCAATGTGAGGAGCAGCCTTAAATGGGGTACCCTTGCGCAATGGCTCGTAAAGGGGATGATCCTTCTCGAACTTCTTAAATGGCTTCCGCAGACGAATTTCCTCGGGTCCTAAGATCTCCTCAATCGCCTGTTGTTCCGGACTCGTTTTGCCCACACGCGGGAGAATGATGGCGCCGCCCACCATAAACTGATCGGAAGTGAAGTCGGTTCCCCTGCCACGGACCAGGGTCGGATCGTTGTCAGGATCGGGGAGGTAAATTTCACCCTTGGCGGGTTTGACATGGTCCATCGATCGCACGACGGGGAGAGCGCCCATGCACCCGGCCATGGTGCCGATGTACGGCTCGCGCATGGACTTCTCTGCGATCAAAAACGAGGTTCTGCGACCGGCATAGTGTTTCAAGATGCGCATCAACAGAATAGAATCTACAAACTGATTTGCATGAGGGGCGGCGACGATGATGACAGGGCCGCGTTTGGGAATCCGCCATGCGCCGCGCGAGTAGACCTCGCGGAAGAAGATGTCCAGACAGAGAGTAAAAATCCACACTCCGAGGTCGTACAACCACGGGATCATAAATCTGCGCGCCATGACTTGCGTCTGTAATTTGACACTAATGCTAGATAGTGGTGCACAACAGGGAATCAAGAGCAGTATAGAAGAATAAAATCGAAAGGGGAGAGGATTAGATGAGATGATATGTGTTGATCTCAACTCATGACCGCGGGAAATTTAATTGCCAGTGACGTTGAGGCAACAGGCGGAGTTTCTTAAGGCGGACAGCAGAAACAACGGCAGCAGCAAAGCGCGTTAAAAAGGGAACAAAAAAAGCCGGGGAAGAGGCAGAGCAATAAGAACCGTCTGTTTGTTCTTTCGCAGGGGTTCTCCGCCTGAGGGAGGTTGATTTCCCTTGATCCGTGGCTCAAAGGAGGAGGTGTTACCGCAGCTTGCCAGATAATTATGTCGCAATACTCCAGCTTCACCGGCAAAGAAGCTTCGCGAAAAAGAAGAAAATGTTTTAAAAGGAAAACCAGTGAGCGAAGAATGATGATGTTCGGTGTTCCACCCAGACTAGACTAGGCCTATGCCGGAGAAACCAAAACGGGTCTGAGCTAAACAATTTGGGAGAGTTACTCCGGTGCAGTATCGCCGGAGTAGGAGAGGTCTATTGCCAACTGTTGGGATCTCAACAGAACAGTTGGGAATAAATCGATAGGGTGCAGCTGGTTCGATAGGTAACTGACAAGTAGACCAGGATGATGTGCGAGAGTTCCAGAGCTTCGGCAAGTGAAATGCCAATCATAGCATCGGGCTTGCTGGTCGATGAATCATGGTGCGCGCGGGGTTCTCGGATGGGCGCGTGGCGGTCACGTGCCACTCTCGCCGTTGCGGGTAACCGGACTTGGACTAGCGTGTCGTTGGCCCATGTGGTTACGGTATGGTACTCTGTTGCGGTAAGTTACCCCGCAGAGTTGGTAGTTTGGATGTTATCAGTTGAAATGAAGTTGGGAGCTCATCAGTTCAACTTATAAGGCTCCTTGTGGAACGGGTCCAATCATGAAAGTCACTGAAATCACTGTTTGACGACGGCATAAGAAAGTGCTCGTGGGAGTACGGGGGAAGTACTGGTCCTTACGCTGACTATACTGGATGCCGCCATGAACAGCTTCAGTCTCGTCGCATGGCTAGTGGATTGCCCACAGCAAACAGCTCCAGATCCGATCGGAACCTGGGGAATGGCTAGGTATCGGTCGCCATGACCAAACACAGCGACTCCATTTGTCAGAAGTCAGACTGATTCTTCCATCCGATGGTAGAGAAGCGGGTGGTGGGGACTCTCAAGTGGGGAAGAATGGGGGGTTACTTGGCGGACTTGAAATGAAATGCAGCCGATAATGTTGTCAACAAGGCGAAGTTGAAATCCAAAGCATATCAAAATGAGAAGGATGGAAGCATGAGAGATGGAAGAGTAAGAGACGCATCCCCGCATAGAGGGCCGGATTCTCCGCAATTTTCCCACTCTGATTGGAGTGGGGGATGCAAGGCGCGCGAGTCAGCCGCGAAGGACAACAAACAGGTCGATCTCACGTAGTAATAACTATAGCCTTTCCCACTTGCACAGTCTCGCGACGAACTAGTATAAAAAGGTGCGGCTGATTAGAATAGACGGACACCCAGTATTAGACCCATAGACAGACAGACATCTTGCAAGTGCAACAAACAGCATGTCGCCCATCAAGGAGGAAATCCACTGCGACGACGATGTGCCCATTCTGATCGTTGGGGCCGGCCCATGTGGCTTACTCCTTGCGTATTTGCTTGCCCAACTTGGAGGTATGGGACCATTACTCGACAATATAGGAAACTGATCACGGGAGAAGAGAGTCCCGTTCTGGATAGAATCGCTGACTGTCTTATACTTGTCTTCTAGTCCGATCTCTGCTATGTGAACGTTACCCCACCAGACTGCAAGCGCCAAAAGCACATGCACTATCGCCCAGGACACTTGAACTATGTCGGCAATACGGCCTGGATGTGAACGAGATTCGCAGCATTGGTACCAAACGCGGAGAGGCGTTCTGGGTCAATTTCATTACAAGTTTGAGTGGTAGGCAGGTCGGAAGGCTTCCGTATGAGCGCATGGATCCCGCAGTTCTCGAAAGCACACCCACGGTATGACAACTATACGAAGACCTCAAAGCCCGAAATACATGCTCATGTTAAGAGATAGATGATTCATAACATCCCACAGCCAGAATTTGAGGAGCTGGTGGCTAAGCGGTTATCCAAGAACAATCTGGTGGAGATACGCAAGAATCATTCCTTTGTTAGACTAACTGATGTAAGTTTCATGGTGGATCGTAAAACCAATCTAGAGCTGTTACTGATAGGATAAAGCGCGGTGACTATGTCTTAGCCACCATCGAAGATCGCGCAACCCAACAAGAATATACTGTGAAGTGCAGCCATCTTGTGGCATGCGACGGAGCAAAGAGTGCGGTCCGGAGATGTCTGGGAATAGAGAGCGAGGGCGAGGACTCTTGTATGTGGTACAGCTGACCCAGTCAATACTTTGAGGCTGACCACTACTTAGATGAGACCATGATGACTATCCACATCAATGCTGACCTGCACCCTGTGGTCAAAGAGCGAGTCGGCATGTTACACTGGGTGATGGACCCAGAAGTATCCGGTTTCATTATTGGGTACGACCTGGGAGGGAACCAAGTCTTGATCTGTAATTTCGATGTGAGTCTCCTTGATTGCTTGTTTAATTCGAGAAACAGCCACAAACTAACTCCGTGTAGGCTGAAAAGCACCCAGTCAACTCATGGGACGAAGCGTTTTGTCGCAAAGTCGTTGACGCAGCTATTGGTGCAAAGATCCCATACGATGTATTGAGTTATCGACCATGGATATTGAGTAGGAAGGTCGCCCTTGCATACCGAGCAAACCGTGTATTGCTGTCAGTAGTATCGCATCCCAGTCTCCACTTGGTACGTGCTAACACAGTCACACAGAGCCGGAGATGCTGCGCATTCTTTCCCACCTACTGGGGGATTGGGACTGAACAGCGGTCTAGGGGATGTCCATAACCTCGCATACAAGCTCGCAGCAGTGCATCATGGATGGGGCGGCGACAAGCTTCTGGACAGCTATGAAGCTGATCGGCGGCCAGTTGCCTGGGATAACGCTGAGCAGAGCGTCAAGAACGGCAAACAGATATTTGGTCTCTTGAAAGCGCTCGGCACTACCGATCCTGATGTTCAAGTTGCGAGACAGAATCTATATCGCAACATTGAAGACGCACAAATGATGAAGGAGATCAACAAAGGCATTGAAGGCCAGCGTGAGCACTTTGACAACCTTGGTCTTCATGTGGGCTATGTCTACGGTAACCACAAGCGCCCAGACTGTGCCTCAACATACGAACCCGTTTGCATTCCTGGAGCCCGCTTACCGCACGCGTGGATCGAGTTATTGACCCCAGACCAGATACGGCTCCCCCCCATTGATTGTTCTTATGTATCTGAGTTTCTTCCCGAGGAGCTAAAACTGAAACAGTTCTCCACGCTAGATTTGTGTGCATTTGACGCCTTCACACTCATTGTGGACATAAGATCAGCCGATCATTGGGGAAAGATCCTCGAAGAAGTGAAACGGCAACTCCCCGGCAAGTGTAGTGGGCTAAAACTCGAGATGATGACCAGGGGGGCAAACTTTGACTTTCAGGCCGGGGGTGGCGAAAAGTGGATGGCGCTGACGAGATTAGCGGAGGGCCAGGCAATTCTAGTCCGTCCCGACCAGCACATCTTAGCGCGCTTTGAATATCCGGGGGAATCTAGTGGGGTACTGGGGGAATTGAGGGCGCATCTGGCGTGGGATGAGGGTATAGGTGGTTCGGGGTAGATGGACCAACGGACAGACGGAGTTTTGCAGAGCCGTCGGGATATCCGGGAGGGTGGGCTGATGTACGTCTTGGAATGAGGGACAATGTGGTTTTAGATAGTAGATAGGACATTTTCACTCTGCAGAGACGTCTAGTATATCCGACGGGTATAAAAACGATAACCATTCGCATTGATCGCCCATATAGTAGATGTGAGTAAAGAGGGAAGACCGGCAATGGCGAGGCAAAGTGTGGAGGAAAGCAGTGTCGGATAAGAAAACAGCCGCTCTCCACCACCCACGGTGGGGATTCGTGTGGAGAGAGCGTGGGGAGTGACGCCACGGGGAAAAAGACTCCCAAGAAGTACGGAAAGCATATGCCGATCGCAGTCTCACTACACGTTCAGCTATAATAACTACGCGTCGCTGCCTGCTTCCTATTACCCCTCCCCCTCATTGTCTCTCTTTTTCTCAATCTCCCCGTTCTTTCCTCTCCCTGCAACACTGGCTCATCCGCCTTCTGCCTTGTTGCAATCCGCCCATCATGTCCCACTCCGCCGCTGAATTGCAAAAGCCTACGGGCGAGTACCGTCAATACTTGCCCGACCTGAGTCTGAAGCGCTTCCAGGTGATGCGCACTCAGGATGCCCATGAATATGCCCATGATTTCAAGACGCTGAAGAACCCCCCGTGGCTGCATGCGCTGTATATGCACTGGGTTGATCTGCTGCAGGAACCCTTCAAGGGTGTAACCACCGATGGTAGGTTCTTTTCCTCCGCCACATTCACTCCGCACCGCCGCTTCGAAGGGCCAATGCTAATCAATTGCCAAAGGAAATGTTCGCCCTGGCTTGTTCACGCTCCAGGATGAAGATGTGCCCGTTGGCGACATTGTTGAGTCCGTTCAGAACGTCCTGTCTCTTGCCGACGACAAGCAGCGCCAGGCGCTGTCCTATCACATTGACTCTCCCGAATGGAGGACCTGGTCAAACCCCGAATTCCTTTTGGCCCACAAGGGTCTGCGCCTCGACGAGATTGACAACAAGCTGCGCGATGCCATCATGAACGTCCTGAAGACCACCCTGTCGCCCGAGGGCTACGACAAGGCCGTCAAGGCCATGCGCATCAACCACTTCCTCGGCGAGCTGGTGGAATCTCCCAAGGTGATGAACGAGTTCTCCTACAACTTTGTCCTTTTCGGTCGTCCCTCGACCACTCGGCCATGGGGCTGGTCCTTCTATGGCCACCACCTTTGCCTCAACATCTTCCTGTACAAGAACCAGATCGTCGCCTCCCCGTGGTTCACCGGCGCCGAGCCCAACGAGATCGACGATGGCCCGTACTCGGGTACTCGCATCATGCAGATCGAAGAAGAGCTCGGCCTCCGACTGATGCAATCCCTCACCCCTGACCTTCAGCAGAAGGCCCGCGTATTCGAACAGATGCACGACCCCGCCATGCCCCCCGGCCGCTGGAACCGCGATGACCAGCGCCACCTGTGCGGAGCTTACCGGGATAACCGTGTTGTCCCTAACGAGGGTATCACCGTCGAGGGATTCACCGAGGAACAGAAGAAATTCATGTACGGTATTTTCGAACAATACCTGCTATACCTCCCCGCCCGGGCCCGTCAGATGAAGCTGGACCAGATCCGCCAATATGAGTCGGAGACGTACTTCTGCTGGATCGGTGGATACGGCGACAGCGACCCCTTCTACTACCGCCTGCAGAGCCCCGTGGTCCTGGTCGAGTTCGACCACCACTCCGGTGTCTTCCTCAACAACGAGGAGCCCAAGAAGTTCCACATTCACACCTTGTTGCGTACGCCGAATGCCGGAGATTACGGACAGGCTTTACGGGCTCAGATTCCCGCTGTGGAGGGACTTAATGGGAAGGAGATTGTGTGGGAGAAATCCGCTTTGTAAAGGCAGGAGACGTGTCAATATATGATGATGTTATGTGAATAGAGTGTTATATAGCGTACATACATATGGAATCCATGATATCCTCCAGGATGGCTATGAGGCTGTCACCATCCTGACAAACCATTTCTCGATCTTTGAAATCTAGTTATTGTCCTTTAGGCTCAAAGCTGCTCCAAAGAAGTAACTCGGACCAATGGATCAATTGGATCCATTCATCGGCATAGTTATTAAGAGGATAATAGCCGATGTCGGGGCTCAGAAAGGGATCGGATCAGCGGAGGAATGCAGATGGGTCAGGAAATAGCCTGTCTTCTTATAGGGACAGACTTATCCCGCACGGTCCTCATTCGCCCTATTTGTTTCTTAGCTCTTTACTTCTTATAAGACAGGGCATGAGGTAATGGCCTCTATCTAGGATATCTGCTGTTGTCCATACACGGAATGCAATCATACAGAGAAGTCCTACCGACATGTTGCCATAATGTTCCTGTGAAGTTATTCGAATTGTTGAGTTATGAAAATTTCGTGAGTTTGGAGGAAACAGTGCTAGTCAGTAAGTAGTTGACTGTATAATGTGTATGTGTATAGTGTCAACTACTACTTAGGAATATGTGATATTAGCGTGGTGGCTATATTTCGTCTTGTGGGTCCTTGGCAACTCCGGTAGTATGATTTTCTGCTTTCATCCTATTTCATGCTAGTTAGTACTAGTATAACGAACTTGTCATAGTATGGGTACCACTATATGAGCGGGCATATTTGTGGTTTTTGGTTAGTATGTTAATCTGGCTTCTGAGGAGGTTACTTGATGGTTTTCGAGCTATTTGGTGTCTCTTGCTAGGCATAGCCACAGTCTATTGCGACTCTACTGCAGAGTATATCCTTCTTGTCTCAGGTGCCCTACTGATCCTAAACCGAGTTCAACTCGCTGAATTACATCCAATTCTACCAGACTTTTGTCCCGGAGATGACATCTCCCGGATCTAAGGATAAAACCAATTAATATCCTGCATTATAATGCATAAGTTGCAAGGATGTCCAGTAACGTGACCAACAACAACTCCCGAAAGCGACATCTTGCTTTATCATGTTCGCTAAACCGTAAATCCTTCTCGAACTGGATCCTCCCAGCGCAATGCAGACAAGCGAGCAAGCAATCAAGCGCAGGCAGGCTAGGCACTCTCGGCTCCGAATTGGGCCATCCACCTACTGACCCTGCTGCTTCAGTGGCCTGTCACTCGTTTCCATGTCTGGCTGTCTCGTCAATCCTGGGCAATTCCACTTAACCTTCAGAAACCGATTTGCTTTCCTGGAAGAGTGCTCCACTGACTACCCCCTTCAATTTTAGCCTTCCAAAAATGGTACTCATAAACACTTAGCTTCATTTCCAGCATCTACAGCTCGATGTACCCTGTACGCAAGTATCCCGACATAGGTTGGGACCTTCATGATGTCGCTGCGGTTCGGGCTTCCCCCAAACTCAATCGGCGGTGGCACACTCGGTCACGCCGATGACCTCAAAGACCTTCCAATCATCAGCTGGACTACTACAGGGATGAGGTGGCTGAGTGTTGAGCGGACGCGTGTATTGTGCACTGTCTGACCGATCCACTTCGTTTATACGTATACGAGGGAGCTTTCATTGTTCCTGTGAGAATTCAAGCCCCGCAGCTTGCGAGTGGGCGAGACAAGGCAATCGAGCTACAAACAGGATTGCTATGCCCAGCTGAAGTCCCACTCCCCATCGGGATGAACACACACACCATTGAAACTTATGCATCAGGCCATGTCTTCGGCAGTGATTGTCATTATCCTTGCGCAATAATCGTTTCAAAGTGATCAAGCTGCACAATGATCGGGCGCGGCTTGTTCCTTGCCAACTTCTATGGCGATAAATGAAGGCTTTCGCATAGTATCATCCTGTCAACCTCGTGGACCGGATTGTTTACCCGTCGGCCGGATTTGAATACCGACTCGATGACATGACACGTCGACATCTGTCCCCAAATGGTCTTCCGCGGATCAGTTTGCGAATATAGTATGTGCGTGTCGGAAAGGGCCGCCCCATCCAGCCGTGTCAGGCATGGCGCCATCCACCCAGGACCTATGAGCGCTGCAGATGAGGCTTGGAGCTGACGAGTCCTCGACGGATTGACCGCACTGGAGAAAGTAAAGATAACCGGGGAGGAGGAGCATCAGTAAGGCAGCGCCAAATAAGAAGGAGAGATCGGGTTATCACCAGCAGCGGCTCGACCCGCTAGTCGGCTCCAACCGCCTGGCGGATCTGGCTTCTGGGCGCTTCGATCCGAAAAGGACCCCATCCCACTACACTTTTTCCTCGCTACTGGCTCATGATCGCTCCCATGGCCTCAAAAGCGGTCCGGACTATATCCCTTGAGGGCCATGAAATCGTATCGATGTTGGGAGGCTAGCAAGAATATAATTTGAAGGCCTCCGATGTCGCCGCCGTGGTATAAACTCGGCATCCCTTTCTATGGGCTCTTGCATTATTTGCCTCCCATACTACTAGTAGTTCCATTCTTCTTTCCTTCTTGAACCGTTCCTCCTTCCTTCCTGAACCGTTCTTCCTTCCCCTCTAAGCATCCTTTAAATCCCCTGCTAACCCCACTTTAATGGGTAGCGGGATACAGAATCTTTCTAGAAAAGATGGGCGAACTTCAGCACTATCCGGCCGATACACCCAACGTCCCCTTCGCACAACGCCCGATCATCATTCTGGGTGCGGGCATTATTGGCTGTGCTGCAGCGCGACAGCTTCTACAGGACGGCTTTCCAGTCATCTTGGTTGCGGAGTATCTACCTGGTGATCAAGATTTCCGCTATGCATCCGCATGGGCTGGGGCGGCATGGCATCCAGCGGGCGGAATTTGTTCGGAATGGCGATATCTTCAAGCCATCAGTCATCGCCACCTGCTGAAAATGGCACAAGAAGAACCCGAATCTGGAGTCAGCATTGTCGATGCCCTGGAGTATGTCGAACGACCCCCCGCTGAAAATTCGTCGGCATGGGGAAGGACTCTGGCTGCCAAGGTAAGACAGCTCGCATAAGCAGTAACAGACACAGTTCGGGGGTTGACACAAGACCTAGTGGCGTGACTTACAACCGGGTGAATATCCATCAGAGTTCAGCTGTGGATGGTCGTACGAGACTCTCGTCACCGATCCCACCATCCACATGCCGTATCTGGGAAAGAAGATCACTGCTCTGGGCGGCCAATTCATTCGCAAGCGGGTAGAGTCTCTTGAAGACCTCTATCACATGTTCCCCGAGTCAAGTATATTCATCAACGCCAGCGGAATCGGAAGTCAGACTCTCAAGGATGTCCGAGACGACCAATGCTTCCCGGAACGGGGGCAGAACGTGTTCTACAAGACGGAAAATTGTCGCACAATGTACTTCCGGAACGGCCAAGAATACACCTACGTGATCCCTCGACCCATGTCACATGGTGTCATTTTAGGAGGCGTCAAACAAGCTGACAACCTGTAAGGCCTGATCAGGAGCACCTAAGCAGCTACACCTCTGGGGACAACGAATACTAATTCTATAACAGATCCTCCGAGCCAGACATGGAAATCGCCCGAGATGAGATCGCACGCGCACACCGTCTTGCGCCCGAAATCGTTCCCGAGAACCCACCTGAAGACACCCTTAGCTACATCGTCGGCATCCGGCCCTCGAGGAAGGGTGGCTTCCGCTTAGACTCGGAACAGCACGAAAACCGGTACATCCTCTCAGCCTATGGATTCGGCGGAGGCGGCTATGCCTTCTCGTACGGAGTCGCCGATGCACTGTGCAAGATGGTGGAAAAGGTGGAGCGAGAGAATGTGATCTGATCTGATCCTTGTGATCGAGGGTGCTGATACCTTCATGGGAAGAATGCTGGCCATTCAGCCCCGTGGATGTGACGTTCACGTTGACGTTTAGTAGATCCATTAATTAGCATTGAGCAGTGTCGTCGCAGCACCCTCAACACTATAATTAATACAATTGATTCGAGTACTTACAACCGAAGGTGGAGAGTTGTCAATTGCACGCAGAAAGCTAGCTACACCAGTAATCAACCATCCATAGTACCAACAATCCTCATTTATGCCTCAGGCAACAATACACACATACATCTCGTACCTGTACCGAAATAACAAATCCTGACAAGACACCCCTCCTTCAACGCTGACAAATCTACCGCCTTGCCAAGCAGATCAGTCAATCTGCATCTTCTGATTGGACCATGATTCTCCACGATCCAGGGAATCAGTAATTAAGCGTGTCAGCAGGGTGCATTAGCGTCTGCCTTGCGCCTTGGTTCTCCGGACGGTGGAGATCGTATCTCCGGAGGGGAAGGGATGGCATAAGAGTTGGTGGTGTAGAGAGTGATGATGTAAGTATGCGTTGTTGTTGTTGTTGTTGTTGTTGTTGTTGTTGTTGTTGTTGTTGTTGTTGTTGTTGTTGTTAGATTGAGTGCTTATGTTCATGTTTATGCTACTATATGTATGTGTGTGCATACGTATGTATTCTATATAAGTTGTGCTACATCAGTTGCTGTAGGAAAATACTAGAACTAGTTTAAGATCATCACTGCACTCATGCATACGTATGTACTACTTACTTACTACTTAAGAGTAGCTAGAGTATGTAGTATGGCTCTATAGGGAAAGGTAAGATAGAGAAGATCATAACCCATTTAGTATATTCAATCTACTTACTCATCACATCATCACTAGTTAACTATCAACACGTCGGCTGCACCCTACAAATACCTAATAATCATCTTCTCCCCCCTCTTCTGCCTCCATCGATTCGTACTCTTCAACAACTCCGGACACCCCCTCAACACCCACGGCCACTTCCTCAGAAACTGCTCCGTGACCTCCCAATTCGCTGGATCCGACGGCTCCCCCCACACCAACAAACTACACGTATCGGAAGCATTATCCCAGAACCCCATAACATCATGACAAAGCTCATCATCATCGAACCGATCAATCATGAGACACAAATTATCCCGGAGGCGCGGCAACGGGAAGAAATCTAACCACGGGTGATGCGGCACCTGCATTTGGATCTTCGTCGGACGGAGACTCACAGGTAGTCTCTTTTCCTGGATTGCCTCTGGCGGGAGGGTGTTGAACAGGGAGAGGGCGTCGTCGTTGTCACACCAGGTGGTGGAATTGCCGAAGCCGAGAACCGTCATGTTGGTCATAAAGGCACGGAAGACGTTTAGTTTGCTGAGCGTGAGGAGGTGGTCCGCGGACGGGGAGCCGCGGAAGTAGCTCTCGTAGGCGACCCGTGCGAAGTGCTCGAATATTCGCCGGATGTTTTCCGGTTTGGAGGCTTCGCTGGTTAGGGTGCGGCGGGTGAGGAGGGTTTGGGAGGATGGGGAGGAGAAGGAGGTTGTTGTTGATGATGATGATGATGATGATGATGGTGGGCTGGTTTGCTCATGCTTGGTGTTGGGGCCTAGTGCTAGTGGTGGGTGTGAGAAGGATGACCGTGTGACCAGGGCATTGTTGTTGCTGTTGCGTTCGGCTTGTTTTCGTTTCCCTGTAGTTGTTTTAGGTTAGATGGGATAGATGATAAATGGGTATTTGGTGGATGTATCTCACGGTATGCTCGCTGGTTCAGCCGGTTCTGTCGTCGTCGACGTTCCTGGCGGTCGCAGAGACCAGCCCAGTCATCTTCAGGGTCCACTTGAGCGGCGGCGGTAGAAGCAGCAGCAGCAGCAGCGGGGGTCACCACGGGGAGTGGCGGTGATGAGGAAGACCGCGTGGCTTTCTCCGTGCTGGTGTCTTGACTAGTCGGCGACCGTAGCAAGTCCGATCCCATGTGAGTGTGTATGACTTGGATGAATTCCTGTACTGGGAGGCCGAGAGATGATGATAGTGACGATGGGGGGAGATGATCGGAGAGGGAATGCCGCTATAACGGAGTAGGAAAGGCAAGTCGAAGTCCCATGAAAAGAGCAGGTCCGCCGGTGCTTTTAAAAGTCCAGCGCTGCGACAGTTTCGAATGGGTTTCGAGGACACTAACCCGAAGGGTAATAGTGGTTGCTCATCATACATCAGGTATGGTTCGGTAAATACTAATGTTACGTTACGCGTTAGGAGAACATCTTCTATAAGTTGGTTAGTACATTCATTCTGTGTCGATAAATAACCTGATTAGAAAGTTGTTGTGAAAGAGGTACCTTCAGCAGGAAATGAAAGATACCCATACTGTACATATCGATTAGAGTACAAACAAGCCGCCCAAACGCTAATTATGCTGAACAAAACCAAACTAAGAGCGTCGAGACCTTGTCTCTTCTCCCTTGATGACTCGCTCCAGATGTGCTCGCTCTCCACTGTGCTCCACCAGATTTCGAAACACACCTCCTTCGATGTCGAGTAACTCCTGCGGTGTGCCAAATTCCACGGCCTTTCCGGCGTCCATTACGAGGATTCGATCAAAATCCGCAACTGTGCTGAGGCGGTGCGCAATGACAAGGAGCGAGGTAGCATTGCGTCCAAACTCTTCCCGAATGGACCGCTGAATCAGAGTTTCGGTCTCCATATCCACTGCGGAGGTGGCCTCATCCAGGATCATGATCTTCGGTTGGGAGACTATGGCCCGCGCCAGGCAAAGTAGTTGCCGTTGACCTTGGGAGAGATTGAGCCCTCCCTGAGAGACGACTGATGACAATGACGCGAAAAAGTTGCTTGTTTTGACCGGTTCCGTGCTCGAGTTGGCGGATGACGGCAATGTACCGCTGTCGCTCAGTGGCTCGCTACTCGAATGCGACGCCAGGGTCAGTGTATCCTCGAACGAGACCAGATGTACGCGTTCTAAAGCGTTGTAGAGTTCCACATCACTATACTCGTTGAATGGGTCCAGATTAGACCGCAGCGTTCCCGAAAAGAGCACTGGGTCTTGTGGAATGATGGCAAGACGGCCGCGTAAAGCTTCAAGCTTGATTTGCGAGATATCCAGCCCATCAACGAGTATGCGCCCTTGTCGGGCCTCGAGAAAGCGGAACAATGCCAGGGTTAGCGATGATTTCCCAGCCCCGGTACGTCCAACAACGCCCACTCGCTGGTTGTTCTCCATAGTGAAACTAAGCCCGTCAATCACAGGAGGCAGGTCGGGGGCGTACCCCACAACCAGATCCTCAACTTCGACCTTTCCACGCGTGGGCCATGCCGCTGGCGGGTTATGCCCCCCTTGCTCCTCCAGCTCAATGTTGCAGTACTCCAACACCCGCTCAGTAGCGTTCATGTCTGTTTCCACATTTGCATAGAAGCGCAGGCCCATCGACACGGCATAATTGTATTGTAGCGCAAATGTCATGGCGAAACCTGCCAGTGCCGGAGAGATGCTGGGAACGTACACTACCAGAGCTGCTGTCATCCCGGCCAGCACGGCTCCCGCAATACTCATCCGAAATGATAGCCATCTGTCTAAAAGCCAGAGATACCACGCCGCCTGAGCATGACGATCGATGCGATCGTACATATCTTTCATATAAATATCTGCTTTGTTGAAAGCTCGAATCGTGGTCAAACCGGAAAGACTGGACCCAAATCGTTCCAGGACAGGACTTTTAGCGGTACTTTCGAGTCGTTTGATTTGACGCATTCCCGTGAGGTAGATCTTGGAGAGTCGAAAGCATAAGATCAGGAGGATACAGGCAAGCACCAACAATATCGGGGATACCAATACTCCTGCTGCTAGTATACTAGTCAGCTCCAGAGCCTTGAACACGAAGTGTCCAATATCATAACCGAGCCTCCAGTCAAGAATGTACATGTCAGATGTGAATCGATTGAGTATCCGGCCAAGGGGCACCGTATCTAGCCACCGCAGCGGTGAGCGCAATACAGCTGCTAATAGGTCATCAAAGAGTCTCTGGGAAGACTCCAGAGACGCAAGGGCAAGGGCCAAAGTCCTTAGAGTTCCAATGATACATGCGGCTACCGAAAAGCATACATATATGCTAAGATAGAACATGGAGTCCTTGTCGACAAAACGTCTGTTGACATCCACTGTTCGAGATTGGATGGCAGCGCTCGAATGGGTCGGTTGGGATGAGGATGTGGAAGAGTCTGTCCAAACGCTTATCCACCAGGACTAAGAACGGTCAATTGTGGTCCATGACTGGAAGGATATGGGCACTTACTCTTCCGACTAAAAGCGTCATAAATGCGACATAAGCCAAAAACGTTATCGTCCACCAGCGTAGGCATTTCCCCTTGGTCATATATGTTGTGTACACTTGCAGGGACACGGCTCCTTTCTCGCGCCTCTCGTCTTCCGTGAACTTCCTTGGAGGCTCGGCGACACTTGTTGCTACTGAGAAGCCTGACTCGGTAGATACGCGCTTCATCGGTGTTATCGGTGTCACAGGTTCGTCGTCTACCACATCAGCATTGCGACCATTTGATGATTTGGCAGATTCGCCCAACATGTCTATCAAATTCTGAGTGGCTGCCAATTCATCTACTGTCCCAGCATGAATCGTAAGTCCGTCCGACAGGATGACACAGTAATCAGTCCGAGATAGACACAAGCCAAGATGATGCGTGACCAGAATCCTGGTCCTGCCATGGCCTAGCTTGCCGATAAGGGCATGCTCATACACGTGGCGCCCAGTCTCCGCGTCAAGTGCACTGAATATATCATCCATAACTAGAATTCCGGCACGGGAATAGAGAGCACGCGCAAATGAAATGCGCCAGCGCTGACCACCGCTCAGATTAATTCCGTTTGCACCAATATCGGTCCGATCGGCATCTGGAAACATTGCGATGTCTTTCTTCAAGCCTGCGGCGTAAATGACTTTGCGGTAACGATAGCGATCGTACGGAAGGCCGAAAAGGATATTGTCCTTGATGGTGGCGTTCTCCAACCAGGGGTTCTGAGCAACATATGCGATGGCCGAGTCAATGATCCAGTTGTGGCGAGTGGCTCGCTGATCATATGTCCTGTTTATGGAAGGAGCATGAGGTACTGCCACGGTCCCAGATAAGACATCACACTCTCCTAAGATTGAGGCTAAAAGTAGGCTTTTCCCAGAGCCAGTCTTTCCGGATATTACACTGAGGCCCTTGGGAGGGAATTGCAAGGTGAGGTCTCGGAGCATAAAGCGCTGGTCGAACTCTGTCCCTTCTTCACCAGGCCAGGCGATGGTCGCATTGTGGAATGAAATCTTGTCGACCGCAGAGGTATGGGGGGACTTTTCGGACGAGTCCAGATAGCGTTCGATGCGATCCGCGCTAATCTTGGCCTCCATTCCCTTCGAAAGTAAATCAGGCAAGCTTGCCATGGCTGATTCTAAGGAGCCGAATATGGAAAGAGTCGTAAACGCAACGGAAGCGGAAAGCTCGCCACGAGTTAAAGTATATACTGTCAATGAGACGGCAGACAGCATTAGAGGTCCCATAATCCACACAGATACCATGCCAATAGTATACAGTGAGGTTTGCCAGAGGAGCCCTAATTCAACGCGGCGCTTCTCGCTAATGCGATCCTGCCATTGCTGCTCCAATGCTGCAAACTTGATTTGGCGGATCCCATGAAGAACCTCTCCTACAGCCCCCATTCGTTTATCGCTTGCCTTCATGTATTCTTCTTGTGCCATGGAGTAGTTCTTCGTCAAATAGGCGTTCATAGGAGCCACAAGAAGAGCAGTTGCGACGCCGGCCAATAAACTCGGCCATCCTATGAGGTGGACTAAGAAGACACCTCCTATAAACAGTCGGATGACAGATGATGGAATCAAGTAGTTGAACATGACGAAATCTGCAATGCGTTTGGAGTCCACCGAGGCAAGATTGATAGGGCTTTGGCTCACAACATCCTGTTGCGGTTCGTCTGCATCGTGGTCACTCCCTTCCTTTTCGTCTGACGATACAAGCTGCTTGACATCCTTACACCTCATTGACTTGGCGAACACGAGCGCTGAAAGACCTTCGTAAATAGGGATCCAAAGCTTTGCATATATGATCCACCAAAGCCACGATTCGATGCTGGACGAGATGATGAGAACGGTTCCCAGCCCGAACACCCAGGCCCATGCCTCATCAACATCCTTTGGGTTCTCGTCAGGGTTGGAATAGCGATTCTCGAGCGATTTCAGTATACCGTACATCGCTGCTTGCGGACCGAAACTTAACACACAGATAATCATGCTAAGCGATGACTGAAGGATGAGTGACCTTTGGTGTGCCACCACGAGGGACCGCCAGAGTGCTCGCGAACCACGCGTACGATCAAGATGTGCATGAAGAGTTTCCGAGCGTGTATCAAACCCCATCTTGGGGAGATCATCGATCTCCAGACCTTCATTGGCGACCGCATGGTCCAAGAGATCGTTGACCCAGCTGAATGTGAACCGTTCCATAGCACTCACAGTACGCTCTCGGTCGACAATCTGGCCATCATGGTACACGTTCGGGCGGCGGGGAAGTAGAAGACACAGTGTAGCCCTAAATAAGGATATTCCAAATTGACTTATCGCTAATCCCACCGACACGGCATCTAGGCGATGCCCAGTATCCCAGACCAAGCCAATCTCTAAGCTGGGAATTATGGCGGCGAGTAAGCTAGTCCCGAATCCATATACTCCTAGCATGTACCGCTTGGTAGGTGCCGGCTCAACGAAGAAACCAATCGTTTGTACGGATATAACTCCCTATATTCGGGTTTGCCGTTAGAGTTAGTCAGAGTGAGAACAAACCATTAGCTGTCGGACTCACCCAGCTCCCCATCTGCAGGCAAAAGGGAACAATCAAGACATGTTGGCCCTTTGTTATGGACAGGATGGCCTGTGCCAGCGATATTCCAAGCCCAGTGACTGATAGAATGACAATTCCTAGTCTCTTCCAAAGATCTGAAAAACCTTTCAACGCCTCATCACTGGCCTCTCCGTCCTTATCCTCATAGCCAGGTCTGTCGAAAGCATGTGCTCCGGGCAATTGGATCGGGGGTCCTTCTTTGACATGCAAGAATCGCCGGATTATGCCGAGTAGTGCGGGAACAGTACAGCTTGAAATGAGTAGAATGCCTAGAGCGCCTATAACAATAGACGCCATGTCCTGGTTTGATGCCATCCTACATGGAGGCAGAACCACATCCGTTGCTGTAGGCTGGAGGGTTGATAGTGTCGAGATTAGTTGTAAATGTTAGAGATCTAATTCAACAGTAATTTTGAGAGGTGTTTTGCTCCCACGCGTAGCTGTAGAGCTTGCATTCCACCTGCATTCTTATTGCGTGCCTTGCATCAAGGGGGAGCGGCCACGATCGCGTACCAACACCACAGGTGAATAAAGACACAGAAGGGCAGCCCCTACTTCTAGTAAGCCTAATGGCTGTATTCTCCACAGGCTGGTGTGGCATTATTGCGGCAACGATACGGATTTAATTGCAATAGTCAGTAGTATCCCGGTGTACAGTGTAACAGTCCACCCATCCATCTGACCACAGTGAAAATTGGTCCGTCATTCTCTGACCTATATCGCATGATTGCGAAAAGCTTTGGTGTGACCTTTGCATAGACAAGAAGCGTAAACGCAAAGACGGGAATACCTCGATAAAGGCCGGTGTATTGAAGGTGAAGCACAAACAATAAGCTTTGTATAGATGAACCGCCCAATTCGGTAAGGTGCACGAGGTACTTGGCGGAGTGGCCGCATTGGCTTGCAAGATGGCATGGGGTTCTGCTGCCACTATGAGCGGTCAGCAGGGCGGTAAAGATTTATACAGATGCACACACATTGTTCCGGGGGGTGTTGAAAATTATATCCGTCTATATCCGTCTATATCCGAAATATTCTCAGCGAGGTCGACGAGGTTCTGCCGCTTTTAGCGGTCAGATAAGCGGTAATAACGAGCAGTAAACTATGGCAACCCGGGGCAAACAGTAGTGCAGCTTCGGGATCGGCAAAACCAGAAAGCGACCGCGCTAGTCCAGCTTAGGGTAGCTCTCTGGAGGTCAGCAAGTCACGGGGAGAACCCGCTATTATTCAGCGGGGCCGAGATGCTGATTTGCTGACAATCCATGGCCGTACATTGGGCGGCGCGGAGTCGCTGTCCAACTCCGGCCCCGACTTCGCTGCGGAGGACCCCGGCCCATTTTTGCTACTTGGAGTCACTTTCCTCGGTCGGCTCTACTTAATCTCTTCCTCTTGTTGTGGTCAAGGGTTTGAAGGTATCCGTGTCTGTTCGAACGCATTCACCCCGCTGCTGCACCCTTCCCTGTCACACTGTCCCGCGATCCACGCGCACCAGGACGGCAATGCTTCTTTCCCAAACCCGGGGGCGTATGCCCTCCGCTCTCCGGAGCATCGCCAAGCGCTCTTTGCTGAACAGGTATGGATAACGGCCTACAACATGACTTGTGTCCTCCAATTGCTTCAGAATACAGGCTGATATTAGTGTCATTCACTCAGTCGCCCTCTGTCCACCACTCTGCCGAAGCAACAGAACGGTAACGATGACGAGTTTACTGGCCTCAACAAGGTCTCCCGCCACATCACCCAGCCCATCTCCCAGGGTGCTTCCCAGGCCATGCTGTATGCCGCTGGCCTCACTGAGGCGGACATGAGCAAGGCTCAAGTCGGTATTTCGTCTGTCTGGTACAATGGCAACCCCTGCAACATGCATCTGCTCGATCTCAACAACCGTGTCCGCGAGGGTGTCCAGAAGGCTGGTTTGGTCGGATTTCAGTTCAACACTGTCGGTGTTAGTGATGCTATCAGTATGGGTACCAAGGGAATGCGCTTCTCTCTCCAGAGTCGTGATCTGATCGCCGATTCTATCGAGACCGTTATGGGTGGTCAATGGTATGACGCTAACATCAGCATTCCCGGCTGTGACAAGAACATGCCTGGTGTGTTGATGGCAATGGGACGTGTGAACCGCCCCAGTTTGATGGTTTACGGTGGTACCATCAAGCCTGGTTGCGCCTCCATGCAGGGTAACGCCGACATTGATATCGTCTCCGCCTTCCAGGCCTATGGTCAGTTCATTAGCAAGGAAATCACCGAGCCCCAGAGATTTGACATTATCCGCAACGCCTGCCCTGGAGGTGGTGCCTGCGGTGGTATGTACACTGCCAACACCATGGCTACTGCTATCGAAGTCATGGGCATGACCCTTCCTGGATCCTCTTCCAACCCCGCCGAGTCTGACGCTAAGTACCTTGAATGTCTTGCGGCTGGTGAGGCCATCAAGACTCTGCTCAAGGAAGACATTCGTCCTTCGGATATCCTGACTCGCCAGGCTTTCGAGAACGCCATGGTTTTGGTCAACATCACTGGTGGCTCCACCAACGCCGTTCTTCACTTGATTGCCATTGCGGACTCTGTTGGTATCAAGCTGGATATTGAGGACTTCCAGTCCGTCTCCGATCGCACCCCTTTCTTGGCGGACCTCAAGCCTTCCGGCAAGTACGTCATGGCTGACCTGCACAAGATTGGTGGTACTCCCTCTCTGCTCAAGTTCTTGCTGAAGGAAGGTCTCATCGATGGCTCTGGCATGACTGTCACCGGTCAGACCCTGGCTAAGAACTTGGAGAATGTGCCGGACTTCCCTGAGGATCAGAAGATCATCCGTCCCCTGTCCAACCCCATCAAGGAGACTGGCCACATTCAGATCTTGAGGGGTTCTTTGGCCCCTGGTGGCAGTGTCGGTAAGATCACTGGTAAGGAAGGAACCGTCTTCACCGGAAAGGCTCGCGTCTTTGATGATGAGGATGATTTCATTGCTGCTCTCGAGCGCAACGAGATCAAGAAGGAGGAGAAGACCGTCGTTGTCATCCGCTACACTGGTCCTAAGGGAGGACCTGGCATGCCCGGTAAGTCGCTACAGCAAAATGTTCTCCTTTCCACTGCGCACGTGTACCAGTAACGCTAACAAATTGCGACGAGTAGAAATGCTGAAGCCCTCTTCTGCCCTGATGGGTGCCGGCCTCGGACAGTCCTGCGCCCTGATCACCGATGGCCGTTTCTCCGGTGGTTCTCACGGTTTCTTGATCGGACACATTGTTCCTGAAGCCGCCGTCGGTGGCCCCATTGGCCTGGTCAAGGATGGTGATGTTATCACTATTGACGCCGTGAAGCGTGTTCTGGATCTTGATGTTGAGGAGACCATCCTCGCGCAAAGAAGAAAGGAGTGGGAAGCCGACAAGGCTGCTGGCAAGCTCCCTCCCACCGGCCTGACCCTCAGAGGTACTCTTGGCAAGTACGCTAGGTACGTATCACACCTTTAACTGGCGTCACTTATATCTTTACGATGCATCTCTATGGCTCATGTCTGGACGCGATGCTAACGTTACCCAATAGAACCGTCAAGGATGCCAGCCACGGCTGTATCACCGACTCTCTCGAGTAATCGGGATGGCATATATGATTATATGTCCTTCTTTGCGTCCGTATATTCTTCGAAGTTAAATTGTGTCTTATATGAATCTCTTTTTTTCTTTTCAGCTACTCTATCTGGGATGGTTTTGGGTCGTTTTGAGTCTGGGACCGCACGTGGCTACTGTTTTGTATAGGCGAATTGAAACGAACCAAAAGTGCTGCTTGTTATGACCTCACTATATGGTCTCGTGTATTTACAGAAGATCAAATACAGCAAATAATATTGTTAAGAAAACATCTATTCTACCTGGGAAGCGAGGTTATTTACTCCGCACCCCATAACCGTTCCACGGATCGTATCTGGATGCACGTGGGCCGTACATCACATGACTGTCGCTTAGTGTTTGCAAAGTTTGTAAATTTTTCTTATCGGCTTCTACTTTCTATCGAGGGGCGTCTCGTTCCTACTTGGCTCAAACCTTACTTTGTCGGACTCACATCTTTCCAGGCCCCAGCCGGAGTATATCTTAATCATGGCCCCTGCTCCGATCGCATCTTCGAGCGATGATATCGCGACTGTTCTCCAACTAGTTACGCCCCCTCAGATTGCCCCGCACCGCTCCCACGACCCCTCCAACAATCAAAAGCGGAGCGATCCCTTCCAGTTCGGCTCCCGGTACCTGGAAGAAGGAGACGATGTCTTCGAGTTCAACGCCTGGGATCATGTCGAGCCCGACGACGAGTTCAAAGCCTTCGCAGAAGTCCAATATTCGAAGCAGCGCGAAACCCCGGTTTCGGATTTCGACAGAAACCGTTTCAATGCCGACCCTGCCAAGTGGTGGAACCTTTTCTACAAGAACAACACAGCCAACTTCTTCAAGAACCGAAAATGGCTCCGCCAGGAGTTCCCTGTCCTTGCGGATGTGACTCAGCCTACAGCAGGAAAGAAGGTGGTGCTGGAGGTCGGTGCAGGTGCCGGAAATACTGCCTTCCCATTGTTGGAAAACAACGAGAACGAGGAGCTCATGGTTCATGCTTGTGATTTCTCCAAGACCGCTGTCAAGGTCATGCGCGAGAGCCCACACTACAACACTAAGCATATGACAGCTGATGTGTGGGATGTCACGGCGGAGGCGGATGAGAACAGCAATGGACTTCCTCCGGGCCTTACTGAGGGGTCGGTCGATGTCGTCGTTCTCATCTTTATCTTTTCTGCCTTGGCCCCAGAGCAGTGGAACCAGGCTCTTCGTAATGTATACCGCGTCTTGAAACCCGGCGGACATGTTCTGTTCCGCGATTACGGACGGGGCGACTTGGCACAGGTTCGCTTCAAGAAGAACCGATACATGGGCGAGAACTTCTACGTTCGCGGTGATGGAACACGGGTGTACTTCTTTGATCGCGATGAGCTTGAGAAGATGTGGGGCCAATGGACTCCGGAGAAGGGCTTGCCCACGGCACTTGCGACAGGAGAGGAAACCGAGGCCAAGGATGAACAGAGCCCTACTGACATCAAGGGTGTCTTTGACATCGAGAAGCTAGGTGTCGATTACCGGTTGATCGTTAACCGTCAGCGCAAGCTGAAGATGTACCGCTGCTGGATTCAGGGCCACTTCCTCAAGCGCGATACCACTCCCGCCGTCGACGCTTCGAATAACGAATCGTGATATCCTTTGATTCTTCCGCAAAAGCTTAGCCATGGCTCTGGGGCGTGGTGGAAATTGCAGGATGATCACTCATAGTGGCGTCGGCATGAACAAGCTACTGTTGTCTAGACCACATGCAAACAGCCAGCTTCTTTCCATGTCACACATCTATTACATGAGGATTCGGAGACTTCCTTTCGTTCGGAAGATGTTTCAAACCCATCCGACGCTCGAACGAACTCTCGGAAATCACATGGAACGGAGGCCTAGGGCAGTTGGTCACGCGCACAACCAGTTCGTTGCGGCATCTAGTTGATATTTTAATCGACTTTTCGTGAAAGATATGACTGTCATTCGGCGCCAGTGCTCACGTTCTCAACGAAGGCAAAAGTGAGTTTCTGATCCTCGATGGAGGATCTGATGATACCCATGACGATAGATAGAGACTAGACTAGAATTCATTTGGTTACATTCTTGGGGCGAATTGCACATGGATCAATTGATCGCATTAATTTCCCCGTTTCATTCATTGGGCGGATGTCGGGAGCCTTGTTCTACCCTAAGTATCACAAGCTCAAGTAGAATGACCCTATCGACATTCCCGACAGCTCATGGTACGTAGGTGAGCTTTATGCTTGCCCCCTCATAGTCTGAAGAAACAGACTCAGCTTGGTATCTTGATATAATCTCTCTCATTAGACTCTATAAGGCGATGTCTGACCCAACGAGACCCATGCATAGTCCGGTATGAGCAGGAACCGCAAGTCGAAGGCACCTTGAACTGAAACAAGGGAGATCTGGCCATACTCAAAGACTCAGAACACCAAGGGATCAAACAAACCCCGAGCGGATGTTTTCAGCGGCCACGCGGACATGCCACAGAAGCGGAAGGGGTCTTGTGTCGATTGGTATGTGAGATTCCTCATTCCTGCACTCGTCACCCTCCCATCTGCAACAAAGCCACATAGACAGCTACTGCCGACCCATGTTTCGGATCAGCACAATCTTAATTTGCCTTCATGGCTGACAATTTATCTATTTGTTTATGTCTGACAATGAAATCAGGCATTCGGTCATGTTATATGCTTCAACAGCGCCCCTATGGCAGGTGATACGGTCCGCTGAAGGCCTCAGCGCATCCAACCACCATAACTGCAGCTTCAGCAGTCGTCGATCCTGTCCTATTCCGTCGTTCATCTGCCTTACCTATTGCATCTGAAAGCCCTGTTCGGTGTCTTGCACCTATCAGGGAAAACGTGCGCACTGCACCCACTCTTTCCGGCTGGAGTCTGGGAAATCTGGACGGTCCCAGGCAGATCGGTGCCAGGGCAAAACCTTGTTAAAAATAACTTGTTCGATCTTGCGCCCGACGGCCAATTGTATACGCACTGGAGACTCTTGATGATTCGGTCCGTGACGTACGTGCACCTCCACACTCCATCGGTGGATTGTGTGTCCCCGTGGGCACGCGGAGATCGGGGGCATTAGTCGAGAAACTTGCCTAATCTAGTGACAAGCAGGAAAGTAAAAGCTATCCGCATGCGACTTGCAGATCTTCCAGAGGGATATAATAAAGTCGTGCATCTATGACCTTGCAGGACACGACCCGCCCCCTTCTGCCTTCTATATTATCGATACCCTCTGCCACTAGCGTCGTACATCACTCTTCACAATTCATTCTGCTCTCATTCATCATGAAGTTCACAAACTATCTTTTGACAACTGCATCACTCGCAAGCAGTGTCCTAGCGGTTCCAGCTCCCCGCACCGGATTGGAGGACAGACTCCGTACGCGGTCATTGCAGCGCCAGTCACATCCTCTCGCACCACTTCCACTCGACACTTCCACCAAAGAGGAGTCCAGACTTCTCCAATCCGACGGAAATACCACCCATGTTACATACAGCAGTAATTGGGCGGGTGCAGTGCGCGAGCAACCACCTCCGCAAGGCACGTATTCTGCCGTGTCGGCAACCTTTCGCGTACCAGAACCCACGGCGCAAGGGGGGAGTGGAACGCAGGCTGGATCGGCCTGGGTTGGGATAGATGGCGACACATACAGCAACGCCATTCTCCAAACAGGAGTCGACTTCTACGTGGAAAACGGGCAGACGTACAACGATGCCTGGTATGAGTGGTATCCAGACTATGCATACGACTTCGACCTGGATGTGAGCACAGGTGACACAATTGTCGCCAAGGTGGAAGCCATCTCGCCAAGTCAAGGTGTAGCCACAATTGAGAACATATCAACAGGGAAGAAGGCTACGCAAACGATCAGAGCCCCAGCTGCGACAGCCACACTTGCCGGCCAAAATGCCGACTGGATTGTGGAAGATTTCCAGTCCGGCGACTCTATGGTCGATTTGGCTGGTTTCGGCGAGATCAGCTTCTGGGGCGTGCAAGCACAAGGGGGAGGGTCTACATGGGGTGTAGATGATGCGACTATTGTCGAGCTGAAGCAGGGCGACCAGGTGTTGACGGACGTGGACGTGCAAAGTGACTCGGCCTTCACCGTGTCATATACGAGCTAATGTGATGGTATATGATTGCATTTTCTCATTCTTCAATCATTTTTCTCCTTTTTGGCCGGTGACATAATTTCTGTGGTTAATTTTGAAGACGCCTTGATGTTATTCGGTAGTACTACTTAGCTAAAGGTTGATACATCCAGCATGCGGGCTCGGCTATTGGGAGGAACCAAGAAGGCTATATGGCCCTCGGGTATTTGCCGCATTCTATGATCGCATGCCTTTTCGGCTTTCCTTATATATATCAACTTTCCACTTCCCCAAACCAACTCATTTTCGATGCGAGAATTTATCCATATACACAATCAACCATGTCCCGTATATACCAACTAAGTCGCGCCCTCCAACACAGCCGAATTGGCGCTCTCCGGCCGGGCTCCTCCCTACTACCCGCCCGGCCATCCCGCCGCTGCGGCTTCAGCACCAGCGCCGCACGCCCATTAATGGAACTAACAGGCTTCACCGAAGAGCAACTAACAGTGCGTGACGCGGTATCCGCCATCTGCGCCAAATTCCCCAACACATACTGGCAAGAATGCGACCAGAACGAGCGCGACCCGAAAGAGTTCCACGCCGCCCTCGCTCGAGACGGATGGTTAGGTATCGCGCTTCCTGAGGAACTAGGAGGCGCAGGTCTAGGTAGGCCAATTCTCCCCCCCCCCCCCCCCCCCCCAACCTTTGCCACTCTTCACAGTGCTATATGACTAACATCACATCCAGGAATCTCCGAAGCAACAATGATGATGCAAACCATCACCCAGTCCGGCGCCGGCATGGCCGGCGCACAAGCCATCCACGCCAACGTATATGCAACACAACCACTCGCCCGGTTCGGCACGCGCGAGCAACTAGAAGAAACCATCCCCAAGATCATCGACGGTACATGGCGCACATGCTTCGGCGTCACGGAGCCCAACACGGGCCTCGAAACGCTCAAGCTGAAGACCCTAGCCACCAAAAAATCCTCCGGAGATGGTAGTAGCATCTACTCCGTCTCAGGGCAGAAGATCTGGATTACCTGCGCGCAAGTGGCCAGCAAAATGATTCTATTAGCGCGCACGACCCCGCTGGAAGAAGTAACCAAGTCCACGCAGGGTCTATCGATGTTCTGCATCGACCTTGACCGCAACAAGCCCGGTCTGGACATGCGCAAGATCAAGAAGATGGGTGGACGGGCTGTCGATGCTAACGAGGTGTTCTTTGATGGGTATGAAGTACCCGCGAACACTCTCATCGGGCAGGAGAATGAAGGGTTCCGGATTATTCTGCATGGGATGAACGCGGAGCGGTGTTTGCTTGCTGGTGAGGCATTGGGGTTGGGGTATGCGGCGCTGGAGCGAGCAGCGGATTATGCGAAGGAGAGGGTGGTGTTTGGACGGCCGATTGGACAGAACCAGGGCATTGCGCATCCGTTGGCGGATGCGTATATGAGGTTGGAGGCGGCCAAGTTGGCGACGTATCATGCTGCAAGGCTGTATGATGCGTCGAAGAAGGATGAGACGATTCCGCTGCATTCGGTGGGAGTGGCGTGTAATAGTGCGAAGTATTTGGCTGCTGAGGCGGCGTTCACGGCGTGTGAAAGGGCGGTGCTGAGCCATGGGGGTATGGGGTATGCGATGGAGTATGATGTGGAGAGGTATTTGAGGGAGTGTTTGGTGCCTAGGATTGCGCCGGTGAGTAGGGAGATGATTTTGAATTATGTTAGCGAGAAGGTGTTGCAGTTGCCGAGGAGTTATTAGGGTGGAGGTATGGCGCTATAGAGCTTGAATGGTGGGAAGGGGGTTTCAGATGTCAGGGAATTATACTATCTTCAATATACTACTAGTGTCTTCTATCCACAAACTTCATGACTTTATTCCCCGTACCGCTCTTCTCGAACCCACGTATATCTTCAACGAAGGTCAATTTGAACAAATGCCTATTGTCCGGTAAAACAAAGAAGAACGTCTCCACTTCATAAACAAACTGCTCAAGAGGAAAAATATCATCACTTGCCGCGGCACGAAGCAACCTAATCTCCAGGGTCGTCTGGGGCGAAGAATCAAGCGTCCCTGCAATAATCTGCCACTGCAAGATCCCAAACGTCTCCTTCTGCATGAACATATCGATTTTCGTAAACTCAAAATACTCACCATACCACTTAAAGCTAAACCGACGGTCACGATCCCAGAGTCGGAGCACGCGGAAGTACTTCAGCTCATGCGGTTCGACAACTCCACAGGTGCGCAGAAACTCGCCAAACGCTGCGCGATGTTGACGGTTTTCTTTCACATCTGTGAAGAACATCAACAGGAACCGCCGCCGGTGACACTGACGTAGGAGCTACGAACGGTATTTATTTTCGGGGTTCGTGTCCTTGGTTAATCGCTCGATAATTTTGTAGCTAGTAGGAAGGTCATGAGTATATCACCCGATCGGAGGAGATTTTTAACAGCTGATAGGACTTACAGGTCTTTCTTGGTAGACAGTGGCCACGACTCGAGGGTGCTATTAGAACTAGGTTGTATCTACACAGCGGTCTGAATTACCTGAGGACCGGGTGGGTAAAGTATATTAGGGTTGTAATCTCGCAACTGCGAGCACTTCATCCACGGAAAGTTGTTTGGTACTCATCATGATGGATAAGGGATATAATCACAAGATAGAAGTTCCTAGTATTAGGATTTTGAATAACAGGGGATTCGTTATACCCTCACGTCGCAGTCACCCATAGGCTCAGACTGACGCCGTTCAGAACTCTATGGTACTTAATACGTGGTCTGCTAATCGCGACAAGTCATGTTTTGCTTTCTCGAGATGAAATGGTCAGCTGGGAATTAAATGAATACTCGAAAACCGCAATGTGCTAACCGTGGCGTTCCAGATCGAGTAATTTGCGTGATTCTGCCTATTTTCCTCCAAGACTACAACTGTGATAATGAGAGAGGCACTTCCCAGGACGTGCTGCATCTGCTGCAAGTGAGTAGTACGTAATATCGGGTTTACGAGATCCAGGTAGGGGGTTATGTTGCGTTGCAACATGGTAATTCGTATCCTCTGCATTTGAATTGGTCACTACTAAAGCATTATGAAATGAACTGCTTACTATAGGTACCCCGTATAACCTCATGTTCTCAATAAGCAAGCAGTCTGAATCCCTCACTCCCTCGACCCCAATTCAAAAGTAAACTGCTTCGAAGCAGGTGACACCCTCCAGCGTGCAAAGAGCTGCGCATTCTCCACCAGAATGCGCCGCAGCATCTTTCCCCTCTCCTCTACCCCAGGCCACACGCCCTGCCATTCGCGTACATACGGCCCCATGATCTCCAAGGCTTCTCTGACCCACCCCCCTGTCCTCTCCTTGTCAACTAATTCCTCCTGCACCATCCGCCTTCCCAGCTCGCCCAAGAACCGCTCCCTCTCCTGCCTATCTTTCACCGCAGCATGCATGACCGCTAGTAGTATATGCGACCGGATTGACAAGTCCAATTCATCCATATCAATATCTTGGAGCCCTAATCCAAGTGTTTCCTCCACTGCCACAGCGGCTAGAAACTCTACCTCCTCCTCACTCCCAACCTCTCCATCCCACCCCCTCCACCACGCCTGCACTCCAATTCCTCCATCCGGCCACCCACACCATATCACCTGCTCTGAATGGCTATTTCCATCGGGACCCTCTCCCTCCGATATTTGTGCAAGATACTCTGTCTCAAGCCCATGTATATCATACATTCCCTGCGCGACCAATATCCCAAACCTGTCGGGTCCCTCTGTTTGCCGGGAGGTTACCTCAGCCACGCGAGATGGTGGTGAAATATCAGGAGCGAAATAGTCAAGCCAGAAGCGCGCATGTGATTCCGAATAGGATGGTGCGCTGGGGTATGCCGTGTGCCGGCGTGTCATAGTTGCCTCCAGCGTGCTGAGGGCCAATGAAGTAAGAGTGACAAACGGTAGAAAGGGCTGCCTACGGTGTGTGCACGCGACAGTGTAGGTCCAGCGAGGGAGTTGCAAAATGTGTATAGATGATGCCGGACTTTGACGCGGCTGACATAGTGGGGAGGAGGAGTCGGGAAGGTCCTGGAGGTCGGGCAGGCGGTAGAAGCGCGCTGTAGTGCGCTGGGTGAGGAATGGGGTAGAGTAGTAGGAGCGCCAGGCAGAAGAGTGCAGGAGGGAATGGTGGGCTGAGTAGAAAGCAGAGAAATCAGAGAAGGAGGGAAAGTCCTGTTCCAGTTGGGAGCAATAGCGGTAGATGGCTGCTGCTAGCTGTGCGAGGTAAAATATATCCAGGGAACTGGTATATATTACTGATGCAGTCCTCTCGGTAATTGTCACAGTATGAAATATCTTAGTTACCGATTAAAGCGTAGATCGCCCTCACCAAAGGACAATCCATATGAGTGTAGCTTCTCCACAACGTCGAACACCCCATTTCCGGTCCACAGCCCCTCGTATAGATAGATGAATGCGGTTTGCAAGACATCCTCATGGCAGGTTACTGGCACGATGCCGCCTTCAACATTGGCCAGAAATTCTTCAGCGCTCATTGTAGCGATGATGGCACGTGCATCAATAAGGAAATGGATGGTAAAAGGGGAAGAGAATATTGAGGTTCATGTCTGGATCACCGATCCTATTTATCACCAATTAAATGTACAAACCATGCAAGAACACATACCACCTAAGAGACTTCTAGCTTTATACAGGCAAAAAACATCTCTATTAACTGCTTGTCATGCACCAGCAAGATCGTGCGCATGTCGATTGAAGCATCTAAGACTGACTTGACGGAGCATCTCCGGACACAGGTCGCGGAGTTCTCGCTAGTGCAGCCGATCGTAGCCAGAGTCTCTTACTTCTAGCAACTACACTAATTCTTGCAGCTACAGCGGAATCTCGAGGTTCATGACGCAGGCAAATTCCCAACTACCAGGCTCATACCATTAGTACCTAGCCAAAGAAATCAGTGTGGTAATTTTCGAGAGCAAGGGGCTTAGAGATTCATGATACAGCTAGCCATGGTATAATGTCATCATCCCCCGTATATTAGTTATGTACCGGGATCAGGGTTGCATCACAGTAGCACAGATTACGGGGCACCAATGATTGCTACGCCGAACAAGGTCTATACACATGAATAAGAACATTACTGTATGAATCTGGGTGATAGACTTGCGAAACTTCCCATCAATATGTACTCCGGAAGCATTATGGTGTATACGCCTTTGACTATGCCACAGTTGTGGATTCAAACGGCTTCGAGGTTTCCAGCTATTGTTTCCGGACGAATTAGTAAGCCTGGCACAGATGCAGCATGCATGTTGGATCATGAATATAAAAGTAGGTTGTTTGCATTGTAGATTCTACAATCGGCTAACATATGATTGCTTAGGGGCAGGATACTGCCATGCATGCATGTTCCAGGGCATAGATTTAGAAGTGGAAACTCCAGGCCTCCAATAAACTGAAGCAATGATCATATTTACAGCGCCCGCGAACTAGCTACGCATGCAATCCATGTCAACTGCTGGTTTCCACCTGGACCGGATCTTGTAAGACTCTACCGTCCTGTCTCTCCAATCCAACAACCTCCGCAGGTGACTCGTCGGAGCTTTTTTGAGAATGTAACACTTGCTTATAAACGGGCTGTTCTTCCTCCTTCAAACCACACCCGGACGGGTCTCTTCGGATAAGGAAGTGTTGGACCCTTGCATCTACCGACTGCATTTGATGCTGAGTATTCTCCCTGCGCCCTTTTAGAAGGCGGGATGACTCTTGGTTCAGCTCCCAAAGCCGGTCTTCGTAACCGCTGCTGAGCTTGCTAATCCAAGATGCCTGGAGCGCTCCGCCCATTAATGTCAGAAGTATAACGAATGTCGCAAAGGTCCGATGGTCCACCAGAGTTTGCTGTTTTCCCTGGTGACGATTGTTCCACCTTTCCCAGTCTTCCCACGTCGCGTTCGCGTATATCGGACCGTAGTTACTGGAGCCCGTTCTAGCCCATGATGGGATCGGCGTTTCATACGGATGGAGGTTCCACCCCGCGCCACTGAAATCGTAGGCTGCCCGTCTACTAGGGTCAGATAGAATTTCATGCGCAGCCACTAGGATGTGGTAGCGCTGGAGTCTCACTTCGGGTGTGAGGTCTCTGCATAGTGGATGTCCGCTACATGGGCGATCCGGATGGTAGATTTTGACCATTTCATAATAGCGGGTCTTGGAATATGGTGCGGTCCGGTCTTGTTTAAATAGCTCATATGGGGTGAAAGTGGGAGAAGACGGCCATGAGAGATCCGTCTCTGGGTTGTGAGAAGCGGTGGCATAGCGCCTGGCGGAATAGCGAGACTGTGAGGGGAAAGCACGAGACCGAGGTGGCGAGGACAGGCATGGGGTGTTCAGTAACTGCAGTCCCCCACCGCAGCAAAGGATGTTGGGTTTCTTGAGCATGGCCGCATGGTTTCACATGGAGAGATATGTAAGACCTCTCCGGAATGTTTTAGACCGATGGCAAAGTAGAAAGCACCGAGGTTTGAACGGGATGGTCTGGTCGTCGATACAAATAATCCCGCTAATTCCGAACTTCGGATCTCCACATGAGGTCATCACGTGCGGGTCTCCGAAGCTCCAAAGCTTCCCGCATGAAATCTACCTCTATCCCCATCGACACGCTGTATAGAAATCCGCTGTATAGAAGATGCCTGATTCACGCGACGATCACGGCCGGAGGCGGCATCGATCCCCCTCCGGCTCACCAGCTCCTGACCGCGATCAACGACAGCGGCGCCGTGACGACGACCGTGGCAGCGATTCGAGGCAGCATCGCGAATCTCATCGAAGCTCCCGAAGAGACAGCTCGCGACGGAGGTCATCCCGCAGCCCGGCCGACCGACGAAGCCACAGAAGAGATTATGACCGTCGGCGCGGTGAGCGCAGGGATAAGGAGGATGTTTCAGACGATGACCGGAGAAGACGCCGACATACTTCCGACCGAGAGTCTTCATACCGTCGTCACCGTGACCGAGACCATTACGACAGAAAGGAAAAGACTTCTCGCAGACGACGTGACTACTCGCGATCCCGCTCGCCCACAAGACGCTCGCCGGATCCGGACTCGCACGCCCCAGTACGATCAAGAGCACCCCTACCTCCGCAGCAGGATGCATATACCTCGTCTGAAGTAGCTCGGACTGGAGAGTCGGAAGGCCCTCCTCCCGAGAAGGAAAAACCCAATTTCGGTCAAACTGGGCGATTGGCTGCAGAGAGCAAGACTGTGAATGTCAATGGTAACTCTGTCGTTCTCAAGTATCACGAGCCCCCGGAAGCGCGCAAACCCCCAGCAAAGGAACCGTGGCGACTTTACGTGTTCAAGGGGCAAGACCTCCTTGAAATGGTGGAATTGGGCATACGCAGTTGTTGGTTGATTGGGAAAGAACAATTGGTAGTGGATTTTCCTCTGGAGCATCCGAGTTGCTCTAAACAGCATGCCGCGCTGCAGTTTCGCTTTGTCGAAAAGCGGAATGAATTCGGAGATCGGATCGGACGCGTCAAGCCTTATCTGATCGATCTGGAAAGCGCCAATGGCACTACAGTGAACGGAGACGCCATTCCCGCTGGCCGGTACGTGGAACTGCGGGACAAGGATGTGGTCAAGTTTGGCCTTAGTACCCGGGAATACGTCCTCATGCTACCTCCGCCTGAATAGGCATGATATTCGATAGACATTATTCCGTATTGGCCTCTTAATGCGATGGGTGTCTTGGAGAATCACCAAATCTTCCACATTGGCTTCGAGACCCGTATCCGGAAACATAACTCAGGGATATACATCCCGTTCGGTCACTTCGTTTGACGTGCTTGCTAAAGCCCCTGGCACGAACTGCCACCCAATTCCAGACTTTCCGAATCATATGATGGACTTCCAAGCTGTTCGTGAAAGCAGGCTTACCCATCATAATGATTGGTTCCTATGGAGTCGCTTGAGGTGTCCTCATCATTTAATGATGCATTCGCTCCATCCACCAACTTAAAGCCCTTCTTATGTACAGCTGAACGATGACGCAACGGCTGTTAGTTGGGGAGCAAGCCAGCTGCTACGTAAACGTCAAGTATACCCCCGGCGCGCTTGTTCGTCAAAGGCTCGCAGTGCCATAGGCCCCAATCAATACTTTTGGAACGTCGCCTTTAAGTCTGGAACTTTCATGTGTGGATGTTTATTGAGATACCATCGGATAACCATGGGGAAAGGACATGCTCAGGAGTCAGGGAAATATAGACAGCGAAGTCGAACAGAGAGAATAATTGGAGGATTTGCAAATGCCTCATGACAAGCAAGGATATTCGACCCTTATTTACTGGCTAGTATTAGTATAAGTGATCATACTAGGCATGATCTCAGTTATTGATATCTATTGAGCTATGGATAGTAGTAGATATTAGTAGTTGTAGTAGAGTTTCTGACCACTTGCCAGCAGAGTACAAGTGGTAGTGACCAGTTTATATAACCAGCATGACACTATTGTTCATCTTTGACCCAATTTGTATACAATGTGGCGTCACTTAGCAACAAGAAAATCTGATTGAATCGACCATTGTGGTCTTCTATAAACAGCGATGAAGACTCAAACGCAAATCACTTAACTCCAAGACCAATGTCGTGGGCCATGTACTCGCTCCTGCTCTTCTCCGCATACTTCCTTACCGGCCGGGCTAGACCACACCCGGTTAGGCTGATAAGCGGCGGGCGGTCACTGTTCTGCCGGATGATCATTGTGCTTCATTATCAATCTGATCACCCACACTCCGCTTGCTAGTCATCTCCAAGTCTGGCTAGTCCGTTGATTCTCGCAGATTTTTGGCTCAGTTGGGACCAAACTGTGACAACATATTTTCATAATGGCTGTCAACGGATCCGTCGAGTCCCAGTGGCTTGCCCAGCTGGCAGCCATGCGCCAGGCCATTGCGGACTTGAAGCTTCCCCAAGACCCCGCCAAAGATACAAGCTACGGAAGCGACCTGGACTTGGATTTCGACGAGGACTATTCATCGCCCGGAACTGCCGATGATGATATCTGGGACATTATCAGCTCTGATGAAGAGGCCAGCGACGACTTCGATGACTATGACGAGCTCCCCTCTCCTCCGACATCCTCCGGCTACGACCAGCTCTGGCTTGAGCAGAAGTGCGTGAGCCTTGCTGCTAACAAGTCGGGTATGGATGCCGGAGAACTAGCGCAGCAAATCACTGCCGCCCTAGCGACGGACAGCGGTGACGACGAGCTGCAAATGTCACTGGCCGAAATCGTGGGATTCGATGACCTCGACTTCGTGATTGACCTGATTGCTCACAGGGCGGATATTGTCGCGAGCTCGCATACCGGACCAGAGGCCCAGACGGATGGTTTGATGGCTGGGAAACTTATGACGAGAGCGGAAAGAGAGCAAGCTTTGCGACAGGCGGACTACGAACACAAGCATGCGTCCTTGATGCCGGCACAGACGAGATCGGAACCGCATTACCCTCATGTATTCAAACTGCACGAGTCCAGAAATGTCCTTGCGCTTGGAGGAAAGAGATACGGATTGCCAATGGGCAGTAAGCAAATCGACGAGAAGAAGTATACCGAGGTTGAGGTTCCCGCGTCCAAGGTCGGTACCTTAAGACCCGGGCATAAACTCGTGGAGATCGCCTCGTTGGATGGCTTGTGTCAAGGCACCTTCAAGGGGTACAAGACCCTCAATCGAATGCAAAGTCTACTATATGAAGTAGCCTACAAGACGAATGAGAACATGCTGATCTGTGCCCCGACTGGTGCTGGTAAAACGGACGCTGCAATGCTCACAATCCTAAACGCCATTGGAAAGAACACTATTCCGAATCCTATCGAGGAACCACAAGCCACTGAATTCGCGGTTCAGGTGGAGGATTTTAAGATCATTTACGTTGCTCCGATGAAGGCCCTGGCCGCTGAAGTTACCGAGAAGCTCGGGAAACGTCTCGCTTGGTTGGGGATCAAGGTTCGAGAGCTTACAGGTGACATGCAACTGACAAAGCGAGAGATTGTGGAAACACAGATCATCGTCACTACCCCTGAAAAATGGGATGTAGTGACCCGGAAGAGCACGGGAGATACAGAGCTCGTGCAGAAGGTGCGTCTGTTGATCATCGATGAGGTCCATATGCTTCATGATGAGCGTGGTGCTGTTATTGAATCGTTGGTGGCTCGTACCCAGCGCCAAGTCGAAAGTACGCAATCACTTATCCGCATTGTCGGTCTCTCCGCAACTCTCCCGAATTATGTCGACGTCGCCGATTTCCTGAAAGTCAACAAAATGGCCGGTCTCTTTTTCTTCGACCAATCCTTCCGCCCTGTTCCTCTGGAACAACATTTCATTGGTGTGAAAGGCAAACCTGGCACCAAGCAGTCTCGCGAGAACCTTGATACTGTAGCTTTTGAGAAAGTCCGTGATATGCTCGAACGAGGGCACCAAGTCATGGTTTTTGTCCACTCGCGTAAGGACACTGTCATGACTGCCCGAATGCTGAAGCAGATGGCCACTGAGGATGGGTGTGAGAACCTGTTCAGCTGTCAAGAGCACGAAGGCTATTCGAATGGTCTTGGTGATGTTAAACGCAGCCGTGCTCGCGAACTGCGTGAGCTTTTCGCCAGTGGGCTCGGGACACACCATGCTGGTATGAGCCGGAGTGACCGCAACCTCATGGAGCGACTGTTTTCCGAAGGACTCATCAAAGTACTCTGCTGTACTGCCACACTTGCGTGGGGTGTCAACCTTCCTGCTGCCGCGGTAGTTATCAAAGGTACTCAGTTGTATAATCCGCAAGAAGGTAAATTCGTCGATCTAGGTATATTGGATGTGCTACAGATCTTCGGTCGTGCTGGTCGACCCCAATTCCAAGATACAGGTATTGGTTTCATCTGTACGACCCACGATAAGCTCCACCACTATATATCTGCTGTAACATCACAGCAACCGATTGAATCTCGATTCTCCAGCCGGCTGGTGGATAACCTGAATGCCGAAATTTCTCTAGGAACGGTTACCTCCGTCCCAGAAGCCGTGCAATGGCTGGGATATTCTTATCTTTTTGTTCGCATGAAACGAGAGCCACGCAATTACGGAATTGACTGGGCAGAAATTCGTGACGATCCTATGCTGGTGCAAAGACGTCGTCAGCTAGTCATCCAAGCTGCCATCGTACTGCAAAAGAGTCAAATGATCATATACAACGAAAAGACAGAAGAGTTGCGAGCGAAAGATGTTGGCCGCATTGCAAGCCAGTACTATGTCTTGCAGACCAGTGTTGAAATTTTCAACAATCTGATGCGTCCTCGAGCCAGCGAGGCGGATGTGCTCAGAATGATCAGTATGAGTGGTGAATTCGATAACATCCAAGCCCGGGAAACCGAGTCCAAAGAGTTGAATAGACTCCGTGATGAGGCCATCCAGACCGAGGTTGAGGGAGGCAACGACTCGCCACATGCCAAAACCAACATTCTGTTGCAGTCATACATCTCTCGCGCTAGGATTGAAGACTTTGCTCTGGTGTCTGATACAGGGTATGTGGCACAGAATGCAGCCAGAATTTGTCGTTCCTTGTTCATGATTGCCTTGAACCGCCGTTGGGGTTACCAGTGTCAAGTTCTGCTCTCACTCTGCAAGGCTATTGAGAAGCAGATGTGGCCGTTTGATCACCCATTCCATCAATTTGATCTTCCTCAACCGATCCTCAGGAACTTAGATGACAAGCTTCCAACATCCTCCATCGAATCTATGAGAGACATGGAGACTGCCGAAATTGGTCAGCTGGTTCACAACCAAAAAATGGGGAAGACGTTGGCAAAGCTGCTTGACAATTTCCCTACCCTTGGAGTGGAGGCTGAAATTGCACCATTGAACCGTGATGTTCTACGAATCCGATTGAGTCTGTACCCAGAGTTTATCTGGAATGATAGACATCACGGTGCCTCCGAATCGTACTGGATCTGGGTAGAAAACTCGGAAACATCTGAAATATACCACCACGAGTACTTCATTCTCAGTAGGAAGAAGCTGAACGATGAACACGAGTTGAATTTCACCATCCCGCTTTCCGATCCTCTTCCCAGCCAAATCTACGTTCGTGCGATCTCTGACCGTTGGTTGGGCGCAGAAACGGTGCATCCTGTGTCTTTCCAGCACTTGATTCGTCCAGATACGGAAAGTGTTTACACTGATCTACTCAACCTCCAACCCCTCCCCATATCTGCGCTAAAGAATCCGATATTGGAAGAGCTTTATGGGCAGCGTTTCCAATTCTTCAACCCAATGCAGACGCAGATCTTCCACATGCTGTACCACACCCCGGCTAATGTGCTGCTGGGCTCCCCGACCGGTAGTGGAAAGACTGTAGCCGCAGAGCTGGCTATGTGGTGGGCTTTCAGAGAAAAGCCGGGCTCGAAGGTTGTTTACATTGCACCGATGAAGGCACTCGTTCGCGAACGTGTTCAGGACTGGAAGAAGCGTCTGACAGCACCCATGGGCCTGAAATTGGTGGAATTGACCGGTGATAACACTCCTGATACACGGACTATCCGGGATGCCGACATTATCATCACAACTCCGGAAAAGTGGGACGGTATCTCCCGTAGTTGGCAGACTAGAGACTACGTGCGAAAGGTGAGCTTGGTGATTATCGACGAGATTCACCTGCTGGGTGGTGATCGAGGACCGATTCTTGAAATCATTGTCTCTCGAATGAACTACATTGCCTCGCAATCCAAGGGTTCTGTTCGGCTGATGGGTATGTCCACTGCCTGCGCGAACGCCACCGACTTGGCGAACTGGCTCGGCGTGAAAGAAGGACTGTATAATTTCAGACACTCCGTGCGTCCTGTACCGCTTGAAATCTACATTGACGGATTCCCGGAGCAGCGTGGGTTCTGCCCGCTGATGCAGTCCATGAATCGACCGACATTTTTGGCAATCAAGAACCACTCTCCCGAAAAGCCGGTGATTGTGTTTGTCGCTTCCCGTCGACAGACTCGATTGACTGCCAAGGATTTGATCAACTATTGTGGTATGGAGGATAATCCTCGTAGATTCGTCCGCATGTCCGAGGAAGATCTGCAGCTGAACCTTGCAAGAGTCAAAGATGACGCATTGCGCGAGGCACTCAGCTTCGGTATTGGTCTGCACCATGCTGGTCTTGTCGAATCAGACAGACAGCTAGCTGAGGAGCTCTTCGGCAACAACAAAATCCAGATCCTTGTGGCCACCAGTACCCTCGCCTGGGGTGTTAACCTTCCAGCACATCTGGTCGTGGTGAAGGGAACACAATTCTTCGACGCTAAGATCGAAGGATACAGGGACATGGATCTCACCGATGTTCTGCAAATGCTTGGTCGAGCAGGACGTCCTCAGTTTGACACGTCAGGTATTGCGCGCATTTTCACTCAGGATGCAAAGAAGGCATTCTACAAGCATTTCTTGCATACTGGATTCCCCGTCGAGTCAACACTACACAAAGTGCTCGATAACCACTTGGGTGCCGAAGTTTCCGCAGGAACAATCACGACGCAGCAGGACGCCCTTGACTACTTGACCTGGACTTTCTTCTTCCGCCGACTGCACAAGAATCCCTCCTACTATGGCCTGGAAATCTCAGCTGAGGAGCACAACACCATGGCAGCGCAGGCAATAGCGCAGGACTTCATGATTGAGCTAGTTGACAAGTCGCTCGGAGAGCTAGCCGAGTCTTCCTGTGTCGTACTCGATTCAGCAACCGGAGAAGTTGATCCAACCCCATTCGGCAAGATCATGAGTTACTACTACCTGTCTCACAAAACCATCCGCTACCTCATGGCGCACGCTAAACCCAACCCAACCTTCCATGATGTCCTGAGCTGGATGTGTTCAGCAACCGAATTCGACGAGCTGCCCGTTCGTCACAACGAAGACCTGATCAACGCCGAACTGGCACGCAACCTCCCCCTCTCAGTCGAATCCATGGGTGACCTTCCCCTCTGGGATCCACACGTCAAAGCCTTCCTCTTGCTCCAGGCATACATGTCCCGCATCGATCTCCCCATCTCCGATTACGTCGGTGATCAGACCTCCGTCCTCGACCAAGGCATCCGTATCATCCAAGCCTCTATCGACGTCATGGCTGAATTGGGCTACCTCCACGCCTGCCACATGTTCATGTCCCTCCTGCAATGCATTAAATCAGCAAGATGGCCCGAAGACGCGCCCCTCTCGATTCTCCCCGGCGTCGACCCAGCAGAGAAGCAATCCACACTCCCCACATCCCTCACCGCACTCGTATCCCTTCCCTACAAAGCCACCGAATCTCTCACCAAGAAGCTCAACCTCCCCGCGCAGTTCACAAAAGCTGCATCCAACCTACCCAATCTATCCTTGTCTATTCCAACCATCACTCCAAACGGTCTCACCGTGACCTTGACGCGCAAGAACGCCCCAAGAGACAGAGACTACAGGATCTACGCTCCTCGGTTCCCCAAACCCCAGACAGAGGGCTACTTCATGCTCGTTTACAGCGGCGGCGCATCCTCCGATGGCAAGAATGGGGAACTCCTGGCTCTGAAACGTGTTTCTTGGCCATCGTCATCGAATCAGCGTAACGGAGGTGGTTCCGGATTTGGGCCGAGTAGGAAGCCTAACGATAACAGGAATGGACCGCTTGTCGTTCGTTCGTCTGTTAAGTTCCCCGAGAACGTAAGGGGTCAGAGCATGCGGGTTACGGTCAAGGTCGTTAGTGATTCGTACCCGGGTATGGAGTGGACGCTGTCTGATGTGGAGGTCGATGCGGGGGTGTCTGGGACGCAGACTTTGCCTGAGTCTTCGACTTTTCCTGAGAAGAGTTGAGTCGGGTTCAGATGGGAGCAGAAATACGAGATAAATAGATAGATGTTATAGTACATAGAGCTCAATAGAAGCATGGATATAGTCGAGTTCAAATAAAGAACAGACGAGATCATATGATATAGTATAGTATTTAAGTAAACCCAATTTCTGACGTAGTAGTTGGTAGTGGACATACTAGTAGTAGCGTCCAAAATATAAAAGAGATACGAGCCATGAAATGAAATTCCAGGAGCGTATTCCATGTCCCTGACATACATCGCCAAGCAGACAAACCAAAAATGAGAACCAGGGTAAGCTGTCACAAAGAGAAAAAAAAAATGCAGCCTGAAAAAGAATCCAAAAACCAAATACCACCAACTCTGGTGCACCTAGCTGGATAAGAACATCAAAATGGTGAACGCTACCTGCGCTGTTGAAATAAAAACAAAAGACTGAAATGTTGATATGAGAAGCATAAAATAAGCACGTGATCATGAGCATACCGACTTCCCAGACTAGTCACTTAGATGGTGTCGACCAGTACTTCCTGCGATCGTCCAGGGAGATGGTTGCGATCAGCTGCCATAACCAGGGGCGCTTTTCCCTTCTTATCGCCGACGCGCTCATTGGGATCCAAACGGTCTGGCCGTGGCCTGATAGGTACAAGGACCTGCCTTTTACCTTTCGAGACGGAGACGGATCGTGCGATTGAGATTTCGACGGTGGGGACGGGGTTCGCCGGATCGGATGGGTTGCTCTCCTTCTTGGTGTCCCCGGAAGGGTTGCGTCTTGGTGAAGTTGGGGAGGTTCGTCTGCTTGCCGGAGACGG
The DNA here is from genome assembly GCF_003184535.1 of Aspergillus eucalypticola CBS 122712. Taxonomy (NCBI): domain Eukaryota; kingdom Fungi; phylum Ascomycota; class Eurotiomycetes; order Eurotiales; family Aspergillaceae; genus Aspergillus; species Aspergillus eucalypticola. Next base: position 427,698 of record NW_020290281.1, read on the forward strand.
GACCTCGCTTCTTTGCCGGGGCGCATTGACAGGCGTGTCTGATGATGCAGACAAAGTTGATGACGCATAGCTGGCCGTTCTGGGCGAATCTACCTGCGTATCGATCCTTAGAGACGGAGGTGACTCGCGTACGGGTTCCTTTGCTGTAGGCTTCTTGTTGATGATCTCCCATTCTGGTTCCCTTGCGTCAAAGTATGAACGGACAGGACCTAATTTCTGCAAGAGGAGCATTTCATCCTCGGAACTAATGGTCGTGGAAGAAAGAAATGAAGACACCGAGTTCTGTTGCTTATGCGACGGCTGCGAGCTATGGACCATGAGGACCACACTACTCTTTTCCGACAGATTTTCTTGATTTGATTCCCCTAGGGATGTTTGACTCTTGTGGATTGGGCTGGGACCGCGAGGAATATTCTGACTCCCCAGGACCTTCGAGGCCTTGCTCGTTTTGGTCGAAGGGAACAGGCTGAAACTGGGACTGGGGGATTTTGACCGTGTCGGAACTGGCGAGTGAGAAATGTCCTAAATATTATGTCAGTATAAGTGATATCTTCAAGCCAGATGTACTTTTAGACACTATACCTCTTCTATTGGAGGCTTCGTATCTTCCAAATTCTTGCTGCGCCTACTCATAGAAGATGGCCTGTTCTTCTTGAGGACTCCCCCAAACATGACGCTGTATCGCTCCAGCTGAATGTCAGGAATGTCAACCTGGAGTAGGGGACCGGATCCAAGAGACTGTCCCCTCTCCTGGGGCGAACCACTGGTCGCATCTGCGTGAGACTGTTTCGGTTCCTGCGTAGAAGTCTGGACTTCCGGTACTATAGAGGGCCATGCGTCCGCGCCTGTGGTGGGACTGGCAGGATTCTCGAGGCCTGAAGACTGAATCTTTGGCTGCTGCTCGAAGGAATAGGTCGAGCTTTGCATTGGCCATTCATTTTCGAGCCGGACCTGATAGAAGGGTTGATTTAGAGGGGCTGTCATGGCAGCCTTGGCCTTGAAAAGGCCGCCAATCTTCTTCCATTTGCTTGGCTTGCGCTGCAACGATGGTCGCGCTTGCGGTTCTGCCGGGTTGACAGGAATCGTCTCCTGTATCTGTGATGTAGGAACTTGCGGGTCGATCATCCGAGGACTTCCCAACGCGATGCCGATAAGACTTCCATTCATGTCATTATTGGTGCTGACGGGTGACGATATGGGGGAAGAGGGAAGCGGAGGAGCCTCGGTGTTGATAGGGCTCATGGCTTGCAACCTCTTCTGCGGGTGCCCTTCAGATACTACTGGGCGATGAAAGCTCCGATTTGGATGAGGCGCTGGGCGGCTGTTATTTGCGCCATCCTCGATACACTTTTGGCCCTTCCGTGGCAGCACATCAGGGTGTTTTGATGTTGGGGAAGAGCCAGCCTCCGCCTGCCTAATTGTACGTGACCTTCCTAGAAACGTCCCTCTAGCCATTGTGCACGACTGCCTGAATATCAAATACCGAAGTGAAAGCGAAGGGTGAAGTTCCAGAGTATTGCTAAGAAAAAGATGATGGTGAAGTAAAAAAGTAAAGAACGATTAGAGGGAGCCAAGCCCTGTTTCTATCAAAATCTCAAAGACAAAGGAATGGACGGCCTTCCAGAAGACCCAAAATTGAGATGCAAGCAGTTCAGACAAGGAAAGAGTCAGTTCATGCTGGGGAGAAAAGGAGAATGGGCGATAGAGGGTCAGCGCAGCATAGTTAAGACGTTGCGGCAGTTATTGTGGAGCACTAGGCAGAGCGCTACATCTAAGTGAGACGTGTGGCAGGGGCGAACTAGTGCGAGGGCTTAGATTAAAACATTGTGCAAGATCTGACGAAGCGCGACGGCAGAACAGCCAACCGAAATTTCCAGAGAAATTGCTCAGGAGAGACCACACGGCATCCCCGCATGGCTAACACTGGACACGGACATTCGTCCAGTCACAAGAATTTGACAGCTCTGTGATTAGGAATAGTTGAAGGCCATCGAGAGAACCACACGAGGCGCTTATTCTAGTAGCTGCAAATCAGCGCTGGATGTTGCGGGCGCATTTAATTACGAGCGCGGGCAAGGGGCCAAAGAGAGAGGCTCCGGCCGACGGATTCACCTCGAGTTGGAAGTATGAGCGTTGGCGCAGCTGGAATTATTGGTTCCAGCTGTTCTGAAACTCCCTGTGCGCTCGACCAATAAGATTGTGAATATCTCAATCGCCTGGCGATCACACAAGGCCTGAGACTCATTCTCAGGGCCTTGGTGTTACGGATCCTCTAACCGATGCCGCAGATGAGAAAAACCCTTTCACGAGATGTTCGTGCGACCATGCCTGCATTCTGTCGAGGGCCGAACGTTGTAATTTTCCGAGTCTCTTGGGCAGTGGATTGCGATAGCCCGTTGAGGCACGAGGCCCGCTAGATAAGACTTGAGGAGTCCACTGGGAAAATTAAAGTAAGAGGCCGCCCAAGGAACTGGCCCGCGGCCCTCACCTTAAGGTAAGTCACGGACCAGCCATCTCCTGAATGGCGTTTTTAGCTTCTTTATTATTCCGTAGATCAAGGACTGATGGCTTGAGAATGGTGTAGTATCGAGAACATCATTAGGAGAACATAGGTTAATGATGGACGGGAGATTCCGCTATCCACCATCATCGACAAGGGAATTGTCGAGGAGTGAGGAGGGGGGAGATAGGAAAAAGTGACTGACGGATGGCTGCAGATGATCCCCGGCACCTGACTCGATGACAGGCACGTGCCCAGTCAACCCACCACACATCATTCTCAGCTCGCAGGTGACAGTTGCTCCCGATGAATTTGTTCCCATGGCAGAGGCTGTGAGAGACAAAAGGGATGAATAGACCTATGTGGAAGAGGCGGTAAGGAGAAACCGGTGAAAAGAGGCCCGCAAAGTGGACATGCTTGGGGTGTCTAACAGGGTCTAGTTTTGCACCGGTAGGGGACTAATCCTAATTATCCTATACTGAAGCGGGTGAACTACGGAGTCGGCCTGCCGTTGAGCCCTCCACCGCCTGGATACTCTTTACGCATACCGTAGCTTTGGTGGGTGATCCCAAGGTTAAGCTAGACAGTGATGGAATGAGGCTATTCAGAGTTCAGCTCTGTGTTGCTAGGGGGATGACGTAGGAAGACGTACCATAAAACTCACCCCCAAAAAGATTAGATGACAGCTGGTCATTAGTAGTAGTGAGCGGAAGGGAAAGAAGAGGCGATATGAGTGTTTGATCTCGGCATGTACCACTAGGTAGTGAGGATAAAGTTCAAACAGGAGCTATAAAGTATCAGCAGATGATAAACAGACGTTAGATATCCATCCATCTTACGGTGACCGACAAGTTAAGAAAGAGGAAAATGAGGAAAAGTCGGGAATCGGCGGGGCAGGAATTACTACTAGCAGGAGATGCTCAGCTGGGAAAAAAAAGCAAATGGAAACCAATGCCACCCCCCACCAAAAGCAAACTAAACCAACTAAAGCAGCAGCAAACCACCCCAAGCCCGCCTTAGTAAACTCACCTCATCATCGGCCTCCTTCTCCCCCTCCTTTCCCACCAACTTTCTTCGAGACTCATCTCTACTATCTACTACCACCTTCTTCCCCCCCCAGCGCATTACTTCTCTTTCTCCTGGTCGATTCCTAGTCTTCGCCCGGAGTCTTTTACCACCCCCACGTTCCACTCTTCTTACGGATTGCTCTGCTTATCCGTCTCTATTCCCCTTTCCCGACCGTCCCGTCATTTGTTTATCCGACCGTCACCATGGGTCAGCACTCCGCTATCTGGCAAGGTATGACGATAAAACATGCTCCTGCGACATTCCATTCTTTGTGTATAGTACTTTATTCCTGGGCGTTCTGGACTGACTTTCTCTCTTCTTCCTGCTCAGGATATGTCGATTCCAGGTACCGTATAACCTAACCATGTTTACCCCGCTTCGGCCACTGCCGCCCCTCCAAGTTGGTATCGGAATTCTGACGCGAGGCCGTTCAGTTTGATGGGATCTGGTCAATTTGACAAGGCCGGTATTCTGAGCCACGACCTCTCCGGCCTTGAGGCTGGCTCTCCCGGCTTCACGGTATGACACGCTCTCCAACAGCCGCTGATTTGATCGGCGTGACCCCACGGCCAAATCAGCGCCTCACCAGCACGAACCCAGCGTTAACGACAATCACAGATCTCCCCTCAAGAACTCCAGGGCCTTGCCGCTGCTTTCAAGGACCCCGCCTCCGCTTTTGGTACCGGTATCACCGTTGGTGGCGAGAAGTTCGTCGCCATCAAGGCTGACGACCGCAGTCTGTACGGCAAGAAGGTACTGTCACACATACACTTTACCTCCGCCATTATTTCGCCTTTGAAATATGCACATTCAACTAACTTGTGAAAACCAATAGGGCAAGGAGGGTATCGTTGTCGTCAAGGCCGTCTCCTGCGTCATGGTCGCCCACCACGCTGAGAACGCCCAGACCACGAATGCCGCTACTGTGGTCGAGAACCTCGTTGACTACATCAACAACCCCCGGTGAATGGGTTTAAAAGCAGAATGAAATTGTGTTTTGTCTCGCCTTGAGCAAGGGACAGTCGGTAATACTGGTTATTTAAATGTAAATCATCATGGTGGTCTCCTTTTCTCGGTTGTCTTTTCTCTCTCCGGTATTCTTCGCATCAATTGGCATTTATTACTTCTCGTAGATTCATAGCTGTACATTATGTGCTATAAGTAAAGCCATTCCAACGAGCCTTTATTTGATATGGAAGTCCAGACCGGCCATTTCACATGCTCAGGAAAGAGAGTTAACAGCCCAAAGCTATCTAGCGTCCACACCTGTCCCGCATTCCGAATGATATCACCGGCCACTCTGTTATTCTGACAGCTCGGATCTATGCAGCATGCACAATAAGGTAATCTCAAATTAGCTTTTCATTGTCATATCACTTACTAACCAACACACAACTCATACTACCGAACATCGCAAGACACACTGTCTCCCCTCCACGGAAAAGATATATTAACAATTAAAAGGTCTCTAGTACATAACAATAACCCTATTATAGAAGCGAACAACAACAACATCACCACCACCACCCCGCTCATCCAGACAGTAGTAAGTAGAAATAGGCGGACATGGCACCCAGACTAAAAACGATAGTAGTCCATAGCACACCACACCACACCACACCACACCATCCCATACCCATCCCATCATGCAAATATTCGTAACAAGAAAAATAAAAAAAGAAAAAGAAAGACCCTAATGCCACATAACTATTCATACATATGAACATGTCAAGATCCCACCATCATCATCGTCATCGTTATCAAAAAAAATATCATTCCCTCAGTCACACCCATGCCTACACCCCCAAGAGCGAACGAAGGTTCTCTCTATACAGGCAACTCGGCATTCCTCCTTCCACCGGCCAACGTCTCCAGAACCTTTTGAATAAACGGTCCCACGACGGGGATATTCCCCGCGAACTGGCCAATGGTGATCAGGAAGTCGCCAAAGAGGATGAAGAGACCGTACAGCTCGATTATGAATCCGGTGAGCGGCCAGCGGAGGAGGATGAGGAGGATTCCGGCGGCGAAGGCGGCGGTGCCTTTGAGTTTTTGCCGGCGCGAGAAGAAGGCGAAGGTCTTTTCGAGGCCGATTATTAGGGTTAGGCCGATGAGGAAGAGGATCTGTGTGTGTGTAATTGGGTTGGGTTAGTTGGGTTTGTTCATTGCGTCTCGGGAGGAGAGTGAGGTGGGATCATTAGGGGTAGCGTACGTTTCCCATTGCCAGGCTATTGGGTGAGTTTTGTTAGTTATATTGTGTATATGGTTAGGTGGATATGGACGTACAGTGAGCGATCGAAGAACATTAGGACTCCGCCGAAGAGGAATAATCCTCCTGTTTGAGGAACATCGTTAGTATGTGGATCATCGGTTGGGAGATGTAGGAAATGTGATGTCGTTGCAAGCACGTTATGTAGACATACCAGCTGAGCAGAAGATAACTCCGATCTCTGTTGTAGAAAGGACGTGCGTTAGCCAATGGATCCGGATATGATCTCGTGCGAAGAGTGTGCAAAGTAGGAGTTTCTTACTCTGGTTATCGGATAGCCACATTGTAGGCATATTGGCTGTTTTCTGATTCTATGGAAATGCGCGCGCACTGATATGAAATTCGTAAATAATACGTCGAGGACTGAAGCTAAAGGAGTTCAAGGTGGATTATAGCTCCCAACGATGCGATGCGTTCGTCGCTCGGGGATTCGGGGGCTTGCGGAGATCGCGTGCACGGGGCACTATATATCGTGGAATGGACGAGGAGGCGGTAAACCCACAAAAGACTAGAAATTAAGGAGGATGAAGATATCGCACCCCGGTATATAGGTACTCGTCCTGGAGGATTCACGAAGCTCTTAATGTACAGGCGCCAGCAATGCGAGTAAACACGGAACCAACTGCGGCTGCTGCGCAAAATTCCCAATTCTGCCACGTCCCTTTCTTGGCTAGGTTTGTGCTATTCCGCGTTCGGATGGCGGTCGGGCGATCAACAACATTCGCACAGCCGCTATTTTCGGTTCTCTCAACTCAACCTTCTCAACCGATTCTACCTTCTGATGTTTACCATCGTGGGAGGACCATACGTGTCGACAATATCACTCGGGTTGCATGCCATTGACTAGGGTCTTTGATGATTGGATACCTTGTTAGCTTCTAATGTGCAATCTTTCTACGATATTCTGGATGCGGCGGTGCAAGAGACACGCAGTGCTTCTACGACAGGGGTGCCTACGATGATTTGAGGTATCAAGATGACTTCAATCGGCGACTCTATTACTGCAACTATTCTGCCCGTATATACCTGGCGAGCCTTTGGGCTCAACTCATTTCACGCCGCGGCGACAGCATCTTCGGATGCTGTAACTGATGTTCCGGTTCCTGGAGCTTCGGTACTAGTCGAGTGCATCTTGCACAAGGCGAAGATAAACTTTCATAATAAGGTCACGAATAAGCCGGAGCGTTTTCTTTGAACCTGTCTCGAGAGGGGCATGGTGGGTGGAAAGGGCTTGACTGTGTTGGCCGTACATAAATCGCGTATTAGATTAGGCTGCTATCTAGCCTGGGTTTAGTTAGAAGTCCGACACATTATCGTCGCAATGCTTATGGCAACTTACCCTGATATCTTATAGTGTAGAACAAACATTTCCATAGCAAAATCATAGCATCGTTTATTTGAGAACCACATGGGCAGCCCTGAGCTCCAAATAGCTCTCCGGCACTCCCTGACCAAGTGTCCTAATCACACTAAAGACCTCCTTGTCGTGATACCTCAGTCTTGTCTTAGGATCTGTGTATGGAGCAGGCAGGCCTGTTATATCGCAGTAGCGGGTTTGCTGCGACGGGTGCAATGAGGGTGCCGATTCGATGTTCGTGTAGGTTACGGCAGGTCCAGATGTAAATGCAGCTCGTGCGTTCTTTTCCAGCACCAGTGTCGAGAGGTTCTGCGCGGCCTGCGCGATGTTCGTTCGAGGTGTGCCGTCGGCAGGGGTTTGGCTGCCGTCGGTGCTGGCGGACGTAGCTGGGAGTGGGGTGGTTGCGCCGGAATTAGACTGTGTTGCCATAACAGAAGCCTCCTTCCTCGAGCTCTCAGAAATAAGCTGCTTGACGTTCTTGTTGCGACGCTGCGATGGCTTCCAATTCGGATTGCGGAACGGACGGGAAACGGCCGCGATGTCGAGACGATCGAGAAGCGCTTGGTGATTCTCCTGTTCGGCGGGAGTAAGAGGAGCCATGGTGATGATGGAGCGTTGAGGTGCGGATGAGGTTCTAGTTTGAAAGGATGAGGCTGGTGTCTTGGTTCAGTGGTGGAGGTTTGGTTGATAATGTCGAACTGGGGGTATGGCGGTGCTCTCCCACGTCCGACCCTTGCCCGAGTTGTGAAATTAGAATGCACAATGCGCGCCGATGTCGCCAATGCTGATGGTCAAATGGCGCAGTTATAGTTAATGTTCGCCCAGAGATAGAGTGAAAGAAAATAGTGAAGATAGAGAATGAGCCAAGTTTGGAGACCTGATGTCTGGATAGTGAACCTTCCAACCAGTTCCCAGCTCGGTATAAGTCACGTGGCAGCGTATCTTGAGTTGCCGTGAATCCAAAGAAGCAACAAACAAACACAACATCAAAAAATAACAGTCCATCCACGAACTACACTAGATACCAAAGATGGTGAGCAAAGCAGTGCACTGGAAGATCAAGTAGTAGCAAGGTCATCCTAATATCTTATCTAGGAAAGTCCACATGAGCACCAGCAGGCCCTCCTGCTCTCTCGCATTATCGGCAACATTGTATGTGAACCGGAGGGCATTCTGAGTTGCAATAGCTGATCGGCTCTAGGAAAAATTAAATGAGTCAATCATGGTGATGAACAGAAGCCTCCAGGTAAGTGCATTTGCTTGCTTTCCGCCAGGGTAGAGTACTGATGGGATTTACTAGGAGGTCAACATCCAGAACATGAACGTCGAGCTTGTCGCACAGATGTTCAAGAACTACCAGTCCAACGTTCTATTCCATCTAGAAGGTAGTTTTCCATTGCATTCTTAGTTGAGTTTGGCTGACCAGTATTAGCGACGGAGAATTTGAAAGACCCGTCATCCTCGTCGTCCAGTTCTTGATACCCAACAGTGTTTCCTAGTTATCTGATAATGAAGACATGATTTCCACTTGAAATAAAACCGAATTCACTTATTCCTCGATTTTGAATGGATAGTAGACCAAGTAAAGACAGCCAAGTATGACTGCGAAGTTCCGCAAAGAGGCATAGTTTACTCGCATGGAGTGATCGGCTTGGCGGCATACGAGCGCCGCTGGCGGTGGCCGGAGAGGCCTCCACGGCCCCGACCAAAGCTGGGGAACTTTCAAGCTCTCATTCCCTTTCCTCCCTCATCACCAACACCACCGCAACCTGCGTCATCATATCTTTGACAGCCTTATCAGCGCGCATCTATCATCAGCTAGTGGGTGTCTGGTGCACTAACCCTTGCGACACTCACTGCAATGCAGTGAGCGGTCTTTACCTGGAAGCTTCCAAGTTGCTGCTAAGAGCGCCTGCGTCCAACCACCATGGCTATCACCTCAATCCAGCCGGTTCTACCGACCCGGTTCACGATCAATTCGACCGAGAAAGGTGCCAAAAAGCCTCCCCCAGAACCTTACCACGTGAAAGACCATCCATTCAAAGGCTACCACCCCCCTCAACCGGAAGGCTACGAAAAGAGCAAAAGTACTAGCGCCATAGTTATTGATAATGGTGAGTGAAGACCCTGGCTTGAGACTGCATCGTGTACGGTCAACTGACTTTTGCGATCGACTTGAAGGCTCGAACCTGGTCAAAGCCGGTTGGTCGTTCGACAAATCTCCTCGTTTCGTGCTTCCTCCTGTGATGAGCCGGTATCGCGACCGGAAGCTCAACAAAGCCTGCCAATTCATCGGATACGATTCCTATGTAGATGCGACTACGCGCGGTCAGCTGCGCTATGCCTTCGACCCTGGCACGAGTGTGGTGGGTAACTGGGATGTCATGGAGGGGGTGTTGGACTATCTGTTCATCAAGCTAGGAGTTGATGGTGCCAATGGAGGTGTTGACAGGCCGATTGTCATGACTGAGCCGATCGCGAACCTCGCCTATCCCAGAAGGAGTAAGTTATATCGCTTGGAGCTACAAAGGTGGCATTGCTGACGATTTGGTAGTGATGAACGAAATCTTGTTCGAGTGCTATTCCGCCCCATCGGTCGCCTACGGCATCGACTCCCTGTTCTCCTATCGGTACAACCGCGGAAAGGATGGACTCATCATCTCGTCGTCGCACACATCGACGCATGTGATTCCCGTGCTAAATAACAAGGCTTTGCTATCCAACTGCTCGCGACTAAATTGGGGTGGACTGCACGCATCGGAATACCTGCTGAAACTCATGCGCTTGAAGTACCCGACCTTCCCTGCGAGGATGACAGAAAGCCAGATGGAAGACATTGTGCACAAGCATTGTTACGTTTCCAAGGACTACGACCAAGAGCTGAGCCACTATCTGGACTGGACGGGGCTGGAGGAGCGTGACTGTATCGTCCAATACCCTTATACCGAGCATGTTGTGCCCGAAAAGACCGAGGAAGAACTCGCCCGGATTGCCGAGAGGAAGAAGGAAAGTGGGCGTCGGTTGCAGGAGCAGGCCGCTAAGATGCGGCTAGAGAAATTGATGAAGAAGGAGCAGGAATTGGAGTACTACAAGGACCTACAGAATGGATTGGCCTCGGAGACGAAGAAGGAAGCCAGGCGCATTCTCGAAGCGGAGGACCTGAAGGATGAAGCCCATCTAGATCGATTGATTCGGGATCTTGAGCGGTCCATCAAACGATCCCGGAACCGGGACCTGGGGATCGAAGAAACCGAAGAACCCCAGGAAGAGATGTCATTCCCCTTATTAGACGTCCCGGATGAAGAACTGGATGAAGCTGGTCTGAAGGAAAAGCGCCATCAGCGGCTAATGAAGTCTAACGTTGAAGCTCGACAACGCGCGAAGGCAGAGAAAGAGCGCGAGAAGGCTCGCCGGGAAGAGGAGGAACGCCTTGACCGTGAGAAGCGCGAGAACGATTTCGAGAATTGGCTCGCTGAACGCAGAGCAAACCGTCAGGTATGATTGTTCCCCGTACTGATGATGGCATATCTAACCTTTCTACGCAACAGAACATCATGCAGAAGATCAAGGAACGTGACAGGATGAAGGCGGATCTCGGCAACCGCAAGTCATTAGCCAGTCAGATGCGTATGAAGACACTCGCCAACCTCGCTGCGGATGGGCCCAAGAAGCGGAGGCGTGGCGGGGACGATGACACCTTCGGTGCCAACGACGAAGACTGGGGTGTCTATCGAACTGTGGCTACAGGTGAACAAAGTGACGAGGAGGAAGAGGAAGACCTTGGAGGCATGCTTGATACCGTTGAGAAGGAGCTACTCGAGTACGACCCCGAATTCACAGAGAACCACACTCTGGCAGCACAATCCGACTGGACCAAGAGTTTGGTGCACGTCTTCCTGCGGGGCCCCTGGCCCTTCGATCCCGAGAGCCAACGTGAGGCTCATCAGCTCCACCTGAACGTGGAGCGAATCCGCGTTCCCGAGGTGGTGTTCAAGCCGTCAATTGCGGGCATTGACCAGGCCGGTCTGTTGGAGATTGCGGCCGATATTGTGAACCAGCGATTCCCGAACCCTGAGGAGCAATCGAAACTGCTGCGGGATGTGTTCCTCACGGGTGGCAACACCATGTTCAAGAACTTCGACGAACGTCTCCGCAACGACTTCCGCGCGTACCTCCCCGTGGACGCCCAACTCAACGTCCGACGTGCAAATGACCCGGTTTTGGACGCATGGAAGGGTGCTGCGCAGTGGGCATCAGGGTCAGAGTTGGCCAAGTCCTCGATCACTCGGCAGGAATACTTGGAGAAGGGCAGCGAATATCTCAAGGTAAGCACGGGAAAGTTCCTCGCTGTGACGCAAGCGAGATCGGCTAATAATCTTCCAACAGGAGCATGATATGGGCAATGCCACTACATGGTAGATTGTCAGAGCCTGCAATACGTTCTGCCTGTCTAATACCTATACCAAGAGTAAGATCTTAACATAATCCGGTTGGGGTATACGAGGTCGGGACTGGGAACGCCCTTTGGCGGACTGTGGATCAGCGATGCGACAAACCCAAGCTGCACCACCGAACTACCAAAGGCGTAGATACGGGTGGCGGTATGTATCCAGGGCGCGAAGGAACAGGGAGTCGGGCGTACTAACTCGGATGAAACATTCAAATTTCGACGAGGAATGATTTGATAGATTAAGATGGCATGGATAGTTTCACTTCTTTATCATTCTTATTTTGTATGCTATAGTTCTTTTACTGTCATGTGCTTCTCCCAACGCTTGTATAGTATGTGAGCTCCTTTGAAACAGGGTCCTCGCGTTCGCAGACCTGACCATCAGCCCGTCTCAGCCTTACTCGTACAGGCGCGATATGATAAGGTAAAGTACTTACTGAACTGCATTGAGCAAGTTTGGTGATGCGAATGTCGACGGTTTAGTGAAGGCAGCAACGTAAACTAAAGTTCCGTGTGCATTTCACAACAACACTAATCGCTCATCAAGCACACTTCCAAGACTGCACACCCCCCATCTAGATATACCATTATGGGAAGACATTGTGATAGCGCAAACAGTACTTGATGGCTGCTGATCCCTCCCCACCAGCAACTCAGCAACGCTGGACACGGCCCATGTTTGCTTATTAGCTTCTTGCTTCACAGCCTCGACCACAGCCCTGTTACACTCATGTCCCTCAACAATCGGGACATGTAGACTACATTCGGATGTAAAGACTGCAATAGTCCCCCAGGGGTTCACGGGATGGGCACCGCAGATGAAGATTGTACCAATGCCAAAGACTACAGTCCAAACTGAAACTAGCACTATCATGCACATTGTCACAGAGTGGAAGGCAGTGCGAATGGTCCGTCTACTGCAGAATATGCTGCGGTAGAAATAGAGAATGCTGAGTTTTGCGAAACCAAATGCCCAGACTGTCACTATGTCAGCGACGTATTGGATCTATTAAAGATTAGTTTTGGAATCCGATTTAAGCAGAGAGATGTTAACCTGTAGAAGCCTGATTTGTGGATCAGAGTTTGAGAAGATGTAAGCATCTGGACGTGGGTCATCGGGCTGAAGAAGAAGACTTCCTAAGGATCCTGTTGTTGCTCCCCAAAGCATCAGGGTGGCGAGTACATATTCCAGTCCCTCAATGAGTCAATATCATTGAATTCAAGGCCTCAGGGTGCATATACTTTACCAGTGCAGGCAGAGTCAACCAGTCGTCAATCCACAACACAAATTTCGTCTTTCTTCTGGTATAGAAGCGCAGAGTCACCGTTAAGGTGCCCAAGATAGGAAAGAGAATAGGAATCCTAATGATTGAAGCGGGGTTTGCGTATGTATCTGACATGATCATAACGGCGACCTTGAAATCCCACCGACAATGGGAGAGGAATCATTATTATGAGATGAAGAGCGGAGCGACACAACAGATAATACCATCTTGCCGGGACTCCCCTCGCGTCCTTGTTTTAGGTGTGTGCGTTTGTGCGTGCGTGTGTATACCTTGTTGCTCTCAGCTGGAGGCGGCTACGGGCATGCTGACTAGACTAGGAGGGTTACACGCCGGGATGATCCTGGTCAGGCTCAGCCACAAAGCGAGGCTATTTTCAGAAGCTTCTTCTCTTACCTCTTGCTTGACACACTATCAGCATCTCTTCATCCCTTCTTTACTGAGCACCTCGAATTTGGTTATTGATTATGTCTTTGCTCTGGAGTCTGGGGGTTGCCGTCTTGCTGTCCGTACTTTGGACAGCAAGTGAAGCTATCCGTCGCCTTTACTTCCACCCTTTAGCCCATATTCCCGGTCCCCGTCTTGCAGCCCTCACATGGTGGTATGAGTTCTATTTCGACGTTATTCAGCCCGGTCAATACGTGTTCAAGATACAGGAGCTGCACACACGATATGGTATGTCAAGCTCTGCTTCATATGTGAGCCCCACTGACGGTTGTAGGCCCAATCATCCGTATTACCCCAGATGAGGTTCACATCAATGACGTTGGCTTTTTGGACACTATCTACGCCCCTTCAATGGCCAGAAGGGACAAGTATGGCTATCAGCTGAGGAGCCTTCGCGTCCCGGGTGGATTGGGCACAACCACCGACCATGACTTGCATAAAGTCCGGCGAGAGTCTCTTGCGCCCTTCTTCAGTAAAAGGAACATTTTGCACATGGAGGGGTTGATCTCAGACAAGGTAGACCAGCTAAAGCAATTGATATCCACCCATGTTGCCAAAGACATCCCAGTCAACTTGTCAGATGCGTTCTTCGCATTCTCGAATGAGTAGGTTGACCCGTCATTCACTCGGTATCGAGGCTAATTGCCCAGCGTTGTCAACAACTTCCTCTTCGCGCACCGGACAGATGTACTTGCAAGCGAACCAAAAGCCGCCATCCTCCGCCAAAACAGCAAAGAGCTCTTGATGGGGATCAATATCAACAAGCACTTTCCGCAAATCCCCAATTTCCTGGAGTCGCTCCCTGTGTCCATAAGCCGCCCAATGATGCCTCCAGGCCTTGTTGATCTGCTTGCCCTATTTGACGTGAGACTCTGCACCGAGAATATATACCAAGTCTAACATTTCTATGCAGCGCGTTCGTGAGGAGATTTTCATGCTCACAAAGGGTAAAGAATCAGGGGTAGCTGTCAAGAACAAAATTGGACCAACTGGCAAAGAGTCAGTGTTTGATTCATTACTGGACAGCCCAAACCTGCCGGCCTCAGAGAAAATGCCCCTCCGGTTGCAGCAAGAAGGAGCTCTGCTAGTCCTAGCGGGAACCGAATCGCCAGCTCAGACACTTAACATCATCTTCTATCATCTTCTTGCCAACCCCACACTTCTCGAGAAGCTTCGCAGGGAGCTCCGTGCCGTACCTATACCTTCCTCATGGACCCAGCTCGAGCAACTTCCGTATTTATCTGCGGTAATCGAGGAAGCCAATCGCCTTTCTTTCGGCGTCACGGCTCGGACCGCACGTATCGCTTATGAGCCGCTGACCTATGCGCCTTCCTCGTACGTCTCCTTGACCTGTCCACCCAGCACCAAAAGCAAGTCGTACACAATCCCGCCAGGCACTCCAATATCCACCACGACTCTGAGTGCACACACCGCGGACGCCGTCTTTCCGGATCCTTTTGTTTTTGACCCGGAACGTTGGCTCGGTGATGCTGGGAAGGAGCGACGAAAGTTTCAAATGGCGTTCAATAAGGGAGGGCGAAAGTGCCTTGGGATCGAACTCGCGCGTGCGGAGCTATATCTTGTGGTCGCAGCCCTGGTTCGTGAATTTGACATGACACTGTTCGAAACCGATGCCGATGATGTGGCGTTTCTGTATGATTATCAAGTCGCCATGCCGAGGATGGGGTCGAAAGGAGTGAGGGTGATGGCGAAGTTGCTTCATTGATTACATTCTACTGCTACGGGAAGATTTCGTGGGTTTGATGACCAGAATACTGTCAGGGGGACTAGTCAAGAACCACGGATCTATAGAGGATTTAGTCGATCCTACACTATTTGGATGGGCCCAATTTTGGTTCGTGCCGCCAGTCCATTGCTATCAATTTGCTTATAACCACCAACATATAGCTCTTGAACGATGCATCATTTGAATTCTCAGTCTTACTAATGCCAAGTCGCGCGATACATGCGCCGGCCTCTACCAACTATGGTTCGGTCAATGACTTGACACACTAATGCACAACTAGCTCTGTATGTCTCACTTTGTCCTCGAAACGCGGACATTCCGTGGGTGGTGGGTCAATCAAACCGACGAACAGACAGTGGAGCTGCGTGCTAGGCTCTTATGTGCTGAGTTGATAAGACTCTGTGATTAGTTACTAGTTGCAGGGATGTAGACCCTTCCTGCCCCTGTATACTTGAGTCCGTAGGTGAACTATAGTGGTGTGCAGGTGGCTGTGGGTACCGATAGCCTTCTCAGCCTTTTGGTCGTAATTCAGTCCCTTAGGGCGCATCATTCATATATGACTACGCTAATTGCCAAGAGGAGATTGTCTGCTACTAAATGTGGCTACCTGCGCTGTCTGACTACTTTGAACTTAGAATTCCATTTAATCCTAGCAAATGCAGCTGCCACCGTTCTAATGTTCTAGCCTTGTTCCGAGCTTCCCTCCCCGTCCTCCCTCCTCCTATAATCACCACGAGACAATGCTTCCAAGCTCTCTGAATAAAGTCGCCAAGCAAGTTCTCACACATCTCCCCTATTATCTCCAGCTGCGCGCATCGAAAATCTTCATCCTTAGTCTGTTCGTCTGGCTCCTAATATTCTACTATTGCCGAATCAGCCTCTGGCGTGATCCACACTCTGCCTTTTTCCAGGATTGCCATGTCTACGAACTGGATTACAGTCTTCACCGTGAGCGTGAGGCCTGGCATTTTATCTCGCAGCACAACTCGGCCATCGATCCACCAGACTACGTGAAGAGTGGAGGCACACCTACTGCTTGTATTGCCATGGTCACTGTTCGACGAGACTCGGACCATTATTTCGAAGCATCTGTTGGCTCACTGCTGGAGGGGTTGGACGAACGAGAGCGGCAGGCATTGTATCTCAGTATCCTGTTTGCCGATACGGACCCGAGAGTACATCCTAGTTGGGATCAGAAATGGGTGGGCAGGCTTGTGGATGCAGCGGATACTTATAATGTGTCGGAAGGGCAGTTGCAGCACTTGCAGGATCTGGAGAGGGATAAGAACTTTTATGAGAAGGGGGTCTTGTGAGTTTATGAATATTTTCAGGGCCTTGGTTCTTATACATCTGCCTCTAGGACCAAGCTAGCTAACAATGTGCAGTGACTATATTTACGCCCTCCGAACCTGCCAAGAAGTAAATGCTGCCTACACGATCATATTCGAAGACGACATTATTTTTGCCACAGGATGGTTCTCAAAGACTTTGAAGGCACTGGTCGACATCGCCCAACGGGACCAACAGTCGCAAAATCCCTGGATATACCTCCGTCTTTTCTACACAGAAACCTCGTTGGGGTGGAGCAACTCCGACATGGCATACAGTAACATGCCCCTGATATTCGGCCTCCTCACGCTATCTACATTCTCATCCTTGATGGTACTTCGGCGCACTCGCTTTGAGAGACTTCACCTTGATACTCTAAGCATCGTGGTTATCTCTATGGTGTGCGTTCCGGCCTTCACCGCGCTCGTATACATGGCCGGCAAATACAATTTGATGCCGCTCCAAGGGGTTGTTGAGATGAACAAGTTTGGATGTTGCACTCAGGGCTTGGTGTTTCCATGGGAGAGTGTGGATGGTCTTATTGAATTTTTAACTGCAAGAGGACATGGCCAGACGGATTCCATGATAGAGGAATACGCTGACCAGAGCCGGTTGACTCGGTATGCTCTGGCACCGCCTCAGCTGCAACATGTGGGATTGAAGTCAAGCCGGAATAATCTTGACATCAATACGCAGAGTACGTGGGCATTCTGGTTTGAGACCAATGATGCGGCCAAATTGAGAAAGGAGCATGCTGCACTTTTGGAAGATGATGGAGTGAAGAGAATGTTGAATATATAGACCATTTTCAGGGTAACTACTCCAATTTAAGAATTAGTGAAATGATATGATATGTTGAAGCACGTTGGACATGAAAGTGTTGAGACCATCTGCGCATGGGATGATTTCGTGCCATGCCAAAGTCCAACAAATTTTCCAAGGTAGTACAACTACTTAGATCTATTGACGATTAAATATCAATTTCCAGACTAGTATACTGACATACAGGCCATCACAGTTTCCAACTTTGTGCAACCGTTCACATGAAGTCAGGTAAGTTCCAGCAGTGGTTGTGAAACAAATGCCATACGCGTAGTGGGGACACAGAAAGGTTAAATCTGAGCATTATGGCCCGACTATTGACTACTGACTATCGGAGTATAATATTATATTACAATGTCACAATCCTAAATTGACCTCCCATCTTCCATTCAGCATCCTAAATATCTGTGACGAATTAATCATATTCAGGAAGGCTCATAACACAAAGCCAGTCATGCAAAGTGTACCCAGACCGCCTGTCCGATGGAGTATATTCCGAGTTGCTCCATTGGGATAGGATCATCGTTTCGATAGGCAGGAAACCAACATGTCAAAAGTCCAATCAAGGGCGAGATGCAGCACAGACACTTGGCTGGCCTCTGCGACTCTCCAATGCTTTTCTCCTGGTGGGTCTGCCCCATAACAACCGCCAGTCAAAGGCAGTTTTTAGCTCATAAGGCGGGGGAAGCGTCCGTGATCACATGTAGCAGGTACTTATCAACCACAACGCAACGTCCCTAATCTTCATTTCCTTCAATGCATTATTCTATCTCCTCTGTGAAATTACAACATGTCAACAACAGCAATTGAGCTAGTTCCGCAGGGACAACAGGAGTCACAGAACCCAGTTCAACCATTCGGGCCGAGTACTGAACAGGCAATCGTACAGCAGAAGCAAAAGTGGAATGATCCTCCCATCAATAGATGGCGTCTTTTGGCTACATTCATTAGTTTCACGGTTGTTGGAGCAAATGATGGTGTTTATGGAGTGAGCTCTCCTTCACAGTGAACCCCCGCATCAGCAAGAAATGACAAACTAATCACTCATGTTAGGCACTCGTCCCATATGTATGCGTTTAATTGGCTAGATTTGTTTCCCTCACCAGAAAGATGCTGAAAGTCAAGTAGCTTCGCGAAGACTACAACCTGTCTACCACCGTAGTCTCTCTGATTTTCGTGACCCCATTCGCCGGATATACCATAGCCACCCTCATCGTCAACAAGATTCACATGACGCTTGGACAGCGGGGTATAGCAATTATCGGTCCCCTATGCCATGTCATTCCATATGTGATTATGGCTATCCATCCGCCCTGGCCGGCAATGCTAGCTGTCTACGTAATTGTTGGCTTGGGCAATGGTCTCATCGACGCGGCATGGAATTCCTGGATCGCTGATATGGCCAATGCGAATGCTATGATGGGGGTCCTACAAGCATTTTATGGTCTTGGGTATGTGGCCATGGACAAGTACCATGAACATCATTTGCCAATACTGAGGACCACTGCAGGGCAACCATAAGTCCACTGGTTGGGACTCAGATGATCAAGTCGGGTCTTCGCTGGAACTACTTCTACTACACATTACTTGGTGCATCCATTCTAGACCTAATGGTGAGCTCTACTCTATTCTGGAAGGAGAATGCGGCTAGCTACAGAGCCAAGAACCACAGAAGTTCCGATACTGGCGGTGGGAGCAGAACTACAGAGGCTATGAAAAGTCCTATTACCTGGCTGATAGCTGTCTGGCTGTTTGTGTACATGGGAGTTGAAGGTTCGTCAATCTCCCAGATCGCTGAATCGAATGATCCAACTGATGATTGAATCTGATAAGTGTCGGTGGGTGGTTGGGTCGTGGACTTTATGGTCCAGGTCCGCCATGGCGCTCCCTACGAATCGGGTCTGATTCCAACCGGCTTTTGGGCTGGTGTCACCATGGGCCGTCTTGTTCTCGGTTTTGTTAACGACTGGTTAGGCATGTTTCCCCTTCCCCCCATCAAGGCCTAACCACATAAATACTGACTGTAATTAAGGGGAGCGAATTGCTATCAGCATTTACCTCGTCATTTCAATTGCCCTAGAACTCATCTTCTGGCTCGTACCGCAGTTCATCGTCTCCGCAGTCGCTGTCTCGCTGCTAGGCTTTTTTACTGGCCCCCTCTTCCCCGCAGCCATTGTTGTGGCGGCTAAGTTGCTCCCCAAGCACCTACATACCCCTGGAATCGGACTTGCGTCGGCGTTGGCTGGCGGAGGTGGAGCAATGTACGTTTGCCTCCCTTGCTTTACAATGGTCCATGACCTATTGCTGCTTGACATCCTCGGCTAATCCGCAATTTTCATTAAAGACTCCCATTTGTTGCTGGTGCTATATCCGGGGCGCGCGGAGTACAGAGTCTGCAGCCATTCGTCCTCGCATTATTGATTGCATTGATCGCTATATGGGTGCTGCTCCCTCGGAGGAAGCATCGTGCTTACGCTGTTTGAAGCAGTGGTATAACACCGTGGCTGAATATAAGTAAACCTGTGGTAGAACAAACGGGTATTTTTACGATAATAAATGATACAGATATGTGCAGATATATTTGTCCTATTACCTTATATATCATTTTACAAGAGTGTGTACTACGTCTGTGCAGGATCACTAAACATTATCTCTTACTAAAAATAAATCAACTCAACTGCACTTCCAATATTGATTATGTAGAATTAATTTCCTGATGGGAATAGGGAGCCTGAATTTTATCGTTTTCATTTATTTTTAGAAGTGTTTTATATAAGCGTATTGGTGACTTTATTTTCATAACATTGGATTGATTGGTAGATCTCTGTCCATACGAAAATAATTTTCAATTCATAAAATCGTTCATGTTCTCTGCTGTTTATGCTCTTAGATTATGACACACATATGACATAAGAAAGTATAGAAGCCTTGATAAAGTAAGTAAAGACCGCTGCAGATTGAATGGAAATATATAACTTGGCAAGATGGGAGGCCTTTGGTCACTGTACTGTCTTCATCGTCAAAAAGAGAAAAGCATCCTTGACCTCCGGTCAACTTCGAACCACTGTAGTATATATCACGACAATATATTCCTCCTGTCACTACTAGCCGATGATATGCGTATGGACTCCTTCGTGTCACTCTCTCAACCCTAGCACTATCGTCTGAGCATTCGCCAAGGCTCTTTGGCATGTTTCCACCCTTCGCTTAACTCCTTCTGTACATTCGGGATTCCTTCCAGCTTCAGAGATTTCTCCCTCCACAGTGACCGTGGCATGTAAATCTCGGGTGATATTAGCAACCTCCTCGCTAAGCTTCTGATTTAACTCCTCAAATGCTCCGTCGATTATTTCTTCATAGTCGAGAGCAATATTGTCGGCAAAGTCTTGGAATAGACTACGTGAACTGAGATGACGATTCATGGTTTGCTTCCGACGCGAATCACTTCCCGTTCCTATGCGAGCCATTTTGCATTAGCACCCAAAGAAAATGTGATTGAATGGAAGATGAGAGAGATAGCATACCGCTTTGTTGCATGCAATGGTTATAGACTGGACGCATGACTCCCGCAATATATGAGCTCGCGTGTCCACCCACTGTGTCTTCCATGATATTTCTGCAAATCAAATTAGTCCATCTCTCACAGTAGCATACAAATTCGTGCACAATACTCAGTGTCATCAGTTAGACGTTCGATGGAGCAATGAACAGCGTCCAGTATACACGTCCGTCGCATTCGGAGGTTCAGAATCAAGTTTCCTAGGGTTTCGGGGGCCAAATCCCGTTGCTCTGACAAGTCAATAGTCAATGACACCAGCCCTTTAACCCTTGAGGACGCTTGGGAAATGGCGTACCGTGTATAGAATCATGCACCCCTTGAAATATCCTGGAGATTTCGTCTTCGAGCTTCTTACCCTCTTCTTCAAGCCGGTTGAGCACGGATTTCCACGCCAGAGATAGCTGGTCAATTCCCGAGCCGAGAATCTCTTCGTTCCAGCATCGATACGGTTGTTTTGCCGTTTGATACGTTCCGTAGTTGCGACAGAACGCTGCATATGTCATGTGGTGCCACTGCAAGTATCCAAAATCAGGTACGTAGATTCTCGGGGTACTGTGGGTCCCACTTACAGTTGCCCATTCCGAGCTCGCCTCGACTGCATCGTCCCTCCAATCACGTCGACTTCGGCCTGTCTTAATAGTTATTTACTTTGGTCTTCAAGACTAGGTTGCAGGTCGGTGCCTACGAATTTGCTGTGTAATAGCTTCGGAGAATTGCCTCCTGAGGTTACTCTGTAATGAGTGTACCTGCGAGCCATCACGGGTTATGCTCTACGCGAATTAGCAATCATGGCATTTATAACCAAGAAGCAGATAGTAGATGCAGTGTGGGAGCCTGCACCTAGACCGGGCAAAGTGCATTTGGATATTGGGACAATTACCGTACCCCTTTCAGACTGCTTTCGGCTTCAGTCAAAACCCGTCGCAAGACTTCTGCCCGGGCCATAGTCATGGTGCTAGTCCCTGCTAAGGCCCATTGCGTAATAGAACCCAGCAGCGCTGGCACTTCATGTTGAAGATAAGATACCGTGGCTCGGAACTGCGCATCTGCTGGCACTGATTGGCAGTACTGTCGAAGTTCTTGGATACCACTGAGTGCCAAATACCCATTGGCCTGTCGTGGATCGTCCTCACAATGGTCAGAGTAGAGCTTATTGCTCACGCAGAATATGCGAGCCATTCCCCCCCAGGCATGCAACAAAGAGTTGGTCACAGATGTATTTCTTCGAATGACGAGGAAGTTCATCAACCTGGCAAGTTTCAGATCAGACCAATATGTTAAGTTGGAACAACCAAAGTAAGGGTTCTTACTGAAGCTCAAGGGTTTCTTTCTGATCCCTACAATGAATGAGATATATGAAAATTAGGAGTATCGTGCATCAGTGCTACTTACCTGAGGTTACTTTCCTCTGCAGCGAGACTCTGCATCCTACTTCCGTGCGATTTTCGTCTGCGAGTACCTGTCTGCGTGATCCTGCGATCGAGCTGCCGGATTTGGTTGTTCATATTTCGGATACGTACAGCATCTGCTGCAGGAGCGGTACGTGCCGTCTCTTCTGAATTGACGTCCTAAATTTCAGTGGTCACTTTCATGTCACCTAGATAATGACTCTGAAAAGCACTTACCTCGGAGCGAGTACACACAATGCGGATAGGCTGATCCCGCGCACATCGACGGATGATATCCCCTATTGACTGATCGGTTGTACATCGCATAATATTACTCACAATAAACACCTCGTCGCAGCTGTGGCGTAGGTACCTTTCCGTCGCTCGCACCCGAGCGTAGTTTAAGTCGCGAAATCCTGCACATTGTGCTCTTAGCTTAATTCTGCATGACACCATTATAATATCTCGGTACGGTACCTGGGAGGTCGGCCAAAACTAAACCCGTGCGTAGAACGGGCGAGCGCAAATAGACCCTATGTATGGATTAGCCACATAACGCAGCATTTGCATATGATCACTCCTGCTATATACCTGATCAACTTCACAAACGGCCACAAAGCAGGGTTATCACCGTCGTCATCATTGGCCATCAGTCTGTCAAGATGCTTCATGCATTGATCCGCATGGTGAGACACAACCGTATACTGTAAGTTATCACGCCCTCCTGGTCGGGTATCTAAGCCCGCCATGGCCCAATCCAGCAAGGTCCTCGTGATTGTAGTGACGGCCTCGTCTCCTTCCTGGGCAAGGAAATCAATGTCCAGGTCCCGCTCATGAGGAAAGAGGGATTTCAAGGTGTCCCAGGCTCTTTTGGCCGCAACTTTGATATTCTCCTGCTCTTCCGACGTTCTCACTTCACGGAAGGCTTCCGTGTAGTATTTCCGAACACTGGATAAAAGCTCCTCGAGGAGCTCACTGACCTCGTCATTGTCCATGAAATCTGCAACAACGGTATAGTTTTCTGGATAGGTATCATTTACACTCCGGAATTCGGTAACGACAGTGGTGCAAGCAGCACCGTCTCCGCTCTATGAGAAGGGTAGAACATCGGGTGTTAGTTGCTCATAGGTATATTATAACAATTTGTTTTAAACTCACCGACCGAGCCAAGCCCTCTTGATCTAGAAGCGAATTTATCAAACTGCTCTTCCCTGTTCGCACGAATTAGCCTCTCAGTACGTGTATCAGCTATCTTTCCGATACTTACCAACACCCGAGTCGCCGATGAAGCCTACCGTGCGTGTCGCTGGATAAGCGAATCGACTTGCTTCACGTGTCTTCTCATAAAGCTTGGACAAGTCACTACTATTGTCGTGGGCAAGGGCGTTACCGCTCATTATTTGTGCAAGACTCGTCAGTTCACTCCTGACATCTCGCAGCGCATTTTGAAGTCGAATATCATAGATAGGCTCCTGGGGAAGAGACTCATGACGAATGTTGTAGGCATCCTCATCATCTTCTTCCGCTGCATCTCCCTCACTGTCGACTGTAGAGCTTCTGTCGGAATCAGAAACATAACTATCTGCGTCTCCCAGATTTAGATTCCGGAAATGAGAGCTGACATCTCCCGAGGGCGAGGTCGGTGACCGTTGTTGGCTTGGTCGTACATAAGAGGGACCTATAGGGCTAGGGGTAGAATTGTGCAGATCCCGGTAGGTTGTACGATGGGCGCTGCCCGTAGGTGTTAAGCCAGAATCGTTATGAACTATGCTTGATTGATTACTTGGTGGCTGTTGGGCTGCAGGAGAGTTGCTATCGCTCAGATGGAGATCTTGAAAGAGCAACCGCGTGGTTGGCGTCGTAGAGGATCGGCGACCTTCTGGGGTAGCTGCGTTGAAGCCGTCGACGGACGAATTCGGGGTCAGGCATTCGGGAGACGATGGGCTGCAGGAGAAGGTAAACTCGACCGAAGGAAGAGGCTGATCTCTGTTTATAGAAGATGGGATCGCTTCCGCGCTCCTGGTGGGAGTAGTACCGTGTTGATCCGCGTTGTCAACCATGACGCTGTTGTTGCACACCTGATGTCCACTATGCAGGAAGTAGTTGTCGAGACCATCAGTATCTGGGGACTCGTGATCATTATAAGAAAAGGAGGTTGAGCATGCGGGGCTTTGTACGGCGCTTATGATCGTTTCATGTGGTGGAGAACACTGCGTGGGAAAGAGCCGTCTCTGCTAGCCTCGGCGCCAAACATTCCTAGCCAGAAGCACGCGAGACTAGTCAATTTACCACGAAGATTGCAGGGGTCGGTCGCTCCAATTGCCCTCTTTGGAATGAACTGGGAGTGCACTTGGGATAAGGATAGTTCTCCAACTTGATCCCATTGCTGCCAACGGATAACTTAGACATCTAGCTAATAGTAGATATCGGCTTTACCGAGAACCTCGAGATAGAACCCTCATGCAATCAGTTGTAGTCAAATTACCGTTGCTGACCTCAACATGATTGTTACATCGTAGACTACCGGGCGCTCAGATTGTTGCATGTCTTATCTGCGAGAGCCAGGACTGCCCATAAAAGGCTTCTCCTGATAGTGTCGCCGCTTTCCTGGATGGCTTCTTAAAGCTGGTGTTTGTCCACTGCCCATTGTCACTTCCGTTGCAACCCGCCGTTAAACACGCTGCTGTTGATGCCGGTATAGACACACTGGACTATAGCATGTCGTTCCTCAATCTCCCAGATGTGCGCTGGTGACCCGTCAGGCCTTTAGGACACACTCTCCCTTTGTACGTACTCTTTGCGAGTTTTAATAAGAGATAAGAACCAGGACTGTCGACTTAGCCAGTCGGGGTTTCACGCTTAGACAATAGGGCAAAGCCGCGACGGCCCGGTGCAACCTTAAGGGCCACTAACCGTTCAAGCACTTTACTCAGTCCGGAAATACTACGAGTCAGCTGTCGTCTTACTAGTACGCATTAGTCTCGGCGGATACTGGTTCTCTTCTGGCACAGCCTTGTTCCATATCTCAATCTTGTGCTTTCACCCTCATAGCCCCGCGATGGTCGTGATAATATCAGCAACCAACTAATAGTGATAATTTATACCGAGTCATGCATGGCATGGCCGAGGGATTGAGATCACAACTCGTCTAATAAAATGGGAAGGCGAACTAGTTTTCGTGGCTCGGCCTGCTATACTACGCTAATGTGTCTCGCTACCATACAAAGTTGCGGGGATGGTACTTAGTTTCGCTGGATAAGTTCACACAGCCTCACGTAAGAACGACCCGAGTCATGTGCTCTCTCCAGAAATGCTTGTCGTTTCTCAGAGGCCAAATTATCAAGCCCCCATATTCACGTAACCGCTCAGGCCATGAGTAGTTGACAATGATGATCTTGATCAGTTGTCCAGTATAACTCATTCGGCCTTCAAGTCTAACATTCAAATTTCTCCTGGGCGAAAGTTCACAACAATTCGTTTGTAGGCTCTCCCGAAGCAATTGAAAAACTACTTCTGAACGTAATTCCTACGAACAAACAAGCCCCTCACCTGTGGTCTTTCTATGTAGGATGACTTGACTCGTAAGATAAATTCTTACTAGGTGCTCTTAACCTGCAATTTTGGTGTTGGAGTCCGAAGGAAGACCCAGTAAGCAAAGAGTATATAGCAAGACAACCTTGATTCAAAATAATTTTCTCTCTTGAAGTGATTACATGCAGATATTAGTAATAAGTTAACATCACATAATTTGGTAAGCCACAGATCGCCGTAACTGAGGGGACTTACTGGGACCATCATATGCTTGATGAAACGGGCCCTTCGTAGCTGGCCTATTATCAGGCGTAAGATAAGTAAAACCTCTTTCTGAAGAATGTGGCCATCGTCGGCATTCAGGTCATTGTAAATAGTGCCCTTCATGTGTGCATATGGTCCTTCTTTAACCTGAACGATATCAGTGAAGCCAAATTTTGGAGAATTTAACAGTACAGGTCCTTGTACACACCGTTGTCATACTCTTATTGTATCAGCATCATGAGAAAAGTTGTGTCAATCGGGTATGCCATGTTCTCTTACTCCACCAGAGACCACACGACCTCACCAACCGGAGGCTTCTTGGCATTGGAGTAGCGTGAGATATAGGCAGGCCAGTATGTCGATTGCTTGTGCGCAGACCTTGGGAGCCCTCCAGTCTTCGGAGATATATTCGTATGTATCATATGGCAACCTTTATTTTGCATCATACTCCTCGTTAGGCATCTGCAGGAAAGATTCAACCAAAGAGGTAAAGTAGGTCGGTCTGTCTTCGGAGTTCTCATCCAGAACCATAAAAATTAACCGGATTTGATCACTTTCAGATGGAGCTACCTGGTGGTCGGGCTTCAGTTCTCTGATTTTCCTCTCGAGTTTACACAACGATTTGCGCATTGCCTTCCTCCCGAGGTCTTCGGGGGAAACGGACATGATTGGGACAGATGAAGCCGATGAAGATAGATAAGGGAAATGGAATCGATCGGATCGACATATTAGATGAATCACATGGAATAGATGAGGGAATGAGGTTCTTTATGGAACGGGCAGGGAACAGCCAATGCATTGAGGTTGGCTAACGTCAGGCCCCCCAACATCCTTCGCTGAGGATAGAATGGAAATTCCCGGCGACAAACATTAACTGCTTCAAGTATTGCAAAACCTCGTCCAGAATAGCAACGATATCCGCAACTTCAGTATAAACAGAAGCTATGGCTCTGTACCCTCGACGAACCGCTGAATAGATGGATGATCTGGTAAATACGTACTGCTAAGATGAATTTTATCTTCTATAAGTTGACTCCATTCCAAAAGGTCTGGGAATATAGGCAGTGCGTTAGTGACGTAGAATTTGCCTTTAGGGAGGCTGCAGCTATTCCCCTATTCTATGTCCCACTGACGCCCCTACTCATTTATAAGGGTGCCTATTGTCCGCGATGACTTAGACATCAAGGTATCTTTTTGTCTTCCCAGGATATCCAATATTCATATATAGTATATTTCTTTCCCTTTGCCTACTGAGCCCGTTATTTGGCAGAAGGCAGTCGCGAAGCACGATATTATACGCACAACGGCGAATATCGCTAACTTCTATTCCAAGAATATCATTCTCAAAATCCAATCCAGTGATATTCAATACCAGCTTCCGATGAATCGGTTGACGGCAAGTCTGTTATCCTATATAACCCGGACGCTTTAGAACAGACAGAGTAGCCAACGGTACCCGTGCCCAGTTCCTGAGAAACTTCAGCGACTCATATTCCCATATGCCAAAGACAGGCAGATAGTGAATGCTGCTCTCATAGCATCTCTGGATGCCCTTACAACCGAGTTTGGCTATAACAACATTGTGGCTGGATACCGCACAAGGTATTCTTTCTTTGCCAAAATGTGAAGCTAGCTGCTAAGAATGAGGCTCGAACGGACGGATATCTCGTCAACGGCAATGAAAGTCCTTCTTAATCTCTTATCGAGGTAAACCCGGTCACTCGAACAATACTGAAGCATAATCAAGTGGGAGTTCAGATGTCGAGATAGACCAGAAAGGAATGTGATGCTCTTCGACTCACGCTGTAGGTTCCCTCCTTCTACCAATACCTGCCTTCCTTCGACCTTATATTAACGGCATATAGATACTCTGATGTATCTTAAAATCGGCACGAAATGTCCATAACCTTTGCAGAGTATAGTAACATCAATTGCCAGAGGCCCGCAGACACCGAAGTCCCGTCAATCTTGACTATGCATCAATTAATATGGACCGTGGGATACTACCATTTCCGGACCCACACCCTATATCGAGGCTAATATCACGAAGGTGGGGAACAGATTGGAACAATCTGGTCGGCCTTTGACTCTCTCAAGCTAGTTCTCGGGTTATATAGTAGTTAATAAGTTAGTCCTGATTTTTATCTGGTTTCCTTACAACATCTCACATCTATATATTGACACTTTATGACTCAAACTTCAATACTATTATAAAATCCAGTATTAAACAGGCCGATAAGTCTCCCATCAGTCCTTAACGCACTGCACCTTGATACTGCACTGCTGTCGCGTGTTCTAGCACTCTCCAACATTCATTTAGTATCTTCTACATTTGTCGGTCAACTCATTCTTTTCTAGGGGAGATAAAAGAAACATCAAAGATTTACTAATATAAACGAACGTAACTTGATTAGATTTGAATGATTGATGTAGTAGCTTGAACATGCTTCAGCCGTACGAAAGTAATCGGATATATAGATTTCGGTATGCGAAGGGTAATTGATTAATCATTCACATAGTGCTTTGTTCTGTTGTATTCTTTTGGTAGCTCTAATAAAGTCTATACTAAATAGTAATATACTAGTTATTCTCAACTTTAGACATCATTGCTAAGGTTTCGCTTGTTCGCATGACCACTAATGAGCAGCGGCAGCGCCCCGTATCGAGCGCTCTACACAGTGGTACTACTTAGCGGGACAAGACAACCAGAACCAATTATGCTAGGGATCATCATGATCAGCTCTGCGCCCTTGATTGCACCGCACCCTTTTCAGTTTTGTCAGAAGTTAATCAGCAAAATACCTGTTCCGTAGAGACCGTACTTTCGATACACTCTACAAAGTAAATAGTCTTTACAAAATTCATGCCCAACTGACTAGTAGTCCGGTCTCAAAAATGAGAAGCAGAACCCCCTTGCCTAGATAGGCAGATTCAAAACACACGAATTCAACGCGTACCGGATCTATGCATATACACAAGTGTAACTTTCTAGCTTTGGGCAAGAACTTGAACAACATTGGAGTAGCAAGAGCGAGAATATGAGTCCCAAACTAGGGCGGGGAAGAAGTCTAAACGGATAAAGGTTCAATAGTTGTCCCCGTGGCTGGAAATAGTCCGAGCATGATTATGGTGGATGGGAGGGTTGGGATCCCCGGATAAGCAAGATTAATCACGGCGGAATAGAATGCAAGGGAAACCTGGCCAGCCAGTTGTAAGTGAACTGCTGGCAGTGGTAGATTATAGGTTGAGTTTAGGTTGGCAAGTAGGTGTCATGTGTTTATTTGGTTTTTCTTTTGGGGGAGGGGAGAGAGGGGAGGGGGGAGGTAAGTAGGTTTCGGTTATTGAGTTCGGGTTGAGAGGTACGAGAGTTTGGGAGGGTTAGGTAGCTCTTGTATGCAGGGAGGTGAGAGATAGCTACGATAGCTACTCCTGTAGGGTATAGTATTGAGGGAAAGAAGAAGAGGGGGAAAGAGGGGAACACACATGCATAATTTAGATGCGGTGTACATGCCTACCTGCATTACAGACGAGATGTCATACAAACAACCAGCCGGGCATCCCTGCTGCAAGAGACAAACCTGCAGGTAACAACAGCTGTGGTGGTGGTGGTTGAGAGTGTAGAGCGGGATACCAAAGTGTGGATCAACCGGAAGAGACGGGAAGGTGTCGACCCAATATTCATGGGCAACCGATTTCTGCTTCCATTCAGCCTTGTGGGTCCGGCATCACAGGTCCATTGTTGAGTCACGAAGCCTACTTTGAACAAACAAGCCATGTTGTCGAAAGGAATGGAAGAGAGGGAGGGATGGATAACCACGGAAAGGGAGGAGCAGGTGACTGCTGGAAACCGAGGAGGATGATCTCATTCTGCCGACCGTTCCGGGATGCGAGGATCTGCAGAAGTGCAAGCACGGCGGAAGATTTAGTCTTGCTGTAGCTCGAAGCTTCTCGAGAAGAGGACGAGAGAAAGAGGGAAGGTGGATGTGTGCATTGACTGATTATTGATCCCGCTGGAACCCGGCGGGTTGCACGATGGGAGGTGGCGTGGTCGCCATTGGTCTGTGCCGAAGCTGGTGGAAGCTGCTTGATGACCGCCGCTGAGTAAAGAGCTGAGTCACGGTGAAATCATACATTCTTGTATTTAGTTATTCAGTATGAAGAAAACTAGATGATTCTGGTGATGGAATGGATGATAGAATGGAATGAATAATGTAGGGAAGAATGATGGAAAACAGTAGAAATGAAGCCAGAAGGGAGTATGAGGATAGAGAAGAAAAGCAAAAGACCGAAGGAAAGCCGGCCAAGATCCAGACCGGGCGATCCCCCGTGACGCCAAGCCATGACGATGGAAGTTGAGTGGCTTCACGCCCTCATTTCTTCAATCAATCAAATCACCTTTCAGTCACGCAACCTGAAAAAAAAAAATCATGAGTTGACCAACAACATCTCGTCTCCCTTGCCTGGTCCGTTCCGGCTCTGTCCATCTGGCTCCATCCATCAGTCCATGGTCCACGCAGATCCTCACACTAGCCATGCCGGACCTGATCCCCGCCCCGGCTGTGATGCAGACCCAGCTGCGTTGTTGCGCTTGTTGTTGCTGCTGTGATGGCCATCGCGTTCCATCTCGGTCGGGCACCCCTCTTGTCCTAGGAACAGTATGATGCTGGCCCCTAGTTTAGTAGTATACCTCTGTTGATGTGGTCTTCCTGCACAACTACGGCAATCTGGTCAGTGCAATCACACAACCCCTACTACCTTCCCGGCGCAACGACTGGTCCGCCTCGGAACTGACTTACTTCATGCAGAGGAAATTATGACGCATCTGGGGGAAAGCGCAAAAAAACCCGCCAAAGCTGGCTCTCCTTCCGTTGGCGTCGTTCAGCTTCCCTGGACAGGCCACTGCACAGGGCCAGAAAAACTTTCGGCTCAAGCTCCAGAAAAAAAAAAACACAACAGTATCCTCTGACGTAAAAGATACGCCCCGTTGATTCGGTCCACCATTCACCCTTCCGTTCTATCCATTCAAGCCGGCCAGGCGACATATAAAGAACCTTGTCCTGGTCTCCCACTCCTGGGCATTCTCTTCCCCTCTTCATCATCCATTCATCAGAGCCGGACCAACCAGTCTGTCAGTGGAACTGAGCTTCTCTTTGCGCCTCGCCCAATAAACTACCAGTTGCTCTTCTAATTCACTTTATTACCATCTCTATACACTTTCAGTCCAGTCAACCGCAGCCATGTTCTCCAGTACCGTGGCCCGTCCACTACAGCTGGCCACCCGGTTCATGCAGTGGGCCAGTGCAGTCATCGTGATGGGTATCACTTCATACTTCATCCACAAGGGACCTCGCGGCCAGCACACTATCTACTGGGAAGTCATTGTAAGCATGCTCCTATCCTTGATCTAAACAAGTCGAACCTAATCAAACTAACCATGGATTAGTCGACCATGTCTGTTGTCTTCTTCCTGCCCGCCTTCATCTCGCCGTTCATGCCCAATGCCCTAAGCAAGTTTGTCCTGATCATCGATGTCATCTTCTCGTACCTGTATGTGCCATCCAATCAACTATGACCATGTGCTGTTACTGACTATAACCACAGCTGGCTCACGGCTTTCATCTTTGCCGCACAAGACTACAACTGGCACAACTGCGCCTTCAACTCTCCCCCCGGCCTGTCCTGCTCTAAGAAGAAGGCCAACGAAGCCTTCATCTTCCTGACCTTCATCTTCACCTTCTTCGCCATGTTCCTCGAAGTCGGTGCGCTCTGGGCCTACCGTCGCGAGAGCACCCCTGTCCGGGAGAAGAACACTGGTGGCGCTCACGGCGGTCCTGCTGACGCGCCTCTGGCCACAGCCTAGACCTCAGACTCTACCTGATAATACCATCTCGTCGTGTGACGGCGACTACATATGCCAACGTCCTCTCTTGCGCAGCATCTATCCGTCTGCATCCACGTCCTGCACAGGGAAGAGAAAGTCGTCCATCTCCCACGAGATGAGGATTCGATACCCCTTTCTTGTCTCTCTTTTACGACCATGATACCACAGTTGACTTTGGCTTTGATTGAACATCTACCATTAATACTGATGATGCTTATACTTCTGATATCCCTACATACTAATGTCCCTTCGTTAATGTCCGTACGACTTGAACATGCTTGAACGACCTGAAGAACACGGAGTAGGTGGTGGGTGTGGGTGTGGGTGTGGATGTGCATAGATGGACCGGGGTTGTGACTTGGGATCGTTACTGTTACTAATACTATCTTTACTAATTACCACCATAATCTTGTCTTGTCATTCTTTCCCGACTTGATTGTATTCTATTCTACTGGATCTACCCCCGCGCCGTGTTGCGTCAGGGCCTTCCACTGTGTAATAATAGTACGATAATAATATACAGTCTTGTGTCTAAAATGAAGAGATAAATCAAACGATGCAGTCTTACCTTTAAAACAATGTCATAAGATCAGTGAAACTACAACGAGCAACTCGTAACATACAGCGTACGTATGGAGTATATTATTATTCATGACGGACACACATTACTAACCATTGAACCTGGGTACTTCCAACACAGTAAGTGGTAGTATATCAAGTTCACCCTGAATCATTTAAGTACTCCATCATTCTCGACTGCATAGTAAATAGAACCAATAGAAACACACACACATATATATATATATATATATATGTATATATAAATCATCAACTTGCCTCAGCTACCATTACCAAACAGTACATACATATATACATAACTACTATATGGCTGAAATGATAGTACTACTTACTCAGTTCTCGCAGGATCTGGGTGAGTCAAGTCAGTAGTAGGGTGGGAGCAAGCTAGACTGAGCTGAATTGACAGCAATAAAAAAATTGAATGATAAAGTTAGTAATAGTCATTAATAGTATCTGAGATAGCAGGCCCACGCAGGTAAAGAGACACATACTTACTGCTTGATGTATATGATATATATATATGAGTTATATCGGAAGAGGTTTCACGGTGGCTCCTCAAGTTGATATGTTGATGTTGAACAGTACGGAGAGTGATGTAGTACAATAGTAACTTACTATACTTAACTTTGGGTTTGTTGTTCTGTCTGTTAGTACTAACTAGTTATGCTTATATCAAACTACTAGGATGGACCGGCGCCTCATGCGATTATGCAAGTTTACAAAATGTCGAAGTCTGTCATGTCTATTCATAGTCTATCTATTTATTGCTTTGCTTCAAAAGTCTATCCAAGTCGTCATCTTTCTTCTCTCGTTTCAAACAAGGTTCCATCTACGCGTACAACACCGCATACACCCGCATAGTCAGCTGATCGTACATATGCATACACACATCAAGCGCGTCCCAACCCCTGTGGAAAATCCAAAATATTCAGAGGGTCCCACTTCTTCTTAATCCCCTTCAACCGGTCCAAAGCATCCCCATAATACATCTCTGCCCAGTCCTGCAAATATGGGTCGATATAATTTTGATATGCTTGCCAACCACCCTCAGGATCGGCCTGGCGCACCGCATCCGCGACATCGGAAAGCCTGTCAACTGCAGTCTCCCGTGCTGACGCATTTGTAAACCCCGGGAAATCCCAAGCATAGATTTGCGACATGAAGAGATTGTTTCGATGATTGAAGGCCATGGGCCCGACAGTGTCATGCGGGGGAAGGGTGGTGACGGCATCTGGACCGTTCAGGTCGAAGGAGATAAAGGCATCAGGCCCGGCAGGCTGGATGGCGGAGAATATATTCGCGATGGAGGTGCTAGTGTATTTAGGGTGACCGTCGTCGAAGAGGGATTTGGCGTAATAGGGTTGTGGAACAGACGGGGAGTCGAGGTCACCCATGAGATTGGTGAGAGCGGAGACCCAATTTGTGTAAAAGGAGCTGGTGGTTGTGAGGGGCTGAATGGACTGGCGTGCGAGTGGGGAAAGGAGGCGGTCGATAGTTCTGTTGTAGGCGGCGGAATCGCCGAGGTATTGGCCAGTGAAGGTGCAATAGGCCTTAGGGGCCTGGTAGCCACCATCTATGATGAGTTCTCCACCCAGAGAGGTTGGAAAGCCGACAGAGGAGGTCGCCGGTAGGGATCCGATCTCTTGTAGGGTTAGAAGGACCTGTACGCAGTCTGACTGAGTCGCGAAGCCAATGTTGTAGTTAACGATGGCCGTTGGAGCGGGCTCCATGCGGTAGGTGAACGACGTCACAATGCCAAAATTGTTGGAGCCAGCACCGCGCAGTGCCCACCAGAGGTCATCATTCTCGTCGTCCGTAGATGTGGTATTGGACTTTGCCGCCTTAGGGCTGATCGTTCGGATGCGGCCGGTCACGTCCACAAGCTCCAGTGAGACCACTTGCCATGATATTAGCTGGGACCTTGGCGAAAGGACTCGAACAGATCATTCAACTTACCTCTGTCTACTAGCCATCCCCACTCGCGAGAGGTAAACCCCCAGCCACCCCCCAGACTGTGTCCAGCTACCCCCACCCCCGGACAGGTGCCATGAGGCAAGGCATATCCCGCGCGACCCATGGCCAGAGCCAGCGGGCCAAGCTTCTGACCCATTTGCACGGTTACCTCCTGTGTGCTCTCGTCGAGGGCAATGTCGGTCATCTGGCTGGAGTCAATGACGACCTGTCCTGAAAGACCGTACGCAGCATAGCCATGGCCACCGCCACGGGTCGTGAGAGTGACCCGACCCTGCTCGGCTGCCACGCAGCGAACAGTAGCAGCAACTTGTTCCGTTGAATTTGGAATGACAACAGCTTGAGGATGAGGGTGGTAGTTGCTGTTGTCTGCCACCGTGAGATTCGAGTACCCAGCATCCGTGGCGTATACAACGGAGGCGCCAGTGGTTCCTAGACAGGATTCAAGGGTTCTCGGCAGCGCGCCATGATTGGCTGTTGCGGGGGTGGAGATGTTCCCAGGGTTCTGGTGTAGGGCTGCGAGTTGGTTGGGCAGCGTCAACAAGACTGCTGCCATGAATATGACTGGAGGAGCCATGACGTGAATCGTAAAGGTGGGTGATACCGTGGTGAACAGGACCAAGGGGCATACCAAGGACTGGTGCAATGTCCTTGGCCAGTTTTCTTGGGGGAAAATCGAGGAAATGTAAGGGGTAGCGGTGTGCACTAAGTCAATTCGCGGTTCAGATCGGCGGGAAAAGAAATGGGAAAGATGCCATTTTATCAAGGGGTACGCTCATTCCGGGAAATCTGATGTGTCTCAGAGGCGCCGACAGATATAGAAGTCATTCTCAGATCTCTCCCCAATACGCCTTCCGCGGCTGTAACTCCACATACATTCCTTCCTCAGCATGCATCTCCTTATCACCAACCAGAGTCACATCTCCCCCTCTACCCCTCCAAATTTCCCTTTAATCGACGGATAAGAATCTCGCCCGTCGGTCTTCATCTGAGACATGACCGCATCCCTGTCTATCCTGCATCGCCTTCGTTGGGGGTGCTTTGTTGGCTGCAATGATCACCGTTCCAAAATCAGCCAATGTTCCTTTGCTAGCCCTTAGTCACCACATAAGCACAAGGTCTTATTGATACGAGGCCGGAAGTCGGGCAGAAGGGTGACCGATAATGAGCAGCCGGCAGTCTCGGCTCGCACACGAAACACGGAGAAACTACCTGAGTGGACAATGCCTCTGTCCACCGTCTATCTATCAGCTTGCCAATACGTTGCAAATCAGAAGACTTGCAAGACGAGGCAGCCGCGCTAACATATTGCAGGGGCGGGAGGCTATACGGAGCGGTCAGGACACCAGTTAGGCCCGACATCTGAATCCTGCGCGGCTGTGTAGTGATATCACACTGGCCGGTGATGAATCAGCCGCAACAGGCTCACACGCATACTTACGCTGTCAGCCTAGTATTGACGGTCGCACCAGAAGGAGCCATAAGACCTGACTCAGCTTATGCAGGAATTTGGCCCAACAAAGTGCCAAAGATGTCGTGACTCAAGAGCCAGCATCGATTTCTGGGCACATCGCGTAAAGCTCACAATAACACTGTTGGACATCGGGGCATCTGGTATATTGAGTCAGCATTTTTTCCATTTTGCATCAGAT
This sequence comes from Aspergillus eucalypticola CBS 122712, assembly GCF_003184535.1. Lineage (NCBI taxonomy): Eukaryota > Fungi > Ascomycota > Eurotiomycetes > Eurotiales > Aspergillaceae > Aspergillus > Aspergillus eucalypticola. The sequence goes on from NW_020290281.1 coordinate 463,795, forward strand.
AGAGTTCGCAGCACATACGAAACAGGCTGCTCAAGGAAGATGATATGCCAGAGCATCTCAAAAACCGACCCCGCCGCAAAGTTATCCATATCGGTCGCCAAAGCCCAGTCGCGTATTCGCACATAGTCATCTCGTGGCCGTTCCCGGATACGGTCCCTTGTTAGTACAAATTGACCACAACAGACCCCACCGATCTCGGTAGGGACCTGGTCCCGGGGCACGGAGAACATGTCCATGTAGATAGAGGTGAAGTTGCGATACACCACGTTATGATTCGACTCCATGGCTGGATCAAAGGGACGCACGGCCACGGGACATCCTGGGCGGTGCTCACAGCGGAGATTCGCATACCCAGCCTTTTTCACGGCGTCCAGGCTGAGTTTTTGCAGCAGGGAAGATGAAGCCATGTCGCCAACATCGTTATGCCACTGAGTGGCGGAGGCATGCATGAAAGCCGTAACATCCGCAAGGTAGTCGTAGTGTTCAATGATGTGCGTCAGGTATGCCATGCCCTCGCGGGCCTTGTTTGCCGGGATAGGACGGTATCCAGGCTCTTTGTCGGAGGTGTAGATGTAAGGTTTCCAACTATCCGACTGGTGAGCATGCCGTAACAATAATCCGACCGGGAGGAATTAATTCTAGTACACTTACTGGGGCTTGAGAGCGTAGGCCCAGGCGACATCCTCAGAGCTAGTTTTAGCCAGAACCAGTGCGTTCGGTTTGCGCCTGGCCGGATGTTTCTCGACTCGACCTGCATAGCGTTAGCTACCCTGGTGAGTTCAATCCCGGGCTTTGGAGGTGGAATCGTACTCAAAACTAAAGTGAGATCATCCTTCAACAGTCGGATATACAGTAGAGCCAGGAGCCCCAAGCAGAACATGGTGAAGCACCATGTATACAGGCGCCTGGAGCACATGGGCAGACCCAGCGATTGAACCATTTTGTATAGGTCCCACTCACGGGGGGATAATTCGGGCTTCGAAGACGCTGGTGTCTTTGAAGTGATCTCACCCGAGGCCGTTGGGGAGGGAGTAAATGGGATGGTTGATGAATAGGCTCAGCCTTGCATGATGGTTCTCGCATTAAAGTTTGGAGACCCTGCAGCATCGGGATTTGAGAATGGTGGCTTTGCTGGTCAGCGAGGCCGCACGCGCATTACAGAGAACACCCAGCTCTGTCAGAAAATAAAAAAAAGTCTCCGACAGATAGCGGGTGAATGAAATGGGATGAAAGGTTGGAAGAATAATGACGATCGATGATGATGTTGACGCTGATGTTTGATGATCGTCGGAGGAAAGCTGGCGAGGTCCGATTCGGAGGAGAACCCAAGCCGCGTGTCACAACAGCCGAGGGAGGGGGAAGGATGGGATTATGGGAAGCAAACAAACAAACAGAATTATTTAATTACTACTCACCCGCAGTCCAGCCGATAGCTTCAGCAGCAGATCAAGTGGAGCGATCGCCTGGCAACTTTTTTCTTTCTATTCTTCTCCGCTCCACGTATGGAATGACAGCGAAAGAGAATGTTGACCGATGAGAAGAAAGAAATCATCTATAAGTCGACTAAGCAATAAAAGGGTTTCTTTCCGCTGGGTCCCGGGATCCAGCTTTGCGTATGGCGAGGGTCTAGACCCCCTTGGGGCCGCGAATCATTCCAAGCAGAAAACTGGGGACGGGAACCACTCCCCAGTGCTGGGGCCAACTATTTAGATGGTCGATGGGGACGAGCGCGGGAAATAAATGAATTCTCTCGGTTACACGTCTATCTATACGTATCTATCTACAACTCTTGCACAGCAAAGAGGGGGATAGTCTCGGGTATAAAGCAGAAGATCACCGCTGAAAATCCGGGAGAAAAAGAGTGATACATGGAAAACAGAACTATCCCACCCCGGCCGGCTCGGTCGCAGTCAACTATAGCATCGTATGAGGGACACGAACATTAGATACTGGCGCGACGGGGCGCCAGAGTCCGCTGGAGCTTCTTCTTCTCCTCGGTCTCTTCGGGAATCGGAAGTGATCCCTCTCGCTTCAGCTTCTCCAAGTAATTCTTGCCATACGCATATCCCAGCTGGTAGATCTCGTCAAACTTCGCAAAGTCCAGGGTCCCGTATGGATCAATGGGCGGGCGCATGTACAGACACCCAGGGGTGTTCTTGGCACGTTCGAGATTCTCAATCGAGGACACATACGCCAGGCGCGCCTGAATTTCAGACAACGTAGGCGGGTTAGGGCACGAGCTGAACGGATTCCAGCGGTTCACCACGGCCCAAAACCCGGACAGGGAGTCGCCATACCCTTGCGGGGTGTTGTCGTCAATCGAGCCCACGTCAACCGCAAAGATCACATCCGCACCCAGCCCTTTCATATGGTCGACCGTAAGATTGTCAATGTAGCCGCCATCAAGGAGCATGCTACCTTCGTCGCAGATGGGCGGGATCAAGCCGGCTAATGACATGGATGCACGTACATACCGCCACGTGTAGCCGGAAGAGTGATATTCGGCACGCGATCGACTAATGTTGGTGGTGTTGCAGTAAAACTCCAGCCAGAAGTCTTCGATCTGACTATCCCCGAAGGTCTTGAAGATGCCACGGTTGAACTCATGCCCAGTAGTATAGGAGACGGTAGGGTATGTCAGGTCCAGAGCGAATCGCCAAATGCTTCCCATGCGGCCAGCGAACTTCTTTGCACGGCCATACATGGGCACAACGTCAGCATCCCGTGCATACAGGGCTCCGATGAAAGAACCAATTGAAGTGCCGCCAATGATATCGATGGGAATGCCTGCTTCTTCTAGAGCCTTGATTACACCAACCTGGGCAATGCCTCTGGCACCTCCACCACCAAGCACAAGCCCCACAGACCGGCCACAGAGCCGACGCGCTAAGCGATGGAAGTCACCCTTGAATGGTGTCTGTGCGGAGTATAGGGGCGACTGGCGGATACGGCGTGAGGTGTACTTCTGGATTTCAGCCTGAATGACCTGAACTCTCTGCTTTAAGACTGTCCCGAAGCGTTTGGTCTGGGGATGAGATGGCTCTGCCGTCAGTCGGAAGGCCATCTGTACATGATGATGGCCTCCATTGATCCAAACACGATTCTTCAGCCACTGGCGAGTCAGTCCCGGAGGGCAGTAGCGTTCCCCGTGCAGAAGAACTAATTCTTTCCGAGCGGTCGTCTTCATCCCAAGCAGAAACCTCTCGTATTCACCGATACTAGGCGTCGACTCCGCAAGGCCAACCAGCAAGACGCAGTCAGCCTGTGTAATACACGTTTGCGTCCACGGAGAGTTCACAGTCGTATCCGCGATGTAGAGGACCATGCCGTACTTCTCCTCCAGATCCGCCAGGTACTGTGACAACTTCAGTTTACCCATTTTACTGAAGGCATGTCTGCCTAGATGGTTCAGAATAGCCGCTTGATTGAGAGACGTGGCGCCGTTGGTCACCCCAATCTGGTGAAGCGCCTGTAGCAGCCTGTTGCCAAATTCGACGACGGGAACTCCTGCTGTTACAGGAAGGATGCCAACAGTACGAAGATTGAGCGTCGACTTTGCCGTCTTCACTGTGCCAGAAGCACCAGGTTCACTTCCCTTCTCGGCCACCGGAGTCTCAACAAGGTCCCGCATCCGTTGTGCAATGAGTTTGGAGACCTGAATAGTGATTCCCGGATGTTCTTGGGCGAGACTGTTGAAGAGAGTCCGGGGAAACTTGGCGAGTTCAGTATCGCGGATGGCATGGAGAGTCGCCGGGCGAGTCGATTCGGTCATCACCTCCAGTTCACCCACGCTTTCTCCCTGGCCGTACTCACCGACAACGGTCATCTTGCCATTGGGGCCTTCATGTACAGACCGCAGACGCCCATTCAAAGCAAGATAGATGGCATCGCTCTCGTCGCCCTGGTGATAGATCACCTGGCCAGCACTTACTTGCACCCATTCCAGGGCGAAGTCGATATGGAGAAGTAACCGCGGGAGCAGACTGGTCAGCCGCTTTGCCAACGTCAACAGGGCCAAAGGGTACCGCTCCGCTATCCTTTCCAAAGACGCCCGTGGAAGGAATCCTACGTATACATCTGTCTTCGCAACAACATCGGTATACGAGCGGTAAGATGCGACAGCGCCCACATAGCCTTGGATCCCACCGGGCTTAATCAAATAGAGTGACTTCCGTGACTGCTTCTTCCGCCTAGGATCGTTTGCTGCCGCTGCCGATCCCGACACACGAGAAGAACTCGTGTTGGTGCGTCTTAGCGTAGGGAACAGTTCCTCATGTGCTGGTCTGGATGATCCCACAAGGTCTTCTTCTTTGTCGTCTACGGGAATACCAACATCCAAGAAACCATCAACGACGTAGTACAAACCCGGATGGCGCTCGCCTTGCTCAACAAGAACCGAACCCTGAGGGAAGTAGACAATTTCAATGTCGTTTCGGAGCTCTTCCCTCAAGTTGACAATGGGCGAGGTGCCACCGGCACTGGTAACGGACATGGACATCATGGATTCGCTCTCACCATCCGCTGAGCCTTCGTAGGGATCAATGAACCCAAACGCGTTGTTGCTAAAGACGGCTTTCTGACGGCGAGAATCATACGAGAGGAGCTTCGGAGAAACGTCGCCTGAAGGGTGACTACTCTTACGCAAGAAGTCATTGGTGCTTCCGGTCAAGCCGATTCCTTTCATAATGCACTCCAGGATCGATTCACGGAAGAGCGCATCTTCGTCCAAGGACTCTTTCCGGTGAAAAGGAGATCCACGTCCCGGGATCATTGGAGATGGGGACCGTAAGGGGGAGTGTTCTTTCTCCGTAAGCGGACTCAGTAACCGGGGGGCGAGGTGCTCGTATCTCGGACCGAAGCGCGAAAGCTGAATGGTCGATAGAAGATCTCCAGGACTCACACCTGAGTTTTCGCGATCACTCAGTGCACTATCCTGAGCAACCATGGAGACTGGCCGTTTAGACGCGGCCATCTTTGCCTGAAGAGCGGCTTCCTTCCTTCGAAAGCTACTCGACCGGGGTCTTCGCCCTCCATACGGGTTATGCAACGCAATCCCTTTGGTAACTTCCTCTTGACCTAGGCGATCTCGCTCTTTGATGAACTTGTCCTTAAGACGGTCCAGAGCAGACCCACGCAGCTCATTTGGCAAATCGTAAGTTGTGAATTTTGTCATCTGCTTCTCGATTCCCAGCACCTCGTTATTTAGACCCAGATAGGAGTGCGCTGTAGCAAAGGTGACTCTCTGTAGGCGCGTAAGGATAACCTGGACGATATGGGCAGTCGCTTTCGGGTATACTCGGGTCAAGCGTCGGAATGCGCTTGCGGGGATGATCGCGATTGTCGTATCTACCATCGCTCGTGCAACAATATCTGGATGCACTGACTTCCTACGCGTTTTGCCCGAGTACTTCCTGCTTCCAGAGCGAGCAGAGTGGGCAGGTGGAACTTGGCTTTCGCCGAGATTTAATGGTGGCACAGCCGGTAGGTCTTCGGCCGGGCTGTTCCTGTGAGAGGCCGGGTCAAGACGATCTCCTTGATAAACATGAGGAGAGTCGTCCATTTCCCGAGGGCTCGCCGGAAACGAGTCGGGGCCAATGGCAAGACCAGGACCTATACTAGAAGCGCTGGAAGCTGAGCTATCCGCATATCGTAATTGGACATCCTCGGTAAACAGCGACAGGATGGAAAACAGCGAGGACATCGAAGCGCCATTCTTTACTTCGGTCAGCAGTTGGTATCCCTGCCTTCCGTCCGGTCGATGATCGTCTTCGTCGGAAGATTCACCTGCCATGCGGTTCAGCTCTTCGTCTGTACCCGACTTCCTGTCCCGCATGGACTTGACGAAGATTTGGACCAAGCCGTCAACAACCAAACAGAACCCTTTCTCTTCCTCCAGCAGGAGCGTTTCGCCGGCGATCAATTTCCTTGTCTGCATGGTGCGGGTCAATTCGTGGAACACAGGCCGCTCGAGGTAGCCGAAGACTTTGATGGCGCTCAAAAACTCATCCAAATAGTTTGCCAAGCCCGGTTTCGTGTCGCTGTCCGGTACGTCGGGGAAGAGATCGAGCTGGGGTTCCTTGCGCTGGGGTTCTGGAGGCAGACGACTGTACATGTTCAGGAAACGATAGCGGATAAACCAACTGATGGTCGAGACCACGGCCAGCGCGATCAAGAGTCTATCGATAGAAACCGTCATTGTCAGCATATGTTGACCCTGGAGAATTCAACCGCGATTGCCAATGGCAATATAATACAGCAGGGGGATCCAGAGTGCGTCACTCACAAGGTCGTGAAGTTCATGGTGAAGGTCAGGCTCATAGAAAAGAGCGTAAACAGCCATGTGGGCAACGTGATGGTCGTAAAGGTAACGATCCAGTATAAGACACTTGGAATGACCTGGAAAATGAAGGAAAAGATCCAGCCGATCCACCCCACCATGGTTGAAGGTGCTGGAGGGGTTATTGGCGGGGGAGGGAGATGCGAAGAGAAGCCGGACACGACGGAGAAGCTGGCGGTTAAGGCGGGGATTGAGGTTGCGAGGGATCGTGCGGCGGTCGACGAGGATGCAGGCAACACATGGAGAGGGTCCAGGCTTGAAGATTCAAGCGAGGGTAGTGCAGCGATAATTCCGTCACCGGTGGCCATGATTCCCTGAGCTTCCATGAGAGCTCGATGGAGACCAGACGCTAAGACACGCCTACTAGTTGGAATCCAAGAAATCAAGGCAGCACCGCACCCCAACTTGGAATAACTCTTGTCCTTGTTCTTCTCTCTCTTTTTGCACTCGTTTCAGTCACATCCGCGCCCACACTCAGGCGTCACAGCTGAATGCAACGAGATGGTGGGCAGACAGTAGGCAGGCTCGTGGCCAGCATCATCCACGCAGGGGAGAACGTGCACCCAGGGATGCTTGTGGCTGGTTGTCGAGACGCAGCAGCTCGAAAAGGCGGCTTTCTTTGGGTGCGGAGACCCGGGCAGAAAACAACCCGGGCGGTAACTACTGGATACTAGAGTGACGTACTTGCTTTTTGGCCCGCTCTTTCTGCAGGGTTTGGAAAAGTTTAGATATAGATAGAATATAATGATCATTTATTTTAAATTTCTTAGGGTGTATGGCATTAAGTAAACCTCACTTACAATGATCGGCAAGCTTATACATATTGGCGATGTTCCAACTTCTACCCATACGTCCAACGGGGAATTATTGAACGTTCCTACAGATGTCATATGCAGTCTTCTGTATAGAATCAATCCTCAGTAAGATCGAAAGAAAAACTTGAAGTATGAATGCTTGAATCTTTATTGCCTTAAGTCTTACATTTCGTCCTTTTGGTAGAACTTCATCTGAGGAGATATATGAATTCCCTGGCAGCACGGTGCTGGCCAGTAGTACTACAGCAAGAAATATATATTTCAAGCGAGAGCTTAGCACTAACCGAATTGTAGTTAATAGGTAGTAAGTAGTTACCACGGAGATAGTAATTGGATTATCGCCATCGTCATATTGACCATCATGAGCGATCCTACTAATTGTCAGTCTATTCTAGTAGCTCTCCTTTTTATCCCTTTATCTCAATATCAATGCATGCTGTCATCGAGGCTGTCTCTGCACTAGAGGTATTGCTATCGTCGAAGAGACCCGCTTCTTTATCTATATATAGTAGCTCCTTCAACATGACGGGGTACAGTTATCAGAATTTCTGGTATGCGGTGTTGCCTTTATATTGGGTACATACAATTACAGAATCGCCAATTAGGTGAAGGTTGAATGAATAAACCATCTCCTTGGGGTGAACGGATATATATGAAATGAACAGAAACAATTCAACATGAATTACTCCGTAGATAGTGTAGATAAATGGCTGCTCACCGCCCCCAGGAACGAGTCCACTTACTGTAAGTTATTCGGCGGGCCACCTACTTTCTGCCCCGTGCTTGGCCGCCCAACTGCCAACCGAAGAAGCCCCGTGCGGATGAGTTGTTGTAGTCGCCGCCGCCGGATTTCATGCTCCCCTTCTTTCCTGCCTATCGCTTGCTTCTCCTTGTCCTCACCCTTTACCGACTTCTCTTTTTCTGTCTTTCGTTCATCAGTCTTGCTGTGGCCTTGGCTCACAGGCCCGCCACGGTCATGTTTCAGGTAGGTGGCCTAGCCCGCTAGTTGTTCTCAAGTCTCCCTCTCAACCTGTCCATTACTATTTACCCGTTTCGCATTCCCCCGTGCCATCTTGTGCTCGTGCCAGTGCTGTGGCTGATCCCGCCCTGTTCCCAATCTAGCGCCTGCGCGACGCAATCGATTCGCGGATTGCAGAAGAACAAGCTCGTCAACGGTCCGCTCAAACTTCACTATCGCGCTCCAACTCCGCTCGTCATCCCACGGGTCGCAACTTATCTCCGACAAGGCGAGCCTCTCGTCCTCGGCGAAACACCGGTACCCCTGTCCGTGGCCCTGATCCCAACGAGTTCGAACCGGAGTTCGCCATCGGAGATGATGAAGGTTCCAGCAGATCAGCCACTCCGCGTCTGGAGTCGGCGGGTGGCTCCGAAGCTGCCCCGGAGGAAAATACCGGGGAGGGGAAGACGTCTTCTGAGGAGTCCGCAACCAAGAAGCCCGACGCTCAGCCGGTAACTGAGACGAACCAGTCACCATCTGAGCTGCCGCCTGAGATCCGGGTGAAATTGCGAAGGTTGGGCAAACTTGAATCCCGTTATCAAGGTAATGAGCGCTCTGCAACGACAGGCCGACGGTATTGTTAACTTGCTGCCGTACTCCAGATCTCCTTAAAGCGTACCGCATGGCCCATTCGCGTGTCCTGTCGATCGAACCATTCGAAGCTGCCCTGCGAGAGAACACCCCCCTGACGTCGATCAGCGAACCAAAAGCGTTGACGGAGTACTTGAATCAGATCTCGTTGAAAGGTGACCTGGTGACCGAGGAATTGAAACGTGTAACAGCAGAGCGGGACGACTACAAGAAGAAATTGGAAGAGTCTCAGAAATCCACCAAAGCCGCTTGGGATGAAGTTACAAAACTCAAGGAGGATAGCAAATCCCAAGCCAAGAAAGACGAAGGGCCAGATGCCGAGAGCTCCGCTACCGACGAATCTACACCCGATAGCGCTACGAAGTCCGGAAAGTCGACCACTTCTGGCGCCAAGGATATTGCGGAGACGTCTCCGAAGGAGTCTGGGGCACAGGGTGATAGTGAGGAGTTCTTCTCATATGACAGCGAAATCCCGCGACTGGAGTCAGAACTGAAGGAGAAACAGGAGGAGATTGAGACTCTGAAGTCCCAGACAGAGTCGCTCAAGCGCGACTTGTCAGTAGCCCGCGAGTCAACGGAAGGCATGGTCCATAACCTGGAGTCCGCTACCCGGGAGCTTGTTGAGTTGCGCGACACTAAGGACAAACAGGATGCGGAGTTGGAGAAGCTCAAAATCTCTAATCAAGAGGAAGTTGAGGAGCTTAAAGCCAAGCTCGAAAAATCAGAAGAGGCTGTGGCGAAGACAAGCTCCGAAATCGAAAACTTGAAATCCGAGCTCAAGCAAAAGGCCGATGAGATCGAGCAACTCCAGGCTCAGACTGCTCAATCCAAGAGCGCTGATCAGCAAGCAGAGATTGAGTCAAAATTGGAACACTTGAATCGCGAAAAGGAGGCCAATGACCGGCGTCTTGGGGTCCTTCAAGGTCTGGTTGACAGTCTGCGGTCCCAGCTCAAGGAGACGGAAGAAACATTTACCAGTCTCAAGACTGAAATGGGACAGAAGACAGAAGATATGGGCAAACTACAGAACGTTGTTAATTTCCTGGATGCTAATCTCAAAGATAACGAGAAATGGAAACAGACCAAAGACCAAATTGCGAATGGAAAGGAAGCAGCATTTGATGAACTTCGCGAGAGTCTGGCTCCTTCACAAGCTGCAGCAGTGAAAGAGGACTCCGCCGGACCTACCGCACCAGCAGCGAACCCCGCAGGCGGTGCTGGGGGAGGCAAGAAGAAGAACAAAAAGAAAAAGAAGGGAGGCAAGGCGAACGAGGAGGCCAACAAAGTAGTTGAAGCTGCTCCTGCTGAGGAGAAGCAAGAATCGGCAGAGCAAGATGATCAAGCAGCCTTGAAGCTCACCGAGCTGGAGCAGAACATTGAATCGCTCAAAACGCAGCTGGCTGAGAAGGATGCTACCATTGACCGTCTCTGCTCCAGGATCAAGGGAGAGGAGGATTTGAAAGAGGAAATCGAAACCCTACGCGATGACTTACTCAATATCGGCCAAGACCATGTTGAAGCCAAGGATAAGGTGAAGGAGCTAACCGCCGAGAAGAACGCGCTGGAGGAAACGATATCCAAGCTGGAGAAGGAACTGACAGATTTGCGGACGAGTAGTGAGTCTAGTAAGGTTGATACCGAGAAGGCACACAATGACCTGAAGGACGAATATGAGAGCCTCAAGATCAAGTCTACTACACTGGAGACTGAGCTTTCTGCTGCCCAGCAGCTGGCTGCCACGCGGTTCAAGGATATGACAGAATTGCGGGAGACCCTGCAGAAACTGCAACCGGAAGTGAAGAAGCTACGAGCCGAGTCCGCGGAGCTGAAGTCGACAAAGGAATCCTTGAACAGCAAGACAGCCGACTTGCGAAACCTGGAGGGGCAGCATGATGAGTTGCGCGCAGAGCTGAAGTCGCTGAAGTCCACCATATCAGAAAGAGACGCAGAAGTCAAGTCTCTCAACCAGAAGATCAGACAAGAGACGGACAGCCGTCTGAAGAGCGAGGAGAAATTGACGGTCGCCCAATCTGATTTGCGGTACTCAGAGAGCAAAAAGCAGGAAGCCGTGGAGGCAAAGGAGAAGCTGGCATCGGATCTGTCCAAGGCTCAAGATGAGCTCAAGGCAGCTCGGGCCCGGCTCCGTGAAGCTGAGAGCCAAGCTGCTCAGTTGAACAAGGATCTTGGCGGCCTGCGAGAGGAGATCCAGCTGAAGACTGCACAGCATGCCAGCGCACAAAGCTTGATGAATAGCATGCGCGACCAGGCTGGGGAGTTGGGCATGCAGATGAAGGAAGCCCGGGAGCGTTGTGAAAGCCTGGAAGAAGAATTAGCGGATGCTCATCGCCTGCTGAGCGAACGTACACGGGAGGGCGAGACCATGCGACGTCTTCTCAATGATATTGACGGTCGCGCAGAGGCTAAAGTACGGGATTTCAAGGAGCGCATGGAGGCTGCCATCGAAGAACGCGACAGGGCTGAGGATGAAGCAAGTGCTCAGAGCCGCCGCCGGGCGCGTGAGTTGGAAGACTTGAAGGGCAAGCTGCGCGAAGCGGAGCGAGCCTTGCGTACTGTGGAGGAGGATAAGGAGGAGCTGGAGCATACGCAGAAGGACTGGAAACGCAGACGGGATCAACTTGAGGCCGAGTCGGAGAAGACCACCCAAGAGCTCAGTGATCTACGACAGGCTATGGCACGGTTGCGGGATGCATTGGACGAAAGTGAGAAACAAGTCCGTGATCTGGAGAAGGAGAAGGCCGAGTTGCGCCGGTCTGTGGAGGAGACCAACGCGCGCCTAGAAAAGGTCCGCAAGTCCAACAAGATGCTACCGGACGAGAGTCGCTTCGGTCCCAATCCGCAGTCATCCAGATCATCCATCGATTCCGGATCACGCAAAGCGCTGGCCTCTCCAGTCTCCAAAGACCGCAGTCCGTCAACCCGGAGAAGCGAGACGCCCACCGGGGCGAATACATCATCCATCGATTACATCTACCTGAAGAATGTTCTCCTCCAGTTTCTGGAGCAAAAGGACAAGAACTACCAGAAGCAGCTGGTGCCTGTCCTGGGGATGCTGTTACATTTCGACCGGTGAGTATCCATGTGTTCATTCTTTCCTTCCCTTCTGAAGACTTGTATATGCTGATTTGAACAGGACCGATGAGCAAAAGTGGATGGCGGCCATCACCTCACGTTAGACTTCCAAGCCTTTGCCGGAAACCATGGTTCTTGGAGGCAAGGACATAGTTGTAATTATACCTGGTACATAGCATTCTTGATTCACATCTTATTATATTTTGTCGATACTCATCTTGTCTCTTCAAAGTAGTTCTAGTTGACACTTGTCATTCTCGTGTTTCTGCGACCTTCCAGAGGACTCGATGTCAACCGAAGGGCGCAGGACAGTCAAAGTTTCTTTCGAGTAGGAGACATTTGCGGTCCCGACCGCACGGTGGGGAACGACAGGCGGGTCCTCCGGGGTCTTCATATATATTCGTCCCCGGCTTCTTGCAACATTTTGCTTCTCTCTGTGGCTATTGCACATACCGGAACAATGTCTGACCAGCCTACTATTCGCCTTGCGACTCCCGAGGGTAAGTGTTTCCCTCTGATGTCGTCAAAGCATGACCTCCGTTGGCCCATTGGCAGTGCCTCCGATCTTGACTAACCATGTCTTGGTTACCATTGCAGATGTCCCCATCATCCACCAGTTCATCTGCGAGCTGGCAGATTATGAAAAAGCCCTGCACGAAGTAGAGGCCACCCACGAGTCCCTCCTTGAAACCTTGTCCTTCCCCGACAGCCCGCCCAAGCGTGGCTCTGTGTACACCGCGCTTATAACCCCTCCTGCGACGGCGGAGAACCCCACACCCAAGCCTGTCGGCATGGCGCTCTTCTTCTACAACTACTCTACGTGGCGCGCAGCTCCGGGTATTTACCTTGAGGATCTTTATGTTCAGCCTAGTGCTCGGGGTAATGGTTACGGCTTCAAGTTGCTCAAGTACCTTGCCGCCAAGGTACTGGAGATCAAGGGAAGACGTCTTGAGTGGAGTGTGCTGAAGTGGAATGAGCCCAGCATCAAGTTCTATGAGCAGGTTGGGGCTAAAGCCATGGATGAGTGGACCAAGATGATGATGGAGGGTCCGGCGTTGAACAAGTTGGCGGAGGGATTGTGAACGATTTAGGAGCCTAATCACAAGATGCGGGAGGAAGTGGAGGGATTATTTATGCATGTATCCATCCCGATCGCAATAAACTGTACAGATTACGATTTTAGAATAATGTTGTGGCTGTGGCTTTCGAGCATCACATGAAATGATTGACCTCTTGGACTACTTTATATGGAGCCACTGGCAGATCAGCCAACAGGGATGAGTTCTCACCGCCCGGAAATACTCAGCAACAGAAGGCGGTGAAGGAAAAACAACATATCCAATCTGGACAAGGACTCTCCGGTGCATAAGCTAGCATCATCACCCCTCAAAGGAACTTGATGAACGATCAAGGCACACTGGAGCAGAGAGGATTGCTGATGAATGAAAGCATGGTGACGATTGCGGCGACGATCGGCACCAGCCACGATGAGGGCTAACCCTAAGCGCCAGATCGGATCGGTGGTGACGTCGTCATCGCGGCGTAGATCCCCTGGGAAAAAAGGGTAGCTCCTCCTAATCACTAGATTACTATTAATTACTGCGAGTAGATCCCGCTCCCCTGGGATACTCTCGATGCTTTGTCGACAGTGCTCCCTGTTCGTACTCATGATTCCCTGATTGCACTCGACATCCCTCTTTCTTTCCCATTCAATGGCTTCCACTCTCCCTCGGGACCCTGTGCATAGCAATCACTATGTGGACTACGTGATTCGCTACAACTTTGGTGGTGAGACTGGTAAGATGGCGGTGTGCCCCAGGCCAGCAATTCCCGGTGTCGCTCCAACCTAACCACCATTATCTATACTTAGACGCCGCCCATGCGACCGAGCAACTCGATCGACTACTGCGGAAACTCTTCGAGGTTGGACTACAGACTGAAGTGAGGCAAGGGGACGAATCGTCGCTGTTGATATTCGTCCGAGCGTCACGGAAGAAGAGCCTGAAGCGTGCCATCTATCAATCACGGTGAGCGCTTGCTCTTTGTACGGTCGGGTTTGGTCGTCTCTTACTGATCCGTCTATTTTATTTCACTAGCATTCGCGACTGGCTCTATGGCGTCCGCAATAACGAGCCCGAATCGGAATCCTCGGCGGAGGCCCAGTCGGAATCGGAGCGTTTGCGCGTTATCTACCATATGATCACTGTCCCCAAAGAAGCAGGTGGCGCTGGTATCACTCCGAAACATGGCGAATGGAAATGTGTCGATGCGATTTTCCCGCTGCATGATGAGGCCATGAATAAACAGTGCATGAAGGACTGGAGCCAGAAGACGTTTTTGTCGGCTGATGATTTGGATCAGATACGCAATACGTTCGGAGAGAATGTAAGGACAAGACTGGCCTTGCATGCGCACTTTATCTGCAGCTAATGGGTGTTCTACGTACAGGTCGGCTTTTACTTCGCATTCCTACAGTCATACTTTAGGTTCCTTATGTTTCCTGCCGTATTCGGTTTCTCTTGCTGGCTGCTGCTCGGATCCTTCTCCATCATATATGCGGTCGTGAATAGCTTGTGGTGTATCATTTTCATCGAGTACTGGAAGCGCCAGGAGGAGGATCTGAGCTGTCGTTGGCAAACAAAGGGGGTCTCGGTTGTGCGACCCAAGAGACGCGAATTCAAGCCCGAAAGGGAAGTTCAGGATGAAAGCACTGGTGAGGTCAGGGGGGTTTTCCCCGCGACCAGGCGGATGTATAGACAACTGCTGATTGTCCCGTTCGCTTTGCTTTCCGCGGTTGCATTGGGCGTTATTATCGCCACGTGCTTTGCCATTGAGATCTTCATCTCGGAGGTATACAATGGTCCACTGAAGACCTACTTGGTGAGTCTGAATCGCAGGTATTTCAGAAGGTCCGCTAACAGATCAGGTCTTCATTCCCACCATTCTGCTCTCGGCTCTCATCCCAACGATGAGCTCGGTCCTGGTGTCGATCGCTACGAAGCTCAATGACTACGAGAACTACGAGACTCAGCCTGCATACGATGTAGCGCTGACGCAGAAGGTTTTTATTATCAACTTTATCACCTCGTATCTGCCAATTATTCTCACAGCCTTTGTCTACGTACCTTTCGCGAGCCGGATCGTGCCGTACCTTGATGTTTTCCATCTGACTGTTCGGCCCTTCGTGTCGAAGGAAGATGCAAACTCACGGAGAACAGAATTCAGCATTGACCCGGACCGTCTGCGCAAGCAGGTGATCTACTTCACCGTCACAGCCCAAGCCGTCAACTTTGCCATGGAGACCATTGTGCCCATGCTCAAGCAACGTCTTTCCCGCGAATACAAGGAATACAATCGCAGAAAGCAAGGAAAGATTGAGACCGAGGATGGCTCCGAGGCCAAGAAAGAGGCATTGTTCGACGACCACCCCGACGAGACCAAGTTCCTGACCCGGGTACGCAATGAAGCCGACTTGGAGGACTATGACGTGACTGAAGATCTGCGGGAGATGTGTATCCAGTTCGGATATCTGGCCCTGTTCTCTCCGGTCTGGCCTCTCGTCCCTGTCTCCTTCCTGGTCAACAACTGGGTAGAGCTTCGGTCCGATTTCTTCAAGATCTGCATGGAGTGCAAGAGACCCTGGCCGCAGCGCGCCGATACCATTGGACCCTGGCTGGAAAGCCTCGGCTTCCTGTCGTGGGTCGGCAGCATCACCAGCTCCGCCCTTCTCTACATGTTCAGCAACGGCCATGAAGGCCCGAACGGCGAGCCTACCGGTATCCGCGGATGGGCACTGTTGCTGACGATCTTCTTCTCCGAGCACATCTACCTCATGGTTCGGTATGCCATCCGCGCCGCCATGGCCAAACTGGAGCCCCCGAACGTCAAGAAGGAGCGTACGGAGCGGTACCTCATGCGCAAGCGGTACTTGGAGTCGACGATCGCGGCGCGCAGCAGCGATGACGAAGGGGATGAGCATGGGCCGGATCAATCCATGGAAGTGCCTGATATTACGCGGAAGTCATTGGAAGAGGATGCTCGTGAGTGGTCGACTCACGACATTGACCCGGCGGAACGGTTCTGGATGCGACAGAAGGGTTGGAAGGAGTCGGCGCATGTTGGGGCCACTATCATCAAGACGCTGGCGACTGAGCCCACGGTGAAGAAGGAGCAATGATGGGGTGTCTGATGACGAGAGAGAAGAGGAGGACGTGTCATAGTTACTGACGACCGCGGGTGTCACGAACGTAGTATATACATGGGTTATGAGTGGGAGCTGGAACTTCTCTATTGTCTATATGTGTCATGACGTTTGATCGATGTACTTAATCATTATTCAGGTCGCTGGTATGTTGTGGTTCGATGTGTACTTACAAGCAACAGACTGTCTAAATGTCAGTTCAAGTAAATACATGCATACAAAGATTTATTATCCAAGTGTAGCCGACTAATTGAACACCGAAGAAACTACTAGTACTATCCTCAAAACGAACCCCCTCATCCACCAAGTCTATATAGTCCAACACAGTCAGCCAGGCAGTACGAAGCATGCAACGGCAGAACCCCCAACCCCGACCGCCCTTCCCACCGCCCAAAGCGGCAGAAGCTAGTCGACCTCGATGAAAAAACCTCGGATTTTGTCGGATTTTAGACTATACAGATCCCCCAACACTCATCTGAAATCTGTATAAAAATTGACCGCCTTTGGGTGGTATGGGCAGAAAATGGTCGCTGGGACTCGAGCCTGGACTTGGCCATGGCTCACCCAATGACATTACGTCCTACGGTCCAGCCAATTCTCGGCTGAGTCAGAAGACCTTTCCTTCCCCACCTACTGGCCACTGCACTGCAGTTCAGGCATCGGCATTCTTACCCCGATGGATCCGACATTCCTAGTGACACCGCCCGGATGCCGGCGGAGGGATGTAGTAAGTGGTTGAAGATCATTTTACGTCCCGGGTGTTGTACGTGGGTGTAGCTCCGGTTGGGGTGGGGGGATTTGTTGAGGATTTTTGCTTAATTTGTAGGGGAGTTGATATTACTCATGTAGTAGATTGCATCTATGTAGGTCTCGTCGGAGAGAGTGTTTACTATGCAGTGGGAGATTCCGTGAACTGCCGGCAAACTGCTATTTAGGTGACTAAGTTAGTGTTGTTGTGTGGAAAGCGATGAGTCAGCACATGCCGGATCAGTCATCAGCCGTGTGGTCAGGTAGAACACTGTAGAAACAGAGAACAAAGAAGTTTGAATTGTTGAGGGGAAAGAAGGAGGGGATATTTGTGTAATGTTCGGGTTTAAGTTAGGAGGGAGTAATGAGCGAATGAAGAGATGGTAGATGTTGGGAGAAGCCAGTAAACAAAGACGTGAGTCTCCTTGAAATGCAAGCTTGGACACCTGAGGAAGCAAGGCAAGTAACTTGACTGACTAGTACTAAGTAGTACTACGGTGGTAGTACCAGTGAAGTTCACCGGGGGAAGGGCCCTTTTTCCCTCGGCGCCAGCCACTCGCCCTCCTCCATTTTTCCCACACGTCACTTATTTTCTGACTGATCCTTTAACTAATCTTCCCTTTCCCTCTCTCGCCCCCTCTCCCCCCCTCTCGTGGTCAGCTCTTCCCAGCACTTCCCGTCACAACTCGCTGCTTACGAGATCACTGCCTCTCATAATTACTACTAATCTGCCCACACCCACTTTCCCACCCCGGTTATCACCAATAATAGTCAGCAGTCAAACTGCAATCCAGTTTAGTTAGTCAGTTAAGGCACCTCCCGCGTGAGCAACCTTTACCTAAACACTCCCCCTGCCTACTAGCGAAAACGAGCTATCTCCGAACTGGCTCGCTCTCTCTCGTTCTCTGCTTACCTCATCGTCCTTCCCCGTTTATCCTACATCGTTCCTCTACATCCTCGCCTCCCCCTCGAAACCTCCAAGGAAAACGTGTGAATATACTGGCCGAGCTCGTCGTCCGCCCTTCTCCTCTTCGTGAATTGATCCTGTCGTGTCTTTTTTCCGGCGCGTCTCCGTTGTCTTTTGATCTATTGCCTCGATGCAGCCCACACTAGCCCCAGCGCCGCATCCAAGTATGCAAACGTCTGCTCAGGTAAGCAGCCTATGCTTGTCGCGGTTTGTCATCAGATCGCGTCTGTCCCATCTTGGTCTTTCCCCGTTTCCCCAGATTCGCGCAGCTCATGTCCCGAGCCGGGAGCTTGAGCTTTCTGGTCGTGTTCGTGACTGCCATCGCCCTGTCTGTCGGACGAGCGATGCCGGATCACGCCCACGTTTTCGCGACACGGGGGCCTTGAAATGCTCACCGGTCGCGTCAATCGGATATACATGAATCATGGAGTATATAGATGCTAACTGTAGGGTTTCTTGATAGGACCATGCGGATCAGGGTAAGTGAGACCAGCTTCTCATCGCGAAGGAATAGGGGAGAAAGAAAAAGAGACAAGCAGGAGGAAAATCGCCCCAGCAGTCATCGCGTCATCGCGTTTGCGGGCTGCTTACTGCCTCACTCCACTTCCCTGGCCTAGTATGTGTTTATATTAAATGCTGACTCGCGTGTCTGATCTCCAGTGCTGCATGACCAGCTCCTGGCTGCTCACCAACATCTGTCGCACCCACAGCAGGCACGTCCGCAAGGTCCGACCGCGCAGCCTCCGCATATGCAACCCAACACCACTAGCCCTCGAGACCAGAACAACATCGACCCTGCCATCTCCGGCGCTGCAATGCTCAGTGGTCCCCCTCAGACTCCTCCCCAGCCAGAGCCTACGGGCCAGGAATCCCCCAAGACATATGGCAAGCGACCGCTGTCGACTTCCAAGCGCGCTGCCCAGAACCGGGCCGCACAGGTATAGTGAACCCCAATGCCTGGGATTAAGGGTTTGGACTGACCAAAAGCAGAGAGCTTTCCGTCAGCGCAAGGAGAGCTACATTCGCAAGCTGGAGGAGCAGGTCAAGGAGTTTGATAACACGAACGAGACGATGAAGCAGCTGCAAGCCGAGAACTACCAGCTCCGTGAATATATCATCAACCTGCAATCGCGCTTGTTGGACTCTCAGGGCGAGGTTCCCGAGCTGCCTGGCAACATTGATCTGAACCAGCCACGAAATGATATCTCCGTTCCCCCGCCGGGGGCTCCGGCGGCCACCGGTCCCGCTCCTGGTCCTGGTGGTGCACCGCAGCAAATGCAGGTCCCCAACCCCGGTGCTGCCTCGAACGAAGACATGAACTCGCTGAATCGCATTGCGGTTGCTGGCCTGGGAATGCGCAAGCACCCCAATGAGGAGGCGAACTTTTTGGGGAACAACTTCCAGGCTCGTCGCCCACGCAATGACGACGGACAGCCCGATGGGTCTGACGCCACGAAAACGGAGCCTGGTCACGGGTTGCCCGTTGTATCATGAGTGATCCGGATATGTTCGAACTCGATATTACCCTTGATTGTTGTCGCCTTTCCTGTATTCTGTTGACTGCGAACGCCCGAGATATATCATCAGCTCATTGCTTTTCTGTTTCGATATTCCTACCGTTGTCGTATCTTCTGGTGTATGGCGTGATGTAACTAGGTATCCATTCTGGCCTCGGAAGGAGCGGTGTTTTGTGCTTTCATATTTGATGTTCATCCACAGCGTCATCAGCCACAGGAGTCTCCTGGGACAGAGGAAGTGCACCGATAGTTGTGAATGCAGTTGGGTGCTTCTATCCCGTTTGCTGATTGCCAGATGCATTAGCAGTGGGCACAGGAGGCTTCCGGTATTTCCCCGTTTCAACACTTGCATACGATGTTTGTTAGAGAGGGCCCTTTCCTACCAGAGGGTTCAGGAAAACAGACTGCTCGACTTGCTCATAGTAATCTATCTGTGTCTGCTCTGAAGATGCTGCCCTCCTTCTCCTGGTTATGTGACAGTTCAAGACAGAACCGAATATCAATCTATTCCGAAATTGGGGGATGCAATAAGTACTACTTCTATAGTTCTGTAGACTATCCATTCACGATTTGACTCTCAATTCTAGCAGCCCGATCCAACAAACCAACCAACCAGTATCCAACCAAGCTTTCGGCTTCCCAAATTAAACCACGAACCAATCCACAGTGGGAGCGTTATCTCCAAACCCAACCCCAGAATAAATACCACTGTGATTAGCGAATGAATCTATTGATAGTACTACTAGTAGCTGCATAAGGCCAACCCCGCCAGGGCCAGCCAAACCAACCAAGTTTGTCCAGTTTGTTTACCCCACCCCTACTTTAGTTGAGTCTCTCTAGTTTCTCTCTCCCCTCCACTCTGACGCCTCCTGGAACCAAATATTAGTTCATTTGAGATGAGTTATTTGTTTTGATATTCTCAGCGTCTCTTTCTCCTTTCTCTCTTTATCGTTTTACCCTCCTGCTGGGGCCTCTTTTCCACCAGCATTTGTCTCTATCGTTGTTTCTGCCCCAGTTTGCTTTTCTTCCCAGTGATACCCCGATGACAGCAAAATGACTGCTGCTGCGACTTTACTTCCCGCCGGCGAAGATGCGCCCGCATACCGCCCGCGCAGCTACCAGGTGGAGATGTTTGAGGCGAGTTTGAAGGAGAATATCATTGTCACGGTATGCCATATTTACTCTACCCGGAAGGGTTCAGGCTAATAATATGATATTGTAGATGGGAACTGGCAGTGGGAAAACTCACATGTATGTTTGTTTCTCCACAGTGGAACTTTATATTTGAAGTTGACGGTTTCACTGCAGCGCTCTGCTGCGAATCATGAAGGAGCTGGAGAGTAATCCGCACAAGGTGAGAAAAATAAAAAATTTAAATTAAAATAGGATGTGAAAAAAATAAAGAAGGATGTGAAGTTATCTTGGCTCATAAGTCATTGACTTATCATGCGTTGCTCCAGTTAATCTGGTTCTTAACACCCACTGTCGCTCTATGTCTGCAACAATTCAAATTCATCTCCGACAATATCCCCGCCGTCCGTGCCCGGACCCTCACCAGTCTAGATAAGGTCGAGCTCTGGACTGAGCAACCCATCTGGGATGCGATCCTGAAGGAGATGCAAGTGGTGGTATCCACGCATGCGGTTCTTGCCGATGCGATGAGCCATGGGTTCGTCAAGATCACCCAGCTGGGTCTGATAATTTTTGATGAAGGTATAGTAACGCGATGCCCTAAATCCGGAGGTTATATGATGTAGGGGGCTGTGTGTGTGTGTCGGTGGGTATACATGTGTTTGTGAGATGAGAATTGCTTATGCCGTTTCATTGGCAGCCCATCATTGCATGCGACGCCACCCTGCAAATAAGATTATGCAGGACTTTTATCATCCTGCGCTGGAAAGGTATGGCGCGGAAGCTGTGCCCAAGATTCTCGGCCTCACGGCTAGTCCCGTGGTGAGATCAAATAAACAGGAGCTACTGTGAGTGTAGTTTTGGCGTGCAGGGCAGGGCAGGGCAGGGTAGGGCTGACCAGATCAGGAAGATTGAGTCAAATCTTGATGCTGTGTGCAAGACACCACGGACTCATCGGTCAGAGCTTATGACGCATACCCATCGGCCACATTTGCAGCAGATATTGTTCACCCCGGTGCTGCTCGATGACCTACAGGCTGGAAGCAGGACTTTGAAAGCTCTTGTGAACGCCTGGACGTCTATGAGACTCGAGGATGATCCGTACATCAAGAAGTTGAGAAAGAGCCCTCTTGACGGGAGGGCGTTACAGAAAGTCCTCGAGTCCGGGAAGACTTATTGTAACGATCAGCTGAAGAGATTTGCAACTAGAAGCCTGCACATTTTTGAAGAGCTTGGGGAGTGGGCTGCCGACTACTTCATATATGCTTCTGTCGAGCAGCTCAAGGCGGGAGCCGATAATTCGGTGGATAGCATGGGCTGGACCGATGAGGAAAAGGCATATCTTTTAGATATCGTCTCGAAGCTACCCACCCCGAATATTGACCTCACTCCTTCCGACCCGGATAGAATACCTATTTCACCGAAATTCCGATCCCTGCTGGAATTCTTGGATACAAAGGGAGAGCCCAACTTCTCCGGTCTAGTATTTGCTAAACAGAGGGCTACAGTGAGTGTAATGGAAAAGCTACTGTCTATTCATCCTGTGACCAAGCATCGTTTTCGATGCGCCTCCTTCGTCGGCTGGTCCGGCGGAGGTAGCAAAGACGTTCTGGGTGAGCTCCTCGACGCCCGTATGCAGCGTGATACACTGAGCGAGTTCCGGACCGGTCAGAAGAACCTGATTGTTGCGACGGACGTATTGGAGGAGGGCATTGACATTAGCGCTTGCAGCGTGGTAGTCTGCTATGATAAGCCGCCGAACTTGAAATCGTTCGTGCAGAGACGAGGGCGCGCGCGGCACAGGCAATCCACTTATGCCATCATGTTCTCTACAGATGATGAATCTTCTGCACTGAGCAAGTGGGAGGACCTGGAACAGGCCATGATCGAAGCGTATGAGGATGACGAAAGGCGACTGCGCGAGGCTTGGGCCCTGGAGGCTATCAACGAAGAAGTGGTGGAAAGGCTTGAGGTGCCATCTACTGGGTATGGCTCCGCACAGCACTCTCAAATTGTGTACTGATGCTGATATCTTCCAGTGCTGTCTTGACGGCAGACACCGCTGTTGCACACCTCAACCATTTCTGCGCAGTCCTGCCGCGCCAACCGTATGCGAGCAACGAACCTGAATTTTCATACGAGAAAGATGATGCAGATCTATTGAGAGGTACTGTCACATTGCCGTCCTGCGTCCATCCCGGAGTCCGCCGTACTCAGGGCCAGCGATGGTGGCAGACCGAGCGAGCAGCTCGGAAAGAAGCAGCCTTTCAGGCCTATAAACGTCTCTACGAGTTTGGTCTTCTGAGCGATCATCTACTTCCATTCAAGAGGAATTTAGAGCTTAAAGAGACCGATCATACGAACCTGCCGGCCCTTGTGGAAGTATCGGAACAGTACGATCCATGGGTCGACTGGGCTTGTTCCTGGTCATCCCCTGATGTCCACCAAACGCAAATTGCCATAAGGCACAACGGGGACTCACACATGTGTATCAGGTTAACCAGTCCGACAACTCTACCGCCGGTTGAACCGATGACCTTATTCTGGGACAGCGAGACAACCTATACGTTAGCGTTCAACAAAACGAAGCGAATGGAAGGGATCGCCGCTGACAGCATTGAGAATATGAGACTGGCAACAGCACTATACCTCCAGGCTGCAAGCTCTAGACAGCTGAGGCCCGAACAAGACTTTGTGACTCTGTTTGGGCCCGACCTTCCCGACCTTGAGTTAGCAGAATGGCTCAAGAAGCACGTCGGGTACGAGCCTGCTTTAGAGGTCTACTCTCGCAAGGACTTTCCTATGATAATGGGCATTGTGCGGGACCGCCTACGATACAATGAGCCTATGGTATTCAAACGGTGGGTTGTATCTGGACAGGATGACACACCCATAGTCGAGCTCGAATGTGACGCCGTCCCAAAGCGACGAAACCTTTTGCATCGGCAAACATTAGCTGCTAAGCAACTTGATACTGAAACCCCTGATATCTCCTCAAAGACCCGTCTTATTCTTGCGGAAAACTGTACCATAGACAAACTTCCCTATGCCGAAACCATCTTCGGCCGCTTCATATCAGTTATACTGGATAGACTAGAAGCCACATTGGTTGCGACTAGATTATGCGAGACCATTCTCCGCGATCTCGAATTCTCCAGCATTCGTCATGTCATCACAGCCATCACCGCGCCCAGCGCGCAATCACTCACCAACTACCAGCGATACGAGTTCTTCGGCGACTCAGTCCTCAAATTCACCGTCTCATGCCAACTCTTCTTCCAGCACCCCAACTGGCACGAAGGCTACCTCTCCGAAGGACGAGACGAGATCGTCCAGAACTCGCGTCTCGCCCGAGCCGCTCTCGACGCCGGCCTCGACGCCTTCATCATGAACAAGATGTTCACTCCCCGCAAATGGAACGCCCCCCTCATCTCCGAAAAGGTCAACCTCACCCCCAAGCAACGAACAATGTCCACCAAAGTCCTCGCCGACGTAGTCGAAGCCCTAATCGGAGCCTCCTACATCGACGGCGGCTTCGCCGCCGCCCACGCCTGCATCCACCGCTTCCTCCCCGAAGTGAACCTCGAGCATATCGACCGCACCACCACCACCACAGCCCCAACTCCAGAAGGCATCACCAACCACACCCTAAACGACGACCACCTAATGACGCACATCGGCTACACCTTCACTCACAAATTCCTCCTCGTCGAATCCCTCACCCACCCATCCTGTCAATTCGACACCACCACACAATCCTACCAACGGCTCGAATTCCTCGGCGACGCCGTCCTCGACATGGCCATCATATCGACCCTCCTCTCCCACCCCCACGAAATCCCGCAAGGCCAAATGACCAAGATCAAACACGCCGTGGTCAACGCCAACCTCCTCGCCTTCTTCTGCATGGAATTCGCCCTCACTGAAAAACGCTCCACCGTACAAATTACCCCCTCGGGAACCGTCTCCCTCAACCCCTCCTCCACAGACCACAAACTCGAACTCTGGCGTTTCATGCGCTACCAGGGCGTCCATCTCCAAACAGCCCGAGACGCAGCCTTATCCCGCCACGCCTCGCTCCGCAAATCCATCATTAACGACCTGCAACACTCCTTTTCCTACCCCTGGAAATATCTCTCCCAGCTCAATGCAGATAAATTCTTCTCCGATATCATCGAGAGTATTCTGGGTGCTATATTCATCGATTCGCATGGGAATCTGGCTGAGTGTGAGAAGTTTCTGGAACGGTTGGGGCTGTTGTCGTATTTGAGGAGGATTCTGAAGGATGAGGTGGATGTCATGCATCCGAGGAATATCGCGCAGCAGATGGCGAAGGGGGAGATTAGGTTCGAGGTGGTGAGGGTGGTGAATGGGGATGGTACTGCTGGTGCTAGTGGGGAGGATGATGGGGCGACGTATCGGTGTACGGTGACGATGGCGGGCGTGGAGGGCGTGGCTGTTCTTGTGGAGGGGTGTTTGACTAGTGAGGAGGCGGAGATTACGGCGGCGGAGAGGGCAGTGGAGATTCTTGTGGGGAGGGGGTGTAGTTTGTGATTAGTATCGGGTTGATGGGGATGTTGGGTTATTTGGAGTTAGGGTTGGTGTTTGTAGTTGAGCGATCTTTTGGATATGAGAATGACATACACTACTGGCTCTAGTTCTACTTTAAATATTAGTCTGGATAACATGACCTGGTATTGATAATAATGCCACACGAATAAACTAACTACAATACAGAACAGCCTTAGTGGCATATCTTCAACCCTTCCTTCTTCCACCCTTCGCCCGAGATCGCGTTACCCTCTTACTGGGTTGTGGTTCGGGCTCTTCCTCAACCTCATTCTCACTCTCCGCCGACTGCTCTGCCTGTTCCTCTGACGTCTCAGCTCCCTCGCTGTGCGACTCGAGCTGATCATCTTCGCTACCAGTAGCAGCCACCATGACGCCGTCATCCGTTACATCTCCTCCCACGGACGAGCGGGTCTCTGTGCCATCAACGCTGCCACTGGAGATATTGGACGACTGCTGCTGTTCCTTGCGGATGCCCGCCAGGACCTTCTTCGCCTCGCTTTCCTCGCCGTTCCATGCGCCACAGTTGCCGCATCTCCAGCGGCCTAGTTCTTCAAGTGTCTTGATACCCGGGGGCGCCTGACCGTTGACAATCCGACAGGTGGAGCAGATCAACGCGAGCCGGTTCTTGGGCTGGGTTTCATCTTCACCTAGCAATACGTCCAGCAGGCGGTCGTACCAGTGAGACTGCTCCACATATTGTGGGGGCGTACTGGAGAATGCGTTTGGAGCGAATCCGGGCTCTTCGAGGCCCATGTTCATGTTTGGCGATCTCTGCTGCTGTGGTTGTTGTTGGCCTGGGAAATTTTGCGGAGACTGCTGGTAGTGCTGGAATGCGACTGGCGGGGTGGCAGGCGGCTGGGGAGAAGGAGGGAATTGCTGCGGTGCTGGTCGTCGGATATTCGCTGTCGGGGGCGGGGGGATACCGGTGCGCTGGACTTGCTGCTGCTGCTGCTGCTGCTGAGATGGTTGCCTGCGCTTCGCTCCCTCGGACTTGTTTCGCTTGGCGTCGCCAGACTTGACCGAGTTTGAGCGCGCGGGTTTGGGCGATTCCCCGCCGTACTTTTCTAGCAGTTGTTGGGTCGAGTTCCAGCGCGTGGCGGTCTTCAGGTCCTCGATGGTTTTCTCGCGTTGTTTGTGGAGATCGTCGAGGTAAGCCTGGGTTTTGGAGATGCGGTAGTCATAGTAGCGGGTGGATATGGTGCGGATGAGATAGATCCTGTACGAGAATGGTGGTTAGGAGCAGTGATGCAGGTGTGACGCTCCGCAATAGGGGTGGGGTGGGGGGTGGCAGGTCGCAGTGAGGGAGTAGATCAGGGGGGATTATGAACGTACAGGATTGGGCCACCGATGATCGCGCCGTATTCTGTTATTCCCCAATTCTGCCACCCGAGGACTAGAGCAATGATAATAGAGTAGAGGAGGTAGGCGAAGGTGGTGTAGAGAGTCCAGAGAGCTTTGAAGCGGCGGGCATGTTGACGGTGAAGGTCGAGACGGGTGGTGGCTCGGGTGATCTTGGCGGAGAGGGCAGCGAGGGCTTTTTCGAAGGATGCTGGAGAGGTGTCCTCGGCCTGAGAATGAGGGAATGGTAAATTGGTGGACTGGAGACTGGCGGTGGATGGGGACTGGACTTACCCTGAAGGGCCACAGGGACACCATGACGGGCTATCTGTCTAGGGAGTGTATCGGGGAGTAATCTAATCGAATAATACAGGTCGCACTAGGAGAAGGACATGGTAACTGAACAATAGGAAGCTTGAAAGAAAGACCAGGGTGGAATGGAGAGAAGAGAAAGAGAGAGAAGGGAAGGAAAAGAGAGGCGGAGAGGAAGGCGTGAAGAGGAAGAGCGAGTGGATGCAGGCAGAAAGTGAGACTCGCTCCATCGACGTCAACGTCAGCAGCTCCCGCGCACAGACCAACTTCTTTCATACATTTTCTCTCCATCTTCCCTTCTTCTTCTTCCCACTGTCTTTCTTCTCCTCTCCGTCTCTTCCACTCACCGCTATTACTATACCCCGCTGGTTCAACTTCGCTACTGTGATCCTTTCTCTTCAGGATAAGTTTCCAACCACACAATTTCAGCAGTGGTCCCGCTACATTGCCAAATCGGGCTCCGACACGATGATCTCTCCATCGCCGTTATGATAGTCTCCGCATCTAGCTGGACAACATCAATTTCAATAGTAATCCAGGCCAACCTGGGGGAATGATACATACTGTGGGATTTTTGGTATGAGCGCAATAGCTCTCATACCTGCCCAGGGACATCAACAGCTTCCGCTTGGTCATCCAGTCACGCTGCCCGCGTGACTCGCAGGTCTCATTGCTTGTTTTAGAACTCAGCTGGTCTCTGCTCCACATTACACTTGAGTAAAGAATTCCCAACTTCTTACGGACACAGTAATGAATCCCTTCGAAGCCAGACTGAAGTCAGCTATATAGAAAGGTCTCGGTCTCGTGACGAAACACGGCCTAGCGTTTCCGCAAACCTTTTGCAAGCCTTATAGTTTTGCCTGCAAAACGAATGCAGCTAATCACTCCATGACGGGATTGTCCCCGTTTCTGTTCCGCGACATAGCGTGTGGATTGCACCTGCGGTGCATCCAAGCAAGGGTCTTCGGACGTCTCCCTGTCTGCCAACATTCCGTCAAGCTCGCCACTCTCTGATCGGAAGATCTTCAAACTACCCTCTAGTGCATCACCGGCAGGCTGGTAGTTATCTACCAGGCCTCGCGTAACCCTGAACCCCTTCACTTCTCGTCGATATCATAAGCCCGGCTCCCAAGAAGCGCCATGGTAGCCCTTGTAGCTTCTAGCAACTCTGGTAATGACCGCAGTCATCATCATCCCATCGTCGAAGCCGCAGTCATCTAGTCACACAAGGCAATGTCGGATAAGGCTTTCTGCATAGACACATCGTCTAGCTCAAGGGCTCGCATAGGACACAGCCCCAGGTGGCTCGCATGCTGCCGCAGGGCTGCTGCCAGTGCACCTTCGCAGCCTTCATCTTCTGGGCCTGATTCTTGGCTATATGTAGACCTGCCAAGCCTCCAATGCCCGTAAGCACGCCCAAATCGTCCGACAAAGCAGCCTAAAATCCTGACTACAAGTTCTCTCCACAAAACTGAAGTCGGTCATCGTTTCAGAGGGCGAGTTTAGTCGTTCAGAGTTGTCGCAGTGAATTGGTAGACAATTTCATATCATGCAAGGGTCATCTACATCCTGGCGTTCGTTCATCGTTACAACCCAGTTCTACGCCCGGGTAACACCGATGCCTCCGAGTCATCCGAACTGAAGATCCAAGATGACGCATGTTTAGGATCGGCGTCGATCCTCATCGCAAGAATTGCTGGGATGTCCGGGGAAGTGAGCGATGTCGCAGGGATGTTACATTGGGGAAAGTATATCGTCCTTCCCGTCGTCTTTATTTGGCATTGCCTTACGGCACCAGCTCGTATTCCTGAACTCCGCCTTAATTATTCCACTTCCCTGGTCTGGCAAATCATTTGATCTGCCATTGCTAATGAACATTATGAGCATCGTACATTATGAACACGATACTTAATCGCAATAAAACATGCCACTATGTAGGGAGCATCACCGGTATCGAGTGCGGCCTGCAATGTTCGTCGATATGGACTTCTCGTATTCACGCAACAACACGAGCTCTCCACCGCACCATTTCTACGATTGGAGAGTGAAAGATCTCCGACTCGCCGTCGCATCGACTCGATGCTGAAGGTTTGAGACCTGCATCTCACCCTCACGTGCCCACCGTGAGATGTCATAAATATCGGTCCCGATTTAGCAATCAACCATTGAGATGTCTTGTATTCGACTC
This sequence comes from Aspergillus eucalypticola CBS 122712, assembly GCF_003184535.1. Lineage (NCBI taxonomy): Eukaryota > Fungi > Ascomycota > Eurotiomycetes > Eurotiales > Aspergillaceae > Aspergillus > Aspergillus eucalypticola. Next base: position 492,619 of record NW_020290281.1, read on the forward strand.
TCGGCGGTGCCGGAAAGTCCATTCAGAGATCCCTGTCTCATGACGTCGGTTCAAATTAGTCTACACTCAGCTGTAGGCGAGAGGTCGTGAATCCAATCGACGTCAACTAAAGTCATGGAACGCCTGAAGCCGTGGCAGGGTGTCCACGACCCGGCAGGAAGTGAGACAGATACGAAGAGCCAGAGACCGCATGACAACCTCGACAAAATATAGTATATATGGCCTTCAGTACAAGGAGCGAAAGGGAAAGGTATAAAGTAGGCCTTTTCCCTCGACATTCAAGGACTATTCCAGCAACAAAACAGCATTCCATCCCAACTTGTCTCTTGACCATCATCATCAATTAACCATCTAATTTCCCCTTCAATCAACCACCTCCTCCTCACCTCAAGATGAAGTCGATCAGTACCGTCCTCATTGCCCTCCTGGCTACCTCCGTCTCTGCGGGCCCTATCATTCCCGTTGTGACCATCGCCCTGGCCAACGACCAGACTGGTGCACAGGGCAGCGCCGCCGTCCCCGCCGACGGCAGTGTGCAGAGCATCTCGGCTCTGTACGGAAACACCGGAGTCGGCTCTGGTGGTGTGGTCAAGGCCTCGTCGGCGCAATTGACCAACTTCCAGGCGAACACCAACTGCGTGATCACGAACTACGGATCGGTTCTGGGTACCCTGAACTCCCGGAACACCTATGTGGATCTGGACGGAAATCCGAGTGCTGCGCAGCCGGTGGACCTGAGTGCTGCCACTGTCAAGTGCACTGTCTAGACGCTATCGCTACAGTGGAATGCCCCTTAGGATAAATGGTGGGAGGGGCTAGATTTTGGGTCATATTGGTCAGAGAGTGTCAAAGTCTAGGTTTATTGGGGAGGTAATGCGAGGGATTTCGGGTTACTCATGTTGATATACAAACAATGAAGTCAATCTTCTGCCATGCAATGACATGTAGTTCTCATAACTGTCCCCGTAAAGATCATCACAATGCAGTAGATGCCACACCATCTGTTTTGCCAAGCACCAGTCAATAGCAAATATATTAGAGTTGTCCTTGACAAATGACAGCCGGCCCACAATAAAACCTTATCTAGCGGCCAAACCCATCCGAGGGCCATAGCTTGCCTGTCTGGCTCCGGATCCGAGTCCCCGGACATCTCCTCGTTGCTCAACAGGAGATGGACCTGTCTTCACAGTTGTCTGTGCGTATCCCAAGACTCCGTCGCATAGGTCAACCATAATGCATCAAATAGCTCTATAGATTATAATGTCTCCCGGAGAGAATCGTCTCAAGTTAGTAGTAGTCCAACAGAGCATTATACAAACAACCTGACTCACTCCATAATTACATAGATGACTACTACATCGGCTCACATTTCCAGACCAGAATATCCGACCTCGCGACCAACTGATCATCAAGTGGATGAAATGCCCCCCCAATCTGTCCCCCCATCTGTCACTACAAACCAACATGACGATTTCCCGTGGGCCTCGAGAATTGTTGCTTTGTTCGTAGCTTCGCAGCTCCGCAACGGACGGCTCCAGACCCTTGCAGGTGCCGCTCTCAACCACGGATCCAAGGATGAACATATCAGAAACCTTATCTGCGGTTGATTGAGGGTTAGGTCTATGCAGCCCCCGGAGATGTTTTCTCCTACATCCACATTTGGTTCGGATATAGGACTTCAACTTCAGCAGTTGAGATACACACATTCTAGTTGAGTCTTTGTTGTACTCATACCCATAGCATAGCCCTCATATCAACCCTATATCATATAAACCAACAAGGTCTTCATGGCACCCAATCCCCCATCCCCAAATCAGATAATGACCCAACTACCACCACCATGAACACCACCACCACCACCACAACAGAACCCTCCGCCTCCACCCTCCCCCAACCCGACATCTATACAGCAATATCCCTCCTCTCCATCTCCATCTTCACCTGTCTCCTCCTGTACTACCTCATCTTCGACCTCTCCTTCTTCCCCCCAAACCCCCTAAAAGCACCAACCACAACCACCCTCCTTACCACAATAATAACAACAACAACAACAACAACAACAACAACAACAACAACAACAACAACAACAACCCTCCTCTCCACTACCTTCACCATCCTCCTCCTCTTCAACCTCCCCCCCAACAACCCCGCCGTCCGAATAACCTCCGCCATCCTCCTCGTCCTGGCCACCACCACCTCCAGCATATCCAACACCCTCCTCCTCTACTTCTCCCTCCCCCTAATAACAATCCACCAAAAACCCTCCGCCGCCTACTTCCAACTGAAAACCCAACGGATCATCCTCTACGGCATCGTGGCATCCATCCTCCTCTTCCAACTCCCCCACGTTATCGTCGCCCCCGCTGCAGCCACCCTATACAAGAATGGCCACTGGTCGCGTGCCGTTACTATCCTCGAGCGCATCTCGGTGACGGCTTATTGCGGGAGAGAGATACTTCTCCTGGGGTGTTATGCCTGGGGTGTGGTGAGGTATCTCCGGCCGGTTGTTGTTCACCAGTACCAATATCAATCCTATACGGGAGGATATGGGAACGGGAACGGGAGACAGTTACTGTATACCCTCCTAATGGCCGGCTGCATCTCGCTCATCCTCAACATAGCCAACATCACGGCCGTGTATGTGGTTCACACCGCTGCGGCAATGGCTTTTTTCCCCTTCGTGGTTAGTACGAAGGTGCTGGTTGAGGGTGTCGCGGTGGGGAGGCTTGTGGGGTTTGTTGCGAAGAATACTTCTCTTCACTATCATCATCAGCAGAATAGTATTTATTCGGTTACTGGGTGTGCGAGTCAGTCGAGGAGGGGCAGTACACAGCCGCTTATTACGCAGAGGGGTTCTGTGGCGATGATGTCTGGGGGGTTGGGGAGTAGTATTGGTGAGGGTAAAGATGGTGGTGGTGGTAGTGAAGGGGAAGGAAGTCCCGGGGGTACTTGGGGAAGGGAAAAGGAGTGGCGGTATAGGAGCAGGATGGGATCTGTTGATACGGTGGTGTCTGTGGCGGAGCCGCCGATGGCTCATTCGGCGGATCATTTGGTGCAGGAGGTGGTGGATTTAGAGGGTAGTGCTGGTGCTGGTGTTAGTCGGCGGACGTCGGTTGTATAAATGGGTGGGATTGTTGGTGGTGATGATTTTGTATAATATTTTTTTTTTTTTGGATATTGGTATGGGGTTTTGTTTGTGATTTTATTACATCTTGGGTTGTGACTAGATATATTTGATTTATCAAGTGGTCTCGTATGAAACGTTGAACTGGTCCCCTCAAGCACACGCATACATTTTACATTCTACATACCAATACTTTCCACTGAGTTGAGAGTTATACCACGCGTAGCTGTGTTGACCATTCATCATAATATCACACGTGATATGTAGTATACAAAAGGGATAGACACCAGCAAATTCTCGCTAAAGCTAAGCAGGTAGAACGAAAACAATAATCCTTGTAAAAATAGATAACCGAACTTGCTATATGGCTGTACGTGTGCTCATAGACCATTAAACATAACATAATGCATAAACCGACCAACCAACCAAGCCATGATAAATGAAGGACTCAGATCCCATGAGTTTAAAACACAAAGATGAGCCTAGACAAATCAACTAATGGGGTATACATGGACAAAGAAATGTAGAATTTTCACAAGACGAGGCTCCAATCAAGTCGAACACACGTAGAATGCCGATCATTCATTTTCTTTCGTCATGTCGCGGTCGTGACTTTTGTGTGCTGTTGTAAAGTAGATGTGAATAATCATGCGCTCAAATGCATGACAAAAAATGGATAACGTATTCCGTGTGGACATACGCTATTTTGAGAATAGAAAGATGGTGATGATGAGGCAAAATGGTGGTGCTACTGCTTCTCGGGAATAGGCGTGAACCAGCCGCCTTGTTCCCAGTCGCAGCCTGGATGATACGTAGCAGCGTTTCTTGTATCTCCCGTTTCAAGGCCTTCAAAAAGCATGTTAAGTCGGTTGAAGTTGATGGGTTTCATGACCCAGCCATCGAAGCCTGCATCAACATATAAGGACATGTCCTTCTCCAAAAGAGAGGCTGAAACTGCAAATATGGGGATTCGATTGTTCAGGTTTGCGACCGATGAGAGCTCTGTCGAATCGGACGAGGTTTCGAACTGGCGGATCATTTCCGTCGATTTGATACCATCCACAATCGGCATCTATCTTGCATTAGCATGTCTATACTAACAAATACCTAAGGAAGGCCTACCTGGATATCCATCAAGACGACATCATATTGCGCAGAATCGGCTCGGTATGCAGCTGCGCACTCCTCACCGTTTACTGTCAGTTGGACAGTGTGGCCTAGCTTCCCGAGCCTCTTCTGTACAATCTTGCCATTGATAGGGTCGTCTTCGGCCACGAGAACGCGGTACTTGCCAGACGGGGCTTTAGTGTCCGAGTCTGCAGGAGCACTCGTTGGAGCGGGTCCTGCAGGGCCTGCAGTAGTGCTTGCCGGTTTGTCGGATATGGACAGATTCTGCACGTTCTGCTGCAAAGCACGTGTGACGTCATCCAATCTTTCAGGGGTGGAAGGCAGCGTAACGAGTTTCCGGCGATCTGAAGAGGGAAGCAGACCAGCAGCTTCGTCTTTCGTACGATCAATAGATTCCTCAACTACCAGTTTGGCGTCCAGCTCGTCTGCAGACGGGCTATTCGCGCCACGATAGCTACCACTGCGTCGCCATCCATCACTTGGTGCAGACGAGCTGCTGTCGACCAAGACAAACTCTTCCTTGGCCTCGAAAGGAATGGCACTATCGTCCTGCGTTGACGTTTGTGGGGTTTCGGGTTGGTCAGAATCCGTATCCTCTGGTGTAGCAAATTGAAGCGAAATCTGGAAGCGGCTACCCTTGCCTTCCTCCGACCGCACTGTGAGCTGACCGTGGGTATTCCGTACAATGCGAGACACCAAAGCGAGCCCCAACCCGAGGACACCTTTCTGGCGTTCACTCTCAGTATGCTGCGAATGATTGTTAGGATCTCGGTCGAAAAAGTAGCTGTCGTCCTCTGAGGAGACCTGCTCCAATTCCTGGAACATCGTCTCCAGTATAGCGGACGACATTCCGGTCCCCGTATCAAGCACCGTCATGTGTATGGTTGCAAACCCAGGCTCTGGATTGCCAGGGGCTCGCCACATTTCGACAGTGACGCCACCCGTAGATGTATGCTGGATTGCATTTGAGATCAGATTTGAAATTGCCTGCCGAACACGCCGTTCATCACCCACGACGGTCTTCGGAAGCCCGGGGTGGGCGTGGACCGTATACTCAATCCCTTTCCGGTGCGCCTCGCCGGAAAACATGCCGGTGGCTTCCTTGAAACATAACGGAAGATCGAAGGGTTCATCTTTGATCAGATTGTGTCCCTTTTCGGTGTTGGTCAGGTCCAATAGGTCGTTGATGACGTAGATCAATGATTTCGAGGCGGAGTAGGATTTGGTAAGGTTGTCGCGAGTCTCCGTGTCCAAGGCACCTTCGAGAGCAATTTCTAGATAATTGACAATGGCATTCAGCGGGGTTCGGACTTCGTGGGCTGAGTTAGCCAGAAGCAGCTTCGTCAACTGCGAACCTTCCAGCGCAGCTTCCTGTTGTCTCCATACTTTGATAAATTTGCCATAGACCAGGCATAAAACGGCTGCAGTCTCTACTTCCGATTCACTCCATTCACGAGCCCGGTCCATGACAGTCTCAGTCCAGACCTGGAAACTCGCGCGAGGTTCGAGGTGACCATTTTGCAGAAGTTTCGTATAAGGATTGCCACCCCATTTGATCTGCGTCAGCTCGCCCTTGCGGAAGAAGACGATAAAGTCCTTGCCATCGGCCGACAGAGGCACGTACAACATGCCCGAAATCTCCTTGAAGCCTGGCGGGTAACGCAAGTCTGGAAAGTCCTTCTTCACATGATGCGATGCAACGACGGAATTGAGCTGGCGGATCTTGAGAAACTCTAGCAGAGCCAGCATCTCCTGTGACTCGGTTGACTTTCCGAGGATCTTGGTCTCCCCTCTGATAGACAATGCGCCGTAGTCCGCATCAAAAAGCTTCAGTAGATCATCCGATGAGGCAATTATGTAACCAGAGGGGTTTGCATCCGTAGGTATGGTGTTTAGGAGCTTGCGTGCCTGGAGACGTGATGCGTAAGAGAGACGCTCAATGTTCCGAGAGAGTGTGTCACCGATCAACCGACACATTTTCCGAATCGGGAAAGGGACTCGCATGCCGGCGTCTCCATATGAGTGGCAGGAGATCAGACCCCAAAGATCATGCGTGTTGTTGATACTGATCGACATGGACGCACGGACCCCCATGTTCGCTAGGTACTTGATGTGGATAGGCGACATTGCACGCAAGTAGGCATGCGTCATGTCCAGAGGTGTCTTGAGATCCTCGATGCCTCGACACACCAACCGTGAGCTCATCTGCTCACGGTCGTAGAGTATGCGTACTTTGTTGAGACGATACAAGTCGCGGGCTTGCTTCGGAATATCCGATGATGGGAAATGTAACCCCTTATACAAGTCCTTGGTCATTCTCGTGTCAACTAATTCTGCCACCACATCTCCATTGGCCTCGCTATCGAATTGATATATCATGACGCGGTGAAATCCCGTCAACTCTTTAACTATGCCAATCGTAATGTTGAGCAAGGCGTCCATGTTCTGGGCGTCACCAAGCTGATCCTGAATCTGGCTAACAATACTGAACACCTCCATGGCAGCTGCCTCGCCCCTCCTTCTGCGTGCATTGCGAAGCACTCGTAGCGGCTGGCTGATGTTCACAGTGCTGCCTGCTAATTGATCCGGTGTTGGCTCAAAGCCCAGAGTATCTGTCGGGGATGTAGGTGTTGTGCGCCCAGCAACGTTGAGAGGGTTAATGCGGTCGTCCTCCAATTCGAACTCACAGATGAGCACATCCCGGTGAGCAGGGTTTACATGAATGGCACACCAAAAGCGTCGAGGCCGGCCAAATTGATCCTTGACAGCAAGGATGAATACCTCTGGGCCATCGCTAACGGGGTCGTATCCATCGTCTTTAATGAAGTCAATGTGATCGAGGAGGATGTCGGTCTGATCGTCATGCAGGAGGTCAGAGAAACTCTCCAGCGCAAAAAGGCTGCTTGGTGAGTGACCCAGAATAGCTTCAGAATTTTCACTAGCTACATGGACCGCTAGTGAACCCTCAGATGTCTCGCGCAAAACGAGCATAACGCCAAAGGTTTGCACGGCGCCCGGAATGTGGATCGGTTCGTCTTCACAGGCCCGAAAAGAATCGGGTGTATTGCCTGTTATAACAGCATGACCCGCCGCCGTGACCACGTGCTGGAACCGCGAAGTAACAAGGCTCGCATGGCCCTCTTCTGGCGCCACTTTCCTGTACGTGGAGCGTTCGTCCGGCGGAGCGTCTCGCTCGGCAGCGCTCGAGGCCGGCGAGAAGACATCAGAAGACTGCTGCGAGAGCCGACCGGTCGACTCAGGACTATGAACAGGCGCGTTGGGAGACGGATTGGTATGTGGCGAACTAGTAGATTGTGAACTCAATTGGTCCCAAGTATCGGCGTCGATAATTGAGTATGAGCGAGCACCACTTCGCGGAGAACGGATTCCATTTGGTATGCTTTGCTGAGTAGTGTCTGTAGAAACGGGATTGAAGGAAATGATTGACCGAATAGGGTATACTCGGTCCGTGCCGCCTACAGTCGTACCGTCCATGGAGGTATTGTGGCCTTGATCTGGAACAGTTGTTTCTTTGTTAGATGTCGGCGGTACTTCGGGAGCATGAGGGTCGAGATCCGTGCCCCGACCTGTCGAGGTGGGGGGATTGTTCGAATCCATTTTCGGACTAGGGGGGAGGAGCAGTGGCCCGGTAGAAAATTGTTTGCTCTCCACGTATGCTCAACGTGACATTGGCAAGTTGTGACTATGGGGTGACCTGGGCGATGCGAAGCAAGTGGTTTAACCGGAGTAAAATGTTGTCCTCCTAATTCGACCGCGGGGAATAATCCCGGTCGGTTGCCCAAGGCAGCCAGCGGGGCGAAACTGCTCGATATGGGGGAACGGGGCCGCAAAGAAATACTCGACGCACAAGGTGACGCGGGGTAGGACAAATCGGAGGATATGGGGGAGGAGTCTGGAGTATGCTGATGAAGGGTTAGCGGTGACTTGGCAAGCTGAAACAATGTAGCTAATAGTAAACCACCACTCATCCAGATGGGGGAGGGTAAGAACCAAACACATACTAACAATAGGTGAAGAGGGGAGGTCGAGACCCGGGGGGGAGGGGGTGTGGTGGCAGGCGGGCTGATAGTAAGGAGCAATATATTACCACTATATAGAATGGTCACAGAGGCGAAAGTGATATAGTTCGTCGCACTGCCCGAACAATTCAGATGCAGACCGGTTACCGACCGAGAGGGTAAGGTATTTCGGGAATTCAAACGCCCCCTTAGCGAGGGTTCCAGCGAAGAAACAAGCAAGATGGAGCAAGTCAGAGGAGAAGGAAAAAGAATCAGTTTCCTGAGGACGGACTCTCTTTCGTTCCCCAGATGGCCCGGATGCCTTCTTCGGGTTTAGCGGCCAGCCGTTGGTGGCCAGAAGTTGGCAGAAGCCAATCAGCAGCACAGATGACCCCTCCACAGGGCCTTCCCGCCCGACTGGGAAAAAAGATGAATTCCGTCCAGCCCGCGATTCACCACGATCGGGTAGTGTTCCTGCCAATCAAAATCCTGTACATCCCGTGACAAGTGCCGTTTCCAGACTAGCCCACACGTCCACTCCACACATACGTACCATGAGGGTTATTCCTGGCATTTTTGGCCAATTTATCTCTCCATTTCCTCATCGATTTAGCACAGTACCTGGATGGTTAGTCAGTCACGTTCATGTTCACAGTAACTTTCTGCCTGGTACGTAAGTTGTGATGAAAGTATGAAAGTGTGGCACAGCATTGTGGCCAGGGTTCACCCACCACACCTTCCCCAAACTTATCGACCCGGATAATAACTTAGAGTGAACATGAACGTTCAGGCAACCACCCACGAACACTCTCGTCCCAGAGATTGAAATTGACCAAGTGATGACATCATCGCCATCCGTCGGGGGGTTACAGGGTAGTTAGTCATATTCGTACATCCCTGCCTCAATCTTCCTAATAATTGGGTAGCTTCAAGCAACCTTTCAACAAACAATGAATTGATCCTGGTCGGAAACTTTAGTGGCACTGGCAGTGGCAGCGCCACGTACCATCGCGTCCCGTCTTCCAGGAATCAGGTACGATTCTTCCTTCGAAAGTCTTTCTTTTCTTTCTTAGACAATATCTGGCTGCATGTAAGGTTAACCCCGTCGCAGCTGCCAAGTGGAGACTGCCTACCTATCAGTCCGATTCAATGATCGGCCCTGTCGGCTTGGGCTATCTATCGATCCTTCAGTGTGTGAGCCTTCCATGACTCGCAGATTGACCGTCAGGCCGCATAAGAAACTCCCAAAAAGCAGGATACGGCCTGCTGTCTAGTGAACATTAAGAGTCATCTATTACGCAGGAAACGACCCTGGCCAGCCACGGGACTCCGCTTCTCATGACGGCTACCGGGACTAGACTATATGATACCTCATTAAGGGCTCCTCTCTGGACTCCATCTGGCTCGGACTGGTCCACGCCCATAGCCACTAGCTTGCCGATGTACCGCACCTATCTCATGCACGGGTCCGAGCTATCTAATTCGAATCGCCCGGTTGCTGGCCAGTGCTGCGGGTGATGATAGTTCCGGATTTCCGAGACGTCGGACTAGTTCCGACCCACCATCCGATTTCTGTCTCGGCCGATCTTGTTCAGGGCCCTGTGGACGGGCTCGATGGCGACATGCAACGATCTACTAACTTACTAACTTTGGAAATTTCGACCCGCCCAGTCACCCCCCACCCCCCCCCCTACGTCCGAATTAGGTATACATACAGAAGAGTGATCATCTATCGTAGCATGGTACAGATTATATACAGATATAGTATATACAGGAATAATGGTCATGACGTATACATGGCTCAGAGTGACAAAGACTCCGGTCCGGGCAGCCGTGTGGGCAAACTCAGCCATCACTGCAGCCACTTTCCCGAATCCCGGGCATTTTGCTGTATAATGCGCGGGAAACCTGCTCGGGGGGCGAGCTCTTTACCAGGGCAGAAGTCTTTCTCGGAAGACTAGAACCCGATATCAGTATCGGTGTAGCCCTGGTGTGAGATATATCACAGTTTGACTTCGTATATACATGCGGCAAGGTCTTGCAGCACAGAGAGAATTCGAATGTCAGGAAGGTCGCTCTATTTCCGACGAGGTGACATGCTGACTTCGGCGATCGGATAGGGCAAGACTGTCCATGGAGATGGCTGTCCACGGGTACTGCGACTGCCGTCGACTGTAGGCGGGGGCAGCATGTGTCACATCTCCCGTGATCTGGTTGGGATCAACAAATGTTGGGTAGGTCTCCTGATCCGAGGAGCTCGACTCCGCCGGGCGGGTATTGACCAGCGAAACCAGTTTCCTCAGGACGCCAAATTCTAGCTTCAGCTTCACACTGTAGACTGCAGCCTTCAAGGTGGTCTGGAGTGTGTATAGTCCCACATACTCTAGAACCAGGAGTGCGACATCCAAGAGAATGATCACCAGGTTGATGGCTATCAGCTCATACATGGTCTTATGCCTTTCAGCGTCCTTTTCGGGCCGCAAACGTAGCAGCTTCAGAGTCTCGGCGATATAAATGATCGAGATGAGAATCTCCTGTGCGCAAAACCAAGCAAGCTGCAAGCGCTCCATCACATTGAAACCTCGAATAACGGGCGTGGTGCCGACATAAATCGTACAATAGGTGAGAACGGTTGTAGGGATCAATAGGACGATTGTATCGAAGATGATGAGGTACAGCACCCGCCGCAACAGCGTTTGGCTCTGTACGACCAAATGGAGTCGAGAGTAGAGTACAATGGATTGGCCTGGGACCATAAAGTAAAAACCTAATGTAGAGAAGGTGACTGCAAACCAGAGGGGCCCAATGGCGAAGAACTCCAGCAGAAAGCCAATTGCTTGGGGGATGACGCCAAGCACGGCGGAGAGCAACATGGCCCAGAAATAGAGACCGCTGTAGCGAGTGAAGGTGAGGAAGATGAGAATGACGAGTTCGACAGCATTGTACAGAGCAATTGCACAGAAGACTGCCATCAAAATCTTGATGGCCATGCTACCACCCTGGTAACCTCCAATGAGGCCCTCGGGCGGTTTGGAGAGAGAATCCCACATGTTTGGGGATCGGTGACCTCGACCACAGGGTTAGACTGTTATGGTAGATGTCCACCACCCTCCCAGGAATGGAGGTCAGAGGACTAAGGCAGTAGGCCGGTTATAGATTCCGATTGCGATGAGTTTAGAAGGTAGCGCCATGTCAAATCGATGTCAAGATCCGGCAAATCGGTCTATGCGTTCCGACGAGCAAGAGATGCGACAGACCAGAAGCACTTGTAAAACCAAACCACGTCTTTCTTTGCATCCTTATCTTCCCAGTCGAATAACTGCCCAGTCGATCGCAAGGGGTCTCTGGAGCCTCCTAGGTCCAGATTAGCCTTCGTCAAGTGAGGCGCAGCGTCCGGTTTACCGGATAGCCATGAAACGCACGCAAGCGCCCAATTTCAATACTGATTTGAATGTAGGACGCTAGTGGGAGGAAAAGACTCTGGTGGCGATTTAAGGTGGTTGTTCGTACCGTTCGTCGCAAGATGAAGGGGGAAGGAGGTCTTCAAGGGCGACAGGGGAAAAGTCGGAAGGTTTTGGAGCGACGCCACTGGAGGTCTATTTTAATTGTATCGCTGAAGGAAGGCCAAAACGAACAGTGAAGGAAACTCAGAAAGAAAGAAAGAAAGAAAGAAAGAAAGAAAGCCGTTAACACCCGGAGGTGAGGGGTGGTTGTTGATTTCAAAAGATTGAGAGATTGAGAAAGAAAAGGGTAGAAGATGGAAAGGAGCGGGGAGGCGAAAGAAGAGCGACAGAGCGAGCGGAGAGAAGAGGAGAGAAGCGAAGGAAGAGAAGGGACTAGATTATTGGATCATGGGGAGGAGTTGGGGAGGGGGTTGGAAGAGACAGAGTTCTGGGATGGACTTAGGGAAGAGTCTGGGGTTGAACCCGCCTGCCTGAATTTCGGGGAAGCTGGCATTACAGCGCCGGCGCCTCTGCGAACTCTGCAGGCTTGGGCCTCTTGTCCGGCTGACCCTAATTCCGCGGGGGCCGGGCGGTGTTAACTGTTAAGGGACTCCCAGTCCTACTCTCCGTACTAACTAATAGTAGGCCTGGGCGCATACTCCAGCGTACCGAATACCCGCTGCTCTGGTTCCCCGGCTGGTTCGTCGGTTCTCCCAATAGCCGAGCCCAGCCAAGACTGTGGCTGGTGGTACGGTATTTGGGGGGGAGGAGTCACATGGTTCGTCTGCTCTCCCTCGTCTAACTTCCCTGGAAATGTCAGTTCCAACTCCCTTCCCCCTCTCCTTCCCTCATCTCCCCTACCCTTCACTTTCTATATTGGTGCTTCGCCATCTCGTCCGAAAGATACCCAAATTAGACATGGGGTTTCCGAAGCACAACCTTTCGTGGCTCTAGTGCTTTACCCCAGATTTCTGTTCAGTAACACGAACCTAATAGTAACCCCCTTTTGGAACTTCAAAACTTTGATGGTCCTAGCATCTTCTCGTATGCACCTCCCTCCATCTACACGAAATAAGCAAGGATCTGCATAATTCGTTCCTCAGCCGGGAACGAAAGCTGGTCAGTGCCATAAAAAACTATTCATGCCATGTGCTAAAGTTCCGCATTCCATCGATCCCATTGTTGTGGACCCGAAGCCACTGGTTCTCCTAATTATATACTTGGCTTCGGATGAGAGCGCCAGCCTACGGTGGCATGAAAATCCTCCCGCATACTTTGATGGCCTAGACCGGTGCCATAGTCTCCTTCCTGCACATACTCTCAATATCCCAGTCCTCGCTGCCAACCCCGTTCCGCACCATGAACAGGCCGTCCGGATCCCACTGGCTCTTGATTTGACGCAATCGGCCATAATGGCGACCCCAGAAAGCATTTTGAAAGTCACTCTGATCAGGATCTGCCTCGTTGAAGTAGACACCACCTCCCTCAGGATCGATGGAGGCAAGGATAGGTGTATTGATCTGGGACAGCGTTTGATGTGCGGCTGATTGTGCTTCGGGCGTGGGCGGGAATGATTGCATCAGAACTGCGAGGAGGGAAGATGACCGCCACATCGGATTGACAGATGTGTCTTCCTCCTTGGCGTTGAGGTTAATCTGCCCTCCCAACACATTGACCGTGATTAGTGCCCCAGGATCCAATACCAGCTTCGAAAAGGACGCTGTCAGTCTTGAAGTGCCGGCGATGCTATTAATGAATGACTCGGATATCACTACGCTGCTTTGCAGGTATCCGATCCCGCCAATGTCTGCCTGCTTGGGAATAGTGAGAAAGGCGCTGATTCTGGAGTATTCGGCCAACTCATATTGATACTCGATACCAAGCCAGTCAAGAAACTTCAGAAAGGGCAGAACCTGTTCTTCAAGCAACTTTGAATCGTTGTCGTCCCAGACGAACATTGTCCAGTTCACGTACCAATGGTAACTCGGTAGACGACCTACTATGTACTGTCCAGAATTCCCGTTGACCGACATGGATTGCGTTAGTCCCACAATCTGTGTTACTGTTTGCCAGAATATATTATCTGCTTGTGGATAGGTGAAATGGATGGTCGGGATAACTGATGGGATATCTCGGAATGTTCGCATCGTGACTTTGGTGACAATGCCATAAGTGCCTCCTCCGCCTCCCCGGAGGGCCCAAAACAGATCCTCGTGATGGTTCTCGTCTGCAGAGACTATGTCGCCCTGGTTCGTTTAGCGCTGTGAGCGTCGATGGAAAGTTGCACGTACCTGTGCCGTCACAACTTCCAGTTCCAGAACATGGTCTACCGCCAGTCCGTACAATGGACTAAGGACTGTTGACACTCCACCTCCCTGGAGATACCCTCCAGCAACGCCGACCGTGGAGCATTCGCCTGCTACCACGATAAGTCCCCGAGCAGCAGCGGCGGCATAAAGCTCACCTACCATGACTCCTGCCTCGATTGTGACAGCAGGCACTCCAGTGGCGTCGATTTTATCCATTTTTAACCCCCCTTGGGAAGGGACGAAGTCGTCGTGGAAGGTTATGTCTTTCAAGCGATTCGTGAAGACCTGAAGAGAATTGGGAGCACCTGATCGACCAGTTGAGTCATGACCCGTATTCTTAATAACCAACCGAATATTTCTTTGATTGGCAAACCTGACCACCGTGCGGATCTCGGTGACCGAGTGGACTACTGCAGAGTATAACGGTATGCGCCCTTGCCCGCACATGGAGCTCGAGTTTGCCTCAATGGTACAACTTTCGTTTTTCCCCGGCCAATTCTCCCAGTTGAAGCTTTGCAAAGCTCCTGTGGTGTTTGCATGCATGTCAGCGACAACAGACCGAGGCAATTTCTCATGACTGGCAGCCTACCTGGTTGCTCTGCGCGCCAGTTAGAATCGTACTGCAAGTGAACAAGCTGATTGCAGGAGGCTTGGTTAAAGAAGGGCGCATGGCATACGTGACCAATGGGGTAGACGCGAACCAAACGGCCACTGATGGATTCATTCAAGTGTTTCCACTCATCCTCGGAAGGCCAGCATGCGTCGCTAGGTTGACACCGACATGCAAAACTGGCTCTGACGAGAGACGATACCTCGAGCATCAGCAATGCTAGGTTTATCAACATTGTTGATCGTTGTGGTTGATGCACCTAACTCGCTGACAGTGGCAAGCATAGGAAGCTCCATTCGAAGCATCGAGCATATCGGGGAACGGACCTACTGGGTCGGAAGGTCCTTCCTGTGTTACTACTACTAACTTTAGATCTCCATGGCAGCCTCTCGTCATATTTGCTCGACAAACATTTTGACGACTATATTAATACCCAAGCTACTTATGTGCGGACCTTATCTTGGGCTGTGACACCAAGCTACGCGCGGTGTAACTATGCGTCGCTAAGGTGTACGACTGGGGGACCGGATGCACCCAGGGCGGGCCTCAAAGTACCCTTATTAGAACTTTCTCTTAATAAGAACAGTCGACCACTAGCTTCAGGAAGAGGAAGTAGTACAATTTACCATGCAGGTAAGCGGCAGTACAATAGAAGAGGTTCTTTATTTCGTGCCTGTTGGTAGGTGCCCCTTATGATGCTTGCCTGCAATTGCTGGTTTATATATAGATGTAAAGGTAAACGGATATACAAGCGCATAATGAGACCATCCATCATCTTCATGCCTGCTTTGATCTTTCAATTCTTTTTACACTTTGTCCTTGGTGACCGTCTACTAAGTAAAGCAACTGCTAGAACGTAGCAGGATGCCTTTACCCAATGCAGTGTGGCCTCAGGCATGGAATTTGGAGGGCTCTTTTCTCGGCTCTCCATCTCCCATATTTAGCAATACAACTCCACTCTCGTTCACAGCCCGACTTTGCAACCATTTACCATCACTGATTTTCTCCGGACTCCGAAGTACTACCGTTAGTACTACTGTATCCGAGCTACTGTACACCTGTCTTGGTTCGACAAACGCTCCCCACTTGGGTTGCGCCCCGATCGGCGCTGCCGCGCAACCTACGGAGGACAGATTACAGAGACTGGTGAAGTGGCCGCGCTAGTCGCGCTGGACGAGCTCTTCGCTGACCCCCTCTTCTCCACAAGGATTTCGGATTTCCATCCCCGATCAAGAGTCTAAGAGGCCCCCGTATGTCGTCCTCATCGCCGTGCCGATTGACTCTGCTGCTCGGGCGCTAAGTTCGGACCTGGAGTACCAGACGCTTGAGGCCTGGGGAGGAAGTAATGCGGGCGTCGATTTGTCTGTTCGGTAGTGAAGGAGGAACAAAGAAGAAAAATAAAAATAAAAGCGATGCGGGAGGTGATAAGCTTCTGCAGCAAACTGCATTCCATTATGCAAGTTTTCTCAACCTCGCGTTTCTGCAACTCTTCATGAACTCCGCCAAGCAGTATCTGATCTCGTACCCCCCGGTCGCATACCCGACAATTCTGGTCTAGTCGGCTTACAGAGAGGTCTGCACTGGAATGTTATGTCTTCTCCCCTCTTTGCTCGTGTTCACTTCCACCAATGGCAAAGAGCTGGACGACAAGTGGTGGGCGAAGGAGAATTCAGCAGGGCGACTAGGAAGATGATCCCTGTCAAGCTTATGCATGCTGTTAACTCCTTGAGACAATGCGTCAATTCCACTGCGGAAATGCCCCCGAGGAGGGAAGGTCTCGGGGAAATAGAGCTGTCGGTCTTGCGCCGCGAAACTCAAAGATCATCACTTTGAACGGCTCTGAGTGGACCTCACCAGTTTGCCTAGAGACGTCCAACTCACTTAGTCTTGACTTTGTGGGCCTGGAATAGCCCATGATGTGTCCGCACGGCTGACTTGACCCAGGACACGGCAGCTCAGAACACAACGGTGTAAACCGTCTCTGGTTCCGTTTTTTAGGTTGGCCGGGAATGGACATGGCGCGAAGGTTGCGGGGTTGTCATTCGTATCTTACTGTCGATCCCAGGACTAGACACAATGGGAGTCCCACCCGCCGAGCTTCTGTCAGTTGCCTTTATTTGGGGCATCTGCTCTTCTGACTTGTCATCCTTTTGTCTTGTGAGACACTGTTCTTATCGCTGTGTTACGATTGCCGACAGGGTGGTACTCTTGACTTTACAATGGCCTCAACTGATCAGACGTGGGAATTCGTCGTTGTGGGTGGTCAGTATGGAAGTCTCTTCGTTTATCAGGACCTTTACACCTAACAATATTATAGGTGGCCCGGCGGGTTGTGCCCTTGCCTCAAGACTTGCTCGGTCAACGCGACGCCCTCAGGTCCTCCTGCTTGAAGCCGGCCCTCGTAAGGATGATCTATCGCTGCGTGTGGACGGCCAGCGATGGCAAACCTTTATGAATGAGGACCTGAATTGGGGCTACAAGACCACCCCGCAAGAGCACTGTAATGGTCGACAGATCGACTATTCTCGGGGCAAGGTGCTGGGTGGCAGCAGCGCCATCAACTTCGGTGTCTACACCGTGGGTGCGCGAGACGACTATAACCAATGGGCTGGGCTTGTTGATGATGACTTATTTCGCTGGGAGCGCATGCAAGCTCGATTCAGGCAGTTGGAGACGTTCAACGGTGCCATTGTGGACCCAAAGCACAGCAAATATGCGACCCCAAATACCTCGGACCACGGCTCCCAGGGGGGTCTGAAGGTCGGCTATGCGGCTGAATGGGAGCAGGATCTTCCTCTCATGATGGATGTGTTCGAGCAGGCTGGCCTGACTCGCAACCCTGATCACAACTCGGGAGACCCGATTGGAATGGCTCTGGTCATCAATTCATCCCACCAGGGCCGAAGAGTGACGGCAACTGACCTTTTAGATGGGGCACCATCTAATCTGACTATCATAACGGAGACGCCGGCGCTCAAGCTCGTACTCCAAGGCACCAAGGCTGTTGGTGTGGAAACCACGGGGGCAAGATGTATGCATTAAAATCATCATTTGATTGAATTATCCAACTAACCAGGCTCGTCGCTGCAGACTTCGCATCTAAGGAAGTGATTCTAACAACCGGATCACTGGACACGCCCAAGATCCTCATGCATTCGGGACTTGGACCAGCGGACCAACTGCAACAATTTGGGATCCCCATCATCAAGGACATACCCGCGGTAGGTCAGGGTCTTCGAGACCACTTCTTCGCACCGCTTTGCTTCCAACGAAACCCGACAACGAACGATCGCGATGCCTTCTTCGGCAACCCGGCCGCCATGGAGTCGGCTCTAGAGCAATGGAGCAAAGATGGCACTGGACCATGGGCACGTCACTCGTGTCAGATTGGCGCCGGCTGGCTCAAATCGGATCGCTTAGTCGCATCTGAAGAATTCAAAGCACTGCCTCCGACTGTGCAGGATTTCCTCCAACGCGACACGGTGCCGCATTATGAATTCATGACACACTTCCCACTGCATCTTATCTCTCCCGAGCCCTTCAAAGACTACAGCTACGTTTGCATGCTCGTGTTCTTGATGAACGAGCAATCCAGTGGCGAAGTACGTCTGCAGTCAGCCAACCCCGAAGACCCGCTGTTGTTTGACCCGAAGTTCCTGTCACATCCGTTTGACAGGCGCGCATGTATTGAGATCTACCGCCATGCGCTAGAGGTAACGAAGCATGAATCTTTCCAGAAGGACACAGTGTCCGCCTTAATTGCTCCTCCGTCCGATTCGGATGAGGATATTCTTGACTTCTGGAAGAACACACTCGGGTCCAGTTGGCACATGACTGGCACGACCAAGATGGGCAAATCCGGGGATGTCGATGCGGTCGTGGACAGCCGGTTCCGGGTATTTGGTGTCGAGAATCTGCGAATCGCTGACATGGGTGTGGTGCCTGTTTTGACCAACAACCACACGCAGGCAACCGCGTATGTGACTGGTTTGACATGCGGCGATGCGCTGGCAGAGGAATATGGACTTGATATTTCGGAGGCTCGATTGTAGGTGGTTTACAAGACCTGAACAGGAATTCGTCTGGAATGTGACTATGGTCAATCACTGGCTCTCTACATTGACATCTTATAAGGGCCTATGTCAATCTATATCTGGAGCCGGGACTCGGTGTATACGAATGATGATGTTCTGAATGTGGGACTGGTGAAATTTCTATACGATTCTCATCATTTCATCACCCTCCCGTCTTCAAATGGCCAGTCGTGTACCTCATCAATACGAATAAATGATAATACCCTACGTAACCAGGAACGTACCTTTCCTTTGGAAGTCCAGATATCTCGGTCTTTACCTGTCCATCACATTACATTCCAGCGCAACAACTAGGACGACAACAAAAGAAAGTCTCCACAACTACTAGTGTCTCAGTTACGCAATATCTACTCGCAGGGTAAACATTTCTTTACTTGCTATATAAACAAAACCCACCTGAAAAGCTACATCACCAAAACCAGAACAATGGAATCACCACACAAGATATTCCTCATCCCCGAGGTACTGGAACAAGTCCTCGTGGAGCTTGATGCAACCACCCTCCTTCTCTCCCGACGCGTCTGCCACCTCTGGAACTCACTCATCAAGACATCCCCGACCCTTCAAAGAACCCTATTCTTCCGACCTGAAAGGCAGCCACCCACCGAAGAGCAGAATCCCAAGCGCACCACAAACCCGTTCATGGACAAGCTTCTGAAGCACTTCGTCAGCAACCCTAGATCAGTCAACAGCACACAAGGTAGCAGCAACTGGCTTCGCCCATTCATGCCCCTACAAACAACGAACCATCCAAGGCTAGGACGGAACCACCCCTACTCCCGCCCCGAAGCCAGCTGGCGAGAAATGCTCCTCGACCAACCACCAACCCCGAGCATAGCGGTCGGGGATGACCTCATGCCCCTGAGGGCATTTGGGGTACTCTGCGACGAGAGAAAGTCCGTCCTCAGACTAAAGCATCTAGAGACGCTTGTTCAGGTGTGTTTATTGCTCCCTGTGGGGAACATTCTCATCTTCTACCCTATGCAAAGTCGTCCTTTGTGCCGCGCGTCGGTCTCATGCCTACGAAGATGTTTGGAAAATCGTCACACTTATATCATGCCTAGATCCTTTAGGCCGACGGGATTGTCTGCGGCGGGGGGAGATGCCTCCATGCAAGGTGGCAGAACTGCAGGTGTCCCATGGTTGACTGGGGTTATGAGGTGGCTTAAGGAGTCGGGGTGGGGGTGTATGCGGGAGATTCGGAGCTTGGAGCATGCTCTTCACTTTATGGACTTATACTTTGTGTGAGGTCGGACGGTATGAAGTACTAGGGTGGGAGAGTAGTGGGGACATGCAGATACTTGCTTCTGCGCTATACTATGGAAAGTGTGCGTATAATTACATCCGTTGGTGATTAGAAATTTGTGTACTCTGATGAAGAGTGTAGATTTATGTCGAAAGATGGCTGGGATAGTAGTTAGGATATTGCTTGTCGAATGATATTGAAGTTTGCTCATTGTGCAACGTTAGGCATACTCACATCGTAGTATATACAGATTGCATTCGCCAGCATGAATTCGGAGTATTACACAATGCTAGAGGGTGTGTCAAGTCTCGAGATGAGCAGGAACATTTTAGGGTAGTAGTTAATGAATAAGAAGCCAAGTAGATGCTCACCAACAACAAGCACACTATATGCAGGCACAGCCTGTCAATACTGTCCCTCGTGACCGCCCACTTGACCGCTAAAGGCGGCAGAACCTAGTGAACCTCGATCAAAAGCCCGCGGATTTAAGCGGATTTAAGGCATTCCAGAATCCAAATGGTCACCGTGGATTCTGTATGTTTTTGACCGCCTTTTGAATTCTGCCGTTTGGGGTGCCAGCGCCTTTGGTTTTATCTTATACTGTCTAGTTTAGCACGATTAAGCTAGAAGAATGAACTTTATTAAGGTTTCCAGCCCCCCCAAAAAATAAAGAAAAAATGATATTATACCATCAAGCTGCAGTTGGTATATACTTTAGTATGAATTTTTGATAGTATATGTAAAAACTTGCTCAATTGCCCAGCATCCCACTACCACTAATTGTCTCGGCAGAGACCCCCAAGGTCCTCGAAAGACAGCACAGGAGAGTTTCCCAATCTCTCCTACCAATCAAGTACAGTGCATTCCGTACGATATTTGGGATGTGGATAATGGATTGAGCAAATCATAGATAGATGAGAAATAGAGATGCTTAGCTGCACATCGCATCGATGAGCCATACAATAAAATAAATGGTACCGACATCATGCTGTCCGAAGCGATTGGCGCAATCAACCGAGCCAAGAAGGCCAAGACAGCAGCGCGTCACACATATAAAGCAGATGAACATCCAGTATGTGAGAAGAATAGAGTTCGTCACCCCGCCATGGGTAATATTCAAGATGAAAAGCGACAGACAGTCGTTCAGGTTCTTGCGGATGGTGTGAGCGATGAAGCCGAGTTTGCGCAGGAGTTCACTCGAAAGGAACATGCGCTGGGGTTCTGGGAAGCCATGCAACGGCACTGGCCGGCTGTGGCTTGGGCGTCGTTCATGAACCTGGTAGGAAATTACTATATTTGTTCGGTTGAAGAGCAGCTGTTAACTTGCCATAGGCGACCATTTTGAAAGGCATTGTAGGTTATCCTCCATGTGAAGTGAGATGTAGCCCTAACTGGTATAGGATGGCGGTATTGTCAAAGGTCTAGTCGGTCTCGATGTCTTCAAAAAGACATACGGCTACAACTACCATGGGGAATACGTCTTAGCTGCTCAGTGGATCTCCGCCTTCCAATACGCCAATTTACTAGGAGCCATCGTGGGCGCCCTCTGCTCGGGCTTTGCTTACGATCGCTTCGGTCCACGAGTGATGATAGCTGTGTGTTCGTGTCTGTCCATCGCATTCATCTTCGTGCAGTTTTTCAGTCATACGCCAGCCCAGTTGTTTGCGGGCGAGCTCATAAATGGGTGTATCATCGCATTTTACCCCATTTGTGCCTCCGCGTACGTGGGTGAGGTGACTCCGCTAGCACTCCGCGGGTTCGCGGCTACAATGACCAACCTTGCCTTTTCGATCGGGTCGCTCATCGCATCGGGCATCCTAAAAGGCACGGAGTCGCTGAACACCACCATGTCGTACAAAATCCCCATCGCGACGCAGTGGGCGCTACCATGCATCATGCTGGCGCTGATTCTCTTCTGCCCTGATCCACCATACTGGTTGTGTCGGCATGGGCGCAACGAAGCGGCACTAGCATCATTGCGGCGTCTAGCAACTCCAGGTGTAGATGTGTCGCGGCAACTATCCCATATCGAAGAGACACTGCGTCTAGAAGCCAGTTTCCAGGCCGACCGACCGACATACCGGGAATGTCTGCGTGGGCCAAACCTCCGCCGCCTGCTGATCTGCGTGATGGCTTACAACATGCAAGCCTTCACGGGAAATGTCTTCTTCATCAACTACGCCGTGCATTTTATGGAGCTGGCGGGCTTGGACTCGTCAAATGCATTTTCGATGAACATCGGACTGACGGCGCTGGGACTTGTCGGAACATGTCTATCGTGGCTATTACTGCCCTATGTGGGCCGCCGAACGATGTACATCTTCGGGTGCTCCGCTTTGGCGGTGGTACAGTGCCTGATCGGTGTGCTCGACGTCGTCCCACGAGACAATGCCACGGTATGGGGACAGTGTGGGCTCATGTTGGCCTGCACGTTCGTGTATGATCTCAGTCTCGGGCCATTCTGCTACGTGCTGCTGGCGGAAGTCTCATCGGCGAGACTGCGGGGACTGACCATCGCGCTGGCCACAGTCAGCTGCTTTGTGTGGTCGGTAGTGTTCGCAGTAGTGATACCGTATGCGATGAACGAAGACGAGGGGAACTGGCGGGGCAAGATGGGATTTTTATTTGCGGGGTTGGGCGCACTGTGTGCAGGTTATTGCTTCTGGTGGATGCCAGAGACGCAAGGAAAGACGTTTGAGGAATTGGATGTGCTATTTGAGAAGGGCGTTCCCAGTCGAAAGTTCAAACATTGTGTGGTTGAGATGCAGTAAATAGAAGTCAATACTGTCGATGCCGAAGACCGAATCTATCCTACCAAAAGATTGACAGCTTATGCTGACTAATACCGGGGTTAATGGAGATAGATAACCTAACAGCAAATCCATTGAATCAACCTCAACATCCTCCACTGCCGAGGTATCTGGATGATTTTCTTCAGTCTCAATACATCTTCTATTTCTGCTTGATAAGCATCGGTTGCCGAATACTAATCAGTTTCACCGTCTGCATTGAATCCCCCACTTGTCCCCTTATCCCGAGGCCCGTAGCATAACTCGAGTCTCGACACCGTAGTCCCCGCCGAGTGGAAACTTTCCGGCTTCCATTCCTGATTCTAAGTTCGCTCCGCCAGTATGACATAACTAACCCTTCACGGAGATGCGTTTCCGTCGAGTGTAGCCTATCGGAGGGGTACCTTTACACAGTAAGAACTGAATTTGAAAGGGTTCGTTTGTTTGAAACCATCTCCCACTCACTCTTTGGGGGGGAAAAAAAAATTCTAACTTGCCGAGCAGGACTCGTCGTTCACATCCTGCCCGGTTGATGCCCCGAACAAGCATATCCCCCGATTGCCTCATCACCGGCACGGTCCACCAGAGCCGTGGTTCAACGGAGCTCCTGCACCAATCTGCCCGTTGTCCCGGTCGAAAACCCACCCACACCAGCCTGTTTCTGGCAAGAGCCTAGGTAACTCAAAAAAAAGACATTCCTCGTCTCGAGAAGCTTCTGCTTGCTTAGGGGGCAATACAGTAGAAATCACCATGGTGCTTTGTAATCGACATTCCACCCGCCATGATCCGCAGGAAATATAAACCCTACGTCAGACCCTTATTCCATTCATAGCATCTCAAAACACATTCAAGTGAAATATACACACACCATAATCACCATGTCCAACCAAAGCCTCGTCTTCAAGCAAGTCCCCACCGGCTACTTCGTCCCCGGCCAGGACGTCGTCATCGAGCAGGCCTCGTACGACGCCTCCGCCCCGGCCCCGGAGGGTGGCATCTTCGTGCAATCCCTCTATGCCAGCTTCGATCCCTACATGCGCGGCCGCATGCGCCCCGCCCACATCAAGTCCTACTCCCCCGCCTTCACCCTCAACGCTCCCATCGACAGCAGCATCATCGGCAAGGTCCTCCGCTCCAACACCCCCGCCTACAAGGAGGGCGACCTGATCATCGGCTTCCTCCCTATCCAGCAGTACATCTCCGTCGCCGCTGACCAGCTGGTTCGCGTCCGCGCCCTCGAGAACCCCCTCGGCATCGAGGACCTCCGCGTCTTCATCGGCGCCCTCGGCATGCCCGGTCTGACTGCCTACTCTTCCCTCTACGAGATCGGCAAGCCCAAGAAGGGCGAGACCATCTTCGTCTCCGCTGCCAGTGGCGCTGTCGGCCAGCTGGTCGGCCAGCTCGCCAAGCATGAGGGTCTGAAGGTCATTGGATCCGTCGGATCGGACGAGAAGCTCGACTTCATCATCAAGGAGCTTGGCTTCGACGGTGGTTTCAACTACAAGACTGAGAAGCCGGCTGATGCGCTGGCCCGTCTGGCCCCCCAGGGTCTGGATATCTACTACGAGAATGTTGGTGGTGAGCACCTTGAGGCTGCGCTGAACGCGATGAACGATTTCGGTCGTATCGTCGTGTGCGGTATGATCTCGCAGTACAATGGCGGTGGTTACCCGATTAAGAACATCACCAATGTGCTGACCAAGCGTCTGGATATGCGTGGTTTCATTGTCGGTGACAAGGGTATGGGTGATAAGTATACTAAGGAGCATCAGGAGAAGGTGCAGAAGTGGATCAAGGAGGGCACTTTCAAGACTTTGATTCATGAGACTCAGGGTATTGAGAATGCGCCCGAGGGTTTGTTGGGTATTTTCCACGGAAAGAACCTGGGTAAGGCTGTTCTTAAGTTCTAGATGCAGCTTGCAGCTATGCAGCTATGATATAGATATGGTATAGATAATAATGAACATTCACAATTTCATAACTAAGAACTGATCTAGTATTTGGTCTTGGTATAAATAAAGTGCTGACACCACGTGGGATCCACTAGTTAGTCACTACTCCGACCCTTGGTCCTTGCCAGAACTATTCTCATCTTTGGTGGTCTATACTAACACACACTTAACACACCTGATCATCATCATCATCATCCTACCCAACCCTCTCCTCCACACTACCCCCCTTCTCTCCATCACCATTACCATCTTCCCTCCCCTCCACACTTTCCACCCTCCCGCCATCCCTCTCTCCCTCCACACCCCTCCTCTTCCTCTCCACCATCCACGCCACCAACAGCCCCCCAAATAAATCCCCCCAACCACCCCCGCCACAACCGCATACCCAACGACCGCCCCCACCGGCGCCATCCCCATACCCCTGGCAACATGAATCCCAATGCCCCCATTAACCACTCCCACCACAATAACCACCCTCCCAAGCCACCTATGACAAACCCCCCACACCGTCCTACCCCCTGTCCTCACATACCCAAAATGCTGCAACCAGCCCATAGCCGGCTGGAACAGCACCAACACCCCGACGACAATAATCCCGAGGATCGGGTGCGCCGTGCGCAACTGCCCCGTCTCATAGGCAAGGTAGATGCCGCATCCGAAGCCCGCGAGGGTCATAAGCATAGTGAAGAACTGGAGGGGCATATGCAGTCTGAATTTTGAGATGGGGAGGGAGATGGGCAGGGGCATGAGCAGGGCGGAGAGCGGGTAGAACAGCACGAAGGAGAGGGCCATGAGGGTTGCGTGGGAGATGAGGATATGGGTCATTTTGGTGAGGTTTGGAAGCGGGGAGGAGGTTGTGGATGGGTTGGTGGTAGGGGATTGGGCGGGGATGGAGTCGGTGAGTGGGTTGTAGTTGGCGAAGGGGTTTGTGGTGTTGCTGCTGCTGCTGCTGCTGCTGCTGCTACTACTACTACTGTCTGGGGATGTGGTGTCGTTGGGTTGAGGTGGCATACCGGCCCGAGTGAGATCGACTTGGATACCGCCCATGTCGTCGTGGATGGAGATGTCGGCGTCCATGGCGGCGGAGTTGATGGGTACGCCGGCGCGGTAGGCCCAGATGAAGGGGAAGTTGGTGTCCTTGGGGTTCATGGTGCCGGTGCCGTCTTGCCAGGTGAGACAGTTGTCGCAGCGGAAGTTGGCTGTCATGGTTGTTCTGGTGTTATCGGAGGAGGGGGAGCTGCTGTTGGTGAGGGCGGCGGTGGTGGAGTTGATGGTGGAGATGCCGGTGCCTGGGAGCATGGTGATTTGGGTGTTGCTTGTGTATTGGGGTTCGAAGTGGCCCAGGCCGGAGCGCGGGGAGAGGGTGATTTTGGTCGAGGACGAGGTGTATAGGACGAACATGTTAGCGCCGGTCATTTGGGCGCCTTGGCCTAGGCCGACCCATTGGATGGAGGTTGGGGCCGTGATTTGGACGTAGATTGGGCCTGGGGTGGAGAGGGTGGTGGTGTTGGGGATGGTGAGGCTGTAGATGATGTCCGGATTGGTTGGGGGGGAGAAGGAGATGATGCTTGCGTGGGCTGGTATTCGGCTTGGTTAGTATGGGTAGAGGTGGTAGGTGGTAAAGGGAAGGGAGGGGAGGTACCTAGCCCTAAGGCTATGGGGAGGAGGTTGAGCCACTTCATGGTGATGTTACTTGGGATAGTGGTGGGAAGAGGATCAGGCAGGCCTACTTACCAGACTAGAGTCTGGTAAAGAGGATATATACTGTCCTGGCGGTCAACGTGTCTCTAACTGAAGCTACCTGCTAGGGTCATGCATGTAGAGACAGACATGTTCCATTGCAACGACGTTGGAACGTTGATAGATACTTGTTTCTGTATCTCCCCCTTGCATCGCCCTTGCAGGGCTTGATTCTCCGCCAAGCTGACGGCTCGAAAATGGTAGCTGTCATGGTGGAAAACTAAGGTTCAATAGACGTGGATCATCCCGATGGCATTGGGCTGGAATGGTGCTGTTGGAGCAGTCGGGACTCGGGAGATACTAAGCCACTATGTGACATGGAGCTGGAGGGAGCCAAAAAGGGACGTGAGGGATCAGCGAGGGGGTCCCTTGCAGGGGTGGTATGTGAGAAACTTCGGTGATATATCCATGACAGAGTGGGATGGTTTGGTGAGTCTATCTCAACAATATATAAATAGGATACTAGTTAGCATCTGAATGTTAATTTGTCAAGTATCATAGAAAGACAACTAAACACCGCATAGCACAGTATTAGCCCATCTCTCCCGATCTCAGCATCTCAGCTACTATTCTCCGAATTCAGTATGACTGCTCTATACCCCTGCAGACCCAAGAATGCGCCGACGCACGATCCCCGCACCCCAGACTCCCCCTGCACCAGTGAGCAGTAAGTAAGTTGGCAATTAGTTGACATTTACCTATCTAGGAGTTAGTTGCTACTCCCACCCCGAATCACCCCATACAAACACCAAAAAGATACTTAGTACTATCGGCATCTACACAGCCGACCACCCGCACCCGCACCCACTCGGCAACCAATCTCGGGTCGGGCGGATAAACGGTCCATCCCAAACTCACTCCAACATAACAATAATACTACTAAAGTGCTCCCATCCCCACCCCACCACCCTTCCCTCCATCCACATTAACCAACTTATGTTTATCATCCCCAAACCCCGACCCAAACACTTCCCTTTTAAACTGTAAGCCGATACCTCCCCTCTCTTCTCATCCTACAACAAAGCTAACAACATCACCAATAGTCCCTCAAATCCCTCACGAAAAATGCGTCTCCCCTACGCCCCCTCCACCCCCCCGGACCCCACCGACCTCCCCACCACCGAAATCTACTCCCGCATCGCCGCCCGCCGGCATCCCCGCCCCCTCATCCCCCTCGACCTCTCCCTGCTTCATTCCCCCCCGGTCGCCGACGGCTGGAACAGCTTCCTCGGCGCGATCCGCACTCAGACCATCATTGACGGCGGATTACTCGAGCTGGCGGTGTGTCGCGTCGCCGTGCTGACAAATGCCATTTACGAGTGGAATGCGCATGCGCCGTTGGCGCTGAAGGGGGGCATTAAGGGGGTGGAGTTGGGTGCGGTGCGGACACTTCCCTCTCTGGCCGAGGGAGATGCGAAGGCGGAGGAGGAATTGAAGGGAAGTCAATTGACGGATCTGCAGAAGGCCGTGGTGCGGTATGTGGATGAGATGACGCGGACGGTGAAAGTGCAGGATAGTACATTTGAGAGGTTGAAGGAGGTGGGGTTGTCGGATCGGGAGATTGTCGAGTTGACGACGGGCGTGGCGGGGTATAACTGTGTGAGTCGGGTGTTGGTTGCGCTGGATGTGGGGGAGAATAATGGGAGGGAGATGAGGAGTGTGGATGATTTGGTTGCTGATCTTGAGAGGAAGTGATCTAGTATCGTCTATCTAGTATATAATGGGTGTATATAGTGGGAGGGGTGATAAGGGTATCAGATGCTGGAATTGTACGGGAGGTGCAAGGTAGCTAGCTACGCCTAGTATATATACCTAAAGTGGATATTCTCTCGGTCTGTCCTGTCCTCGAACGCCCTCGCTAGATGGTCCTCGCCCTCTAGGGATATACCCATCTCTGCCATTGCCTTGTCCTTCTTCTTGTTCTCTCGGATCAGGTAGAAGCGCAGGAAGATCACCGCCAGTGTCATGGCGGAGTAACAGCCGAGGTGCACGCCAAAGGCAGTGAAGTACCGCGGGGCGTCGCGGTCGAGGAATACTTGGGGGCCTATTTCATTAGTATGACTCTGGGGAAGATAGACGCGTGGTGTAGGGCCTACCGATGGCGTTCCCGACGGCCCATGAGACAAACGTCGCGGCCACAACAGTTGACTTCTTAGTAGCGCCGGCAATGTTTCTCGTCACCATGGACAAGCCCAAGTTCTGCGCAGACCAGAACGATAGCGTGATGTAGTAGCTGATGAGCAGGCCAACTTTGGTGCTAAGGGAGTGGTTCTGCACCGTCATGAGGACGATGGTTCCGACGAAGGATCTGCATCTTGTTAACATCACTCACGCATTTTAGATACAATAAGAGAGGGAGGCTCACGGAATAATAAATCCCAACATTACCAGCAAGTTCTGCTGATATTTCTTGACCAACCACGCACTGGTCAACAACACAATGATGATGTAAAAGCCCAGAACCATCGCCAACAACTGCGTCTGCAACTCCGTAAAGTTAAACCCACTAATAATGATGTTCGCAAACGCTCCTAGCCCACTCGTGGGCAGCGTGGTAAAGACCTGAATCGCGCAGTAGCAGTACATCTGCGGATCCCGGAACGCTTCCCACATCTGGTACGCGCGGAACTTCTTATTCTGCAGTCCTGTCTGGTTGGCGCGCACACGCTCAACCATCTTGTGCTTGTCCTCTTCGGTAAAGCACTTGGCGCGCATTGGGGAGTCAGGCATCCACCAGACCACGAAGAGGCCCCAGAGCACGGAAATGCAGCCGTAGGTGAGGAAGAGGGCTTGCCAAGATTTGAGGGCACGGTCAGACCCAATCAGACTGAAGCAATAGGCTAGGAGGCCACCGACGATTTGTTGGCCGCCATTCATCATGTACCTGTTGCCATGTGTTAGTGTGTGTAGATGAAAGGTGTAGGCTGGGATTACCAGAAGGTGACGGTAGAAGCTTGTTCTTCCCGCTTATACCACATTCCGGAAAGAACAACAAAGGAAGGCTGGCAGGCAGCTTCGAAGATACCAAGCAGAGTACGCACGGTAACTAGACCGGCGAAGTTATGGCATACCGAGTGCAAGGCTAGAATCGTACCCCAGCAGACGATATTGAAGCCAAGGTATTTGGCGATGCGGACGCGTTGGATGATCCAGTTGGTAGGGTATTCGACGATCAGAACGGCGATGTAGATGCAGGTTGTGAGCCAGGAGTACTATCCAGTTAGTGCATGAACGTGTGCAGGTATAGGCTCACTCACCTCCTGTCCCACAAGATGAGCATCGTTGCGAATGCCCATAATGGAAGCAAACGACATGGTACCCTTATCCAGCGCCTGCAGAAAATATGTCACGATCATAATGACCAACACACGACGATCAATCATGCGGCGAAGACGCCGACTATCGGCTTCATCGACCTCGATCTGGCCGCGCGTGGCATACTCCAGCACCTCATTATCGACGCGAGCAGCATCGATCGGGTCCTTGAGTTTGTCGGTGGGCGACAGCACCCGCTCGACATGGGAGACATCTTGAGTCGGCTTGTGATCCTCCACAGCTGTGGAAGCTCCCTTGGAGTCAGGCCCGCCCGCGGGCATCGAGCTAATATTCTCCATAGACATGTTGCTGCCAGACCTCTAGGGTTGGAGAGGATCAACTGGGTCAACCCAGCTGGGGGACCGGACACCCTTATATCGGTCATGCGGATGATAGAGTCTGACTAGGGCACGAGTGGCTGCTCCGTGGCTACATTATCACTCCAATGAGAGGCATGATGGTCTGATGCCAGGGATGGCTGCGGGCTGGGATTCTCCACGCGTACAATCCGGGGGCGGACCCTGCCGCCCCCGCGCGGGGACAATTGGCCCGAGCCCTTCGCTTAGAAGCAATTCAGGGCCTATCCTTAGTTTAGCATCTTAAACGACCAATCCCTCTATTTGCCGAGCGAGCTTGGCCTGATTAAGACGTGGCTACTCGGCAGAAATTAGCCCGAGGGCATACCCCGCATTGCTGCTTCAGCTCGACACGAGGGGTGCTTCATCCCACTTATAGACACTGGTCTCACCATACTGCAGCACAATCAACCACCCCATCAGCAATTCTCCTCAATTCCACATCTCCCACCATGGCTTCTACAACTCCTCCCGCTGTCAGGTCCAAGATTGACCTCCTCATCACCAACCTCGTCAACATCCAAGACAAAACCGGTCAATTCCTCCTCCCCCTCGCCGATGGCCGCATCATCGATACTAAGTCCTGGCACGGCTGGGAGTGGACACACGGTATCGGCCTCTATGGTATTTGGAAATACTACGAGATGACCGGCTCCCCACACCTCCTGCAGATAATCGAGGATTGGTTCGCCGCCCGTTTCGCAGAAGGCGGCACCACCAAGAACATCAACACAATGGCCGTCTTCCTCACACTTGCCTACGTTTACGAGAAGACGCAAAACCCCATTTATCTTCCCTGGCTGGATTCATGGGCCGAGTGGGCCATGCATGAACTCCCACGCACTAAGCAGGGTGGAATGCAGCATGCTACGTACCTCACCGAGAATTACCAGCAATTGTGGGATGATACGTTGATGATGACTGTGATGCCGTTGGCGAAGATTGGAAAGTTGCTGAATCGACCGGAGTATGTAGAGGAGGCCAAGCGTCAGACGTTAGTGCACGTAAAGTACTTGGTGGATACGAGCACCGGTCTGTGGTTTCATGGGTGGACGTTTGAGGAGGGAGGACATAACTTTGCTCGGGCGAGGTGGGCGCGCGGTAATAGTTGGGTGACGATGGTCATCCCGGAGTTTGTTGAGTTGTTGGAATTGAAGGAGACGGATCCCATTCGCCTGTTCTTGTTGGATACGTTAGAGGCCCAATGCGAGGCATTGATGGGCCTGCAGGAGGAATCGGGCTTTTGGCACACTCTGCTTGACCATCCTGATTCGTACGTCGAGGCTTCCGCCACGGCAGGCTTTGCATATGGTATCCTCAAAGCTGTTAGGAAAAGGTATCTGCCAAAGAAGTATCGGGTAGTTGCAGAGAAGGCTATTCAAGCAGTGTTGGGCGCCGTCGATGAGACAGGAGAACTGCAGCAGACGAGCTTTGGAACCGGCATGGGAGATTCTTTGGACTTCTATAAGAACATTCCTTTGACAGCCATGCCATATGGACAGGCCATGGCTATAATGGCGCTGGGCGAGTACCTCCGGGGATATCTGTAGGAATGTACCATCCTTTTCCGCTTTTTAGATAGCATATAGAGCATGGCATCAACTTTTGGTTCAGTTAAAATGTGATTGATTTGACACAAGCTAGTAAATCGTGCGCTTGCGCCCATCATCCTGCACTAAATAATGCTGGTGCAATGGCTTGCACTCATTGGACCGACGTAGCGCAGGCCCTAGGAGTCATAAAACAAATGTTGTATTAGTCTATGGTTCCGAGCACTGCACTGGTCCAGAAAAATTGAGTTACATGGGAAAGAGATTGGGATAATGTAAGTAATTTATTAGTCAGTAATCTTCACACAGCCGCTCTGCCTCGGCGTGATAGCTAGTAAAATTCGGCCTTGATCTATTCTTGCCAGCACAATTCAGCGCATCGATATGATCCAATCTGATTGACACAAAGGTCAAAGGGAGTGGTGAGGCTAGGCCTAAATTTAAGGCTAGCGCTAGAAGACAAGGACCATTCCAGCCTTGGATGACAACCTGATGCTAGTGCTAGTCTAGATAATATTCCTTTAGTGTTTTTGCTCTTCTTCGTAATGTCTAACCCACGAGGCCCCGCGGCTAGGAAGAATCAAATGGCTGCAATCACGCGTTATAATGAGAGCTGGCACTGAAGAAGCGGGGGTATTCAAGTACAGCCGACTCAACATAATAGCGCAGCGCTAAATTTTCTCAGATAATGGAATTGCTCGAGCCTTGCTCAGGAGGCTTTATAAAGCCTATAAAAGCTGCTCTAAATTTGAATAGAACTTCCTTGTTCTAAAGTCTGCTTCTCTGATCATCAGATCTTTATATTGTCTTATGTATTCTCATCAAGCCTCTAAAACTTCACCAAAAGACACATTCCTATCATTCCAGAAACCTTCATTTCATACACATTATTATGCCTTAGAGGATGATGTGTCCAGTCACTAACACCTCCAGAATTGCCTACACCGCCAGCTGATTCAATGAAGAAGAAATACTACTCCAGTAGTAATAAGGTCTATTACTACTTACCAGGAGGTCCGTATCCCTGTCCCTCCTTAGAAAGCTTAATAGCTAACCGGACTAGAGGATGAGTGGCACACGGGCGTGATCGATAAGGCAACATCCAGCACTCATTTGCATCTGGTAAGCAGCATATCCCTTAAATGAGCTTAACGCTTACCTCGGAGACTCGGTCATAGATGATGAGACTGGAAAGATCTACAACGTGAAGGCGGAGTATATTCGCCTCCGTCTCTGAGTACTCGGTTAGGAAATGTTTCCCCAGTCTTTCTTGAATTCCAAGATCCACTTCCACAACTTGGAATCAGTGACAAAGAGCTCTCCGGTTTTTCGGAGGCGTTGTTGATGAAATGGCGTGTATTGGCAACCCCACTGTGAAATCAATGTTAGCTTCCTCGCAATTGTATCTCTGAAAACGTCATCCCGGAAGTAGTTGGACTCTGCCTTCTTGAGCTTCTCCAAAGGCTGGTCCTCTAGTCGGACGTCATTGTAGAGCTCAATATAGCTAGGGGACGATCGCCTTTCGGCAAAGTAAGATCCGATGTCTTTGCTGTGGCCGTAGGTATGTTCCCATAGGGCCGTAAAAAGACCGTGGTCGTCAATCGAATCAAAATTAAGAAACCGGGTCAACAGCCACGAGCACCTGCCCTCTTTCACAAGTTCAAGGGCGGCCTTAATGCTTTCTGTCCGTTGATCACACGTGTCTCCTATGATGGCAGTTTCGAATCCATCTTGGAAGGCAAGGCGGAGGCTCTTATCCAACTCGTAGCGCGACTGCGGCAGGCCGGGGGGTGTCAACAGCAGGGCTTCTGGGACAGTTGTTGAAAATGCCCAGTCGATGATACATGTGATATTGAAATCATCGTCGACGTATATATTATTCACGCTTAAATCCGCATGACATAGTGGAAACAAATGCGAGTCGGTGTTAGGTAATTGCGACCTCCATGCTGGTATAAGCTCTCGGAGTGCGTGTGCAGCCACTATGTAATCGAGTCTGTTGTCAGATGAGTCGAGCTTTTTCCCAACAGTGACGAAGTCATTCCACAGATCACAGGCTTCAAGGTACTGATCGTGTGATTCATAGTCTTCACGGCTAGGAATAGGGGCAGTAAAGCAGTGATGAGAAAGCTGTAAAACTTCTGCATGTTTGCATGTTGGTTCAATATAGCTATTAGGCTATCGAAAAACTGTTCCTCAGAAATAAATGGCCCTCGGGCAACACCTTCTAGTGAATAACGGTCGTGCAGTATATGACCACGGGAGAGACATTCTTCGACTGGAACAAGCCCATCTCGCTCGAAGAGTGAGCCGATCCGACTGAACCGTAACTGTGAGAGCTTATAAGTTGTCTCTCCTAGTTGACGAAGCACTTTGGCTTTCAACGATGCAGCCAATACTGGTTTGTCGGACTCTGGGTTTTTCCAGGCTTTTTCAAGGGGCCAGCCGGACGCCTTGCTCATCAATATGAATGGTATGCCGATTTCATTTTCGGCATTGGCCCTTCCAAAATCAGCGTGTAATAGATAAGGTGGAAAACACAACTTACCTGTAAAGGTGTACAGTGGGCACTGGAATGTCACTATTTTGTTGTACATATTTCATGGTAGCGGCTTCACTTTCAAGCAATTTCGAGCTAAGCTCCATCGATAACTCGGCGCCATTCGTATGTGGCGACCGCAGGACCCACTGAACTCCATCTTCGAAGGTAAGGAAAACGGCCCAATTAAAGCTGCCGCTCGCGGGATGTTGGTCGGGGTTACAAGTGCATGCAATATCCTGTCGAAGGCTGCTTGCAGTCCGGCAAAGAGCCTGTACATCAAATTTGGCATACAGAAATATGGGAGGCCTCTTGTCGGATGGCATGATGGAATCCAAGACTTCGCACGTTCCTGTGGAGTATGGATCTGCAAGTAGTGCCAGCTTCGCTATAAATAGCAGGGCAGACCGATGATGGAAAAAGGATGTGTTGTGATCAGCCTACAACATGATACAGTGTAGCCCTCCAAAGTGATTTTGAAGCAAACGATGGCTATAGCTTGACAAGCCGTAGGTAGACGGGTCTGGAAAGTGTTCCTGGGGTAGTGCTAGTAACACCGGGAAGTGAGCCCAACCACGGGAAACCGCACAACAGCAGGCCGTAAATGGCGAACACAGGGAAGTAATATCTTCAAAATATATGATTTCTCGCAGATTTCGGAGGACTGAGATGTACTTTACTATTCACAGAAGCAAAGGAGAGGAACACTGGTAGTCATTCCCTTGCTTCCCACACGGCGCTTACGGAGTGCGGATTAATTATATTCCGGGGTGCAGGCCAGTTCCGTTAGGTTAGAATTGAACAATGCCCCATTTGATGGATTCTGTGGACCCCACGGATTAGTATACAAGCATAAGGGGTGAGCTTGAAGCTTTGCAGTAGGAGAGTACATGTATTGATGAAATCTTTATCTACAAGCATGGTCCTAATTAGTAATTTTATAATTACTCTCCCTTATCTATCAGAGTACCTGGATTCTCTACATTATGGAAAGTGACATTATATACACAATTATTATATGAAATTTCAGAAGCATGATCCGGTATTCTCCCACATGCTGTCTAGAGATCTCTGGCTTCTTATTCCCCACGCCTCAAGCCAGTTGTTATAAGTACAACCAGCCAGGGGAGACCTGCAGTTATAGTATAAGCCAATTGTAAACAATCAAACATACTTTTCAATGCTCCTCAATATTGTTAGACACATTCTTCAAGACCTTGTAATATAGATAACTACTATACTAGAGCTAGATACTGGTCATTATAGTTATTTTGGGAATATTAAAAACATTCCTACTGATGTATAATGAACGAATGAGACACTAGGACCTTTGTCATGTTTATCGTTGAAGATATGCAGAGTCGGTATCGAGGATGTTCAGACGTGCTAAATAGTGGGGAAGGTAAGGTCGGAGTCCCTTCTTTGCAGATGCTACAATGATGATCCTGTGGGTGTACTCTATCAAGGCTTTTGATATAATACTCAGCTACATCTCTCCCAGTCATCAGTAGGTTAAACTGGTCCGAGTCAATTAACCACTGTGCAGGCACGCAGCAGCAATCTCGGAGCGGAAGTCCCATGATCAAACCCAGCTGCGAGCTATCAGTCAAGCTAAGGTTTCAATAACCGCTTGCAGCTTGGTCATAAGCAGATCACCGGTGTATCGTGTCGCACTGACCATCTTGCTGAAGGCACCGACGCTGGGATGCTATCGGCTGGTGTGTTTCTCCGTTGCTCCGTGACATTAGTCAGCATATGGAAGTTGTCCTTGAAGACAGTTTCACCAGGTAAACGAGAAACAAAGAATAGTTAAGCAGTGCTACTGTGACGTAGTGTGTTTGATAATCATCAGATAATTCCATCACCACTCGCTTGGCGCGAAGTTTGCCCTTTTCGCTTGAGTCAGCTGGTATTCACGTCACGAAACACCCGCCGAGAGATACTCCGGATACCTGCGAACTATCTCGCCACACGCAAAGCCTCCAATCAATCAATCAATCAAGATGAGCATCTATCATCATGTGTCTATTTGCTATTAAGGCTACCAGGCGTCCGGAGAACGCCGCCTCAGGCAACAGGCCGGAGACACCGGTTGGCAAGCTGAAATGGAAGGCGGAAAATCTCCGACTGGAGGGAATGACGCCGTCCGTGCCTCGTGTCACTCGTGTAGATAATATCA
The DNA here is from genome assembly GCF_003184535.1 of Aspergillus eucalypticola CBS 122712. Taxonomy (NCBI): domain Eukaryota; kingdom Fungi; phylum Ascomycota; class Eurotiomycetes; order Eurotiales; family Aspergillaceae; genus Aspergillus; species Aspergillus eucalypticola. Next base: position 529,012 of record NW_020290281.1, read on the forward strand.
CATCGCACTGCTCTTCCACGTTCCAGCTGTGTGACGCTTGTCAATGCCGCATGCTGCAGGAGAACGTGATTGGAAAGTGAGACAAAGACGGCAATTCAGGCGTCCGACGATCAATCTGACATTCACCCACTGTTCGGAGCTAAACAGTCCCCATGCGCACCGTAGTGACTAACTAGATTCAAGGTGCGGGGAATGTCAGCAATCTCGCCGAATGCGGCCGGTATAGAGTTCAATGTAGCGGATTTGGCCGGCTTTCATGTGTTTGAGGTCCTTCTAGGCGCATTGCGATGCTGCTCTTATAGTCCGGCTGTGCCCTGCTCCAATTGCTTGCTTTCGTTCATCCTCATCATCGTAATAAATCACAACTTTGGACATCATGGCTTTGGATTACACTGTAAGTGATCAAACATCAATACTCCGATCTGCATGCGATCTAACAGCCCAGACCTTTTACAATGTCATCGACAACGAATTGACTTCCACAACGCAAACCCGTCATGGCATTAACCCAGCCAATTGCCAGCCTAATCCTGAAGTGCCCGTCTCAACGGCAGAAGATCTCGATCGCGCAGTGGGCGCTGCCAGCCGAGCGTTTCGTCAATGGTCACGGACCTCGTATGATGAGCGCCGCACTGCCATCCATTCCTTTGCTGATCGCATCGCAGCCAATAAGGAAGGATTGGTGGGACTTTTGTCCCGCGAGCAGGGCAAATCATTGAGCCAGGCATCGACCGAGCTGGACATGGCCATTCAGTGGACCCGTTCGCTCAGCTCCATCATTATTCCCCAGACGGTTGTCAATGACACAGATGACCGGGAGGTAATTCAGCGCTATATTCCCATCGGTGTAGCCGCTGCTATTGTGCCCTGGAATTTTCCCGTACTGCTGGCTATCGGCAAGATTGTCCCGGCTGTGTATACGGGTAATACTATCATCGTCAAGCCCTCCCCATACACGCCATACTGTGATTTGAAATTGGCAGAACTGGCAACACAATGCTTTCCACCGGGTGTGGTGCAGGCTCTCAGTGGGGGCGACGATCTGGGACCGATGATTACCGAGCACCCGGGTATTCAGAAGATTAGCTTCACGGGCTCAATAGCTACGGGCCAGCGTGTCATGGCTAGTTGTGCTAAGACGTTGAAGAAAGTGACATTGGAACTGGGCGGGAATGACCCCTGCATTGTCTGCGAGGATGTGGACATTGATGCTATAATTCCTCAGGTGTGTTGCATCTTCTGAATTTCCAATCTCTGCTAACATTATAGATTGCTTTCCTCTCCTTTCTATGCTCAAGTCAGATCTGCATGATGATCAAGCGCCTTTATGTGCACGAGAAAATTTACGATGAGTTCCGCGATAAACTCGTGCAGCATGTTCAAGCCCTGAAGATAGGCGAGGGAACCGAACCAGACGTGTTTATTGGGCCTCTGCAGAACAAAATGCAGTACGACAAGGCCAGTGACCTTCTTAACAACATCCATTCCAGCGGTCTGAGCACCTTCTCGAGTAACCCCACCCCCGGCCGAACAGGCTACTTCATCACTCCAACAATCGTCGACAACCCGCCCGAGACATCCCGGGTCGTGCAGGAGGAGCCATTCGCCCCGATCCTGCCTCTTATGAAATGGTCCGACGAGACGGACGTGCTGGCACGCGCTAACAACACAGACTACGGCCTAGGAGCATCCGTCTGGAGTCGCGACCTGCAACGTGCACGACGCATGGCAGATCAGCTCGAGGCGGGCTCAGTCTGGGTGAACTCACATTTCGATTGTGCGCCCTTCGCACCCTTCGGAGGACACAAGAAGAGCGGTCTCGGAGTGGAGTGGGGATTGAACGGACTGACAGGATGGTGCAACTCGCAGACTCTGTGGTTACCAAAGCTTTAATCAAATATCCGTACTTCACAAATCAATTTGATTCAATAAAACTTCACAAAACCGGCCACCTAGCACCCACCTTCCCCCCCAACCCAGCCCTCTCCACAACCTCCCTACTCCTCCTCTCCGCCTCCCTGACCACCTCCCCTTCATCCATAGTGACCAACTCGCCCTCCCTAACAACCACCTTCCCATCCACCATCACAAACCTCACATCCCTCCCCGTAGCCGTATACACTACCGCACTAACCGGATTAAACCAGGGCTGCATCTCCACGCCCCTAGCATCAATCGCCACAATATCCGCCTTCTTCCCCACCTCTAAACTCCCGATACTATCCTGCAACCCCAACGCCCTAGCCCCATTAATCGTCGCCATCTCCAGCACTTCCTCAGCACTTACAACCGTCGGATCCCCACTCGTCCCCTTATGTATAATCCCCGCCAGCTTCATCTCCTGCAACATATCGCAGGTATTATTACACGGCGCACCATCCGTCCCCAACCCAATATTCACCCCCGCACGCTGCAGATCCGGGACTCGGCATGTGCCCGACGCGAGCTTCGCATTGGAGGTGGGGCAGTGCGCGACGTGTGTTCCGGACTTAGCTAGAAGCGAGATATCCCCGTCGTCGAGGTGCACCATGTGTACTAGGACAGTGGAGGGCGAGAGGAGCCCGACACTGTCGCAGTACGTCATGGGGGTATGGTTGACGGAAGCGAAGAAGTCCCGGTCTGCGGAGACTTCGGCGCAGTGCATGGTTATGGGGATGTTGTGTTCCGCTGACAGGGCAGTCATTTCTTTGTAGAGGGCAGGAGACACTCTGAGAGATTCGTCAGTTAATACCATAATAAGAGGGCAATATTTAGATGGAGAAAAGAAAAGGGTGTATACCCCCCCGGCGTCCTCGCCCCAAACCAAACCCTAATCCGATCCCCCGCCTTCCCATTCCACTTCTCCCACATCTTCATCGTGCCCAGCAAGGACGTTTCCCGATCCTCAATGAGGCCTGGATGCATCGCCCACGCATCGTCTTTCGCGTATCGGCCTGTATCCATTACGATCTTGCCCAGGCACCCGCGGATCCCGCTCTCCTCGACGGCGCGACATAGTCCGTCGAAGCCATACCGGTCTGCGAACTACCCATCCACAGTATCATATCAGCACGACCCGTGTACATATCCCCGAAACCAGGAAGGGAGGGAGAGAGAGAAATACCATGCTCTCCAAAAAACACGTCGTCCCACTCTTCAACATTTCCGCAATACTCAACCTCGCCGCCGCATATCCATCCTGGGGCGTGAAGTTACCCTGCAGGACCCAGATGCGCTCGCATAGCCAGGATACCAGCTCGAGATCGTCTGCGCAGCCGCGGAGGAGCGTCTGGGCGGTGTGCATATGCGTGGAGATTAGTCCCGGAATGAGGATGTGGCCGGTTAGATCGATGACTTCGTCATCGGGGTATTTGGCTAGTAGGACGGGGGTTTTGTCGATGTCGGTTATGTAATTGGACTCGGTGCGGAGGGCGCCGTTGGTGAGGATAGTGCGGGTCGGGGAGAGGGTTAGGATTGTGGTGTTGGTTAGGAGCATTTTGGTTCAATTGAGAGGGAATGAGATATAATTGAGGGTTGAGGTAGGGGTTGTAAGTGGTCAGTGGTGTTTTACTTTTGTGGCGGTTTGTGTAGGGGCGTTTTATTATATAGATGGGGTGGTGGCGGAGGTCGCCGATGAGGGGGTGAAGGAGGATATCGGAATGGAAAATTGGGGATAGAGATAAGATTAGGACGGGTTATCATATCAGATTAGCGTACTCCGCACACGGAATCGTATTCATCCCTTTCGTAACCATCAATGCACTTCTCAGAGTCTCTGCCCACCTGATATCGTTCATCATGGACGAGATAAATGGACGTGTACTTAAAGCTATCCAAGATCTAAAGACTATTCGGGTTACTCTTGACATTCCTACTTAACTTTTAACCTCTGAGAACTATCTTGATTCAGCATTTGAACTCGTTGAACCGTTCACGAACAGCTGGGAAGAACACCACGTGGTGCGAAAAATCGTCGTTGATGTGTATCCGCGACATGCATACGTTGTTATCGACATCAATAATTTTTCTTATGACTTCAAGCTCGCTCATTTACAGACCTTCGCTATTCCAGTCTATATTCTACTTTTGTCAAGGAAAAGCAAGCAATGGTCCTTCTTTAGACGACAGTTAGAGGATCGACGAGTCGCCAAGGATATTGCAGAGTTGCACAGGTGTAACGGCCAAAACCAACCCCCTTTCTTTGCAGACCATATTCGAGGGTCTGTTTACCTTTCTCCCCGTACAACATGAGGAAATGATGGACAAGTTGGGGTTTGTTGTGCATGCAACGTCGCATATTTTCGGGATCTTATTTCTTAACTTTTATGGCTTACTTGTGTTTCTAATGATCGAACTGGGGCTTTTAGCGAATCGAGCGCTTGTTAACAACTAGGTGTCTGTTCATTTAGTATCACTCGGTGTAATTGGTTATGTTCAGATCGGTTCCGGGATTTTGTTGCGGGTTAAGGAAAGAATTAGTGCATTGATAACTATATGTATTGCTCACAAGTAATTCTGCTCTTAGTGCAATGTGTGACATTAGTCCCCAACATCATCCTGCTCGGGTAAAGCGCTCACAAGTGGCTTCCAGTTGAGCCGAGCAGATCAAGGAAAAGGAGAGAAGCAGAGATTTCGGAAGAAAGTTTCCGGCATTTGGTAGTACAGTCCTCCGCCAACATTAAAATTGTAGATCGAAGGGGGTCTCATGATGACAATATTCTCTTACCATAGTGGAATATAAACAGAGAACCTTAGTTTGACAGGATATCTCAAGTAAAATGTAGGTGGTAAGCACCGACAAGCATTCTAAGTAAATTTTCTTAAAACCTACCGGCAAGCCTTGTTCATGTACATATCGATTATAAACCAACTCATTCAATCATTCATTCAAAATCAGTGGCAGTAATCCAGGGCCCGTCTCAATCGTACATAGTGTAAATAGGAAGATAACCGGAGACCGGCATTCTTCGCCCTTTAATTGCTAGCAAAATGCAAATCGACAATAAATGACCTGAACGTGACATATGACGAAGGATGACGTGCTGTATGATTCAATGAGAACCCCTTCCTAATGATACTAGCCACGACATACCCTCAATACTCTTCTCGGGTAAATACCTACCTCAACACTCAAGGCTTAGGGAAAGGCTGCACAGTCTCCCCAAACAAGAAAATAGCTGGCTTGTTGCTGAAATTAACAACATCCCCTATAACCTCCGGCACCTCGAGACTCTCAGATGCTTTCTTCATCCCCTCCTTACTTTCCCAGTGTACTCGGCTACCAACAGCATACGGAGGGGGTGTACCGTCCAAGGACGGCCCAAACTTGGTGACGGACCAGCTTTTGAGACCGTACTTGATCCAATGCTTCTCGATTAGCCTCATGTGAACGTTGGTGTAGTAATTGATATCGTATTTGGCATCGGGCTCGTTGGGGAAGACGACGGTGATTGTATAAGTCATGTTGATGAATGTTCCTCTGAATGAGATGTTATCTTGAAAGTTTTGGTGTTTTGGAGGATCGAATGTAGGCAAGGAGGTTAGTGTTTCAAACCTTCTGATTGAGGCGCAGGGTCAGCCTTATGTGGGATTCATTCTGAATATCGCGGTGAGTTACACCCGCTAAGTCCGTGAACTCACAACAAATCGGTAGAACTTCGATTGTTTCTACTCAATCATTCACATTTCCACTAGTTATATAGGATAGATTGAGTAGCCAGGCCTACCCTGGATCCTTGTCCGGAAGTATACCGAAGTATGACCGAGGCGTCATCAAGTTAGAGGCAGGCAAAGTCGTGTCTGCTGTGTGCCTTGGCCTTGATGTTCTGGTCAATGTGAAGTCATCGAATGTAACATGATTGGTTTCAGCACATAAGGTTACTGGTATCTCTGACGTGGTGGAATGAATTTTAGAACTTAGCCAAGGTATGTCCTTGTCGGAGACGAAACTACACAAGCATAAAGGAATCTATGAGAAGGCGGCTGGCGTTTTTGGCGTCAAGGCTCTCATCAGTGGGGAGAACGGCGAATTTCTTACGGGTCACAACCCGCCAAGCGCTGCAAGTTTTGGCGGTAGTGTTATCAAAGCTGCTGAGATGCGTATAAAGGGTCTTTTGAAGTTTGTCATGCTCTTCATTGAGTGCAATGAGTTGGTGGGTTCGGAAAGGACTATATGTGGAGGGTTTAATATATGCGTTTCAGGTTTTAAAATCGAAGTTTTCCTTTTCACAGTTAGTAAAAGCAGAAGGCTACCTTTACATGTAGATCCACTACGGTGCTGGAATTGATCTCCGTAGGAGCTGAGTTATATGTGACATATGCTTCGTTCGATAGTAACCTTGTCTGAAACATTAAAATCAACATTTCAAATGTATTTGTTCTCCTACGACAACGAAGACGAGCAGATAGTACTATGCATGAACCCCGACTAAACGTGGACAGGCCTGCCTGTATCTTTTGACATCTACTCTACAAATATATATTATGAGCACTGAATGATAAAAGGTTGCATATTGTACTATCGAAAGAACAACAAAGTAACAACGAAGCTCAAGCGACATAATCAGGTACTAGTTCATGAATGCACTCGCTTGCAAACAATACTACATCACCGACTAAAGTCCTGTGCAACTTGATCAATTCCAGTCTCTTTAATTATCAAGATTGGGAAAATTTAAAGCCACTGATACTTCCTGATGCTGACCACCTTTGTCTCCAGGATGTATTCAAATCTTTTCAACATTCGGAATTAACCTGTAAAATAAAAAGATGAAGACAATTTACCCTGCTATTCTGCGTATAAGACAGGTAAGGTCTTATTAGACAGCTGCAAACTCCATCATTGCAAATTAACTTACCCCACCTAGGGAATACGGCTGGATTACACAATGAATGAGGGAATGTCAGGCTGTTTGAGCGTATTGCCTCATGCACCCCTGCTACAACAAAGTGAAGGAGATACCCGATGTAGTTCAATAGTATTTTGGTTTTCCTTTAACCCCAGACTTGTATAAGAGAGAGCGCCAGTTGTCGAATACAGGTTCAGGATAAAACCCACCAACTAGAAACGTCAAGTCAGTTTATCTGTGGGCAAGCTTATACCAAGGGTCAGAATGATGGCCAGTAAGTACCTGATGGTTTCGATAATCTCTTCATAACCTTCTGTGTTATTTCATTTCCAGCCCAAATTATGAAGTACTAATTATGCCTATCATAGACCGAGAGAGCAGCATTCACAACCCCCATCCTTGCCCTTCGGATGACGAAAAATACGACGAGATCGAAGGAATCGACTACACCGCCGGGTATGTAAAGCAGCTCAGCTCAGACGATGCACTCCTCGCCGGAGCCTGGGGCATGAATGCCACTACAGAGCTATGGGACCTATGCTACCGAAGCGGCCCAAGGATGGCAAAAATTCTCGAGGATTTTGTCCGTAGCCTGAAGCCTTCAAAGAGGGCCTACGACGACGCAAGGGAAATCCTGACTATTGACATGCACCTATTCTACTGGTCCCAAGATATAGCTTATATATCCATCTTCGATGACCCCGAACCACCCAGCTTGGATTGGGACAAGGTCACGATGAACAACATTGTAGGAATCACTGCAATCTGGACTTTGCATGAAATGGCTAGGATCAAACCGGGTATGTTCCGCCACACTTATCAATACGTCCCTGGAGAGAGAAATCCGTTCAAGTTGGATGCCTATGATCTTCTTCATGGAATAATGCTTTTGCGCTGGGTGCTTCGCACCTGGAATTATGATCGCGACCAGCGGCCTGACAGACCTCGGCCGTTGAGGGCTAAGGAGAGACGGTTTTGGAGACCGAAAGCGCGCGTTATATCGTTCGTACCATTGCCTGAGCCGGAGGATAGTGAAATGATGGATATTGATTGAATGGTGCTATAACACGGGTTTATATGATGCGACAGTGCTTTGACCTATTCCAGTCTTGGACGATAGGGCAATTCATAAGCTGCGCTGTTCATTTTAGGGAGAAAAAGATCATTATAGATACAACATGAGTCTACTATATTCAGTGACCAGAGTGTGGGGGTCTTAGAAAATGATTGTAAAAGCAGATTTCCCATACAGATTCAATGGAATCTGACAGATCGTTTAGATTAAGTAAAGCGTGCCAAATTCCCACGTACTCAGGCAGTATAATGTAGTGGGGTGGGCCGGCAAATAGGACTGGGAATGCGTGCTATGACTTCTTTACCGGAAGTTGTTCTTGATTAGAAGATTTTGTTGAAGCCTCCTTCGGCAAGCTTGATAATCGAGGGACAGTGATGAGACGCTAATACTGGTACCGATAATTAACCAAGACGTGTTACCGCTGAGGCAGTTTGATAAACATTGCCTTAAGGGAGGTGTTGAGCGTTCTGGCTAGATACAGAGGGATCAAGAAGCATTATTGGCTTTCACACCCATAATCAAGTGGTAGTAGTTACACTAATCAAACGGTAATTACATACCCCATAGCCAGAAACTAGTGAAACAAAGCTTCTCACCCAATCAAGCTACCGACACTTAATCCTTCCCCGCGAAACAGGGCCATGACAGGTGCGGATCAGCCCTACATGCCGCCTCCATATGCCTTGTTCGCAATTCACCCCACCGTATCACATCACCGACCACCATTCAACCGCCCATCACTCCAACGTTCACCAACATGGCTAACCAGCTGAGTGAACATCATCATAATTATAGCATCAGGTCAGGCAACCGTGTTTCACCGCCGATCCCCCTGATGACGTCATCCTGGGCCTCAGCCACTCCCCACTTTGTCTCCATTTGCAAATAAATACCCCGCCTGTCAGCTTCTCAGGGTCCCAGGGTCCAAACACCTCCCACTCCAACTTGATCCGTCTTTCACTCTCCCTGCTACTCTCATCATGCCTGGACACTTCGGCCAGAAAATCCTCAACACCCTCGGCATCGACCATCACGGTCACCACGGCCATGGCCAAGGCCAACCCTACCAACAACCGCCCCCACCGGGCGACAACCGCCTCGCCGGCAATCGCGTCATCCATAACGACGAGCGCCTCCTCTCCCCCCACCCCGCAGGCACCTACCCACGCCTCGCACGCCTTAGCGACGGTCGCATTCTTGCCTCATTCACACGATTTGTCGGCGGCGGTGAACGCGTCCTAATGGTCTCCATCAGCGAGGATAACGGCCAAACTTTCACCGACCATGGCGAGATCACCCGCGGCAAGGGCGACGTTGATAACGTGTACCTTCTCGAGATCGGACCTGGAACTGTCCTCGCTGCCTTCCGTAATCACGATATTGGCCCTGGTGGTCCTACACACTTCCGCATCACTGTTTGCCGTTCCACGGACGCCGGGCGCAGCTGGTCCTTCGCCTCCCAGGCCGCAGAGAAGCCCGCCCCCTTGGGTATTTGGGAACCGTTCATGAGACTGGGTCGTCGGCCGGGAGAGATCCAGCTTACGTATTCGCAGGAGTTTGCGCATAACAACCAGTGCACCATGCTGGTGAGGTCGTATGATGGGGGTTCGTCGTGGTCGGCACCGCAGTGTCTACACGGGGCGGAGGATCAGCGCAGAGATGGTATGAATGGTATTGCGAGGACGTGGGATCAGGCGAGGAATTGCGAAGCGTTGGTTATGGTCTTTGAGACGACCACGTATGGCACATTTGATGTTGAGGCGCTGGTTAGTTATGATGATGGCGAGACGTGGGGTGGCAGGCAGCAAGTGTATGTGCCCCCGCAGGGACACAATGCTGGAGCCCCGCAGATTGCTAGTTTGGGTGATGGGTCGTTGGCAGTTATCTTCATGTGCGATGAGGATTTCGATGAGGTAAACTGGACCAGGAATGCTTGTGTCAAGGTCGTTTTTGGGTCCATGCCCCATGAAGGGAGGATTATGTGGACGAGGCCCACGACAGTGTGTCGGGACTCGAGTCACTGGCCGGGTATCTTCACTCTTGATGACAGACGGTTGTTGGCGCTGTATGAGTGTGGTGGACCTAAGGCGAAGACGATTGCGTTGGAGTGATAGTGGCCATATACCTAAATAACGGCGACATTGCATGTAATATGAGTTTAGCCTGATTGATGGAAATGACATGTTATTCTCAGGACGGTTCGAGTAATGAGAGTGTGCAACCCCATAGTACGACCATTGCCAGATCTGTAGCTGGTAGTATGTCTGCAAGTATGTGTCTTTTAGACGTGCTCTTGACACTTCATCTCTTCGCAGGCTGCAACTCATCGGCGACTGCTCCGATCACTCCCATTTCGACTGTCATGTCGACGTTTGTGTCTCCTCCCTGAGCTACGGGAGCTCTGACCAGAGGTCCACGAATAAACCGAGTAAAAGTCACTGCCAGCCACGGATCCAGCCTGGGATGCAGTGCTGTGCCGACTCTTATGTCGACGCGAATGATGTCGGATAGTATGCTGTTCGGTCTCTCCAGCTGATGCGACTGTCGAGGCGCGCTCTAACTCATCATCTGTTTCTCTACCAACGGCTTCCTCATATATGTACTCGTCACCACTCACTGGATCTTCTGCCAGCACATCACGCATCTTCTCTTGCACTTGTACCTGCTCGCCAGGTTGTCGTATTGTCTCATCGACGGACTGATCATGAATCACCAATCCGTCCGTCTTCCCAATCTCCCCATCATGCAATACCTGCATCCCCAACAACCTGGGATTCTCATCCTGTCCAGTCCCTATCCCGAATACTAATTCCTCATCAGCATCCCGATCCTCAAACACAGAATAATATGTTCACACTTACATTGTTCCCAAAACCCCCTCTGCGGCTTCCACAACCCCACATTCCCCAACTCGCCTTCCCTCACGCCGGGCAGAAACATTCTTACCAACGGCACCCCATTATGCACATCACAATAGACATCGAAAGGCTCAATACTTTCCACCGGGAATTTGACTGGCGTCTCCACCGTAATTGGATAATAGGCCGGAATTAGTAACCTGAAATGCACCTCCCCTTCCCCGCCTCCTCCTCTCCCGACCCCGGCCCTCCTCATAGCCTGCATATAAATAACCACCGCATCCAAACTCCCAAATATTCCAATGAATCTCTCTCCCAGCACGCCGCGATTCAGAACCAAATCCTCAAAATGATGTCGCCAGATCGTGTCGGGGTGATAGACGAGGTACCATATCGAAGACGGCTCGGATTTTATCTTGTGTTGCAGCATATTGTACACAAGGGTAGGGAACTCGGATGCGACGCGCAGTGCATTGTCGCGGGCGAGGGTGTCGGAGATGGTGCCCAGGTGGGAGGAAATTTGGCGTAGTTGGGTGTTGGTTTCAAGGGCTTGGTGGATGGTGATTGCTGCGAGCGCGGGGGGCGCGAAGCTGCTGGCTAGGGTGAGGGCTGTGCTGGCGTAGAGGGGGTTGTCGCCGTGGGAGTCTTGGGCGATCAGGATGGTGGAGAGCAGGTCGTGGGTGGTTTTGGAGATAGTTGTTAGGGTTGTTAGGAGGTTGGGGAGGGATTTGAAGACCATCTTGGTCTTGAAGGCAGTAATTGAGTATTTTTTGTCGTGGTGATGGGTGTTCCCGGGGTTTAGTATCAGACTTTGGTTGGGGTTTAGGTGTATTTACGATCATGATATGTGATTTTGTGGAGCTGTCCACGTTGACGCATTTGAGTGGGGTGGTTGGAACGAATTGAAACAACCGTTTCTCACTAAGCACTGAGGACAACTCATAGTGCTGATTGTGGACCAATTATTTATTCGCCTCACTTTGGGTGTATATTGTTTGTGATGATGATATAAATTATTCGGTTGCCCCCGATTTCAGGCTGCTTTGTTATTTGTTCATTTCAATGTTGCCAAATTGCCAAGAATAAAGAGCTGAGGAAGTGCTCTCAAATGTCTGCGATTACCCATGCAGATATGGGCAGAGTACCTTTATTATCGTCAAATACGGGAATTTCCGATGGGATCGTGTTCATTGTGATTGTAATTGAAGGGACCTATCAGTGATCAGAATCACTGGTACCGCTAAGTTACTCATATATGAGACCGTGTTTCAAATGGAGAACTTCAGATATACAAACCACGACATAATAGTCATAAATTCGTACGGTGCTCACCGATACGGCAGCATACCAAGCATGTAGTACAGTGGGGGTTCCCTGAAATCAAGCTCAAGCAACGGACTTCATCCTTTTGTTACATGCTTTTGTGATCCCCATGGTTGCTCTTGTCTTGATATAAGTTTGTAGTCGTTGTACCTTAGATGTCACTTCCTCTTATCCTCCCATTGCTGACCCGTGGAGCACTTATCATACTCTAATTTCTCTTCCCAGGCCATCGATACGTTTTTGCTTTGACAAGCTCCTGTCTTTCCTGAATAACCAGTCTTCTCATAACCCATATTCTCCCGGTTACTCCGATATTTATATCATGTCAGGAAGATTCATCAGCAGCAACTTGAATCCATCCAATCAACCCAGACAGAACCTGATAGGCATCTTTGGCCTTCCCGGATCTGGAAAGACCCATATTCTGAATCAACTCCGAAGGAAGCTTGAGGGAGGCCCTTTTTCATTTTATGAGTACGAAGAGGTCAGGAAAACCAGTCCTATTCACTGGCCTGCCTATGATAGGGCCTTTGAACTCATCAGACATAAATGCGATGATGCTGGGGTCACTGGAATTGCCACAGCTAATTACATGCTACCGGACGAGTTTAACGACCATCCATACACGACACTTCTCGATGATGGTACCCCCAATAGGCCGTTCACGCATATCATGTATGTGAACACCCCTGTCGAGGTAGCCCATCAGCGTTGTATGGAGGACGCTGAGAAGAATCTTGCCTGGTGTTCTCTTGATTACTTTCGCAAATGGGCCGATGAAGAAATCATTGGGCTAAAAGACACGTGTTTCGACCGGAAGATCATGTTCACCATGGTGGACTCTCATGACCTTCCGAAGATTATCGCCCTCATTCACACCTTTCAGCTTGATCGAAATGAAGAACACAATCAAGGCATTGTGGATCAGTGTGTTGACGAAGTTGTAGCTCCTTGGCAAGGGCAGGTGGAGAAGGTCCTAGTCATGGACTGCGATGGAGTCTTCGCACCCAAATCTGAAGAGCAGACCTTCTGGGAAATGTTCTATTCTGGCGAGAGTAATGACAAGGGACCCCGTGCCTTGCCGATGAGACTCCCGTGGTGTGGATTTATTGACGATTACATGGAATGCCGTCAATTAAGCTTAGCTTACGAGCAAGCTGTGGCCGACGGCCGATTCGACGAGGCCGCGGAAAGGCTGCGTCTGTAGTTGCTCTCTATCCCGAAATAAGAAGCTTTCTGCATCGTGTCTCGAAGTGTCCGCGCCTTCGCATCATCCTGGTGACTTCCAGACTACGCTTGCTGTGGGAAAGGGTTCTGGCGCAAGAGGGTCTCTCGCAATCTGTCAAGATCATTGGCTCGGGGCCACTATCCAACGGTTATATCGTCCCCCCTAAGGCTAAAGAGAAACCGATCAAGCGCCTCAGGACCGTCCATAACTTGCAAGTATGGGCGTTTGGAGGCCACGGCTCAGATGAGCAGATGCTTCATCGAGCACATTATTCGATCATCCTTCGCCGCCCAGATAATCCCGGCTATAATGAATTATGGTTATCGGACGTGGCTTTGAGATTGAAGAATTCAAAGGATTGCATAGATTCAACCACCTTCCATCTGAAGGAACTCGGGGAGCCGGCCTTTTTGGATCAACTCATGCAACATCAATTTACCCTTGCCCACGCGACCCACAAGGGTGTCGCAAAGTTGCTGCATACCAGGATGCTGAAATCGATATACTTCCCCGATCAGCGTTTGGAGGAAAATGTCTACAGTGAGGCTGGATGGTATCTTGCCAATGAATACATAAGCGAGATAGGAGGCATTGAGGAGGCTGCTATTGCTGTCTCCGAGGAGCCCAAAGCCACTGGCTATCAACTTGTCCGTGAAAGCGGCATGCTAATTATTCCCCTCACGGGAAGTAGTCACCAGATGGGCGCTGGAATTCGGGATGTCTTTCAGAAAGCTTGCACCCTGCAGACAGATAACCCAGAAGACATCGATGATGACCATCTACGGGAAATAGACACTGTTGTGCTTGTGGAAGCTGTCGCGGATAGTGCTGATGTTATCACGCGTTATGTCAACCACATCCACAGAGTGAAACCATGCCTTCCTATTCTCGTTGTGACCGGAATCCTTCAAGCCGAGCTAGTTGCACCTGGTGGACCGCTGTCGTCTCTCATTCGAGGCGGCCCCATTACGGTGGTTGCTCTAAGTCTAGCCAAAGGCAGAGAAATGACTACCGAAAGCTATGTTTATGAGACTGCTCGCATTTCCTGAGGCATGCCTGGCTTTTCTGGGAGATGTTATCGTGATCATTATCCCGGTTCGAAGTTTTCATTAAGCCTCATGTCGACTGTCCAGCTACCTGACTACTACAATTTGCAATGTTTGAATTTGACATATAGTACTAAATTGAGAACTAATTACCCTCCTCACTACCTCGTCATATAAACATTTCTATAGTACCAGTAATTACTATCCCCCGGAACAATACCCCTGCAACCTCTCCACCACAACCCCTACAATCCTCTCCAATCTCCGCGCAACCCCAAATTTCCTCCCAAAAACCCTCAGTAACTCCACCACCAGCCCCAAATCCTCCACAACTTTACTCTCCCTAACCACAACCCCCAACTCATCCGGCCTCGCCAGCGTAGCATACATCAGCGCCACCGCGCTCTGAAACACCCCCAACAGATTCAGCCAGTTATACGCAAACCGGCCCTGCCGATGCAGATTCATTGCCTGCCTGATCGCCATGGCAGCGGCTGTCGCTAACACCTTCACTTTCTGTTCGTCTAGAGAGGGGAATAGAGGAGATGGTCGATATAGCATTGTCATGTGGGTGTAGTAGTTCAGATCGAACCAAGCGCTGGTTAGATGTGGGATTGGCGATGGGGTTGGTGGGAGTGGGAAGGGCATGGTGCGGCGCCAGTGGAGGAGTTTCTTGTGTAGGGCTTGGAGGGTTTTGTTCCGGTCTTGATTGGGTGTGTTGGTTGGGGAGTGCAGGGCGGTAGTGATTTCGCTGGCGATGCGGCGGAGGGAGAGGATGTGGAGCGGTATGGAGAGGTCGGTTGCGTGGTTTGGGTCGTCTGTCGAGGTGGTGTCGGTGAAGGGCTGTAGTTTGTTGGTTAGTTTGAGATGGAGATTGTGGGTTTGGGGTGCGGTGGGGAAGTGGGAGTTACTTCGATGTCAATGTCGTTGTCGTGGATGGCAAAGGGACGGCCTAGGGCTATGGATACTACTCTGTTATTCTTCGTTAATAGATATGGGACAAGATGCGGGTATATGGGAGGGATACCTATCCATCATGTATAGAGAGAAGAATATCCGCTTGCGATATTCGATTACGTCGGATGGAAGACTGGCGTAGCTTGAAGAGCAGTGTAAGCCTATACCGATGGCCATGCGGGCGGCAACCCCGACGAGGAAGAACGTATCTTGATTCAGGTTAGTAGAATTATAGATCAGGTTGAGGGTGAACATACTTGGACCGACTTGATTAAAGAATGAATACGAGACTTGCAGCATCATGACCTCTAGCGCAGCCTGACTGGTCAGTCAGTCGACTTTGTCGCTGGAGGAGGAACATGACATACCATATCGCCCAAGCCAAGCGCGTCCTCGAAGTATACCATCGCTTTGTTGTAGTACAGTACAGACTCCGACTCGTCTCCCAATGTCACTGAGCAGTGTGTTGTCGACCCGATGGCTAGAACCATCCAGATGCGGAACATCCACAGCGCGGACCCTGCTAGATGGTCCTGCGGGTTGTTGTATACTCGCCATATGACGGATGCGAACTCGGTTTGACGGATGATAGGGTACAGAGTGTGGGAATGTGCAAAGTAAAACTCCATTAGGTATTCGATATGTGCCCTGTCTGGGAACTGCAGATCAGCTAGCGTTGTCTCGTCTTCCATGACGTGTGACAGAGGGAGTTGGTTGAATAGGCATGGCGATGAGAAGGAGTTGTTCAATTCCCAGAGCGAATTTGACGCATCGAGTAGAGGATCTGAGAGAGGTCCATCGTATTGCTCTGTAGACTCATCGGAAGTATCGTCGAATACAAATTCGGCTTTGTCGGGGGATAGCCGTCGTAAGACTGCCTGTGTTAGCTTGGCGAAAGATAGTCCTGATGAGGAGCCAAGATGTCGTTCTGCTGCAGCTTCTAGGGATAGTCGTTTGAGCTCATCGACCAGAAAGTCCGATCGGCTGTGAGATGGGGGAGTCGCAAAGGGGAAGGTGTCGCTGATGTCTGTATCCGGAGGTGTCGCGAAGTTGATTATTGGCTGGTCGAAGTCATGATCGGGTTGGAGGTTAGGGTATGGCGACGATACTAAGGCCGCGGAAAGCTGCTTCTCAAGCTCCCTAACGCGAGTCTCTAGTCCCTGTACGTATCTTCGACCCCTACTATTAGCGGATGAACTCGGATTATTGCTGGCACACTTACGCGATTGGATACGTGCCGACTTGTCGATCATCATCGAGAAAACTGCATTCTACCTGAGCATGAATACAGTTCTCACATTGTGGAAGTGTACGGTCGCAGCGCTTCTTCCGTCGGTGGCAGCGACGGCAGGAGGTGCTTGCACGGGCTGTACTCGAGGATGAAGGCATTTTTGGATGGATGGAGAGGGGGAAGAGGGGAGGCCGATGCCTTCACCCTCTTATCTGGACTTCTCCGCATTTCTTATCAAGCAGCGGCCGCGATATGGGGTTGACGATGCATGATTGGCGTTGAGGTGCAGTAGTGCCGTGTGGATTGATAAGACGCTAGTGCGTAACGCTGAATCGTCCGATTACAGGATGGCATTGGGGATCTTTTTGCACTTGGCAATGGGCTGGGAGCACAAGCAGTACCTGATGCTTACTTGCCGAACCTGGTGGATGAACGGCTTGAGAATCAACCTGGCGATGGTTCCAGAAACCGAGTATAACAATATGCCACTTTTGCAAAATATTCATGATTGGATAATATTAACACGCGTATAAAGGTCTATAGCCGATCAAGATCACTACTATCCCTGATGTAAATGTTAGGTTCAAGCTTGCCCCATAAATACGACTTATGAAATTTGGGATTGAGTAGTAAAGTTCCAGTGCGAAGTACAGTCATTGAACAGAGCCCACTTCATGTGAGCTAGTTCAAGCAGGAAGGACGTGAGTATGGGTGAGCAGCCTTTCTACCGACTGTACTAGCCATATGGTCCTATTTTGCGGCGTTATTCTCTCCCGGTTACACATAACCGCGCTGTAACCCTAACAGTGATTTAGATATATGCACCTCTACTATTCCTAGTCGAATAATCAGGCCTTACCATAACACTATATATCTGAAGAACACACAAACAGCTTTCCAGTCCGTCCAGTTGTTGCCGTAGATATATCATGGTAGCACAAATTCAGTGTATTTTATGCACAAGCTACATGCGACCTGTTTATAATCTCGTCATATATAATAGTCAAGGCGGAGCCACCATATTCTCAGTCTTGTCTCATCCCACCCAACCTAGGCCCACTTGCTACTCATATATCGAAATGAAACTGATACTCACAATCTCAGCGTTTCTTAGCCTCGTCCCACCTCTCTTCGGTCAGCCCATTTCTGATGTCAATGTGGACTATGTCACTACCAGCATCACTTCATCCTCAAGCATTGCTGCTACCGTACCTGCACAACCCTCTGCACCCCCGCCCGGCATTCCCAATCCAGAGAGTAGCGTTAGTAACCTCATCTCACTCCTCCAGCGCCTCAGCGAGCAAGCTATTGTTCTTCAAAAGACCCTCTCTACAGTTGAATCAGACAAGAATAGCATCCCTTCGATCCGCGCCCAGACCCGAGCCATTACCGCCACCGGCGACGCCTCAATAGCCCAAGGGCTCGCCTTGGATTACCTGAATACGCTTGACAGCACAAGGGTGACTCTCAGCACCGTCGCATTAAAACCGATTTTCGGTCACTTACTGACGATTATCAAAAATAAGGTGAGTGAGCCTCGGATGAATGCATGCAAGTTGATGATAGACTAAATCATGACAACTGGTAGAAAACCCCGCTTTGTGAGATATAATACTGCAAAGAGATGCACGACTGGATAGGAGTGGTGCGAATTAGCGCACTTAGGCTGTTTGTCGCTGTCACTGGTATAGTCAAAATTTCGGAAGGGCTTTTGATTGAGGAGGCTTGGGCCAGTGTGGACCGTCGGTTCCCGGCAATCTTGGTGGAGTTTCACGGGCCGTTTTCTTGAAGAAGAGCATGGAGAAGTTATTTGGATGCTTGGGACTACTAGAGATGGATAAATGTCACAGCATGAATATGAGAATATGAGCTTAAGCGGAGTGCTTAGACGGGCTAAGCTGCCGGATCCGTCGTCGCCATAATTATTTAGCCAAAAGTCCCGAACAAGCTGTGCATCCGATGTTCTTTCCAAGCACCCGAACCTGCTTCCTTCTCTCCACCCACCTGCATGTCTCGGCCAATATGGTAGCCTCAGTAGCCCTATCCTCACCTCAAACCACCCCGTCACGAATCTTGAGCACAGGTCCCCCCAAAAACCCAATTCAATAGTCCTGGATTTTTACTACTAACGCCATATAATCCATGACAGACCCCCCTTCCTGTCCAGCAGACAGCCTGTCCATACCAGAAACCACAGTATAATGGGAAATAGACCAACAGACCTCAGCCCCATCGGCCCCCATCGGCCCCCATCATAACCTCAACAGAGCCATGTCCTCATACCTATATATAGACCTACTACTAAGCCCCAGACAGCATCATCTCCTTCTCCTCCATGTCCGTTGCAGTGAGAGCTGACAGCGTCATGCAAATTCTATTCGTTCGGCCCCTCCCAAACCCCCCCCCCCCCCGGGAGATCTCCTAGTTTATATTAGTGGGTATTCAGGATCATCCAACCTTTTGGTTGTAGGTACCTAAATCAAGGCATCACGGCAGGTTACAAGCTAATCACGAAATTGGATGAGCCGAGTTGCAGTAGTTGAGATGGTGGGTAAAATCGGGGGTTTAGTAGGTAGGCAGTGGATGGCGAGACGGAAAAGGTTTAGACAATTGCTTTCTTTTGGCTAGCTGGTGAGTTTCACTGAGATTGATTCTAAGCAAATTACTCCCTCGAAATCATAGATTATGAATAATGGACAATGACGGGCATCCAAAATCTGCACGCGGGAGATTCTGGAGGCAGGAGAAAACTTGACCAATAAGGGTAATGTTTGAATAAGGATTTGTAGGCAAGAAAGAACTGGGAGAAAGAAAGTATCACAAATAAATCAAGACTTTGAATAAGAGTAGTAGGGGCCATCAGAGAACTGCATCTAAACAATAACCCGCGGGTAATATATGGAAGAAAGTACCATAATCCCCAATTGGTATGGTGCCGTGGTCCCTGAAGACTTAAATCTAGTAGTATGATAAACGGATAAGTTATATTCTCAATGAAATCAACATGACTCATAAGCTCTGTTGATATTCTCCGATAAATTACCGATCATCAACCTGTTCTCCTGTAGATTTGATTGGTCTATGTTCATAATGGATATCGTCAGCACAGGCAGGACCCTTTAATTTATTCCTGGAGATCCCGTTCTCCACAATGCTTGGTTGCTGATTGCCACAGACCGTCGCTAACTTGAAGCGGAAAGTGCTCCGAAGCAGGGTCTCATTTTGAAACGGAGGATGTACATGTCAATGTTGCAGGTTGGCGTTAATGATGGCGCACCCGCTATAGCTAGTTGGCTTACTTCTTGGTGAAATGCCGCATTGGACACGGAAAGTCGGACAAGATCAGTGTGAATAGTAAGCATCATTGACCAGATTTGATCTATTTAAACTGCGTCGTCTGCCGCCCCGTCCGTATTTGTTTCTTATTCCAAACAACCACCCTCTTTTCCTCTTCGAAAACTTCTCGCCTACCGTTTCTCTGCTCTATTGCCCAACATGAAGCTCGCTGTGACACTTTCCATTCTTGCAGCCACCGCCATGGGCCAGACGATGTGCTCTCAGTATGACAGTGCCTCGAGCCCCCCATACTCGGTGAACCAGAACCTCTGGGGCGAATACCAGGGCACTGGCAGCCAGTGTGTGTACGTCGACAAGCTTAGCAGCAGTGGTGCCTCATGGCATACCAAATGGACCTGGAGTGGTGGCGAGGGAACAGTGAAAAGTTACTCTAACTCCGGCCTTACGTTCGACAAGAAGCTAGTCAGCGATGTGTCAAGCATTCCCACCTCGGTGGAATGGAGCCAGGACGACACCAATGTCCAAGCCGATGTCTCATATGATCTGTTCACCGCGGCGAATGCGGATCATGCCACTTCCAGCGGTGACTATGAGCTTATGATTTGGTATGTGACGGCGCGAACAAGATAGATGGAGGAGGCTAACATCACCAGGCTTGCCCGCTACGGCTCAGTCCAGCCTATTGGCAAGCAGATTGCCACGGCCACTGTGGGAGGCAAGTCCTGGGAGGTGTGGTATGGTACCAGCACCCAGGCCGGTGCGGAGCAGAAGACATATAGCTTCGTGGCAGGATCGCCTATCAACTCGTACAGTGGGGACATCAAGGACTTCTTCAACTATCTCACCCAGAACCAAGGCTTCCCGGCTAGCTCTCAGCATTTGATCAGTGAGTTTTCCTAATTCTACTAGCGAGCGCCGCTGTGAACCGGTCACTAACAGAAGTGATGATTAGCTCTGCAATTTGGAACTGAGCCGTTTACTGGGGGCCCGGCAACCTTCACGGTTGACAACTGGACCGCTAGTGTCAACTAAGACTCTAATAGAAGGCTTTAGGCGCAGCCTGGGTAAATAGACTCCATCGCGGGAAATAACAGCTTGGTTCTTCGTTCTAGAACGTCGGGCGTGTAAGAGCTAGGAAATCCGCCCACTCTGATTGGAAACACTCATTCAATATCCTTACTCCTCTTCAGCCGGGAAAGGCACAGATAGTGTGTATCTAATCCAATAAATATACTATTTAGTGTTGCTTAAGTTCTGACCCAGTCCTTTCTTTGAAAGGTAACCCACCCGTAGAGCGATGATCATTAACAGATCCGAGTTTTGCTAGGTTAAATTGTTAACCGATCCCGCTCAACTAGCTAGCGCATCCGGCAGATTCAATCTTGACAGTGGGCCAGGCATTTCATGAACCCCGTAGAAGGAACTGACCCTTGTCTAGAAATCTCTAAATAGTATAAGCCGAAACCTGCCCCGAGCCATTCAAGTGCCGTGAGAGAAGATTCCTCTTCGCAGTGCCAGGCGGTGAACTCTCTGAAGAGGGAGCATCGCTTGCCGATGTCTGGTTCGGGGATCATGACGTCCGGTTTGGCAACTCAATGTTCTGTGCTAAACAGACCTTGCAATAGTGGATTAATTTCACGGCTTATAGTCTTCCACGGCTAATCAATTCCCGCGGCTTATGGCTCTCCACGGATTGGGGTCTGAACTTCTGCACTCCGTAATAAGTGTGAATCAGACTATGCTAGGATCATCGGCATATAAGCCTGAATATGAGAGCCGAGATGGCCGGGGCTTAAATTAGATGGTCGTCACTAGACAGGGGTATCTAAGACATCCGATTCTTAGTTGTAAGCTACATTTTTACTATTCTCGGTAACGGCAATTGTTTGCCCTATATGTCAAGGTATTTTGACCGTGCTCTATCCGCGGCGGAATTCAAAAAGATGGCATTGGCTGTGAAGTGGAAGACTTGCTTCCATAGTCACTAGTTGCTTCTGCACCAGCTGTCACGAAAGGTCGGCGGTAGGCAGCCCCCAAACAACATGGTATATTGGACAATGACTAAAGCTTCTGATATTAGTTAGTTACTATGAGTTTCATCTGTCCGGATACTGCCGAATAATATCAGGCTAAATTCTTCTACCGTGATAGCCCCTTCACCGCACATCCTATTTCGGTGCTAGTGTATCAACTTCCTCACTCGCCTTTCTATCAACTCCTCAAACTCATCAACACCTCGTCCCAGAACACTCAACTCCCCACCGCGTACCATATACATGACTCTCCTCCTATTCTCTAACCCATCCACAGTATCATCTTCCTCATCCTCCGACTGCCCTTCATCTATACCCCCCTCCACAGCCCCCCTCATAAACCATCTATCATGACTAACAGCAACAACTGCCCCATCCCACTCATTAAGCGCCCGTCTTAACGCTGTAACAGTCTCATAGTCCAAGTGGGTCGTGACCTCATCCAGAACAAGGCAATGAGGACGACGCCAGAACAACCGTGCCAATGCACAGCGAACCAGCTGTCCGCCCGACAGCTTGCGAATAGGTACATCTGAGGCTAGACGCCCAGGCAGTCCCAGCTGACTTAGGAGGCCGCGGATCTCACCCTCTGTCAATTCCCCATCAACATCCTGGGTCAATAGTGCTAGCGATGTGAGTGTTTCATCCTGCGCACCAAGGGCTTGCAGACCCTCCACTCCATGCTGGGAGTAATATCCCAGCCGTAGGCGAGGGTGCGTATTCCTTGTTCCTTGTGTCGCATTTGTATCTCCAACCAATGTTTGGATGAGTGTTGACTTGCCCGCCCCGTTCAATCCCAATATCCCAATTCGGTCGCCCATACCGACCGAGAGGTCGACATCCCGGATGACGATCGGAGACGTAGCCGCATAACGAAAGCTGACTTTTTCAAGGGTTATAAGCGATCCTGGAAATCGTAGATCAGGCGGCTCCGGTAAATTTAGAATAACGGGGCGTTCTTCCGGGGGTATGTCGATCTCCTCTCGAGCTGTAAAGTGATAGCCAACTAGGTCGCGATTTAACTTAAACCTACCGCCCCTAGCACCGACTTCCATGCCCCACCGGTTATCCAGTTTCTTCTGACGTGACTTCGCTTGTCGGATCTTGTTCTGATCGTCGTTTGCTTTGCCCGCCTTGAGATTGGCTGCGATCGTCTTCTCAATGTGGGCTTTTTGCTTTTCCTGTGCTTCTTTCATCGTCGTGAGATATTTTCGTCGTTCGGATTGCGATATCTCGTATGTGGGCAGGTCTCCGTGGAAGTATGTGAGCTGCTTGTCTTTGAGAATGATCAGATCCGTGCAGAGGCTGATGAAGTCTCGATCGTGGGACACGATAATCATGGTAGGTGGCTTCCGGCTATCCCCCATCGAGGTGAGGTGTCGTTGCAGCCAGATAATGCCTAGCATGTCGAGGAAGTTTGTAGGTTCGTCAAGGATCAGTATATCGGCGTCCTGTAAAAGGGTAGCTGCAAGAGCTGCTCGCATGTGCCAACCGCCCGACAAGTCGGAGATAGGCTTTGCCATCATTGCAGATGAGAATCCTAATCCGGTCAGGATACTCCGCGCCCTAGTCTCTGTTTCTGCAACAAGAGCTGGTTCGATTTGTGCTTGAAGCTGCGCGAGCAAGTCCACTGCATCTTGAGTCTCTTGCTGGAGGGTGTCGGCCGAGATGTCTTCGCTGGGTTGTTCTACCCTGGGTAAATTGTCAGTTCGGAAGGGCTAGCGCTGATCAAGGTCGATGTCTAACGAATTGTCCACGCACATTCTCTTCGATTCAGCAACAATTTTCTCAAAGGCCACAAGCGCTTTCCTGGCTTGCATGCCTCGCATACCACTGCGTAGTCGAGCATCTTTATCCAATATAAAGAGGCGCTTTTGGAGGCGCTCGTGTTTCAGCGACCGAAGTGCTCTAACTGGAGCATAAGGATCTGAAGTATCAATTCCCTGAGACAGGGCTAATTTGTTAGCTAGAACACAACACCATCAGATGTATACATACTCGATATCTCTTGTTCAATAGCACTCCTAGACGTGGCCCTCTCTATCACAGTCTGTAGGACATTCAGACCTGTATGATCCCTACCCGCTTGCCTGGGATCATTGACCCCATCCGTCAGTCTGGTCTGCTGAAGTATCGCAATTTTTGTGTTCTCTGGTATTCCCGGGATGAGCTTCTCCGCTATACTTCTCAATAATGCTGTTTTAGGACGAGGCAAACTGGTCAGCCCATGAGTAAAAGTTATCTGTCTAGCAGGGCTGTCTCTTACTCGACTTCCCAGTCCCATTCCGACCGACAAGAGCATATCGCCGACCTTCTTTTAATGACAGATCCGCGCTGGATAAAATCTCGATACCGTCTTTAGATCTCGCTTTGGATTTCCCCTTCGTGGCGAATTTTTTCTCCACTGATGTAACGAGAATTTGCAGTCCCTTGATGTCGAGCTAGAGACATGGGCACAGTCAACACATGAGACTTATTGATCCTGTGTAACTCATTGCTGCAACTTAGACTTACCTCGCGGTAATTGGGAGATTCGATATGAAATCGAGTTTGTTGGGAGGTACATTGAATCGTTGCAGGTGAGTCCATTTTTCCGGTGTCGGACTGCGCTATGAGTTCGTTAAGTACTTGACTGTCGCTTTGGCGTGTAGTGTAAGCAAAATTTTCTGCAGTGGACCGAGTGATTTGGCAGATAACAATGATGTTTGATGTTTGAACAAGTTGATTCGTCGTCTAGGTGTTTTTGAAGATGCAGAGAGTGTGACGAGCAATCTAGACGTCCTTACAGTGCGGTTACATACCAAGAATAAATGATCCTTTCAAGTCGGGGTCCCGAAAGGGATAAGCCATGCGCTGATCAATTGAGAGGAACGGCTAGTGGACTAGACCCTGAGAAAAATGTATAAGGTACCAAAGCTGGCTTGTCGGGTTCCCGTAAGAGACTATACCGCTATATCCCCTTCACTATGGCGCAGGCACCGGAGTTCTGAAGGTGGCGGATGGGTCCATGTCGGGGTCCCAAAAGGGAAGGTTAGTCACAATGAACCACCTCGGGACGCCTGCACCAGTATCCACTATCGTGCTAATTGGCATTTCTGTGACTGATCAGCACCGAATCACTGTTTTGGAATGGCAGGAAGTACTAAAAGTAGTCATACATGTTTGACTCATCGGTTACTCCTAGCATGATGCCAATGAAGATGTCCTGGATCATGACTCCAATGAGCGGAGGTTGAGTCCAAGACAAGCGGGGAGCTTATCGTTACCCAGGAAAGATTAACTTTCGCCGTTCCCCACCTTCAGTTGATGGTTAGGTAGTGATTACAACTGAAATAGCATTGAAGATAGGGCTGCGGGAGTCCAGGACAGTGTCCGCCTTTCTGTGGATACATACCCAAAAGGGATAAATGTCGCTATCATTACCTATCAAATATCATAACAAGCCCATCCACCATCAGATTACAAGCCTCATTGAAGGGTTGGCTCTCCTTAAAAGTCTCACGTAAAGGACTACCAGCTTTTCCCTTGCCACCTTGAGATAACCACAACACCACCATGAACGAACCACCACCCCCCAACCAAGCCCCCATCATAAACCTACCAACCATAACCAACCCAACCTATATCCAAACCATCATCGGCAAACCCTCTCTTCTGTCCCTCAACATCGACAACTTCCTCGGCATCCCATACGGAGAAATAACCCATCGATGGAAGCACGCCAAACTCCGCACCCACCTCCCATCCGATGTGTTCTACGCAACAACAAACGGGTACTTGTACATCCAACCTAACATTCTCCACACATTAACAAATTAACCCGCTAACATTAGACCCAAATGCCCCCAACCACCCGGCGGCGACAACAGCGTCTACTTCCAAGCAGACATTCCCTTCCCCAAACCCGTACCAGAATCAGAATTCGACTGTCTGAACCTCAACATCATCCGACCTAGTGCAACGGGTCTATCCCGTGCCGGTATAGATCCCTCCATCAAACTGCCGGTTCTCGTCTGGATACATGGCGGTGCGGGCGCATTTGGCGCGGGGAGTGATCCTATAATAGGTAGTTAAAAACTACTAGATTTCATTTCTCCCACGATGGACAGATAACAATTACTAATATAACATCAAGACCCCACCCGCCTCGTCCTCCGCTCAGTAGAATCTCGCCGGCCCATGATAGCAATAACCATATCCTACCGCCTTGGCGTTTTCGGATTACTTGGTTCAGCTGATATGCTGGATACCCAAGCACATACTACTGATATCAAAGGCCTCAACTTCGCTACTTATGATCAGAAGATCGCGTTGACGTGGATTTCAACCAACATAGGATATTTTGGTGGTGATGCTAATCAAATTACACTCGGTGGGAACTCATCCGGTTCTCATGATGTGCATACACATCTGCTCGATGCAGATACGCATGGAACCCCACTGTTCCGGAGAGTCATTATGCACTCTGGTGCCAGGGGGACGGTGTCGCCGGGTAGTTTGGCAGATGCGGAGGTGGGGTGGAGGAAGTTGTGTGGGTATTGGGGGGTAAATCAGGAGATGGGGGGCTTGGAGAGGGTGGAAGGATGAGGAGCATTCCGGCGAGGGAGTTGTTGGAGGGTGCGCTGGTGAATGGGGTTTGTGTGATGCCGCCGGTTGTTGATGAGGTGGGGATGGGGTGGGAGGTGGTTACGTTACCTGGGGTTGAGGGTGGTGCTAAGTTCAGGGATGGTGGATATGGGAGGCATTATCCTGTTGAGGTTATGATTGGGGCGTGTGAGGCTGAGGTTAGTGTGTTGGACTCTACTACTCACCTTCCTCTAATTCTTCAGCTATGGGGTGCGGCTCCTTGCTAACAGTGTTACCGTCCGGTGTATAGTCAGCTGGTCACTTCCAAGAAAGCAACATCACCTTCTCATCCCTCAAAGAAACATTCACGAAAAGCTATCCCACTCCCGAAGCAGCCACATTGATTCTCCAACTCTACGGTCTAGTCGAAGGCGCATCACAGAGAAGCTTCCTCTCCGGCCTCGAACGATTTCGCTCAGACGCTGTCTTTCACTTACCCATCCACCGTACGATAGATACGTTGAGGGCCCAGCGCCACAATGTATATGGCGATGCACACAGTATCCAACACTTCCATATTGAGTTTGGGAACCCATTTCCTGGACCGAAGATGGGATGTGCGCACCATGGGGTGGAGTTGATTTATCTCTTCGATGCATTTCATGAGCAGCTTGTTGACCTAGATGATTTGTCTACTGGGCAGGGTGTGATGAAGCATATGGAGTTGGTGAGGAGGTTTCAGGATCATTGGATTGGGTTTATTGTTGGAAGGGCGGTACAGAAGGTTAGTGATAAGGAGGTGTTGGTTTGGGGTGAGGATGGGGATACTAGGGTTGAGATGTTGAATGAGATGTCTAGGTGGGTGGAGAGGAAAAGGCGGCTTGAGGTGCTGGGGAGGGATGTTAAATCTATGATGAGGGTATTTTGGGCTTTGGGGTAGATGGTTCTGGAGAAGGTCGATTTAGAGTATGTACTATGGGTCTTCGGTAGCATAGTCAAAGATCGTGTAGGTATATTGCAGTCCTATATTAATGTCCCATAAAATATTGACAGAGCCAAACTCGATCTGGTATATGGTATCTTGTCCAATGAGTAATACAATGTCAATCTGGATATCACCGCTTCAAAACAACAACAGCTCTCTATCGAGAAAGCACTCTGATCTACTCCAACTAAGCCCCCCTTACTCGCTGCGCTTCTCCACCTCAACCTCCGTCCTACCAGCACCAGTCTCCGTGCTCTCACTGTCACCACTAGCAGGCTGATCAGCAGGACCGAATCCGTACTGAATAGCAACCTGCTCGACCTCCTCATCGGTCAAGAACGGCAATTCCTTGGCCGCACGCACATAGGTCATCTTCTCAAGGTATCCCTTGGCGAAAATTAAGTCAATTTCTTCGAGTGATCTACCCTTTGTCTCGGGGTAGAAGAGGTAAATGACCGGGATGAAGAGGGCGTTGATCACCGCGAAGAAGAGGTACGTGCCCCATCCAATGTTGCGAATCATAATGGGGGTGACCATGACAATGAGGAAGTTGAAGAGCCAGTTGGTGCAGGTGGAGATGGCGTTGGCCTTGGTACGGGTCTTGATCGGGGAGATTTCAGCAGGGTAGAGCCAGGGAAGCGGCAGCCAGGTAGCGCCGAAGGTGGCAATGAAGGTGAACAGGCCGACGGCGGCACCCTTGGCGGCTTCGGGGCCGCCTGGGATCAAGCACGCAAAAGTGATCACCATGGAAGCGCTTTGGCCGAATGAGCCGACAAGGAAGAGGTTGCGACGGCCGACCTTTTGGATCAGGAACCAAGATGAACAGGCGAAGATAGAGTAGACAATCATATTGACACCGCCCAGAATCATTGCCATGAATTCGGTTTGGTGAAGGGATTGCTGCATCAGGACGGGTAGGTAGTAGATGACAGCATTGCAACCACCGATTTGCTGGAAGAATTGAGATGAGCAACCAAGAAGCATGCGACGGCAATGCTGGGTCTTGCCGCCCGTGAAGACGGCGGAGAGGGGAGTGGACTTGGTTGCCATGCCGGAACTGGTGAGGTTAGCTTAGGCTGAGGTTGATTTGAGGGCAGGGAACATACGCTCTGAGAGAGTCCAGAATGATGGTCTTCTGCAGCTGGACCTCGTGGTGGCTGATTTCCTTGCCCTGCAAGGCGGCAATGACCCGCTCACCTTCCTCGTAGCGCTCCTGGGTGAACAGCCATCTGGGAGACTCGGGCAGCACCATGAGACCGAGGATGATGAGAAGACCGAAGAAGATCTGGAAAGCGATAGGGAAACGCCAGGTGAGGTCATCGGGACCATAGGAGGCGCCGAAGTCCACCCAGTAGGAGATCAGGGTTCCAATAGCAATGGTACTACCCTCGATACAAATGAGCAGACCACGATTGGAGGTCCTTGAACATTCAGCCTGATATGTGGGGATGGTGGATGTGTTCATGCCGTTTCCAACACCAGTAATGACACGTCCAACACAGAATTGAGCCAGAGGGACGTGTCCCTTGACAGACGTAACCTGGATGATAACACCGATGATCATGATAGTGGCACCCAGCATGATGGAGTATCTGCGGCCGAGCCAGTCACCGCAGGCGAGGATAAAGACAGCACCGGCGAGGCATCCTAGAGGGGTTAGAGTCTGGTTCTGAGCCAAAGACAAGGGATGTACCTACCCAATTCATAGATAGCAGTGACCACACCCTGAATGGTGGAGTTGTCTCTCGTAGCCGTGAAAATGTCGTTGAACGGATCGGCGTCAATAATACTGCTCATCACACCCTCTAAATCGAGGTTAGCTCAAGGCTGAAAGCGCCAGGCAAAGGGAAAGCCTCACGATCGTAACCAAAGAGCAAGAAACCCAAGGTCGCACAGGAAGTCACAGACCAGATCAGCTTCCGACCGGACAAGCCGGCGAAAGTGGGCACCGAAGACATGGTGAGATGTCTTATTTTTGGCTGAATCAGGACTG
Source organism: Aspergillus eucalypticola CBS 122712 (assembly GCF_003184535.1). Lineage (NCBI taxonomy): Eukaryota > Fungi > Ascomycota > Eurotiomycetes > Eurotiales > Aspergillaceae > Aspergillus > Aspergillus eucalypticola. The sequence continues at coordinate 558,431 of NW_020290281.1, forward strand.
ATGCAGGTCGCAAGCAACGGTGGGATTGAACGGGAAGCGACGCGACCTCTTTATAGCTAAGGGCTGCACCCCGGAAAAACCGTGAGCTCTGCGGGGTGGAGGTCGGGCTGCATTGCTTGCTTCAACGACTAGGATAATCGGAAGAAGAGCTTCTCGGTCACACCAATCAGCTCATCTCGGCAAGGGCAGGGGAGACGAATGAACGGGGAGAAATGAAGGCATCGAGGAAGGTTCAGGGCCGCGTTCCCTCCTTGGCTCCCGGCCAAGGGCTGGGCAGATGAATGCCGAGATCTTGGTTCCAGCCAGGATGGGAGGTTTGGGGGAAGAAGAGGAAGGACAGCCGAAGACATGACGAGGAGTCTGTCAGACTGTGAAACTGTGAAACTTTTCATTTCTGAATCAGGCTGGTATCCCGAATTCTCGCGGGTTGATGAGGCTGCGACAAGAAATGATACCAAGACAGGCCGAGTTGGGTGGAGGGCACCCACCACCCACACTTATGCTCTCGGTAACCCTCACCCACTTGCTGCCTCGCTCTCTCTCTACACCTACCATGGAAAAACACTTAGGACACTCACATCGTAGCGAGACTAATTGAACCAATTACTTTCTACCCTTATACTTTCAAAAAATTGGTCATTCAGTCAGCACCAACCTCAATCCTCACGCCACTTGCCAAGCCCACCAGCACCACCACCAGTCAGAACAAATCCCGCAACTCGCTGGAAATTGGCCGGATTTCCATTCCAAACTTTGACCATCGAATTGAAGCAACCCTACCTACCTACGCTAGTAACCTTTTACCACCACCGTCGGGGGGCCAAGTTAAGTTGCACCGCGCAAGCCAAGAAGCCTTGTCGATCTTGCCTATTCCTTACTTTTACGCCCAGCGACGCCGTTGCCGCAACCGTGTGTGTATGTGGGCGTGAATTGTCAACATAGCCGAAGCCAACCTGCATGCTACTAGAGCTATAGTAATCTTCCTTTCCACGTGTGCCATGCGATGACAAGAGTATCGGGAACATGCCACTGTGGACTCTGATACGTGACTTGCTCTAGCTTATCGCAGCTCAGCTGTTTGCCAACGCCAACGCTCATGCTCGTGCTCGCACAGACTAGGATGCTGTGCAGGTAGAATCTATCTAGCTCGTGCATGGCCGACAGCTTGAAACTTGGCCGACTGGTTGTGCTGCTGTGTCTTACCTTAGTTAGGCGGGAGAGCGCCATGACTCATTCGTTCATTAAGTGAACTCTAGAGGATTGACACTCGTGGCGCCGATGACGTTGTCGCGTCGGGTAGTTCTGTTGGTGGTGGTGTCCTAAGTAGCTTCTTTGTGGTCTTCTGGTGGATAGATAGACAAGCAGTAGACGGTGGCGTCTTTGAGCAGGGGCCTGACCAAGTCAACACCATCATCATCATCGTGGCTTTGTGGAAGAGAGAGTGGGGTGAGGTGAGTGAGCGGCAATAAACAGTCCAGGGCACGTGCCACGATCACTTGCTTTGAATGCGGGGACTCCGCATATTCTCAAACAAGTGACAGCCTCGACGGGTAATGAGAAGAGACATAACATAATAACTAGCATCTTCTCTCACGGGTAGTATTATCTCCGTAGATAGATATATCTCGACCAAGCTGTCTTTTTTACAGATACTCTCTTTTTACTCTCTTCTTTTTACTGCGCATTGACTTCAGCTGCGAAATTTTCAGCCGACTGTCACAAGCGATCCAGTGATTGAGCGTCCACAAAGTGTCTGACCGCCAAGATGGCGCCGCCGCGGTGATCTTGGCGGGCCCTTGGCGGGCTCTTGGCACTGGCGCTTAGGGAAATTTTCGGGTGAGACGGGCGGCAAGCTGGGGATCGGAATTTTGCGGGGTTTCACTCCTTACTAGGTGGTGAGTAAGACGATGGCACGATGGGGGCTAAATTAATGGTATGTGGTATGCCGTTATATTATACATTTCTTTCCATAGGCTTTTCTGTACAGAATGCATCTAGTCTGTTATGACATATGTGGCGCTATATGCAATATATACCTGGTCTATACCTTCCCTCTAAGCATTACTGGCACAAGAGAAACTGCTGCTGTTGGCGTCGTCGTGAAGGGACCGGCCGGATACGTAGAGTCCGAGACCGCACTGGTGCTGTGGTTAGGAAAGAAATGACAATAGCAGGAAGGATACTCACAATGCAAGCTGCAATACCGATTATAATAACGTTGAGGATAGTCAGGGCAATCTTCTTCGGCGAAGAGAACAGTCGATCCTTGTTGAGGTAAAGCCAGAACATGCCGCTGAAGCCGACTATTTGCTGTTAGTGTGAGTACGACGAATGAAAGGGATTAATGCGCTCACATGTAGACCAACTAGCGAAAAGGGACGCCTAGAACGTAGTTAGTAAGATATTTGAGTAAAAGAGGCTGGCAGCATACAATCAAACTCAGCAAATCATTGAACACAGGAATGGCCTCTGCAATGATCCAGGCAATGATCCACAATCCCAAAGCGATGCCCACCCAGGATCCAGTTGCCACGAGGTCGCGGCTGTGCATCCGGTCTCCGTGACGGAAGATACGGACATAGACATATTTACAGGCGACATGGCCATTCACAACGCCACCGATGATGATCTATCACATGTCAGTAGAGCAAAGGCAATATGAGCACCGCACGTACGGTAGGAAGGGCAATTCCGTAGGCCACCTTGCCCACGAGTTCACTAGCGGAGCCTAGTGCAGGGGACGTGACATTAGGCCCCGCATAAATGTAGATCACCACAGAAGTAACCAGGTAGAGAATGGTGTCGAGACCCTGGAGAAGACATAGGGCCTTGGGGTACTCCCGGTGGTCCTTCAATTCGGACATGAAGCCGAAGAATGCGACATGACCCGCTATTGCACGTTAGTAGGAATAGCTAATGCAGGAGAAAAAAGTGACCCACAGAAGGAGAAGACGATGTTGCAGACAGCAAGGAATGCTTCATACAAGCTGGTATCCACCGTTGCTTCAAGGGTTCCCTTGTAAGGACGTTCCACACCGAGGGCAATCATAACGATCATCACGGCGGAGAACACACTGATGAAAGCTGTGCAAGTTAGTATCGTGAGACCAACTGACATTGTTCGCAACTCACAAGCAACAGAGAGATAGGACACATTCGCAGACGTCCTAGGTAAACCCAGGAAGTAGCAGATCACAAGACCGACAACACCAAAAACGATGGAGCAAGTTCCATGTTCCGTAATGGTGTTCATGGCGACCGAGAAGGTCAACAGATGACTCGCCATGATGAAGATTACGAGCAGCAGCTGTCCGATACCGAAGATCTCTCGACCGATAGACCCAAATAGGATCTCACCAGCATCGGCCAGATTCTGGACATGGGGATAGCGCCATCTGAACTGACCGATGACGTAACCGGTGTAGGTAGCCAGAAGACCGAGGCCAACAATGAGAACAATAGCACTGCACTTAGTTAGAGGAAGATATCACTTCAAGCAGCTGTTGGTTCAGTACATACGGAGCAAGACCCAGAGTGGCGACAACAGCAGGCAGCGACAGGATACCAAGGGACACGGTTTCCGCAACCATGACTGGCAAAGTTAGTAAGACAAGCTGTCGACTGATGCTAGCATCAGAATCACTTACGGAAACCACATTGCCTGGCACATTCAAGTCAGTTATTCAGTAGCAGATATAGGAGGTTTGAATAGACATACCACCAGCTCAAGACCTTATATTTAACCTCGGCATACTCTTCATCGCCAAAGGTGTCATTATAGACGGGACTGTCCTTCTTATCGTCCTGCTTCTCCTCTGCGTCATGCAGATAGGGTTCCTCTCGGCCCTCCTGAAAGAATTGACCCGTCTGAACATTCAGATGGGAATCAAACTTGTCGCCAGTTGGATGGGCCATGACTTTGCGGTGACGGGAAGGTGAGAATCCCAGCTTGCCTCTCCTCTCCTCAGGAAATGAGATGGACGAGGAGTGGGGACGGTAAAAAGAACTGGCGACGAAGAAAGTTTCCTGGGGATGTACAACGTCAACGGCCCAACCGCTCCTACATTGACACAAACAGGCAAACAATCAATCTAGCGCAGAAACTGAACAACAATGACAGGCTGAAGATGTCAAGAGGAACTGCGATGACAAATGAACGAGGCCGGCGAGAAGACCATCTTCTGAGTCACCCGCCGGGCCGAATGAAAGTCTTTGCATCACAACAAATTTGTGTGTTCAACGTTACACCTGTTGAACATCTCATTACCTAATTCGCGAGCCTTTTCAGTGGGGCTCTCCGCTTCATCTGCCCGCCCCCGACCAATGGTTTCCAATGCCAAGCCGGCGGTGCCTGCGGAAGGGCCTGGCACTAGGCTGGATTGAGAAGGACCTGCCGGGATGGTGTGGGGGCACCATCATGTGATCGGTGATGCAGAAAGATTCTGGAATCAGAAATCTTCTAGAAGCTGAGCCTGGAATCATGAGATGTTGAATAGTTATACATTCGCCACTACATTATAGTCATCCAATAACTAGCATGATGGCCTCATGTGGTGAAGTGGCGGATTTCCCCCTGGATATGACTACTAACTCAAAATTGATTCATCATCTGTGGGAATGGGTACAAGGTATTCATAGTGCCCGACTAGTAGAATATATATTTCCGCTTGGAATGCCTTCCCTGTCACTCTATTAGGTCGACAGCTGCATGTTCACAGACAGTATTGGAGTAAGTGAACATTTAGCCTGCTCCATGTGATCGCTTTGGGCCCCCTATCATAAGCACTGCCATAACGAGGCTACTGTGCTTGTACTGGTAGGATGAGTCCCTGCGTGATGTGATCTACTTCCCTGTCAGCCCCCAAAGAGATCCCAATCGGAATCATTTGCCTGACCCACACATAATGTTGCGGAATACCGTGTTCCCTTTACTCGGCGAATTAGATTGTTTCCCTATACGAGTACGCTATCAAGTCCTAGTAAGTCTGATAGGAATAACTGTTCCTGCTCCAGATAATCAAACAATGCCACAGCTTTCCGATAGGTCCAGGAAATAAATAAGGACGACACTGTCCAGAGCAGATACGGGGACTCCCGATCGAAGAGGCCCAAAGTAACCCTGCTACGAAGCGACCAATCGCGTATTCGCACGATCCTTTAGAGCGTTATTTTAGAGATACTCGTAATATCAAGGCCTCGAGGCACATTCAACCATTAATCCGATTACCCTTCTTGTTGCATGTCCACTCCAGCAACCCTTCCATACAACCCTGAGTTGACTGTCATAACACAAAAAGGTATCGAATGAGCTCGACCAAGCCCTTGCACTATTTATCAAAGCGGTTGCCTGCTATATCTTTGTCCTTACATTCCGAGAACTGCTTCGTGTCCTCGAGCCCTTCCTCGATCTACGCAGTCTCAACAATGGAACCAACGCAACAGAGAAGCCTTTGGGCGACCCTAACAACCATCCTCAGCACCCTGATGCATGCGGCCTGGAGAAGCATAGTTGGGGGTTTAATAACCAAATAAGTCATTTCTCTTCGAATGCGTGCAGGTAGGTGGTATTTGATTTCTGTGGGGATAAGTATGCAACTGGCTCGCCTCTCTCTCAAAGGCATCTGCTAGGCTTTGTCATCGCGACATGTTGGATTCGCAGATAGCAGAGCCATATCGATCCGATTAGAGACTACTTATGCAAATAGACAATCTGACCTGGAGGCTGATGTTTGAGGAGATAGCATGAGCGACCTCTTACCTTTCTGAGAGATGAATCGAAGCTACGCGATTGGGTTGGAATAAAAGGCTACTGCAGATGTCCAGTTTTTACTTCAAAATTCTCATACCAGGAAGATCAAGAACTTATTGCTAGCTGTTGCAAAAGCAAAATAACAAAATTAACTCAAGAACCTCCCACCACCTGGATAAGGTACGAGCATAACTACTTATCAAAACTTAAAAGTGGGAATGGGTGTAGCACCATCAAAAGCGCGAAGCATTTCTTTAAGCGGAAAAGACTCAACATTGGTTCGAAAGACGATAAGGGAGACCAACGCCATGAGCTGGGGTTGCTTGTAGTTCTCGCTGCTCTCCCATGAAGCTAAAGTACTATGAGGGCTCTCCGTGTTGGATCCGACATTTCCGATCGTACCGATCGTGGGTTTCTAAACAGTCCCAGTAGTCCTGTTTGTCGTATTGCACACCAGGAGGAGGGTTCTCGTCCGTCCTCAGCACGCAGTCAAGACACAGTCCATCAAAGTAGCCAGCTACGCGGGTTGCTGTGGACTCAACGATATTGTTCCAATTCATACTGCACATAACGCAATTCATTGGGCTGTTCGTGGCAGGATCAATGTACTTGTGCATTCGATCCGCGTCGAAGTGGGCCAGGCGATTCAGCAGCTCGTCAATTCCATGGTTCGTGAAGCAGTTATCGAAAGGCCAGGCTTGTATTCTCTGAAGCTCTCGAAGGAATTCGAAAACGGTACGCTCACAGCAGGGTGACAATGGTCTTTGGAGGATATGCGTAATGCGGCCGGAGAGCTCTTGGTGGACAATCTCGCCGAGACGATCACGGGCACCATTCAATTAGCCTGTTAAATCCGTATATATCATAAGTCAAAAATGACGATGTCTCGGGTCTTACATTTTGGAGTTTCATAGGATAAGCAGGGCAATTATAAGTCGGGACTTACTCATGATAGGTGTTGCAAGCGGCACCCTACGCTCAATAGGGATGTGCGCTGTAATATGCCCACTGCTCTGGTATACCACAGTCCACGTTGCTTGGGCAAAGATCTCGGCTTGGTTATAAACAGCACTCGGAAGCAAGATCTCATGACAGTAGCTCAGCTCTTTGCCTGGCTCGACCTTGCCTTTTTGGTGAGCGCACCACGTCTCGAACCATTGCGTAAACCCCTTGAGCTCGACTTCACAGGATCGGCACTCACTCGGCAGACTCCAAATATCCGCTAAGGAGACAGCGTCTACACTCATCTGTTCCAGAGTGTTGTGAAGCTTGCGCAGTATGATCTCAAAAGTGATAATGTTGGAAGGCATCACACAGAGTTTGTTGTTTAGCCAGTCTCGAAAAATTCGAGAGTTGAGGAGTGTTGCACGGTCAACATCGAATGTTGCCTGCTTGTGCCGTCTATGCTTCGAGTATATGTTACTCTGTGTGACGGTCATTTCGAAGTCGGACGGACAGATGATTGAAATCTTTTCATGGCTTATCCTGTCTTCTAGTGACGCTGGAGGCATTGTATAAGGGGGAAGCCACTCAATTTAACACACATAAAACTTTGATTGTACAGCTGAAAAAGAAAGCTGGACTATTTATTTTGGGTGTTGATTGAGAATCTAAGTACTAGAGATTGACACGAAGCATCGAGCATGGATATCAAAGCCGAGTGACGTGTGAATGATATGAAAGGGTATATAACGTAAATGCTGCAAGCTCGCCTTCCTCTGCTAGCCGTCCTTGGCACGAATTTCAACGAGATATGTTGGCTCTGCCGTTCAGACCTTCACTGCCTTCCCATCTACTCATAGTCATGCAACTGCTTTTGAGGCGGCACATCTCCTCGCAAGATATATTTCCTTACATACCACGGCAGCATCCCTGCATAGTGATTGACGTGCTTTCTCGTGGGAATCGAGAAGACTTGGTCCAGTTCCTCGAGAGACAACGCTTTGGTCTCAGGCAGACAGAAGTAGCAGAAGATCCATCCGAACACGTTCCATGCTGCGTACCAGCCAAATGCGCCTTGTGGACTGAAGGCGTCCCGCAATGGAAGCCACGTCAATGAGACAATGAAGTTGAAACCCCAGGTCGTCGCAGTCGCAAAGGACATGCCTACATCACGGATATAAAGTGGCTGTGTCTTGTTTAGCAAGAACCCTTCTCACAGTTTGATACACGTTAACTTACAAATGCCTCAGCAGAGTACGTGAAAGGTACTGGTCCCTCGCCTGGTGAGTACACCACCATGAACAGATAGATGCCCGTCGCCACGCAAGCCGTCCTTGATGTTTGGTCCGGAATATAGAATGAAAAGCCGGTGAAAAGCAGAAATAGGCTCATCAATGGGAATGTGGTGAGGAGCAGGTTCCGCCTGCCAAACGTGTCAATCGTATATACTGCCGGCAGAGCGAATATCCAGTTCGTTATACCACATCCCAATGACGTCACCAGCGCCATACGCCTATCAAACCCTGCATCGGCGAACATTGAACTCGAATAGTACATTATCGCGTTGACACCGCAGAATTGTTGCATAAACATGACAAAAAAGGAGGATTGTGCTGCTCGTCGATTGCGTGGGATGGTGAACATCTCGCGCCAGAGGTGTTTGCCTTCCCGGAGCTGTTCCTCCACCTGTAGTGCCGTGTGGATATAGTAGAGGTCGCGGGCCGCCTGAAACGAGGAAGGGCGGAGCTTACAAAGTGCTTTGTAAGCGTCCAGATAGCGATTTTTCATCATATACCATCTGGGTGACTCGGGGCAGAAGTACACCTGCATGCACACGAAGAAGGGACTCGACGGGATTAGCACAACTAGGGCCTGTGAGTTAGGTAGGTCTGACTAAACTTACGGGATGGCAGTTGAACCCAGCATCAATCTCCAGTTGAAACCGGGAATTGTGGGGTGTGTCACATCCATGAAGGCAACTGAAGCAATGTACCCTAGCATAATCCCAAATGCGGTCCACATTTGCCACATCATAACCAACGCACCACGAATGATTGCTGGAGAGCATTCCGCACCATATACCGGGGTTGTTGTTGACTTGGCACCTACTGCAAAACCAAGGAGGAATCGGGCCAGTAGCAGGTTCCACCAAGTGTGTGCCGCAGCCATCCAAAAGGACGAGGCAAAGGATATGAAGCATGAGATGAAGATGCATCCACGACGACCAAACCACCGGTTCAGAGGGGCTGTCGTCCAGCATCCTATAAGCGCCGAGCATAAGTATGGAGCCCCGTTGAGGAGCCCTTGCTGCCATCTATTGGTGAGGTTGAATTCGGCGAAGTAGAACCTGACCGTACTCAGTTATTAGAAAGGGCAAGTCTCACAATGTGTCACTTACTCTTGTGCTCCATTAACTGCCGTCTGGTCCATGCCCTGGACAATTGCGGAACCAGCACAAAGAACTAGTATCTTGTTAAGATCCAATCTGTGCCAGTCTGTATTGGAGAAGACGTACTAGTCATGAAGTACATCATAAATGGCTGGCTCCATCGATGTGTCTTCTCACGTCGAAGCAGTTCTTTATCGCCTTCGGATAATTCATCAAGGGACTCAAAGCCCTTAGGATCTTGGGCTACGAGGGAGCCTCTTTTCAGCTCATCCATGATATGCTCCAAACCCTTGTCCCTTGCAAATGACTCGACATCTCGAAATAGTTCATCACGCGTCAGGCCAGAAAGTGGATTCTTCAACCTTGTGGATGTGGTGACATTCTTGCTCTCGGTCAAATCGTGTGTCCAATCTTGAGCAACCTCTGGATCTTGCTTGTCATTAGAGGTAGGTGATTTAAGGTGATGAACAGTCGAGGTAGGATTCTCCAGGCCGCCTTTTTTGTCATCCATAATGGTATTAGGTAATGCAGCCCCAGTGACCACTTGATAGGGAGGTCTTTTGTTTATATTGGAAGTAGAGCAGGGCGCACCGTGTCTTAACGAAAGTTCCCTGGGTCAGGATGGCCTATTTGTACCCCGGTGCACTAAAGACCTAAATACGTAGGTCTATTGGGCTCAATCCAGCCGAAATGACTCGTTCCATTCGCGTCAAAGCATAATTTCAGGCTTCCTAATGTTACAGCCAATCTGATATTTAGGTCTAAGTACTCGGTTTCACGGATCCGACCCAAGAACCTTGGACTTCAATGAACGCAACTGCGAATTTTCTTGGACTACATATGCCGAGATCTTGGATGCGTGGCACTATCCATACAGACAACCTCCGAAGTGGTCACTCCATCCATACCTATTCCGACTTGAGTTTATGAAAGACTAATACCAAGACTGAGGGGCACTGAAAGCGGCTCCTAAGGCTTGGGAAACCATGGCCTGTGTCTGTTGTATCAGGCCGTCATCCAGGCGTGACTTTGGTGGAGGGTACGTGTAGCAGCTTGTAACCCCCGCTCGGTCTTGGCCGACAACCTCGTGTATCCGGGGATATCTGCGTGGCAACTTTCAAGCAAAACAGCCTCCCCAGATCTCACCCGCTGTGCGGCGGAGAAATTGGCAACCTCCGCTGGCTTGAATGACTCTCGGCAGCTTGGCGCCCAGATAGAACTGTCTGAGCACCTCGGACAAAGACCGAACCGGCGGTCGGACGAGTCCAGGATTCGCTGCAAACGATTGTATGAGCCGATCTCCAGGCCGGTGAGGTGTCGACTTGGGTCATCTGAGAAGCGCACAGAGTCTCCATGTTGTCAGATGGATCCATATTGATCATACTGTCTTGGGGCTGTAGACTGGTTCATTCCAAAGCGCTAGCTGGCCATCCTTCGTTGGCATACTTTCTCATGGTGGTTCATCAAAGCGCTAGTGGCTCCTGAGTTGGGCGCGATGTGTCAGACTATCTGCCACCTCTACTGCATCTCACGAAGTTCAAGACGTGCAAGCAGTCTAAATTTGAGATATTTGAATTTCAAATATAGTATACTATTTCGAGCGATATCCCTAACGCCCATCATTCGTTTCGAGTTTGAGGTGGGCTAGGTGAAACTACTGAGCACCATATTTGGAATACCTCAGACTGAAGAATAGGAAACATGAGGCTAAGCCTGGGTGTATTTTGCTTTCAGCCCCTCAACCACATATTATTGAGTCCACCCACCGTTTTGACCTTGGAAAGTGCGGACATTGGAATCTTCAACCATATAAACTTGCGCGCCCAATTTCTGGCCTCGATGGCAACGAGCGAATCAATCACAATACCCGCGATTTGGTCCTAGGAGTGCTCAACATCCCCAGGGCAGTGCACAACTACCTTGCTAAATTCTCTCATGATCGCCAACGCCACACCAATAGCTGCGCAGAGGAGTTGGGACAGCTCTGGCTCGTGGACTCTAGACGCTTGATGCACCCTTCGTAGTTCGTCTACCGGTTGATCAGCTATCTATGCTGGATATACTAACGTAAGTAGTGTCTCTTAAAATACCTTGCAGGTTCCATGATGGAGGAGGATCAAGACTCTGAAGGATCTGATCCATTTTCTATTAGATCAGCAGCAAAGTCTGCCTCTGTATCTAATAATCTTTTGCCCATGCCAGGCCATTGTGTGCCTTGCCCGGTAAAGACAATTGACACCTCTGGGACCGCCCCAGACCATGATGAGCGAATGGATCCCTGTTCAGTCAGTTCCACATCTGGGCGGGCAATGACAAATACGCGGTAGATGAGATGTCGTCGCCGTACAGCAAGGGCATGGGATAGATCGCACAAAAGGTAATCCTTCCCCATACCGTTTGCGTAAGTCGTCAACCGCTGAATACGAGCATCCAACGACGCTTTAGTATTTGCTGAGATGAGTATATTTTGGGGCTATCTGATGGTGCAACATATTTGTCCCGGATCGGGATGTCACGGCTTTTCATGTAGTAATCGGCGGACTTAAGAATAACGTGGGCGTTGGACCCTCCGATACCGAAAGAATTGATGCTAACCCGCTCAGGGCGGTCGCTAGGCCATGGAATGGCATTCAGTGCTACTTGGAGATTCCCCTCAACCCAAGGATTATTCGGATGAGGGGATTTAATATAGATATTGGGAGGGATGGTTCTATGTTTCAGCACGAGGGAAATAGGACGGACTGTGCACGCTCTTCGTCCCTCAAATCCGTCCCTGGGCCTTTGGGTTTATTACTGGTAAATAATGACCCAGACACCTTTACGCAACAATCGATCAAGAAAAGGAATGCAGATATTCTAGAGCAGATAGGAGCAGACAAATCCTCGCTAGCATTGGTCTAGTCGATAATGCTCTTACCACTGCTAAAGGTAGCTGTTTGTAGGCAGCAAGGGATGCTTTGGTTGTATCAGACAATAGCCAAGCATTGACTCTATTATCTTAGTATCCTAAGGGATACAAAATCGAGGGTATAGAGTGCAGTTATAGACACCTCCATGTTCCAACATACTAGTGGTAGGCTGACAGTGTTATACAATGGTATGTCCGTGAACCTTGCCGAGCATGTACTGACCGCTGCATTTATTCATATGTTAGTTATGTTTTGGCAGCGTCTATATCAGCTGTTGGGACACATATCTTCGCGTCACCTGGCTGACTAAAATCGATATAGTTATCGTTTTCAGCCTAGTGGATAGTGTGCCGGTATTAGCTGTAGACATAGCGGTGTTCTACTCTTTCATTTCCTTTCTCTCCTGGAACATGTCGTAGAGGGTAGTTGACCACTGAGAAAATAGCGAGCTATGCAAGGTTCTGGACATGGGTGTACCGGAGCAAGGGATATTTCTGCGCTGTGGTGTGGCATATTACGCCACAGGTGCAGTTAACTTTTGTCAATGCACTAACCTGTGCTCAGCAGATTGGAAAACAACATAATTTCCCGTCGATCTGACCTGATCAGGGGTCGGAGGGATATGTCTCAACTACATATGAGTCTGTACATTATATACGGCCCGGCTTAATATGTTTCTGGTCTATCATTATGCAAGGGGCTAGATCGTTCTGCCTCTTTTGTCGACTCTTCTTAGTGGCGCCCGGTGATGTCCACGCCCATGCGTCTACTCTAGATATTCTCCATACCCAGGGTTCTGTATAATCACCCTTTTCAGTGACTTTCTGTCCAGTGCTCCTCACGAAAATTGTACAATATGAGCTTCCATTATGCCGACAAGGGCGCAGCACGGTTTCTCCAGGTACACGGTTCGTTTGTGCTTGGGGAAGCATTTGATCCAATACAGCTTGAAAACTGTTTCCAGGAACTCGTCCATGAATGGCCAATACTTCAGGCTAGACTAAATCTTTTGGTTTGAGCTTCTGTTTCAACCGTAGGAAGACTTGCTGATCGAGCCACTTAGCGTACAGGCACATTTCAGGTCTCGAGAACCCACTCATTTTTTCAGCATCGTGTTATCGACGGTACACTTGCGGACATCCTCCCCCTCTATCCATTTATCCACCATAACGTGCAAGAGGATGATTACAATCGGTTGAAAGATCTCACATCATTACCGTGCTCTACATTCTCTATTCTGTGTCCACCAGTCTGTACCCTGACCGCAGTCTGTCTTAAAGATGCCTGTGTCTTGAAGTTCACATTTCAACATGCATTTTGTGATGCGCTAGGTAAACCACACTGATGCGACAATCCATGACCGTCATCATCATATTTCGCTAAACAGGTATCTATCAAGGCATGTACGAAATTGCGCGGGCTTACTCCATGCTTCTCTCCGGGAAATGTATTGATGTCCCTGATTTCCACCGGCCAGTCACTTTCCGGTTTCACGCTTCCTCCAAGACGCCATCCAGTCCTCACCATCGCCACGACTATTCCCCTAGCACTTTGAGCAATGCAAGTAACCACCTATTCTCCGGGGGGTTGTCACATTTTACCCTGGGATTACTGTCTCATCGACTGGCGCCTGCTTCATGGGGCAATACGGGGTCTTCTCGCATGCTGCACATCCCAGGGTCAGTAATTGATGGAATTGCCCACGATGCTACGAAACAAGGTATTCGTATTACTCGGATTGACATTATGATGGCTTTACTCCTTCAGGTAAACAATGCATACTTCCCGTTCAAGGGCCTTTCACACAAGTCCAACTAATGGGGATCCATCCAGGCAACTTTACGAGCATTCCCTCATGATTCAACAATTGCTTCCTACCCGCTGAGTTTCATGGTAAACTTCAATCACTTACTGGAAAGTCCTGCCAAATTCCACAACAGCTTCTGGCCTGTTCCCATTCCGCGATTACCAGACTTCGACGCGAATCAAGTGAGCCACGAGACTACGATCAACCTCGCAGTCCACATTCGCCGCGTCACACGGGCTGCGCGGTCACCAGAATGCCTCGAGGCTTTCAGTCTTCAACATCAGCAAATGGGGCCCTTGCACCTCTGGCATACGCGGGTAGTCAGACCCTCTCATCCCAGATCTCTGGTCTCCTCCAGCGCTCAAATCAATCTCTACGATCTCGAGTTTAAGCCAGGTGTGCGACCGCTTTTTTACGACGTTCGCATGGAAACCATGGATTTGGCGCAATGTATAGGAATTCACCTGCATGGGATTGTCACCATCAACGGGGATCGTAATGCAACAGGCCACTGCTTGACTGGGTCTTTGCATCCGGCTTTATGGAGGGAGTTGGAATGGATTCGTGATACCTTCCTGTATAGATCGGGCAACGCCTTCAAATCCAAGATTTGGTCCTTGTGGCTCATTTGTCTTAGCACGAAACTTCTATTTTAATTACCTGCCTGCAGCTAGTCCTATATACCTTATCCGCACCTTTGCTGCCGGCAGTCTCGTGGCTCATATGTCCGATATGCATTCAACTTGATAATCGCTGGCACAGGATGGCCGAGGATCTGCTATCTGGCGAGCAACACGGCGACAACTTCCACTGTGCTTGTTCTAGAAGATGCGACAGGTGCCGAATTCAGCTTGCTGGGCCTTCGTGGTCCCTCAGCTTCATAGAAAAAAAGCTAAAAAAAAAACAGCAACCCCCAACCCCGGGTCGTATTGCTTGTCTCAGCAGTCGACTCCTGAACACTCCTAAACCGAGGTTGACCCACATTTTCCTTAACAGGGAGCGGTTGATAGTGTGATGCTCTGAGTGATATCATTTCCCCTCATATCTCCTTCTCGCCAGTTCCGTTTAAACCTGGGTTGACGTCTACATCAAACCATCTAGGTCGGACTGTGAAAGTTCGATAGAGTGCACTAGAATAGTAGACAACAAAACCAAGGCACAGTGTTGTAGAAGCCCACCAACTGGTTACGTAATACCACAACTTATACTGGACTTCTAGGTCGCCCTAAAGGTCCTATAAGATAAACAAGCAGGCAAAGAAATACTCCCAGGAGACGAGTAAGACTCGGCTGTTTTCAAATCAGAATTCCGTTTGGCCAGTGCTGCCATCCTTCCACTTACATTGGACAAGTACGGCTCAAGGGCCAGCCACGGTCTGTAGCAACAAACGCAAGCACCAGGTCATGGTCACGGATGTGTTTGGTGCAGCCGGAAGCGAGTTTCTGGTCGGCACATACTATGTATGTGGTCCGCACCGAAGTTGTCCGCAGTGACAAACTTATGCCGTCATGCACTCTATCAAAGCCCTCTACTTCATCTTATAGAATGGAATGATCTGTTTCACCTAGTCTTCCAATATTAACCACTGCAACCAATGTTCTAGTGTCGAATAATATCTCCCCACCAAACGCACCATGCTATCTCATTGGTTCGCGGAGTCAGAAATCCGCCCAGGTGTAACAATTCAGCTCAACCAAACTTGGACGGTGCTTGAAGCATGTACGGAGCATATCTCGCAATATTCTAAGGACCAAGGCAGCCCAGGCCATCCTCCCGCCTCCGACGCCACAATCCGACTCATTTGTGAGCAGACAGATGGAAATATCAAATCACATATAAGGATCTATAAACAGATCCCAGCCGCTGGTACTGAGGCCGAGCCAGCAGCTGTTCGCGCCAAGCAAGCCAAACCCTGTGAGCCGGATGAATTGATAGCTCTCCGTGCCCTTACCAACAAGCGCTCCAGCTTCACGCCGCGCCTGCTGGACTCCAAAAACACAACCCAGGGAGACTCGGGCTTTGTCCCTGGTGGCTTCCTAGTCTATGTAGCCTGGGAGGTAGTTGCTGGCGAACAACTGGGTACAGAGGGAGGGGACGAAGACTGTGGTTTCTGGAGGATGGAAAAAGATAGAAGGGAGATCGTCCGGGAGCACTTCAAAAACAACTTTCTGTTCGTCTTTCTTCCTTCCTTCTCTTACGTCCATCATGTGCGTCTGGCTTGGACTGATATAAGCTACAGACAGCTTTCTAAATGGGGCTATATGCCTCTTGGTGGCAGGCTGTCCAACCTCGTCTGGGACGGGGAATCGTCTACCCTGTAAGTCCTTGACGTTGGAATGCAATCTGAAGAATACGCTTATGTGTATACGAAGTTTCATCGTTGGCTTCTATATGGCGACGACTAATATGAAGAAGAAAAAGTGGTCTCCTGCGGTGTGGTTCGCTTGGGGCCTGGCCAAGTGCCCCCGTCCCCCGGGGCCGGACTGGGATGGGTCAACGAGTGATTGGGAGTGGTAGCCTGTTCTTTGATTTTCCTCTTTTCCTGTCTATTAACTCGCTTTCTTTTATTGGGTTGTCTTTATTTCAATGCTCCTTCTCTCTCCAGACTGCGTTGGTATTTTTTTCTTCTCTTTTATTCTTGACACTACCGATACTGTGGGCAGTATTCTCCAGGTACCGCGTGATAATGAAGTCGTTGCAGTAATATGATCCGTCGTAAATACGGCGCTTAAATGCTCCTAAGATTACTGATGATGCATGCGACAGCCAATAACTGCCTTCGAGCGAGGTCAGATCCCCGCTCTGAGACTTGCCAGAGCCCCTGCAATATACTCTTATATCCGACCCGAACATCCGATGCCAGCAAATCTAGCTAAACACAGCCTTACAATCAGCTCTCATTAGTTTAGTTTCGCGCAGTCCCGCTGACTCAGGGTCGGAACTGCCCTGCCGGCCAGGGCTACATTAGGAGAGCAGGCTGTGCAGAGGACATATTTTGACGCTGCGGCCGCCTTTAATAAACAGGTATGTTTCAGGGCCCACACTCGATCCGGTTTGCCAAGGGCTCACTATCATGGCGAGTCATTCAACGTTACCGTTATGTCTCACTTAAGGTTAATTGTACAATGGTCTTAAAGTTGCTTGGTAGTCGCACGGTCTTGGTGCTGCAGCGTCGTATTGCTGTAGTTGAGGTTGTGTTGGTATGCTACGGCGATGGCAGATTTGTTATACACCTCCGCGATCAGGGACTGCAAATTAGTGCAGGTACTCTGTACACAGCTGTGCCTCCACGGAGCAGACTCCGACGTGGACCCTGGCCGGTCAAAGCGCTGCCAAACTCGGCGAGGCAATAGGTTTTTGCTGACGAAGCTCCATCTATACTAGCATCTAAGGAAGACGATGGTCCACTACTGGTTGTCATTGGAGAACTTAGAGATTTCGCTCCCGAATGTGGTGGCGGGCGTCTGTGGAAAATGGGCAGGGACTGGGTGCTGCAGGAACAGCGGCTATTCAGCATCAAGGGGCGTAATTGGTGGGGACGACCAGTCAGGGAAGACTTAATCTATATGAGTCTGGACCAGCATTAATCCGATGAGCTATCATCTAGCTAGGGAGACACTAGTTCTTCGGTGGCTAGTGCCGGATCCGCAGTGGGCGGCGGGCATCTGCTACTATTTTTAAACCACGCTGGCAGCGTTCATTAACCCGTTGAACAACTGTTCTTGAACTATTAATTGAGAAAAGCTTCTTCATGATAAGCGAATTCTGAGTGAAACCGACAAGGACATGCTCGACAGAAGGTGACAGAAGGTTGTTGTGAGGCAAAAGTGGAAACTCTCCGACAGCCAAGACCCTAGCCTTAATATCAGACAGATCTGGAACACTTGCCCCTGCCCTACCGCCGTTTGCCCTCACCTTAATTGCTACGGCGCTTCCCAAGGGCCCAGTTCGGACCCGCTATCTAGGGCGGTGGTCAGACCAGACTCCTGGGTGGGTGTCATGGCTCCAGCGGTGGTTTGAGATATGACACAGGTAAAGCATCGCTGAATATTGACAGGGCGACCCGAAGACATAAAAGCCTTGCTGCTCCTCGACCATGCTGTTGTTTTTTTCCCTTCCTCAAGCAAGTCTTCTCTTCAATCATTCCCTTCGTTACTTTCCGCTTCATTGATTGAGGCTTTCACACTCTTTGCGCTGCGCGCTCACTCTTTACAACTCTACATTCCATTACATTACATTCTCTACCAACCTTTCCTTCTTCTCCAAGCCACTCTAGCAATCATGCGTCAAGCTCAGTCTGCTTCCCTCCTCGCGGCCCTTCTGTCGGCCACCCAGGTCGCTGCCCACGGTCACGTCACCAACCTCGTCGTCGACGGTGTCTACTACGAGGGTTTCGACATCAACGTCTTCCCCTACGAGTCCGACCCCCCGAAGGTCGCCGCCTGGACGACCCCCAACACCGGCAACGGCTTCATCTCGCCCGATGAGTACCGCAACCCTAATATCATCTGCCACGAGAACGCCACCAACGCCCAGGCCCACGTTGTCGTCGGTGCTGGTGAGAAGATCAACATCCAGTGGACTGCCTGGCCCGACTCCCACCACGGGCCCGTCCTGGACTACCTGGCTCGCTGCGACGGCAGCTGCGAGACCGTCGAAAAGACCGACCTGGAGTTCTTCAAGATCGACGGTGTCGGTCTCATCAGCGACACCGAAGTCCCCGGCACCTGGGGTACCGACCAGCTGATCAACAACAATAACAGCTGGATGGTCGAGATCCCTCCCTCCATCGCCGCTGGCAACTACGTCCTCCGTCACGAGCTCATCGCTCTCCACGGCGCTGAGGAGGAGGACGGCGCCCAGAACTACCCCCAGTGTTTCAACCTCCAGGTCACCGGTACCGGTACTGCCACTCCCTCCGGTGTCAAGGGTACCGAACTCTACACTGCCACTGAGAATGGCATCCTCGTCAACATCTACTCCTCCCTGAGCACTTACACCGTGCCCGGCCCTACTGCCTACAGCGGCGCCGTCTCCATCACCCAGACTACCTCCGCCATCACCTCCACTGGCACTGCCGTCGTTGGCAGCGCCAGCGCCGTCGCTTCCGCTTCCTCCACCGCTGCCGCCGCTACCAGCGCTGCTGCCGTGACCAGCGTTGACACCAACACCCAGGTCGCTCAATCCAGCAGTGCCCCTGCCCCTGCTGCCCCCAGCTCCAGCTCCTCCGCCTACACTCAGATCCCCGTGCAGGTCCCCTCCTCTTGGACTACCCTGTTGACCTTCACCAACACCCCCCAGGCTGTGCAGCCCACTACCTCGGTCGAGCCCGAGCCTGCTCAGTCGACCATCACCCCTGCTCCGGCTGTCAGCTCTGCTGCTTCCGGTAGCTCCGGTAGCCAGTCTTTGTACGGCCAGTGCGGTGGTATCAACTGGACTGGTGCCACTCAGTGCACTAGCGGATCTAGCTGCCACTCTTACAACCCTTACTACTACCAGTGCATTGCTAGTGCTTAAGTAGCTCTTACTTAGCTACTCTTATAGTTCTACTCTTTGTCAGTCATAGCTAGTCTATGCTGTTTAGTGTATTGAAATAAATTGACTTGCCTCATATTCTCTCAGAATAAATATAAACAGTAACCTCGTAGAAAGTATAAAACCACTAGCTATTTCTTACCTCGACCGGAACCCTTCACATAGAAGAACCTCTCTTTACATCATTAAAGTCTTTCACTGAACTCAACAAATATTCATCACAATGACTGATTATCATCTGACAAATAGAACTTCAATATATACTACCCACAACCCTACCCATCCAACTATATACATCCACCCCCTCCCCCTCTCATCATAACCCTAGTAGTACTTCAATGTCATCAATAAGTAGCCTTCGCCAAATTCTCATCAAAAGTACTATCCTTAAACGGCACAATCGCCTTATCAAAATCCGCCGTCTGCAAGGCATCCCTCGCCGCAGTAGTCAAGCTCTCCCACGCCACAAGCGGCTGCGTCCCACCCACCACATCCGTCAACCCACAACTATGATCCAACGGCCAGATACTCTCATACTTGATCAACGCCTTCGTACCATCAAGCGTATACCCATCCGTGGAACAGTCCCACCCGCCATGCGCAGATGGACACACAGCCAGGATATTATCCGCGGAGACGGTAGTGGAATCAGACAGGTAGATGATTACGCCCTCCCAGTCGTGGCGGTGGCCCAGGCCGTCGCTGGGTTCGTCTTTGGGCATGTACCAGCTGTATAGTAATGCTGTTGGGTATTCACTAGTGGTGCTGCTGGAGGAGATGTTGCTGCGCACGTAGATTTGGCCTGTATTGGAGCTGCAGTCGCCGTCGGTGGCGCCGGTGGGGGCTAGGCCGGCACTATCATTGTTTTTCAGACATTAGGATGATTTGATTGGGATATGAGGTGGTAGGTAGCTGAAAGGATGGACATACTCGGTATCACCTTCGGCGTCAACACCGGGGAACGGGACGCATCCGTTCACGACCTTCAGGTAGGGCTGATAGGCGAGGTAGAGGTCGCCGGTGGAGTTGTCTGGCACCGTCTGGTTGAAGCCGACGATTTCGTCGCTGGCGATCCAGTCGCGCGCGTGCAGACGGTGCTTGCTTGCTGTTGCTGCTGCTGATGTTGTGGCGGAGAGGGTGGATGCGGCGAGGAGAAGGGTGCGGACGGACATTTTGTCGATGTCTTTCTTTCTTATTGATTTATTTACTTATTTTCTCTTGGGTGGTTGGTATGTAAATTATGGCATGAGGATGAGGGGGAAAGGGAGCTCCTTTTATGTCCATCTCTACTATAGGCAAGTATCGTCAGATCTGCAAAGGAACGGTAGCGGTGGGCCAATAGGGAGATAGACGGGAGAATAGAGCATGTGGTTGCTGATGCTCGGGGGTTATGCCTATTCCTGTGCAGGATCAGCTGGATGCGCGTATCCGGGTGATACTGTTGACAGGCACGGAGGATGTTGGAACGGAGAATGTTCGGCAGGAACGTGTAGTTTTCAGGGCAGTGAGGGAAATACCAAGTCGAATAGATTAATAGTGGCGCATATTAAGATATAGACACGGAATGTCGGAGGGCGTATTTTCAACCAATAATGGCATGTGTTCGGACCACGCATCCTGCAGGCGTAAAAGCGGATATAGGGCTGCACATGCTACTCCGCCTATTATACTATACTGACTATATACCATGTACTACGTAGTACTATTTACAATCCACCTCTGGAAATAGTGGAATCAATCCAAACAAGTCAACAACCCCCCTAACTTCTCCAATACCACGCCTTGCACTGTCGCGTTCGCATCCAGCTTATCTCCCGCCATACCCACTGACACGCTCGCCCAGCATCCACTCTGCAGCATAACATCCAACTCGGTGGGCAACCTCGTACTATTACAGGTTTCCACATCATCCGCCGTGATCAATGGAATCGCCGTAAAAAGTCTCGACAGCACAAAGCTGAAATCATCCGCACTCGTACAACTATCATCGCTCACAGCCCCAAAGTTCACATTTAACCACACGCCCGTGGGCAAATACGGCGTTCCGGACTCCACCAACTCATCTACCAGCTTTGTCGCCAGCTGCGCATATACGGTGCTGTACGTCGGAACACTGCTCACATTCCAGGCGATCTGGGAGCCAGTGTAGCCGGAGAAAGCAATAGCGGGAATGCCTTGGTTGGCGGCGTAAGTAGTTGCGCCGACGGTGCCGGAGAAGAAGACGGCTAGACCGATGTTGGCGCCCACATTGGGACCGGCGACGGCGAGGTCGGGAGAGCCGGAGAAGTAGGTGGAGGAGAGGTTGTTGAGCCCGTATTTCATGGAGGTCACTGGGTAGCTGTTGACGTAGTTGAAGCGTGGTTGGGTGGCATTGTGGCCGACGGCGGGACTGCCGCTGGGACAGGAGTCAAATTCGCAGGGGGAGGTGAGGACAGTGGGTGTCGCGTCGTTGGAGCCTGTATGAATCAGCTTTTTAATTCGTTGAAGTGATGGTAAGGCAAGGTATTAAGGTATAGAAAGTACCAGATCCGCTTTGATTCTCTGCAGGAGCGGATATCACCACCGAGTGGTCGGCGGCAGTGAGCGCATTGTACAAAGTGCGAATGTTGAGCTCGGCCCAGCCATCGTCGTTGGAGGAGAGGATGTTAATGGCGTGGGTGGCGAGGGGAAGCAGAGTCAGGGCTGCCAGGGGGAAGTGCATGGTGGGAATGGAAGGCTTGATTGGCGGGTAAAGTGAGGGAGCAGTACTACTACTAGTAAATGGATAAGGAGCCCGTGCCGGGCCCCAGCTATATAGACTCCAGTCAAATTAATAGACGGCGGACTGACTGGTCAGATTCACTTGAAGCTCGGCTGGACAGTTGCCGTGCGGGAGTTCATCCACCCAAAATCCCGCATTTATGCCAAAAGAATGAATTGGTTAAGGATCATCACGGATATCCCGGAACCCAACAATTCAGCCACGTGCAGGTCAGCATACCATGATGACTTGACAGCAATTGTGGGTCGTGTAATCTGCTGTGCCTGAGGGCCACGCATTCTTCAACACTAAATAGTATCCGGTACATTTGAATATAGTGAAGCGCATACACACTACTCTAGATTACTGCCACACCCGCTCGGCTACTTTCTGCACCAGCTGCAGCTTCTCCCACATGCGCTCCTCCGTCATTCCAATTCCCCGACCATAGCTCACACTTGAGAAGCCACACTGCGGACTCACTCCAAGCGAGCTGTCGAGAACCTCTTGCCGACTCCGGCCTTGCCCCTGTGCAATCACATCCGCCGCTTCATACACACGCGCTTGCAGCTCCTCTACCGTCTCCAATTCCGGTGCCTTCGTCGACACCACTCCCAGCACCACGTTCTTGCCCACCGGCAAATGCCGCAGCGGCTGGAAATCTCCCGCGCGCTCCGTGTCGTACTCGAGGTAGAATGTGTCGTAGTCGAGCTCAGTGAACATGCGTCGCGCGATCCGCTCATACGACCCGCTGAGTACGTGCGTTGACCCAGGCATATTGCCCCGACAGAGGTGCACTCCGACATGAAGGTCTGCGGGTCGGTCCCGGAGACTTTCGTTGTGCGCCCAGATATACAGGTCCAGTAGTTCATCCGGGTCAATCCCATCCGCCAGACACCCCGATCGCATCTCGTCCGTGACAAAGAATGTCATGGCCGGATCGTCAACCTGAATGGAGCGCAGTCCCGCGTCGTAAAGGACCTGGTACTCGCGTGCAAAGGCCGTTGCAAGGTCTGCAAAGTACTCTTTGTCGGTCGTGTACGAACTAGAAGCCGTGTAGGCGGCCCCCGCGCGCAAATGTTGGTGCTGCCAAGTGATAGACGGCATGCTCATCTTGCACTCCTTCCACTGTTCCTGTGGCACCAGACTCCGCAGGTGCTCCCAGTCGGCCAGGTACGGGCTGCGCACGTGCTGAATCTTGCCCACAGCCACGCAGGCATCCCGTTCCTTGATGCCCAGCTTCTCGAGCGTCTGCACGGTTGGAAGCCCCGTGCGGTAGCCTGCAGGAATGGGGACCTTGGTCAACTCGAAACCCTCCAGGTTCTCAAAGAATCCGGCATAGAAGATGGGCCGCTCAAACTCTCCGGTCATGATAGGGCGCACCTTGTGCGCCTGCTGCTGCTCCACCACCTTGGCGATCGCCTGTTTCGTCGCCTGCTGCACATCTTCCGGCACGTTGGTTCGGGTGTAGATGCGCCCCAGTCCGGCGGCGTTACGGGCAGCCAACAGCTCCTCGGGCCGCATCAACGACCCGATTTGTTCTGCGCGGAATGTAGGAGCCATGATAGCTGATTGCGTTGCTGATAAAAATTGAGGCAATCATTCCCATACAGATCCCTTCTGTCAAGCTCAGTTAAATAGCCTCATCTTGCATTGAATGCGGGGAAGGAGGGGCTAAGCGGTCTCGGCTGTTCGCAAAGACCGACCGAGCAGCCACCTTCAATGCCTCTCACTCCCTCAAACGGCAGTATTGTCCGAGCCCAATAACAATAACCCCACACAGTATCATCTTTTGTCTGATTCCACGTTATCCGGTTTCCCCTTCACCCCCTTGAGCGCCTCCAAGATCAAGTCCAGTTTCCGATGGACTTCTCCCATCTCTCGCCGTAGATCTCGTACTTCTTGCACCAAAGCCCGGGCAAGACTGTTCCCGTCCACTTCACGACGTGCCTGCGAAGGACTCGAAGGGGCGACCTGGGAAGCATCCGCCGTCGCCGGTCGCAAACGCTTAACTTGGTCGGCATCCTGTGTACTGGGATCATCCGGCGCGGGCCGTTTGTGCGACGAAGCCTCGATCTCGCTCGTTTGCTTCAGAAGCTCATCCTCCATCGCAATCCACTGATCGATCACAGTCGTGAGGGCGTTGGGTGGCTCCGCGTGGGCCTTTCCAGTCGCAATGTCGCGTCGATGCGTCCGACGGTCAATGCTTCGGTCCGTCACGATCTGCTGATAGGATGGGGGAGAGAAATTCCGCCCTGTGAAGCTGTTCATATACCCGGCCACGTTGTCCCAGAATACGCTTCGGTTCCGGTTGGTCAGGTACATGTCCTTTCGCTCGATACAGCCTTTGAAGAGAATGATAAGCTCGTTTTCGAATAGCATCCGTCCGCGCCGTCGCGCAGCTTGCATGTCGGTGCCATGAGTGGTTTCACTATACGGGGAGAGGACCTGCGGAGGCTGTCCATGAGGGGACGGGGCCGGATATGGGTGGGGAGGCGTTTGCTGCCAGGGCTGGCACTGTGGTGCCGGAGGATGTGTCGTTGTTTGGGCCGCGGGCTTTGAATTCGGAGCATGTGGAGTGGTAAGAGGCACCGGAGTAGCGGAGAGGCGATACAGAGGCTTCCGTCCGGTCAAATCCAAGCTCTTAGTAGGAAGCATGATTGTCAGTCGTGCTGACACGTCGGGGGCGGAAGTTTGAGAGGCAGCAGAACCGGTGAGGAAGAATGATTGTTTGTCCCCAGCTCCATTGAGGTAATGGCGGGGAAGAGCTCCGTACGTAATTTAGCTGCTGTTGCTATGAGAGGCAGTAGCCGCCGATGCAGCTGTCGGCAATCTCAGCCTTATACTTGCCGCAGCATGGCCATGGCTATCGCGTCTGCAGGCAGTAAGGAAAGAGCTATCCCAAGTGAGCACGCGACGTGTCCCTGAGCAAACAAGACAAACAAGACAAACCCATCCCCAAAATCACCGGGCCGAATATCAGGGGTTGCCTTATCGGGCAGAACCGCTCCGACTAGATTGCTCCACCAATGACCACCTTCCATTTAACCGACGCAGCTAATCAAAATAAGGAGAGATTAGCAGTCCACGTTCACTTCTATTGGCTGTCTTATCCACAATCCCTGTATCTCCAACCAATAAGCGCATGAAATCCGCCGTAACTGCCGACATCCATGACGCAATTGGCCGTTCTCGATCAAATCACAGCCGTTCCTTCTGCCTGCCAGATCGGGTGCCACAACTTTGCGACGAACTCTACTGATTACCAACTTCGCCTCACTTGCTGATTACCATTGCAAAAGTTAACTTGCTATGCTGTGCTGTGTAACCCTCCCTATCCCCTTCACCACCACCACCTACCTCATCGCCTCCCTTCTATCGATCGATAAATAATAACCTCCACTACCTTTCTTTCCCTCCCCATCAATGCCCCCCATTAATGCCCCATTTCACCCTTGACGACGCGGCAACCCAATCCCCCACCGGCCTAACCCGACATCTCAACACCACCGTCGAGGAATATGTCTTCCCTATCCTCATCGCCCTCTCATGGTGCAATGCCATCGAGCTGGTCATCCTCTGCCTCAACACATTCAAACGCTACACCGGCACCTACTTCTGGTCCCTCCTGATCGCCTCCCTCTCCATCATCCCCTTCAGCCTCGGCTACCTGCTCAAAATGTTCGGTCTGACTTTCACCAACTACTTCCTCGAGATCTCCCTAGTCGGCGTCGGCTGGACCGGCATGGTCACCGGACAATCGCTCGTTCTCTGGTCCCGGCTACACCTCGTGCTACATCAGAAGAAACTCCTGCGCGGCCTCCTCTACCTAATTATTTTCGACGGGGTGTTACTACATTGCTCGAGCGAGGGGCTGGAATTTGCGGTCAACGCGATGCCGGATTCCGAGCGCGTGGATGTTGCGTTTGGGATCATGGAGCGCATACAGTTGGTATGGTTCTGTGCGCAGGAGTTGTTACTCTCGGGGCTGTATATACGGGAGACGGCGAGGATGTTGCGCATGGATAGTGGGGAGTTGTCCAGGAGTGTGTTGGTGCAGTTGTTGCTGGTGAATGTGGTGATTATTGTCTTGGATTTGTCGGTCGTGGGGATTCAGTATGCCGGGTTTTTTACGTTCCAGGTGACGTTCAAGGCTCTGGTGTATAGTATCAAGTTGAAGTTGGAGTATGTTATTTTGGGTAGGTTGGTGGATGTCGCGTATGTGAGGTCGCAGGTCGATACGCCGAGGTTTAGGTTTTGATGGATACACTTTTATGGTTTGGGAGTTTGGCTTGGTTATATATATACCCTGGGTTTTGGTTTGGAATTTTTGTTTGGTGGTTGGATTATATATTTGTGTTAATGCCTATATACTTTGTATAATATCATATTTTAGAGAGGAAGAGACACATGATGATCTTCAGATTGGTGTTGATTCTTCCGACAATTCCGATAAAACTCTGGCATGGCGGACAAGCCTAGTTACTTTGGCTTTTAGTCTGCTCATTCCAAACATTTATTTTTCGCGCTCACACTGCCTTTCCTCCTTCATAAAGCCATACTATTACTTGTGCCAGCCACAAAATTCAGGTCTGATAGGAAAAGATATGATAAGAATAGATCATGCAATGCTGCATTAAATTGTAGTATAACAAGTAGTATCTATATGAGTGCATCCAGTCAGTGTATCGTCTAATATCTATGTACCCAAATAACGCTTGTCTAGGTCTTCCCTTCAATGCCCTAGTTACATCAAACACCTCCTAGTCTTGCGGTCTACTCCGACCGTGCACTCTTCGTCTTCTTGCTCCGCAACTTCATCATCAAGAACACCAGTCCGTACGACGTAATACAGAACAACGCTGTAATTCCAGTCTGTAATGTATCGATCAGCATTTAGTCTCATCTCTCGCCAGTGATACACTTACATCTCTCCACGAGTAGTACTTCTCCTTCAAGTTGAAGGACTTGGCATAGTCCGAACCCATCGAGTACTGGCAGAACGAGCAAGTGCCGGTGGCATTCGCGTCCATGAGGTAGCCCGTCTGCTCGGAGATAAAATCGGCCATATACTGACCACACGTTTGTCCGGACGGGGCGTTGAACTGCACAAACTCCGAAGGCTCACATTGCACCTTGACATCCCAAAGCACCTCACCCAGAAGACCACCCACCAGGTAGGTGAAGGGGTCCAGGTAGTACATCCAGTACCGCCAGAAGGGGGTCATACTATCGTAGGGCACAACGACACCACAGAAAGCGATCATGCCCGCGCCGATGAGGATGGGGTTCATGATGGCGGCGAAGTACTCGTTGGGAGCGTAGGCCGCAATGGCCTGTCCGATCGATGTGTACAGGAATTCGTAGACTATATTGGTCAGTTCTGCTCGGTTCTGCAAAGGAAGTGTACGTACAAATCATCTGCAAGTACACGTGGCCGGAGATGTACGCATCAACAGGCAATCCGGAAACAAAGTACCAGCATGCGAAGTAGAGCGTGGCGCAGATAATCAGGTAGGGGATTTCCGAAACTGCTTGAGCACCGATGAAGGCGATCCAGTGATAAGTTTTGGACTGGATTCGGTTAGCGAGGGTTGATGATGGTACTGCTCGCAGGACTTGCCTTCTTCTCTCGAGTCTCAAAGATATCGCGGTTGTGCAGGAAGAACGGCTGCATCTGGTTGATACATCCTGGGGCAACGAAAATGAAGTTGAAGATAGCAAACAGTCGAAGTTGTAGCGCAAACGTTCCATCTCCCATCTTCCAGAAGGTGAATCCACTGAACAGCGCGGCGAAGACGTGCAGGATGATTTTGTTCCACATGTAGTCCTGTTCTTGTTAGTTGATGTTCCCAGCCATACAATCATATAAACTTACCGGTGACCGCCATAGCTGAACCATGAGGCGATGCAGCACCATCTTGAACTGGAACCAAACCGGTGTTGCAAAGTTGCTTTGGTCTTCCACGTTTTCGGCATGTGATTGGCCCTCCTTGTTCAAGGCTTCAAGTTCTGCAAGAGCGCGCTCGCGCTCCTCAGACCGGCTCCACACATCAACCCAATCAATAGGCTTCTCGGTATTACCTTGGATAACCTCCACAATGTGTTCCGCCGGGTTCATGTCAGGAGGACAAGGGGCGCCGTTCTTTGCAAAGTAATCCAACACTTTGTGAGACTCTTCGCCAGCTGGGGGATGTTAGATTGGGTCTGGGAAGGCAGGCGACAAACTTACTCTCTCCGAAGTAGGTCATCTTTCCGCCCTTAGCAAGCAGCACTAGCGAGTCGAAAGCATCGAACAAGACCGCTGACGGCTGATGAATGGTGCACTGGAAGATGTGAGATGCTGCCCACATGCAAAGATGGATAGACTTACCAGCACAGCCTGACCGCTGTCGACGAGCTTTCTCAGGAACCGGATAATGTTGTACGCGGACTGTCCATCAAGACCGGAAGTCGGTTCATCCAAGAATAGAAGCGTTGGCTTAGCGACTAGTTCAACACCCAGTGTCACTCTCTTCCGCTGTTCGATGCTCAAACCAGCCCCGGGAACTTATATTGTCAGTATCGAAATAAGTGTTTGTTGGGAACCGTCACATACCTCCAATCAAGGCATCCCGGATGTCGCTGAGCTCCAAGAGATCAATGATATGATCAACATAGGCAATTTTCTCTTCGCGTGGTACGCTATCAGGTTGGCGGAGAAGGGCGGAGAAGACCAAGGCTTCTCTCACGGTCGCGGTACCTTCATGAACATCCATCTGCTCGCAGTAGCCAGTGGTGCGCTGAAAACTAATACCTTGTGGCCGACCATCGATTAGGATGGATCCGTAGATCTCACCACTATCCTTGCGCTGAGCCAATACATCAAGTAACCTATAACAATCAGCTTTGCATCACTGTGCCGCCCTTTGATAGCACTTACGTAGTCTTTCCCGCACCAGAGCATCCCATTAATGCCACCAAGTTACCCGGCTTGACATATCCAAACACCTGGTCCAGCAACTGTTTCTTTTGGCCATGGAAAGGAACGTGATAATCAAGGTTGTTCCATGTAAATGTCGACTGCTTTCCAGACTGCGCAAGAACTTCTCCTTCAGACTTTGCCGAGACGTTGCTCTCCTCGTCTGGCTTCTTGCTCTTGGCGCCTCGCTTGTAGAGAAGCACAGAAGACCCGGCACTGCTATTGCGCAATTCAAATCCAACCGCGGTCAGGAAGATAAAGAATGCCCAAAAGCCAATGATTATACCGAAGCTTCGCCAGACATGGTGATAGGTGTAATTGAACTGCTCTTTGATGTAAGTGGCACCGTCAATGACACCTTCCGAATTGCTGCCCTTGACAGTGCAGCCGCGGTAAGGGGAAGAGCCGCTGGGGTAGCCCGACCCATATGGGATATAGTCAGGCTCGACACAGTCAAGTTCGAGGCCAGTGAACTCGTTGGCCATTAGCGCCTCAAAGGCATATGCACCCGGGTTCAGATAAAATATCCAACGGAACCAGACATGCATCTTCTCAAAAGGAATAAGATATCCTGTTTGGATTAGTATAAATCCAGGATAAGTGACTTTGACAAAACGAACCTCCGTAGACGAAAAAGACAGTTGAAAGAAACCCGGTCATTTTGGACGCATTACCGAACTGTTTGCACAGGGCACCAATCGCACGGAACATTTGCATGAAGCACAGCGTTTGTACGATAATGATGATCCAGTACGTGAAGAAGCGGCCTGCGTCCATCTGCATCGCACTCATGAAGTACAAAATCAAGGAGAAACAAGTCACCTGAACCAAGACGATAGGGATATCGGTGATCGCATTGGCAATAGCAAAAGCTGTCGGTCGGTAGAAGCCAAACCTCTTTTGCCGGGAAAGGATAGGTCGACCCATGAACGATCCAGTTGTTTCAGACATTGTCTCGAGGAGGAAGTAAAGAACGGGAAAGAAGAGAGCACCAGGACGCAGGAAAATCGAACTGCTGTCGAGCTTGAGGTTGTAGAACAGACTGCCGCAAACAAGAGCCTGCAAGATGGCAGAAACCACCTTGATGGCGATTGAGAGCTTGTCACCGGCCAGGATCTGGAACTGACTTGAATAATGTCAGTTTCGCCGCCATACTTCAAGTGCCAATGATCTTACCGAAGGGTGCAGCTGAGAATCTGATCCCACAGACCAGTCGTATAGACACTTTGAGGTCGAGGAACATGCTGCTTTCTCTTCTCCATTGCCACTGCAAGAGCCAGATTCTCATCCTCGTTGACCAACTTCTCTGGCGGCTGGATGTCATTCATCATCTGAGAGTAGATTGCACTCTGGCGGTAACGAGCCTCGAACTCAGCGGGCGAGTTGGGAACCTTCTCTTCCATGCCGCGTGCAACAGTCCGTTCAGTGACCACGGTAACCGATGTCAGAAAGTCGGCAATGTTGGCTCCCTTGGGACAGATGAATCCCATGTCTTCGAAGTAGCCCCGGGCCAATGCGCGCGGACCGTAGTAGGTGACAAGTCCTTCCGCTAGAACAAGGATCTTGTCAAATTCATCGTAAATACCATTTCCAGCTTGGTACATGGTAGCCATTATCGTCTTCTGGTTTTCGTTGGCCTCGCGTCGCAGCATGCGAGCAAACTCAACCGCTGTTTTGGAATCCAGACCGCGAGTTGGGTTATCCCAGAATTGAACAGGACTCTAATATCGATCGTAAGTATTTTGTCCATGTTATATGGGAGAAATAGCAATACCTGTCCAGCCATCACTTCTGCCAAGGAAACACGCTTCCGCTCACCACCAGATACACCACGGATGAACTCGTTACCAACCAATGTCTTTTTTGTGTGCGGAATGCCCAGAGATTCTAGAATACCGTCTCTTTTCTCCTGCACGTAGTCCTTTCGGTCATGCAGATGGTTGGGTCGTTCCCTGGGAACTTTGTTTCGAAGAGCAAATTTCATCGTCCGATTAACGGTCAATGTGGGGAAATGCACATCGTCTTCATTGTTGAACATGATCTGCTGCCGGTACTTCTTCGCCTGTTTGTGGTCCATGCTTCCATAGCGAGTCTCGCCGACAACTTCGTCGAAAGCTTCGCGATCATTGGAGATTACGCGGAGGAATGATGTACACCCTGAACCTGGACGTCCCAGAACGAGCAACTAGGTACAGTCAGTAAGCTTTCAATCTCTCTGGTCACTTCGTTTCTCTTACCATCTCTCCTGGACGGAGTTGGCCAGAGATGTCCTTGAGGATGGTCTTGTCAAAATTTATTAGCATTGGTCAGAGCTTTCTATTTTCTCAGTCCTACCCTCTTTGGCCTTTGACTCCTGCTAAACCACCCCGAAATCTGCCGTGGATCGGCCACTGACAATAGTGTATCGCCTAGGGCGGCATCGGGGGCTGCGACATTCACGCTAACATTCCGCCACGTGAGCGTCAGCTGTTTTGGAATAGAAGAGTTTCCGGGCTCAATGTCCACGGTCTCTGATGATGAAGTTTCCATCGTGAGCAGTAATTCCACTTGTCACAACTAGACGGGGCCGATCAGTCAGTATATCCGACGTAGATCCCGCAGGCCGCTGGTGAGCATACCTATTGACCACAGTCCATGAAACCAGGGAACTAGATGACAAGTTGGCTCAGGTACTCAAGTGTAAGCTTCTAGAGCCATGGGCGTTCAATCTGTTATATTCCAATATTTTCTCCCTCAAGGAAACAAATACGGAGACAAATCGTTGAAAAAGCGCCCTCCGTAAATCCGTAAACCCGAATCACCTTGAGGCCGTAAAACCGATATCCCCACCATGAGCTCTTTCCGCAGATCTCATTCGCTGGGAAATAAGATAAGACCCACAACAGAATGTTTTTGGTATGGCATCGACGGGGCCGGATATAGAGATGCAGCAAGAGGTACAGCATCACGTCAATAGCGGGCTGCAAAATTCGTCGTGTCTGGAAATATTGTCCGCGATTACCGACGACAATCAAGAGCCAGCTGGCAATTGGTCTTCAGTGCTCTTTATGAGCTTTTGGTGGACCAACCCCACGATCATTTCAGTATGGTTAGGTCTATTCCACATCCCAGGGTGCACAGCACAGCAACCACACTTTTGCCTCGCTGGACCTCTAGGTGATGTCTCGCAAGAGTGTCCGAAAACCAGCTGCAGTAATGCATAGATAGTTTGCGTCACTGTCTCTTGGCAGATAAGCTATCTGGACAGACCCTCAGGGCCAGGAACAACCTAGTAAGGCTCGGATATAGCCAGCTAGCAGGTGGGTACTTTCGGGACTGTTTAGGCTGTGGAACTCATCGAACCCCGTTCCTATTAATCAAACCTGGTCTGGGCCCCTTAAGCCATCCGCTTCCTGTTCCTGTTTCAGAGCTGAATCAGTAATCAGGGTGCAACAAGTTGCTTGTTTGTTCTCTATGGTACCATGACAACTATGTGAGGTTGGCATCCCAACATCATCAAGTGAATCATCATTCGACCTAGAACATCTGGGTATTTGATCTGAATCTTTCCGCCTGTTACCAATAGATGGGCGACCAGTATGTCCCACCGTTTAGACAGCCGGCAAAATGTGATAAATCCGACGGCAGTAGGGAGAGATTTCTCATTTTAGGTCCGCAGAGACATCAGCCACGTCATAGTTGTCGAGCGATCTTTTTTTCTTGCCGATTGGGTTGATCTTGATCTCGGATACTGAGGACATCGTAAATTTCTCCTCGGAAGAATAGATTGTGAAAGGTAAAAGCATCGTTGTGTTAGCGACCAGGTAGTTGCTCCACTTAAATGGCATGGATCACCTAAGGGAATAGCAATCAAAACGTTATCAAACTATAGTGAGGTAGAGGAGTTAGTGTTGTTGAAGAGTCACTTGGAAGTAAAGTATTCTTTAAGTTCAGGAAGATAGGCAAGAGAGGAGTGGTGCCATACATGGGGTGATGGTACAAAACACGTGGGGGGGCGCGTCCACTTGGATCACGGGCCTTTCTCATCAACCTACACTCTGTCCTCTCTCCGCAGGACGTGCAATTGACCATCTTACCATATCACTTACTAGTAATCCTCGAGTGGCAGTGTTTTGTCTCGATCTTAGAAGCTACCGGGAGGCGATCTTTAATGCTTTTCAATTCACTGGTGGGTTTCAGTTGGCTTATTTGCTTCCTGTGCATGCAATTTTGGCTAACAGAGTAGTGAAGGTCATTGTAGTCATTAAACTCTCCGAATAAAAAACTATATACAAAGATCTATTCCTTCTTATCTTGCGCCTGTGTCGCCGTGTTGACTTCAAGCCTCTGTGCCTGAATCATCTGGTCGATGGCATCCTCAGTCTTCAAATACGTGCGGTTTCCTTGTACGAACCAGAATCCAACGGCGACCACCAGCATCACTCCAAACACGGCGATCGCATAATTCATATCGCTAGGTGACGGGTTCGGGGACCCGGGGAACAGGAAGAATACTGTCGTGATAATGCAGTAGATAATGCTGACCCAATTGATCAGCGTCCCCCACCGTCCCAGATGGAACTGGCCGGGTGGAAGCTTATCGCGCCCAACTACCAGAAGGGCAGCAATGGGAAGACCATATGAGATGGTCAACGCGATCGTACTAACACTCAGGATCGCATCGAGCACCGTGTTAGCGAAAAGATAAAGAATTCCGACCAATGCAATCCAAAAGCCCTGGAACCAGAGTGCTCGTGCCGGAACCTTCCATACCGGATCGACCAGCATGAAGTATCCGCTCCAAGGTAAGCCACCATCTCGTGCAAAGCCCCAAGTTAGTCGGGAAGCGGTCGTTAGAATACTGATTCCCTGGCCCAGGCCATTAAAGATGAATAAAGCGATGAGAGTGGCCCCACCTTCCAGGCCTACTGTCTCCACCATCAACTCCATGAACGGCAGGCCGGTTGGAGAGTTGATGACCTCGTTGACGTCCTGGATGCAAAACAAGCAGACCATCATGAAGATAAAACCAGTGATGGCCCCCATGAGTACGGAAAGCCACATGACTTTCGGGGCATTGCGACGCGGGGCGGGAATCTCCTCGACCATATGAATAACGGCATCAAAAGCCGTAAGACCATAAGCGGCCTGCACTAGGCCCGTGAACCAAACGACCCCGTTTCCCCAACCGGTTTCGTTCATCCAAGCTCCAAAGACGAAAGACGCTGGTTGGAAGGAGAGATCTTTCTTCACGCCGACGGAGATGAGCAGCGCAAGTGACAAGACGACGAATAGGCCGGTAAACCATATGCCGACAAAGTTGTTGAGCCATGGGAGGACCTTTTCCTTCCTACAGCCGACTAGGTTGATGACAGTTAACACCAGAACTGTGCAAATGTAGACGACGAAATTTAGCCACCCAGTGTTGGCCCCGCCCCACGAGTTATCGAACATGACTTTCATGCCCAGGAGGAACTCGGCCATGAAAGCAACCTGGGACGCGGTCAAGGTCCACCAGCCGAACATGTTGATCCATGCGCACATGTACGAGGTGAATCGACCCAGCGGGGTGTCCCAAAGTCGAAACACCCAATACGCCTGGCCCAGAGCGGTCGGCATACTACTGGTGAGCTCTCCAAGCGAAACTGCGACACACAGGTTGCAGGCCGTGACCAGCACGAGACCCCAAAGTATGGTTATGGAGCCGCCATTGGTGAGTCCGCTATCCAAATCCTGTGCGAAAGTAGAGTAGGTGCCTGGTCGCAACGGTTAGCTGCCGTTCTTGGCGCCCCGGTGGATGCAGCGCGCACAGAGCACACGAAAAATTCCGACGATCGGGCAGGACTAACCTAAGACACAGAACGCGAGAGACAACATGCTCCAAATGTCAAATTTTCGAGTCATGGCCTGGTCATGGCCCATGGCCGCAAGATCGTGAGCATCTTGAACGCTCTGGTCGACCGACTGGATCGGTTTGATCGGCCCGTTGTTTTCCAAGTCCATCGGCATCCGGAAATAAAATGGATGAAAATGCACAATCACAAAAATCAATTCAGCCAAGCGGGAGAGCAACGAGATCGATGGACAAGTTGTGCACCCAATTGTCCATTTTCTGCAAATTCATATAACTGGCTTTAGGTGCTGAGGGGACGGTTCATATATGAACAAGTCTAAGGATGCAAGGGCATGGGGATTCTCGGGCTTCCCCTCACAAGGCCAGCATGCTTAGTTCGGAAAGGTAAGATGGTTATCAGAATGATAATGACCAAGTTAATGATCAATTGGTCATGGAAGAGATGCTCGTGAGTGGACAAGATAGATAAGTTGTCGATAAGTGAAATTTTTTTTTCCGTCTTTGACTTTTGACTTTTGCGGGGGCTGGTTTTTTTAGGCTCGGCAGGACTTCCCAAGTGGGGATGGCAGCTTCGGGCATCCAAAGGCCTGTTGCAATGACGAGGAGCTTGACTCTGAGCAGCGCTCAGACAGGCTACGGTCGTGATATTTGCCTCGTATACTCATTGTATAGCAGCGGTTTACTCTCAGGCGACCACCGCCTTCTTACGGCCATGGGTCCTATCCGGCCTTTCGGTCGCCATGCTCAAAGCATTCTCAAATTTTAAGGGAATTACCATCTCCCCAGTCTGCTATAGTCGCTCTCTTAAAATGGCAGCTACGTCTATCAACTCGCAGGTCGCATCGAAGTTTCAGGTCGTCCCTGCATTCCTGGAATTCGATCCCAGATCATCATCGTCAGTCTCTCCGTCACCTGTCCCAATCGGGCAGGTCTATGCGGAGGCGATAACCGCGTCCGGGGCACTGATTGTCGATCCATCCGAACCATTATCTCCCCCATGATTAATTAAGATGCGATAGTATGTGGCGAATTCTCGATATTATGGCCAGTATCAGAATTCAATGATGAGTTGTCCTCATCTCAGTCGCTCACCCTGAGACTCAACAACCCACATTCAAAGACGCAGTTGTTACAGAGGTGTCTACAGTGTTCACCCCAGCTGGCGTTGTGGTACCACTAGCCCGAACTTTGTTACAGCCGACTTCCGATCCAAGAGAAGGGGGAATAATGCGGGGTGCTATGGCTGCGGCTGCCTGTTGGCGGCCTGGGCTGTCGATCGAGGTGTCATACATTGGAAGAGAACCCGCTAACTGTGGCGACCTGTCCGACAACGGAATTCGGTTTTCGATGGTGGCATCCGCCGAGTACACTCGCTGGGTGTTCTGTCTGATAGGCTAAGAACACCGAGGACATGCACAATAGCTGCTGATAAGGCCGTTGTGTGTGGCTTTTAATAATCCAACTGCCGCATGCGGGCCAAGATTGTTGATCGCGATTCGCCCATCGACTTTACCTCGTGCTACATATACGA
This sequence comes from Aspergillus eucalypticola CBS 122712, assembly GCF_003184535.1. Classification (NCBI taxonomy): domain Eukaryota; kingdom Fungi; phylum Ascomycota; class Eurotiomycetes; order Eurotiales; family Aspergillaceae; genus Aspergillus; species Aspergillus eucalypticola. The sequence goes on from NW_020290281.1 coordinate 594,827, forward strand.
AGTCTGCATCCTCGTATGCAATAGCGGAAGCTTACGGCTACAAGCCAATTCTTACATGCTGCAGGGTTCTTAAGTCTAGTGTCTGAGAGTTCGAATCGAATATTCGAAGCTTTCTAGGTGCCCGGCTGACTTCACAGGGGCTACGATGCTTTCAACTTCCAGGCACATCATGACATCCTACAGACACAATAAGATCGGGTCTCTAGATCTACCGTTATTCATGCTCTCAAATAGCTAACAATTGCAGGCCGGACCAGGATGGGAAAGGCAATTGCCATTCCATACAGTGACTGAATTCATCAACATAAGTCTATTATGCATAGTTGTTTTGCAAGCCCTAAAGAGTTTGGACAAAATTAAATCCCTCATCAGCGAAGGATATGCGACATTATTCGCGGGATCGGCTCTGACAGCCTATCAGCGACGGAATGTATTATGGCGGCACGTAGTTTACCCCAATGAGTGCATATACACGACATGCGAGGCACAGCACTCGCGATACGATATATAGGCTGCGATATCTCCAGCATCGCATAATAGCTCCGAAATGATGCCCTGACCAATGATATCATCATAATATATGATGAAAATCTCTCTGCGTAAATGGGGAAGCGAGTGCCAGGGACCAGTTGCAGACTTACCTTCGCATCCTGATAGATTGTCCCTGCGGTAACCCTCGTCTTCAGGTCTACCTATGGCTGCGCTAGTCAGCTTAGCTGATAACATTACTCGAACACACCATCTGTTTCGTCTTGAAACTTGATAGGTGCCCAGTTTATTATCCTACCTATCGTTCAAATCCATGAGCGAAAGCGAAACAAAAAGCCACACATGTACAGATGCTGTGACTTCTTGACGACTCATTTGTCATTGTATGCAACTCGCAGCGTATTTCGACGTTACGGTTTCAGTACACGCAATGGTTGGTCTGTAAGAAGATGACCGTCACCGCTTTTATGCATGAGCCAAGACAAATCGAGACACATCCCTGGCTATCCCTGATGGGGCTGACTCTCCAGGGCCCCTCGTTTATTTTCATTTCATTCTCCGGCATCTTACGGCCGGAATGTCTCCGAGTTCGGAGTCAAACATCTTTATCTACGCTGACTTCGACCTTGAAGCAGTATGTCGTCGGGCAAGCACGCTACGGCAGGGTATCTCCTGTACTTTTGATCCCGGTCAACGCCCTGCCTCAGGAAGCTTCAACTGGGCTATATTTTATTCTTTTCGGCGATGGCACACAATGGGTTTTGAGGTCGCCACACCCGAGGACATTTATGCCTCTTGATGTTGGGGTAAAGCTACTAGCAAGCGAAGCGGCTACACTTCTATACCTCAAAGCCCGTAGCGATATACCGGTCCCGGAAGTATTGTTATGCACCCCTTCAAAACAGATAGTTCGAGGTTAACCTGTCGTAGCGCATCGTCCGATAATGACAACAAAGTTCCGTTCATCCTTATGAGCGAAGCGCCTGGCTGGCCACTATCAAAAGTCTGGGTGTCAGCCGGCTCCCCTACCTGACCTAGATCCTTCCAAAAAGGACAAGGTCATGACCCAGCTAGGCGGTGTCACCTGGAAACTCTTGCAGTTACGACTTGATGAATTCGGCTCATTCTATGATGACGATGGAGTTTTCAAGATCTAGGAATGCCTCTGGTGCTGCTATATGCTACATGAACGATTTCTGTTAGAGGGTCAGCGCGGCCCTTTCACTACCGACGCAGACTTTTACGAAAGCCTTGTTTCCAAATTTCTGGAACAAGCAGATTGCCTGCAGTTATCACATCATTGTTTTGTGGCCCCAGTTCCTTCGAGAGATGACTATCAATCCGACAAGCAGTATAGGTAGGCTGTGGATCTGTGGAATGACTTCGTCACTGTCGGCAACAAAATCGATTCTGCGGATAACAGGTTGGATTACATTGTTGCAGGTGATGCTCTCCGCGACATTGTACGCAAATTTGAACTCCCAATTTCAAAAACCCGGGGACATTCCCGCTATGTCACGCTGATGTTAGTGTCAATAGTATCTATGTCGACGACGACTACATCATTGCTTGTATCATCGACTGGGCGTTCACATCATCTGTTCCTAAATCCATGCTGTTATCCCCACCCGGCTTGCCGCAATACGGCGACAAGATAAGCCCAGTATTACACACAGCCTTCATCGATGGCTTCCAGGCAGCTATGTCCAAATCTACTGAAGAGAGTACGGTGCGCAAGTACCGCGAATCCCACAAACGAGGCAAATTTCACTGGAATTCAAGTCGACTCCTCGGTCTGGACTCTATCGGTGATTACAATCTCTTTGCTGTAGTTTGGCAATCTACCTGTGGTCCCGAAAAGGATATAGGAGAGTACTTCTCGCAACAATGTCGCTCACCTCACTACCTTAGGCTTTATGACGAGGTTCGTGAGGAGGATCGCCCACTTTGTAAAGTTGAAAGAGATGAGAAGGACTATTTTCGGAACAAGGTGTTTAAACACACCATAGCCAAGATATAGACACTCATGTCCGAGTGGAAAGCAAAGTATACAGCTGACAGTCCGCGGAGGATTCGGCAAGATATGTTCGTTGCTTCTCCGAATTTGTGGAAATGGATTATGCAGTTCATGGAGGACTGGGAGGAGATGCTTGATGCTGATGCCAATGTTCTAAACAGCATCCGTTAAAGACCTTGCTTTACGCGGATAGTTCTTGTTTCCATTACTCGAGTTATTCAGGGTATGCTTTTTCTCCGTTTACATATGGTTGTACGAACCCGAGGACTTCCCCTTACTATGTAGAAAATCTCACGAAGGTCGTTGCAGCCGTATCCCGCTTATCTCCATGACATGAGCACCTCGAGCTATTGAAGTATTTTTTATTTTTTAACTACAAGTGACTTTTTCAGAGTAATACTAAATCTCAATCCACCAAAATCAACACGGGTGAGCAGTAGACAGTGCCACCATGAGCGTTTCGAATTATCTTATCCCCCCCTGTTAGATTATACTGGCATCTCCAAGACCCATACCAGGTTGACCAGCACATGCACTGATAAGCATATTACTGAGCATTGTTTCCATCTCAGTCTCGACAGAAATTATACTAACTGATTCCTTTAAGTATATCCCGCCCACCTCTATAATGATGTTATACTGCGAGTCCCCCTCCTACCTCTTGACCTAGATTAATAGACTGGAAGGAAAAAGCAGGAAGTACGAATAGACGAACACCCATGATGAATAAAAGCAAATCTTTCCCTCCTTCGATGAATATAGCCTCATCACGATTGAGGCTTTTCTATCCTACTGCATCCGACTAGTTTTAAGAAATCAAATAAATAAAAAAGAAAAGAAAAATTGGAATTAAAGCAATAAAATTGATTGCAAATTTCCTAGCCAATAATTCCAGTAAACTACTCAAGAACCAACGATATTACTACCCTCTCTATAACAGAAAACTTTCACCCACTCTTATTACACAATATCTACTTTACTAAAATCATGCTGGAAATTGCAGTATTGGTTTTTATACCATAAAAATAGCAAGCATCCCTCATAATTGAATTGGAATGGGTTCAACTGTCTTGATTCTAACTAGCCGAGTTCGGTTTAGTGCTACCTCTCTCCTTTCCCCTCTCGCAAGGTGCTTCGTTATAGCTGTTTTATAGCAGAGCATAATCAATAATAATATTTCATTGGTAAACACAGAGACATCTATAAAGTCTCATGGTCCATTATTATATTGTTGGAGTTGGTTGGGACGGTCATGGAGGGAAATTTTGCAGGCGATCGCTAGGGTGCGCTCCATCGTTCGCGGGAGAAATATATATTGTAGTAGTTCAAACTATAATCACTACTAATACTGATAGTTTACTACATAGTCGTGGTCAGAATTATCATACTACTTGGTCTGTTACTATATACTAGTCATTTTCACTTATTCAATTAAACGCTGAAGCTACTCTGAAAGTAAAAAGCAGTACAGATACGACACGGTCACGTGGCTGCCGAGTATAAGAGGATGAAAAATGTTGGACACGGTCTATTGTTTCTAGACAGCGGCAGCTATTCGGGGAAAGATAAAGTTTAGCCATTGGTTTATGAGCCTACGAAATTCTTATTTTCAAGGTGTTTAGCACAGCGGCATTAATGTCTACTCACGGGGTGTACCGGTAAACAGCCTGTATTCCGATCAAGGATCCCCAAGAATGATGTGACAAAGTCATATAGCTTGACGTGATTGATGAAGTCAATCTAGTAGACTGCCAAGTGATAGTGACACTCTCCAGGATCAAGTTGAACCCCCAAGGCAGGTTGGTTGAACCCCTGAAGGTCGATCGGCACCACGATGACTGCCCTCAACGTCAGACCGATTTGTAAGCCACCAACAGCGGGGCTCCAAGACACACTTGGAGCTTCACACCACCAAGTCGACGACCCCTGACTGGCACATCTTCCCTCTACACAGCATTGCATCGGATTATCCTACATACAGCCCATCGCTACATTACTACATATCACGAGGCCTTGAAGGAGGAGCACCAGTGTACCATCCTTACGTCATACACCACGCGCACACCATGACCAAAATCGGTGTCTTTCCTGCAGCAGGAGGACTGGGGACCAGCATCATCAATCACCTCGTCAAGCTGGTGCCTGCATCGGAACTGATCCTGATCGCCCGCAAGCCAGATAATCTCGCAGAACTCACGCGGGCCGGAGCTACCGTCCGACGGGCCGACTATGAAGACCCCGCCACGCTAGAGCGCGCCTTCGATGGTATCGACGCCCTGATGTTGATCTCGTATGCCTCGTTTGAGATCCAGTTCCGCTTCGAGGTAGGTTGCCGTGATGATCTCGCGCTGACATGATGCTGATCCGAGACAGGCGCATAAGAACGCCATCGATGCTGCCCGCCGTAGCGGCGTCAAGCACATCTTCTATTCGTCTCTCGCCTTTGCAGGCGATCTAGAGGAGACTAGCGTTGCGCACGTGATGGGCGCCCATCTGCGGACCGAAAAGTATTTGGCCGGACTTTCCGGGCACATCACCTACACCGCTATCCGGGAGGGTCTGTACTCGGAGTCCTATCCGATCTACACCAGCTGGTTCGATATCCACCACCCCGCAGACGAGATCGCGATCCCTCACTCCGGCGACGGACCGGGCGTTGCGTGGGTGAAACGTGACGAGCTGGGCGAGGCCACGGCGAAGCTGATTGCAGACTATGCCAAGAATCCGGCGGGGTTCCCCTACCTGAACCGCGTGCTCTTGCTCTCCGGCCCCAGGGAGATCTCGCTAAAGGAGACTGTTGAAATTCTCGGCCAGGCCGTTGGCAAGCGCCTCCGCTTGCGGGAGATCTCTGTTGACGAGTATGTGGCTTTGCCGCAGCACGGATCAAAACACACCTATCACGGTATCGATTTGACAAGGGAATGGGCAACCGCGTGGGATGCGATCCGTCGTGGGGAGACGGCCGTGGTGTCGCCGCTCTTGAGGGACATCTTGGGACGAGAACCTGAGAGTTTTGAGACGACGGTAAAAGCGTTGGCTAGGAGCAAGTAGATAGCTTACCACAATTCCTTTGATCCCATTCTGTCTTTGCATGGCCACCGGGAAGCCTGTGAGGTAACTGCCGCTCGTGTCGTAGATCTGAAGTCTCGTGCGGGGGATGCCCCTCCTAACCGGCACCCCATCTGCCGAAGTCGATGAGGTCGGCTTTGCACCCCTGACGACAGGATAAAGTCCGATACACTCTTTAGCAGCACGTTGATGACCGGGTGTAGGTTTCCTGCCGCTGTGACATAAGACGCAGGAGGAACAACCGACACACCCAGCCGTCATCCGGGATAATTCTCATCCGCCCTCAGAGTGAGGCCTTGGACCGGTTCCCCCACGGCATCGTACAGTAGTGCACCCGCCGGGCGGATAGCAGCCGGGGTGTGCTGACTTCGAGCTGGTTTCTGGGAAATTGGCAAGCCCGAGCCCCGCGGCAACCCAAACTTGTGGTGGTCAGAGCTTGTGGATCTCGGTGACGCCGTTGCAGAACAAGATGAGGCTCGACTAGATCTAATCAGTTCAGCACTCTGGTGGTGCTCTATCCACATTCCATGTAGACACGTCTGACGCAATTGTTCAGCACCACGTCTGAACCTCTGCAGCTGCTCAACATCATCATGGCGCCAATCCCAGGCCACATTTGACATTCTGGCACACTCATTCGTTTGTTCACATCTTATCGGTCTTAGTTCAGCTAACAACATAATCAGCTGTAAGTCGAATGAGAGTCATCGTGTTGCGGGGTTACTATTCTGGGCTGGTGCGATGAAGCTAAAGCCTAACCTTGTTCTCACAGCCAGGGGAGCACCTTAAAGCAAACATTAATAATGTCGAGCATAACCCTGGATCAATTCTGATCAGTCATCACCCAAATCGGTAGGGCTGACCAGCACTGGCCGGTGCCTTATCCGAAACCATCAGTCAGATGCCGTCCACCCTCGCCGAGTTTAACGTATACAGAATCTCGTGGCCCAAGGCACACCAGGCGTCTCGTGCGTCGGGAAAGACCTAACCGGAGACATGCTACAAAGTCAGCTGCCAGATGAACCAGAATTGAGTCATGAGAACAAGAGCAATCCCAGTGTCTCGGGCGAGATGATCGGGTAGAGCTGGTCATCAAAATCACCCCAGGGGGGTAGCAGGCATACGACCGACGACGAGAATTCTTCTGCAATCCTTGGCGATCTCAAGCCACAGCAAGTGTATCGCAGAGCATCGTCGCACTAAGGAAGGGGTTCTGAAGATGCCGGATCACACCACTGGTGGCATTGCAGCAGACCCTGGGCACCCGGTATCCGGTCCGCCTGGTAAGACTATTTTGGGGTAGGAAATTTTGGAGGGGAAGAGAGCAAAGAACCTTACTCAATGAGGTTATTCTCTCCACGTCCGAAGCCGAGAAATTTACTAGCGTCCGCGCTGGAGCAGTGGGTAGTGTGGTCGGAGATTTTATGTATGTCACTTTTCGTAGGAAAATTTTTATTCTTAGGACGCTGACTATAGCGCCAACCGGGTTGGTGGTTCCGAGGGCGACTTACCGTGGATAGATTCCGTCGATAGCGCGCCAGCCAGCCCTTATTTTTGCCAGCTTTTGTGGTAGCGGGAAGAGGGGCGATGGGGACCTCCCGAGACGTCATGGCGGGTAACCACAGCTATGAACCTTGGACGGATTCATCATCGTTGCGATTATCATTAGGTCAAGAGAATTGGAGGAAAAGGAGGTTGCGAGCACTCCCAATGTTCCAGGAGACAGGCTAGACCCCTCGGTCGGCTGCGAGATTGTGTGTGTGAGAGAATAAAATGGGAGGCGATGCACTCTGTCTCTCCACCTGGATGGGGTTGGTTGCTATGGCCCACTGACCTGGTCTGTGTTCCTTCGGAGTACCCGCGGGAGATGGAAAAAACAAAAAAGGGACGGAGGCAGAGCTGAAGAGAGTAAAGTAGATACTGTAGTGGATTGGGATATACCGGGATAGTACATCCATAGTATGGCTAATCATGTACTGCATCGTGGTCAGAGCAGGATTTTAGCTGAGTAGTAAGCGAGACAGTCGAAAAATTGAGGATGTGAAATACCGATTGTTGGCCACCTGACTGGTCAAGATGGACACTAAGGGGTACTTCATTGCCAATGACCATTTCGTGATTGGTGGATGCGACCATCCTGGGGGGAATGAAAACATACACATACATACATCATCGTATGTGGCAAGTACTAGTATAGTACTTTGGCTCTCCAAGATGATTTTGTTTGTTACACCCAGTGTTGTACAGTTCGGTTTATTCAGGAGGGACTCGGGACGGAAAGGGAGCTGTGCAGGTGGTCTGGCTTGTCATCTGTAACCCCGTCAATGCCTCCGACAGATTACTACCACTTAGTACTTGTGTATGGCTGCCAGAAGCGAATCAATTGTGAGCATAAGAATTTGCCAGGGAACACAAGGGACATACATACAGGAGCAGCCATGAAGGCCAGAACAGACCCACTTGCGGCCGCAATTGAGGGTACCTGAACCATGGCGGCCTAAGGCAGCTGGGATTGGCAAACACTACGTAGACAATATCCAGACACTACAAAGATACTAGTAGATGGAGACTGGACTCAGTATTGCCCCTCGTCTAATTTCAGTCTACGTAGATGGCCTCCATCTTGAGGTTTACCACATGCATCGGACATGTCTATGAAACGAAGAAATCAACATGTGCCGAGCGGATGAAATAACTGCAACAGGCAAGCGAGCGACATTATGGTCGCCTCGTGAAGAAAATCTAGGCAGGCAGGGATAAGATTAATTCCGCATTTGACTGTTGCCATTTTAGTCCGTGAGTTGAGTGTATGGAGTAGGAGATGGAGAAGTCATGTTGGACAAAGGGGAGTAAGTAAGTAGGAAAGGGAAAAAACCAGAAAAATTATTTGTCCAGCTGTTCTTACTTCTGTCGAGTTTCCTCCTCGTCCGGCCGAAGATGTCGGAGCCGAGACTCGGCCGCGGCGGTACTTGGCTGGGGACTAAACCAGAAGGGGGATAGCCAGCAAACGAAAGGGAAGCCAGTCCAACGGTTGTGCATCGATCGATCCACCATCCACCGATCCCGCCCTCCACGGCTCTCCAATCCGTCCTTTTCTCTTGATTTTTTCCTTTTTTATTTTATTTTGTATTTTCTATTTTTCTGGCGGGAGTCTAGTACGTACTCTACTGAGCTGTAGTTTGCCTCAGCTCTCTCCTGCTGAGCTTTGTCCTGCTTCCCATTCACTCCCCCCAAATGGGCCTTCCGACGGCAGACATCGGAGCCGACCGAGGCTGGATGCCCTGCATCCGGCTGGGGTGATCTCTCGGTGCCCCTTCACCGGCCCTGTGCAATTATCGTTTCGACAATGGTCATGGCTTTTCTTGCGCGTCTCCAGTCCAATTATGCTGGCCCTCATTATTCTCGCTGGTCGTGAATTTTTCGACCGTTGCAACCCATTACATCATTGCGTCTCGGCTGGCCTGGCGATCGGTTTCTGACACCGGCTTCTCCTGAAACCTTCCACCTTTATATAGTCCATCCCCCGATGTCTTCTACTGCCTAGCATCCTTCCGATCCACGGTTCAATATCAGACTGCTTCTTTATATTTACCCTTTCTCTTGTCTCCTCAACACTTCTCTGCTTGCCACTCGACCTTGACTGTCGACTCGACTATCAAGTTTGCCTCCCACACCAAGTACTATCAGACAATCCACATCGTCATCCATCCAAAGTCAACCCCATCCAAGTCCATTAGTATGGCATACCCTAGGCCCGATTCCTTCTCGTTAGACGACGAGCGGATGTACAGCATGAGCCATCCGAGCCCACTCACTCGTCCCAATGATACCTTCGCCAAGGGACCCGATCCTCTGTCGGCTAACTGGAGCTACGACAATGCCATCGATCTGTTCTCCCTCAACACCATGATGCCGGAGACTTTCCCCTTGGAGATGTCCAACGAGATGATGAACTTGGACCCCAAGGATTTTCCCGCCGACTTCTTCGCCCCACCCCCAGATATCAGTGCGTTCACCATCTCCAACCACTCGGGTGAAGATGCTGCTTCCTGCGGGTCTCTCTCATCGGTATGTCTATTCCATCGGCATTGAATGGTGAACCATAACTAACATATACTCAATAGGACCTCGACAGTGATGATCAGTCATGGTCTCCTACCTGCCGTGTCTCTCCCATTGAGCCTATCCACATGGAGCTGCCTAAGCCTGCTGCTCGTACTTCCAAGACATCTACTCGTCGCAAGACGGCGTCTCAACCGAAGGCTCGCGAGGTTACCGCGACAAGGTGGTCGTCCAGTCCGGAAATTACACCGCAGGACTACCCCGCCACCAGTGTCTCACCCCCGCCCGCCCCCTCCTCCCCTGCCGCCAACACCACCGCCCGCAAGACCACCCGCAGTCTCTCCAGTGACTCCAACGCCAGCACGGGTCAGGCCCAGACCACCACCGGCCGTAATGCGGCGAAGCGGGCGGCGCACAACATCATCGAAAAGCGGTACCGCACGAACATGAACGCCAAGTTCGTCGCCCTGGAGAAGGCGATGTGCGGCGGAGTCCAGAAGCCCACCAAGGGCGGCTCGGCGTCGCTGAAGAAGTCGGAGATCCTGACCAATGCCATCACCTTTATGCAAGAATTGCAGGAGGAGAACAAGGCGCTCCAGAAGGAGCTTGCCATGCTCAAACAAAGCATGGTCCCGAACGGGATGTGGCGACATAGCAAGGGGAGTGAGGCGTTTCACGCATAAGCCCAGCGGCGATGCGTTGTTTTGTCTCTGCCCAGAGATCCCCTTGTAATGACCGTCACGTGTATTGTATAATAATTATGATTTCCTTTTCTTTTGTTCCTTTACATCTTACAACAAGATCTGGGAGTTTGGTTCATGGCCCTCTCCTGTCGTGGGCGGCGAATTATGGGATGAATCGGTGTTGTGTTGATATATACCCGGAGATAAAAGTTCGACCTAATCCACTCACTACTTTACATTATTTTCTTATCCTTAATAATAGAATGTAATTCTACAAAGTAAACACCCACGGCAAAAATAAAAAAAGAAAGACTTAGACCAGGTTACCCGTCCCTGGACCCATCCCATCCCAATTAAAAGGTAACCCATCAATTCCATCCGTTACACCGACAAGGCGCAAACCCCGCCCGTCCCCCCTCCCCATCAACCCAATTGATCCAGCCTTGCGAAATCTCTCCTACAAAGTAACAGCCAGAAGAAGCCTTGTAGATACCCAATAAACATAAAATAATCTATAGAATAGATGCTACTCCGCACTAATTCCTAATTAATCAATCCACCATATGCAATGAAATTCAAACCAGCCCGACACCGACACCCACACACCCTCCCAAAACAAAACAAAACAAAACAAAAAACAAATCTTTCGATTCTAGAACGTCCTGGCTGGCCCGACCGATCCAGACCGGCCGATAATTCCCGCCCAGCCGACAATCCAACCATTTTGCTTTTCTCCATGTATAGTGGATAGCTCTGGCCACGGTTGGAGGCGATGTCGTCATCGAATCGAATCAATTTCTACTCACACTTGTTGATTTATCTGAAGATACATTAAGGATGTACCTGATAAGAGTCTGGACCAGGTGTGCATTGATACACACATACACACACACCTACACTAGATAGCTATTGTCGCTTACGGGCAGATCGGATACATTTCTATGCAAGTAAACTAGTAGGGGGGTTTATGAGTGGTCTGGACTGGACTGTCTGCACTGCACCGAGCGGAAATGAGATGAGATTTATGCATTGTGATAGATGGATGAAAGGAGTGCTCGGTCGTTGCCTACTCGCTTCATTTCATTCCTTTTTGCTGTATCTTCATTCTAGACCACCTTCTAGATGGGCGATGGGCTGTGAAGAGTGTAGTGAGTGACGAATGGATGGATGGAAGGAAGGAAGGAAGGGAAAAGGGAAGTCGATGAGGCTGTAGATATCTCTCTCTCTCTCCTATCTTTGTCGGTCTGTGTATGTGTGGGTATAAATTGGTGTATACTATGATACTACTACTCAAATGTGTTGTTTTCTAAAGAAAAAAGGACTACTACGACACATACAATCTCCCTCTACTAGTACTCTCATCTAGTCTGGCTTTTCCATACTTGCTGTGTACAACAACTCCTTACATCGGTCGACCACAAATCCAAAACACACCCAATCACAATGCCCGAATCCACCTCTCGTACAAGGTACTTTACCATCACTGCATCGAACCATGGTATTTGCTGTATGGGAATGAAAGCTAACCCTTGACTTCAACATATCCTCGAGAGTAAAAGTACCACGCGATCTATCACATCTCACTCCACACATACCAATGCGAGCACAGAGACGGGAACGCAAAGTGAAACGACGTCATCGGACACATGTCAGAAACATACGCAGAAAGTGAAGCACAGAAACATGGAGAATATTCTTCGGTATCGGGACGGGCCGGAGTGGGAGGATCCATATTGTCTTGTGGGGATAGAGGGGAGAGGGCAGGGGAGGGTTACTCGGATGGAAGAGGAGATTCGGAAGGTGGAGGAGGTACTTGGGTTTGGAGTTGATAATTAGATAGATTACTATTTTGGATGTTGATAGAATATACCCGGACATGTATGAGGAATATTTATTAATTGGATACTTGCATGGAAGGTATCGGGACTATGCTTTAATAAGGCCTACATTCACACGATGCTAAACTATAGGAAGGCTTTACATACAAGCCATATATCCCCTACTCACGCCTCAATCTTCAATACAGATATCATCGCCCTCACCCTGAGGGCCCTTCATACACTTCTTAGGGCATTCATCCCTGAACCATACGGTGTCACCCCAAAGATCGCAAGCAAAGCGCGAGTTGAGAACGTAGTCTTCAGTTGTTGGTTTTCCCAGAGATTCAAGAGCATATTCGATCCTCTCTCTGTAGTAGTCCTCATCTTGGAGGAATTAGTATTTGCATGGAGATTTTATGAGTGAGGTAGTCATCTCATCAGAACACTTGTCTACCCAAATTAGGAAGTCTTCATCGGCGGTGCAGAGGAAGCGCGAGTAAAGAACGTAGTCATCGCTTGTCGGGTTGTCTGACCTTTCAAGAGACGCCAAAATATCGGTATAATAATTTCCTTTCGTCCATGGTTTGTCAGAACCCCGCAAGATGTTCCTGAGACGCAAATTCATGTCTGCTCACATTTTTTAATCAATGAGGTGCCACAATAGGTAAGACCTCGGGTGCATCCATAAGCAAATGCTCCAGAAGCAGCACTAAGAGTAAGGAGGACGGTGGAAAACTTCATTGTGAGAATATTCGAGTGGATAAGCTTTTTTTTTTTTTTTTTTTGATATCTCTGAAGCAACGCTGAGATTGTCCTTTGTCTCTGTTGGACTGCATGGAGTATAGTACCTCTGCGTCCTTTAATTATCCAGCAGTTTCAAAAGAAATGGACTAATTCAGTCTATTCCCTTCGATACAAGCCCGTATCACCGTTGAACAACATTCTTCAGCTCCTGCATGTGGATTATTATGCAGGCATGACATTCCGAGTGCGCATCCTCGGGACCCAAAAATCTCGCTTGACACCCGTTCTGGACAACGATGTTCTAGTGTCTATGTCAGATATCGAGATGATCAGATGATTGCGTGGGTTGAGGGACATACTTGCTGGGTTGCGGACACGATGGCAGTAGTTCTACTACTGCCATCTTTGATTGATTTAACCCTCATATAGTTCAAGCATTTTCCCTCTGACCAATTTCACTCAACTTTAACACCCCCAATACTCGATATAACCTACGTCCTGTGGTAGTAGTCAATATACAAACTCAGCCAGGAGTATCGCAGTAATGAACCTGACTTGCGTATCTTGAGAAAGCTCTATCAATCCCAGCAGCTAGTATTCTCGATGGCTCTGGAAACTAATTTCGATTTGCAAGTACAACCACAAGAATGGGTAGATTTTTCTGTCACTTGTTAAGAACCTCCGGATGAAAAGCATGAGTCTAGGAAACGGATGATATTTTAGCTTCCGCAAGACTACAGGACAGAGAATATGTGAGTTGCGTTCACCGAGTCTCTCCAACTCGTTGGTTTGCTGTAAATCTCCGTCGGGTAAGATGTTGTCGATCTAAAGAAGATATTGAGAGAAGTGATAGAGTTACTGGATTCTGTATCTGATATTATCAAAGATGATGAAGAGAGTGTCTGCGGAGTCAGTAAGATATCTTATATATAACTTTATCTAGACAGCTGGGGCTATCCCGTTCTGGTCATATATCCAATAGGGAGACAACCAAATTTGAAAGAGATATATGAATAAGAAGAAAAGAGAATTAAATAGAGAAACAGATATAATACGAATGGGAGAATCTCCCTTGTGGTAAGAGACCTCGCTCGGGTAATACGTATAAGCGTGATTCGACTGCAGACTCATAGTGGAAGATGGGTGCTTTTCGTCGAACCTTTTCAGGAACGACGCATCCTTGGTGAGGGACAAAAGGCAGACATTCTTGTATGATGATAACGACATAAAAGTGTGCAAAACCCACACTTTTTTTTTTGTTTTTTTCAGTAATAGCTCCAATGATGTCTTGCCTAAATAGTGACTCAATGCTGACACCGTAAGGTATCCTGAGCATCGAAAGGCACCATTGAGTTTCTCTTGCGAGTTCCGGGATACGGTCCGTTGAGCAACGTTTTCGTTTCTTTTTGCCACAAGTTGATATCTCGCAATCTAAGGCATCACTGTAATAGAGTTCAGTAAAAGAGAGTGGAAGTAAACGAAGTGCCCTATCTTAATGATCATCTGGCCATCGATGGTGGCATATTTGTAAACTTGTTTTACCAAGCTCGGGCTCAAGTAGAACTGTCTGGAATGCCTCTTGCCGTATTAGTCTTATTTTGTCGCTGATAGATTTTCCAACTTTTTTCTCCAGGCAGAGATGTTTGCTTCTGCTTGATTTTATTTAACGCTGGTACTTGTGGTCGGTCGTTCCACGAAGAGTGTTGTATGCCTCTCTCTTTGAAAGTGCCAGGCGTCCAGACGACGCTATGGGCCTACATTACCTTTCTTCTCAGCTGATACCCTGGGTCTGGCACCCACATCTCGAAACCAGTGATTGCTCCTGGAATGTCAGCATATTGTTCAAAGCCAGCAGACCCCTGCGCCGACGAGAGACTGATCTATAGGAAAGTGCTCGCCGGGTACCTGCCAGACGGTCAGCATTTATGCGGTAGGTAATAGAAGAAAAAAAGACGAAAACAACACACCGATTCGCAAGAGTGACACCAATGAACAACCACGCACAGATTGGGTTGCGTGGATGAAATATGTATTTCCCCATACCAGTAAGTGGACGGAACCGCATTGGAGGGATAACAGCTGAAGCAGAAATGGAGTACGTGTGACCAGAGCTATCTTCAACTGTCCAAGATGGATCAGTTGCTAAGTGCTGTCATGCTCAAGCAGTCGGTTTGTTTGGAAGGGAACTTGCGCGTAGTTCACCCATTCTTATTCTCTAGTTTAGCCAGTGACCAATACTGGCTGCGAAAGATGTATGTAGAATGCGATATACCCGAGCGTTTGATAGGTGAATGTTGGATCCCATATCTTTTTCGTGCTTGATTCCACTGGCGTCTCATAAGGCCGACCACCGCACTCATGTAATCATGACAATGCAGGCATTAAATGCCCAGTATGTTATTACCTAATATGAATGGTTTGTCACCCATATGTCTTGGAATCTCAAGTACAGGCCAATTGCCGAGATTGATCCGCGGCGAAGAGTCTTGCAGCGCACCGTGCCTTGATGTTGATGTTGTCAGAAATGTATACGAGAGGGCCACCAGAGAATATTCTGGTGCTGTTCGATAGCTCCTATAGGAGATATCTGCGCCTTCTGTAGGTTCTTTCAATGTAGGCTTTTTTATGATCAAGGGTTTGTGGGAAGCAGCTTTGTGTAGCACCATGTTGAGATACACGTTTTGTTCGCAGAATGAAAATGGTAGATTTTAATATGACCGAATAGTATGAATTTTCGGAGGTACTTAGGGCCGAGGAGGCATTTTGCCTCACAGTTTACCGCCCAGCTGGTCAGAATGGGCTGCATTTTCTGTACCTACGTATGTTCTCCTGAAGTGCAGTTTGTTTATGCTGGTATAGGTCGCTATGCAGGGTGTCATTGACCCGCTTTACTGACTGGTTCGAAATGATTGTACGACAGGCTTTCATATCCCTCTGTCCAGGTGTTCTTAAAGATCTGAGAAGTGGTATCTATGATGGGGATATAGATAATTGTCTAGTTATCCGGGTCTGACTACTACTAGGTAGTATAAATATAGATGTTAGAGATTAGTAGGCTAGTTGATATGGAGTAGAGAAGATGGTGGTTGATGAGAAGGAAGGAGGAATTAGAGATTATCTCGATATTTATATGGCCTGCAACATTATCACTTGCTATTCAGGGAATAGAGTAAGGGCTGGGATATGCATTGGTTGGAGGTGGCTTCACTTCCCGTATATAGAATGTAGAGTTGTGAATAAGGACCACGTCCGTGAAGTAATGTTGAGCTTTCAGGTAAGATATATGCATGATAAATGGATCTTTCCACAGCAAGGATTCCATGCTAAAGAAAAATTCAAAGGAAATGCAGAATGTCAATGGTATTAGCTATTAGGTACTATCGGCTTATAAGCCAGTGCCCTCAAAGACAGAAACTTAGTGGAAAGTAATGGAAACAGAACTAGAAGGTCTCCATAATCCCATGCTCCCAGCCTCTTCCTCCAAGACAGCTGTTGGCGGAAGTGCCCTAACAATTTGTGACATACGGATATCGGAGGCGCTAACATATTGGCCTGTCAGTTAACGTTCAAGTTGTTGAATGTAGCCCCTGCTGCCAATTGACGCCATTTGAGATATCGTGAAATCAGTTCAAGACAGGGGTATTATTTTCCATTCTAAGTAGAACTTCCTCCCCGTCACACCTCTAGTAATGCATCGGTCAAGCTCTGCTTGTGCGCCTGCTTGACCAGGCCGCAGCTTTAATTTGAAAGGCCAATCTTCCACGATCGTATGGCTTTCCTTCATAGTTAGCCATCCCTATTAGTTTCGAAACATCACGTAATATGTGATTGGCTAAAAAGCTATTGTCGGTGTACTAAATACAACGAGTCATTATTATCATTTTTTCAGCCGTCAATCCTGTCGGTTCATGAAAATACGTCAAGAGGGGATACCAGGATTGCTTGTTTAAGGTGATTTTCAACGAGCGCTTCCCGAATGTCCACGTCTTGGGTATGAGACTTCCTCCTGTGGCGTCCTTGATCGTTTCGCAGAAGCCCTGGATTAGAGGACGCCGAAAGACATCAATCGCAGGGGTATTGCTCCACAGGTAATTATTCGTTCAATAAATTGGTGTGGGGGCCCTTGAACAAATGAAGGCAGTCGACTTTCTAGAGCCCAAGCCGGCTGCCACGTTCCCTGCCCCAGTGGTGACATGCAGGCTAACTTATATTGAGGCCAATGGGAACCTTTGGCATTCTGGACCGCATTACTGCACAGATATAGTGATAAGTACGATACAGTTTGAAAGTTCTCATACTTCATGGCTGAACGCACATTCACGAGACGGCAGCCCTTGCACGTGAATCTCCCCTCTTTTCTGCAACCAGACGTGTCGGACTCTAAGTTGGCGCAGACAAATCTTGGTGCTGCCATAACTATGGTCAAATTAGTGCTCAAGCACGTATCCAAGGCACTGGAATTGAACGGTATCGCCCAGCGGAAAGAAAGTCAGTATAAACACGGAAAGAGTCAAGTGATTAAATTACTGGCACCGAGTAAAAATGAAGAAACAAAACGACTGGAGGCTGCTCTCAGTGACTGAGATGGAGAACTCTACAAAGTCAGCCATGTCCCTATTACTGGTGTTTCAGAAATGAGCCTCAAGTCAGTCATCGAATGGCCATGCCTTTTCCCACCCAATCTTCTCTTCCTCAGAAGTTGCAAGCTGGTGAATCAAGTCTGTCTTGGCGTGCTTGAGAAGCTCCCTAACTTCGTCATACCGCTCAGGCGGCACGATGCCTTTCTCTGGCCACAGTTCATCCAGAGACTCTTTCACGCCCCGCATCAGCTCCATGCTTCGGGATGCCTTATCTGCCATCTTCGCGAATGGAGCTGACCTCGCCGGTAGTATATTGCAAAGGAAATGGTGGATTTCCGGAAGCCTGTACGCCTGGGAGATATGACCACTCCTCTGCAAGCTCAAGTATCCTGGCCTGATACAAAGCTTCTCCGTCAATGAGCAAGTTCTGAGCCAATAGCATCAGGTCAAAGCTCGATGTCTCCTGAAACTCCATAGCTTTGAACAGTCTTTTATTCTTGCCATAAGTGAGCTTTCTATACAGACTCGCGAGAGACATGTTCAAATAAAGCCTTTCGGCCTTCATCTTTTCGTCAGGATTGAGTTGATCAATGTCGCGCGGGAAGTCCGGTGGATCGAGGCCAGTTGCTGGAGGGCCATCATAGTCAAGAAAACATGGCTGACGTTCATGGTCGAAGAGAGGTAAAACCTCACTGGACTGCCAGTCAATGATGCCTACAACCTCAGATAGATTTTCGGGATTAACAAAGATATTTGCAACGTGGAGATCAGGGTGCCATAAGAATGCGGACAATATTGAGTCATCCGTTGGGAGGAAGAAATGCACCATGCGGAGATAGTCCCGAATAGCAGCTATTTCCTTCGATGGTGAGCGACGGTATGTGCCGGGACCGTATAAACCCAGGATTGACCGGGGTAATTGGGGCATTTCCTGTACACAGGCGAGTTCTCGGGACCCAATTGCTAATCTGTATCCGTACAGCTTATCCCCTGGAGCCGTATCAGCAGGAGATATCGACAGACTGGTAAGGAAATCTTACAGGGGCCCCGATCGAAGTCAACGTCGATCCTACCGTCGTCAAGGAACCCTCTTCCTGTTGATGGACTGATAGCAAATTGATCGTCTTTGAACTGAGACCCGTCTTCATTCACGAGGATGCAGCCACTGTTACTTTGCAAGTCTTTGGATTAATATAGACTCCCATATCGGATGAATGACTTCGACATCCAGGCTTTTTGATACCTGGCTATTGTCTTGGCGAGCTCAAACCTCTGCTTAATATTCATCCGTGGCCAAACTTTATTCAGCTGGATACCTCCAACCTTCTCCATAATAATGTATCCTGCACCAACTGGGTTCTCACTTGCGTTTGAGCTCCAAGCCAAAACCTTCGGCACAGGAGTACTCAGCTTATTCCCTACCTACCAGTGGGCATTAGACACACCGGTGAAGAGGGTAGTATGAAGCTTACTTACAAAATCCATCGTTGCCACTTCACTGGCTGTGGTATAGTGTGGCCGTCCAGCATTCGTATTCGGCACCTTGCCTACAACCTGTGTACCGTCCTGCATGGTAAAGAGGAAAGCTTTATTGAACATGCCATCCGGGAATCTCTCAACATTAACGCATTGATCGTGTGAAAAGCCGACTGATTCAGCCGCACGCTTTGCTAGCTCACTCATACTGAACTTTACCCGGCGTATGGCCATCTCGTGATTTTCATTTACCAAGAAGCGAGCTCTTGTGTAGTCATACGACTCATGGATCGCATTCCAACTAAAGGGGTATGACTGGCTGAGGTTTGTCCGGTATGAAAAGGTTGGATGGTGAAACGTTCGTCTTTGACCGCGTAACAGCGGAACAGGCTTGCGTAGCATCATGAAAGAATCCCAATACATTTGTGCTACATTGAGAGAGCATCAAGTGGAATGGATAATGGATGGGGATGGAGATCCCCTGCACCTTTTGGCTGGCGGGAAGATATCGTGACTGTGGTACAGACACGTGACCCTGCATGGCAGTTTGCAGAGAAGAAGAGATGGAAAGGCTGCTGGAAAAAGTAAATATACCGGCGATATATCGAGAGTTGGATTATATGGGGAATGTCCCTTTTCATTATCACTTCCTCGCTACTTCTGCTCACTAAAAAAGCACAGTACTACCTTCACGCCGTTGCAATTCTCCTGGTCGAAGTAGACGCAACTGTTGTTATTACTGGGTACCGACTTCTGGTATTATTTCAAAAAATGACAGCCTTGTGACAGCTCCAGAAGCGGAATATCTCCGCGAAATGAACGGAAAATGGTGCATAGAATGCACGCAAGAAGTAAGTCATATCGCGACAAAATCCAGCATCATCAGAAGCAAATTTATTCCGAGTGACCCTGCAGCAGGCCAGGGCGAAAGCTATGGTCATTGGACAATGGCTATGGCCGATCGTTTCTAGATGGAGCTAAGCGCCGCGGAGTATACTATCCCTGTCAACACAAGGTTTGTTGATGTCTCGGGGAGCATGTCGGAGGAAGATTCAGGTCCTAGAAAGGGTGCACAAGACCTTGCTGTCAATTCGCCATACATTTGATCTATCTATAATGTATGATCATCGGTTCCTCGAATTCGCGAACGAGATAAGGGGAAAGTGGGCTGCCGCGAGCTGAAGTTCACTGCCGATCAGACTATTTATAGATGACTACAGGCAGATTTGTGGTTTTCGGAGAAAATAATAACAGATGGAACTTATGGGAGGGGATTTGGTCAGTGACCAGTAGGCAATAGATGCTGGTTTTCCAATGCTGCTCTGATGATAGGATACTCTGCTTCACAGCGTCACTAGGTACCAGTCTATCCATCCTGTTCTAATTTGTTTCCCCAAGCCAAGGAGAAGAGGATGCTACACCCGGCGGAGAGCCGGGGAAAGCATCGGAGGATTCGAACCTTCTCTGAGACCATGACAGCACAATACTACATTGTAGAAGATAACATTGATGCACGAGCAGTGACCTGCCTCTTCAGGATAGCCCAAATCTGCAGAAACCAAGGGATTGGCCCGATTAGCTAGTGGCTTATCAAGAAAGCGGGGGGTGAAGCTACCAAAATGACGAAATAGGAGCAGAACTATCACTTCTACTAGCCGTGCCAAGATCTAGGAAAGGGGAAGCAGGAAGGCGGGTGGAGCCGGTCAGGCTGGGCAGTTCCTGAGGTTGCACTCAAGTGGCACCAATTTGTTCTCCCGCATCCCGCCCAGCCAATCATAAGAAGCCCGGTCCTGGCAAGATCTTGGCGGGGAATGGTACAAACCAGCCAGCCAAACAACCGGTTTATGGGACGCCCTGCAATACACTGAAATCTTGGGCTGTTGGACAAAAACAAAGCAGGCAACAGCAAGATAAAATACAGCGGAATGATGGCATATCCCTGTCGATCAGCCGGACAGTTTGGCGCTAGTGTCACCTCCAGCTTCGGCTACACTCGCAGCGGACCCAATCAGTGCCCCTTCCAGCCCCCGATACAGTAAGGGCATGCACATCGCAGTCTTAATCGCCTGCAGTGGCAGTAATGATAGTCCTTCTGCTGAATGATCCCCCCCATAACAGATAAATAAATAATACTACTTATCTCTGCCCGTCCCCTTCACTTCCCTTTCGCCGTCTTCAATCCCCTCCTCTTCGTCTCTCCGACACCCTTTCACCATGTTATCCTCCTTCCTTAGCCAGGGAGCAGCCGTATCCCTCGCGTTATTGTCGCTGCTCCCTTCGCCTGTAGCCGCGGAGATCTTCGAGAAGTTGTCCGGCGTACCCAATGGTGAATTACAAACATCAACGCATCATCCCGAACCATATACTAACGCGACTTCTTCGATTACTACCAGGCTGGAGATACGCCAACAATCCTCATGGCAACGAGGTCATTCGTCTTCAAATAGCCCTTCAGCAGCACGATGTTGCTGGTTTCGAACAAGCTGTAATGGACATGTCCACACCCGGTCACGCCGACTATGGAAAGCATTTCAGCACACATGATGAGATGAAGCGCATGCTGCTCCCCAGCGACACTGCCGTCGACTCAGTTCGCGACTGGCTGGAATCCGCCGGAGTCCACAATATCCAGGTCGACGCCGACTGGGTCAAGTTCCATACCACCGTCAACAAGGCCAATGCCCTGCTGGATGCCGACTTCAAGTGGTATGTCAGCGAGGCCAAGCACATTCGTCGTCTGCGCACCCTGCAATACTCCATCCCCGACGCCCTGGTCTCGCACATCAACATGATCCAGCCCACCACTCGCTTTGGCCAGATCCAGCCGAACCGTGCCACCATGCGCAGCAAGCCCAAGCACGCCGACGAGACATTCCTGACCGCAGCCACCTTGGCCCAGAACACCTCCCACTGCGACTCCATCATCACACCGCACTGTCTGAAGCAGCTCTACAACATCGGTGACTACCAGGCCGATCCCAAGTCCGGTAGCAAGGTCGGCTTCGCCAGTTACCTTGAAGAATACGCCCGGTATGCCGATCTCGAAAAATTCGAGCAGCACCTGGCTCCCAACGCCATCGGCCAGAACTTCAGCGTCGTTCAATTCAACGGCGGCCTCAACGACCAGCTTTCATCGAGCGACAGCGGCGAAGCCAACCTCGACCTGCAGTACATCCTCGGCGTCAGCGCCCCCCTCCCAATCACTGAATACAGCACTGGCGGACGCGGCGAACTAGTCCCCGACCTGAGCTCCCCTGACCCCAACGACAACAGCAACGAGCCCTACCTCGACTTCCTCCAGGGAATCCTCAAGCTCAACAATTCCGACCTCCCCCAAGTCATCTCTACCTCCTACGGTGAAGATGAACAGGTAGGTCCCCTTTCATACCCCAAAACTACCCCAACTAACCACCCCTACCACTCAGACCATCCCCGTCCCCTACGCCCGCACGGTCTGCAACCTCTACGCCCAACTCGGCAGCCGCGGCGTCTCCGTGATCTTCTCGAGCGGCGACTCCGGCGTCGGCGCCGCCTGCCTCACCAACGACGGCACCAACCGCACCCACTTCCCCCCTCAGTTCCCGGCCTCCTGCCCCTGGGTAACCTCCGTGGGTGCCACCTCCAAAACCTCCCCTGAACAAGCCGTCTCCTTCTCCTCAGGAGGCTTCTCCGACCTCTGGCCCCGCCCCTCCTACCAACACGCCGCCGTGCAAACCTACCTCACCCAGCACCTGGGCAACAAGTTCTCAGGCTTCTTCAACGCCTCGGGCCGCGCCTTCCCCGACGTCGCCGCGCAGGGCGTCAACTACGCCGTCTACGACAAGGGCATGCTGGGCCAGTACGATGGAACCAGTTGCTCCGCGCCGACGTTCAGTGGTGTCATTGCCTTGCTAAATGATGCGAGACTGAGAGCTGGTCTGCCCGTTATGGGATTCTTGAATCCGTTCCTCTATGGAGTTGGTAGTGAGAGTGGCGCGTTGAATGATATTGTCAACGGCGGGAGCGTGGGTTGTGATGGTAGGAATCGGTTTGGAGGCACGCCCAATGGAAGTCCCGTTGTGCCGTTTGCTAGTTGGAATGCAACCACGGGGTGGGATCCGGTTTCTGGGCTGGGAACACCGGATTTTGCGAAGTTGAGGGGCGTGGCGTTGGGTGAAGCGAAGGAATATGGTAATTAAGAGTGAAATGGGGGAAAGGGATTTTCTTTTCGTTGTGAATATTAGGTCAATTGTGTGGATATCTTTCATACATAATTAGTTTTTTGAAACTGATAATCTAGAAGAATTGTTTCATGGGTGTGGTTTGCTTATGTGAGCTGGTTGTAGTGTATAACGAATAATCAATTGAGTGGAGGGTATTAATGAACTAGAATTATATACAAAGGTTAACCCATGCAGTCGTAACCCATAATGCAAAGCTCTATTCTATCTGTATCGGTAGCAGATAAAAGTGTATGCAGTGTGTATCTGTCAATGACGCAATCAAGCGGGCACACCACCAGTGCCAAACAGCTCCATCTTGATGCGATCCGCGCTCACTCCCTCGGCAGCCAGCTTGCCCTTCACGTCCAGCATGAACGACTCGGGACCACACACGTAGTACTGCGTTGTGGCATCATCCAGGAACAAGTCCTTCTTGGAATCCAGCTTGCTCAGGTCCAGGCGACCGGCAAAGTCGTAGTCTTCACTCTGCTTGTCCTCGGCAGCTGGGTGACTAGTGAAGAAGAATGCCTGCAAGTTGGGCACCTTGGTGGCCAGCTCGCGGATCTGGGGCTTGAAGGCACGGGCGGCGGAGGTGCGAGCGCCGTGAATGAAGGAGATTTTGCGCTGTGTCTCAGACTCGGTCTCAAGGATCGTGTTCAGGATCGAGGTGAGCGGGGTCAGACCCACACCGGCTGCCAAGAGAACGATGGGGCTGGAGCTCTGCTTCTCCGCATCTGACAGGAAGAAGTCACCCTGGGGGTGCGACACCTTGATGATGTCGCCTTCCTTCTTGAGATCGTGCAGGATGTTAGACATGAGGCCAGGGTGGGCTTCAGCACCCGGCTCGGTGGCATTAAGGCCAGCCTCCTTCTTCACAGAGATCCGGTAGTAGTCGGAGCGGGGCTTGTCACTGAGAGAGTATTGTCTGGCTTGAGGGTGGTTGAGTTGGGGGACGAAGAGCTGAATGGAGATGTATTGTCCGGGACGGAAAGAGGGGAGGGGCTTGCCATCGACAGGCTCGAGGTAGAAGGAGGTGATCTCAGAAGATTCAGGAACCTTCTTGGCAATGCGGAAATCGCGGAACTCGGTCCATCCGTCGGCCTCCTTGTAGAGGGCAGCTTCGCGGTTGATCATAATATCAGCGAGTTGGAAGTAAGCGGCGGCCCAGGCGTCCTTGATGGCGGGGGTGAAGGCGTCACCAAGGACTTCGCCCATGGCCTCGAGCAAGAACTTGCCGACGATGTTGTAGTGCTCGGGCTGGATGTAGAGGGAGGCATGCTTGTTGCAGATGAGCTCGACTGCGGGGCCGAGAGCACCAAGGTTGTCGATGTTGGCGGCGTAGGCGAAGACAGCGCCGGCGAGGGCGCGGGGTTGGTGGCCGTTCACTTGGTTGGATGAGTTGAAGATGGCATTCAGCTCAGGGTGCGCGGCGAGCATGTTCTTGTAGAAGACGCTGGTAACAGCATTGCCATGCACCTTGATCACAGGCACGGTGGCCTTGATGATGTCAGTCTGTTCCTGGGTGAGACCCATTGTTTAGTGTGGATGTATCTGCCGCGAACGGGTAGATCTGACAGAACAAATGATGGCAAAGAGTACCAAAGGAGAACGAGTCTAAGAAGGATCTTGGAAAATGAAAGGGGGAAAAGCACTCTGACGGTGATGGTCTATCCTGGTATTTATAATCCGGTGAGCAATTAGGAGGTGGTCCTTGAGGGCTTCTGTTAGTTCGGGTGGACGGCATGCCGTGGCGGGAGAAGTTTTTTCTTGCTTCCACTTTTTTTTGTGTATACTAGTTGAACGGCGCGGCCGTTTGAGCATCTCCGCGGAGAAACTGGGGAAGTACAGAAGGTGCCAGACTAACGCGTCAAATCAGGCTCCAGATGATGCTAAGGCTGTCGATCCGTGATTGGGCAGAGAGAATTTTGAGTGTGAAACGATAATCGAGTCATTCTCAATTGGTTCAAGGGGCTGTCACTCCTGTTAGATAGAGCAGATCCCCCAGTGGGAGCTGCATATCCGTCACATCCATCCGTCCATCACTATTGAGGCATCTGATAAGAAGGCAGACGTCTGCTTCTGCAGCATCTCTGCTGTCATGGCACGCCGAGACAGAATAGCGAGCGAGCCAAAGTCCGAATGACTCGCAGCAAATTATTAATTTGAGGCCTTTGATCAGCCCACCAAATCCCGATGCCCGACCGGAAGATTTAGGGGGGAGCCCGAGAGCAACCGAGTCTCGGCCGTGGGGTGATCCATCAACGCTCACGAACTCCTCGGGGAGGCCGTTGTTCGAACTCATCCAGTCACAAAGATGCTGTTAGTCATGTCCGGTTCATAATGAGACAGTACTAAGTATTGTACGATGCTGCGGCAATGCAGGAAGATGCGATGATGCAGCTGGAAGGAAGTGGCGCCTCTTCGCTCCCTCGGATTAATGTATCTCCGGGACAGACACCCGCTAGTCCTATCTGGGATGGTTGATCTCACTACTTACTCTCGAAGACAGTAAAGACCAACCACAGTAGTCTCCTGCTAAGCTCTTGTCTTGGCTACAGAGTGGAACACACCCCACCATCTAGCTCGATGCAAAGCATCTGCCCATTCTCATTGTTAACATGTAAACGTCAACGAAATGGTTAATCCGCTTTCCGTCGTCAATCAATTCTGCGTGGGGCTCTTCCCGAGTCGGATCCCCATAGAGAAAACAAACAGTAATGCAACCTCAATTCGGCTTCATAGAATTGTGCCTCCAAAGGAGAGACTACATGCTAACTAATTCGTCGGCAGATGAAATTTCCCACAAATGAAGCATGTCGGACTATACTCTTCTTCTCAACGTAGCCGCTATTGTCTTGGTTGCTCAACGCCACGAAGCAAGGTCCAGAACACTCAATGCTCCTCAATTTTCGGCTCAACCATGGTCGCAACCAAGTCGTCTAGCTCATTATTTATGGCTGCTCTTCCCGAGTCCGAGCCAAATCTTCTGCTATTGACGGCTCACCACCTGCGAACCGAGATAAACCTCTTTCAAGCCTCCTGCCAAAAGAGAACGTCATGACGTTTGCTCCAGCTGGAATTGCGGAGCTGACAGCTCGCCCTACCCTGATGCATAAAAGCCGCTCTGTTGCTCTAGCAGCCCACTTTCTTTGGTCGCAAATAGATTCCGCTCACAATCGGCCTTGTTTTTCGAACAAATTGTAAAGAATATCATCATGGGGCCGCCACAATGGTTTCGCAAGCGCAACCCCGACGGCCAGAGGGCTCCCGTCTATAGATCCTCGAATAATCAGCTTCCTATGCTGCACCTCGCCGACACAACGCGGAACAATTTCATCGCCGCCGTCGGGGAATTCGTGGGAACCTTTCTCTTCCTCTTCTTCTCCTTCGCTGGGACGCAGGTGTCTAATACCCCCAAACCAGCGGCCGGGTCTCCTCCAAACACTCCAAACCTGCTATACTCCTCGCTCTGCTTTGGGTTTTCGTTGATGGTCAATGTGTGGGCATTCTATCGAGTGACTGGAGGTCTATTTAACCCCGCAGTATGTTGTACTATGCCAGTTTCGAGATATGTGGTTGATCATTATTCTAGGTCACTTTGGCCCTGTGTCTGGTTGGTGGATTGTCTCCCATCCGTGGGGTTATTGTTTTCGGGGTTCAGCTCATCGCAGGCATTGCGGCTGCCGGTGTCGTGAGTGCTTTGTTCCCAGGCGACTTGAACGTCGGCACTCGTCTGGGCGGTGGCGCTTCAATCTCACAAGGACTGTTCATCGAAATGTTTTTGACGGCTCAGCTGGTGCTCATTATCATCATGTTGGCTGTTGTGAAACATAAGTCCACCTTCCTGGCTCCTGTGGGCATCGGCCTGGTGTTCTTCGTGACCGAGATGGTTGGTAAGTAGATGGCTTTCGGTCTAATTGCTGCCAGATTATATGCGACTAACCTCTTCTTCTCCTGCAGGGGACTATTATACTGGCGGTTCACTCAACCCAGCGCGATCGCTCGGTCCTGACGTCATCAACCGCAGTTTCCCCGGGTACCATTGGATCTACTGGGTCGGTCCGTTGCTGGGAAGTCTCCTCGCATGTGGCTTCTTCACCTTCCTCAAGATGTTCCAGTACACCACCGTCAATCCCGGTCAGGACTACAATGAATGGGAAGCCAAGATGGGTTCGGGAGGTCCCGGATCGTGGGACATGTCGATGCACCGTCCCTCATATAACTCCGAAGCTACTACGGTAGAGCAGCCGCAATCCCCAACAGCCGACAGGAGGAACCACACCCCGACCAACTCACAACTGCAGAATAACCCTAATATTCCTAATATTCCTCACGGGGCAGAGCAGGTGTAGACAAACGGGTGTGGTGGATAGTGGAATGGAAAATAAACGAAGCGCTAGGGGGTATAAGGTTGACAGCAACCGGTTAATTACGTAATTACTTTCTCGGTGTACCTTTTTTTCTGGTTAATATTTTCGTGTGATGTTCTGGCCATGTTCCATGAGAATTTGCAACGACTGCTCAAGGGTTGGCACGGTGGCGTGGTGGTTCATGTACGGAGTACCATTTGAGGCAATTTGACCATCTCCGCGGGGAGCTCTCTATCTCCGCGGCTCTGTAGTCCAACTCAACTTCCGACTTCCGCAACTTCCACGAGACAAGAACAAGTCTTGGCTATGGTCATGTTTTTTAGCGGAAGTAGTCATGCTCCGTGCAACCCGGCTTGCAGTGGTTCAATCGCCTTCTTAGAAGCCATGATGCATGCTCGAATAGGAGTACGTAGCGTCACTTTGTAGTCAATACCGCATCCATGATTTCTGCGTCAGTAATACTGCCAGTGGAATATACTACCCTTTTTATCGGTTTTATGGCTGACCGCCACTTCAAACAAAAAAGAAAAAAGAAGAAAAAAGAAATATAACAAACACATTGGTAGACCATTAGGGAAGCTGGGAGAGAAGATTGTGGGAAGGTTTAATTGAGGTAGAAGGACAATCATCTTGATAACGGCCCTTTCCAACTGCGTTAATTATAGGGAGACACAAATGTAAATCGCGGAAAAACTCTATTCTAGCTGGAGTCTAATTGCTTGTTCCCATAAATAAAACAGGCTATGAATTTATTTGTCTTTGCCCATATAGGGTAAGTCAGCATCCCCACTGGCAAGAGCCAGGGGTTGAGTAGTAGTAGTAGTAGTAGTCGACCGGTGACATAGTAGATTATGTGGCTGGACGACACCGACGAAGTCAAAGGAGTGATTACGACGAAGCATGTTCCAAACCGCAGTTGGCAGTGTGAGCAGCAACAAGGATGAGTCTGGACTGAACTTGAAGACACCTTCTATCTTGATATCTGCCACATCCTCCGCGATCGATTCTGACAAGCACTGGATGTATTGCTCGACGATATCCGGCACACTAGTCGTGTCAGAGATTATCCGAACAGTAACCAAAACCTTGCCATCTGACAGGTCACTCGCTTTTCGGAGACCTCTAAGTTGCCTTGGGCGCGCTCCCAAGGGGCGAAGGGTGATGGATGGCTTATTTTTGGCCGGGAAATGTACAGGGATAAGTGTACTTGTTGCCAATGAAGGTGCTGTTGATGGTACCCTAACCGACTACAACAAGTATACAGTTTATGATGACCAGATTTTCGAGCTCATCCCAAGGTCAGATGGTATATTTTAATATCCAGACTGTTTATGTTTGCGCACCGGGCAACCGGTATGGTCGCATATTTTCGATCAATAACGCAGTTGGGGTAGCATATCTTGACAAAGACGCCCTCAGTGAACGCTTCATATTTGAAGAGGGTAGCGGTTATTTGGCGGGGTGGTACCGTCTTCTTACTCCAGCATACAATCTGGTTCTTACTGGAGGAGTGTGGAATTATCATGCTGATGGAGAAAATTATGATGATCAATCTTTCAAGTTTGAAACTGATTATGGCGAGGTTACCAAGTCTGCTGGTGCTTGATCATTTGACCTAGTAATTGTATAAATGGCATTCCCTTTGGGTGGAGCAGTCTTTGCCGGATCAAAAAGCGCCATTGAACCTGATGCTAAGACTCAGAAGTTTATAGTCAAGGTCATCACAGAGTGTGATGGTTTTGATATGTCCTATGTAACTAATATCCTGGACAACCTACTACTCAGTTGTTTACTCTTTACTAAACGTCTAATGCCCCGAACCAGTACTTACTTGGACAATTAGGCAACAGTACTGGTGGTAGCAGTATACATAAAATTAACCAGTCCCTGCCCTTGGCTTTGGGCCCTTTCCAAATGATAAATCCTGGTCCTGACTTCTAGGAAAACGTTGTGTTTATCACCACTCAATCAGTCCATAGCACTCCTAACATCGGATCAACCAATAAGCCCAATGAGCAGGCCAATAATCATCCTGTTCTGTACACCTACCTGGAATCTGGCTATCTACTAAGCGCCAATTCTGTGCGTTCTGTCATCCCGATCGCTTTACTTGTCGTCTTGCTAGCCGCTGACTTTCAAACCTCTTTCGATCAGGTGTCTCATCTTCTATGGCATTCTTCGCTGGGGTATCCATGTTATAACTTCTTCAATTCAATCCTTTCCATTCAGTGGTCAAAGCCAGCCGACATTCTGTATGCTGTCTATCTGAGACCAACTTCAGCACAGATACAAAGGCAGCTCGGACCATCTCAATATAAGCCACCCATATCTTTCCCTTGCTATATTGCCTAGGGCAGGTGTTGGTGCCATTTCCACGCTCTTTGGTCGCCCAGACTGGAAGCTAAGCACTTAGCCGATCTAAGTGACTGTTTTCCAAGCAGCCATCGGGCAAACTATCCCCGTTGACCACCAGGCAGTGCAAAGATCGCCTATATTATCGCTTGTTCTGGCGAAGTTCTCGCCCCATTCAGGCTGTCTTGGGGGCCAGAGGATCGGGTTTGATTAAGCCAAGTTCAAACGCGCACGCTGATGGGCTATACACTTTTCCATCCACTACTAAGCACGATAGCTTGACTCGTGCATGCGACCGATAGATCCGTACCTGCAGCAGGCAGACAATGCTACGATCAAAAATGACCCGAAGCATTGGTGGGATGAGGATAATGGTATTGCTTGGTTTTGGCCCTCTGGGGGCCAAAAGCCACCGCCGCGGCCAGCCCGATCCTCTACGCTGTTACCGAAGCTCAGCTACCAAGGAGTAAGAGTTGGGAATACTAAAGAAACAGTCTCCCTTCAGGAGATCTTTGGATGCCAAGCGTAAGCCAACTGTCACTCACTCTTTGTTTTTTTCTTGTTACAGTCATTCTTTATCGTCCTTTGGACAATGCCACTCTTTAATGCAAAAAACCTGCTGGCAGGACTCTGCGCTGCCAGCATCGTCTCACCAGCGTTAGGGCTTCCTCAGTCCTCGCATCCGGCCTCGTCGGCTGTTGCAAACACCCAGGGTAGAACCTCTACCGAGAGTCATCCTTCATGGACTTCGGAGTCGGACTCAACAGCTACCACGATCTCAGCCTCGAATACTCCATTGTACTCATCTTCTTCGCTGGCTACGGCCTCCCTTGGTGCTGCTCAGGGGGCCACGACACTCTCGTACTCTAGCGCGCTTGTAAATACACCCCAAAGGTCAGTCTTCCCTTGATAAGCAAAGAGATAGGTTCTAATGGTAGTAGTGTCCATGACACGTCTGTCAGCCAATACAC
Organism: Aspergillus eucalypticola CBS 122712; assembly: GCF_003184535.1. Lineage (NCBI taxonomy): Eukaryota > Fungi > Ascomycota > Eurotiomycetes > Eurotiales > Aspergillaceae > Aspergillus > Aspergillus eucalypticola. The sequence continues at coordinate 625,662 of NW_020290281.1, forward strand.
TCCTTCGATTTCGCACTCTCATACGACGACATTGTCAAGTTCTTCTGCAGGAATCCCTGCTAAAGATCTTACTACTGCGTCAAGTCATTCTCGTTCAATTATCTCGACGGGGACTTCCACTCGCTCCCCTAGCAGTTTGTTCACTTTTGCTTCCATTGAGACTCCCACCAGTCAATCTCACACTCCTTCAACCCACACCTTTTCCACTCATTCTTCGAGCTCCTCAGAGCATGCTTCATCTGAGTCTGCTACATCATCCCACACAGTCAGTACATCGAAGGATCCCCACACTCATACGCCTACGTCGTCCACGTCTTCATCGGACATCTCGACAAGTTCGTCGGCTTTGACTCAGCACGACACTTCCACAAGCTCATCGACGCCTGTTCGTTCTCACACTCCTACCGTGTCGACCCCAGCTTCATCCAAACTGAACAGTAGCTCTTCGACCAAGATTCACACGACCCACAGTCGTACTGAGGACACCACTTCAAGCTCTGCTTCTCATACTTCTACGTCCAAGTCAAGCTCCAGCTCCGCTGATAATTTCTCATCAAGCCCTGCATCTCATTCTCCTACAGCGAGCACTCACTCCATTACCAGCACTACCACCACGAACACTGATACCAGCCAAAGTGCTAGCATCACAACCGGCCCCTCCACGACACCGAACTCAACAATTTCAACTACCAGCAGCACAACCACTTCCTCGGTAGATGTCTACGCCATTATCAAGCACCTCTACAAGCTCGTGAAGGACACATACCCGGTGATCAAGAAATGGAAGAAGGACCCCAAGTCCGTCAAGGCATCTGATCTCATCAAGCCCCTGAAGCGCGTCATTCCCGTAGCTGATGACGTTCTCGACGTACTCGGGGCACCGAGTTCTTTAAGTTCAAGCTCTGGTGATAGCGAATCGGTGCTCGATAGTTGTAGCAGCGGTGGAGGCCTGGTGGGAGATATCATCGGTATTGCGAGCTGCATCTCCAGTACTGCGGATGAGGCCGTGTCGATTTTGGGTAGTTCCTCAGACAGTGATACATCTGATGAGTCCAAGCTCTCGTCTTACTTTGACGCCTTCGAGACCGAGGGAAGTTCCCTCAGTGCAGTGGGAGTGACTGCCACTGGCTCTACCGCGACGAGCACCGGTACGACAACGACAACGACCTCTGGAGATACGTCTTCGAAGTCCACAAAGACTGCCACGTCTACCAGTACGGATACCGATACGTCTACCAAGTCTACAACGACCAAGACGTCGACAAAGTCCACCGCAACCTCAGTTTCGAGCTCGTCTGCCGGCTCAGGTCACTCAGCCAGCGCGTCTGCCTCACCCACTTCGGCAAGCACCATGGAATCTTCTACCTCCACAAAGACCAAGTCCAAGTCCAAGACAGAATCTTCGCAGGTAGCATCGTCATCCGCTGCAGCAAGCAAGACCACATCCACGGATTCTACTTCCACGAAAAAGACCACATCCACCAAGTCCACCGAATCCTCTTCTTCCGCACGGCTGTCTGCATCCTCATCAGCGCACACGTCCAGCATTGCTACGACAAACTCGACATCCACCAGCACCGACAGCAAATCCAGCACGTCAACCGAAACCACAACCATCATAATCCACACGCACAGTGGAACAGCCAGCGACACCAGCACCACGCACCACACCCCCACCGTGACGCCCTCTCCCTCGCGCAACCAGACAGCCACAACCCTAGTCACCACAACCTCCTCCTACACCTCGCCCCTCTGCACCAACCAGTAAGCCCCTACCTTCTCCCCCACCCTCACCCTCACCAACCACAAACATACTAACCAAACCCCCAGCGCGGACCCCGACAACGGCTCCGGCAACGTCTGCGTCTGCCACCAACCAAACGGCGACTACACAACCCTCTCGGAACTCCCCTCCGGCAGCGGCTGCTCCTACACCTCCATCCCGACCCCCACCAGTACCAGCACCACCACCACAAAAACCACCTCCACAAAAACCACATCGGACCCCCCCTTCACCACCACCGAACTCAACAGCAACGTCCTCGTCTGCGCCACCTCCACGCTCAGCTACTTCTCGACCTTCACGTACACGAAATGCGCCGGCACCAGCAGCACGATCTACACGGCGCCGACGCCCACGCCCACCGCGCAAATGGTCATCGCCTACCTCTCCGACATGTACAGCTTTTGGTCATTCTTCACGCCGGATATCGGCTCCTCGATTAATTTCTGTAAGGATGCCGAGGCCGGTGAGCTAGAGGCGAGCGGGAGTATTAAGGTGGTGGATCCGCCGTATCCGGATGGGACGAAGAAGTTGGATTTCAAGATTCATGATATGAAGGATTGTGTCTATAAGGGGACGAGTGATGAGCCGGGCACGTTTACTTGTCCGCAGTTGGGGAAGACGGTCGATTGTGAGAGTTATGGTGAGAGTAAGGTGCATGATTGTTATGGGGCGTTGAGTGTCAGTATGTTTAATCCGGTGGTGAGGTGTCAGTGGTATTAGTATTTATCACTTTGATTGGGAAGAGATGGGGATTGGGGTTTTGGGGGTGGTATTAGGAAGGGGAGGGTTTATTTATGGATATTTATTTAGGAAATTGTAATTATTAAATCATGCTGTTATTAATTGTGGTTTCATATTTATTAGGATCATGTTGTGTAGGGTGTGCTTTTCATCGGTAGTGTGGGGTGGGACTGCAGGCTCTGGCTGGTATGATGCCTTTGAATAGTGAGATAAGGGTAGTAAGACGGCAGTGATGGAGGTTTACGTCAAAATTGGCGACGATACCTGTTGATCGTTAGTCAATAAATGCTTACTACAAGTCGAAGTCCAGTTCTAACAAGATTTCATAAGTGATATATACATTAATGCCCGAGCAAATTGGTATCTATTACATGATAAATCGCCAACCAAAGTCCCATTAAATACTTATTATACCTCAAAAATCACCCCACGTGATAGTCCAGTAGTGCCTTCTCCCACATCCCCGAGCCGACATCCACATAGCCGTCCAATCCCATCTGCCGGCTCGATCGACGATACCATAACCCAATCTTATGATCATCTGGAAGAATGTTCACATGTATCGAGTCAATGCGGCGTGACTCTGGAACCAGATCTCCCGGCATGAGGCCTTTAGATTCGACATCAATCAATCGTTCTAGGACGATGACGGCCCCCGGCGTTGTCCAGAGACCTTCCTGTCTCTGACAGCTGCGGAGTAATTGTACTGCTTCTCGCCGGATGTACCAGTCGCGACATTTGAAGGCACAGAAGAAAAGAGGAGGGATGATGCCCATCCCGATGGAGAAGTTGGGCATGGTTGATTGGGTGGGTGTGGACAGAAGGAGGATTTTAGCGAGCGCCACGGCTCGGCCGAAGTTGAGGTGAAAGGCATCGAAGCGTGTTTCGCTGCCACCGAGGCGCGTTTCTGTCGCGGCCATGATGTAGATGATTTCGCTCCAGAGTTTGAGGACGGTGAGGATGGTGCTGTCGCGGAGGAGTAGGGTGTTGCCGGTGCATGTCATTGCATCGTCGAGTTCGGTGGTCCAGCATTGAAGCTTATTGAGGATGGCCATGCGTCTGCTGTCTAGGACAGTGCAGTAGCCTGGTGAGGAGGGGTCGGAGGGATTAGGAGTCAGGACGAGTCGGCCTAGTCTGACGAGCAGGCTGCCGGCCTTTTCTAAGCTGTCGGTCGGCTCTTCAAGACTGAGATCGTTGATCTCCATGTAGGGGGCGTCGCAGCTGTTGCTATCCACCTCCTCAAAGAAGACTTCGTCGGCAAAAGTTGACCATTGTAGTTGTAGACGGGCGAATACTTTCATCAGTACTGCACCTGTGGTAGAATATCCCGGCTTGCCGGTGCTTCTCCATTCCTTAAGAAGTTTAAGACCACCACGCAAGTGACAACAGGCAGATTGCGTATCACCCTGCAGAAACATGAACGAGACGAACAGTACGCAGGTCACGAGTGTTATTTCCATGTTGGCGCTGGATGGAACTCCTCCACCCGCTAGCTGGTGTCGCAGTGAGGATATTGCTTTGACACATTGTTGGAGAGGTAGGCGGCTGTCTATGGTCCCCTGGCCGGTAGTGGTGCGCTCAAAGTTACAGTGGAGGGCACTTAATGCGATGGCAGCGTGGCGGACCGCTGGCTCGGCTTCGGTGACTTGGTGGACTAGACGCAGCCAGAAGTCATCATCAAAGTAACCGGAACATTGAAAAGCTGTATTCCTGCGGAAGAAATCGAGATACCAACGCTCCTGCCGCGTGAGGTCGATTTCATTGGTGTGTAAGATCAGATCCGACACTAAGGACGGCACGCTCACTGTTGAAGATGAGCTGCTAGTCGATGACGGCGATGTTGAAGCGAGCCGGAGTTTGGAAGCGCGCGTTCTTCTATCGATGGTTTGCTGGTATCCATCGCATATCCGACCAGTGCTGCTGCACATGCGACAGATGGGCCGGGTTTCGTCACATTTCTTATGGCGAATCCTACATGATCCACATTAACGGTGGTCCCCATGCATAAGCAAACAATCAAGGTGCACGGTGACTCCGTACCTACAGGTCCGACAACCCGTACGCACTTTGGTGTGACTGACCCGAGTCCTTTTCTTCGGCGCTGGTTCCTGGACGCCCATGGTTGAAGATGACATGTTGGATCCCGGCCAAGATTTCCGCAGCCTATATATGCGAACCGGCTATCCAGCCAGCGAGAATCAAGAGAAACATGGCCAGCGCGATGGTTGAAAAATCGGGAGGAACCAGGATGAGGCAATGAGAGGATGACACTAATGCTTCCTTCTCGCGTTAGTCAGCCACACCCGTTGGGGGCGATTCGACCTGATTGGATCCCTTGGACAAAGAAGATGAGGTTTCTTCCATCGTCTGGGGCCTTGCAAGACTTGAGTTTCGCCAGGAGGGGCGTGCTTCCGAAGATGCCGGGCGGAACATACTCTCAGCTCAGAGGCAGCTTGTGGACAATGTGCCTTGATTAATATGGGATCTGGTACCTGACTGACCTTGGTGTGCCTTGGTACTAGGTCGATGGAACCAATACAACTTCTACAAAGTAGGTCCGGGTCCCCGCACACTCCATCGGCCTGTACTCACGATCGACTAGGAAGGAATCTACGAGGAATACCAATCGAACAAGCTACGAAGAGCATGTGCTCAGAGACAGCAGTACCAAGCATTGCGAATTACTTGCTGCTGACGAATACGACTTGTCAGGTTACCGGATCCTTTTCCTCGTGTTTTTGGGATCCTTCAGATCCTCCCCCTTACTACGCCGGTGGGTTTCTGCATCCAGGCACCGAGGCCATTGAGTGGTCATCAAACTAACATGAATCAGGCGTTGCAGAACTATATCGTGCCATGATTTTCGCCCCCGCAATACTTCCGGATAATTAACCGCCGTGATCGTCAGTCTTGGCTCATGAGCAACCATCGCTTGCATGTCAAACTAAATTCCTCCCTCCAACATTTGTAAAGATGAGAGATACAATAGGTGCATGGACGATATAAGCATATTCGTACCGGCGTGTCGGAAAGCTAAAAGCTGGGGGCATCTGGCTACGTGTATAACGCCAACAAGGCTGAAACAGAAGATTGTTGTAGATCACCAGCGCTGCCATCTGACTGGGGATCACGAGGTTTTCAGCCCCGATTCCTCATGTCGGACTACTGTCTCTAGCTTGGGCCCGCCTCTGAATGGCGTGGCTAGCACGTTTTGTGCGGAGTTCCAACTGTATGCAGCACCACTCAGAATCCTGGACATCCCCATCCATCACCTGATCGTTCAGCCACGAGATCGTATCTCATAGCGCTTCAGCTTCTGGCTGAGATGCACGGCACACGTTCTAACCATTGGAGCTGAAAAGTTTAACTCATCGTGCTAGTCTTGGAGGAAGCGAGAAGTATCGATATGCCGGGCTGTTATCTCTCGCCAATCACAGGACGGCTTTCGCATGCATGGGCTACATCACATCGCTCTTACCAGCTCAGCCTTCCTGAGATCCCCTAAACCCCAGAGGGATGTACGATCCGGGGTTTGCAACGGAGCCAATCAGTCATGGTTGTGATTGCCTTCCTCTTCCCTTATCAATATGGGCTCCCCTGCTTTTGTGATCGTCCACCTTGGCATCTGGGATCAGACTTCTCGATAGCAGCAGAAGGCGACCGCAAGTCATGCAATACGAAGGTTTCTGTGCGACGAGACCGACTATTTGTATTCGCGTCGGTTCTTGGCTCAGATAACGATCTCTTTTACACTGGAATAACCAACCACTTGCAGCTGTTATTATCTACAGAATAAGATATCGCATATGCCCCATCTCAGAATGGGTCCAGCCAAGAAACTATGCAGTCAATGTGCAGGGTGGGAATCCAAATTCAGCTCACTGCCAGTGATCTATTATACTATTTAAGTGAATGGCCCCTCAAACACAGCAGACCCGAAACAGTCTGAGGATAAATGTTGGAACTCGGCTCATTATAAAGAGATTCCCACCGCTTTGTTTCTTCGCTCATCATGGCTGAAGTGAGTGGTGACTTGCGACAGCCAGTGATATTCTCAGACTTGTTTTGCTAATGTGCATGCAACGGAACAGCCAGTCTACAATTCCTCAACGCCGGAGGGTGGTGATCCTACCCAGGTCGACGTGAACGCGCAATACACCGGATTCGAGTACAACTATGTCTATATCACTACATGTACATTCATCGTCTTCCTTATCTTACCGGGGATTGGGATGCTGTATAGCGGCCTGTCACGGAGAAAATCCGCGCTGGCCCTTCTCTTCCAGGCCTTTATGGTTCTTGCAGTGTCAGTTTGCCAGTCGCGACCTGTTTGTTATTTAGCGCAACACTAATCGTTAACACTAATCGTTATATAGATCGACATTTCAATGGCTATTTTGGGGGTATTCTCTTACTTATTCAAGAGATGGCGGTCCCTTTATCGGTACACTGAAGAACTTTGGCTTGATGGATGTCTTGGTGGCGCCTTCACCCGGCTCCGCGGTCTTACCGGAGGTCGTCTTCTGTCTATTTCAGCTCCTCTTTTGCGCATGCACAGTAAGTTTGACCAAGTGATACGAACGCGATGTACTAAGGCCAGCAGGTGATGATTGTCGTTGGAGGCGCCTTTGAACGAGGTGGCATTGTACCTTCACTGATCTTCAGCTTCTTCTGGGCAACCATAGTCTACTGCCCGCTAGCCCGATGGACATGGAGCAGTAACGGATGGCTCTACAATCTGCCGGCCATTGATTTTGCGGGAGGCGGTCCCGTACACATTGCTTCTGGGTGTACAGCTCTGGCCTATGCGTTGGTTCTGGGCAAGCGTAGGGATCACGGGGACCCTTCAATCCGCAAACCGCACAATACAACATTGGTCTTCCTCGGGACCGTGATGATCTGGACTGGATGGTTGGGATTCAATGTACGTGAGGTCCACTTTTCATTGTTATTCGAGTCTAACAGCAATATGGCGATAGGGGGGCTCGAGTCTTAACGCCAGCATGCGTGCCATGGTTGCGGTTTTCAACACCAACACCGCCGGTTGCACAGGCATTCTCGGGTGGGTTCTGGTCGACATGATCCGGTACAAAGGAAAGTTCACAGTCGTTGGTGCTTGCGAAGGTGCAATTGCAGGTTTGGTCGGGATCACCCCAGCGGCCGGTTGTGTCTCGCTATGGCTCGCAGCATGCATCGGTTTCATTACGGCCATCGTATGCTCCTCCCTCAAAAATGTGAACGAGTGGATTAATGTCGACGAGGGCATGGATGTGTTTAAGCTGCACGGGATTGGTGGCATGGTGGGAGCTTTCTTGACGGGCCTGTTTGCAAGCGAAAAGATCTCGGCTTTGGATGGCAGCACGCTATCCCCAGGAGCGATTGATGGCAATGGTGTCCAGGTTGGAAAGCAGTTGGCGGAGATCTGCGCCATCTCATCGTATTCCTTCGTGGTATCCTACCTTATGCTTCTCATTCTCAAGTATATTCCTGGGATGCAGTTGCGAGTGAGTGACGAGGATGAAATGCTGGGACTAGATCGGACTCAGTTCTTCGATGAACAGATCGGAGATTGGTCAATGACGGTGCATGGCTCCGCGAGTCCCACGCTGGTTGGGATACCCAAAGTATCCTCAACGAGCGTGACGGAGTGCCAGGAAAGAAAGGGGAGCGATCTATAGAATATGTAGAAGCCATCTATGTTGCTTTTGGGATAGATAAATGATAGAGTTCGGTCTGTATGCAGGGAAATGCAACTATAGGACGGTCCGTTAACCCAATTCGGCCTGCGGACGGAGTGGCCAGTCAGGTAGTTGTTTTATTTTAATCCACCGACGCAATGCTTATAATAGTGCCTGCAGGTGCAATGCACAGCCAAGAGGAGGGGTTCAGCGTTGGGTTACGCTTTTACCTGCTGGAGACAAAAGTCAGGCATCGGGGACGACACCAGGTGATGGTGCAGCACACCCATGGCCGCGTCATGCTATACGAGGGCGAACACCAAATGATCTAAAAATATCCGGTGATAGCTCTTTCACTTTTCTACATCCCTTGGGGAAAAGGATCTCTCCATTAGTACAATATATTTCCTATCCTTCCAGTGATCTCTTCGATTATACTCTCCGCACGAGGGAAAGAGGACAATAGCATGGCCGATATACTTCCAAGAAGTCTTGGCTTCCTTCATAAAGTGGGGTCGATCAAGTGGAGGCGGATTTCAGATTGATTTGATTCCCTGTCACATCATCCATGCTGACATGCAGATGGATACAGAGTAGTTACCAAAAAGCAGAACTTCATCAGATGCTATGGCAACGCAACGTGACTGAATAACATATGATAGTTAATAAGCTCAGCTGTTGTACAACCATGCTCTAAATCGGCAGATACTACTCCGTAATTGGGCCTGCGAAGAGCACAGATACCAATTCGGTAAGCTACCCTGCATAAATACAATGTTTTGAGGGTGCATGTATTCGCAATCCGACAGATGATCCCCTCGGTTGCGTATGTCTTCCCTGCGGAGTAAACTTTCACGCGAATGGCAGGTCATTCACAAATGTAGTTGGTTGGTGTCGATCTCGGGGTCCAAGGACTCCATTCTACCCGCTGGGCTGGCACATCTGTCGTCACCCCAGAACAGACACAACAACTTTGAATCAAGGAGGGAGGAGAGAGAGAATGAGAGGATGGATGGCGGGGGAGGGAATCGCCGACCGAACATCTTAGCCAATCATTGCAGAGGGATGGCGCAACAAGGCTGGCGAGCTTACGTCAAGCGGGCCGGGGTTGCATTCTTGGCTGGCCCAGACCCTTTTTTTTCCTTCTTTTCTTTCAACTTCTTTTTATTTATTCATGATGGATTGCACTCTCTTGTTCTGCTTCAGTTTATAACGATGAAGATGTATTGACTGATCTATTGAATAAGTATGCAATATGTACTCTCTAAATTCAAATGATCAACGAGATCATAATATTTCCGCAAAGCTAGGTGGACCGGCAGCTCATTTCATCTTTAAATTAATTCCAGCTGGACCCATTCCCAGACGGGATCGCATCTTCCCGACCTTGCCCGATCGGATTTAACGGCAAGCCTTAGGCCAGCAGTTGGTCGCGTCAGCCAGCCGTTCCCGGCGAAGAGGCAAGACGAGGCCTTATCTTTTCTTTTTCCCTCCCCTTCTCCTGCTTGCTACTATCCCCACCCTTTCCTCTCCTCCTTCTCCTTCCCCAGGCCTGCACTTTGGCTTTGGCTTCTTTTTGACTTTGTTGTCGTTATCTTGCTGCTTTTCAGCAAGGCCATTCGTTTGATTACTTCTCCGTCGTCTCCCGACATACGCTCTTCACCCTCGCACTAGACCTTGTAATCATTTGTCCGCATCGTCGTCCCACCTCCCATACTACACTTCCAGCCCACGACTTCGCCCCCGTCCCACTCACACACCCATAATAAGCCTTGCACCCTTTCGCGGTTCCACTCGAGTTGTCATGGTCGGCGGTCTTGACTGCAATTAATTCACGTGTATCTTTCTCTCGACATCCTCATGGGCAAACGTAAGCACCCGTCGCATAGTCCTTGATTTCGCCTATATGGAGACTGACGGATTCTGGTATAGACCGATATGGAGTCGTTCTGGACGCGGGTTCGTCCGTAAGTAATACTGCGCCATACATGCCTCTGCACCATCTCTAATCCCGGAGATAGGGAACTCGAGTCCACGTCTATCGCTGGTTGGACAATGCTGTCGCGCGGGAAAAGGGAAAGCATCTGCAGACATTGCCCGAAGTGAAAACGAAAAGCGACTGGACGAAGAAGATACATCCCGGTACGTCTGGTGGATGGCTGCGCTACGTCTCAGGTCAATACTAATGCCTTGGTCTTATAGGAGTGTCGTCGTTTGCCGATAAACCGGAAGAAGTCGGTCCTGAACATCTGGCAGAACTCCTCGAACACGCGAAACAGATCGTCCCCGATGACGCCGTGAAGGATACCCCCATTTTCCTGCTCGCGACTGCGGGCATGCGACTGCTTCCTGACGTACAGCGCAACCTTCTGCTCGAACAGATCTGCTCCTATGTCGGCTCGAACTCGGATTTCCTGCTTCCCGACTGCGGAGTCCATATCCAAGTCATTCCAGGTATCACCGAGGGCTTGTACGGATGGGTCGCCACAAACTATCTGCTGGGAAGTTTCGATTACCCAGGCACGCATGATCACGGCAAGGGACACCACACGTACGGCTTTCTGGACATGGGTGGTGCTTCTGCGCAGATTGCGTTTGCACCAAATGCGACTGAGAGCGAGAAGCATGCGAACGATTTGACACTCCTACGGTTGCGCAATGTGGATGGATCGACCCAGGAACACAGGGTCTTTGTCACCTCATGGCTCGAATTCGGCGTTCATGAGGCGCGCCGGCGCTATCTGGAGTCATTGCAAGCGGCCAGCGCTATTGGAGACGTCAAGGAGCTTCCTGACCCGTGTCTGCCGTCTGGATTACGCACCACGATCGATGGCAAGCTTCTCGCGGCGGATGACATTGACGGGATGCATCTGCTGGGAACTGGCAAGTTCGATGAGTGTCTGCGACAAACATACCCGTTACTGGACAAAGACGCGCCTTGCCCCGACCAACCCTGTCTCCTGCACGGGATGCATGTTCCGGCTATCGACTTTGACGTTAACCATTTTGTCGGCATCAGCGAGTACTGGCATACGACTCACGATGCGTTCGAGATGGGTCACAAGGACAAGGCCTACGACTTTGCCACTTACCAGGAGCGTGTGCGATCATTCTGTTCGCAGGACTGGGCGACCGTGGAGAACGGTCTCGAGGCCCACCAGTGGGGAAACAAGTTTGATCGGGAATCGGCTTCGGAGATCTGCTTCAAGGCTTCCTGGATCATGAACGTGTTGCATGATGGTATCGGGATTCCGCGCGTGGGACTCGAGGACATTGCGGGCTCGGGTCACAACGGAACCAAGGAAGTGCTGTCCCACGGCCAAAGCAAAGGCTACTTGGACTCCTTCCAGGCCGTGAACAAGATTGACTCTACCGAAGTCAGTTGGACTTTGGGCAAGATGGTCCTCTATGCCTCGTCTCAGGTTCCTTTGGAGACAGAAGAAGCCCTTCCTGTCGGCTTTGGCAGCAATGTTGCCGGCGTTCCCAGCGATTTCCAGTACCCCAGCGTGGAGTTGCTGCCCAGTCCCGAAGGGATCCATGGCACAACGTGGCATGATGCGCTCCTCGAAGGGAGCTCGTCACGCAGAGCCCCGGGCTTTGTCTTGTTTCTTCTTATCGTGATATTGGTGGCCTTCTTCCTTTGTGGACGAAGCCGTCGTCTGAAAGTCTACCACAAGATCAAGAACGTCTTTGGTTGGGGTGGCCCGTCTCATCCAAACTACCCGAAGCGGAGGAGGATGTTTGGTGGCAAACTCCCGTTCTTTGGTCCCAGAAGCCCTACTTATGAGCGCGTTCTCGAGGAAGGCGCTCAGGAATTTGATCTCGGTGCGAGCGGATCCAGCCGCAGCTCCTTTGACGGGGGACGTCCGTCTGAAGCCGATGCCGCCAGGTTTACGGCCCCTAAGCGGGCCTCCAGCTGGGGCAGTGGTAACACTACGCCCACCTTCAAATATGCATTAGACAATTCCTCGTCCGGGACTATTGGCCTCGGAATTTCGGCTGGGTCAGGAGCCAACGCGATGGATCGACATGGGCTGGTCGTGAGGACCGAGAGCAGGGATCATCTGGCACCTTTGGCATTGGGGCCGACAACCAATGGACGCCGCTCCCGAGCAGGCAGTCCGTCGAGATCCCATCCCAAGTCACCACTAATGACCCCCCTAGCAGACGACTAATGCTGCTGTATGATTACGTTTATGTTGCCAATGTTGCATCACTCTGGCGTTTGGTTCTGTTTCATTCATGACTTGCAGAAGGGATCTGCAAGTCCAGGTCGCTGCTTGAAGCCGGCGTATGACCGCATAATAGTCCTTTGCTTCTTGGTGCCATATTATCAGGGGCGTGCTCCGGAGTACATAGCTACTCTTTACCTTTTATTATACTAGACTATTTATGAGAGTCATAATACAAATAAAGAAAATAATCTTAAAGTGCTCATCTTCATAGTGAATGCGTAAACCCGTCATAGTGGAACTGCTCACGTGAGCCGCTGTGCGTAGCTGAACAGCGGCTCACCGCCCGGGCAAAATCAGCAGCAGCAGTGAAGATAGTCAAAGATGCGCGACAGAGCTCCGTCTCAATCTCATCATCCCCGCTACTTCAATTGACATTTTCCTCAATCTACTAATTCCTCTACACCAGTCGCTTCGCGAACCTTTCTTCTTCTTTGTGCATGATACCCCAATAGAACCCGTTCTCGAATACCACCCGCCACCATGCGATTGACCGTCGAACTGATCCAAAATTCCCTGTCGTACATCAACCCGCTCAAAGACCGCGAGCTAGATCTTCGAGGTGCGTTCCAGCCACCAGTCCTGAAAAGAACAGATACTACACTTTTGAGATGAGCTTGATTGATATCGGTTTTGTGTTTGAGTCGTATAGGGCACAAGATACCCGCTATTGAGAACTTGGGTATTGCCAAGGTAATATCCACTACCTCACTTCGTCTCCTAAACTGCTGTTGCGGCATTATATGTGTGGTATGGAAGTTAACGGAGTGTTTAGGACCAAGATGCAATCGACCTAACAGACAACGATATCACCTCCCTCGGAAACTTCCCCTTCTTCCCTCGTCTCCGCACCCTCCTTCTCGCGCGTAACCGAGTCAAGCAGATCCAGCCGACGATATCATCCTCGGTGCCGAATCTGAGCGCGCTGGTCTTGACGGCGAATAACATGAACGAGTTGGCGGATTTGGATCCGCTCAGGAATCTGGTTCAGTTGGCGCATTTGGTGTTGTTGGAGAATCCTGTTACTAGGAAGGAGGTAAGCTTCCCTCTACTCTTCATTTTCTACCGAATCCAAAGTCATAATAATGTCTAATATGAATGGTATCGGTATAGCACTACCGCTACTACGTCATCTGGCGCATCCCCAGCGTCCGCTTCCTCGACTACCAGAAAGTGAAAGACGCGGAGCGCGAAAAAGCCACCGAGTTGTTCGGCACAGCTGAGGAGCCGTCCGCGCTGGCGTCCAAGATCATGGGAATCAAGTCTCGCACGTTCGATGTGCCTTCGGGTGCTGGGGGCGCGGATCGTGGAGCGCCCGCGGATAAGGCGGTGCGGGTGAAGTTGACGGAGAAGGAGAGGAAGAGGGTGGAGAAGATGATTCGCGAGGCGAAGAGTTTGCAGGAGATTTCGCGGTTGGAGAAGGAGTTGAATGAGGGAAGGATACCTGGGGGTGCATTGGATTATGCTGATAGTGATGAGGAGATGCAGACATAGGTGCTGAGCATGGGTGCTTTGTTTCTGCTGGGATTGTTTGTGCATTATTGTGGTATATTTTATCTGGTTTAGTGCTAAATGGAAGCACGGTGTTTGGCAATAAAATTATACCTTTTCCCAACTATTTTCTAGATGTACGGCTTCCGATTGCAAAAGGTATAGTAGCAAAAGTGAAACTATCGATTTCCGGCCGTAAGTAAGATTGTTCTCGATAGACATGAAGTCATACTACTAGTAGTAATTAGGCCCGTTCCAGCAGTAGAGTGGAGGGGTTTAAGGTTGTAAGAAAGAACTGCTCCTCTCATCTTCACCCGATACTATTTCATCATTACTAGAGTACTCAACCATTTCATATCTCCCTCCTTCCCACTTCTACTAAGTACTAACTACACCAGTGCATCATCCTCTTCCAACGCACTACATTGTTACTAGGACTACTTTAAAGTACCAGCACTAATTTTAAATGCCTCATTCCACTACTATGCGTATACATGAGTAAATACTACTACTGTAGTAGTACTTTATATATATATATACTACCAGCTACCGCCAAGTTCGATTCCATGGATGCATTCTCACATTCCATATACTAGAAAACAAAAATAATTCCCTTTCAAAATATAAATTGAAATAGTAAAACCAATCAACATATTATACCCCCAATTTATCCATCTCACACCTATCTCTACACCCACAACTCAAACACTACTTATGTACCAATCTCTAACCCAACCAACCAACAGATCAGATAAGATAACAGCACGTGCCGCTATCAACTTACAACACCACTCACTCACCACACAACCTAACGTCATACAATAGCTCCTCCTCCACCACCTAGCTCCCCCCTCCCATCATCCCACTCACTCACTCTCAACACCATCATCAATCCAATCCAATCCAATCCAATCCAATCCCTCAACCCAATCTCAATCCCATCATCCTATCCAAAAAATGCCCCCAAAAGCAGCCCCTACCTCCCCCTCCTAACAACCCACCTAACCTCCTCCCCCACCTCCACCTCCATAACCCTCACCACGCTCTCCTGCCCCCCTCTCTCCCCAGCCCCCTTCCCCCGCTCCCGCACCGTCGAATTCCGCGGCTTTTTTCCCACCCTAAACCTGCACCCCACGGCCATCCAATCCCTCAAAGACCAACACATAGGCCTAAACCCCGATATCTACGAGTCGGAGATGCTCGCCCTCACGACAGATAAGCGGATGGAGAAGGTCAAGGAATTGGAGAGCTCGGGGGGTGTGGTTGAAGCGGTGTTTTGGTTGAGGGAGGTGGGGAATATGTGGAGAGTGAGGGGAAAGGCATGTATTATTGGCGGGGAGGGGGAGAAGGAAGTGGAAGGGAGGGGGTTCGTTGAGAAAGGGTTGAGGAAGGTTAGGGATGGAGAGGGGTGGAGTTGGGAGAGACAGGTTGATATGTATTTTGCGAATCATTCGCCGGGGATGAGAGGTACGTTTTCTTTTTTTTTCCATTTTTTCTTTCTTTTGTCTTATGTCTTTTGGGGGGAGGTATGGAGTGGGGATAGGGTGTATGGGTGCTGATGGGTGGTGTGACTGTAGGGACTTTTAAGAATCCACCTCCTGGAACACCCAGGAATCAGGATCCCGGACATCCGGAGTTGAAGCTGGGGCAGAAGGTGGAGGATCTCAAGGATAAGGTTGCGAGGGAGAATTTCAGGGTCGTGGTGATTCGGCCGGAGGAGGTTGAGAGGTTGGATGTTAATGATCCTTCGAATCCGATTAGGACCAGGTGGACGGCTGTGAGGGATGGGGAGGAGTGGGAGGAGGTGGATTTGTGGCCTTGATTTTGATACATTAATCTCTTATTCTTTCCTTGGTGCTATTTTTTGTTGGGATGATAAAAGTCATGGTATGAGGTTCATTGTAGATTAATTTGAAGGTATCTTTGTACGCTGTATTAACAATGAGTAGATTGGAATGTGATAAAGCCTGTCGTCTTTGAATGTAGCGGTGAGATAAACCGAGGCATTATACTGTTTGTCTTCTTTGTTGCTTGTTGCTTGTCCGAATAAAGCGGCGCGCTTTTGTGGACATTTCCGAAGCGTTGTATCCCGAAACACACAATTAGCACAAAGAAGCACCGACATCAAGACAACCTCGTTGTTTCATGCCGGGATCAATCTATAAATCGGCTATAGCCATCAGACATAATTATCCACTCTGTCCTACCGTTATAAATCATAGCTAAATCGACTCCCTCCCTGTGTCAACATCCTCCGTGGTGTAACCCAAGAACAAACAACCCTCAAACCCCAACAGAATGTCTTCGTCCACTGAAGGTGGTAGACTCATTTGTCCCGAGTGTCGAGGCTTCTGCGACGTCTCAGACAACTGTCCCACGTGTACTGCCGCTGACCCAGTCATACTCAAAGCGGAAATATCCGACTCGCAGGACGACACTGCTTTGAAGATGGCTCCGTCTGCTGAACATTCCCCCCAGCAGGTGGGTTACTCCGTTGTTAGATTTTGTGGAGCAGCGCTAACGATCGTTTGTTAGGCTAATTCCGAAGCTTCATCTGCCACAGCCAAGGCTGCTTCAGCTCCTCCGTCCCCTTCTGCCCCCCAACCACCCCCCGCGCAGCCTGCCCCTACTACCCCGCCAAAGAAAACTTCAAAGGCCACCAAGAAGACCAAGAAGATGGAATCTTCCAGCGATTCCAATAACAGCCCGAAGGAGAAGTTGACGCCGGCATGTGCTCCTTGCAAGAAAGCAAAGAGACGGTGCGTCCATCGCAGCGTTATTCCAGGTGGGTGCCATCAATATTCCGTATGACTTATTGTTGCTAAATTCGCATAGATGCGGAAGGACAGGGAGCTTCCCAGCCCTCCAAGAAGCGCAAGCAGACTGCTGAGCCAGGGGCCAACTCTAAGAGGGCCAAGAAGAATGATGGCGATGTCAGCGACAACGAAACGGGATCTGAAGAGGGTCAGCGCATCAAGCTCAAGTTTAAGAATGTTAAGTTTAACACCGAAACAGGTGAATCGACACCAAAGAAACGAGGCAGGCCATCCAAGACATTGCTGGGCAATGCTGAAGCCGGGGCTCTAACTAGTATAGAAGAGGAAGACGAGGAAGAAGATGTCCCACGGAAGCGAGCCAAGGATAAGAATTATGGCTTTCCAAAGGATAGCCTCGTTGCGGCGTCAAGAGTGACGGCTTTCAAACACTTGGACCGGCAGCTACAAGACAAGATAGCAGACTGCGAGGATAAATGGAAGGCGGCCAAGGACACCGTCGATGAAATCCGGTATATACTGAATAAATGGATAGCGCTTTGGGAACAAGGAAGGGCATGATGGCCGACAAGGATCTTTCTTTTCTGCATTCCTTTCAACCGGACCCGTCATGTGTTTCCTGTTCTTTATGGAGTTAACAAGGGGCTTCTTGTTTATTGCTGGCCTTATTTGCTTTTGGCGTTAGGGAGGCAGCTAGTGTCTGGCGTCATGGGTTGGTTTGGACTGCCAGAGCCTAGCCCGAGGGTTTATTCGGATTAAACAAGCTAGAGATGGGTAAAAACACCTCATGGTCTTAGTACGGGGTATGTTAGTGGAATGATAATGAAATGCATCAACTTATTGCCTGACTTGCCACTGGCAGCGGCCGAGTGGTGTGCAGCGGGACAAACTTGCTGCACTGCTCCAAAGTACCGTAGGGCGGGGGAAACCTCGCAATGCAATCAGCAGACCGGAATGACATGGTAGCCGAGTATCCTGCACACCGAAACCCAGGAATCATGGACGAACAAGTCATCATGCCCAGAACCGTTCTCCAGGATTATCTGGATCACAGCATAACATGCCCGAACAAAGCCAACCATGTTTGATGGCTTCTGTCATCCCACGGCTCCGTGCGGGACGATCGGCGGTCCCGCAGCCCAATCCTACAAGGTGAGCAAGACATGATGGGAGAAATCCTGGGCGGGTCGCGGCCTTGCAGTGGTCGAGGCAGCTGTCAGTCAAAAGCAGAATATCCTGGGTCATTTCCGAGAGCTCTGACTCGTCTTGAGATCCCTGTCTGGCCGTGGGCACAGGCCGTTACGTGTCATGACTTTCTTGGGTAAAGTCGCCGTTAGCGAGTCTTGGATGACCTTCGGCTTTGACCGGAGATTTCACGTTCATTTCTTGCAGCTGCGACATTGGACAATGGCTTGATGCAGACCCATGTCGATGGGATGGTTGAATTGTAGTGATTGATGGACTGATGATGATGATGGCTGGTCCGGGGGGTGTGGAAATGGAAGGGGATAAATGTCCTTTGTGACGGGTGGTGTTGTGTCGGCACGTGTTCTGCCCGAAATATTGACTACATTACTTACAGTGGTTGTGGATGAAACTGCCACTGGGTGTGTTTGAAATATATGGGGAGGAAAGCTTCCAGAATGCCATACACGGGGACCTCATTTCTGGAAGGCCTTGCTGGTGTCGGTCAGGTTTCATCTGTGACGGGAGCTCGTCTAGAGACAGTACTAGTTTCCTCCGAACTCAGCCTGACACTACTACTGCAGTGCTGCTCGTCTTCCTGCTCCTCACTGACAATCACCTTATGATGCTTATTATGATCTGGGTTTCCCCTCACGATCGTAAAGATACAGAGGATGAAAACACTCACCGCTGGTCTGGTGGTCTCTTAGCAAGGACTTAGTAAACCAGTTGTTTGGGGGGGGGTTTGCAACGAATATGTACTTTTAGTGTAGTCGCACAACACTCTTGGTTGTCTCGTAAGACAACCAGCCTGGAACCAATCCGGGGCCCCCGAACCATGACAAAGGAGAGGGATGAGGGAGTGGAACCGGCCATGGGATTGCCCGAGTGGCCGGCACTGGCAGGGGGACCCATGTCAATGGAAGCATATCGAGGAATCTTAATACCGAACATTGCTTACTACTTTGGCTCTAGTCCATACAACATGCTGTTATGCATACTGGTAATCTGGCATCCCCTGGTCATCGTCATGTGAAAGGGCGGGCTGAAATATTACGGTAATGCATCCTGCTGCATGGCTCAGACCCACGCTTCGGGCTTCACTTTCGGGGACGTCACTCTCCCTCGCAGTAATAGTAATAGTAATAGTATTCTTTTCTCTTCTTCTTCTTCTTCTTCGGTCCTGTCAGCTCCTTCACATCCAACTCACTTCTCCTTCCATTGCTTCTCTCTTCTGCCCTCCTTTCTTCCTCCCCCCTTGAAACTTTTCACCCCCTGATCGTGGTTCAATCCCGTAGTGCCAGTCACCTCTGCCTTTCCATCGTTCATTCTACCTTCTTCTACCCCGGTATCTTATTTTCCTCCTCCCGCCCGCTAGTTCGACACCGCTCTCGTGCGTAGTCCCCGATCCATGGAACAGTTGTAGGTTCCTGAATCCCTGCACACCTTTGTCCTCACCACCACCGCCCATCGGCCGTTCACGACTCCACGACGAAACGATTTCGCTACTTTTCCATTACACGATCCGCCTTCACATCAATATTTTATTACATTTCCCTTGCTCGCGATCGAGACGGCTGAACTTCTAAAGTGGGCTTAGTGGACCACTAATCCACACACTTGAAATTCTGCCAGTACAAATCTGGCCTACAAAGCACATGTTCCTCTCCCAATGAATCACATTATGCCCGCTGAAATGGACGCCCTGGGGGCCTTTACCCACCTTACGGAAAACATTCCCTCTTGGATCGATCGACTTGCAGAGTTATCTGCCCACACCGCCGCGAAACACGCAGAATACGCCGAGGCCTACAGAAGACATGTTACGGTGAGACCGCGCCGTCGCAAGAACAGCTCGGTCTGCTCCATTCGAACCGAGGACCTGCGCTCGTCGGCGCCCGAAACGGAAACCCGCCCTCAATCTTCTGCTGCGGAAACACATACCACCGTCACGACGCCTAATACCTCCCAGCACCAAGCGAATGTGAACCCTCGTAAACGTGGTGCTGAAGATGCGCCCTCCATGGACGCCAGGGACAGGAACCCACTTGTTAGTACGCGCTACAACCTCATTATCCACTATGACGGCCACACACAGCACGTTTTGGAAGAAATAGTGCGCCACATTGGGACAGCTCGCAACAACATTCGGAAAGGCAGAATGTCACAACTGCCATTGCCAGGGTACCGCAGCAAGATGCTGGACAGACGCGCAAGGATGAATAGCCTGGCTCCTTCACTTTCACCCTCCGAGTCCGGCGAAGACGATGTGCTATCTAGCATCCGCAAAGCCCGCAACCGGGGTCCTCCGGTGCCTCCCGCCCAGGACATGCCCAAAGAGTCTGCATTTGATATGGCGGAGAAGCAGCTGGAACTGGTACACGGAGTGTGTGAGACGGCTGCATACCAGTTTCTCCGATCTGGAGACTGCTCGACGGAATTGACCAGTGTAGAAGGCAAATTTAAAAGCCTTTTAGACCTGGCTACCAATGAAGTCCGCCGTCTGAAGGCAGAACAGCCCGAGGGACCAACAGTCGAGGACGAGACGGAGGCATCCGCAGCCACGACCATTGAGGTTGAGGTTGACAGGCAATCTCTGACGAAGATGGATACCATTGAGGTGGATGATGATGCGCAGTCGGCGGAATCAATTGACTTGACGGCTTTCCGCGCTAATCGTCTTCGCCGGAGATGAGCCATAGCGACTGACATACAGCATAGCGGGCGCACTCCTTTAGCGTGACTGGATTGTATACCCTTGAATTTTCATTCTACATATAAGCGACGATACCACCGGGATACTCCTTTGTTTTGTTTCCATCTCCGTCTCTTCCTGAAGTTGCATTTTTTTTCTCTAGCCATTTATCATTGGTCATATCTCATCTATAAGCGTGACTGTCCTTAAAGCGCGTGGAGTTGGTTGGGGCACATGTTTTATCTGGACTTTGATTTCTTTCATCCCTTCCTTGCTGTTCAAAACACATCTTTTTGTTTGCATAGTTGTCAATGGGTACATAAGTTGTTCGATCACAAATCATCCACACGATATGAACCGACTCATAAATTATGTGATGCCAATGGCATCCAGCCTGTGTAACCGGGTTGCCTTGTTCCTCACGGGCTTCTAGCTTAGATACAATTAGTGGTTGCCCAGTCTAGTCAGTTAGTGGGAGTCGTCACGGGAGTGACAGTACCATACCGGGCTCCATCTCTCGGGCTCCACTCTCATACAGACGGAGAAGGCGGAAATCTGACATTCCTTCCCCCGTCGCTGCGATCCTTGATTGGCCCATCGCTCCCTTTAGCGATGTTGTTGAATCCCGTCCAGCCATTTGAACCTGGAGCTGACCCAGTCCCGGCCCCGCCGCGATGGACCAGATTCCAGTGCGAATCCGGGAGGGATTGACAGCCGCGACCGGGTCGGAGCAATTCAGTTTGGTGGCACAAAACCACTTTCTTCTCTTTTCCAACCCAACCTCCAATGGGTCCTCGTCTCGCTGCCTTGTTGATGGTGTGTGTGTGTGTGGATGTGAATTTTGTTCGCGGGGTGGTGAAAGTAATTAAGGTGTGGGTGGGTATGGTAAGTATGGATCCCCGTCCCGTCCGTCCCAGACAACTCTACACCCCCTCTCTCCTTAATCTACTTTTTCTGCAGTGTTTATTCATGGGGTATATTTCGCTGAAGACTGCTTAATCCATCTAAGTAGTTGTGGACGAGTACGTACCGTAGATGCATTATGTTTACTTATTGATTAATGATAAGCACAACTGTATACAGTATACATGCATGCAAATCAGCAAAACTATTACACTACCAAGTGAGTGATTTTATCTACACCGAAATGCACCCACGGCATAGCCGAGGCACCGTCTCTCTCTCTTCCTCGGCTGCAACTTGCCCTCGACAGTCGACATATTAGACGAGTCTATTACGGAGTACCACCACCACTACTACTAACTATGTATCTGTATTTACTAAATAGATATTGTCTTTCCAGCGGGAAGTTCCCGTAAGCCGGGTCACTCACACATATATTAAAAGCATTAGGCTTACACCCCCACCCACCAGCTAACTAACTAAACTCACTTACCCGAGCCACCACCACACTGTTATCTACAGGGGTGTTGTGGACTCGTTTGACATGGATGTTTAACGTTAATCTCCAGCCCGTATGACCACTAATATATTTAGTGAGCTAACTTTAACTGAGTCAGAATTTATATAACTCGTTGGTGCCGTCTTAATGGCTGGCTAGGCGCGAAGTTGTCAGCTTCGTATTTATGCGAACTATGCCCTGGGTTTGGACTTGGTTGTAAGGTTGAGGCTACCTGGGGGGTTTGTCTATCGTTGGTTTGGTGTTCGGACGACGATATTGTGGCATCGACTTCTCGTTGTCGGATAAGTGGAGTTGCCTCTAGTAGGCTTACGGTAGGGTAGGCCTATTGAAAACCATACGTCCTGAAGAGACTAGTACAAAATCATCCGTATCTTCGGCGAGAATTGTGATCAGACATGGGATGTTATATGAATAGGCCAGTGACCATGGCTCTGTTGGTTTATATATCCTGTGGGGAGCCACACTGACCATAACATGTGCAGAAGGTGTTCTCCTATCTCTGCTTCCAGCCGAGTAGCACAAGCGGTCAGATGTGGCCACGACCTGACCGTTTACCGGTCGTACCTGCCATTCCGTGGCCTGTGACCAGACAGAATGTCCCAGTTGATAATATGTCAGAAGAGCTCCTTATATGGAAACATTGGGGCTCCTGATCCCGAATCCAAGGATATTACTATGTCCCCCTGATTACGCTTATCACTAGCATGCTCAACTATTATTATAACCATTCTTTCTTCGTCATGACCCTCTAGGTATCTGACAAAAATCCTAGACCATGCGCTCTTCAGTGTCGTGGCAATGTCCATACCCAACAGTCAACGGCCGTTCCACGTTATCATTGTGGGTGCCTCAATCGCCGGCCTGACTCTCGCCCACTGTTTATCCAACACCGGTATCGAGTTCACCATTCTCGAAGCAAGATCTGGCACATACCCGGATGGTGCTGGGCTTGCTATCCTTCCGAATGGCGCCAGGATTCTTGATCAATTGGGACTGTATCAAGACGTGCTGGACCAAGGTCAATGCATGGTATCGCACAGCACTTGGCTTGAAACTGGACACCTCTTGCGGCGAGTTGATGCGGGACGAATTCGATCTTTCGGATTCGGACGGTATGCGGCGATTATGTTCTTGAGAGATAATGTGGACTGACTGCGGGTAGAATTGATTATCCTGTCCTCGTTATAGCCCGACGGGCACTCCTAGGTATTTTATATACTCGCCTTCGGAGCAGTCGGCTGTTCTTCAATCGGCGAGTCGTCCGCATAGTGTCATCCCCGGATAATGTTACAGTTTACAGCGCGGATGGAATGAGTGTTTCAGGGGATCTGGTGGTTGGTGCGGACGGTGTTCATAGCATTGTGCGTGAGCAGATGTGGCATCATATCCGTGATACCAGTGGGGCTGTTGCCAGCTCTCGCTGGTTTTCGGAGGTCCCCTTGACCGATTCCTTCGCTGGTGTTTTCGGTATCGCTAAGTCGATTCCCAGGCTGAAGAAAGGAGACGTTCATCGGACGTATGGACATGGCTGGCTAACAGTTATTATGGTGGGAGCAGACTCCAGAGTCTGCTGGTTCATGTCGATTGCGCGCACAATGATGCCAGTGTTGATCCCCCGCCATACATCCGACCGCGCTGATGTATCCAGGATCGTCGAACCGTTTCTGAAGAGGCATGTCACCAGCGATGTCACGTTTGGCGAAATCTTCAGCCGCTCTGAATCATGCGTTGTGGCATCACTGGAAGAGGGATTCCAAAACAGATGGTCCTGGGGCCGGTTTGTAGGAATAGGGGATGCGGTACACAAGGTACTCTCACTCGCCTCAATGCGCCATGGTAGGGTAGTTGACAATGATGTATAGATGGTACCGAATATAGCAGAAGGTGCCAATTGCGCCATTGAATCCGCTGCATCGCTTGCGAACCATCTAGTCTTCTTCGCCCGCGGGTCCACTCCTTTGTATACGGAAGATCGACTCACTCCAATGTTGAAGGCTTGGGAAGATTCACGTAAGCGCAGAACCAGGGGTCTTTTTCTCATCTCACAGTGCGCGGTCCGCATAGAAGCGACAACTAGCTGGATGCTCAAGCTAAATCAAGTTTTTCTTTCGCACTTTCATGGAACGGGAATTGGCTTGCTCACCACCATCACCTCACGTACGGCACGAGTGGACTATCTTCCTTTACCACTGCCGCAACAGAGCAGTACGCAGCAAGTTCTAGAGAAGAAAGAACACGAAAGCGGGTGGAACTGGCAAGTGATATTACTACCCCTAGCAGCAGCAACCAGCTTGATGTTCTATGTTCTGCATGCCCTAGTGTTGTAGACAATGAATCAGCTTTCTCGGCCAAGGGTGGTCGGTTTCTAAGAATGACAGGATTTTATTATTCACTGCACAGTTATTCCCTCAGAAACAAATTGAATGATCTAACAGGCAGCTACATTGTGTAGGCTAGAGTTACCAGAAGCGATCAGAGTGAGGGACTTTAAGGCTGGTTGAGGGGTGAGGGTTAGTGCTAACAGTAGTCCGCCGTCTTTGACACGCTTGAGGGATTTACCCAAGCCACTGATCTCAACCGCACTCCATCCTCCGGTCCAAATTTCCCCAACCACTGGTTCTGGTAAAGCCCGCAGGTGTCATCGGCCTGGGGTTTCTATCAATCTGTCATCAGGCAAAGCTCGCATGGCATCCGCACAGACCTTGCGCGTGGTTGACAGTCCGAGCCTCCACTTCTAACTATAAAAGCTGGCGGGCACAGTGGGATTTCAAATTGTCGCACACCAAATATTCTTGCGTTCCATTCTGTTTCATTCTACTTCGCTCGCGTGGTGTCGTCTTCTTCTCAACCGGTTGAACTGAGCTCCTCTACTTTATCAAGATGGACGCGAAGTCAGGCGTGTCACTCAATGCCGAAGCGACTCGTCTCCGCTGGCAAGAAAGCGACGAAGAGAAAGGCATAGCAGCCAGAAGAGACCCTCTGCAGCTTTCGCGAACGACATCAGTGGCCTCCAACAGCTCTGCTCGCAGTCGCGCACGAAGAGCGACCGTTGATCCTTCTCTTTCATTGCCAATTCATTATCGTACAGTGTTAGTGCTGCACTCGGTATTGATAAACGTTCATTGAGCTCTGACATCATTTGGATAGTTCATTTGATATCGAAGAGGCGAGAGACCGTGAACGAGCGGAAGCTGCAAAGACTAAAAGCAATGTCGCGACTGGTACTACCTCCAATCAGTTACTGCTCCTTTTTGGGTCCTTCTTGTTGACAATAGTTTTCTAGATCTGTCGAATCTCGACTGGCACATGGTTTCGCCCGAGGAAATACAGAAACGATGGCGTGTCGACATCTCTCAAGGCCTGTCGCATGATCAGGTCCAGCAACGGGTTCGTGAGTTTGGAAAGAACGCTCTGTCTCCGTTACCACACCAATGGTTCTGGCAGATCTTTGGCTATTTCTTCAAGGGCTTCGGGGGCATTCTACTGATCGGCTGTATACTCGTGTTCATCTCTTGGAAGCCCTTGGGACAGCCTCCCGCTCCGGCAAACCTTGCCTTGGCCATTGTCCTGCTGGCTGTGTTCTTTATTCAGGCAGGTTTCAACGCGTGGCAAGACTGGTCTTCTTCTAGGGTCATGGCCTCAATCACTGCCATGCTACCTGAGAGCTGTCTTGTTCTCCGTGACAGCTCTCTGGTGGTAGTCTCTGCTCCGGATATTGTCCCTGGAGATGTGGTGCATCTCAAAGCGGGAAACAAGCTACCTGCAGACGTGCGCTTAGTTGAGGTCTCCAATGACGTGTGCTTTGATCGATCTATCTTGACTGGTACGCTACTCCCTGAGGTGCTGGCAGCAGGAGCTAATGGATCATTCAGGCGAGTCGCTGCCAGTAAACGGGACTGTCGATTCCACGGATGACAATTACCTTGAAACCCACTGCATTGGACTTCAGGGAACGCATTGCGTCACTGGGAGTGCAGTTGGTGTCGTTGTCTCTACTGGAGACTCGACTGTCTTTGGCCGGATTGCTAAGTTGACAAGCGAGCCCAAGAAAGGACTGACTACCCTTGAGAAGGAAGTCTTGCGCTTTGTATTGTTGATCGTTCTCATCATGCTCACGATGATTATCATCGTTATCATTGTTTGGTATGCGGTTTTCGATAGTTCTATTCATACCTGCTGACCTCTACAGGGCTACATGGCTCCGAGTCGACCATCCAGGCTGGATCAACGTGCCAACGCTGATCGTCGACTGTGTCAGTGTTGCAATTGCTTTTATTCCTGAAGGGCTGCCAATTGCCTTGACTGCGAACTTGACTATTACCGCCAATCTCATGAGCAAGAACAAAATATTGTGCAAGTCTTTGAAGACAGTCGAGACATTGGGTGCAGTTTCGGTAATTTGTTCCGACAAAACTGGAACTTTAACAAAGGTCTGCCCTATGCCATCCTGTCACAAGCCCTACTAACTTGGTGCCTGGCTATAGAACAAAATGTTTGTCACCGATTGTGCTCTTTCAATGTCTCGTTTCAGCACAGAGCTAGCGAGAGACGACATGGTAATCAAGGGAAGGAAAACTGGAATGCATCAGCTTCGTGGTATCGCCGGCCTCTGCAATGCAGCAGAGTTCGATGCCTCGTCTATGAATCAGCCCCTTCATGAGAGGGAAATCCACGGTGATGCAACTGACCAGGCCGTCTTGAGGTTCTCTGAAGGCCTTGGGTCTGTTGCAGAGTTGCGGCGCACTTGGCGGAAGACATACGAACTGGCATTCAACAGCAAGAATAAATTTATGATCAGGACTTTCAGTCTCGTTGAGTCCGCAGGATTGAGTCTTGGAATGTCCGCAGCTGAATCAGCTCAGTTCAAGCGGAACGATACGTTAGTCCACCCCTTCTCTAGTCACTCCCCGTGCTAATCATCTCAGTCTCCTTACTATAAAGGGCGCACCCGACATTCTGATTGAGCGATGCACGCAGATCGTAGACACAGATGGAAGCGTGCTGCCTCTGGACGGAAGAATACTGGCTCACATCAAATATGTCAAGGATCAGTGGTCCAGCGAAGGCAAACGCGTGATCCTGCTTGCACGTAAAGTCCTTCCAGCTTCAGAAATCATGCCTCTTCCTTCATCCAGAGAGTTCGAATCCGAGGTCATGAACCATGCAAAAACGGGCTTGGTTCTTGTCGGCCTGGTGGGCATCGTTGATCCTCCGAGAGAAGAGATTCCAGACGTGGTCAGAACATTGAGGCGCGCAGGAGTCCGCATCTTCATGGTAAGATCTTTCATCTGGCAACTGAGTTCTTTACTAACCATGCACATAGGTGACTGGTGACTATGGGCTCACTGCTCTAGCCATCGCCCGACAATGCGGTATCGTCAGCACTCACGGACCAGTCGACACTGCCTCGTCCTTGAAGCGGCTCCCTGACTACGATGAAAAGCCACCTAGTACACCATCTACCACCGCAATCACACTTAGCGGGGCTGAACTCATGAGCTTGAACGACCACCAGTGGGAACAGCTATGTCAGTACCAAGAGATAGTCTTCTGGCGCACCACTCCAGAGCAAAAACTGCGTATCGTCCGTGAATTCCGCGCTCGTGATGAAATTGTCGGCATGACCGGCGACGGAGTCAACGATGCACCATCCCTCAAAGCAGCAGACATCGGAATAGCTCTGGGAAGCGGCTCCGACATAGCCATCGAAGCATCAGACATGGTATTGATGGAATCCTTCTCAGCCATCGTCGAAGCGGTGCAATACGGCCGCGTAGTGTTCGACAACCTCAAAAAAACCATCGTCTATCTTCTTCCAGCCGGATCCTTCTCCGAGTTCTGGCCCGTATTCACCAGCGTCGTATTCGGTCTTCCTCAAGTCCTCTCTTCTTTCCTGATGATTATCATCTGGTAAGCACCGCAGCCACACAACCCCATCCCCCCCCCTACTCACATACACTCCTACGCAGTTGCTTCACCGACTGCGCCGCCGCAACCGTCCTGGCCTACGAAGCCCCCGAAGCCGACGTCCTCCTCCGCCCACCCCGCAAGCCAAAACAAAACCGCCTCGTGAACTGGAAACTAATCTTCCACGCCTACGGCATCCTCGGCATGATCGAAACCATCGCCTCCTTCGCCATGGCCTACTGGTACCTCGAACGCAACGGAATCCCCTTCTCCGCCCTATGGTTCAAATTCGGCGCTACCCCAAACAACATCGACAGCGACTGGCTCAATGCCCGACTCAACGAAGCAAGCTCCGTCTACTTCATCAATCTCGTAGTCATGTACGCATACCCTTCCCTTCCCACCCTCTACCCACACTAACCACTGATCAAAAAAAATTTTGTAAACAGGCAATGGTTCAACCTCATGGCCGTCCGAACAAGACGTCTCTCCATCTTCTCCCACCCCCCAGCCTTCAACAAACAGACCCAGAATCTGCTTCTCTTCCCGGCGATATTATTCGCTTTGGCCATGGCCGTCTTCTGGTTGTATATCCCGCCGTTGCAGAGGGTGCTGGATACGAGTAGTGTCCCCGTGGAACATTATTTCCTGCCCGCTGCTTTTGGCCTCGGGATTCTTATCCTGGATGAGTTGCGTAAGGCCGGGGTGAGAAGGTGGCCTGGTGGGGTGTTGAATCGGTTGGCATGGTAGGTAGATAAAGATATACTAGGGGTAGATTTATTTGCTTTGCTTTGCTTTGTGGGGGGTTGGTTTATACTGCAGATGTAGTTATGTGGATTTGTGGATGTTAGTGTAAGTAGTAATCTGATGGATACCTCCTTCTCCTTCTTTTTTACATGGTTCTAAGAGTTCTGCATAATACATGCAGAGGATATAATATACCCTACGATCAGATACAATTGACTCAAAAAAGAAGGTGGTAAAAAATGATAATTCCACATAATGTATATAGCTCAACGAGACGACTTTTTCAACCAAGAATTCCCAATCATGTACAAGCTAACACCTCGAGACCAAAAAAAAAAAGAAAAACAAAAAGTTAAGCAAAGCATAACAACCAAAGTTACGCACGTGAGTCGTCAGATCCGGAGCCAAAAAAAAAAAAATGGGAAATCGAAATAGGAAAAAAGATTACAATGCAGAAAGAAAAATAATATAGAAGAAAAAAGCCCGCAAAGCCATGAGAAACAAGAGGGGTATTCTTTACAGTTCAGACGGAAATCACCAGAAATAAGGATTGCCGTAGACGTCTTGGTAGCATTGATAGGCGTCGGGGCAGCTATATTTCTTGTTAGTTTTATGCTTTCTCCAATAATTTTAAAATAGGAGTTTGGGGGAAAAGGAGGGGACTTACTAGACCGGATCCTTCCCAAAAATAATATGCCATGTATACTCCATCACATGGGCACTCAAATCATCCGACAAGCCCGTATTCAACACCCAGTCGTAAAACCATGTGTAGTGCTCCAACGGCCGCTTGAGGACCTGTTCCCTCGAAACAGCGAATTGCGAGCAGCACGCTACTCCAACCACATCCGGTACGTTGGTGTTGTTGAACAGTTCCACCCATGCCTGCGCGTACACACGCTCCGCCGTCTTTCCGAATTGCGGGGGGTCTCGGAAGGGACGAATCTCATCGGGACAGCCGGGCGTCTGCTGGCACCGGAGGTTGACGTAGCCGTTTCGTTGGACGAAGTCGGTTTGTAAGGCTCGGATGGAATCCACGTTGCTGTAGGCCATGGTGTCGGTGTGCCAGGCTCCGGGCCAGCCGTCTTTGTGGCTGTGGATGAAAACGATCGTGCTGGGGAGGTCGTCGTAGTGGTCCACGATGTATTGTAGGTAGGCGAGCGATTCGCGACCTTTGTTCTTGGGGGTGTGTCGGGGTGCGGTTACGTCGTCGACGGTGTATATGACGTTGCGCCATCTGGTGATTCGTTTTTGTTAGACACTCGGTTTGATTTTCGAGAGAGGGTGGAGGTTCAGGAGAATACGTACTCTGCTAGATCATTGCTCACCCAGCTGGTGTCCTCGGTGGATAATTTTGCCATGACGATAACGCGATCATTCGGGACGATGATGGGAGTGGTTTCATAGAGCGGCCGAGAGACGGCCGAATCGTCGGAGGACCCTTTGGTTTTGCCATTGCTGTTGCTCTTGTCATTGCCGGTAAGAATGGGTTTCGAGTTCTTCGGAGTCGACACCCCGTCGTTGCCACTGTTCACATTGTTGCTGCTGCTGCTGCTGCTGCTGCTGCCATCCGCTGCAGATTCGGCGGCGAAGGAGCTGAAACTCCAGCCGGACTGAACGCGCGCATCATCCTGAACGAGATCGAGGTGGCGTTTAATAAGGATGATGGCGAGGATGATAAGTGCAGCCGCACCAATCCGGTAGGATAGTCTCATTTCATAACGCGCCTGCGAAAAGCCCAGGCTGAGACTACCGAATGGGATTGGAAGGGAGGAAAGGAAGGAAGGGAGAGAGGGAGAAGGAGGAAAAGCGAAAGCAAGAGTAGAGCGAGAGAAGGAGAAACAGGCAATGTGGGAAGAAAGCTCCGACGAAGGGGTTTAGTGTTTAGGTTGGTTTGGTGAAATTAACCAGACGACGACGGGATTGTTACCAGGTACGGGGTTATGGGAAGTACAGGAAAGAACAGCCGAACGATGGAAAATTGAAATGCAAATAATTTCATAAACTCTGAATTAACGGGCAGCGACTTTGCTGACTCTGACGGACGCCCGCCCGCTGGAGGCTTATCTCCCTGGGGAGGCGCTTGGCGCCGATTGGTGGGTTTCCGGGCGGGATCATCAGGGATTCTTACCATTACTTGAATTACGGTTGATATTTTACTTACATACGGTATGTGAACGCGGGACTTGTTACTTACATGGTAGCCTAAATAGCAGGCAGTTAGACTAGTACTTCTTCCTACTCGGGGATAATGAACTGCGAGATTACTATGGAGTCGGGTAAAACAATAATCCCAAATGTGTTTCAGACCTGTCGGTATAAATAGTCTCGGTCATCATTCTAGACTCGGGCGCGAAGGATCAAGCTTTGTCGAGGATGGAGTAGTGTCTAAATAGTAATTGTTCTCGCCCTCCTCCTATATTAAACCATAGCATGAAGGACGCAGATAAAAGCATCAGCCTCTTGCTAGTTTCAGATATTTACTCAGAGTACAAAATATAATACAGTCCGTGATTCAGATGGACCCCTCGCATGGATTTTCCATTATCTTCGCTAGAAATTTCGCTTGATTTTTTTCCTTCCCTTTTTTCCTCCTCTCCCCATCCACTGCCGATCCCTCCCCAGCAGAAAAATAATCCGTCGGGCTCCGTGCGACAATCACATTATCGCCAGGGTCCAGAGGATACTAACCAACTCTCCATGCATTAGACCGGTCGCAAAGACAGCAAAGTTTCTCCGTGAAGAATACCACCATAACCCCCGCCTCCAATGAGGATCATCTCCTGTCGCAACCAGTCAAATTCATCCTGGTACGGCAACTTGCGCTGTCAGAAATACTACTGACAGTGACAGTGGCAGGCAAGTCCGATCCCATCCCGTCTCAAATCGGGTTACGATCCACAGCCACCGAGTCTATCTCAAACGTCCCACCACTCGGGTCAGTCCTACTGGCCAGCTGGCTTCTCCCGGCTGAACCCTGAATATCCACCCGTCAGCAGGGCTGTGTTGCTGCCGTTTTTCGCTGTTTTTACCTTGTAATTTACACTGTGATTACGAGAGAAAGCTGTGCAAAGCAGTGAAACTGACCATCTCACTAATTAAAGTAGGAGTATGACTGACATCATTACCCTGCAACCAAAGAAAACCGAATCAAAGGTCTATATCTGAACTCATAACAAAACAATGAGTGGGCTTTGTTGTCTTTGTCGTTACCGACAATATTGCCTTAAGAGGGCAAAGATCTCAACATGCCAAGCAACCAAGCATCGACCAGCTGCAGGGTCAATCCATTAACGAGCAATCAATTACCCCACCGTCTTGGGTTTTCTTTTCTTTTACCATATGCAATTGCTCATGACTGAGGGATGATGAATATCGCATTGGGCTGTTCTGGTTGCGCCTCAGGCATTTACAACTCAGAGGACAACCCCAGATTCGAAAACCACCCTTTCCGCCCGAAGGATTGCATGCAAATGATCTATCACTTACGGCGTAGTAGCGAAGAGCTTAATCTAGAAGCTTACTGAGGTACGTAACTCAGTAGCTGTCTCAGCACATAAGCGTATCAATCAATCAATCAGATTCAAGTTCACCCCCACATGATCCCTGCCAATCCGTCTATTCGTCCATGCATCAGTGGACGGAATTATGTCTGCAGAATTGTCCATTATATCTACCGTGGCCTATAACATGGAAGAATATGAACTTGTACTAGTATTCGAGCGTCTATCTACACACTAGCAGGATAAGACACCACTCTCAGGTTTGTGTAGAATCAACGCACTAGCCGATTTCGAAATCCTATGAGATCACTTCGCATTATTGACAATTTATCCCCTAAGCTATGTTCAATCAGGCCGGGTACTGCCGTAGTACTTATGGTGGGTGATACATACTATTGTCGCGTGGTGACACTGCTTATCGTGCGATGATCTACCCCGGCCATGTGCATGTGATGTTATTCAGTATGACAGTATCCATGCTTCTTAGCTTTCGAGCTCATTAAGTTGTTTGAATTGTATCTATATATTCAATAGAAGAGACTAGGAAGTAGTAGGGTGAACTGAACTTAAGGAAGTTCAGTTGCATTGATTTCAACCCGAGCACATCGTGGTTCTGGCTGGGCAACATGACAATATTGAGGGATATATTTTCCGCACTACAATAGAGCGGCATTTCCTCCGCCTCAACATGGAGCAACTGGATTATTTCACTATCGGTCTCTTAACATTACCGCGTAGTAGTCACTCCGCTTTCAATCCGAAAGAAAATCAACTAAGAAAAGCCATCGGCTTATTCTTCTAGAGAGATTGTCTTGGTGCTAGTATCCCTGGGGTGTTAACAATGCATGCGGGGATCAATTCTCCTACACTGTACAAGCCTCGGTCGTTTCCACTGTCCATGGTCTCAAATGGAACTATGAAAAACCGATACTAACCAATTGATGATCCACTCAATTGATATATCTTTAGAAATAGATGCGCAATCGTATGCATCAGTCGGGTCAATTGAGCTCAACTGCCATTTGGCTCTTCTGTGAGAGGTGGGTCATAGGTCAGCGAGGTATTGAGGTTGCCTAACGTAGCGATTTAACGAGCCAACAAGCGATTCGGAACATACTTAAAATAGTACCTGTATGCTCGGAGTTAAGAATGGAATTGTTTTACATTACATAGATACCGTAAGTGCTCCATACGGTAGTGCTGTTGATTATATGAGGTTTCCCGATCAGGCAATATTAGTATCAAAGCACACCTTATGGCACCACTCTTGTTTCGTCACAACACAACAATATACGGAGCGGAATTCTAACTGAGGAAATATGGTTCATGAATTTTATAACAACAGATGTCATAGTTGTTTTGTAAATACTTTGTCAGGTAATCAGATACTAGTTAACGCCATCTCATGTAATTACTCCAGAGTACTGGCCGAGACTTATAGCCTGCGGTTTCTATACCATATCCCTACGTCACTATTTTATATTAACAAGCGAGTGGAACGATTTTGAATCGAAGTGAAGAACTTCATGTGGCTATGGTGTGATTTGCTTCTTCAATGGCATGCCCAATGTTCCCATCCAGGCTGATGTTAGCAGTGCCAGTAAGAGATATCCAGCATATGACAGACAAATCGACCAAGTTCATTTGCTGCCATTCAATTTATTCAATAAACTGCAATACATATGAAGCGGGATCATCGCATGGGGTCCCATCTGGATATTGCGAGTTACGAGGTGCCGCCCGTCAGCGGAGGTCCAAGTGCACGGTCGCTGATTACTTAGGCAGGACGAACTAAAGAGATACTGAAGCCACCATTGTGCACTATCAATGCTTTAGGGACGGTGGTACCATCCAGTGGCCTGTGCCCTGAACAGACCCAGACTCTTGGGACTTGCGGCTGAATGGAAATTATATTGCGTCGGTGGACAGCAAGACCTGCTTCAACCCAGCCTGTCATAATCCAGGCAATGCATGGCTGACAGCCTGACAGCCGGGGTTTCCGTGAGAGAGCACGAACACGAGATACAAAGTACTAAGTGCTATAAAATTTTCAGCCTGTTGATAGAGTCTGTGGCTGAAACAATGGGGCTAGGCCAGGAAGCACGTAAGGGGCCAAGAAGGATGCTGAATGATTCAGCTGGGGCTGAATCATTCTTCATCGGTGACTGATTTGATTCCTCCTTCATCCTCTTCCATCCCATCTATCTGTCCTCGTTCTCCTCACTAACCGTCAGAGACATTCACTCGACAAACAAATAAGACGAACACCTGATCGAGTGGAGGTTCGTAAGTGATCGGCTGATCCGCGCACTGCCCTGTCATGCCGGCTTGAATCCATCGCTTTGGCTGGATGGCTGTGGTTAACTTGTTTCTTCCTTGAGCCTCGTTCCCGCGCCCTCCCTTTTCTTGTTTTCGCTCTTTCAACGCTGCCCTTCTCTCTCTCTCCCTTTTTCCCCTTCCTTCCCTCTTTTCTTTCTCCCCACGTCCCCAACCCTCTCCTCGCCTTTGTTCCAAACCTTTCTTTCCTTTTGTTCATCAAGTCCCGTCCCCAACGCCTTCTGAATTCCTCATCCGTCCGAGCGATAATTTATCCGCTGGAACATGCAAACCCAGCTCTCCGGGTACCCCACCTTAGCCTCTACCCCGCCATGAGCTCTTCTCTCGAGGCTAAAATTGTTGTCCTCGGCGCCCAAGGTCAGTTTCGCCCTCCTCTCCTCTCTCAGACTCCATCCGACTAACTCCGTCCAGGCGTCGGCAAAACCTCGCTTGTCGATCGCTATGTCAAGAACGACTTCAACCCCTCCGCTACAGCCTCGACTGTAGGCGCCTCCTTTGTGACCAAACGCGTCCTCGACAGCGCCTCCGATACCATCGTTCGACTTCAGATCTGGGACACAGCCGGCCAGGAGCGTTTCCGCAGCATTTCTCGCCTCTACTACCGCGGCGCCAATGCCTGCCTTCTCTGTTACGACATCACCGACGAGCAAAGCTTCCAGGAAATGACCGGCTGGCTCGCGGAATTGAAGAAGAACCTTGTCGAAGACGACCCCATTGTGATCCATGTCGTCGGAACAAAGACCGATATTGTTACCCTTGATCCCTCTCGGCGAAAAGTCCCCTTCGAGCGCACCATCGCCTACGTCGCCGAGCAGCTCTACCCAACGCAAGCATCCACACCACCTGTGACGGCCGGCTTGAGCGGGCACTCATCTAGCACACTTGCAGGCGTTGATAGCAAGCGCAGTAGTGCGTTCTGGGGCCAGGATATCGGGTGGGATTGTTGCCATGAGATTAGCGCCAAGGATGGTGAGGGTATCGAGGAGGTATTTCGTGTCATCACACGGAAGCTGGTCGAGCAGCGCAATAAGCGAGAAGCGGGAACAAGTTCATCGCAGCGATCGTCGACCGTTTTTGATGGAACGACGTCATCTCTGACCCCTGGAAATATCGATGGGAATGGGAGCTTCCGCCTGGGGTACGGGGACAAACGCCGCAGTTGGTTGGGATTTCCGCCTAGTAGTGTTGGGGATGAATTGGAAGATATTGTGGTGGGTCCTAAGCGCAAAGGAGGACAGTGTTGCTGAGCTACTATCTCCTGCTGGTTCTGATGATCTGATGACGATGAATGTTTCGGTCTCTTATTTGTTCTGCATTTGACTTCCACGATGATGACTGACTGACTGCATTATGAAGCTTGGCGGCGTTGTTTGCTTGCATTGTGCGTTTTTTGTTTTCTTTTTTTGCCGCTATTTCTTTCAAGCTCGGTATTTATGCCGGGGCATTTGCATGGGTTGTGTGCATATGATTTGGATGATTGCAGCGAGTTGAGCATCGCTTGGTTATTTCTTTGGTTGA
Organism: Aspergillus eucalypticola CBS 122712; assembly: GCF_003184535.1. Classification (NCBI taxonomy): domain Eukaryota; kingdom Fungi; phylum Ascomycota; class Eurotiomycetes; order Eurotiales; family Aspergillaceae; genus Aspergillus; species Aspergillus eucalypticola. The sequence continues at coordinate 661,679 of NW_020290281.1, forward strand.
TTCTGAATGATAAAAGGTGCAGGCACCCTCCGTTTATATTTGAAATTTGGCTGGCGAGGTGTAGTAGTGGCATGATGGTTGATACTTAACATGGATAAATTTATGCGATTATGTGATTTACCTGCATTTTGGTGACTGGTGTACAATGAAGAGCTCCTAACAAGAACATGATGCTGTATGCATGCAGCCAGCAAAGTACCCAAGTTGTCCACATGCAATTCTCAACTAATGGTTCAGATTGCCTTACTATCTAATCATAATGTTATATGCTCGACGTTGAACAATCTTGTCCTGCCTGAAGGTCCTCTTTGAATATTAATATATTAAGGTCCAGATAAGCGCGATTTAGACTAATATTCTGAACGCCATCCAGATCATCGTATTATTAATGCTGTAAGTACCACTAGTAGAAGCCGCCGTTGCCTCTATCCTGCGCTAAGCTCGATTCCCTAGGTTGTGCATATTTTGGACTCAAGCGTCATGTCAGATCGGGTCTCTTCCTGACCACTTAACATATTACCCTGATTGAACAAATCGCTCACAGGCAAACCAAGAAATAATTCATACGGTTCATTAAAACCTCCGAACTGCCGACACGATGGCCAGCGTAGATAAAGGTTGCCAAACAGCCGAGGTGGTCCCTGACCGAAAGCAGTCGGCCGAGAAAAAGCGTGCAGTCACCCGAAGCAAAGGGATTGAACGGTTCTGGTTCCCCCCGCCTTCTTGAGCTTAACACGATCGACCAACGACCGCCTGCCGATTTTCTGTGTCCGCCGCTCCATAGGCTTTCGCTCCCCATTAACCCGAGGTCTGGTTTGGTTGCATTTCCAACAATTAATTCATCTTTCCTCCTACTCTCTCTCCCTCTCTCTCTCTTGCTTTCTCGGGCGATACGTCTTTTCCTTCATATACATCTCCGATCTCCTCTCCTTCTTCCCTGCAGTTCTTGTTTTCACCCTTTCTCTTCTTCTCTCCTCAATCTTCTGCCTCTCCGATCACCTCCATCCCACCCTACCACGCCACTATGAGTAAAGGCAAGCTCACAGGCGCTGCTGTCGCCGAACACAACTCCAAGGACTCATGCTGGGTCATTGTCCATGGAAAAGCCTATGATGTGACCGAATTTCTGCCAGGTGTGTATATAGTCCTCACTACTACTATATATATCTGTTACTGACATTATCCAGAGCACCCGGGTGGCCAAAAGATTATCCTCAAGTATGCCGGCAAGGATGCGACCGAGGAGTTCGACCCCATCCACCCGCCCGACACCCTCGACAAATACCTCGATTCTTCCAAGCATCTCGGTGAAGTTGACATGACCACCGTCGAACAAGAGGAGAAGACTGCCGATCCCGAGGAGGAGGCGCGCCAGGAGCGCATCAAGTGCATGCCTTCCTTGGCGGCTTGCTACAACCTGATGGACTTTGAGACCGTTGCCCGCAGCGTGATGAAGAAGACCGCATGGGCCTACTACTCCAGCGGTGCAGACGATGAAATTGTAGGTCATGTCTCATTCGTCCTCCACCAGCATACACTAACCACAAGCCTATCTAGACTATGCGGGAAAACCACTCTGCCTTCCACAAGATTTGGTTCCGCCCCCGAGTTCTCGTTGACGTCGAGCACGTCGATTTCTCCACAACCATGCTCGGTACCAAGGTATCAGTGCCTTTCTACGTGACCGCGACCGCCCTCGGAAAGCTGGGCAACCCGGAGGGTGAAGTCGTGCTCACCCGTGCCGCACACTCCCACGATGTCATCCAGATGATTCCCACATTGGCCTCCTGCTCCTTCGACGAGATCGTCGACGCCCGCCAGGGCGACCAGGTCCAATGGCTCCAGCTCTACGTGAACAAGGACCGCAACATCACCAAGCGCATTGTCCAGCACGCCGAAGCCCGCGGGTGCAAGGGTCTCTTCATCACCGTCGATGCTCCCCAACTCGGCCGTCGTGAGAAGGATATGCGCTCCAAGTTCTCCGACGTCGGCTCCAACGTGCAGGCCAGCGGCGGTAGCTCCGTCGACCGCTCCCAGGGCGCCGCCCGCGCCATCTCTTCCTTCATCGACCCCGCTCTGTCCTGGAAGGACATCCCTTGGTTCCAATCCATTACCAAGATGCCCATCCTCCTCAAGGGTGTCCAGTGCGTCGAGGACGTCCTCCGCGCCGTTGAAATGGGCGTGCAGGGTGTCGTCCTCTCCAACCACGGCGGTCGCCAGCTCGAGTTTGCCCGCTCCGCTATTGAAGTCCTCGCTGAGGTCATGCCCATCCTCCGCGAGCGCGGCTGGGAGAACAAGATCGAGATCTACATCGACGGCGGAATCCGTCGTGCCACCGACATGCTGAAAGCCCTCTGCCTCGGCGCCAAGGGCGTGGGTATCGGCCGTCCCTTCCTGTACGCCATGTCGGCGTACGGCCAGCCCGGCGTGGAACGCGCCATGCAGCTCCTCAAGGATGAGATGGAGATGAACATGCGTCTGATCGGCGCCACCAAGATCGACGAATTGAACCCGAGTCTGATTGACGTGCGGGGCCTGGTGGGCGGTCATCATGCCACTGTGCCGTCGGATACTCTCACCTCGGGTGCTTATGATCCTCTCCAGGCGCCTCGGTTCAGCGAGAAGGCGAAGCTATGATTGTTTGCATAGAAGGATAGATGCTGTTTTGTTTTTGAGTTTATTCTTTTTATTTTTTGGTCCATTGCAGGTTTGATACATATACATCACTGCATTTTGTGTATATACTATATACCCCCCCTTCTAGCCTATAAACAAGACTGTACATTTTTGGGTTTTTTTTTTTTACATACGCATGGTATTTATGTAGTAGGATCACATTCGTATTCATGAAACCAGCATCTTGGAATGATTCTTTTAAGTCGGCCGAGCCTGATTTCGGGCATTTATTTACAATACCATCCCCTGCAACCTTTCTTATCAGTTACTGCACCCACATAACCTATCCCCTCTAGACTCTCCCCTATATACAAAGAAGACGATATGGAAAATAATACCATATCCCATTACCCACCAAACCACTCAAACCAGTGATGGACCAACCAGCCTACAAAACCACAACCTGCGGCTTATTCCTCAACACCCCGGAATCCCTATACATGCAAGCCGCATTAACCACCCACCCCGCATCTCTATTCTCCCCACCCCAGACCCTCGCCCAAACCACCCCCAAAACACCATACATCACCACTCTCGCCGAATCTACCAAGCCCGAGAGATCAAACAGATCCCGGAAGAACCCAAACAAGGAGCCGAATCTCGACAGACGGGCGCGGGATTTCCTCGACGCGCAGAGTCGCTCCCACGCGCGTTGGGCCTCATCGTAGAAGACGCGCTCGATGCCGTATGCGGCGTGCACGTGGCCGAAGACGTGCAGGGCGGGGCGGACGCGCCAGAGTTCGGAGAGGAGGAAGGGGCAGCCGGCGGAGTAGACGGGGGAGAGGTCGAGGCGTGATTGAGGAGGGGTGTGGGTGACGAGGATGTCGGTGGAGAGGGGGATAGTGTTGGACCAGGCGTCGTGGTGTGGGGGGTAGGTGAAGGCGTGTTCGGGGCCGAAGGGTACGATGGCGGGGATTTGGGGCGCGCCGTAGATGGTTAGGGTGCGGGGGCGGAGGGGGGTGGTGCTTGTTATGCTTGACGTGGTGGTAGGTGGGAAGGTGAGGGTGATGGAGGAGTGTTGGAGGTAGTGGATGTCGTCGTTGTCGCCCCAGTCGATGCGGGGATGAGGGTCGTCGGTTAGGTAGTCGTCTAGGGAGCGGAGGGAGGCGGTTGAGGAGGAGATGGTGGCGTATGTGGAGGAGGAGGTGTTTTGAGGTGAGGCATCGCTGCGGTCTTCGGGGAGACGCGATCGCGGGTCGAAGTAGCTGTCGTGGTTGCCGCAGATGACGACTTTATGCGGGTGAGGGAGACTGCGCAGCCAGTTCACGGCAGCTTGGATTTCGCGGGCGCTGCCATCGTTGCAGAGGTCGCCGGCGTGGATGAGGAGATCGCCGTCGGGGATGTCGGGGTATTCGAGGGTGTGGGTGTCGGAGATGCAGACGACGCGGATGGGACGAGCGTTTGGGGGTGGGAGGTGAGGAGGACCGCGGAGGTGGTTGAGGAGTTGATGGAGAGGATAGATGAGGGTTGCTAGAGGTGATGAGAGGAAGTAGTCGGGGAAAGGACGGCGATGGAAGGGGGTGGACATGGTGGAGGTGTTTTGGTATTAGGAGAGAGGAGGGAGGAAGTATAGGTGAAGGAGGAGAGGAGGAGAGAGGAATAGTATGTGGTTATTCCATAGTAATAGTAATAGTTGGTGGTGGTTGTTGGCATTCAGGTTCAGGTGATTGAAGCAGCTTAACGTGGATTCATGCGCTGCTGGGCGGAGGTGGGGAGTTGCCGGCACCAATCAGAGCATTTGCACTGGTACAGCCAATTTGCCTGGGATCGATTGGGTGGTGGTGGGTTTTTTTTTTTTTTTTCAGGTACAGTTTATAAAGTAATGGGATAGTTCCTGCAATAGTATCTTTTAATAATAATATCTTGTCTTATCGATATTCCTACAAAAGATATGGAGTTAAGATATGGTTCCAACGGTGACGCGTTATCAGTGTCTCAGACGGTAGTCTAACAAGCCTTAGTCTCGTTTCGTAGTACCAAAGGGAGGATTTTATTATGGACTCATGTTTCCTGAATCAGTTTCAGTCCATCGAGTCTGATGGTTTGAAGTCAGGCGCAAGGGGACATCACGTGCACAACGGAGGCGGGAACAGAAAAAGACAGAAAGACAGAAAAATGAATCATCGACTCCGCAAAAGAAAGCTGGACAAGACGGACACTAAGCAAGTAGTCTCGCATCTTCCTGTCTTTCCTCCTCCGGGACTCGGCTGGAGCAAGGCGATCGGACGCTTATCCACTGGGCCGTGAAAGTGACATCAAGTCTAGATCCTGTGTCCCACTCCCAGTCAGACAGAGAGGATGGATTGATTGTACTTTTTGCCTCTCGCTCGTGTCTCATGCCGGTCGCTATCCCTTCCAGCATCGGTAAATTCCCCCAGACTGCTGCTCCACGTTTTTTTTTTTTCCCTCGATCGCATCCATGCCACGCGCATACTCCTTCATATTTGAAAGTGTCATAAGGTGCCTGAATCCATGTAGGACGAAGTGCGGGTTGTAGTAGTGTCTTGTCTCTGTTTCCGTACCCGTTTATTACACCGTAGCCTGGCTGGGGATGTAGACAAACAATGAAACCTCTCTCCTCCTTGCCCTCCATCTCCATCTAACCCTCAGATAACACTGGTTTGTCCCTTTCAACGGTTCAAGTCCATTGTCCAGCCCAAAGAGCATCTCTTCCAAAAGCATGAGGTCCCCCAACGTTGACCGATGTATATGCTTGAGCCTGAAGACTTTACTCAGGCCCAACCGGGTGAATCGATCCATAGCCCATTCATGATTTGCCACATGCGTGGGTGGTCAACAACTAACTCTTCTTCTTCGTCTTCTTCTCTTCATCTACGCTTGCGGACATTCCTTGTCGATCTCCATCATCAATCTTTCACGTCCTTTCTATCCATTCCTGTGGTCCTTTCCTCTTCCCCCCTTTGGACTCCTACTGGGTGAAATCCAAGGGTTGTGAGATTTACCGGATCTACGAGTAGTGATCAGCCCCTCGTTGCATTGCTCTCCTGCTCCATCCATCGAGTTCAATCGCCCCGTCTATATCGTTTGCGTCATCCGCCCAGCCCCAGTCATCTGCACTGGTTTCATAGTAGTATTAGGCTTTCACTTCCATGTTCTGGAGTCCATGTTGGCCATTCTTTGAAATTACTCGATTGTGAACACCACCACCATCCTCCCGGTGCACAATCTCCTATACTCTTATCCCCGATTCCCCTCCTCAGGTGAGTTGAGTGTCTGCTGCTTCTGGCATTGGCGTTTTTGTGGGCGCTGCTGAACCCAAACCAACCCCTCAGATTCGCACAACCAAAAGCCGGCCAAACCAAACCAGTCCAGCGCCAACCCGCCTTCTCCTCCGCTGTCGCCGCCGCCGGCCACCACCAACTGCATTTACTTACTCCAGCTGAATCCTGTCGCTACGAGACGCCCGCCATCCACTCCTTCTGCTCTACATCATCCTTTTTTGACCCCCCCAACTTACTTTCCGATCCGATCGGTCGCAATTCTTTGGCATCATGGATGGGGTTGATATCACCAAGGCCGTTCTTAATAAAGGGAAGCAAATGGCGAGTAGTGTCGCTGCCTCCGCTACCAATGGCAATGGCGGTAAGAAGAGAAGAAAAGGGACCGACTTAAAGCCGATCGTCACCAACGAAGCCGCCACGCTTGGAGTCGACCCAGCGACCACCACCACCACTACCACCACATCCACTACCACTGAGGGGTATGGCTTTTACCCTTTCTTTCTTTTTCTAGATTCCTTTTCCCTGCTTGCCCGTGTTGTCTTTGCTCCCTTCCTCCCGCCTTTCTCTTTCTTTTGGTTTTCCCCGCCACATCCTGATTCTTTCTAACCGCCATGAGTGGCAGGGTTCCCGCATACGGCGTCCCACCATCGCGCTCGTCCTCTTCATCCTCTGGCGAAGAACTCGAGACCACCGCAGAGGAAGAGGACTCGGAAGACTACTGCAAGGGTGGTTACCACCCGGTCTCCGTCGGCGAAACCTACAACAATGGTCGATATGTGGTCGTGCGCAAGCTAGGGTGGGGTCACTTTTCGACTGTCTGGTTGTCCCGCGATACCACAACTGGGAAGCATGTCGCCCTCAAGGTCGTCCGTTCCGCTGCCCACTACACCGAAACCGCCATCGATGAAATTAAGCTGTTGAACCGCATCGTCCAAGCTAAACCCTCCCACCCCGGTCGCAAACATGTCGTCAGTCTGCTGGACTCGTTTGAGCACAAGGGCCCCAACGGGGTCCATGTGTGTATGGTGTTTGAAGTGCTGGGAGAAAATTTGCTCGGGTTGATCAAGCGATGGAACCACCGCGGTATCCCCATGGCTTTGGTGAAACAGATCACAAAACAAGTGCTGCTTGGATTGGACTACCTTCATCGGGAGTGTGGTATCATCCACACGGATCTGAAGCCAGAGAACGTGCTGATCGAGATCGGCGACGTGGAGCAGATCGTGAAGACATACGTCAAAGAAGAGGCGAAGAAGGAGCAGAAAGAAGACAATCGCAATGGTCGGCGACGGCGCCGGACCCTGATCACTGGGAGTCAACCGCTGCCGAGTCCGCTCAATACCAGCTTCGACTTTAAGCACAGTTCGCAAAATTCCCACAGCAGTCTTAGTCAGATGGTCAGCGAGTCGTCTGGTATGTACCGTCGCCTCATCATTGCTACGAAATTGCTGACTGGTCTAGTGACTCCCAATGCAGAAAGTACATCGATGAAGGAGATGCTCGGAATCAAGGACGATGATGAGAAACAGAAGCAAAGGGAAAAGACTGCGTATGTTATCTTCTGCTTGCCTGAAGGATATGGCTAATGTTTACAGTGATCTGCTGGAACGGGAGGTATCGGGCATTTCGCTCGACAAGTCTCAGTCGAGCGAAGAGCAAGAGCCGGAATGTGATATAATCTCCGTGAAAATTGCCGATTTGGGCAATGCCTGCTGGGTCGGCCATCATTTCACCAACGACATCCAAACGCGACAGTACCGTTCGCCTGAAGTTATCCTGGGGTCGAAATGGGGCGCGAGCACAGATATCTGGAGTATGGCTTGCATGGTATGTCCGATAGACCCGGTCATTTCGAGTAGAATCTAATCAATTGCTGCAGGTATTCGAACTCATCACTGGCGACTATCTTTTCGATCCGCAATCAGGTACCAAGTATGGTAAAGACGACGATCACATCGCGCAGATCATTGAGCTTCTGGGACCGTTCCCGAAGTCTCTCTGTCTCTCGGGCAAGTGGTCGCAGGAGATTTTCAACCGCAAAGGCGAACTGCGCAACATCCACCGGTTACGCCACTGGGCCCTGCCGGATGTGCTGCGGGAGAAGTATCATTTCTCGGTCGAGGAAAGCATGCGCATCAGCGAGTTCCTGCTGCCAATGCTCGAAGTGTCCCCGGAGCGGCGCGCCAATGCCGGCGGCATGGCATCCCATGAATGGATGCGGGATACACCCGGTATGGACGGGATTGATCTGGGCATAACGCCCGGCAGCCGCGGCGAGGGCATTGACGGATGGGCGATGGAAGTGAAACGGAGATAAACAAAAGTACATTTAGGCATGAGGACTCCTGACCACAAGCGTCAGCCGAGTCGGGTGACGAGTTTCCTTGTTTCTGTTACCGTGCGGCGGACCTCTTTATACTCTACTACCATTTCTTTTTGGCTGCGTTGGCCCGTTCACTGGATGTTTATGATTGCCTTGAACATGATGCTTGCATGCGCACTGCCCTCCCCGACCTCCTTTTTTTTTCTCTTTCTCTGTCCGATTTCTCTCTCAACTTTCCCACTTATAGAGTCGCGAGCTTACCATCCTATCCTACTACTTATTTCCTTGTCCGTGTCTTGGTGCCATGTTTGATACATGCTCCCACTGCTGATGGGGGGGAAGCATGGGCCGAAAATGGGATCTATCCGAGGGGAACTGTAGATACTGTGTGCATGAATGGAAGTCACTGTTCTTCACTAAGAAAAATCCATCTGCGTAGCCTAACTACCACCCTCCTCCCCATCATCAATATGATCATAAATCATATTCACTATCCTCACTCGGCAAAACATCCGGAAACCACCCGTACCGTCCAAAATCCACATACCACTCCCCCATACTATCCTCCTCCACCTCCACCCCTTCACCTCGTAACGCTTCCGCCTGTCGCTCCGCACTTCCTGGTTCCCTGCAGTACAACACATTATCAGCATCGCCAATGCACCACCACTTTACTTCACCCTCAACCCCCACAACAAAAATAATAATAAGAAGAAGAATAAGAATAAGGGTTACGACAAACCGATGCGAAATCATCCCCTTGGAATTAATAACCCTCTGCCACGGCACATTCCCCGAATGGAAATAGTTGTCTGTTTCTGCGGCGGGGAGATGTTTCAGGCTGATTCCTACTTGGCGGGGGCGTTTTGCTGCTCCAGTCATCATCATCATCATCATATCATTAATATGTAGGGTTACTAGAATGGGATGGTCTGGGATACATGAAAGGAATGGGTGGGTGTAGGCATACATACGATATCCTAATAACGTCGCGATATGGCCGTAGGTCGTTACTCTTCCGCGAGGGATCTCTTGCACGGCGGAGTAGACGGCGTTGATGAAGTGGTCGGCTTCGTCGGTGCGGGGCATTGTTTTTTTTTTTATTTCATTTATTTGATTTATATTGATATTATATATGAAATGTGGGTGTGTATGTATGTATATAGGTATGAAGTGAGAGTGATATGTAAACGGTATATATTACATTCCTTCCTGCCTAAGGCATAAACTACATCACTGGGGTGCTAGGGTAGGTAAAGTTGTTAGTTAGCTAGCTAGCTTACCCGGAAAATCCCTCGTCCGATTATCAGATACCGACCTTTCAACTTACTACTACTACTACTACTACTTCCGTCACTTACCTACCTACCACCCACCCAAATTTATATACACACACTACAAAATGTCCTCCCTAGCAGATTACCTCGCGAAAAACTACCTAAACGCGGACCCCGCGCCCGACCGTCCTAAAAAGAAACGCAAGAAGAACAGCTCCAAAACCACCGACTCCACTCCCACCGGTCTGATCATCGCCGACGACGACCCGCCTGATCTCCGCTCCGCGGGCAACAATTTCCTTAATGATGACGAGGACGCGCCGTCAATAGTCAGTGGTGCTCGGACGGGCGAGTTCCGACGGAAGAAGACCTCCGGGTGGAAGACTCTTACACCGGGTGGTACTGAGCAAGACGCGGCGGATAAGATATTGGCGGATGCGATAGCGGAGAGGGAGGAACGGCGGCGTGAACAAGGGGGTGGTGATGAGGGGGATGATGATGCGCCGGTTGTGGAGGGAATGGAGGAAGAGGATGAGGAAGATGGAGGGGTGAAGATGGAGTCCGGCGCGCGCGCGGGATTACAGACTGCGGCGCAGACGGCAGCGATGGTTGCTGCGCAGGAAAGGAAGAAGAAGGCGGATGCGGCAAAGTATAAAGAGTCAGCGTTGGGGGAGAAAGCGCAGGAGACGATTTATCGTGATGCGAGTGGACGGATTATTAATGTGGCGTTGAAGAGGGCGGAGGCGAGACGGGCGGAGGAGGAGAAGAAGGCTAAGGAAGAGGAGGCCAAGGAGGCGCTGATGGGTGATGTGCAGAGGAGGGAGAGGGAGGAGAGGAAGCAGCAGTTGAGGGATGTGAGGGCTATGCCGTTGGCGAGGACGGCGGAGGATGAGGAGCTGAATGATGAGTTGAAGGGGAAATTACGGTGGAATGATCCGGCGGCGCAGTTCTTGACGAGTGTTAAGGAGGGAGGGACGAGTCGGACGGGCAAGCCGTTGTATAAGGGAGGGTTTGCGCCGAATCGGTATGGTATTCGTCCGGGTCATCGGTGGGATGGGGTGGATCGCGGGAATGGATTTGAGAAAGAGTGGTTTTTGGCCAGGAATCGGAAGGGGAGGTTGGAGGCGCTGGATTATCAGTGGCAGATGGATGAGTAGTGTATTTGTATTATGGTATGGTGTTACTTTGTACTTTGGGATTGGCATCTGGTGCTGGACGCTGGATGGATAGTAATATGGATTGCATGCATGGTGTTTGCCGGGATATTTACATTGTTCTGTTTAGTATAATTGATATCTACAGTTTCTGCTGTAGAGGCTCGTTTGGGACGTTCTATCTTTGACACCCCACGAAAGAGAAAAGTTTGAAAAGACGTGATTTGGACAATATACCTCGGCTATATTATGGCTTTACTCCGTAAACCTAGCCGCCCCCAATGCATGTTGAGATTATCAGGAAGATAGCCCAGCCAATAACTGCGAGAGTATGAATCATAATGATATTGCCTCAACTTGCAGTTTGTCCAACATAGCTCTGGATTATGACACATGCCAAGTGACTTTTACAAGACCATCAATTCACAAGGCTGTGGACTACTTAGGAAGGCATAGTATTCCTTGGTAGATTCCTATGATGTATAATAAGAAGTCGGGGAACGTTTTGGGATCTGCTCTAAACGCCAGGTTATGACTCAATTTGTTACTACCAGGCTGAGAGTGGGGGGTACTGGCAGTCTAGATCTCGAGGCTGTGTCTCATATTAGTATGTCCTAGCAGGGATGGTATTGTGACATCTACTAAGTACTCTGTAGAGGGACATAGCCTTGTATGTGCATTATTACCAGTAGACGGTTGCCAGTATTATACATGGTATAAATGGAAGTTGAATACTGACACAAGGGAGATAAATACCTAACACAAATGCACAATAATCATTAGATGTTCAGCAATACGAGCCAAGCCAACTACCAGACAGGAGTATTTCATTTGTACATCCGTCTAATCAGTCCATCAGCAGCAAACAACATTCCAGCTGATGTCACAATCTTATTAACTAAGTTGCATACATCACATTACATCCATCGCAAGTGACTGGCGCAGCCATCAAGTCAGCTGCCCGCCCTAATTACGGTCAGATCGCAGATGGCTTCGGAGCATGGGATCACCCGCTCAGCAGGACAAGCCCCCCGATAACAGGAAATGTCACGGGTAACCACGCGCAGAGGCGATTGGCAGATGCAGGGTTTGATTTACGGCGGCATTTTCCTTGTCCCAGACAGAGACTCCGATCCAGAGGAACCGATCCATTCAGCATGCTACTAATAACCGTGCCATCCTTGACAAGTGACGTTCCAGATCGACCACAACGTGCCTGAGGCAGTGGATCACATCTCATGCAGTTGGCCCTATTGTTGGAGGGATCCTCCTTTCCCATTCACCCTTGGAAAAAAGAACCCACCGGCAAGTTCCAACTTTCCCAGAGGCTGGGATTCTGGTATCTTGCGCGTTTAACCTCGGGACTCGATTGAACTACTTAGTGAGAAGCAGAGTGAGGGGGCGCTAAACCGTGGGTCGAGAAGTGGCGCTCGGGGGATCGGCAGCAGCAGGAGCAAGCAACGATAACAATCCAGGGGGGGATAGTCTAGTAACTGCCGCGCCGGATTGATAGCTGATTTCCCACCCCCTCCGATAGTAGAGATAGTCTTATTTCCTTGGTTTAGTTAATAGCTAGTAGTAGGCTACAGGTTACAGGCTACGATGACGATAGATGATTTCCAACAGATGACCTGCCATAATCAGCATCGCCTCGCGCGGACCCCGTGCTGCCTATTTAGTCTTCCCCCCTCGGAGCGCGTGCAGTTGGAGATAGTAGTTATATCTTCCCCTGGATGACGAGCTCACCCCCAAGGTGTCACTTTGTTGTCTCTTTTCTGTCCTCTTCTCGACTTGCTCAGAGAAGGGTCTCCTTGTCGGATCTCTTTATTACTCATTTCCCCATCATTGTGAAGAGTCTACCGTGTGCATTTGCCGCTCGACATCCTCGGGTCGTCGATGACTGGAAGCCCAGCCGGGGCCTCTTTATGACTCAGACCAAAGACGCCCTGTAACCTCTCTTGTTTATTGTTTATCGGAGATTTTTGGTTCGCGGGCCTGCCTTAGTATTCAGTCTTTTGTCCACCGCTCTCGCCTCAATTTCCTGGCTTTATATCCCCCTGTTCCAGACATCCCTCAATAACAGAGGCAAGCGCCACCTATCACCCCGAGTGTGGTTTTACCCTATTCCTTGTATATATCTGAGACTATCATCTCCCGCATCCGTCGACTCCAAACCGTCCTCTCCAGTCATGTCTGACTCCTTGCTTGATATCCGTCGTGCTGGCGTTGAGGCCAAAAGGGCTCACGACCACAAGGCCAAGTGGGCGTACGGCAGCCGTTCTACCCTGCCTCGTTATAGCCAAACTGTCCACTCTCATGTCTTGCACAAGGCTAGGCCGAGGTTGCCAGCTACTCATTACACAACGTATGTTTCCGTGCCTGACAACTAGAAATGTCGCTGACAGCCGCTAGCTTGACACGCCAGATGCGGTTCCAGCGAAAGGCTGAAACCAACCATCATCTCAGCGACGCCAAGATCGCCCTGCGCGCTGACGTCCGTGAGGCTCTCGACAGTGGAACGTCGGATTCTTCCAGCGATGACATTGATGACCCTGCCGCGGCGGAGAAGATTATCGATGATGCTGAGGGGAAGGATACGCTGCGTGACTATGATGTGGCGGGCCAGACTATACTCTCTGATGCTGTGAGCAAGGCTGTCGAGAAGTTCGAGACGAAGGAGACAGAGCGGATTGTCAAGGAGTACGAGATGATCTCTTATGAGGGTGAGACAGCCCTGGGCTACATGGCTGACGACGATGACTTTGAGCTGGTCGATCGGATCAAGCTATGACACGTCTGTTGCTTCCTCTTCTCATTTTGTGCTTTCGGCGTCGATATCCCTAACCACGGTCCTTGATTCTGGCGTTGGACACAGACTGATCACTGATTCATTTTGACATTTCTGCATGTTGTACATCACTTCGCGCCTGCTTCCAGTCACTCGTTCTGTTGTGATCGACACGCGGAGGAAGTCCGGGGTTGTTTGTCCTCTTTCTATTTCTCAGCGTTCATTAATGATCCCCACTGTAGTATTGCTTAGACCGAATATACTATCCCAGCAATGGTATCATGTTTATCATGATAGAAAAACATTTCCAGAACACTTTTCAAAGAAAGGATGAGGGTAGTCTGGTGGGGAATAAAAGGTTAAGCGGGCGCGACCGACGAGTCGCAACGGGAGTCCGGGGTGATGGCCCCCCGCAAATGCCATGCCATTGTGCTAATTGGATTAGTCCCTTAATTGTGCTGTTCGAATGGAAGTAGCCAGCCATTCACTCGAGTGGCGATCATAATTACTGACTGTCAGGCTATTAATAGGACAACTGCGACCGTGAGGTGCATCCAGGCGATTGCTGCACGTCACAGTCCAGTACTGTCTGCAGCCGCATGCAATTTAATAACACCTGGATATCAACTTCATTACATCTAGCTCACTCTAAATAAACTACTATAAAACAAAAGGAAGATCGTGTATATCACTGCGACTGCCACGGGTGGCATATGGGACTCTCAGTCGTTGCTCGGCGGCGAGTCTGGATTGTTTACCAAAACAAAAAAAGACAGGAATCGGAAAAGTCCGCATCTCCGATCTTCCTCCTCATCACCCTTCATTGTCGTCACAACCACTTCATCTCCACCAACCATCTTCATTCTTCATTCACTTCGTCGTCCCCATCCTCAAGATGGATAAACGAACGGCGGAGAGTCCGATGGACTTTGAATGGCAGACAAGGGCCCCCGGCGATGTGACCTCGCCCTTTTACCAGCTCAGCATGCAGCATGACAATCAGAAGAAACGTGGGTCTTGGATGCAGCTCTCTTGGAGACAAACATTGGTTTTTTGGCGCCTAACAAGCTCCTCCACAGGCCCTCATAGCATTTTCGATTCTCCAGAGAAGAAAACGATGCCCGCTCTGCGAGAGCCCAACTCCCAGCCCTTCCTCTTCTCCCAGACCAAGACGCAGCAACCCCCCGCGACTCCGAAGCCGTTCTTCAATCAGTCGGCATTTATGACGCCTCGCAAATTCGATGTCGACTTCTCATCCGGTGCTGAGAACATGTCTTCCCCCGAACACGCGGACAATGAAGATACCCCCGAGCAACCAAAAGCCCATCGGAACTCGCTGTTCAGCATGTACGGACGGTTTGCGCCGAGCCCTGGTCGCGGCGAAATACCCCGCGTGAGCCACTACTCCAACGCGTTGGCACGACGGGTGCAGAAGAGACGGCGGAGGGACAAGGCGCTGGATCTACAACTACGAAGGGACAGTGACGATGAGAGTGACCGACCAAGCAGCAGTGAGCTCAAGCCAACCAAGCAAAGACAGAAGCCGGGACCAGGCCAGCCGGAGACGACTCAAACGGGATCACGTCTGACTTCATTCTCAGATTTCTTTGCTCTGCTGGAAGCACATCCGAATGTTCCTAGCATCCTGTCTTGGTGGGCGCAGTTGGTGGTGAACCTGTCGTTGTTCTCGCTTGCGGTATATGTGGTCTTTGGGTTTGTGTCAGCGATCCGGGCAGAATTTGAGCAGGCAGCCGAGGAGGTGTCGGATACGATCCTGGCTGAAATGGCGGCATGCGCGAAGAGTTACGTCGACAATCGTTGCGCGGGAGGGGATAGACTGCCGGCCTTGGAAAGCGTGTGTGAAAACTGGGAGCGATGCATGAACCGGGATCCGGCCAAGGTCGGGCGGGCTAAGGTATCGGCGCATACGATGGCAGTAATCATCAACAGCTTCATTGACCCTATCAGCTGGAAGGCGATTGTAGGTCTACCCTCCCCAAAGCAAGTTATCGGCTAATATTGTAGATGTTTTTCCTTGCTACGATTTCGACCGTCACCGTTGTCAGCAACTGGTCCTTCCGTTCTTTCAGAAACCGTCTCAACCAACACGATTACTCTGCGCCCCCTAGTTATTCTCGACAGTCGTCCGCACAGCATCACCCGTCGCTTGCGCCGCCTCAATACCCCTACCAACATAACTCCATTGGATACATGGGAGCGCCGAATCAGGGGGCTACTGGGTTCGAGAAGCCGGACGCGCCGCTCATGCTGGAGCAGGCCACAACCAAAGACTTTGTGTCTGAGCGGACCCGCGATCGGGAATCTCGTATGCGTACGCCGAGTCCATCCAAGCGGATGAGGTAGGCATCTTCTACACTTTGTGGCATCAGCGGGAGACGGAGTTGCACAGGCACTGCATTGGGCGAAACGAAAAGACTGGACTGGAGTTGATTGGATTTTTACTGTTCGTGTATATACGTAATTACAGATTGACCATGCTGTCACCTACTGGCCATAATCCGCAATTTATTATTATACTATGTTGTATAGGGTCAGATGACCAACAATGACGTCGGCCACGGCTGGATGATCACCAGCCACCGCGTCGGCCCAGCTTGACACATCCAACATAACCAGGCAAGATCGCAACACCGTTGCATTAGCAGCGGAGATCAGTCCACGGTCCAGACATGAAATACAGGGTGCCCCTCCAGGGGGTGAAATAAGGCATTCATTTGACTCTTTGGGTGCCCATCTGCCACCCGTGCGGGCCTGGGTCGTGCCCTCATGCTGACGTATTGCTATTCCGTCGGAGAGATATTATACAAACCCATCGCGCCTCGCTCAGCCCAACATGCAGCTCGAAACATTGCAATTGATTTTCCGCATTGATCGCGTTGATTCACCATCAATCAGCCCAGTATGACGAAGCGCAACCTCATCGTTGTTTCGAACCGTCTCCCTCTGTCACTGAAAAAGGTCGACGGGGGATACGAATCCTCCCTTTCCAGTGGAGGTCTAGTCACATCCCTATCAGGATTGACTAAAACGACTACCTTCAGTTGGTTCGGATGGCCAGGTATCGACGTGGCCGATGAAAAGGAACAGGGACAAATTCGCCAGAGCTTGGATGAGCATAACGCTGTGCCGATTTTCTTGGATAATGAGTTGGCGAATAAGCACTATAATAACTTTTCTAGTGCGATGATACCCAGCTTTTTATATATCGCCTAAGATTAGTGAGTAAGAAGGGTATGCTAATATTTCTTTCTCTGGTATTAGATGCCATCCTCTGGCCTATCCTGCATTACCAATCCGGCATCAATTTTGAAGACGGTCCTTGGGAAGCATACCAACGCGTGAACGAGATCTTTGCCGATACGATCGCCGAGGCAGCCAAGCCGGGGTCGTTGATCTGGGTGCACGATTATCATCTTATGCTGCTGCCGCGGCTGTTGAGGGATCGTCTGGCGGGGAAGAATTGCGCGATTGGGTTCTCGCTGCATACGCCGTTCCCGGCGGGAGACTTTTGGCGCGGTCTGCCGGTGCAGAAGGAGTTGTTGAGGGGGTTGCTGGCGAGTGATGTAATTGGGTTTCATACGGATGAGTATAAGAGGAATTTTGTGCTTTGCGCGGAGACTCTGTAGGTTGTGTTCCTCTTATGGGTATGGGGATGTGCTGACAGGTTGTATTAGGGCCGATGCGAAGGTGAAAGAGTCAGGGACGTTGGAGTACGAAGGGCATGAGGTAGTTGCGGAAAAGTTCATTGTCGGCATCGATCCGCAGAAATTTACGGATGCGCTGCAGAATGAGGAAGTGCAGAATCGCATAAGGGAGTTGCAGCGCAGGTATATGGGGATGAAGGTTATTGTTGGGGTGGATCGACTGGATTATATCAAGGGGCTTGACCAGAAGTTGAAGGGCTATGATGCTTTCTTGGATCAGTATCCGGAGTTGAGCAATAAGGTGGTGCTTATCCAGGTGGCGGTGCCTAGTCGGGAGGATGTGAAGGAGTATCAGGATCTAGAGACGGAATTGAGTACGATGGCTGGGAGGATTAACGGCAAGCATTGTGAGTATTCTATGCTTTGGTGTTGGTCTATAGTACTGATGAGTCTAGCAACCGCCGATGGCTGTCCGCTGATCTACATGCACCGGTCTGTCAACTTCAGCGAATTGACGGCGCTGTACTCGGTTGCCGATGCCTGCTTACTGACCTCGACGCGGGATGGGATGAACCTTGTTTCGTTCGAGTACGTTGCGTGCCAGGCGCAGCGGCATGGAGTGCTCCTGCTGTCCGAGTTTGCCGGCGCGGCATCTTTCATGAAGGAGGGATGTCTTACTTTCCATCCGGCGAATATGTCAGAGATGGTTGATGCGATTCATCAAGCGGTCACGATGAATGACGAGGAACGCAAGAGTCGATATGAAACGTTGCGGCATTTTATCGAGACGAACACTAGTGCGAAATGGGGCGAGTCTTTCATCGAGACATTGACCAAGCATGTGGACGGCGGGAATTGAGCCTGACATGGATGGTGTCAGATACAAACCGTTGAAATTGCACACGGCACGTTGAGGACCTTCCCGTGTTATCCGGATAATGGCAGGGCTAGAAGATAATTAACATGTAGTGGATAGCACAAGATCACAAATTGAGAAGACCATAGACATGGCATGATTCCAACAGCCTAATTTCGTAGACATTCGACGTGATCACGATCATGATTCCAATTGATTGATGGACTGTTAATCCCGTGTGAAGACCCTCTCCACCCGGAACCAAATATTGATCCTTTCGGAAGAAAACGACGGCATTCCAGAAGAACCTTTTCTAGATAACAAACAGTATTGAGTTCAGTCAGTCACTTCCGTCCCTGACGATCTCCCCATCCACCATCCACCATCTAACCAACCTCGGCAAAACGCTTGACCCAAAAACCAGATCAAACCGACAAGCCTTTCCACCCAACTAAAAACGAAACAACGGTTGTGTTGATCCTGAACGTGGGTGCCTAGTCTATACCATCGACAAGAATACGAAGGTTAAGGATAGAAATTGAGTTTACAGTGGAAAAGCCACCCGCTACAGGTTAATTAATCACCCACATGCCCTATCCAAGGCAACCAATTAACCGACCTGTAAACAAGGCCCTAATCCCTGGATTGGATATATCTAGTGGATGGACGGGCGGACGTCGGATGAACTCCGGAAGAACCCTAACTGATAGGAATGTATGGATGGATGCCTGTGAACCCTGGTATTCCGGGGGACTATTCCCAGCGTAGAAAAGCGGCCGATCCCCTGAAACAATGTTCCCACTGCTGAGCCCGGGGTATACTTGCTAGTTAGTTAGGATAGTGGTCTGATTGTTGTAGAAAGGGTCTATCTACTAGTTCTAGTTAGGTAATTGGTTCTGTTTCATCTTCGACTCATTTTTGCGTCGGACCCTGTTTGCCCTGTCCTTGTCCTGTCTTGCCCAGCACGAGGTATACCGGATTAGTCTAACCTCGGAATCTTCTTGATTTCACTTAGTAGAACTTACTGGTAGTAAGTGTAGTATCAGTTGATACATAAAATGGATAGATGTGTATATAAGTATGCAGTAGACCCCCCCCAAAGACACACTCATCCAGACAGACTCAGACTCAGTCCAGTCCACTCTTTCGTTCTCACGCCTTCTTTACCACTTTACTTACTTACTACCTTCATTCTATTATTCATTCTTTTCAAAGCCTGCAGCGCAGCACACACAAATAACTTCTTCTTCTTCTTCTTCTTCTTCTTCTTCTCAAGACCCCAAACAACAACAAAAAAAAAAGGAATAAATAAAATAACAATGGCCCCCATCAAATCCCTCTTCCTAACCGCCTCCCTGGCCACCCTGGCCATCTCCACCCCATTAGCATCCGACCCTGGATCTCTCTACGCGCGCGGCACGGGCTCTACCGCCAACGAACTCGAGCAGGGAAGCTGCAAGGATGTGACTTTGATTTTTGCGAGAGGGTCGACTGAGATGGGCAATATGGTATGCCACCCACCTACATTCCTCTACCCCGGAACACGAAATGAGTAAACAAGACCGACATGACATGATGCTAATATAATAATGATTTGGGATATAGGGCTCCATAATCGGCCCTCCCCTCTGCGACAGCCTCAAATCCAAACTCGGATCCGACAAAGTCGCCTGCCAGGGTGTCGGCGGACAATACACCGCTGGACTCATACAGAATGACCTACCCCAGAACACTGATCCGGGAAGTATCTCTGCCGCGAAGCAGATGTTCGAGGAGGCGAATTCGAAGTGTCCCAATACGAAGGTTGTGGCCGGTGGTTATAGGTATATTCCCCCCTCTTTTCCTCTCATTGTATTATGAGATTGCCTGCGGCAGAAAGCTAACATAATCCCCCTTCGGGGATTGGATGTTGTACAGTCAAGGAAGCGCCGTAATCGACAACGCGATCCAAGAACTCAGCACGACAGTGAAAGACCAAGTGAAGGGTGTGGTGCTCTTCGGGTTCACGAGAAACGTGCAGGACAATGGACAGATCCCCAACTACCCCAAGGATGATGTCAAGGTTTATTGTGCCGTGGGTGATTTGGTCTGTGATGATACCTTGATTGTTACCGCTGCGCATTTGACCTATGGGATGGATGCGGGTGATGCGGCGAACTTTTTGGCGGAGAAAGTTCAGTCTTCGACGAGTACTAGTACTACTACTAGTTCTAGCTCGAGCTCGGCTGCGGCGAGTAGTTCGTCGGCGGCGAGTGGGTTTGCGTCCCTTTTTGGACTTTAAGTGGGTGATTTGATTTAGAGGGGGATGAGGGGGTTGGGTTGGGGGATGTCCTGGGTTAGTAAGTTGTTGTTTGGTTAGTTGTTGTTTGGTCAGTTGTTGTTTGGTTAGTTGTTGTTTCTTCAGTTGTTGTTTGGTTAGTTGATACTATTGGATAGTTGATACTATTGATTAGTTGATACTATTGATTAGTTGATACTATTGATTAGTTGATACTATTGGTTAGTTGATACTATTGATTAGTTATGTTGTACTTCGCTGGAATAAGATTTGGTATATGCTATACGTGCTATCGAGTACATTTAACATCTACTATATACAGTTATATTCTCGCAGCAGCTGCTCCCGGAATCCGCAACACTGCCCTCCCACTTACCGCATACCGTCTCATCTTCGCCACGACATCATTAATCTGCTCGAGATCAAACACCTCGTAATGCGTCGACACCTTCCCTGCTCTCGCCATCTCCAACAATGCCTGCATTTCCGTCTCCGTACCCACCACACTACCAAGTATCCGCAGTCCATAATCCACGCAGTACTGCGGTGCCACAGGAACATGGAAGTCCGGACGGGGAAAGCCCACGCATACGAGTGTGCCCAGCGGACGGAGAAGAGCAACGCCTTGCTCATAAGCTTTTTCGGATCCGACGACGATAAGGGCGGCGTGGGCGCCGACGCCGTCGGTTAGGGATTGAATGTTGTGGATTAACTGGTTAGGCATCAGTATATATGGAAACTAGACGAAAAAGGAAGGGGGTGTACGTTGTCATCTTTGAAGTCGAAAAAGGCGGATGCACCGGATGCAAGGCAGAGGTCTTTCTTGGATGGGCTGAGAGACGTTAGTGCTGGCTGATAGGATTAGGAAGTGGCATACCTGTCTACTGCAATCATCTCGTATCCCATTTCTTTGCCGATTTGAAGGCCCCTATACACCCCATCAGCTATTGTCCGTGATATCGGCACGGAAGACATACAAATGGCCTAGTCCACCACCTGCACCCATTATAACCACCCAATCTCCTTTTTCATATAGCTTCTCTATCTTGCTGAGTGCGCCGTACATGGTAAGGCCGGCTGCGTCCGTTAGTGGTATTCTTAATTAAGAAGAAGAAGAAGGATGAACGCACCACATAGCAACGGCGCGACAGCTTCGGGA
Source organism: Aspergillus eucalypticola CBS 122712 (assembly GCF_003184535.1). Lineage (NCBI taxonomy): Eukaryota > Fungi > Ascomycota > Eurotiomycetes > Eurotiales > Aspergillaceae > Aspergillus > Aspergillus eucalypticola. The sequence goes on from NW_020290281.1 coordinate 683,097, forward strand.
TTCAGATCCTCTGGAATCAGAGAGACGAAGTTCGCAGGAGAGACGACGTATTCTATACCAGTATAAGCTGATTATATCCTCTTCATATGGGATAACAGATATCTCACGTTGAAATGTCCCAGGAACGTTCTATCATCACTGCCGTTAGCTTCATCCCCATGAATAAAATCAGTTATAGGGAAGCTCACCCTCCCCGAATTATCCTGATTCCGACAATTCGTATACTGCACCTTGCAAGTCGGACACTTCATGCAGGTCTTATACAGCCATCTAGATAGACACCTTCATTAGTTCATCCCATCAAAGCACCGACTTATATAAACCGGGATGATATACTTAACACCAACTCTCCTCCCCATCATCTCAACCGGAGTATCAGGTCCAACTACACAACGTTAGTGTTCATTTCACTTCCACACAATGCATGAGTCTCACCTCTCACAACCCTCCCCACCCCCTCATGTCCCGGAACATTCGTCGTCATGACCAAGTCACCATTAATATTATGCAGATCGGAATGACTAATCCAGTTCAACACACTCCATCAGCGCAATTCTACCTTGGGGCATTTCTGTGGCTGGCTCCCTACCAAAACCCCGTATACTCCAACTTGACTAAAACCTCCCCCGCTCCCGGCACCGGAACGGGAATGTCATGGCGGATAGTGAGGGTCGCGCCCGGACTGGGATTGTCGACGCAGGCGGCGGTTTGGTGGGTTGGTATGGATGTTGGTGACATTGTATACAAAAAGCAAAAAATAGGGTGGGAGGGAACAAGTAAAGTGAGTGGAAGATGGAGAAGGGATTAATTAATTGAGGGGAAATCTTTAACTTTTTGAGTGTGAAGATGCGGGGTGGACCCAGCGAGCGCGGCTTCAGAGTTTGGGGGGAATTCCCGATCCGAGGTCGGATCGATGATGTCGATCATTTAGATACCATAATAGAATTGGGGGTCTTAATTGGCTTTGATTAAGAAGTTCATAGCTAGTATATTATTTGTCGGATTTACGGGTCTACGATGAGGGGATCAAGGTAGAATTGCAGTGATGATTGGATTATGATGGCGATAGCTATGGTGGAGAAGCAAAGTTCAGCAGAGCTAGTCTAGCTTCACTATTCTCATTGCCGAACAATCATTCGATCTGACAGCTCGACCATCCTGCTCCGTCACCTGCACCTGCTCAATTATTGCCTGCAATCATGCATTTTGCTCTTATTGTTGTTTGTCTTCGGTCATCCCACTGACAGATTCGCGACCCTCCCTAGCAAAAACTCTAGCTGGCGATATGCTGCTCCCGGTGCATATTCTGGGATTTCTGTTTCAGTTAGTAACCCGCTTCATCGCATACTGGGAAAGGGGGCATACCATGTCCTGAACTGAACACTGTCGAGAATGTCAATCCACGCTCTGTATGTGCTGTCCCCAATATACCTCCTCCCGATGGTCCACCATACGGCACGAACAACGGCTCCACTGGCTCCCGCTCGAACCCCTGCTTCCCGTTCCAGGTCATATTCTGGATACTGATCAGGGTTCCCTGCGCCAGAAGCTCAAAATCCATCAGACCGTGCGCGATGATGGTGTTGTTGGTTTGTTCGATGACGCGCGGCAGCGGTCCCAGGGAGCTTGGGGGAGACGTATCCAGTCCGTCGGCCGTCGGAAAGATTCCATCCTTGCAGACGAAATAGTCCGTTGGATACGCGTTGATGGCTTTCTGGACGTCGCTGCGGTTGAAGTAGTTGGTTGGACCGAGGCCAACATTGGGGCCCCCGACTGGGTTCCACGGTGTGGGACAGGTGTCGGGAATGTGGTAGCGGTTGAAGCATGGGTTGAGAGCTAGCGAGGCGTTGATTATGGTTTCCCAGGTGTTACAGCTGGCATTGTAGGGCACTGATGGCAATTTGGAAAGGGGTGGAAAGGTAAGGGCATCTTCTAGGAACGAAGTGTAGCCACAGTCGTCGGAAAGCTGGGTTATTTGGCTCATGAAAGTGTCATTGAAGGGGAAAAGAGAGCGGTGCTGGTTGACGGTCGCAAGAGCAGGCACTGCATTCAAAGTTAGTCGAGTAAGCAATAGCCTGTGGCAGTGGCTATCATACCATCCTGCATAACTGGCACCTCATTGATATAGGGATCATTGATCTGGATGCCGACAACCCGGAAATACTTATCGTCATCCTGGTCCAGCATCTGCGACGCGATATATGGGATATACTGCCCCGCATAACTCTCGCCGGTGAGATAGATCTTTCGATTCTGCAGATCAAAAATTTTCATGAACCGCCTCCAGAAGTCCATAAACTGTCTCGCTACATCGAATTCCGAGACCACTGTAGACGGACCAAGCGAGAATCCCGTTCCAGCAGGCTGATCAATGTACACCATGTTGGTGAGGTTGTTCCAGGAATAAGGGTTGCGCACGGGTCGGTAGGTGCCAGGTTGCCATAGGAAGGGACCATTTTCGAGCATGATGCCCGCCAGCGAACTGCATCCTGGGCCGCCATTCAGCCAGACGGTGATCTGTTCATTAGCCATGGAAGAGAATGAAATGGGGTCAACATACCTCATCGGACGCATTCGGATCGGAAGAAGGAAAGAACCAGAAGTATAGGCTCGAGATGCCAGAAGGCGTGTTGGGGAGGTAGCCCGCGTAGGACTCGCCAATATCGAAATCGACGAAAGGAAGGGCAGACCCAATGACGACGAATTCTGGTGCTGTTAGTGGAATTCGAACTGACGCGATATGGTATACCTTTGGTTTTGTCATTGAGGTACTGAGACTGTGCGTTGACTACCCCAAGTGGCAGCAGAATACTGCACACAAGAGAGAGCCACATGATGTCTGTAACTTTGTGAGATTGAAGATGTAGTGAGAGATGGACGACTGAAGTGAGATGAAGAGGTGTAGATGCTCTGCAGGACTACTGCCGATATCTTGGCTATCACAAACCCACTGCTGAAGTGGAGACTACTGGTCATATTGAATACGATCAACACTGGATGCCACCAATAGTATCATACTACATGCAAGGGCGACCTTCCTACTATATTGCTTGCTCGATAAAATAACAGAACGGTACCTGTTTCAGCAAGATGTTAGGGATTGAGACATGACATCATATGAAGATTGTGGAATGCTGGGCTTTGAATGTTGACATCAGGAAGAATTATTACTAATATCGGAGAGGGACAAGGGAAATGCGATTACACAGTACACATGCCGTAGCGGACTCAAAGGATGAAGACATAATCATAGTTGTCATAATCATTTATTCATGCTATATGGCGACCTATATACAGAGCCGGCCGATCCTCCCAATCTAAGCGATGAACTTGGCATTACGGAACGCGAGCTCCTTGTCGTTGTTGAGCATCAATTCCATGTATTCTATTCCAGTTAGCAGCACTTCTCGAGACATGCATGGGACACTCACCAGCAAAGTTGATGCTGCCGTCATGGTTGGTGTCAAAGGCCTCCAGCTGTTCCCGGGTGAAGTTTGTGCGGCCGGTGGAGTTGACATGGGCAAGGGCGTCCTCAAAGGTCATACCGCCTGCTGCTGTTAATATCCAATCGATTCATATCTCTGTAGATACTCACGGCAGATGTCCTGAGCCTAGGTGATAGTTAGAAATGAGCAGACCTAGGTGTCGAGGAACACATACCGACTTCTCGTACTTCTCCCTCAACCCATGGAGGTAGTTATAGGAGTAGTGGGCGTTCTATGAGCATCAGTAACTGAAGCAAGGTTAATGTGTGTTTTCGTACCTTGAGGTCCTGAGGCATGGTGGCGGGTAATCGGAGGCTTGAGGCTTGTAGATTAGGATGAGGGATGGAGTTGTAGATGCTAAGAGAGCAGCTGGCTCTTGACGCCTTTTATGTTCTTCAACCTGCCCATTCCATAATGTTCTTCCAGTCCGATTTTGCACGATATGCGCGATAGCCATAGCCTGGCTATCACAGACGCGTCTGTTGGGTGACTTCATTTGGGCATTGCAACGTACAGCATGCATCCGACGCCATCCATCACTATTCGACCAAAGCTGGATAATGCACGTTTCTCTTGATTGACACGATGTATGGCCTAGGAGATTGGTAGATGGTGACTGCGGGGTACTCCAAGATAGCTGCATGTAGCAATGCCTGAACCTATCGACCTGCAGCTGTTGACACCCCCATCTGCCGTGAAAGCGTAGTGAAAGCCCTTCTGTTCCGAAGGTACGACTATTTCATGCTGTATACTACACCCAGCTATGACGGTGACATCAGTCTCTGCACCGTGAACGCCATTGCTATCCCTGTCGATAGAATAAAGCAAGCAGGCAGCACCTTGATGGAAGCTGAGAGCATGAAAGGAAGCTGCAGCGTCGCATGAGACTTCAAAGCAACACATCTGGCGTATCAGTTTCATACCTGGGTTCCGAAAGCTTGCAGCTTGCTCCTGCCAGTCGACGTGGATGCCGATCGAGGGGTTGAGGATGGAGGGGCAGTGGGGAGGGGAAGTGGAAGAAGATGCCGCCGACGCGAGGCGAGACACGTTGCACGCCATCCCACTCACAATGGATGCCCGCCCGATAAGGCTGGCCAGCACATTGCAGCCACTCCTTGGTATAATCCCGGTTTTTGAGAGTCTAGATACACTGGCCATCGCAGTCTCTTCTACATGGGTAGATGATACTCACTGTGGTGGCAGTGCATGACGTGGATGCACTGTCAAAAATCCCGCATCGCATCGGGTTGCACTCGGACTTGTAAGATAGCTAGGAGAGTTTTGTGGTGCATGCTTCTTGAGAATCAATACTCCATCAATATCCAGTTACAGTTAGAGGTACTCAGAGCTATCGGATGTCATGTAATAGTTAGTGCTACCATAGTAGTTGGTTTCATGTCTTATTTTACCACCTTGCTATCGCGAAGCCGATGATCATTCTGGTAGCTATCTTCTGGCGCAATATACTACAGAAGCATCTCTCGCATGTGCATACATTTGAACGACCTCAATATCAATATCATATGATTGGCAGCTCACCAGTCTGCGTCCGCCTCGAGAGAAAGGGAACCGCCAAACTCCACATCCATGTCATCTGCTCTGCGGATCCCTTGAGCAAACTCATGATTGAGCCCGCCCACTGGCGCCTCACACTGCGGACAACGACTTTCTTCCATTGGCATCCCACATTCTCCCACCGCAAACTGGCAATCCAAGTTAGTACTCGACGAGATTGATGGTGAGATCACATACCGGATGCCCGTTCTCACAATAGTACCAGTGGCCTGTGCCGTTGAACTGTGCCGCCATGGCCTGATACACCTGCCGTCTTTCTTCGCTGGTAACGCAGCTGTAGAATGTTCCGCCCTTGACTAGTCTTCTTGCTTTCTCGATATCCTCGCGGAGAGACCATAGAATTTGAGAATGGCGCAAACAAATCACATCACAGTCTTTCAGCTCTTTCAGTGCCTTTTCCCGTATCTCTTTCTCAGTGGATCCCTCGACAGGGCTACCGCGTGCTTCCTGATTGCTAAGGAACAGCACTGAGAACAGAGCATAATACGTTCGGGACTCTACCTCCTGCTGCAGAAACTTAGCCTTCTGGCAATCCCTCGCCAGAGCTTCACATCGGCTCAGTAGACCACTAATCTGATTCGTTACCCCTTGGGCCAGAATCATCCTTATGCGTGGGTCAATTCGCTTGTTGCTGTAGATGGTGTCAAAGTTCCAGAATAGAACCCAGGTGAGTCGAAGTGCGAGAACGTGGCCGCGCGATTGAAACCCGGTTTGGATATACGATTCACTGTATTGGAACGGTGTTGCAGGAATGCTAGCCTTCCTCGCTGTTGCTGACGCGAGTATCTCACTGACCCTCCCAAATGGCTGCTCAGATTTTGCCACAGATTTGGTAAACTCCTTGATTCTGCCCAACAGTCTGTTCCCCCTTCCACGATAAGCCTCAACCGAGCGCTTGACCTCGTCAGCACTTCTTGTCCCGACTGACTCCTGCAACCATTCAGATACAAAACCTGATTTTTCGCGCTCGATATCTCTCTCACAGATCTCAACTTCTTCCAGCAGGTGAGTAAACTTCAAGCTTGCATGAGTGGCGAACTTCTTTGTTGCTTCATCGAGGAATGCTTGTTTGATGATTCTGTTATAGCGATCGATATCACGAAGTGGTGCACGGCATTGAGGACACCCTTTTGGACGCCCCGACTCCAATAATCGGTGTATAAGTTTCGGACTAAGTATCCTGCCTGTAGATGATTCCACTTCATAATGTTCAGACATCCCCATTATGCCGTCCAGTGAGGATGCTGTGTAGAAGTGACCACAGGAGAGGAATACCAATGGATCTTGGTCGATATCGACGTCTTTGTACGCCTTGAGCTCGATGAGATCAACATTCTGCTCCAGAATTTCTGGTCCACAGCATAGCCGGCAGAACCGAGGATCTGGACAACGTTCCCCACAGATACCAGGGCATTGATGTCCACAAGTTGTGATTATCTTCTTGCATCGCAAATCACAAGGAATGTTGTTACATGGGACAGCACATGGCATGCTGCACTGTTCGCGATGCTCACAGCCCCACCCACATGTCTCTGCGCATGGGGAACATGGCTCGTTGCATGTCTTTGCACAACGGCTGTGCCGACAGCGCACTTCGCATGTTAAATTACAAGGCGGGCAGGGTTCACCCTGATGGCATGGTTGGCCACAGCTGTGCGAGCAAGCCGAGAATCCCCGGCCGCACGGGTTTCGGCAACGGCCATGATCAATGTGGTAGGACTCGCCCTCTGTGTATCTACACTGCCAGCATAGACGTCGACAGGTATGCCCGCAAGCCAGGGGGCTGTCACACAGATGAAAGCAATTAACTGCACCATCATTTTCAAAGCAGCATATCTCGACAATGTGGCCGCAGCGATCCATAGTGCGGGAAACGCGTTTAGTGCACCGCACCTTTGCGAGATTGCCCATTTGCCTGCACTCCACGGCCTCCGCTAAATGCCCACAGGGGAGGAGGACATTATGGACCACCTGCAGACATTCCCCACATTGTTCATGACAGTTCTTTGAACATGCATGGCCGCATTCTTTCATCCGAGTGCACAGCTCCATACATTTCACTGCTCGGTGTTGTCTTTCTGAGTGACACTTCACAGCACAGGTATGCCCGCAGTCTAGCCTTAGTCGGCATTTTTCCGCACATCCACCTTCAGGGGCATGTATGGTGAAGTCGTTCGGGCAAGAAACATAAAACCCCTTGGACGGGTGACGATCGCAACGCAACTCAAGTCTCCGGCCAATATTAGCGCCTTTTTCCAGTAGCTGAATAACGGATGACCACATGGGCGCGGTTGATGCCGTACTTGCATCGCCAATAATATACATGCCATGTTTGGCACGGCTGGAGACCAAGTCAGCTTATATACAATGTGTACCATCCCTGTGTAATACTTGCCTGAGCAGTACGTTGATCCTGTTTGGCATCTTCAGAAACCCACAATTTCGGTATTTGTTGCTGCGAACAAGGGAGACAATAACGACACTGGCTTCTTCACCCTGGTAGAAATTGTGTTAGACCTATTATTTTCAGATTTTGGTTATCTTCTACCTGGAAATTGTCAACCGTAGCCAATCGAATGACATCTAGGAGGCTCCCCTTCTGAGGGGCCCTCTGCTTTGCGCACCATTTCCCATGCGTAGTAGAGGTTCCACTGACTTCTAACCCCTCGGATTCATCGAGTACATCTGAGTCCGTTTCACTGATTATTAGGGTCATTTCCTTTTCCAGGACATTTCTGAGCATTCTCAACTGTCCAACATATGGCGTCAATACGGCAATCTCGCCGGGCCCATACTTGCCTTGTTGACAGAGATGTCGCACCAATGCAGTTACCATTCCAATCTCCCACGTATTTGTCTTGCTTTGCATTGGCTCTGTAGGATCAGTCGGATCTTCCAAGTGACGGTGATCGAGCCAGTACAATCTGTGAGCAATGCCAGGTACAAGGGGATATGAGGCCATTGCAGGATGATCTTGGAGCTTCGGATATATTGTCTCGCGGACCAATTCAGAAATGGATGGATGCATCCGCCGTTGATGGCTCAACTGCATCACCGGGAAGCTATATTTCTGCTGGTTCTGTCCACCTCCGCTAGATGTTGATTCTCCGAACCGGAAGTTCGCTAGTCGCTCAAACAATGACTCATCGAGGTTGTACTTTGGGTTCTCCCGTTCATAGTCCATTGATAACCTAAGGTTAGAGATGCGTGGGCGTAGCTGCAAGTGATCTCCTATCAGAATAGCGTGCTGGATTGAAGGTATTAGCGCAGTGAGGACATGCGATTCAAGAACTTCTGCTGCCTCTTCACATATGAGCACCTTTGCATCAAGGTTTCGGAGTAAATCAGCATTGTTTGCTAGTTGGGTAGTAGTTACGCCTACGACCTGACAGTCGTTCAGGCGTTGCACATCCGACATGTTGAACGCTGAGGTATATCGCTCTTTTTCTGCTGAATGAGCTTCTAGAAGTGTCAATACTTGTTGACTAATCTCTGTGAGAGCCGCCTCCTGCCAGTAACCAAGGAGACGGGTTCGCTCAGAAGCCTTGAGCGTCCAGACGTCCTCCTGCAGGAGTCGGTCAATAGAGCGCACAATATCAGCATCGCTCCAGTCTCCGGGAGCATCGCCAGAAACCCACTCTTGTAATGCATTCGTGTCCGTTTGGCCAGGAGACTCCGAAATTATGCGGTTGGAGTGGGAGGGGAATCTTTTCTTCAGAACCCCAAGAACGAGACTGTGACAGCCGCTCTGGGCTTGCTTCAGGAGTTCGTCAATTCTTGAGCTTATGCTGAGTAATTTCACTCGCGATTCATCCTTTATCCTAGGAAGACCCTTAATTCGGGGTCCAGGCTCCTGCTTTTTTATTTCCAGTGAGAGACTCTCGATGTGTGGAGAGGCACTGCGAGGGCCAATCCTGATGATATTGGTAACACCCGATCTAAGAAGCCCATCGAGAAATTGATCAAGTGCGTGAGCGGTGTAGCATCTGCGACTTACAAGTTAGTATAAAGTACTGTCTGGACTAGAAAGTGGGAGTTTTCACGTACACACATAGTATCGGCCCCAGGTTCAGCATATCCTTGTTGTACAGCAGACATCGAGCTAGCTGTAGCCCTACGTATGATTTTCCAGTCCCCGGGGGCCCTTGGATCAAAGCTATCTTCCGCCGTAGTGCCCAAATGAGCGCGTCTGCCTGGCCTTCGTCCAAATCAGTTACCCTGGAGAGGTCTGCGGAAAGTATCTTAGGATCGTGGGAAAGAGACATAGACAGTATCTGACTTGCGTCCTCAACATCGCCTTGGCCTCGGAGGCAAGAAAGGTCGAGTAATAGGTTGTTTCGGAAGTATGCAGGGGGTTGTACACTGATATTGCCAGCGTCGGTGCTACCTTCCGTCAGAGCTTCACATATTTCATGGTTGTCGGTACTCGGGGCTAGCCATGCCGTAAATGGCATACGTGCTGGGTTCTGATGTAGCACCTGAAGACATCTCAGAATACCCTCAAACGAATTGTACGGAATGGCTGGAAATTCCACGAGTATGAGTGGTCGGGGAAAGGGATTGCTCCTCGAGAACAAAACAAGCTTCTCCAAGTCTTGCGGATTGGGTGGTCCCACTAGCCCCAGGGTAACCATGGCTCTGTTGCCATCGCTAACTACATCGTTGACACGGTCGGCCGGCACAGAGCCCTGCTTGCTTCTTTCGATATAACTGGTCTCCCTTTTCGAGACAAGGAAGTAGATCGCGGATGTGTCATCCACATCCTCTGCGTCTAACAAGGCCAGCAGGGTTGACCCTTTTTTTAACGCCTTTGAGTCCATCCACCACTGTTTTCGCTTTGCTGCACTTACATTTTTCAGTCTAGGAAGCTGATCAAATTCCAAGTCCACTTCGATCCCTCTGAACTGCCCTGACTTTATTTGTCGAATTTCGACTCCTGAATAAACCCGGACCGGAGTTGGCATATTGTCACGAAGAAATTTGCGCTTCAGACGCCAGTCTGTTCCGTGGACGATCAGTTGCCATGTGTGTATGATTAATCTTATACCTTCGCGAAGTACACCAGATGTGTCTTCCCGTAGAAGGCGGAATTGACTATCGAGAAGTCGACGGATGCCCCGCTCGTGATGCATCATGGAGGAATCGGTAGCGCACCGTGCGGGGAGAAACTCAGGTCGGTCAGCATTCAGTATCTCTGATTTAGTAGGCAGGATCTGAATATCTGAGATGGCCGATTTGTCATTGTCATGACGAGGGCCAAGCTCAGACAGTTCGCCGGGGAGGTCAACAATATGCCTCGTGCTGCCCTTTGGATTGGTTCTGATGGTTTGCAAATTTTCGGGCTTTTGTGATATAGAAATAGAGTCCCCCATAGCAAGGACGTCTTGAATCTTGAGTATGTTCTCGTATGCCCACTGCAAGCTGTCGTCGCCGGCCCCGGCGTCAGTGTTATCGGCATGACAGCAGTCGTAAATCCTGCCAGCAATGCTCCTGAAATCTACCTGTATTGCAGCCTCGTGGTTCAAGGTCAAAGTACTGAGAAGTACCCTCGAAACTAGAGACAACACTTCGCTTCGCGCAGCACCAAACTGGACAGAATTCTGATGTCTGCCATCGGTTTTGATCTGGGTGAGAAAGTCTGTCATTCTTGTGAAGAAACCAACTGCCCTTCGACCACCGGGACCGTATATGACATTGTAGATTGTCCCCACGGCCTTCTCAAGTATAAGTGACGATAGTAGCTCATTGTGAGAGACCAGTCGAAGGAACAATATACAATGTGGATCAAACATAGGCTTCAGAACGCTGTAAGTCATTGCGAATGGAGTCTCAACTATCTGTCGAACTTTGCGAAGACCAGACTCGGTGGCCAGACTTTCAACAAATGTCCTACGTGTGTCCGGTGACTCGTCGATCATGGCTAGGCCAGCTTCAAGGAAACTTTGCATTTGGGTGGCTGACAGCTCATTAGGAGAGCCAGCTAGCGATGACCCCACCCTTAAAGTGGCAGATAAAGGCCTATATCGAAAGCATCAGTGCTATGCTCCTGGCTACCCATAGAACGGATCCTTACCTATTCTCTCTCCGCGATGTCTTTTTGACAGGGTCAACACTTTCTGCAGGCTCGGAGGGCACCATCTTGTCCCGTCCCCGTCCCCGTCTCTTATCCTTGCTTTTCTTGGATTTTTTACCGGTCTTATTCTGCGGTGAGGTATTCTCCTGTCCTGCAACACTGTTATTGCCGCCGACGGCAACAGGGCCAGTAGTACGACGTCCTTTGGGAGCTCGTTTTCTTTGCTGGGGTGTAGTAGATGTTTCCTTAGCACCCGCCATTGTGTAGCCGTTTGAGTGAAAGTCTTAGATTAAGGAAGAAGAGTTCAGTTAGGAGGTAGGCGACGATGATATGGCGAGATGGGTGTGAGCGATACAAGGGAGCAGAAGTATGTAGTGGGGTCGATAAACAGCACATGCGGCGCTAAGCCTATTTTGTAAGTTGCTTCGAAAGGGAAGTGCCCGCTTATTACTATAGAGTGAAGAAAGTGTCGGGTGGATAGAAAGAGGTTTCTCAGCACTTTACTTTCAAGTGTACTATGATTTGGTGCATTATTAGTCTTAAATGGTGTTTAATGGTGCTGTCTACAACCTGTGGTATTAGTAGTAAAGTCATTGTAAACCAGTTTATTTGGGTCACCGGTCACTCGGGCGTTACTACTGACTGCGCTGTAATAGTTCAATCTTAAATCACCTAAGAGTCAGGCGTCAAGTACACATTGATGCCCTTTAATCCTTACGATTCACACTAACACAGTAATGCATGACTTGTATATCAACTCCCACTGGTCATTACAAAAATGGCCCAGAATAAAGCATAATCAGACCTTTGTGGTGTCTCCACTGATACACAAAGCAATGTGATGCGCAGGCACAGAAGCTGAAATCTTGTATACGTGAATTTTACTACCTGGTATCGCAATTATTATCTCACAGAATTCGAACTGCGACCCTCAAGCTTAGTAGTGGTAATTGTGTAGCACCCATAGAAGTTGGTGGTTGTATTGTTCTTAATACGTTTGAAGCTGATAAATCACCATAACAGTTATATGGCATAAACTACTAAACCCGGCGACTTACAACTTACTCTAACTCGCTTACTTGGTGAGTTACTAGCACCCTTTGGTCATATACAAACTATACCGCATGCCAACAACCTGTTGTAGCTTTCATCACGTGAACTTCATAGAGTGCACCGCCGTTGGGAAACTCTGTCGGAGCGTTTCAGCAGGTGGTGTATGTGTCTCCCACCTCTCCGTCCAGTGATTTGTACAACCATACCCGAAAGAAAGGGTTGGAATGGCAATCCGGTGTGGGAAGTAATGCCGACATTGACACCTGCAGAGGTGTAGCACCTGCGGTGATCCCCATTCCTTGTGTGGGCAGGCAGCAACAAGTTGCCGATGAGTTTCTTCCTTCATCTCTGATCACCAGTGGGCAACAGTAAAGGGTCGAATGTTTACTTGGAGGTGCACTGTTTCAAAGCTGACTATATATGCAGAGAGAACTCACTTTATTGCTGTGTCAGAACCATATTAGTATTGGGATGAGAGAGGAGGGAGGAAAACCAGGCTATCAACGTGTCGATAGTAACGCAAGAACGAGACGCAAAGAATGTTCATAGAGAAGACCAAAGCCTCTTTCATATGCATTTTTCTGAAGGATGCAATCTCCCAAGCGTGCACAGCGGTGGAGAGGAATTTGGATAGTATATAGCCTTCTAACAGCTATCCGGGATGAATCGATCGCAATGTGTCTCATTGGTCGTCTAAATATAGGGAATTGAAAACATGTTTATATGAAACGTGAAGAAGAAACATCGCGAAAAAGTCAATTTCGATGTTTAAGATCGAGGAATGTGGACAAACAACTTTGAAGTAAGATGAAAACGCCTAGCAAGCAGAGAAAACCGTCAAATGAGTCTGTAGTTTCCGGGCAATCTACTACCGGTTTCAAGATGACGATCGTCAGGTTCAGAACCAGAAATCTCTCAACCACATACTGCGCCATCCAATATAAGCAGGTAGGATCACCACGGGAAAGTCAAACCACAAGAGGCTCTGCCATCAGAAATAGAAAGCATACAGATACTTGGATGAATGTAGCCTATTCGCTTCCAAGTTTTCGAACTGAGCGATCGATTTTAAGTTTTCCATCCAACTGAAGTCAAACGGTAACTCAATCCTGCTTATGGTGCGGGAGCCCACTTTTTGAGAACAATCTGCCAACAAGTGGAAATTGCCCTTTTGCGGGCATGATCATCTCTTATGAGACGCTGGATGCCACAACTATTATGAATGAAAGCGTCTTCTGAGTGAAAGACCTAACAAAATTGCTGGGCGTTGAGGGCTTTTGAGAGCAGATGGCAGATCATGTACCGTGCTTGTCTCTTGCCTTATACTACTACATTATGGTTAATGCAGCGTGGTTATGCGAATCATGTAGCATTGGCCAGCATTGCGTGACAGCCAACACATCTGATGAATCGCTCCCTTGCGGGAAAACGAATGCTGCTGTATCCTGCGATCGGCCGTCTGCGAGCCACTTTGCAGGGATGCAGACTTTATTTTCCCTTGATGCTTGTCCACCAGAAATTAATGTGTTGAGAAATAAATTTGTTCTAAACGATTACAGTATTGTTAACATACGAACTGAGAGACATTAAATCAAGCTGACCGTAACCTGGACTTGGAATGCTACTTTGTGCAACCATCATCGATAAGAGCGCCGATCGTACCTGATGTCAGCCATTCAAGTTCCCCCGGGTGAGACATTGCCATCATCATAAGACAGATTCCTTACGCCGGACTGTCCCAGATCCTTAATGGCACTTTTGAGAGACGGAATTGCACCCAAACTACCAAGGCTATCTCCTGGCGTCTCAGATCTCGTGCTACATGCCAGTGAGCGGAGCCTCGGATCCAAATCTCTCAAGCTGGCGCGAAATAAAAGTGTTTGTCAACGACTTTGGTCACAGGTCAATGCTAGGTGGTGAGCGAGATCCGAGGGAGCAGTAGTAGCTAAGCCAAGTACTTTGCCACTGTGTTCCCGGAAGGGGAACGGGCAGATGCGATGTCGTCTTATTGGACAGATGTGCCGCACAGGGATGGATCTATGCCCAAGCTCTTCTTGTTCACATCGTGATTTCGAGGCCAGAAGATCGGGTTGCATTTGGGCCGGATTCAGCGAAAGTAGAAACCGAATGAGCTTCCATTGTGCGGGCATAATGTCCGGCACAGTTCCTGTTATAGTTATGACAGTCATTGGGAGGCGCAATCTAAGCAATGGAGTAGGACACTGTCTAGGAATTGACCCATCTACCAGCATTAGCCGGGGAGCTCAGCATATGCCAGGCATTGGGGCCGACTAGCCAGCTCAGCTCAGTAGAGAATGCGCCACTAGTCTCGAGGTTTTTCTGGTGTAACCGACAATCATCTATATTAGGCAAAGTCCAGTTGCAGTCCACTCATCATCCACTACTTGAATTGCCACGGAGTTAGTCCCGAGTGTCAATAGGGAGAAAAGGGATATCAACAAACGTCTCAGCTGTTACCTGAAATTGGTACTGTTGTGCAAGATTCCTGTGTAAGATTGAAGCAGTTCCTGACTTGAGGAGAAAGTAATATCTAGGCGTCACATCAATTGGTCTAGATGACCCATGGCCGGTAGAACGAGGGTTGATGATTGCGGACGTACTGCCGCAATGTGTTGAGGTGAAGAAGATCGCCCAACGAGAGGACTCGAAATTGAGACTAGGCGGTGCGGGGTAGGGGAGGGTGGGCCTCCGCTTAGCGTCCGGAGGGTAGCACTCGGTTGACCGTTTAGTGGCCTCTCCAACAGTTCCTCTTCGCTAACTTCCACTAGGCCTCCATTGTCTCACTTCCTCCCCCGCGGACCCTGAACTTCCGACGCGCTATCCTGCTCTTCTCCCTGTACACTTGGCGACCTGCATTAGCTAGCATCCACTCACGAACAAATGAGAATCCGGGGGCGGGCCGGGTGTAGAGCCCATCGTGGCGCCACCACGCTCTGGTTCTCCTACCAGCGAAGTCAAATTGATTGCTTCTCGCGATGATTACTTTGTTGCGCTGGTCAGGTGCTAGGTACTAGTTTCTCTCCGATTCTATCTACTGCTATTGCTGCATTGCAACCGAACGTGCCAGCAATGACAATGATGGGGTCCAGATGTGCCAGGAAACCAGGGACTGGGAACCCTCATGAAGGTTCCGGCCACGCTCAAAGAGGAAAATGAGCGTCGGCCCTGCAATCAAACGCATTGGCCCAGAACAATCATTACGGTGACGATCACCAAAGCACTTTTCAGGAACGAGCCAATTCTTGTATCATGGACCAGGCTCGACGTCTCGGTTCGAGCACGCTAATTAGGTCGACCCCAGGAATTGCAGGGAAGTCTTCCCCTGGCCCACATTTTCGCCTCGGCCGCAGTTCCCTCCCATGTGAGTTCTAACCTGTCCATGGTGTATATAAAGAGGCTTACCCACGGCCATTGAGTAGATGTACAGCAGAGCCAATCTCAGCCTCAAGCACTCGTTCAGATCTCCAGCTTTGTTTATAATAACATATTAACTACTCTTAATATCTATTCAACTACCGTCGTTAATACTGTCAAGATGAAGTTCTCCGCTGCCTTGTTCACTCTGTTGGCCACCAGTGTCATGGCCAACCCCACCAAGGTTGCTCGCGAGCCTACCCTCGTCGAGCGTGACGCTGCTTCCATCACGAGCGTCCTTTCCGACATTAACACCCAAGTTCAGTCTCTTGACTCGGCCATCAACTCTTACTCTGGAGGCGACCCCTCCAAAGTCGAGTCCGCCTCTTCCTCCTTGGTTTCGGAGATTAACTCTGGTGTCTCTACTGTCAACGGAGGATCTGAGCTCAGCGCCACCGATGCTCTCACCATCACTGGCCCCGTTCAGGACCTCACCAAGGAGGTGCAGACCACCATTGATGATCTGATTTCGAAGAAATCCGACTTCGTGTCCGCTGGGGCTGGTGCCACTGTCTACGCTCAACTGCAGAAGCAGTACACTGCTTCCAAGAACCTGGCCGATGCCATCACCTCCAAGGTCCCGTCCTCTCTGTCTAGCATCGCTAGCTCCTTGTCTTCCGGTATCACCGACGCCATTCAGAAGGGTGTCGATGCCTACAAGGACGTGGCCACCTCGTCCGCCTCGTCTGCTAGCTCCACCTCCGAGGCCTCCAGTGCTACCTCCGCTGCCTCTGCTACCGATGCCACTACTGCTGCCACCACTGCTGCCTCCACCACTGAGAGCGCTGCTGCTTCCACCAGCTCCAGCCCCGTCATCCCTAGCTCTCCCTCCTCTGCTTCTGCCTCCTCCACTCCCAGCGGCTCTGCCTCTGCCTCCGCCTCTGCCTCTCCTTCCCTCTACACCGGTGCTGCCAGCGTGGAGCGCTTCAGCTACACTCTCGGTGGTGCTGCTGTTGCTGCTGCCATTGCCATCGCTGTCTAAGTGGGACACAACGATGGACAGCGTGAGCCCTGCGACGAATAACAAGGTGAAATGGTCAAGGTCCACAACACTCCTCCCTTTACTGCTTCAATAAAGGCAATGGACTTGCCGAATGTATATCTTACTACTGCCTCATGAGGCTTAGAACCTGTAACAACTTCGAGGCTTGAATATTTCTGTTATTTTGTTTCTTGTCATCTGTTGTTATAGCTATAATACAGTGGATTCTGGCGACGCTTGTGTCTAAAAGCAGTAATATAATTACAGAGTAGCATGACGGGTCCGGTCTCTCCTCTACTACCCTGATAATTCTGAGAATATTCCGAATATCCCTCACCCACTGTACTGTCACAAGCTGGCATATTGGTATGTGACCCTTCAAGGCATCCGAATCAGAAAGCCGGTCAACGCATCCATTTGCCCTTGCAGGATCACATGTAATACTACTGGTCAGCCGTAGCTACTCCCTAGCCGCGATCTAATGCAGGAGACCAGAAAAGTCCCGCAATGCAGGCTACCTATTCGCAACTCATTCCCGTTATGGGCAATTCTACTGCATTGTAACAGTACTTGAAAAACTTAATTTCCGGGGGTAGTAGCTAACCCTTGGTAGGGTCAACTAGCTGAAGACATCATGCACGCACCTATACTATTACGTTATGTCAAAGTCCACTCCGTGCAACAAGGGCCGATTTGTAATTTGCGTGTAGACGCATGGCAACAATGATAGGTGTGACGGGGGAAAGCCCCCTTGGCGTATGATGACAGCCGACTTCATGATAACATGTTGTGTGGTCTTTCTGGTTTCTATCAACAAGTGACAGCTATGTGATGAGACTGCTTGGTCACAGTTGAACTGATGATCTTGGATGTCACGCCAGATTCCTCTTTTAAGTTCTTAGGCCCGTGCAAATATATAATATATAGCATATATATATTCGCCTACAACTCTGACCTCAAAAAGTGCTGATAACTTATCAATTCCTCATGTCATTTTGATGCTCCAGCTCAACAAAATGTTATTCATCGTCCAAGGCTGTCATAAATAATTTTAAAAAAATATCCCAAGGATAGTCCAATATCACGCAGAAGCTTCGGTAAGGCATTGCAGAGAGGTGTAGCTATGATGGCTCTAAACTCGGCACGCCATAGCCCATCATACCGAATTCAGCTTAGACGTTCCGCAATATCCGTCGGCCCCCCACCAGACTTCTTTCGGTTAGCAAGTCCGCTTGGATGCCCAGATACCACCCACTCACATTGGCCTTTTGATGTCGGAGTCCGCACGGAGTGAGGCACACCAACAGTATCGTTGGCCACTAATCAGTCTAATGGAAGCGCTCTCCTTTTCCCCACTTCAGTCCATTCGATATCGAGACGAATTTGGCAGAAGCAAAATGCGCCAGGATTTATCCACACTAAACATGATCCGACCACCGACTGGCTAACCAAAAAGACGGCGCTTAGCAGAGCGTGACCATGGCTCGAGAGAAGGAGAGGCGCTTATCTTTAACCACACGGCCCCGTGATAAGGCTAGCGGTTATATAACCTGAGAACAACCTCGATTTCAGGCAGCAACATCACACCACAAGTTCTCCTCCTCTCCTTCCGCGTTCTCCCTTAATCGAACATCATGGCTCGAAAATTCCCCGTCGACTCTGCTGGCCCGGATATTGTCCGCGACTACATCATTACCACCCTAATCAGAAAGCATGAAGCGACGCCAGAATACGCAGAGAAACTGGCAACCTCCTGGCAATTAGGCCGGGTCCGGGAGCTCCGCTCCGCAACGCTGAAGCATCTGCAAGACGACTTTGGAAATGACGTCGGCTTGTGTATTTATCGCTCCATTCGAGAGGATATGCTCGAAGACTGGCAGGAAACGACTGCAGCAGCTGTCACCATCTGTACGTTGCGCCTCGCTCACCCATAACCGTGGTCGTCATGGACACTAACAGTGTTTCGTCAGGGACTGTGTCCACCGCGACGATGATCCATCTTGTGGTTGTCGGGTTGTTTATCCTACCCGAATTGGGACTCATGCAACCTTGTGGTATGTTTTCTTTCCGATCCAACGTTTTTATACGGTCTACATCGCTGACTGTCATCTCTGCTCGTAGAACGTATCCGCGTGGCAAAGTCGCCTGCGTCGTGGCTGTTGTTTGGATTCGCCTGGCTCAACTATCACTATCAGAGACAGGACATTGAAGAGCCGGGTCATATATCAGTCGCAGGTCCTGTAGGGCTTTTGAGCATAAGCGTGGGCCTGTATTTGTTTTCAATGTAGAGTACATACCTTCCAGTTTTCTTTTTATAATTTTTTAAGACCGCTTGAAGTATGTTGAGGCACTCAGGAGGGGTTATAGTTGATTAAATATGCTATGGCGCGCATTATCTTTTTGGAGAGCAATGTATAGCATCGGTGTCACACACATTCAGCCACCAGCATCTAGTATAAGGAGCTAAAGAGTAAGATTGCATAAATCTGAGGTAAGTCGCTACAGCGACTAAGTGGCTGGTAAGTTTGTGCTTCATAGTGAGATAATGTGGAATGCCCATTGAATCGTATAATAAACTACAGAAAAGGATTTCGTGCATCTTCCCCCCACGGACCAATCCCAGGGCCTTTGAACAGTTTACCTCCCTTCCAGACGTGGGTAATCACCCTTGGTTCTTGGAAGACTTTGATATCCTCCAATGGATTCTCCTCCAACGCAATCACATCTGCCTCGTACCCCTCACGAAGCTGACCCGTCAACGGTGCCTGTGGTCCAACCGACAAGGGAGCGTTTGCAGTTGCGGCTTTGATGGCCTCCAACGGTGTCATGCCTCCTCTTTCAACGGCAAACTGCAACTCCAGCGCGGTAGGTCCACCAGGAGCGGTATCAGTTCCCAAGGCAATAGTAACACCCGCCTTGATAGCCCCCTGATAAGCTTTCAAATGCGAATCAGCAAGCGCCTGTAACTTGGCCCACGACTCCTTCACCAACCCCTCTCCATTGCTAGCGAGAAATATTTCAATAACTGAGCGCGTCGCCACATAAAGAATTCCCTTTTCTTTCATAAGCTCCCACACTTCCTCGTCAGCATAAGACACATGCTCCAGACTCTTGCAACCTGCTTTGATAGCAGCCATGATTCCCGCCTTGCCGTGTACATGTGCAGAAACGATCCGGTTCTGTCGAGCAGCCTCTTCCACCATCACCTTGAGTTCCTCTGGAGAGAATTGTGCAAAGTTGGGATTGTCGTCTCGCGACATGACACCCCCTGAAGCCATAACTTTGATAACCTTTGCACCGCGACGGAGTTGCAACCGCACTGCTCGTCGGACTTCCTCCACGCCATCGGCGATACATAGCTGTCCTGCTCCCCAGTATCCAGGCCGAGGGTTCGTGACTCCATAATTTCCCAGGACCTCACCTGCGGGAAGAGCGAAAATATCGCCGTGTCCAGCCGTTTGACTAAGAGCAGCGCCGGACGAGTACACATTTGGCCCAACGATCGTGCCGTCATCAATTGCCTTCGCGACCTCGCACCCATATCCGGCCAGGTCGCGGTAGGACGTATACCCATTCTGCAATCCTTCCCAGCAACCACGGGCTAGTCGAGCTCCTGATGATGCTGGATGGGTGGCCAGACCAGAAGTATAATCGTTGTAATAGTCGTCATCACCGCCAAAATGCATGTGGCAATCCCACAATCCGGGCATCAGCACAGGGACACGGTGAGTAGACTGCGTGGACCGGAGGTATTTCTTAGGAATATCGGATTCGGGCCCAACGAACGCGATGATTTTATCGCTGATGACTAGAGCGGCATTGCGCAGAGGTTCTCCGTCACCAGGAATTAACAAGCCGGCATATATTATAGTGACCTTGGCTTCATCTGTTGATGCAACAACGAGTGGTCTGCGATGGATATTCATCGAAACAGAATTAGGACGGACACAATATGTTGCGCCAAGTGGCGACATGGGCGATTGTGCCATAGGAGTAGTTGGAACAATTCGGCGAACCATGATGAATCGACTCGGGTGTCCGAAAACCAACACAGGGAAACCGGGGAAACTACCAAATAATTACCCCAGAGGTGTCGGGGAAAATGGTCTGTCAGCAAATGCTTGTCTCGTATCGGAGTCCGTCGGGGCTATCCCAATCCTCCCTCGGCTATCGTTATCAGTCGATAGTATGTGAGATTTTAGCCGGTAAGCTAGACCGTCTCGGGTGTCAAGGCTTAAGCCATACTATCCCACCTGAGACGAGGAAGGTCTGGATCCTTTTTCTCACTCCTATGCAGAACCGAGTATGATTAGCGCCGATTTGCCATCATGCGCTTACGGTGCTAAGTAGCTTACTCATAACGTTCCCTGCTTGGCGATAGCGTGAATCAGTTGATGAGGCTTATATTGATGTGGAAACAGCCGCAGGTGTAGGCGCTCGACCATCAACTGCGAGGCCTTTCTACCACGTCCTTGGTGCAATTACAAATGCTGCCTTGCTTGGACCGTATCCTGTCTGTCAGACTGATAATATCGGATGTTCAGATGCATGTCGACCCCATCACAGTCTGCGCATGATAAAGGAGCGTAAGCCAACATACAGATTCACTATAACAAACACTGACCATTTTACTAATAGAATCGGTGTCGCCTGTGATGCAGCTATGCATACAGGGAATCTACGAGAGGAAGCCACTACCCTTATGGTAGATATGACCGTGACCACGCAGAAGTTTCTCGACCATTTCTCTTCCGGACAAGCTAGAACTGTGAGTAAATGTACGTAATCATTGAGGAATGGCAGTTTTAGGACTGAGGCTGAGCATTTCCTCGCGAGATCATCAAGCACAATCTTCTTTGAACATCTGCACCCTGGCAGTTTTGTCCCAAGGCTTAGGGGGTTGTCGTCGCAAAGTATGTGATTGAGGTGCAGTTTCAGTGACATCAACCACAATTCCGTCGCGTCTGACGCGACAAGGAAAATGGAAAATCATCGTTGTTTATTTGGTCCCAGGAAATGATTCCCGCCGTTCCATTGTTTTGGGCTCAGCCTACCTTCCGCCCCGGCCCCCAACTTTATTTGTCTCAGTCCTAATGCGGACCTCGCGGATGGGAATGCGATCATGAAGTCTCGAGAGATTTCACGGCTTCCAAGGACCAAGTCACCCTGCATAAAACCTTATAATTTAACTCGCAGAGCCATCCAATCTGAGTGAACTTGCAGAAACAGATCCCTGGCAAGCTTTTGGCGCCACGAACGGATCGATCGATCTCACTCTCCTGATCGACGAGGAACGGTGGATCCGAAGCCGATCATTGCTGTCCTCGTAAGTTTTATTGTCCTGTGGGAGCACACTATGCTAAATAGCAAAAGCAAAACCTATGCAGGGAAATTGTCATTTCCCACCGCGTACTTAAGAACGGAGCAGCCCCTCTTCCCGGCACACTCGCGCGTCACACAACCTGAACGGTCCAATCGAAAGATGCGGCTCTCTCCAATCTACGTACTATCATGGGCTCTCCAGGCCTCGGCTACCATTTTGCAGAATGGCCAGGTCCGAGAAGATCCCTACCCTGGCCAGGCTAAGGCTATTTCGTTGGATGATGGCTCTTGGCGGACTTATCAACCGGACGCGTCGGAGATTGCATATAAGGGGAGGTGGGATAGTGAATATGTGTCTTGTGAGCCTCACTTGCTCATTACATCATTCGGGTCGTGTATGTTGCTAACTGACTGGTTCTTCAGGGTGGTCGTATGTCTCATTCGGTTTCCCGGGGCGATGACGTCGGACTAACAGGTACAGACTTCCGGGTATCAAGCTTGGGTTTACGGGCGAGCAGGTATTATAGCGTTGGTCATGAGATACTGGAACGCTTTCAACTGACATGGCATAGCTTGCTGTAAGCTTCGGTCCGCAGACGAGTGAAGGGGTCCTTTTGGCCTATCGGTAGGGGTCCACGTAAGGAAATTGGCTTCTCCTGCTGACTTTTATAGGATTGACGGTTTGGATTGGCAATTCTCCAATGTGACTGCGAACTCAACATATCAATTTGCCGGGTCGTGGACCCCTGGGTTGGATTTGGCCAAGAACAACACATTTGAGATGAGAGGTCAGTGCATTTCTTCATCATTGAAACTCATGCTGACGATTGTCTAGTTACGAACTGGGGCTACGGATAAGTTCATCGATCCATCATGGAGAAGCGGAACTGACCTTTCGCACAGTTCAATTGGCCGGTGTCTCGGTCGCTTCGGATTCACAGCTTGTTACAGTTCCTCAATACAGCAAGACTGTGGAGATCATCGGTGATTCGTACGTTCCTTTCTCCCACCGTTACTTCACAGCTAACAGCTTTAGCTTCGCATCGGGACAATATGGCACCTACGAAGGACTTTCCTCATGGGCATACAACTACGCCGCTGGGCTAGGCGACGTCGAATACTCGATCACCGTATGTTCCCGCTGCACGTTGCATTCGCCATCTAACCATAACAGGCGTATCCCGGTATCTGCTTGACGGATGAACAATGCTACGCGGACAAGGCGCGCGGCATGGTTAGTTTTCCTCTATATCACACAGAGACAAGCCTCTAACTCAATCAGACACATCAATGGTTCTACGCCTCCGATGCAGGCGTGCGTGCGAACGCGACCTACGGAAACCAGCCCGAGAAGTGGGATTTCAGTGCCCATCGCGCGGCAGATCTAGTCATCATTGACCTGGGCACAAACGACCACCGCGCCGTAAACGACATCCCCGGTTCGATCTTCTACGACAGCTACGTCGAGCTCGTGACCAGCGTGCACGAAACATGGCCAAACGCACAGATCGTTATCATGGTATGCACACCCTCTTCCCCTACCCCAAGCCGAGAAAAGCACCCGCTGACAACCCCTCCAGTCCCTCTGGGGCAACTTCACCCGCTCAGGGGACACCTACGTGCAATCCCCCTTCTACGTCTCCGAGATCCAGCGCGTGGCCGAGCATTTCCAAGACGACGGATTCGTCTATTACTTCGACACGAAGGGCGTCCTGCAGCACAACGACATCGACCCGCAAGAGCACCCAACCGACGTCGGTCACATCAAAGTGGCCAGCCACCTGATGCAATGGACGAAGCTCAAATTGGGGTGGGAGTTCGGAGCCACAGGTCCGGAAGTCCAGCATGACACGCTGTACTGGAACAACGAGGATAGTTATCGGCGATCGTTCGATGGCAGTTACTGATGATCTACATTATCCATCATATACCTAATAATACACAGATAGATAGATAAATAGAGAGATATTACAAGAAATGTAGGACAGCGACTACATGCTGAGACACAGCAAAGGGAGAGAACCCCTCGCTCTAGGTTTGCAACAACATGAAGTTGAACCGCAGATCCACTTGTTATCGGTATTAAGAGGCATACAGCAAACGACACTCGCTCAAGGATGATTAGGGCCTCAGAGGAAACTTGTCGTGGCTGGGGTTTAATACCACTTCTTTGGTTTGCTTTTCATGGTGATAACACGCTTCGTGCGACACGTTAGGCAGGAAGATGATAACCCAGATATAGCTATATAGTTTTTATCAGTTGTCGTCGATGTTGAATTGTCGAGGTTGACGTCCGCATAACATTATAGCAGACGCAACACGCAGCGAAGCGACGATGATGAGAAGATAAGTAAAGGGAAGGGAGGATGATGGGAGGGGGGGCAGACGGGACGGGAGGATTTATATCTAACCGCTTGTGGGTGCGCTAAACTGCTTTGGGTTGGTGTCGGTTGTAACCGAGGAATGGGCTTGGCAGGAGAGGGGAGGGGGTTGTGTGGTTGGTTGGTTGGGATTGTCGATGGAGAGGTGCAACGTAGGGTAGTACGGAGGACGTAGTAGTTAGTAGGTTATGATTGAGCGTTTATTCGCAGAGTATGTATAGTGTCTATATCCAGACTACAGTCATTGTAAATTTGTACAAAGTTATACCAATTTCGAACCCTCCACAGCCCTGGCATACCGATCGCATGTCGCTGAGAAGAACATATTCCCTGCCACAGCGATAATCATTGCTCGCGCGTGTTTCAATTGCGTCTCGGTAATATTCGTACTACCGGTTGTGATGAGTCGAGTATACTCTTCGTCCATCTGCCTCTCCAAGTCACGTAGCATGATCCGGACCATCATCTTGGCAGAAGAGTCAGAACCCCCCATGAGATCCTGCACGACTTGCACTGCATTGAGACCCGTATCTCCGCTAGCTACTTCCTTGGCATACGAGTACAGGTCGTTCGTAAGGAGCAGATGTTTCGCACAGAGGGACTTGAGATAGCCGATACTCTGAACATCCGTCAACGAAGAAGAACGAGAATCAGCGATAGAGAACTCCACGCAGCGGAGAGTAAGCGTGGCTCCGAAATCTTCTAACCCATGGGCGATATACTCATTCAGAGAGCTGAAACGTGTTGGTCCTTGCTGGTGGTTTCGAGATGTAGAGCCCCATGATAGGATATCTTCGATGAGAATAGCCCCATTGACGGGATTTGCTGCGAGGACTTCCTCTGAGATGACGTTGAATGCTTTGTGGGATGGTTTGCTGCTCTTTTCTGTAGGGATCAAGACCACATCATTGTTGAGATTCCCCGCATCGACGGCATCGTCATGCAAAAAGGCTAGAACCAACGTCCTGGAGAAGAGCTTGATTCTAGCTAGATCACATAAGGGGAAGAGGTGAATTGCGTAGGACACCGCTCCTTCTGTCACTGCAGTGATGTATTTCTCTCCCTTGGGGTTGTTGTTGGGTGGGAAGAGGGTCTGTAATAAGTCTTTTGTTGCGGCTTCTGCTTCGCGCCAGTATTTGGACTGCAGAGCGCAGGGGAGTGAGGTTGGCCAGGGGACTTTCAGATTTTGTGGGTTGAGGGAGATGGCATGTTGGTATTCTGCATCTTGGGCGAGGTTTGGTGGGCGTAGAAATGAGAATGCTGGGGACGTTGAACTTGACTGAGATTCTAGAGTGGCTGGATCAAATGCGTAAGAGATGGGACGCGGATAGTAGATTGGGGTGGAGTCGCCCAGTCGCGGTCTTTGGGTGAATCTGCGACATTGTGGCGTGTTGAGTGTAGGTATCCATGATAGGAAGCCTAATCTCTGTACCCGGGAATGGCGCAGGAATGTCCGACTCATGCAGAACCTGGACATGGTTGATGCCTGTTGGTGTTCAGGGATGTTGCAGGGGGATCGGCGGGCGGCACGCGTGAAACCGCGAGGCACTTGCTAATTGCTATTCCTCACAACCGGCAGTCAACGGAACGTATCCGTATCCTGAAGCATACTGCGTCGGGTCATTTTAGAATTCTTTATTGGAGGAAACCTCCACCCATTGTAAGAGTCGATGTGCGAGTGTTATGATTTCTCCAGTTATCCAAGTTTTCACATCGTCACCCAACCGGCAACAAGCAAAGAGCAGACCATGAGGACATTGCCTCCCAAATTTACATCAACCTGGTACAGCAGTTGGCTAGGAACCCGTTCAAAATAGAATATTTGTGGGGTTTGATGGAGTGTCCCTGGATGTTGCAGGGATTGTCTCCACTAACAGCAGATCGCTACGTATTCGTATTTGATTTCCTATAAAGGATATCCACGGCCCAAGGTACCATCCCCGAGCATCACAACAGCATGGAGAGTCAGTCGTATTCGCGTTCTATAACAGAATATATAAGACCTTGGACTCGTCCATATGTTCAAAAATGAATCAACCACCTCCCAACCATCATGACGATGATGCTTCCAAAGCTCCTGTCACTCATCGCCCTCCCAGCATTGGCTGCGGCCAACTGCAAAACCACCCCCGGTGATGCAGCTTGGCCTTCAGTCGATGAGTGGTCGGCTTTGAACCAATCTATTGGCGGGTCTCTTATTAGAACTGCCCCTGCTGCCTCTTCCTGCTATGCAGGAAACCCGCTGAGCTCGTCGTACAACTGCTCCTCGGTGAAAGATCACTGGTCCTACGCAGCCTACCATGCCGCATGGCCGGAAAGCAACGACTACTCCATCTACAACAACAACTCCTGCGTACCCCCAGGTGCTGCTGGATACACCAAAGACAAGGGCTGCAGTATCGGCGGCATGCCCCAATACATCGTCAACGCCACCACCGAAGAGCAGGTCGCAACGGCCATGTCATGGGCATCGCAGAGGGACATTCGCATCGTTGTGAAATCTACAGGCCACGATCTTAACGGCCGGTACGTATACCCTCATCACACCATCCCCTCAATGATATCAGCTCAGCTAACCTCCCCCCTCAAGATCAACCGGTGCCTACTCCCTCTCAATCTGGACCCACAACTTCAAGCACATCCACCACAACCCAACCTGGCATCTCCCCGGCACCAACAAAACCGCAGACGTGCTAATCTGCGGCGGCGGCAACAACTGGGGCACTGTCTATACCACAGCCGTAATCCAACACAACCGAACAGTCGTCGGCGGCGAAGATGCCACAGTAGGCCTAGGCGGCCTGATCCAGAACGGAGGCCACGGGCTCCTATCCAGCCACTACGGCCTCGCCTCCGACAACGTCTACCAAGTCACAGTCATCACCCCGGAGGGCCATATCCTCACCGCAAACGACGCCCAAAACCAAGACATCTTCTGGGCCATCCGCGGCGCCGGAGGCGGCCAATTCGGCGTAGTGACCGAATTCGTCCTCCAAACGCATCCAATCCTAGAGAACGTCGTGACTGGCGGTTTGACATTCTACGCATCCAACAAGTCCAACGCCTCGGAGCTAGCATCCTGGACCGCCTTCGCCGAAACAGCATCCCAGATCCCATATCTCATGGACTCCGGCATCACAGGAACCATCATGGCCGCGACCGGCAAATCAGGAAGTACCTTCACTGGCCTCGACGAAGTCCTCGCCGGTCCAGCTGTAATCATCAACCTAATTGCCTACAACACCACCGTCCAAGCCATGAACACCACTCTCCACAAACTCTCCGCCCAACTCACCAACAACACAACCCAAATAACCATCAAACTCACACCACCAACCGCCCAACCCTACTGGTCCTACATCAAACCCAACTTCCTCGCCAGCCAATCCGCCGGCGCATCCAGCCTCTTCACAAGCCGCCTCTTGGGCAAATCCGAGCTATCATCCCTCCCCCAGTCGGATCTCATCTACTACTTGCAACAAATCTCCGCCTCGCAATCCGGCTCCGGCTCCCTCCTCATCTTCGGCCTCCAGGGCGGCCGCGGCACCGCTAACGTTCCCGAACAACGCCGCGGGAGCGTCCTTCCGTCGTGGCGCAGCGCATACGCACACGTCATGGCATATGGCGGCTCCGTGAGCGCAACAGGTGACCCTGCGGCGTCGTTGGCTGAGGCGGCGGAGTGGTATGAGAGTGTGCTGGAGCCGGTGTGGAGGAACTGGGCGCCGAATATGGGCGCTTATATGAATGAGGGCAATCCGTTTAGTAGTACCTGGAAGAGGGACTTCTATGGAGATGGGTATGAGAGTTTGGTGGAGATTAAGAGGAGGTATGATCCGAAGGGAAGTCTTTGGGTGTATTCTGGGGTGGGGAGTGATGAGTGGGAGTTTGATTTGAGGAGTGGGTTACTTTGTAGGGTGTAGATGGGGAAACATTTGTCTAGGTTGTGATGGATAGTTATCTTCCATTTCTTTGTATTGATAGTTTGTGTATATATAGTTCTTTTAGCAGTATGCTACTATAGATAGTTGACCTTTAATCAATCTGTCTCTGTCTACTAAATTGAGCACATAACCTAGGTAAACGAGTATAGTACCATGCTATTATCAATATTGATACAAGGAACAGTAATATATACATCCCATCTGCACACCCCAAACCAACCACCTACTCCTCCTCCATCAACCGCTGCATCTCACCCCCATCCCGAACATGCAAATCAAAGCTCAACTCCCCAACCAAGCTTTTCACATTTCTATAACAAGATACATCATTAGCAAGCACGTCCACATCATATCAAGTATACAAAGAAAAAAAAAAAGACGGGGGAGGGGGGGTTCAACCACATACCTCAGCAAATCCTCCAACGAGCAACTAACCACGGACCTCAAAACCTCCAGACAAACAAACGCCGAGAAAGCCGGATCCTCCACATGTCGAATACTCAACAACTCCTCATCAATGCGCTGCAGCTCCCTCGCCAGGGGGAATGTATCCCCCGTCTCAAGATACGGCGGTAACGGCTGAGAATTTTGCACCGAAGCGGACAAGTGGCAGAGCAGGGAGGTGATTTTGTGGGATTTGAAGCCGCTGGATTGGAGGGCTATTGAGGCGAGGCGGGAGATCCATTTATTATTATTGGTATTGTCAGTGGAGTTGGTTGTGGTGGTGGTGGTGGTGGTGGTGGACAAAGCATCCATGTTCTGAGTGGTATGCGCCATTAACGCCATGCTAGTGAGCATGCGCTGGATCTGCGATATGATCTGGTCATATGTTGCACGGGGAAATTTCCCACCGATAGGAGGCTCGAAGGAACTGAAGTGGCTGTGCATGCGGAGGCTGTTTAGGAGGAGCATTTCTTCTTTGAAAACTTTGTGGCGGGTGCGTTGGAGAGTGGAGGATGCGGAGCGGATGTCGTCATCTTCGGTGGTGGTGTCGAGTTCGCCGGTGAGCCAGAGCTCGATGGTCGTGTGCATGCAGCTGTAGAACTTAGCGAGGACAAAAAGTCCGCGTCCGAGGGTCTTGCGGAGGGTGGTCTTGGCGGTTATAGGGTAGGGGAAGATGACCCAGAAGAAGGAGATGGCGCAGCCGGCGGCGACGGCGGCGAGTTTGTATGGGCCGAAGAGGTAGATGGGATAGTAGGGTTGGCCGTTGGAGGTGGCGACTTCGATGCCGAGTTTGCGGACCTGGTTGGGTTAGAGTGGGTTGTCATGAAGGGGATTTGGGAGGGGTTACTTGTAGCTCGTAGCCTACGATGACGTTTAGAGTGACGATGGCGATCACGGAGGCTCCGAAGTATTGTGGGACTTTGACGTAGAAGTAGTACTGTTGGATGCGTTAGTAGGTGGCTGGTATGTGGAGGATGCTGGCTTACCTCGA
This sequence comes from Aspergillus eucalypticola CBS 122712, assembly GCF_003184535.1. NCBI lineage: Eukaryota > Fungi > Ascomycota > Eurotiomycetes > Eurotiales > Aspergillaceae > Aspergillus > Aspergillus eucalypticola. The sequence continues at coordinate 712,779 of NW_020290281.1, forward strand.
AGACATTGGCGAGGTAGAGGAATACTATGACACCTGGGGTCTTCTCGTCCACGATATACCACACAATCAAACTCAGGACTAACGAGACGGCTGTTGCGACGATGCGTGCCACGAAGCCGAACATTGTCTGTCCGCTGGTCGGGTTCATTCCGATCACAATGACAATCATGGCCCAGATGCATCTTTGGTGAATGAAGAAGTCCTGCGTTTTGCGTAGGTATGCCAGAATACCAACAGAAAATGCTGCTGCTGCAACTCGGAAGCCAAAAATACTTTGCTCGGAACTGATAATGTGCGATAAGTAGCGAAGCGCCAAACTGCCTTTCTCAAACCAGTTGGCTGGGGGCAGGTGTTCAGGATCTGGGAAGTTGTTCGCTTCGGTCTGGCCAAGGGCAGCTGGATCGACATGAGATGATTGTCTCCGATCCGGAGCAGAATTGCTGTCGTGGTCGGTATTAAGGGAAAGCCATTTACGGATGGTGTTGAGTCTGGGGAGAATCAGTCTGCTGCGCTTCATAGTGCCATCCTGGATTCGGTCATCAGCGAAACGGATCAAGTCGAGGGTCGCGGTCAGTAGGTTGTCCTGCAGATGTCCCATGAACAGGATGAGAAAGAACTCCTGCTTGACGTCAGGGTCTGTCGCAATGGCTGCCAGGTCCTCTTGGGAGGTGGCATCATCCGGCTTCTCTGAGAGCGTAAACGCCTCAAGGGAGGCAAGGTTTCTTGTGAGGTCCTTGCGGCGTGAGAAGTAGTTTCGCATTTCTTGTTCAAAACGCTGTGCGAATTGTGGCTCTAGTGGTGTGAGTAGTTCTCCGGTCCCTTCCTCATCTGCTTTTCCTGAGTATTGTTTCTCGATTTTCTTGCGCTTAGATAGCCCAAGTGCCAGCAAGACATATTGTAATCCAACTGTCGCCAACCTGGAAGAGTCCAAGAGGCGGTCTTGAAGCGTTTGGGCTACCTTTTTCATCTCGGATTGTTTCACAGAATCCTCCTCGGCGTCGAGCGATCTCAAACTGCTGTTGCGCGTTCCTTCGTTTCTGACAATCATGTCCAAAACCTCAGGTAGCATAGCCATTCCTGAAAGGGGCAGCAAAATACCCCGTAGCAACCCTCCAATACTACTCAGGTCGCCTGCTGACAGTTTTCCCCATGCGATTTCGTCTTTCGAATAGAGCAGGTCTGATTGTAGCTTCCCGTGTAACCCGTTCAATTTTGTGATCGATGCTGTCAAGCGCTTCTGCTTCGCTTCCAGATCCAAACTGGGACTGCTCTGCATGTCTCGCATACTTCGTGCTGTGCGCGTCCTCTTCAGAAGCCCTTGACTTCCGGTCCATACCTCTGACGTCCCCTTGACAAAGTCGATCTGGGACTGGAGTACGTTATCGATCTGCGCGACGTAACCCCTGATATCGTCGAAGACATGTCCGCGGCTAGTGATTGGTAGTATAAGGAGAGAGACCCCGGTGGCAATGGCAAACCCCAGCATAAACCCCTTTAACAGTCTAGAAACGAATGAAAGACCCTCGGATAGTGTGGTGAACATGCCACCGCGAGTAATAGTAACAGAGGAAAAGATCGAGAAAGCTACCATAGGATCCTGCAGCTCCTGCGGGCGCCAAGCACGGATAGTATTTGCGGCCCTGCATAGGTTTAGTGAAACTGAAAGCGCTATCAAAGTGGCAATTGGACATACCAAATCATGAATATCAGCCATATAGCAGACACGGCACAGGCATCGCTGCTGAAACCATTCCGGACGGCCTCGCTAGCATCTGGAGGGGTGTTATGTTGTCTCGCTCGTACGGCACAAAATATCGCTAAGCAACAGAGAGAAGCTGATACACATGTTGACAAGAGATCAAAGAACATGATCCGCATGAACTTGGCCCGCGGCGTCAGTGCTTGGGACAGGACGGAAATAAGAGCTGATAGATATCCGATTGTGAGGGTGATGTCGGATATAGCACTACTCTGGTAACTGCTAGATATCAGCTACACTTATTCGAGAGATTGATACGTAATATGACCTACATCGCTATCACAATTGTCGGTGGCAAAGCGCCCTTCAGCATGATAAGGAAGGACCGAGTGTCCAAATCGAGCCGCTGTCTCCATGTCAAGGGATTCAAAATACTGTTTGAAACTTTAGTTCATCCCGGCTGCAAAGATACTGCGACAGTTGCCTACCTCAGCAACCTGGCCATTCTAACCCCGCCAGCGCTCCTTGGGGGAGCCATTGTGCATTGACTGCTGTATCCGTACAGCTAAGGTTACGGGAAGCAGGATACTGCGTATGTTCGCATCTAGACTGATGGATTAAAGACTGTAGTTTTAGGAGAAGAAGAAATTTCTATCTTCTGATTCTCTTAGCTCGCCGAAAGATCATCGATCGAGCCGGGCTGAGTGACGGCCGCATCCGGGTCGGGTTGCCGTGCCTGGATCTCGTGACGCGTGCCGAGCCAAATGCCGATAGAAGAAGGTTTCTTCTTACGGGGCATCCGTAGCATTATCGGCTGGGGATTTCGGCCATCAGATAGCTCTTGATTGAGATGTAGGGCTGACATGGTTAGAGGAATAGCAGGCGCGATTTCTTTGTGGGCTTCCGTAGCTGGTCAGATTGGCTGATTGGCAGTATCAGGGTGATGCCAAGATACGTTGTATGCGTAGGAGTTAACTGTTGAGGATCTTGTCTTATGGGCGAGCAGCAACCTTGCGGATGAACAATATCATTCTCATCTTATCGGGATCTGGGTCCGAGAAGTAAGATAAGGTCACTAGCATATTTTATTGGTCTTGATAGTAACTCCCCGACGAGCCAGTATGAAGTAGAGGAGAGAATATGAAGCGGACGATAATGCGAGCGGATGAAACCTTTGCCGTCACCCCCTTCCGCATCCAATCACGTGACTTATACACTGGCTGTCGCTGCATGCTTTCGGGGAGAATTAATGATGCTTTGGCCATAGGATGACTCGTGTTCTACGATCGAGCCAATTTGCAATGAATGGAACAGGTGCTCGAATGGTTGGATGACATTACTCCAGCGCGACATGACGACGAGTGGACGGACACATCACACCTGTAAAGGTACCAGCGTACGCTAGGACATCACCCCGCATATGTACTCTAGTCGTGGTTACTATTCTTCGTGCTTCTACCCACTGGCCAAGACGGTCAGATGCACTGACATCCGGACATGCATCTTCCAAATCGGACGCTGTTGCGGGGTTATGAGGCGCGCTGGGCCGTCATGATCTCATCGTATCCAGAATATCCAGATATACTTTGTTGAGAAACAATGAAGAAGACCAGAGTTGTCTGGTTCTCATTCCAATTACAGATGCCAAGCCGGAAACGCAATAAGCGACAATGATGTGAAACGATAATGATAGGATGGAATCTGTCCGAAGGCACCGTCAATATGAAATCAATGCGTCGACGGCAGTTCCATCACAACGGTCCACGGCACAGCCATAACTTCTCGCTCAGCCACACTGCTGCGGAGACGGTTGGGGATGACGAGTCCATGGTCTAGATCGTGAGTCAGCGGATTTTAAGGAACAGCGCTGAATGGCCAAGGTAGACGTATGAGAGAGATAGTGAAAGTACGAGACCTGTCAACATTCCGGAGAGATTCTGACGCTGACGAAAGCTCATTGAGCCTTTGCAAAGGAGCTCATGTGACGCGTTACCCAAAGCTGTTGGCTCCCCTGTAAAGTACGGGTATGGGAAACCGGAATCCGGAGAAATGCTACCGAAACGAGGCTGACTCCTGACGTAGTGCCGACCAATCAAGAACGAGCCACTAGTGGGCTTCGGGGCAGGCGCAGGAAATCAGCAGGTCTGATTGGAGGGACTCTCGGGGAGAAGATTTGGGGGGAGAGTTTCATTTGTTGAGAAAGACAGGTGGACTTGGCAAATCGCTTCCAAGCCAGCCCGTTCTGGCCTCAATTCTCGGTCGGGGTTATGGAATTCACAACTTTCAGTCATCGTTCTGTGTGTCTGTGTTCTGTTCTATCCGTTGCGTAACAGGGTATCTTACCCCCTTACCTCTGCAAGCCACGACACCCTGAAATAGAAGCTACGAAATCGAATAATCAAAATAGTTTCATAATTAACTGCTGTTGACTCCTTTCAACCCTAGTTTCGCTGGCCCCACTGTTGATGTCGTAGGTGTGCATCTCATAGACGGATTCTGGAAAAGGTGAGATGGATTGAGATTTGCCCCTATGGATCCGCGGCCCAGGGGTGGAGACCTCCATCCCATCGAGCGGCCCAAAAAAAAAAAATAGTAGCTATCTGATTCATCATTAGTATTCGACTTTTTGATTCTCTGTCGACTGACAAACGGAGAAGTCCCGCCCGTGATCGCTGACATCTCCGAGTCCGAAATTGAAAAATAGCCGATGACACCATTGGAACCCAGTTCTCCGAGCTCTGGTCGGAAATAGCACAAGAGGAGATAACCTCAGCAGTACTTGTTGGGGTACGGAGTAGTCTGCGTAGGTATCGGAAAGTGATGTGATAGGATGTTAGAGCAACTGTTGGCTACGATTGATAAGGTGCAAGGTGGAGACCAGCTGCGTGTCGAGGCGACGGCAATTCACTGCGACTCGACTGCTGCGAAACGGGGCGGACCATGGCTCCAGTTCAGAATAAGGTCAGGATCAGGATGATCATCCTGCTGTCTTGGCAGGCATCATTGGTCCTGCTTCCATGCCACAAGGGCTCCCCCCCCGTCCCAGAAAGGTTGACTTCTCCATTCCCTTATAATAGTCCGGTCGCGCAGGTTACTTTCAGAGACCCTCTCTTCCTATCTATATTCTCCTTCCTGAAGCTTGGCTTGCTTCTTCAGTTCCTGTGTTTGACACAGCTTCCTCTTACCAGTTTATCACACACGTCTTATCGAGGGCCCCTCTTGCCTTCTTCATCTGATCCTTTCCGTTCCTGGCTCTGAAATACATGCGTGAGTGCCTCTCCCTATCTGCCTCCTATCGCCATCCCTTCCCTGGCCCACTAGAGGCCCTCGACGATTTCATTTGACATCTCATCGATGATTGTATCGATCTTGACCCCCCTGGCTAACATTCTATCTCTTTGCTATGCAGACCGGATTCACTCGTGGGCGAAAGCTCACGCGTCTACCCCGAATAATTCCCAGGGTCAAAACCAGTCCAACACCCAGTCCTCTGAGGACGCTTCGGCTCAAGATGCTCAAGTGAAAGAAGGTATACGTGACCCGGCCAGCCCGGAGTCGGAAAAAGATGCCAATCAAACCACTGAGCGCCCACTGTTCGTCCGAATGAAGGATGGAATTGTTCGCTTCGCCGGACACACTAAACGCGCCCTGTGCCACAGCTGGGTCAATGTGCTGCTCGTCTTCGTCCCTATCGGCATTGCAGTCGAGGCCGCTGGACTCAATTCAGGCCTGGTCTTTGCCATGAATGCGATAGCTATCATCCCCTTGGCCGGTCTGCTCAGCCATGCCACCGAGTGTGTCGCCAGTCGATTGGGTGACACCGTAGGTGCGCTCATCAACGTCACCTTTGGAAATGCAGTAGAGTTGATCATCTTGTATGTTCTTGAATCCACCCATTTACCCCTGACTGTTGCTAACGTTTCGGTAGCATGTAAGTTGTTGCTTATAAGAGCACGTGCACACACAAATACTAATCACAGCGAATTCGTTCAGTATTGCTCTAGTCAAGGTGAGTCAACTGGTTCTGCAACAGAATCAAGGATCGCTCTAACTTTGTCCAGGATGAGATTCGGATCGTCCAAGCATCCCTGCTGGGATCCATCTTAGCAAACCTACTGCTGATCTTGGGTATGGCCTTTCTGTTGGGAGGCTTGCGCTTCCAGGAACAGGTAAATCTACCAGCAACCTGAGCTGTACGCGTTTGCCAAACTAACATGTGCCAGATCTATAATAGCACTGTCACGCAAATGAGTGCATGTCTCCTCAGTTTGAGTGTCATGAGTTTGCTCTTGCCGGTATGTCTGCGCATCCCAGTTTACCCTATACTTGCTAACGTATCCAGACGGCATTCCATGCTTCCTGGTCGGACGCCGGAGATGCAGATAAATACACACTCAAAGTTAGCCGTGGAACAAGTGTTGTAAGTAGTATCAACTGCCAATCATGTCATACCTTTCTAAATTTTTCGATCAGGTCTTGCTCCTGGTGTACGTTTTGTACATCATATTCCAACTCAAATCCCACGCCTATCTTTACGCCAGTATCCCACAACAGATCATTGATGAGGAATCTCACCCCGGTGTTCTGGCTGAATTCATGAATAGTTCGTCAGACTCGAGCAGTTCATCGGATGAGTCTGTGGATACGACAACCTCCTGGTCCACCGCCAAGCGTATAAAGAGGGCCATGAAACATAGGCGTCATCGCAAGTCGAGCACCAGCTCGCATGGTACGGTCTCTCCACAGTCATTCCGTAAGAAGTCCTCGGCCGACATTCCTCCTGCAGCCGTTATAGATGAGCATGCTGGTTCTGCGGGTGACCTGAGTGTTACTCAAGCCGACGGGTCTGGCTCGTTTGTTATCGATTTTGGAGATGACAGCCGATACGATGCCGATCATGAACCTCAGACCCGGGACTTCGGACAACCACAGGACAAAGCCTCCAAGGAGGATCGAAAGGCCAAAAGGCGTGAGCGACGAAAGCAGCGTCGTGCCGAAAAGGACAATACCGCTACATCTGTGAAGGGCACAACTGTGACCGGCCGCCCATCCATGAAGACATCCAAGACAGAACCAGCCTTGGATCATCCTCAGCCTACGGTGGAGGTTGGAGAAGCAACCGAACCTGCCAAAAGGCGATCGCCCTTCCGTCCAACCATTCCATCTCTATTAAGCAACACTGTTTTTTCGAGCAACTTGGCCGCTCCTAACTCGACGGTGCCCGCAAGTCCTTCAAATCCCTATGGCCTTCGACGAACGCATTCTCTACCCTCTTTCACCAACCGCCCTCCACCACCGGGAAATGCCGTTCAGTTTGCCCGGGGTGCTTCTCGCATGCCCACGACCGTGACCAACAACCCAACTGAAGCGGTCCCCCAGCAGCCGGAACCTGAAATGTCTCGCACCGCAGCGGTGGTGATGCTTCTGGTGTCGACCGGTCTTGTCGCAGTGTGTGCGGAGTTCCTCGTCGACGCTATCCCCACCATGATCGAGAGCTCGTCTGTCAGTGAAGCCTTTATCGGTCTGATCATCCTCCCTATCGTTGGCAACGCCGCTGAGCACGTGACCGCCGTCAGTGTGGCCACCAAGAATAAGATGGACCTGGCAATCGGTGTATCAGTAGGAAGTAGTATCCAAATCGGTATGTTTTTATTGTTTCTTGTCTGATAATAGAGGCTCATTCGTCACAGCTATTTTTGTTACGCCACTGGTGGTCATCCTGGGTTGGTGTATGGACAAGGACATGTCCTTGTACTTCACGCTATTCGAGACCATCTGTCTGTTTGTCACGGCCTTTGTTGTCAACTTCCTGGTCTTGGATGGCCGAAGCAACTATTTGGAAGGGTCTTTGCTCATTGCAGCCTATGTGATCATAGGGTAAGTTGAATTCTCTCTAGGGTCGCGTTTATTCAGTGGCTAACGAGCTTCAAGTGTTGGTGCGTTTTATTATCCTGGTAGTGGACAGTCCAGCGATCTTGGCACTGCTGGAGGATAAGCGGCTGGCAGGGGTTCATTAAGACCTATGTCATAGCACCGGCTGTTTTGATACCCGACTGCACAGTGTGTAGAGGGGGGTTAGTGAGCTACGGAGGTGGGTTCGGAGACATGGAAAGAAGACGGAGGGTTTAAGTTAGATGGTGGGCGAGAGGAGGATGGTTACATTAAACGAGATTGCCAATAATGCTGCCTGGTTTAGTCTAGACAATTCAGAATGCAAACTACCACTTCTCGGAACTGTTCTTTCTTATGGATTGCGGGATTTTCTGCAGCAATAGTACGACCGTTTGATACCCTTAAATCCCGCTCCGATGCAACAATATCTAACACATCGCCTGCCAAGCCGAGTAGATATCCTGGCGCAGGAGTAGTACCTATTCCGCGCATCATCCTCTCGACGTGGCGCAGGATCTAACTGTAGGCAACGAGGCACTGATTTTTTTCTTCTCATGTAATCCGTCAGTAAGTACGCTCTTGGCACAGTTTTGTCAAGACAGGTCCGACAACGATGACTGCATCTGGAATGCACAGCGACAGATGTGGCTGAGCCTGTCATTATTACGGTGTACCACTAAGTCTAACAGTGGATGTACAGCCACTCGGTAAGACACACGTGGCTGCTTCGGTCAGGGGCTATCGGAGGGGCTAGTCTTGGCGTAATCAATGGACGTTCCAGATACAGCGGCTACTACAGTACTAGTTTGCTTTTGCGCCGTTGCTGCACTTCGCTTAGGGAGGCTCGCTTGGAGGCAAATATTCTCTTCTTTAGCATGATGCAGTTATCCAATATGAAATCTCACTTTAAGGTGGCTATGCTCAACCGGTTGAACCACCGGATGATACGGAGTGGGGTTGAGACTGTGGCTGAAAAAGGGATATTATGTATTCCGATTGGCTGGGAAGACCAGTTCCACAGTACCAGCCCTGTGTGGTGCCAAGCAACCGAAAAGGGGAGGGTCGGAGGAACAAGTCAGACGGAGAATTATTCTTAGCATTGATTCGATTTGGTTGGTTTCATTTCATGAGTGACTGACTGCATTGCATGGCTAAGAGCGAACTATTAGTTAAGTTTGCTAGGCATCAACGCCCCTCCTTTTGACGCATCTTGCTGCCTCTCTGCAGCTGGTTACTTGCCATTGTACAATCATCATCATCATGCCTTCACCAGGGTACACCCGTCCAGCCACTCTGTCCAGTCCATCTTTCGGTATTTGTGAATAGAAAATGCGATTCCTTCTAGACTACCGGTTGATCCCGGGATCCACCACCCTTCAGGGGCCATGATACCGTCCATTGTTTACGTCTCTGCCTAATCCCGTTCTGCGTCTCCAGACTGCCAGATCTACAGCCTCCCAGTCACCACTCATCCACCGGACTATTGACGCTTCCCCATCCCAGCTAATAACCCAGTGGGGAACCCTTCTCCTTACTCTTAGCGCCTGTCTGGGTCCCGATGGGCTGAGTGCGAATCCCTGGGAGCCGTTAATCCCGGCCTAACTGTTACTTACGCGCCAGTGGCAGGGTGAAGTCGAAGAGGGGCCACCCCCAATGCTGCATCCGTGTCCAAAGTCCAAACTTCCCCCCTCCACCTGACAGGGTCTCCGGAGCCGCTTTGAATATTTAAGGGTCTTTCATCCTTCCCTTATTCTTTTCTTCCCTCTCATCCTTTTTACTTTTCTCTCCTAACTTCCTAATCCTTCCATAACCACCATGTCTTACTACCCCCCACCACAAGAACCCTACTACGGCGGACGCCCTCCATACGAGCGTCCGCCATACGACCGTCCTCCCTACGAGGGCGGTCCTCCCCCGGAGCGGCCCCCCTATGACCGTCCCCGTTACGAGGGTTCTCCTTACGACCGCCCTTCCTATGAGCGTCCCCCTCCAGAGAGATACAACTCCGGTCCTCCCCCGCCGGAGCGCCCTCCCTACGACCGTCCCCCATACGGTGACCGGCCTCCCTACGAAGGTGGCGAGCGCGGCTTCGACTCTCCTGCTCCCCGTCCTCCCTACTCCAGCCCTCCTCCTTCCGCTCGTCCTCCTCCCGTCCCTCCCCCTCCTCTTCCCATGGAATGGGCCCAGGAGTGGGAGCCCAGCCTCCGCCGCGCCTACTACGTCCACATGCCTTCCGGCCGCACAGAATGGGAGCTTCCCGCTGACATGTCCCGCGACATGCCTCCCCCTGGTCCTCCCCCGGCCGGTGGTCCGGGCTACTACGCAAGCCCCCCTCCGCCGCAGGAGGGGGGGTACTACCCCGACCCCCAGGCCCAGCAGATCTCCGAGGAGGAGCAGAAGAAGAAGGACCGTAAGAACATGCTTATGGGTGGCGCAGCTGGTCTGGCTGTTGGTGCTCTCGGTGCTGCATTCATTTCCCACGAGATTCGTACGTCCCCGATTTCGTCCCCCAAGACCACATCCATGGTCCTGGTATAACTGTATACTAACGAGAACAACAGACGAGCACGAGGAAGAAGAGGAAGAAGAGGAGCGTGAACAGCCACCTGTCATCTATGAGCGCGAAACTATCATCGAGCGTGGAGAGCAGCCTGCATATGATTACGAGGAGGATGGATGGTAGATGCGGCATACCTGTTTCTGCTTGTTAATAACTAAATTCTATTCGCATAGCTTTCGGGATTGTTTAGCTGTATTTATTATGCATTTAACTCATACCTTGTTCAAGGAATTTAATTGACACAAAAAGTTGTCTGGGGCGTAGTTGTGTCTTGACATGATGATCAATTTGTAGTTGGAGATGTATGTCGCCTCGGCGGTCAGTTTCTCGCTCTACTAATAACTTACAATACTTTCTGTCGATATGATATTATCTTAGTATCTCTGGTACTTATTACAACGCATTTATGATAAGAGTATGCCCCAAGCAACGAACAATGAACTGTGTTGAGTGAATACAAAAAACTAAGTATTATAGTAGCTGCTAGTAGTAATATTGTTATTGTTCGACGTATACGAACCCTCCAACTCCTCATCACATCTATATACACTGTACCAAATCTCCCCCCCCTCCCCCCCCACCAAACAGTAATACAACAAATCCTACGAATTTACCCCTACTTCCAAGCAACAATCTCCCCATGCAACAACCCAAACCACGCCCTCTCACACTCCACAAACTCCTCCCACCCCCTCACAACCGCCTCCAACTGCTCTTTACTCGCAAACCCCCCCTCCAGCGCCTGCGTCGCAAACCCCGAATTCGCCGCCCTACCGGCCATCGAACCCCCCCAATACCTCCGTTCCTCCGAACTACTAAAGCACCACGACCCTGCCGTCTTTTTAATCCTCTCCTGTACAAACCCCGCCTCTTCCGCCCACACATGAATTCTCGATCCGGGGTGCGGATTCCCACCCTTCTCTCTGGCCATCTTCGTCGTGATATCCAACCACAGCTCAATCCCCTTATTCTCAGGATACCACGTCATGGCGCTGGATTCGCGGGCCGCGATAATCCCCCCGTTGGGTTTAGCCACGCGGCGCATTTCGCGCAGCGCGAGCACGGGGTCCGCGATGTGTTGGAGCACTTGGTGCACGTGCACTAGGTCGAAGGTGTTGTCCGGGAACGGGAGGGCGTGGATGTCCGCTACTTGGAAGGTGATGTTTGTGATGCCTTGCGAGGAGGCGAGCGTGCGTGCTTGCTCCAGTGGGTCGGGGACATATTCGACGCCCGTTACGTGGCCTGAGGGCACGTGTCGCGCGAAGTCGATCGTGATGCTACCGGGGCCGCAGCCGATATCGAGGATGGTCATGTTGGGTTTGAGGTAGGGGAGGATGTAGGGGACGGAGTTGCTGAGGGTGCGCCAGCCGTGGGTTTGGAGAACCGCGGGGGCGTGGTCGGTTGTGTAGGTTGTCATTGTTAGTTGGATATATGTATGTGGTATTGTTCTGAGAGATTGAGGAATGTGTAGTTGTTTCTTTGTGTTCTTTATGAGTTCAAGTTGAATGGCAATTGCTGGTGCCCATGGGGAAATTTATATGGACGAGTCCCCACCTATGCTGTCATCCCCGCTCTGTAGGTCGGAGTTCCGAAGTTGAACTCCGGGGTGGTGTATAGGCTCATCGTCGGTGGGTGAGTTGCTTTGTTGAAGTCACAGTGGGATTTTGAGTTGGCACAATCTTGGTAGGTCTTCTTGTTTGGAGGGGGCTGTTTCGCCTGTTTGGGTTGGGAGGATCGTATAGTTGGTGGGGAGTTTGGGTGTTTTGAGGAGCGACGGAATTCCGAATGGTGGGGTGACTTGAGATCCGAGGTGTAAACTGAGGTACACCGCCTTCACCCGTCATGCTTTGATTTGAGGATGAGGATGGGTATTGTGAGCTGATGTATTTATTTTACTTACAAGTTCAGGTGCAATTTTTATGCTGCTCATTTTAGGAACAATCGGTGTGGTCTACTCTAAGTGAGATGTTGACGGGACCGTTGGTATATAGTTCGACTCACTCAAACTATTATATATAGTAAGGAGAAAGATCTCGGTAATGACAATTTATTTCGTTTTTACACTGTTGTGCACATACTCACTTATTATTGGGTAGGAAGAGACGAGAAGAGTTAAGTGCTATAGGGGCAGGGGAGCTGGATAGAGGGTGAGCTACGCAGACAAGTCCAGACCATGAGAGTTAAGACTATGCTAACTGTGATAAGGTTGACACTAGTGTGGGTACAAAAGAATATTGGATAGGCTGATTGTTACTACGGGATCGTACCCCTGTCGGGATGAAGTGACTAGTACTACTTGTGAGAAAGCCTTACTGGTGATACTATGTCACAGTAACATTGCCACTGACTTCGTTAAATTATGCAGTTGTCAGGGGCTGAGATTTGCTTAATATATCTGATTCACATAGTCTTGAATACTGACCCTGACTGTCAGTTCCGAACCAATGAAGGCATCGCAGCTTCAACTGCACTTGGGTCTAATAGTAGTATTTATATGAAATAACCAATTATTAAGAAAATGATTTCTGTAGTTAAGAAAAATAGGATTAACATAAGAAGGTAGAATCTCTCATGGTGTATATCATGCCACATAATAATCCATGATATATAAACAACGTTGCCAAACCCGGTGGTATCATGTCGTAAACTCCGTATTCCATATATTATATTATACTAAAGCATGATCAGCATCAGTAATCTCAAGACTATTGCAGCATACATACCAAGCGTCTGCTTTTAAAAACAGATACTAACGATCATGCGACGACGGCTTCTGAAGACGAGGATAGTAGAACAGGAAGAATACCACGACAGCTAGTAAGACCACGAGCGTCGGAAGGAACATAAACAGAAAGAGGAATAGACTCAGGCCTAAAGCGGCGCTATGTCCTGGGAAGAAACGACGAGCCATGAGATCAACAGTCGAAGCAAGCATCGATTCCATGGGATAGAAAGGGTGATGTTTCACGCTAGTTGTCGAAGATCCGTCTAGTAAGGACTAGTGGACAAAGAAACAGGACGACCAGGGTCTTTGGATGTGATATTTATATCGTAGGTTTAATGAAGTGGCAGATAGAGGCTGGATCTTGGCCGGAGCTCACGGAATGATGAGTGATGCTGCAGTGAAGCTGGCTGGAGTGGAGCGCGCTGCGCAGTGGGCAGGCCCGTTATCTGTGACTTTATTATTGCGGGGACCTAGCTAGATCACGCGAGTCGGTTTTGCGGCTGTAGTCTAGATGGGTTGACTCGTAACTGCCAGACAGAGACTGGGGCCTAGGAGGTTGACGGGGGAGATTCGAGCCATTTGAAGTTCTGCCAATAGCTCGGTGCCTGGTCCATGAGGTTGCTTTTGGCGTCTGGAAAAGGCAAACTTGAGGTACCAGCACGGTAAGTTACATGGTAAGCTGTTGGTTGGTAACCGTCCCGTTCATTACCAGCCAAAAATGGATGCCTGCAGGGATTTGCTTCATTATTGGGCGCAGTGGAGTTCCATCATTGGCTGATGTCTTAGCGCCCCGCTGAGAGCCCACATCGACCATTCCGCTTTCAGCCGAGTCGCTGCTAAAATTGAACGGGCATTCGAAGACCAATCATTACCGGGTGACGCAAGAAGCAAGGATTGTCTGGGTCAGGCAGCAGTATTTCATGTACGGTGCGCAGGTTGCTTGAGATGCTTACAATAGCATGCTTATAATCTCTAGAGGAAACTAGATTAATTCAAGTAAGTAATATGCGAGGAAATGATCGCGCCCATGGCTGATTTTAAGTATTTCAATAAGCATCGCAGTTTAATTAAAGCCCCTCGTTCTTCCCCTGTCTTGGACGCGGGGGAGTTCGTCAGAATTCCAGCACCGAACCACGGATATAACTTCGGTAATACAGGTATCAACTGTTAAAGATTTCAAAGAGAACAGACTGTGTAACAGCTGGATTGCTAATACGGCTAGAGCCACCGCAGCGAACCAATGGTCGTGTCGCCCTGTAGGGCTGAGGCGGACTTGGCACGGCCCTCGGGTAAATCAAAGGCAAGCTGGCCAGTCGAAGGGATGGAGCATCGTGAATTTCGTTGTATTATGAGTACGCTGAACAACTGATATCATCCCGCCTGGATGGAGACATAACTAATTAATATCCATTATTAATCAGAATGCCGCTGTGGAAAATCTCACGCTACGCCGTAAAAGAAAATAGTTCTTCCCATCGCAATCAATCAGGCGAGCGTCATCCGTTCTATCCCTTGCAATCCTTCTCTTTTCCTTCCTTTTTCCTCCCCCTTCTCTTCAGTTCCCCATCGGCTTTCCCCTCCCTTCCCCATCCCACCGAGCTCGGATGCATCCGTGAGTCCCCGCGGAGATGAGGCTATCTCGTTCGTTATCAATCGCTTAAGTCTGATCTGGTATTCTTTACTTTTGGTTTTCCCCTTTCACCCCCTTCTGTGAACTTTCCCGTCCTTCCTTTCGTCAGTTGATCCAGGATGGGTCTCTTTGCTGGACACGGGGCCCTCGACCAGGCCGAACTGGATAATTTCGGCGTCGATTGGGTCATCCACTATTCGTTCGAGGATGTCGGTAAGCAATCATTCCCCCCGATTCCATCCGGCTGACGCCCGATCTCACACCGTCTTCTTCCCATCCAGAGCTCTCCCAGGCGATCCAAGAGTTTCGAACTTTAATCCACGACCTTCAAGAAGCGCATCTCCAGGTACAAGTCCGTCATGGCTACGGCGCCTCCCTACTCGTCTGCATTCGGGTTCCGCCTGATTTGTTGGGAAACCTGGTACACAAATCTCGGTACGGCTGATCGGTAACAACAAATGGCGCATGGTCGGGAAAGCTAACGGCGTGTAGAGTCAAGGACTGGCTTCATGGAATCATCCACGAATTTCCTGAGGGCGGAGACGAGGGCGAGACTGACGCCGACACTCCTGCGGAGGCCCTCAGATCTGTTTACCATGCGGTGACATGGCAGAAGCATCTTGGAGGCGCTGGAATTACCCCCAAGGTGGGCCAATGGAAGAATATCACGGCAGCTATCCCTCTGCATGACCGCTCCGCCAACGCGGAGCTGCTCCGAAAATGGAGCCGGACTATTTTCTTGACGGCTGAGGATCTTGATGCTATTCGCGCATTGTTTGGCGAGAAGGTAAGCGCATCAGAAAACTTCTTTGGGGATTCCCTGGCTCTGTAGGAATCTAACATGTCCAGGTTGCCTTCTACTTTGCTTTTATCCACTGCTATTCCTGTTTCCTGGTTTTCCCGGCCGTCTGGGGCGTCTTTTCTTGGTTTTACCTAGGCCCCTATTCGATTACGTGTGCGGTGGTGACCTGTATCTGGGGTATCGTGTTTGTCGAGTACTGGAAAACCCGCGAGCTCGACCTGAGCTTGCGCTGGAACGTCAAGGACGTAGGATTCCTCAAAGTGAACCGACCAGAATGGGTCTGGGACAAAGAATTTCAGAATCCGCACACCGGCGAGACCATTCGCGTGTTTTCGGCTCATAGGCAATTCGTTCGACAGCTCCTGATGATTCCCTTTGCGACTGTTGCAAGCTTGGCATTGGGTAGCTTGATCATCCTATCATTTGCTCTGGAAATCTTGGTGTCAGAAGTGTACAATGGCCCAATGAAGGCATACTTGGAGTTTCTGCCGACCGTTCTGTTTTCGCTCTCCTTGCCCTCCATCACCAATATTCTGACGGAGTTTGCGAAGCGATTGACCGACTACGAGAACTACCGCACGCAGGATCAATACGACCTGGCACAGACAGCCAAGACATTCGTGATGCACTTTATTACGGCCTTTTTGCCCACGCTACTGACCGCATTCGTATACGTCCCGTTTGGAAGCAAGATTGTGCCCTATCTTGACACTCTTCGCTCTTACGGTCTCCTTTCCGCCAACATTGCCCGTGAAATCCACATTGACACCTCCCGACTGCAACAGGAAGTGATCTATCTCTCTGCGACCGCTCAGATCCTCAACTTCGGCGAGGAAATTGTGCTTCCCTATGTCAAGCAAACCCTGATGCACAAGTGGCGTGACTGGCGCGAAGGTCGGGACTCTTCGCGTCCTCGTGGCTACTCTCAGAGGACCGATCAACTCCTAGTCGATGCTCCGGAAGAAGCAGGTTTCCTCTCGCGTGTCCGTGACGAAATCGAAGCGGATGAGTACGATGTTCATGAAGATATTCTGGAGATGTGCGTGCAGTTTGGCTCTCTCGCTCTCTTTGGGGTTGCATGGCCCTTGGTCTCCCTGGGTTTCCTCGCCAACAACTGGCTGGAACTGCGAGGCGATTTCTTCAAATTGAGCTTGGAGTGTCAAAGACCTCCCCCCATCCGAGCTGACTCGATCGGACCATCTCTCATGGGTCTGGAAGTGCTCAGCTGGCTCGGTACCTTGTCCACCGCCGCCATCGTGTACCTTTACCGCGCTGGACTCCAGGAGGTCAACATGTCGTCCCTCCTTCTCACTCTCCTCCTTGCCGAATGGGCCTACGTTGGTGTTCGCTTCATCGTGCGAAGCGGACTCGAAAGAATTAGCTTCGTCTCCCTCCGTCGCGAGGAATCGAAGCGCTACGCTATGCGCAAACGGTTCTTGGAAGCCACGTCGGGCCGGGTATCCCCTCGGGCTAAACCGCGAGTCCGGTTCCAGGACCGGGTCAGTGTTTTCTCCTCGTCCACTGATGTCCCTGGTACTAAGGAAGACTTCCTGCACCCCGGACATCATCATGAAATGGGCCGCGGTGGACGCTTCTGGTCGTGGGCTCCCAATGAGACAGCGGACGCAGGCGTTCGGCTGATCAAGGCCCTGAACAGTAATATGGACGGTTCGAAGACCGGGCCTGTTAAGGGCGCCAAGGGCGCCTGATCTGCTCAATATTCCAGTCACTCATTAGTATAGATTTGTCACTCATTAATTTGATGCTTTCTGATTCAGTAACCGTCGCAGGTAGACGGTTAGAATGAGCCTGCGGGACGGAAGGATGTGGTCTGTACGTGATGGATCACTAGCTGTCTTAGAACGTTGTTTCCTTTTTTGTTATCTTTATGTGTTTGTTCCCTTGTTTCTTCACTTTTGATTCTGTATGTATACATTAGACTAGTAATAATTGATGATGATTCGAAGATTCTCTTGTATATATTTCATGAAGTATGCACATATAGGTTTCTACCTACGTAGCCATTCTGGTTCATGTCAGACAGTAATCCGTAGACCGTAGTGGCATGATGGCTTTCTGCCATCAGGAAAGCCTTATTTGTTCAAGAAAGGTGGGTGGGGGCTTGTGGGTTTGGCTTACGAGTAGTCCAAGGTTCCTCTTGGAGATATTTTATTTTACCTGTAGGCATACAATGAAGCAACGATGTCTAGTAAATTTGAGAGACTTTTTAAAAAGTTAATGTCTATCTAAGGCTGTCAAGAAAGGGGACTATTGTCAATATATATCTTCAAAGACCATATCATGAATAAGTCCTAGTAGCTGGGAGTCACGCGTTTAAGCGGCTGCATTAGATTGAGTAAATATACTCTCAGCTTCAGAGCTGAATAATTTTGCTTTCCATCTAAGATATCTTCTAGAGGATGTTCTTCATGAACGCATGACTCCGTAGATCATTTGGCAGCACTATGCAACTCTCTAGCAATCCCACCAACAACACCCTCAAACATCTCCGACTCTGCAAGGCCTTTCTGCCACATAATCCCCAGAACCAAACAGCCATCTCCCCCAGTGATCCAAGACACGGCTCAAGGTGCAGCCAGCCCATCAAACGGCTGAGTGAACATCACCCGTCTAATCTGCGGCCACGAATCTCCTTCCGGGACTGATTTCACAGCTCCCAAATTCGATGCTTTGAAGCTTCCATTTCGGTCCTCGCCTATCTTACTCTGTTCATAACCCCAGCTATCCACATATCTGAGCAAACCCAAACTGCTATCCTTGCCTTCCCGTCCGAGCACCTGTTTGATAGTTGCGCAGGATTGCCTCGCGGCATCCCATGGAAAGCTCTCAGGAGGATACTGATCCATCTATTCCCGAATGAAGCTTTCCTTGAAATCCATGGCCCAGACACCCATGGACTGATCTGTGATTCCCCTTTCTGTCTTCAGCCACCGTCGGCATGACATGGCGCCGATAGCTTGTAGTCTGGTGCACTCCTCTGGCAGATGCGCAAGGAGACTGCGTGCAACCGCTGTATGTATGGCCGAGGTTATAGTAGCCTGGTTCTGACGACATCGGTTTCTCAACGCTGTGGATACTGTTTCAGAGATAACAATTTGGCGGATCTCAATGTCGAATGGGGTAAACGACTTCGGACCTGTCCAAAGACCCGTATCACGATAGTGCCATATTTTAATCCGGAAAAGTTGCTTAAGGAAGGAAGTAAAGCCCATAGAGCACGGATGGACCGCTTTCAGGTTTGGCAGCATAGAAAGCTTAGGTGATGGGATCACCTGTCTTGTAGCCTCTCCCAAGGCTAGGGAAGTAGCAGCATCATGTAATGCCTCGAAGAATGTCTCGTGGAAGGCCTTTCCTGACATGCCATCCGCAATGACATGGTGGAATATATATATCGCTGTGAAGTGCTGCTCATTCGGCTCTGTTAAGATGATCTGGCAGTCTCCAGAATGGCAGGGGTGCTATGAACTCGGCTTTCTGATGGATCTGCAGTAGTTCACATAGTTCAGTGTCTGGCTTCTCTTAAGCAGTATAGTCGCGGGTACGCTTTTGGAAGGATATAGTCTGGCTGAGGTCGATTTCTGGGAGCCGGAAGAACCAGGTATCGTTGTCGTCTTTGACCGGGATTGCCGATAGGGCAGCATTTTTGCTGATCAATGTTCCAAGTGCTTTATATACATATACTTGGATGGGCAGGGTGAAAGCGTTTGGTAGGATATAGGTTGCCGATATTGCCACGTTGGCGCGTGCTCGGTCAGAGCACGTGCGAGGAAGAATTCCTCCTCTAGGGGCCCTGTTGGCTGTTCGTCAGATGATGTCCCTTAGTATGGCTTTTACTTTGTCTCACTAACCGGCTCGTCGTAGTCTCTCGAGCTTGTCCATTATTGAATAGTTACAAGGATGTTGTACAATCACATTATACGCGCGATGAGAGTGGGAGGAACATGATTTTTCTCTTTTGTTTTCTTCTTCGCAACTTATCGTATATATTACTAGTTAGGTTTTTGAGACAAAAACAAGCCTTCTTTCTATTGGAAGCTTGCTTATTGGAGACTTCGAGGGTTCAATAAACCGCCACTCTTTGTTCTTCATTGACTATTTGCTGTATCGGACGATCGCAGTTGCGACTACGTATCATCCCAGACAATGTGGAACCGCTCAAGATATCTTGTAGAAAAAGAAAAATTGGAAAGGAGATCAAGAATCAACAGAGACTGTATTCAGGCAACGGCTTACTCTAAGTCTGCTGCAGAGTACTATTTTCGTCATACCCCGGACGCAAAATTGCCCAGTTCAACTGAAGGCTGCTGGTTCGCTTAGGACAAGGGTTGCCAATGACTTCAGGCTTTTGGATATCTCATTATTCCTGCTAGAACAGCATGAAGTATCACAAGCGTGCTATAGTGGAGAGGTTGAATTATGTTGAGAGATCTGCCAACATGTTAAGCTTCTATAGTCGTAGTTGTGGTGGACGGACAACACCCGAAAACCAGGTAAAAAGCACTTCCACGATCAATATGATGTGGGTCCGACCATTGGATGTGTCTGATATGTCTCCAGGATTGATACGGGACATGGTGACAGCGGATGCTATGGATTGTGACAGCTTACAGTAGGCGCCGTTTAGAGTTTATCGTGTAAATCATTGCTTTAGGTATTGCATGCATCCGGATGATCATGTACTTATAAGTGCTTGATTGTTACATATTCCACATCTCATTATACAGCTATGCGACCAGAAATAGAAACTAAAATTGATGTGGTGTTTCATCCACCCGGTAAACCAACTTCTGACCTCGTACTTTGTTCTCGCGCAACATATCCAGTCCAGACAACACTCCCTTGAGCCCATATGGCTGCTTAGACACCGGATGGGTTTTGATTTTACCCTGGTCTAACAAGTCCTGAAACACTGACTGCCATACCAGGTGATGCTTCACATCAATTGGTTTGGCGGGCACCTTCTGGGGTCCCATCGTGTATGGCTCTCCTACGACGGTATACGCCATTGAGACAGTGGACCGGACATCTCGCCGAGGGCATCGTAGTTCCTGTAGTGTGTGATACCGGCCTCCAGCTTTACTGGTCAGAGCTTCTGCACAAAACTGAGCCGAGGTAGCCATTGCGACGGTGTCAAAGCACAGCTTCAAGTTATCCCTGGTATACCTCCGAATCTCGGCCGCCGCATTAGGCTTGCTATAGTCAAACACCGCATCCGCCCCGAGTTCCTTGACCATGTCAAAATTGCTGACCGAGCACGTCGTGATCACTTCCATTCCGGATAGCTTAGCACACTGAATAGCCAAGGTACCTGTCGCGGTCGATCCTCCATAAATCAAGACCGTCTTCGGTGTAGTAGCGCTCCGCGGCTTTCCAGGCATTGGAATTCCAAGATTCTGATATAGACTTTGGCCAACGGTCGTGTATCCGACCCCAACCGTACAAGCGTCCTCCCAGCTCATCCATCCTGGAATCTTGAGCTGCACATTTCCCTTGGCCATGACATATTGGCCAAACGCGCCATCTTCAGGCTCGACGGCGTTGCATCCGTGTGTGAGGCCCAGTACCCGATCTCCCTTCTGGAATCTCTCGGGCACTTTGGGACCGACCTCCTCGACGATGCCGGCAAAGTCACAGCCCACGGTACATCCATCACTAGGCACTAAGTCGATATGTTTCCAGTCTGTCGGGTTGAGAGCCACTGCATTATGGTGTGAGAAGAAGAAGCCGACAATGAGGGTCACTGAAGCAATGGAAAGAATAGGTGGATGATGTATTTACCTGTTACGGTTCTGACGAGCATGTAATCATCGCGCAGGCTGGGAATTGGTCGATCGGTCACCAATCTGGCCTGTTTCGGGCCTTGCGTTACCACTGCTAGGTGTGTGTTCAACTTTGCAACCATGATATATGTGGATGATAACGACGTTTTGCGCTAAATTGGTGGACTAAGAGATATCGGTCTTCGAGGACGGAATCGTTCCAAGCTTTAGGTAGAAAGAACCTTTTCAACAACTATAACTTCGGAGTAACGAGAAAAGAGTGAAATAATGCCGGCGATATAGATAAGCAACGTCAAAGGCCGGATTCAGCCCATGTGACAGATTCCAATAGTTACCCCAGAGGGGATGGTGTTAGCTGTCGAATCTTGCGGTGAGCTTTCTTGAACAGCTATCAACTGCAGGGTAAATGTTGGTGTGGTTGCAGAAGATTTCCCGCCATCACTGTCTTGTACAGTTGGAGTTGCCACTATTGGAATACTCATCACTACTTACAAGTGATACACCAAGCGGACGAGTTGACATCTGTCTATCCAGGAAGTTGCAACCCAGAAGATGTTCAAGCCATTTATATGCAGTTAGCAACATTAGATGCAATGAAGTATTCTTATTGCAGACACAATGCTGGCAAATATGACAGGTAACTGAGGGATTGCTGTTCTGGGACTTGTCTGAACATCCCGCAGCCTAGTGCTAACACTGACTTTGGTCAATTCCCATAAGTAAGCATACTTGAAAGAACATTAAAGAGAAAAAGAAAGTGAAGATCGATTGTAGTGGGTTTGATTTGCCTAGTCAATGTAGCAGTAACGATAGTAGTAATTGTGGATTTCTCTTCTCACATGAGGAGTGACAGCCCATGTCATACCTGAAAGCTTGAGTAGTAATGGTGCCCCTGTAATGCAGAGCCTTCCACCTAACAGCTATTAAATGTTGCTTTTATCAGAGAACGATATGACAGATATCCATCGAACCTGTCAGAGCCCGAGTAACTGAGTTCGGATAGCTTGCCCCAATCTGGAAGGTCAGTCTAACTCAGATTTGATGAAGGATCCCACCCGCCCATGGTGAAGCATGTGACTGGGCGGTAAACATGCCACTGCTACTTACTCATCTCTCTCCTTCTTTGTTCCTCTCTCATTCCTTCCGATTCCGACCATCTGATGAAATTATATTCGCGCATTTCCTGCTTCCTGCTTCCTGATCAGTTATGTATGATTTACTCCGGTAGCTTGGAAATCCACCTTTCCTCGGTTTATTTCTACTCTAAATGAGCTGCGCCGGTCCGAAGCGGTATTTAGAGTAGAGTCTTGTCGCCTGCATGCTGCATGGCGACGTGAGCCGAAACCCCGGAAGGCCTGCGGGGGATCGAGCACGAACAAGCAATATGCAGTCTCCAAGCTCCTAGTGTCACTTGCATTGAGATAATCCTGGGGTGCCCTTCTCGAGGCCTGGCCCCCTAACCCCGTCGATGGGTTCTGACTGGTTCAGTTCATCCGCCTGCATGGACTATAAGGAAGTAGTAAGTTCCCGCAATGCAATGTCAAACTTTCCTAAACTAACCTAGGTATATGGCTAGAAGCCTCTCTACTTAGTGTCTGTTACATTCATTGCTTTTTAGTTGGTAGTGAATGATTGTCCAAATGACCATACCTAGATCCACAACTCTATCGAACTCAGTACAGGCACAGCTTCCAGGCCGGGACAAGAATACCTCTCGACTAGATCCCCAAGTAGGATGCTTATGACATTGCAGACCGCAAACATCCAAGGCATGGCCGGAACCGGAATAGATGTTCTTCTGCGCACATTCTGAAAGGTTTGTATACAAGATCCACTGTCCTGATAGGTCCATAACTGTCGGGTGCTAGCGCGATACCTTGCAGGCTCGGTAGATATCCACTCTTCCGCTCGACGTAACTTTCAGACATTTCCCCCAGTATTTCTTCCCGACCAGAGCTGTTCCCCGAGCTTTAGCGGAGGTACTGTTGATCTTCGTATAATATCGCACATCAGCCATGTCATTGCTGAGACACCGCTCCCAAGGTACGGTGGGTGTAGCATTGACCTGATAGAGTGGCCAGCAGTTGAGATGTCATGTGAAAAACTGCGTCGGGTTAGAATGAGGATCCCCCATTCGAGAAGGGGGAGGAGTCAAAAAATAGTACGTATGCGTGCATGAGGTCTAAGAAGGGTAAAACAAAGATTAAAGTAGCTCACCAAAAGTCGCTGCAGGGTGAGAGACGTCACGTTGAGCAGCTACGGGCATCACTAGCCCAGAATAGTTACGCTGCCCAGAGATCTGTGCATCGCCCAGAACTTAAACATGTCTGGGCTCTCCTCAGAAGCATGGTAGTTAAGAGTCCAAACTTATAACCAGGGGTAGAGCTTCCGGTCTCCTCGAAATTGTCCATATAATTTGCATCCCATCTTCTACTTGACCTCCGGGCAGCCACAAGCCCATTGACCCAGAGCAGACTTTGCGAGTCACCATGGATAAAACCAAAGAGCCCATTGCCATTGTTGGTAGCGCCTGCCGGTTTCCCGGAGGCTGTGATACTCCCTCAAAGCTTTGGGAGATGCTGAAGCAACAGCGTAATATCTTGCAGAAGATTCCGAAAGACCGCTTTAATACAGACCCGTTCTACCATCCCGAGCCAACACACCATGGCACTAGCAATGCCCAGTTTTCATATCTACTAGAGCAAGACATAGGCGAGTTCGATGCAAACTTCTTCAACATCCTCCCGAAAGAAGCCGAATGTATTGATCCGCAACAGAGACTTCTCATGGAGACTGTCTACGATGGCATAACCGCTGCTGGTCTACCTATGGAGAAGTTGCGCGGGTCGAACACAGCCGTATACGTGGGCCAGATGTGCGATGACTGGCCTGGCATGCTCCAGACCCAACTCGATGAGTCACCGCCCTACATGGCCACGGGTTCGTCGCGAAGTATTGTAGCTAGTCGAGTCTCATACTTCTTCGACTGGCACGGTCCATGTATGAACATCGACACGGCATGCTCATCGAGTCTGGTGGCTATTCACGAGGCGGTTCAGACCTTGCGGAGTGGCCAGTCTGGAATAGACGTAGCAGCCGGGGTTAATATTCTGATTTCTCCAAGTATGTGGGCACCAAAACTGTACCCATCCCCTGTTCGGCCCAACCGATAACCTAACATTATTTCTAGTGTATTATATATCTGAGAGTAACCTCCGCATGCTATCCTCAGAAGGCCGGTGCCGGATGTGGGATGCTGCTGGGGATGGATATGGTCGTGGGGAGGGTATTGCATGTGTCGTGCTCAAGACGCTGAGTCAGGCCCAGCGAGACAATGACCATATTGAATGCATCATCCGGGAGACTGGCGTTAATCAGGATGGCCGGACCTCTGGAATCACCATGCCCAGCAACATTGCCCAGGCGCAGCTGATTCGTGATACCTACCGCCGAGCCGGGCTCGATGTACACAACCCGCTGGACCAGCCGCAGTTTTTCCACGCCCATGGCACGGGAACCAAGGCGGGAGATCCGCAAGAGGCAACCGCCATCTATCATGCCTTCTTCACGAAGGAGACGGAACCAGAGCAGAAGCTGTTGGTAGGCTCGATCAAAACACATATCGGTCATACGGAGGGCGCGGCGGGACTTGCCAGTGTCATTAGCACTTACTGGCCCTACAGCATGGACAAGTACCTCCAAATTTGCACTTTAATGAGCTCAATCCTGACATCCAGCCATTCTACGGCGCCTTCGAAGTCCCAACCTCCGTCAAGGAGTGGCCGGCGCTGAAGCCTGCTCAGGTGCGGAGAGCGAGTGTTAACAGTTTCGGTAAGGCAATTGCCGTTTTCTTATCGGTAGACAACTACACGATGATGCAAGAAGGCTAAAGCGCACAAATAGGCTTTGGTGGCACCAATGCCCATGCGATAATGGAGTCTTACGTACCTCCTGGGACAATCATGTCCGCACCGTCTCAATCAACCACACTATACACGCCCTTGCTCTTTTCTGCGAACTCAATTGCCTCTCTGCGGGAAATGATTTCCAGGCATCGCGACTACCTGGTAGATAGGCCCGAAACCAGCCTTCGTGATCTTGCATGGACGCTGCAACATCACCGCTCAACTTTGCCTTACAGGAAGGCCATCACTGGGCGGGATTATGAGAGCATTATCGCCCAAATGGGTAGTGTCTTACATGCCGAGCCCGCGGACCTGAGTGTTCGGTCCACCCAATCGACTGAGCCTCGCCTTTTGGCAGTATTTACTGGTCAAGGTGCTCAGTGGCCCCGGATGGGTGCCCGCCTGCTGGAGTCGTCGAGCTTTGTGCGCGATAAAATTGCTTTTTTAGATGAATGTCTCGCCACTCTCCCTGAAGATGACCGCCCGGATTGGACGATTAGTGACCAGATTTTGGCCACAGGGGAATCCTCTAGAGTTTTGGAAGCGGCTATATCTCAGCCTCTTTGCACCGCTGTCCAGATTGTCCTGGTTGATCTCCTTCAAGCAGCAGGGATCAAACTTGACGCAGTCGTCGGGCATTCTTCGGGTATGTTTGCAATATTCACCCAGTATAGTACGATCTATGCTAAGTGAAATTCAGGTGAAATTGGTGCAGCATATGCCGCTGGTCTCCTGTCAACCTGTGATGCTATCCGCGTGGCATATCTCCGTGGTGTCTGTGCCAAGCTCGCAGCTTCTCCAAGTGGTGCGAAGGGTGGCATGGCCGCTGTCGGTGTGTCAGCTGAAGATGTACAAGAGGTCTTTGATCAAGAGGAAATTCGGGAGGAAATCAAGGGCAAAATATCCATCGCGGCGCTAAACTCGGGATCTAGCATTACCCTGTCCGGGGATGAGGACGTTGTTCAGACAGTGGTAGACGTCTGCACTAGCCAAGGAAAATTCGCTCGTCGTCTACGGGTAGATACGGCTTATCATTCAGACCACATGCTGCCTTGCGCCAATCCATATCTCGAGGCTATGGAGCGCTGTGGTATTTCAGTCCAACAGCCTTTGGGAGACCGACCAGCGTGCTTCTCCAGTGTTTACCGTGATACCATTATGGATGCCAACAATCTGACCCCGGAGTACTGGGTTCACAATATGGTACAGACTGTGCTTTTCTTACCGGCCATCACCAGGGCTGCCAAGGAGATTCAGACACTCGACATCGCAATTGAAGTGGGCCCTCACCCGGCACTCAAGGGTCCTGCGTTGGATTCGCTAGGGGAGGTGCAAACGCAGATTCCGTATACTGGACTTCTCGGCCGTGGAAAGAATGACATAGATGAGCTATCTGCCGCTGTGGGATATCTTTGGACCCAGCTTGGATCGGGTGTGGTTGACTTCGATGGGCTGGAGAGCGCTCTGGCCGGTGACAAGGAACCCAAGACTCTCCTTGTCGATCTCCCAAGCTACCCATTTGACCACCAAAATCGTTACTGGGTGGAATGTCGCACATGGAAGGCTAACAGATTGTCAGACGCATATCCAAATACATTGTTAGGTTCGTGTCTGACTACCACGAGAAGCCCCGGTAATGCACAATGGAAGAACATCTTGAAGCCAACAGAGATACCATGGCTACAGGGGCATCGACTGCAAAACCAGCTGATTCTACCTGCTACTGCATACATTGTCATGGCGCTGGAAGCAATTAAAGCGGTGGCTGGGCATGCTGCCATAGCACTATTCCGGTTGACTGATTTAGTGCTAAAACGCCCAATTGTATTCGACGATGACAGTTCCAGCATTGAGTGTATCTCCAATTTGCAAATCTTGGCCTTCAATGACTCGCATATCAAAGCCCAATTTACGGTTGAGTCAGCACCCCAAGGAGAATTGTCGTTGCGGGTAAATGTTGAAGGCTCCATAGAAGTCGAATTGGGCAGATCTAATCCCGAGAAACTGCCGCTACTCGAGCATGATGATCACTACAATATAAACGAGCAAAACCCCGGAAGATTCTATTCGGAAATGAGAAACATCGGCTATCAGTACTCTCCACCCTTCCAAGGAATTACCAGCATCCAACGACGCCTAGACTTTGCTCGCGGTACACTGATCGACCAGTCGGACGACGCTTGGGATGATCAGCTCATCTTGCATCCGGGAATGCTAGACACAGCCATACAGACAATCATAGTGGCGTACTCGGCTCCCCAGGATGGGCGTCTCTGGTCCCTCCATGTGCCGACTCGGATCGCGTCGATGGAATTCAACCCCCATTTCATCTTCAAGCGAGCTTCGAAGCAAAAGATAATTCCGTGGGAAAGTCACGTTGCGGATCAGGTATCTAACATAATTGAGGGGTCTTTCCATCTTCTTACCCAAGACCGTAAGCATAGCTTTCTCCAGGCAGAAGGCATCGTGCTAGCACCATTCAGTCCTGCCCAAGCTCAGGACGATAATCAGCTGCTGGGCCACATAGAGTGGCTACCGGCACTCCCCAATGGTGCGAATACGGGGGATGGCAAGGCCTCCGTATCTCTGAATCCAGCAGTGACAAGAGATGTGGAGCGAATCTCCCTGTATTACCTGCGCAAATTGTGCGAGATGAGTACTCCGAAGCACCGAAGCCAGGCGCTGCCACACCATCAGCAGCTGCTCAAGTGGGCAGCATCTGTTATCGATCGGGTCTCGGTAGGCAAGCACCCCTTCATTGCTAAAGAATGGATCTCCGACTCAGAGCAGCTCATCGAGCAATTGAGCTGCCGGTAAGTACACCTCGGCGACGCAATCCCTAGGGACCGTTTGGACACTAATTCTGATAACAGTCATCCGGACTCAGTGGAAGCAAAATTGGTAGCGGAGATTGGCCCGAGTCTTCCCGACCTCGTTCATGAACAGGGCATTCTGGCGCACTATATCTCCATGAATGAGGAGGCCCCCACAATAAAGCGGGTCCATGAGCGTCTGGCCGATTTGGTCAAGCAGATCAACCACCGTTACGCGCACATGCATATTCTCGGAAATGGTATATCTACTCTTCGGCTTGGAAGACGACGCTAATATTATACAGGATCCGGAAACGGAGCCATGACTGAAATGATCGTTTCCTCGCTGGGGACCTCCTTCTCCTCGTACACCTTTACCGATGTGTCCGATAACCTCTTCAGTGAGGCCGAGTTTCGCTTCTATCAGTACGCAGATCGCATGATCTTCAAGACATTCGACATGTACCAGGATCCTACCGCTCAAGGCTTTACCGCCGGAACATATGACCTCGTTTTGGTAGGTAATGGTCTCCAGACGGCCAGGAACCAGGAGCAGGTTTTGTCCAATATCCGTCAACTGTTGAAGCCTGGTGGATATCTTATAAGCGCTAGTCCCCTTGCGGATGATTCATTGCGCCTCGGTCTTATCATGAGCGATTGCCCGGAATAGTGGAGCGGCGCTGATTCGGGGCGGCTAACATTAGACAGTTGGAACAACCTCCTGGGCCAATGCCAATTTTCTGGCATTGACACCTGCACCCCCGTGGAAGATGTTCTCCATGATATCCCGGTTTGGGCTGCGCAAGCGGAGGATGAACGTGTGCGGCTATTGCGGAATCCGTTGGGTGCATCAGTGGAGCTCCCAGACGAGATGCCACCCTTAGTTATTATTGGTGGGAGGTCTTTGGCCACTGTGCAGCTAGTAGAGCAGATTGCTGCTCTGCTATCGACCAAATTTCCAGTCGTGACTCGTCTTCATTCCCTCGAGGCCCTGATTACTACGTCCATTCCATCCAAAGCTACCGTGCTTAGTCTCGCCGACCTAGATGGCCTAGTAATGAAGTTGTGGACTGCCAACAAGTTGGAGGCTTTGAAGTTACTTTGGAATCAGGCAGCAAGGGTATTATGGGTTACCAAGGGTGCTCGCTTTAACGACCCGTATTCTACTATGATTCTGGCATCGTGCGAGTGGTCCGAATGGAAAAGATAGACCTAAACGTGCAGTTGCTGGATGTGGATTCTATTAATCCGGGCACTGCATGTCTGGTGTGTGAGACGTTCTTGAAACACCAACTGCTTCTTACTTGGTCGCCGGACAACTCCACTGAGAAGCTGCTATGGAGTTATGAGAACGAAGTGGCAGTAGAAGGCCAGCAGACTCTTATCCCGCGCCTTTATTCAAATGAGGTGGAGAATATGCGGTTCAACTCTGTCCGTCGGCCCATTGTGCACGAGGTCAACCCATTCGTGTCGACTCTACGATTGGCCAGCACAGGTGAATCTTACCAGTTGGAGGAGGTTTCGTCCTTGCGGGTTGCCGTGACACTGCCAACAATCCGTGTGTGCCAATCTATACTGCAGTTCCTCAAGCTTGGCTCGAATGGCTCTTTCATGCTCTGCATTGGCACAAGACAGGATGATTCCCAAGCTATGGTTTCGGCATTGACTCAGTATTCTGAGTCTCCAGCACCCGTAGAGCCTGGTTGGGAGATCGAGTTGCCATTTTCCCCTGAGGTTGGACGCTTGGCTCTGATGACCGTGGCCACCCACATTGTCACCCAGCAGATGCTGGCTATGGTACCCAAGAATGGTACCCTAGTGGTTCATGAACCAGACAATTTGCTCCATGCCGCTCTTTTGGATGCCGCGGAGAAAGACCGGCTTGATGTGTGGTTCACCACTTGCCAGCCTGGCCGTAACTCCAACTGGACGTACTTGCACCCTGCCCTTCCCGCTCGCCTAGTCAAAGAAAAGATGCCTAGCGAGGTCTCTGCTTTTGTCAACCTCGAGGCCCCTAATGGTTTGGGTGCCCGCGTGGCAGATGCCATTGCAGGTTGTGTCCCCCCGCATGGCGTGCATGCCTCGGCGACTACGTTTTTCGCTAACCAGCTATACACCCGCTCGGGGGTTGAGCCGGCTGTCCTCCGTGAACTTCTCCAAAATGCGTGGCAGTCAGCCTCCACGTCTAGCTTGGCCTTGGAGTTGATCGATCCTATTCCGCTGGGTGAGGTTTCGTTCCACAATCCGGTGAGAGAAGCCATCCAGCTGGTTGACTGGAACGTTCCCTCGGTGCCTGTTCATCTAAGACAAATTGACGCTGACCCAATTTTCCGCCGTGATCGAACCTATCTCATGATTGGTCTCACTGGAGAAGTTGGTCAGTCCCTTTGCCACTGGATGGCTCGTAAAGGGGCTGGTTGCATTGTCCTGGCAAGCCGTAACCCCAAAGTTACTCCTGCGTTCCTTCGCAAAGCTGAAGATCTAGGCGCGACTGTTCGGCCGCTCTCACTGTAATATTCCCTATCTTCTCTGACTATGAATTATACTGATCCAGGTTTTACGTTAGGGACATCACCTGTCGCGACTCTCTTCAACGCTGTCTCCGAGAGATCAGGCGCAGCATGCCCCCAATCGCCGGTGTGGCTAATGGTGCCATGATCATGGAGGATGTGCAGTTCGACCACGTAGAATTTGAGAGCATGGAACGGTCGATGAAACCAAAAGTCCTCGGAAGCAAATTACTGGATGAAGCTTTCTATGATACTGCTCTGGACTTCTTCATCATGTTTTCCTCCATTGCGGGCGTCGTGGGTAACACAGGGCAAAGCACCTATGCGGCGGCCAACATGTACATGGCTGGTCTAGCGCTTAATAGGCGTAAGCGTGGAGTTGTTGGCTCGGTTATTGCCTACAGTCCCCTCATGGGCTTGGGTTACATTGATCGCACCGACGAAACCATGGGCGATAAGTTCCTTTCCATGGGTGTCTCCCTCATGTCTGAGACGGATTTTCGCTATGCCTTCGCTGAGGCCATTAAGGAGGGTCAAGCGAGTTGTCACGATCGTGGGGAATTGATTACTGGTTGCGCGCCAAAGGTTCTGAGTGATATTACTCGTAACCGTTACAGGAGTGATATTCGTTTTAGCCACATTAACCTCGAGCGAGTCAACGGCCAAGCGGGTGCTGGCGCAGGGGATTCCTCTATCAGAGGCCTGTTGAAGCAGGCCGTTTCTATGGAGGAGGTCGAAGGGGTCGTGCTCAGTAAGAATACCGCTAACTTCTTTGACTGGACAATGAAGACCCAACTAACATTTTGTTTATCTAGATGCCTTTACGGCAAGACTTAAAACCCTACTTCGGATGTCTACAGAACAGCCCCTCGATGTCAACAGCAGTCTAGTTGCACAAGGCATCGATTCTTTGGTTGCAATTGACATCCGCGAATGGTTTGACCGCGAATTGGAGATTGATATGCCAGTTATCAAGATATTGGGTGGCTCTTCCATTGTCACTTTGATTAAGGGTTGTCTCCAAGATATTCCAGAAACTGTAGTCGACATCAGAAACCTTTCCAACGAAGATCAGTCAGTAGGCGGGAAGCCAGCAGCACCAGCGGCTGTAACGTCTGTGGTCGAGTCAGCCATCCCTCTGTCAGAAAGCAAGGACTTAATTTCGTCCAGCTCTGACAGTGAAAGCGTGGACACATCATCCCACTATGGAACCAGTGACACTGAGCCCGAAGAGGAGAGCACCTGCGAACCTTCGATCGACTTGGATCTGCGCCAGTCCACCATCCAATCGGCCACCGAGAAAGTTGTTCCTATGTCCTTCGGCCAAGCCCGTTTCTGGTTCATGCAGCATGCCTTACAAGATCCTTCAGCCCTTAACATGGGACGTTGCTGGCACATTGAAGGTGTCTTGGACCTGCCCAGACTGAGAAAGGCAGTCATCACGGTTGCGGACCGACATGAGGCAATGCGAACCCGATTCTTCTGGGGAGGAGAGGACCATGACGTTCCTATGCAGGGAATCTTATCGCGGTCTATTGTTCAGCTTGAGACTAAGCGAATCACCAACAAGGAGGAGGTAAACCGGGAGCTGGATGCTATGCGACACCATGCCTATGATCTCGGTGATTGGCAGCTTGTGAGAACTCGTCTTCTTACATTGTCTAACAGAGAACACTATATGATTATTGGCAATCATCCGATCACCTTCGATGATAGCAGTGCCTCGCTTTTGCTCGACGAGATGAATCAAGCCTATCTGGGACAAAGTCTACCTAGCCTTCCCCAAGAGGCTCAATACTCTTTCTTTGCGGAAGCGCAATTTCGGGACTACAAAGAAGGGCGTTTCCAGAAACATATTGACTATTTCAAAGCCTTGATCAAAGAAGAAAACCACCCACTCGAACTATTTGCTTTTTCCAAGGCCCCAGCCAGACCAGTTCAAACTCAATACCGGTAAGTACCGTCTGTGCGACAAAGGAGTAGTCATTGACCGTAGCATCTAGCACCCATCGATCGGATATGCGTCTCTCGTCGAAGCAGGCTTCTCTGCTCAAACAAATCTCACAGGATAGGCATTCGGCCACCTCTGACCTCTATACTGCCGTTTTGGGTGTGCTTCTGTTCCGTCTGTTGCCCAACACCAACCAGGTATTGCTTGGCATCGATGCCGACCGTAACGACCTGGCTCTGGGAAGATCCATGGGGTGCGCGCATAACGCGTTGCCAGTGCGGCTGGAGAGGCCAGGCATCAACACAAAGCTTGGGCCTTATCTTGATACGGTACGAAATGCAATTGAGGGCGTTCTAGAGCATTCAGCGGTGCCTTTTGATGTCCTCGTCAATGAACTCAAGTTGGACCGCTCAGCAAATGTTCCACCGGTGTTCCAGGCAATGATACAGCATTGCGTTGAAAGGCAAGATCAGGTTACATGGTGCAATGCTACCTGTAATCCAGATAAGTCCCTTAATTCTTGTACCGGACTTGACCTTTACTTGGACATTACCGAAAACTGTGCGGGCGAGACTGCCGTCGGCTTGGAGGTGCAGCAAGGACTATACAGCCAGGAGCACGCAGATCTTCTTGTCAAATCCTTTGTCTATCTTCTAGAGCAGCTCACCAGAAACCTCGATGTACCTCTAGCAACTTCTGAGTTGTGGCCACCCGAAGATATTTCGCGGGCGCTGGAACTTGGTACAGGTATGTCATCCTTCCTTCCTCTAGCCTTCTAAATACTAACTAACATCTCTCCATAGGTCCTGTAGCGCCTATGAAATGGCCACGGACTGTTGTTCATAGGATTGACCAGATGATCCAGCAAAACGGAAGCAACCTTGCCCTCAAGGATGGCAGTGGCAAGAGCTTGACCTACAACGATATGGGCCGCCGCATTGACTCGATTATCGCGGCTTTGCGCCAGGCAGGGACCCCGAAGGGCTCTGTTATTGGTGTGATGCAGGAGCCTAGTGTTGATTCGATTTGCTCAATGTTGGCTGTCTTCCGTGTTGGTGCAGTTTATATGCCGTTTGATCATCGTATCTCCATCGATCGGGCACAGGGTGCAATCCATAAGGCTAACCGTTATTGCTACTTGTTGATCAATCTACGGTCGATAAGGCCAAATCCCTTCAGGCTCCCATGCCAAGGGTGTTGGATATCTCCTCAGTGGCTACACGCCAGCACATTCCGCGCACACCAAACTTGGCAGATGGTAGCTCGCCTGCTATTATCCTGTTAACCGGTGGCTCTACCTTTGAGCCTAGCCTAGTCAAGCATGCAAGCATCATCCCCCAGCTTGAGGCCTCTTCAATGCAGTACAACTTCTCGAACGAGAGACCACTAGTCGCGCTTCAGCACTCGGCCAATTCCACTGATCTGTCGCTCACGCAAACCCTCGATGTATTGTGCAACGGAGGAAGCTTGATCATCCTGCCCGCCAACAGACAGGGAGACCCCGTTGAGATTGCCAAAACAATGCAAGAAGAAAACATCAGTTACACGTTGGCGGCTCCATCCGAATACCAGAATTGGCTCAGCTGTGCAGCGGAACAACTTCGAAATTGTCCTCGCTGGACCCTCGCCATTACGACAGGTGAAGGAGTCCCTCAGAAGCTCTTGCAAAGCTTCCGTGCTCTTGACAGCCCGTCTCTCCAGCTTCTCAACCTCTACAGTCCGGTTGGAACATGTTTCGGTTCCACTTGGCAGGGTCTAGTTGAGTATCGCAAGTCAGACGCGAAGTCACCCGTCGCCGCTGGGTATGCTTCACCCAACCAGGCAATCTACATCGTGGATGTCGAGCTGCGGCCTCTTCCAGTTGGTGTCCCAGGTGAGGTGCTCATCGGGGGCGCTGGTATTGCTGATTGCTATGGCAATATGTATAGTACAATGAAGGAGAGGTTTATTGAGTCTCCCTTTTCTCAAAGGGACAGCAACTTCACTACCAACAAGTGGGAAACCGTCTATCGCACTGGAGACCGTGGTTACCTACAGAAGGACGGTGCCCTTGTCCTAGTTGGCCGTTCAGATGGTGCCACTCAGGTCAATGTTCGCGGCTTCCAGGTTGATTTAGAAGAGGTCGAAAACGCCTTGATCGAGGCTTCTGGGGGATTCTTAACCAATGCTGCGGTCACCCTGAGAGAACATGGTGAGGATCAATTTTTAGCTGCTCATGTTGTCTTTTCCAATCCGACGTCTCAGAAAAACTCCCAGGAAATGCTGTTGGACAACCTCTTGATGCGTCTGCCCGTACCAGACTATATGGTTCCGTCGGCTATTGTAGTCTTGGAGGAAATGCCATTGGATTCTCACTACAGAGTGGACCGAACTGCCATCTGCCAGCTGCCTATTGATGAATCTAATGTGGTGACCCCGACTAGCCGAGAAATGACATCGACGGAGACCAGTCTTGCCGAGGTCTGGAAAGGTGTCCTTTGTGCCTCTGCCACTCCGACCCTTACTCCCAGCTCTGACTTCTTTCAAGTTGGGGGTACATCGCTGCTGATTGTGATTTTGCAGCGCGCAATCAAGGAGCAATATAAGGTCGCACTACCAGTAACCGAGCTGGTGGCTACCAAGAGACTCGCTGATATGGCCCGTTTGATCGAGGGGAAAGGGGTTTTTGTCTAGGCGTCTTTACTCAGGGTGTATATGCTAGTGGATATATTTCCCAAAGGTTGGAACGTAATTCTCCATGGCAGACTACTTAGCTATGATGATATTAGGACAGACAAAAATTTTCCGGCGTTGTATCTCAGCAGTAGCTATTCAGTTTGCAATGATGATTTGGCGCAGTGGTCTTTTATTGTGTGCATATCTTAGAGGTGGAGAAAGAGAGATAAGGACATGATGGAAGAATTTTCACTGTCGTCATCTAACAGAAACGGGAAAGACGGATGCCTGGCTGCCCGTCTCCTCGCTTCTCCCTTGACTCCTTCCACTTCACCCTACCATGCCAATTCTGTCTTCGAAGAGAGCCCACCCCACCTGATTCCTTCCTATGTATCCTACAATAAGCACGACCTGACCCAGTCCCGAAATACAACAAAACACAAAAAGAGAATAACATAAACAGTGTAAGATACCGGGGAGGAAACGCGACTTGGCTCAGCCCTATAAGGCACGCCAAGTGCGGAACCCCTCGGGCCATGAGCCAATCAGGGCCGGGCCATCCCGCGCCTTCCGTGGAGCTGCTTTTTTTCTTGCTTTGCGTTTGCTTTTCTGGTGCCTTTTTGGCTTGTGCTTGGACTTTGCTTTGCTTTGCTTGACTCGCTCGCCGACCGACCGGCTTGACTCGTTCCACCACCATCCATTCTTCTCCCTCCCCTCTTCTCCCCATCCGGATTTCTCCCCTTCTCCTCTCCTCCTTTCTTCTTCTCCCTCTCTTCCCTTCTACTCCCTTCCTTTTCCCTTTTCTCCCCTTCCCCTTCCCCTTCCCTCTTTTCCTTCGGTCGCGTTTGGTGTCCAACCCTTCCATCCTGCCGGTCCCACACGCGCGAGAGGAGCTTGTCTCCTCTGGTCTCCTGACCCAACCACCCAATGCCCCCCTCGCAGGACACCTTATCTCCTCTGGTCTCGGACAAGGCCTTCCATCATGAGGAGCATGAAAAAAGTGACTTGCCTCCCTCCCGGGTCACTTTAGTCCGCCAGCGACGGAAACTCCGTGTCATCAGCCCGGCGTGGTACCGGAACAGTTTACTGGCCAGCGTGGGCTTTCTAGAGTTCGCCAACGCGGGTGATTTCGCCGCTAATGTGTGGAACGATGTGCCAGTCCCGCTCTATGCGGTTATCTTCATGGCCATCGGGGGCCCGTTAGCCTTGCTCATCAGTGTCGCTGCCCTTTGGGATGGCATCCTTAGTTGGCGAAATGTCCGCATTCTGCAGCAAGAACGACAATACCTCCACGCTCTGCGGCTGCAGTACCTCAACCTGCCCCCTTCCGTCCCCGTCGATCAGGCCTCTGTCCGGCTCATTGACCGCCGCCTTGGCGTCAGTTTTCGCGAATTGGGCTCCGAACTCATCGATCG
The DNA here is from genome assembly GCF_003184535.1 of Aspergillus eucalypticola CBS 122712. NCBI lineage: Eukaryota > Fungi > Ascomycota > Eurotiomycetes > Eurotiales > Aspergillaceae > Aspergillus > Aspergillus eucalypticola. The sequence continues at coordinate 749,137 of NW_020290281.1, forward strand.
CGTCGTCATGGATGTTTTCCTGGGCATCGGTGCCCTTCTCGTCGGCACCGGTACAATAATGGCTATCTGGGGAGCTCATCGCCATATCTATTATATCAGCAATCTCCTGTCTGGCTTTGTGGGCAACTCCTTCGCTGCAGCATACGGCGTCCTTAACGCCGTATGGTCCCTCTACCTCATCTGGCGATTCTACGGACACGACCGTGCATGCACGCGTTCCTCCGCCATCACACCCTTTCGCGATCGCCTCCACCGTCGCTTCCAATATTTCCAATTACATTCGCTCGTTAGCGGAATCACAGGCCTCGTCGCAGGAGCAGCCTCCATGCTCACCTGCAAGCGGTGGTGGGGATACGTAATGCTCATCCCCTGCATGATCTTCGAAGTAGGCTGCAACCAGTTCTGGCGAGTCCAGCTGGGCTACGACCGTCCCATTGTGACCGAGCAGCCCCACTGGGGCTTGATCCCCGACTTCAAAGCAAGCAAAGAAGACGACGAAGAGAAGGACAGCGTCCTCCTTGACACGCTGGCGTCCGTCATTGCCATGCAAAACGCCCTCGGGCCTCATCCGACCGCTATGATCGACGTCGACTGGTCCTCCCTCGACTCCCTGCTTAGTTTCATCGTCCATAACCACCTCTTCGATTCCCTCTGCGGCTGGCTCGCGACCCATTCCTCCGTGCCCAAGGACTTTCATTATAATTTGTTCCGCTTCTGCGCAGACTATACGGAGATCACTTTGACTCTGGCAGACCTGCGCAATCTGCCTGAGGTCGAACATCCCCGACTCTTAGACCTTGTTCGGAATTTCTTGTATACTGAGGGCCGGCAGGTGATGATTGGTCGGGAACGGTATCTATTAGAGATGGTCGGGTATACTGCTTGGAAAAATTGTTAGATTATTGATATGTTTGGCATTGCATGCATGTGCATTTGCGTTATTTTATATTATGATGGGTGTGTGTTTGTTTGATTGTATATATGCATGAGACAGCGTGACGGTTGCTTTGGCATACAGCAAGAAGAGAAGTCCAGAGATAAGAGTTGGCAAGATGAGATAACTCGTGCCGGAACACGAGGAGTCATGATGACGGTTAGATATAAATGACAGTACTAATGTTTTCTTCCACAATTATCTTGCAGGTATATTGTATCGATGATGGACTGAGTAGTGGTCGTAGTATGTTTGTGTGATTCTATTATTGTAATTATGTCACTCGGTTTTCTAGTTTAGTCACTAATCTACTACGAAAAATAATATATAACACTTGGCTAACATGCGATGCTGTACCCATTCTGAACGCTCGCTGCTTTTCATCAAATAAAATCTCGCTCGCTAGAATGCAAGTCTCCGTTTTCCCTCCCCTAGTACAAGCAAGATTGTACGTTGCAAAACACAAAATGCGATCGAACAATCCACTTTCGCCCCCTCCCCCTCAGTCCCACACTCCTAGAAGCTAAAAAGCCCACTTCTCCGCTTTCCAAACGGATAAACCACCAACGCAGCGACAAACAACCCGACCGTAATTCCGATGGCGACTTGAATCATACCAATTCCCAAAATATTCGTTGACATATCGCTAGACGACGAGCTAGATGTAGTCGAACTCCCCGTTGCGTTCTTCGTAACATTCGACCGGATCTCATCCGCCGTGTCGACGCCTGCAATCAGGTTCCCTGTTGCGGCTAGACCGGATGGAACGAGGACGAAGATCGCCGGTAGGATAGCTGCAGCGGCGTGTCCATGCCAGAGTCGACTGTAGAGGTTGCCCATTACTCCCACGGTGAAGGCGCCGACGGTGTTGGCTACTTGGGAGTTATTTCCTAGGCGCGAGCTGACGAAGTAGTTGGTTACGTAGCCAGCAACGGAGATGGTGATCATGATGGGGGATTGTTTCCATTTGCCTTGGTTGACGATTAGGAGGCAGAGGGAGAAGGCGGCGACGAAGGGAAATCTTTGGGCGTAGGCGTTACCGAAGCCTCCGGTTGTCGGGCAGGTTAGGTTTGATGTTGCGTTGTTGTCGATTAGGCCGTAGATGGTGGTGCCGACGGTGACGCCGTAGCCGAGGAAGAGGGAGTAGATGATGGCGTAGACCATGCGGATGGAGCCGGCGACGATTTGTTGGGATTGGAGCTCTAGGCTGCTGCAGAGGACGGTGTAGCCCGGGAGGATCAGTGCGATGGAGGATTGGGCGATTGCGGAGAAGCAGAATATGTAGTCGTTGGATCCGTTGGTGAAGGAGGATGATTTGATACTGCCGAAGGCGCGGGCGAGGAAGGAGGTGAGGACGGCGGCGGTCACTTCGAAGACGTTGGAGTATAGGACTGATCGTGGGGCGAGGATATGCTGCATGCAGCCTAGGAGGCAGCCGTTGAAGAAGATTATTGGCATGTCTATTGGTCGTGCGTCGAACGCGAATGGGCCTACCATGGCAGTGGCTAGGCCGTAAATTAGGACGATGACGTATCGGTTGAATCGGGGCTTCTTTGCCATTAATTCTTCTAGTTCATTTCCCGCTTCTTCGATCCCTATCATGTCGTGGATGACGTTCTTGTATACGTTGTGGGTATCTGCTAGTCGTCCTAGGTCAACGCCTTGAACGACACGGACTAGTTTGACTTCTGTGGTTCGAGTGCTGGAGTCATCGAATGACATGATCATGCATCCTGGGACGTAGAGGAACTGGCTGTCAACGTCTAGAACTTTGGCCGTCATGCGCATGTATTCCTCGAGGCGATGGGTTGGAGCCCCGAATCTCATTAACGCCTTGCACAGCTGCATGATGTATCTCTGTCGAGCAATGATCTCGGCAATCTGCAGGGTTACTTGGATCTCCTCTTCTAGTCTCATGCTGTGCCTTCGACTCTTGTCTCGTCGTCTAGATGCAGCGCTTAGAAGCTCGCCGGTAACAGGTGTACTTGCACCGCTAGCACTGCCGCCTCCGACTAAGGTTGATGTTGATACGTTGCCAGGCTTCTTGTACCATCGGACTTTTTCCTTTCGTGGAGTCGTGGTGCCCGGGGTGCTTCCACCGAAGGGGTGGAACGTGTCACTGGCTAGGTGGAGCCCGCGCGCTCCTTTGTGGAATTGGTCCCAACCGCCGCTAAGTCTGAGCAGCTGAGATAGGACGCCTCCCGATCCCGAGCTGCGGCGAGGTATCGCTTCGTTTCCAGAGTCCTCATCATGGGCAGAAACTCCAGCGGCACGATGCAAAGCCGACTCCCTACGGGCACTCGGACGACGGCCGGAAGCTTCATGTGCCAGCTCGCGGACGATCCGATGCGCTTCGGTGCTACAGGTCTGGTCTTGATCTTCTTCTCTGGAATGCAGGTCAGATTCGGTGCCACGACGTCGATGGTCGATGGGTTGTAAGTCGTCTTCGTTAATATCGTCTGGACGACCGAGACGGGCAGCAAGGCTCGCAGCTTTCTCTTTGATCGAGTCTCTGAATGCTTTCAGACGTTCGCGTCTGGGTCTTTTCTCACTCGTCGTCGTCTGTTGCTGCTTTTTCTCATTCTCTTCCTCCCGGCCATTTGTACTGGTAGACTGTGGGCCTCTGTGGGATACATCGGTTATGTCGACTGATGCCTGAGCAGATGAACGGCGTCGAAGGTGAGATGTACCGGGTGAGAGAACGCGTTCGTCTGCATCCCAGATCCCGTATTCAAACCTGCGATCCGCCCCGAAGTGGACGCGATGAGTACGGGGACCACTGGGTGAGGAATCGCTTTCGGGGGTAGAATCATGTCTTTTCTCAACGTCGAAGTCTGCATTCGGTCTCTCGACGCTGTGATAACTGATCAAAGAGCTGGAGCTTGACTCGTTGCTGCGCCTTCCTTCGGACATTATTCCCGCTTCCTGGTGTGATGCAAGTTCAGAGGGCGATTTGTCGAAGGATGAGTGATGAGAATCGAATAGTGGTGTCCCTGCTGGCCTATCAAAGGCATCCAACACCACAGTGTAACAGTATGTACGGAACGTCTCCTACCGCTGTGTGCTATTCACCATCCAGCGAGAAAGGCGATTTCCCCTTCAAGCCGAGTGGGAATGGTCGCTCAGGACACCCCCATTGAATACATTAGCCCCGCTTAAGCGAGATTTCCTGTTCAGAAGGAAGACACCGGTTAACAACAGTATTGTTCAGTGTGATCTGCTAACAATAGTAGCATGGTCCAACGAGTGAATAAGCCCGCCACGGGGGCAAAGATCTCTTCTCTCCATCGGCGAGACGTCATAGAGGGCTAGATTGTGAGTAGGACCTGCTGGCGTGGTCGGCGAGGCATATGTAACCTTATCTGGCCGAGAACAGAGTCGATGACGCATCTGGTTCCAACGGTTCGGTCTAGGCTTTTGCAGCCAGCGTCTTCTTCACAGTGTCCCTCTTCATGTCTATGATCCACGGTCAGCATTTATTAAGCAATAATGGACAGTCTCCACAGACCGTGCATCTCAGGAACAATTGATGGTTCAACTAATGGCCAGGCACGCATCTACTCCGTTTAGGATCGGCCGATGATAATAGCTTGGACTGATCCGGGACCTGTGCATCCGATGAGTCTTTACCGAGATAATCGGAACTTTGCCGTAAGCTGATGATCGAATGACGAATAATATTAGGTACAATGAAATCATAAAGTGGTGGGTTGCAGGAGGAATTGAGTTGTTCACATGCAAGCTGCCTTTTAATCAGGTGACCGGCCGTGCTCTCTTTCACGTCACGTGGTCTCCTGTTCCTCAATGCTCTCTTTAACAACTTCGTTCTCGAAAGTCACTATAATATTCACTCTATGTGATTGTTCGTGACAGTATCCATTTTAAATGAATAATGATCAAGATTTATGTAAGGGGCGAAGCCTGAATGTGGGAAATCATATCATTACTCAAGGGTACATTAACCAGTATCGCAAATGAATATTAAGTTATTGTCCACATCGACCGAGTAGTGGTATCACTACTATATCAATGGTGTGCTAATGCTCCAGAAATTGAGCGTATACTATGTTGAGGCTCCTAGAACAGAATTGAAAGGCAATTGGCCACCTTCATGGATGGCGAGGGTAGTTAGGTAACATGAAAGGGCTATATGACCACGTCCTGTACTTACTATACGACGTGATCCCTCTACCATCTAGAAGATCTTTGTTCTTCGGCATCATGTAAATAGAGTGGTAAAGATGACCAGAGAGCAGGCCCTTTGGCATCACAGATTGTATCAGAGCAGCAGAGGGGAACGCCACATTGCAAAGTTGATGTCAGTTCGGGTTTACATACAGGCTCCCCGATTGCAATTACAGCCCTTTTAACACTCAGGGTTTCATCTTGACTGCGTTATACTTTGACCGGATCGAATGTCCGACATCAAGTATGCGAGAGGCTGGACTCTCTAAGAGTACCACGCAAAGGTCCAGGCCTTGTGCACATATCAACATGCTGCATCACAAGCCTGAGTGATAATCAGGTGTCGTGCCAGTTTAGATAATGACTATGCGCATCTCACCGTCACGTCACTGTGGCTTGTGCTCTCCTATGTCTAATCCTTAAGGGATAGGTTTATATTGTAGCACAAGTGCGACCTGACAACACAGATAATTTCGTCTCGCTCCCTCATATCAGTCATTATCGGCGTTTCAGTCATCATGTTCGGAATCATCAACTTGCCTAGTCGCTCAACCGGCACTGTGTCCAATGCTTCAAGTTCCAAGAAGCGTTACGCGCCCATTGTTAACGAGCTTCTCCAATTACTCGACAAATCGTTTCCTTATGCTTCTGGAATGGAGGCCCTAGAGCAAGCTATCCAATCTGCGCTTCAGTACAGGATTGTTGAGATGGAAAGCTACGGACTCACCTCTGCTAAAGGATTTTTAAACTTTGCAACCTGGATGGTCGATGGTTGGATACCCACCGAATCGGCAAAGGGTAGAGATATCTACTATATCTTGTGCATCTTCTATTTCGTGTTCGACCAAGTCCCGCTCAAGGATTGTCAAACTGCGATTAGGCCCGAATCTGTGGGGCAGGATCTGTCCGAGCTCTCCCAATGGATGGTGAAGTTTGCCAAGGAAGTTGGAAGCCACATGGACCGACCGGAGTCGCTTAACGAAGCATCACTCACTTCTTTCTGGAATGCTCCAAGCTTCCATGTGTTCGAGGCAGATGAATCCAAGACCGAAGGGGGAAAATGGACAAATTTCAATCAATTTTTTTGTCGTCATCTCAAGGACGGCGCACGGCCCATTGATGGCGAGGGTGACGACAACATTGTCATTTTCCCTGCAGATTCAACCTTCTCCGGTTACTGGGATATCACTGACGAGTCGATGGTCGAGCTGAAAGGTCTACCATGGCATATAGGCGATCTCCTTGGGCCATACAAGTCCGACTACGGCGAGTCTTTCAAGGGCGGGATCTGGTTGCATTCTTTTCTGAACTCATTTGACTATCATCGCCAGCACGCGCCGGTGGGAGGTACTATCAAAGTCATCGACACTATTGATGGCGCGGCCTACCTAGATGTTGCGTATCAGCCTGATAGTCGGTCATTGATGCCAAAACGCCCTATGCGTCCTATATACTCCTCGGGGCCTGTTTACCGGGGAGCGGAGGCGACGGATAAAGAAGGATACCAGTTCCTGCAAGCACGAGGGATCATCATCATAGAGAATGACAAGATAGGTACGGTTGCTGTTTTACCGATCGGAATGGCACAAGTCTCGTCTGTGGTGGTCAGGGACGACCTCAAGCCAGGTGCCACCATCAATAAAGGTGACGAAATCTCACATTTTGAGTTCGGTGGCTCGGATATTGTGGTGATGTTTCAGGGCGGAAAAATAGACCCCCATACTCTCCCACAGCCATTATCACGCAAAAGCGAAGAGCCTTTGTATGAGCACCATAACTATGGAGAGATGCTCGCTAGGGCCAAGTCAAAGTCCAAGGCCTAACTGGTTGCGAGAACTCGGCACGCTGGTGAAAGATCTTGGCCTCATCGTCTCGCAGAGTTGAGAAAAATTGTTCATCTAAGTATATCCTGAAGGCAAAAGGCAACTTGCAATAATTAGTAAGTTACTTGCAATGAAAAATTGATTGCTCAATTTTAATATATTCTACCTGTCAAAAATCCCAATTACCGGATTATGGCATCTCATAATCTATGGTGCTTTTGTGGTTTGTTGGGGAACAGAAAAGAGTCATCAGGACGAATGTAAGAAACGGCATGCTATGAAACCGTTGGTGCCTGAGGTGTCAATATAGGTTCGGCCGATGAACCAATCCCAAAATAGCCTAGCGCACAGTCTCAAGTGGCTGACATCAGCCATGCACTCGTACATCTCTCGCCTCCATCTGGATAGTTCCTTCCGCTCTGCTTTGCTTACTTTCTCAATCCTAGTGTTTCTCTCAGTATTTAATTTCACTGAGGGGGCTGTTAACCATGCCACCTCAAACCCGAGCAATCCAACATAGCGAAAGTGTGGGGGAGAAAAAGCGAAAACCTGTGCGCCGTGACCCGGAGAAGAGGCGGCAACAGAACATTCAAGCCCAACGCAGATACCGTAAGTGCGGGTCTCATATGGAGTCACCACATCGGAGATCAGCTCGCAAAATTACTAATTACGTACCCGTTTAGGAGAAAAGCTCCGTGAGCGCTTAGGTCGTCTCGAAGCGCTGGCAGAGTCTGCGGGACAGACCTCGGCCGTTGAAAGCACCCCGGCTTCGGGCATACAACCAAGTGGGGCGATCACAGCGCCTGGCCTACCCATCGCTTCAAGTACTATCGTTCCAAAGACCCTTCCACTCTATGATGCTTCGGATGTATCGGTTCCGTGTACATCTGTGGCGACCCTTAGTAATTGCCAGCAACTTATCCCCATCTCAGATGGGAGTCCGCCGACATTACACACATCAGACTCCCCCACAATACCCTATCTATATTCTGATGAATCTCCCTCAACAATAAGTGCATGGGATCCTCCATCATGTGTGGATCCTTCTCTTCTAGTTCGTGAGAAGCCCAGTGATAGCCTGGAGCTTTACTGGACAACCACCATTGACTGCGGCTGTACCAGTCCGCATTTCCGAATACAGACAGACGGTCCTGACCTTCTCGGCCGTAATGAAGTCAGGGTATTCAGGTTCGGCGCCAATACAACTACAGCCGATCCATATATCAATAGTCTCCGGATTGATAGAGTTTGCACCATCGCCGCAATTATTGATCTTGTTAGGCATTTAGGCATTACGGAGGAAGGGTTATGTGCTGACCAATCTCCCTCGCCATTCTTTCGGCCCGGCGCAGTGATGGCAGACGATACAGCCAAGAGCAAATTGATTCGCACTGTACAAGAAACATTCAAGAATTTAAAGCCAGATCTGAGGCCATCTCAAGAGCAAATCACTATCGAGCACCATCCGATCATAGACATTCTACCTTTCCGAACGTTACGGATAAACCTCATCACTCGCCAGCACGATATAGATGAGGATGAGTTCTTCGACGATATGCTTTCTGGCTTAGTATGCTGGGGAGGTGCTGGCATTGGGAAGAGGGATCGGCAAGTCTCCACTGGGTATGCATCGACAGGTACGCCATGGGATGTCCGTAGTTGGGAGGGAAAGGTGTGGTTTCTGAAGAAGTATTGGACGCTTTTGGGTGGTGAAGATGGTGAACTCGTACGACAAAGTGAATGGTGGCGCAGTATCAGAGGAGACGAAAGTGAGATGTGGCTAGGATAGGAACTAGCTGCGTGACATGTAAATGATTTCCGTGTCATGGATGATACATGCCTCAGATTCCATCAGGTAAAGATTGTACAAATATCATATAAGATCTTGCTCTATGCTGTCAGACGAAGGTGGACAAGGAGGTAATTTTACGTCACGAAAGTGACCTATTATTGCATGGGGACCACTCTAGCTTTCTGGAAGAGCCATATTCAGGTAGTTGTCAAGCAGAAAATAATGTCAAGGCAGTCTCATCCCGGGCATGTATAACTCTAGCCAGTCCTTCTTACCTGAGGAGCTCCAGTCTCTTTCATTCACTTCTCCCACACTTTGGAAACACAGTAAGGCAGGGTAGTGAATGACGGCATGCTAGTATTTGACTCGGGGCTCAGAGTTGTTTTCTTGAAGGACTAGAATGAATTCTTGTTCCTCTCACTTGGGATGAGAAGACGCTAGCTCTAGTTTCGAGCTATAGAGTCAGAGATCAGACCGGCTATTGCAACTCCTCTTCCGTGCTCAGTGGCTACGGATTCTGCTGCTACCTCCGTCTACCAACTATCTGACTCACTACTCTCTTCTTTTGCGGGCCAGTCAACGAACTTCCATCACCTCTATCATAACACAAAATGTCCATGAGAAGAACAGATAGGGTCAGCAAAGGCAGCAGGTCGCTATCTCAACCCCACCCTCCCCGCTCCTCTTCTATCTTCGATCCGGATCAAACCATGATGGATATAAGTGAAGTTATCTTCTGTAAGTGCAATACAAATTTCGTATCCTCTGCGGACTAGGTCTCAAAACATGAATGAGGGGTCCTTGTCTAGGTAGAAAGGGTCACGCTTCAGCTAATAATCGTACCAGCGAACGACAGCAGAGATGTGCAGTATGCTCCGGCTGGCTCTATATGCGAGATTCTCAACCTCTATCAGACAAATCCTGGTCGTAACGGCATTGGTTCATGGACTAGAGAGCATACGACCGGTATTTGGGGACAAGCAAAGGTCCCCGAGTCAGGCCAATACGCGCTTCTTGTTCGGAATATCAAATGCTCCAATGAACACAGGGAGTTCGAAATCGACTCTATAGTTGTGCAGAGTGATCACATCAAAAGTTTTCTGGCCAGGGTCATGGATGGCTACCCTGGCATTACTATGTCACGCAAGCGCGTACAGTTCAGCAAGCCCTTCGAACCGTTTGTCCATCGCTGGGAAATGCTTTCCGAAGCTAGAGACAACGAGTCCAATGCACAAGCTAAGGCCCATGTGGATCTACTTTATGGAGTCCTGGCAGCCGAACTCAGCGATGTCATCACGAACAAGCAAAACCTTGTCCTCGCTGGTGTGATCACTTTTGATATGCTCTGGACGATCTTCGAGCCAGGTCAGATAGCTCTCAGTACCGTGGACAATTGCAATCGTGCCTTTCGGCTTGAAAAGGGTTGGTCCGGTTCGGGCTTTGAAATCGATACCGTTTACATCGACTATAATGGCCATGGTTTTGGGTACAGGAAGCACAGCCTCTCCATTCCAACCTTTGAAGACACCAAGCCTATTATGTCCTTGCCAGTGATTCCTTTTGTGTTTCATAATGACAAGGACACGCTGCGCAAAAGCCTGACCCTTCGTGGAAAGCTATGGTATCAGCACAAAGGTCATCACCACAAGCATTACGAGGGCTTAGCCTTGACATCTTATGGTGATCAAGAGATTAGGTACAAAATAAACAGCCGAGTTATCATTGACACGGAGGCATATCTCGAGTTCCACTCGGATGAATCTCCTATAAGTTTGGAAGCCATATCCGACTCACCAGCCGATAAAGACTTTCTGATCGCAACTCCAATTCTACGTGGATACTCTCTCAAAGACAGAAAATGGCTGGAATTTTTCATAGATGGTGTAACAGACATTGTCTGGAACTCGCGACCGTTTAAATCTCTGATACTGCCTGGCGGCGAGGCCAAAGATCTCAAAGACCTAGTTCTTGCGTTCGCGAGTTCCCAGTCAAAGAATTCCGATATCTCTGATAATCTGCTCAAAGGCAGAGGTCGCAATGTCATTGTGCTCCTCCATGGTCCCCCTGGAGTTGGCAAGACTCTGACGGCCGAATGTGTCGCCGAGGTCATGCAAGTGCCGCTTTATGTCCAGAACGCGGGAGCGCTAGGAACGACTGCCGCGAGCATTGAGAAGAGCCTGAGCGTTGTCCTTCGTATAGTTCCGAAATGGGGCGCTGTACTTCTTCTGGGGGAGGCCGATATTTTCACACAGGAACATAACCCCAGCGATCCCAAGGAAAGGGAGCTCTACCATGCATTCTTACCACTACTGGAATACTTTGAGGTAAGTGCCTAATACAGTATTCAAGAATAGTCTTAACAACATGACTTCCATCAGGGAGTTCTATTCCTGGCTAGTAATCGTGTTGAGGTTATAGGCCCTACATTGGAATCCCGTATTGATGTCGCCATCCACTATCCCCGACTTGACTCGGAGTCCCGCCGCCATATCTGGACCCGTTTACTCGGAAAGTCAGATAGAAAAGCATTCTCCGAGGGTGAAATCTTCAATCTGGGGGACTGCGATCTGAACGGAAGAGAAATCAGGGACGTTCTCAATACTGCCAGGGTTCTCGCCCGCTATCGGGATACTAAGCTGAGCTATAAACATGTCCTAACTGCCCTGCAGCTTAGTACCCGACCCGTGAGCAGGATGATTATTGAATCATGAGAAGTTATCTGGGGAATGCTCACAAGTGTATCATATCTTACTACTACTATTTCCACTCATTATAAATGGCATCGAATCCATTCAAGTTAAGTGTGAAAGTTGATTAGTGCCGGTTGTCTCTTTCTTCTCGTACACACCCTCTACTACTATATCTATCTACATAGAAGTGGCTAGGTGCCTCCAAATAACTAAAAGTTTCTCCCTCTTCTAGACATTGAAACACTAATAATACCATCTATTGACGCCATATACTGCTACTACCAAACTATTTTTCATGCCTACTTAGTATTATTATAAGTTAATGATCACCAACAAAGTAGGTCATCAAGAGTCGGACTATCTTATTGTCTCAACTACTCTCCATGAGTACGGAAAGTCAAAAAGTCCGCAACTCTCTACTCCGAACAGCGTTACATTCTCCCCTTTGTTCCTGAGGCCCTGGAAGCTGACCTGAATGGAGAAGCCAGTGGGGCCGTCGCGGAGTGGGGCCGCCTGACTAAGGCATTCGGGGACAGATCCTCCCCCGACAGCTCCGGAGTAAGCAGCATTTCCTGACGCGCGAGTTGCCAATCCATCAATTTGAGGGTTACTATTGCATACCCCAAATATGGACAGTATATCAGAGTTTCTACTATGAATCAACCATATTTGGCAAGCTTTCCACCTAGAAGGTAACCACCTATGTCACAAATGGGTCACAGAGTGGATATCCATGGACCTCGATGGCAGGTCACATGATTGGACGGGGAAGGCCAGACCGCCTGGGATTCGCCGCTCGGTATTTTATTCCTGCAAAAAAAACTTTCCTGATTTTGCCCAGGTCAGGCTAATCTCTCCTGCACTCTCCGATCTCTCCTCTGGCTCCTGGAGTCTTCTGTTACTCAAGTGCCGCTGAGCAGATTGGAAGATATCATATTGTTTCATTAACCTCCGGCAAGATGCAGCCTGTTGCTCACCAGTCGGGAGGCGCGTCTGGAGATCCGCTCCCGCCGTCACTGCCGACGGAGGCGATTGAAGAGAAGGCCAGCGTGTCTAGCTTGGGATCCTGGAACCATTTGGTTGCTGGCGCGTGAGTTGACTCGATGCTCTGGTCGAGAAGCTAAATACTGATGATGATCTGAAATAGTACCGGTGGAATGGTCACTGCTATTGTTACGAGTCCTCTTGACGTTCTCCGCACGCGGTAAGATTAAGCCTTCATTCTCAACGCGAGAAATAACGCAGCTTTGCATGCTGACATATATTGTGGCTTCTAGTTTACAAACCGACTATTACCAGACGTCAGGTGTGAACCGCTCGATTCCCACACACGCGCATGTTCGTCAGTCGTTCGTTAAGACTTCTATCCGCCATTTCCGGGAGACGTTCGGCATTCTTTTCTCTATCCATCGGGTTGAAGGCTGGCGGGGTATGTTCAAGGGTCTTGGACCCAGCTTGACGGGTGTTGTTCCGGCCAGTGCGGTGAAGTTCTACACATATGGCAACTGCAAACGCCTGCTGCCAGAAATCTTGGGATGCGACAAGGACACCACGCTTGTGCATGCCATGTCCGCAGCATGCGCTGGTATTGCTACTGGATCGGCCACCAACCCCATTTGGGTGGTAAAAACTCGTCTCCAATTGGATAAGGCCGGTGCTCGCCGGTACAAGAACAGTCTGGATTGCACCAAGCAGATTCTGCAACAAGAAGGACCTAAGGGTCTCTACCGAGGTCTGACGGCCAGCTACCTGGGCACAATCGAAACCACACTGCATCTGGCCATGTACGAGCGGATCAAGGGACTCATCTCTAAGGAGGTCAATCTGGATAAGAACTCGGATTCGAACAAGTTTGTGCAGGGCCTTGCTCTGAGTGGAGCGTCGGGATTGTCGAAGCTGTTTGCTTGTTTGATCGCGTATCCTCATGAGGTGAGTTGACGCGTCGAAAATCTTCCGACATCAGCATATTCTGACATTTGCAGGTTATCCGTACTCGACTTCGACAGGCTCCGATGGCGGACGGCCGCCAGAAGTATACAAGCATCCTCCAGTGCGCGCGGTTGATCCTGAAGGAAGAGGGAGTGATCGCGCTGTATGGAGGATTGACGGCACACCTTCTCCGCACGGTGCCGTCGGCCGCGATCACCATCGGGACCTACGAGCTGGTTCTCAAGGTCCTTGAGGGACGCTGAAAGGATGTGACGGGCGGCGGCAAGACCCCGCGACTTTCCCTTCTCATGTATTATAGACTGTACGATAAAAGTGGCACATAGATACCCTGTAATAATGATGTGAACAGCAGCGACTGCAATAGGGTCTCGTTTGGCGACATGGAGTTTGCATCTCAATCAGGGAACTTTGCATAATCTGGATGTTACTTTCTCCGGTGACTTTATCTTAGCGCAGCAGTTGATCTGTCTCCTCAATATCATGATATTCATTTTTACTTTGTCTTATGTTGGAATTTAATTCTATGCTTAGCCATCATAAAGCGTTTTGTACAGATGTATAGTTAGTAGCCTTCGATCGGCACTGGATGGGAACGTCATGGTGCTTGAAACCAGTCAAACAACCAGGCAGAATTTCGGTGGACTTGAACAGGAGTTGGAGAGAGTTCCGCAACAGTTAGTTTGGTAGACAGACGAACTAAGTTTTAGTTTATGGTTCAGCGGCGTCCTCCGAGTGGAGATGTAGAAGCGCGCACTGATGACTGAAGATTGAGTCTTTGACCCAAGCAAAGTGGGCGCGGGTCATCTCCGACCGGCTTTTGCCTTCGCTAACAATAGATATTATTATTACGTGCAGACCATAATTAATCCTAGTATACTAAACTAGAACCGATATCGTGCGTGGCAGATTAAGGCTTCCGTGTTCTGCCGTTAGCACGCTTCACTAGCATCAAACTAGCACATGGAGGAGAATACATCCGATCCCACGCAAGTTGCAGACACTCAATCTGCGGGCGCAGCGATCGAGCCAGTGACAAGCGAAGTTCTAGAGTGGCCGTGGCGGTTTAGTGCAGCAGCCATTTCCAGGGAACAGGGAATCCGGGATGGCCATTGGTCTCACCTCCTGGCCGGACGGTGGATCCCCCATTCCTTCCTTCTGCGGGATTTCCTTTGCGCGGACTCCAGCGCAGTCTATAGCACTGCTCTTGCTCATCGATCATCATTATGTGCTGCAGGTAAGCAGACAAAGAAGAAGGTTAAACTCATACTTTTAAATGATGGATGGAAAAAAAAGATAATCTGAGGATAATTTGGGATGACAGCAAGCTTACCAGACTGTCAATCAGGTTCCCGCCAGCCGATCTTACTCCTTTGCGTTGCCCATTCTCATTTCCATGCCTTGCAGAGACCCAGTGGCACACAATCCAATCTTGCCATCCCGGTGATCGGCGACCCACGACTTTCCCCCCATGTGGGGGGGTGCAGCCGGAGTGAGGAGATGCAACAAGAGGTCCGTGGAAGACCGCCCTGCAACCCCAGCACACGAACACGAACACAGGAAAATGGCTAGCAGTTCCAGGGATGTCCTGGCGGCAACCCGGAGGAACGTCTCCCTTTCTTCTTTCTCACACTCCTTGCAGCAGGATTGTCTGTGTCACGGACCTTGACAGCCAAACTGATCCGAACTGAAGAAGTCGAGGATCGAGAAGGTTTGCTCCGTTGCTTGGCAAACTCAATCCGATCCCTATAACTGCTGCTTTCTTCCCCCGTGACTGGCCTCGACTTCAGTCTCTTTTGATCCTTTGGCCTCCTTTGACAACCTCGTTGTGTCTTGTATCCAGCTTGACCTCACTTTCCCTCGTCTGCGCGCCCCTATCTCGAGACAATGGCCGCAAAGGCATCTCCTACGGCCGTCTCGGCCAACTCTGGCGCAGAGGAAGTTGGACTGTCGGATCCCGGAGATTCGCAACTACTAGGTGAGTTTGCGACCGGTTGCTCATGGACGAGGGTAAGGGGCGCCCATGCTGATTGATACCAGCCAAAATGGGCTATAAACAGGAACTCCGTCGCCAGTATTCCACCGTGCAAATATTCGCCGTCGCGTTCAGTATCATGGGTCTAGTGCCATCCATCGCATCTACACTTTCGTTTTCCTTACCCGCCGGGCCTGCAGGGATGATCTGGGTGGGTATCTGCATTAGGGGTTACAGCTCGCGTGACACGAGCTAATATCATGCAGGGCTGGTTTACCGCAAGTATCTTGATCTTCTTTGTTGGATTGGCCCTGGTATGTGGTTCTTCGCCCCTCGTACATGCCAAGCCATGCTAAGATAACGATATATAGGCCGATATGGCATCGGGTATGCCCACAGCTGGTGGTCTATACTGGTGGACGCACTACTTTGCTGGAAAGAGATATAAAAATGTGTTGAGCTTTCTGGTTGGCTACAGCAACACGCTGGGCCTGATCGGCGGAATCTGCTCTGTGGATTGTGAGCTCTCACTGACCCCTAAGACGGAATAGCTGCTAATTGCCAGACACTCTCGCGCTCATGATCCTCGCCTGCGTCTCCATCACCCGCGATGGCAGTTATTCCGCCTCCAATGGCACCATCTACGGCGTCTATGTCGGTCTCATCCTAGTCCACGCCGTCGTCAGCATCTTCTCCGGTCCAATCATGCCGCGTATCCAGACATTCTGTATCTTCATCAACATTGCCATCATCATCGCTACAGTCATCGCTCTGCCTGTCGGCAAAGTGACTCGCGGAGAGTCCCTCAACGCAGGGACTTGGGTCTTCGGGCACGTGGACAATGAGAGTACATGGCCAACAGGGTGGAACTTCATCCTCGCCTTCCTTGCGCCAATCTGGTCGATCGGATTTTTCGACTCATGCGTGCACATGAGCGAGGAAGCCCTCCACGCCGCCAAAGCCGTCCCCCTTGGAATTATCTGGTCCTCCGGATGCGCATGCGTATTCGGATTTCTCGTCCTGAGCATTATCGCCTCGGTCATGAACCCGGACGTCAACGCCACAATCAACTCTGTATTCGGCCAGCCCATGGCCCAAATTTACTACGACGCACTTGGAAAAAAGGGCGCGCTCGGATTCATGGCCGTGCTAATCGTAATCCAATTCCTAATCGGCCTGAGCCTGGTATGCCCGCCCATCCCCTAATCCACACCCAACATCTACAATTTACCTAATGTTCCAATACTAACCCAACAAATAACAGATCACCGCTGCCTCTCGCCAAGCCTGGGCCTTCTCCCGCGATGGTGCTCTCCCCTTCTCGAACTACTTCCGCCACGTCAGTCGTCGAATCCGCTACCAGCCCGTGCGCGCAATCTGCGGCCTCGTAGCCGTCAGCATCGTTTTCGGTCTGCTCTGTCTCATCAACTCTGTCGCAGCGAACGCACTCTTCTCGCTCTTCGTGGCCAGTAATTACGTCGCGTGGGCGACGCCTATCCTTTGCCGCTTGATCTGGGGCAATGAGCGCTTCAGGCCGGGGGAGTTCTATACGGGATTTATGAGTCGCCCGATTGCGATTATTGCGGTGCTGTGGTTGGCTTTTGGGTTGATGTTGTCGATGTTCCCGACGACGGGGCCGAATCCCAGTCGTATGTTAATCCCTTTTCCTAGACTCATAAGAATATGGTCATTCTGTGGGGAATTGTGCTAACTTGATGGTTTATAGCATCCGATATGAACTACACTATCGTTATTAACGGATTCGTGTGGGTTGCTTGCATGATGTACTACTTCCTGTTCGCGCGCAAGTGGTACACAGGACCGAAGATGACAGTGGACGGGTTAGAAGAGGAGAAGCCGGAGTCAGAGACATCAGAGAAGAGAGATGAGGCGCATACTAGTGCTTCCTACTAATTATACAGTTTACATATACCAATACTAATAGACAAGAATGAAGCAACTTGATATGTCATAATTCAAATCAAAACATCATATACATTGGTATCAATCATCAACCATCCATCCATCATCAACAAATAATCCCCTGATCCTCAACTCCACCCCTTACAAAGCAGCCATAACCCCCAAAACACCCGCAACACCCACAACCCCCATCCCCAACCCAACTCCCGGCGTCGCCATAGCCACACCCGCCCCCTCACTCGTCGAACTCGTCGCACTAGCACTGGATCCACTAGCAGTACTAGCCGCACTCCCCGTCGCACTCGCCGTACTAGCAGTCAGCGTCGTCTTCCCAGTCATCGTCTCCGTACTCGTCGGCTGCCCATTCGACCCCGTCAACGTCGTCGCGCTCTCCCACCGAGAAGTGATCTCCGACGCTACATCCGACGCCTTGGACCGGATATCCGATGCCGCCGCGGACGCATCGGACCGTGCATCCGACGCCACCGACGTGCCCCAGGATTCGGCGTTCGAGGCTACTTCCCCGCCCGCGGACGTCAGGGAGGAGTATGCGGCTGCGCCGCCGGTCGCGACCTCAGAGGCGATGGAGGTCGCGTCGCTGGCGATGTCGGTTGCCAGGGATTCGCCCCCGGATACGGCGGTTTGGGCGATACCGATGGCGTCGCTGACGACGTCTGGCGCGGGGGTGGTGAGGGAGGGGGTCGCCAGGAGGGCGGTGGTAAGGAGGAGGGAGGTGAGGGCGTATTTCATGTTGGTGGTTGTTCTTTTTTTAATTGTGGTGGTGGTGTGGTGTGGTGTAGTAGATTAGGTTCGGTAGGAGTGTAGATAGTAGATAGTAGATAGATAAAACCCCGATGTATGGAGAAAGTAGTAGATGTAGATATGATTGATAAGTAGAGAAATATAGAAAGAAGATAAAAGAGCAGGAAAAGCAAAGTATTTATAATCCCCCTACCCTACCCTACCCTATCACCCCAGAGGCTCAAAATAAGGATCACCAGGGCAATACAGTAATACACACGATTTCCACTTGTCTCAACGGATAAGAATAGCACCATCAGTGCCTAGCCACCGTGGCAATGAAAATCCGCCAAGGCACCGACGAATAAAATCTCATCGCGAATTGCAAAAAGTGGATTAGGGGTCGAGAGCCATCATCGGTAATTCGACGGAACACGGCATCGTGGCTCCACTATGAGGACATAGGATTCATTTCTTGGGGGGGGGGAGGGGGACGAGGGTCCACGCAATGCGATTCCATCAGGGCCTTGGTCAGGTTTGAACCTGGAGAGTTAGAACTAGACTACTCGGTTAATGAGACATGAATGGAGTGGGAATGGTGTTGCCTGTGATGACGTTTGCTTTTGCTTGGTTGTTTGCTAGCTTGCTAGTTCTGCATGTTATTCGTGGGCTTGGCTTATTTGCTTATGATGTGGTTGAGGCTTTTTGTTTTTTTTGCATGTATCTTGTTCTTATTCTTGTTAGTAAACTTGTGGCTGTGGCGTGGCGTGGCGCGGCTTGGGCTGTTTTTACTCCGACTTGTTCACCACACTCAACAGTGTACTGCAATAAGTACCACTGTAGTATACTGCCACCACCGAAACAGAACTTATCCGTGAACTCCGAATCTTGGAAACATCCTGGTTCGTTCCGTTGGGTTGGGAAACTGGCTCTCTAATCCCGATTCGCTTCTCTTTTTTGCGGGTTGTGGCTTTGACCGGCTTGCCACCACACCACATGACTGACTGGGATTTGGGTTCTGCCTGCTCTGCTCTGCTCTGCTCACGATGGAGTGTGTCTGTCTGTTGTTGAATACCACTGGATATTATATTTTGGCTTACAGGCAGTAGCACTATACTATTCAAGTTTGAACCAAAGGTCGGTCTTGAGCTTGTAACTGTCTTGAAATGTTCTCAGTTGTACTACACTGGTCGGGTATATCGGCCCGGATTGGACGGGAGAAGGATCGTCGGAGTTTGTGCCTTGGCTTTCGGTATTTCTGACGAAGAGCGTTTCATGTGCGTAATTGCCCAGGCATTTCGTGAGTGCCGGTTCGGTCATCGACCTTTCGAGAAAGCACAGTGTAATGGACTAGACTATAGAGGGAAGAGTTGGGATGTATGGATTTCCGGGGGATCCGGGGGATGTGGTGAGATTGTTCGCTTAGGAAGCAATTGTGCTATGCAGTTACCTAGCATCCTGGATTGTATAGTTGGATTGAAAAGACACCCGTAGTGTGACTGACTGATTGTTTGCTGGCTTGCTGGCTTGCTGGCTGTTGAGGTTTCAGCTGGCAGAGAATACGTTGCCTTGAAGCCACTTGGGGTCCCGCTGGTGATCTAGATTCAATCCTGTCATCTGATGGATGAGACCCTTAATGCCTCAGTCAGTGAATGTTGGTGCCTCAGGTGGCTGGTGGCTGTCGGTCCCGTGGCCCCTGACCCTGTAATCTTATCGAAGTTCAGCATAACTTTAATGTTAATCGAACGATGTTGATATTTTTCTTTTGATGATTATTCATTAGCGAAAATCACTATCCCGAATGATGCGAATTAGTACTTTCGAAAACTTTGTGGTAATTGAATATGCAGCCTGTTCAGACCGCTACTCAGGACGTAGCCATACCCATTCAAGTAATCAAAGCTTGCAGTCGAGATTTATATAGAATGCTGACTTATCAGTTTCTTCGTCAGATATATTTCTTCAAAAGCATGCACACACTGTACCGGACCTCGTTGAACCAACTGTGCCTCCGCTTTGCCGCACTCTGCACTCGGACTACTACTGTCGATTATTAAGTATAGAACCACGTACAACTTGAGGATGATCTCTGCCTTCCAGTAAATTCAAGGCCTCAACTATAATGCATTGTGGGTAGTTATTTCACGAGAAACAATTACGAGCGCGGCTTATATATGGGTGTTGAATCATTGTATCGGTGGTTACTGTTTGCCCTAGCCATGGTTCTCGACCAGATGTCGACAGGTATCGACGCTAAGATTAGATCCCCACAGGATGGATAAGCGATCGAGTTCTTTTTTCGCTATCGTAGGTTATCTCAAGGTTATCTTAGCGTCATCGCGACATATGAGAAAAGAGGCATCCTTAAAAACAGGGTAATGTTCCTTTTCCGAAGTAACTACGATCAGTGTAAAAGGTGCCTTAAAATCTTAGAGGCACTGCCGAGGTATGCTCATTCGCAGAGGATTGAACATGTCAGAAATCACTTGATCACAGCGTTTAGCGAAGAAAATAGAATAGATTCGCTATATAGCACTATATAAAATGAATAACAACTCAAATTCGCCAGCGGAACTCAAAATATTCGACTAAGCATCTTGTCAAGCAGCATCCAGCGGACTCATTCGTACTGCCTTAGTTGGAAGTGTAAGAGCAAACGTTGGGGTTCTTGCTGTACTCAACGCGGGCAGCAATACCCTCACAGCCCTCGTTCCAGCCGGGCTTCTCGACACCAGCATCGGCCCAGATGCTCCAGGCACCCTGGATGCTGTTGGGGCAGGCAATCAGGTCCTTTCCACCGAACTGCAGGTGGTTGTTCTTGTCGATGGACCAGCCCTGGCGTTCACCGTTCTTGGGGGCGGGCTGAGCGCCGGTGGTGTATCCGATCTTGCCTTGGCCTGTAACAAATCCATATTAGCTATAAAGTACTTTTGACTACACGATAGGAAAGAGGATAAACATACCCATGCCGGAGCGGTCAACGTAGAGCTCCTGGGGAGTCGCAGACTGGTCGTACAGGTAGAGAGCACCGTTGTCGAGGACGAAGGTGGCGGTCTGGTCCTGGGGGTTGGAGCAGCTGGCGTTCTGGCTCTTCAGGCCGGCGAAGATGCTGCCGAGGGCGGCGTTGAAGGGGGCATACTGAACGCCGCTGCCGGAGTGGATGGAGATGACGCCGAAGGGCTGATTGGTGGCAGCGTCGGTGGCCGGGAGAGCGGCGGCAGTAGCGGCGGCGAAGATCAGGTTCTTGAGCTGCATCTTGAAGGATGGTTTGATATAGATTTGAGTAGAGTTGGTTTGTTGTTGGTTGGATTTGAAGGATGTCAGAGGCTCGTTGTGATGATGAAGGTCTGATTATCGAGGACATCAAGCTACCTTTTATACCTTTCATCTCGCTCGGCCAGCACCATAATTAGTAACGGCCGCTTTACAGCTGCCAATATACAATGTCTCAACCCACAGGCAGTCCCTACTTACCCAGTACAGCAGGTATGCTGTCATCGCCCCCCAGAAAGGGCGATTGGTCCGATGGAAGCTTCTATTGGGAGATGATTGCTTTAGTCTAAAATTCAGGGTCCCCCCCGGATGGCAATAAAGGGACCTAAATTTAACACGGCGAGGGTTGAAAGGCCTGTTTATTGGCTGTGGCTGGAGGCCATGTGGGTGCCCCTGGCAGACATCGGAGAAATGGCAACGGTGATTGCAGGAATTCCAGTTAGTGGATTCGCTTCTTATGGGTGAGGGAAATCGATCGGCGCATATGAGACCCACAATAGTACAGACATGTCTCATTCTGGGGGAGGCGGACGGGCCGAAGTGACACCATGAGTTTGTCATTGATTGAGAGGAGTGTCTTACGGGGATGTGGGATGACTGTATGAGGGGTTGATAGTGAGACATACATATATGTTGCAGCCGTGATGGGCGATATAGATAGTCCATTTCGTGGGAGATTATGGGACTGGTAAAAGGGGACGAGGGGGTCGATAGGATAGACCCTTGCGGATTGGTGCAGTTCGATTCCCACAAAGCCTCATTTGGGATTGGCAAACCTCGGGAACAACGACAAGCGAAACCGTTGTCTTAGTTGACTATTTAGCCGTTAATGCAGCCGGCGAGGCTGTGATTGAGGATATGATGAGTGGCTCTCCCCCTTTCCGATGGCCTTCCGACCCGTTGAAGAAATTGTGGGACAATTCCCCACTGATGAGATGGGATCGACAAAGGTATAGTTCGATAGACTTGTTCCTTCTTTTGGGCGAATAAGATCTACTAGCAATTGGAAGTACCTTGTTGATACTACCATTCGGACCTTCGGGGTGTCGAGGCCACAGATGAGACTGAATGGGAGGTAACACCCACTCCATTCTTGCTTGTTCTCTCCCTCAGCTACCTCAGAAATGTTTTGGAGTCGCACGTCGTGGGTAGACTGTCCGTCACCAAGAAGAGTCGTTGCATTCAGATTGATTGTCGGTATTCAGTTGGTAGATCACGCACTTTACATCGTAGTCACTACCGGTTCGAGCGTGCAGATGTGGCATGTACCTCGATTCCAATAGAAGCTAATAGTCCGAAGAAGTCTCTTGGCATGGAGAGGGCTGTTTAGGATGGTGCAGTAGCCGAATGTTGCTCTAAGTGGCAGTTTCTCAGTCAGTAATATCTACCTGAGACATTGGAGTCATTCGTACTATTTCCCTAGTGTCAATGGGCAGAGAATGTATGGAACAGACTGGTGATCGCAGCTAAAAGGCATTTAGCTTAGAAGCCTAGGCGATGATAACCGACTGAGACACAGATGGTTCTAGAATTTTTCAAGTCATGAAGCTGGAAGATACGGGCAGATCACGCAACGAGGGCCTCCCTTCTGTATGGTAATTTAACATTTGGTGCTGCCACGGCATAGTAACAGCGTATATGATCTATTACGTTACATTAGGGAGAAAGTATTTCCCTTCCCATAGTGGTTTGGTGCTGATTATGTCTACGCATTCGTCAACTCAGCTTATTCTGTAACAGCAATTACCCTCAGTTCGGAACTTGAGCCCTCCGCCTCTTCAAAGCACTCTTCAGTATGTGTTCAATAAGCTCATCATACGAGACATTGTTGTGTTCGGCGATCATGGGCAATTGTGACCAATGTGGGAGAAGACCGGCCAGAGGATTGATCTGAACCATTGTGAGCCAAGGACAAGTATGTTCGTCAGTTGATTTGCCTACCTCCATGACATGAGCGACTGGCGACCCAGAGGAGCCATCCATCCGTATATCAACTCTTCCTCCATCGCGACAGCCAAGAACAGTCCATGCTCGAAGAGCTGTTCGACATGCAAGGTCGGCCTCTTGGTCATCCCGACCGACCTTGATCTCGTCTGCCTCTCCAGCCCAATCCTCGGCCGACTTCGACTTTTCAGTGGTGTACTCTACTGTCTCAGGATTAGATTTTGTTGACTCGTTGCTACACCATACTATCTCGTCGACACCGACCACCCATGCATCCTCGCCCGTTCCCAGAATGCCCACAGTGAACTCTCGACCCGGAAGATACTTCTCGGTGAGAACCCCAAGCGATGAGGGGCTAGAATCTCGGAGAGAATTGACCACCTCACATATGGATTCGATGCTCTTTATTCTGTTGCTTGTTCCAATTCCTTTGGAAGAGCCTTCGGCAAGAGGCTTTGCGAATAACGGATATTTCGTCAGCAGCGTTTCGGAATGGCGAGACATGCGAATCATAGACAGGATCTTATCTAATGAGATTTGCGACATTCCATATTTGAAGTGTATCACTGCAAATGGGGCAGTCGGGACATTGAAATGCTCAAGGACCATCTATCAAGCCTCCGTTAGCTGCAATGGCCTGAAATAGTTCCCATGCCCACCGACCTTTGTTCTGCCCTTGTCCAAACACAATGCCATCGTGGCCGCATCCGAAAACGTGAACGGGATCTGGTAGGCCTCCGAAAATGCGGGAACTTGACCTTCTCGGGCTAATCCATGTAGGCCCTCTGTGGTATTGAATGCCAAGTCCCACATACTACCCTCGCCATTTGCGAGCCTTTTAACCAGAGAATGGATGTCTGGGATAAGGACAACCTCATGTCCCAACTTATTGAGAACTGCAGCTATGTGATCGGCAGCTTCTCCGACCTCGAACCTGTTGCAGTCCACATCTGAATAACCGAGGGCTTTGTAGGCCTCGCGGAACTCATAAATGAGAGCGATCTTGAGGGATCCGTGAGTCATAACGGCGCATATTTGGATTGACAGTAGTGTGAGAATACGTCGGCGTTTTATATCCTGCTTAAGCAATTCTGACAAGTCACGTCCGAAACCTTAGCCGTACTGCATACGCATAAACCATGTGATTTGGCATACAATTCTCATAGGTGAAGTTGCGGTGTGACTTTCTATCATGCGTCTGCACTCATGCGTGGGCCTATCCAATCACGAAGCTGATGCATTTTTGCCCTCATTTGCGAATAAACTCGGATTTTGGAAAATTATGGCTTGTCTTACGGTGAATGCTTTCAATTTGACGGATGCGCCTTGCGAAACCTCCTTTCTGGTAGTTCTTGGAAGTTTGATTCCGAGTATATTAGCCATATAAATGGTGAAAAAATATTGAAATACTCTATAATTATCATCTGTATCAATTCATGGAACTGTTGCACCTTGTTCGGCTACACTCCTCGTCGGCTTTGGTAGTATTTCGCTGATTGTTACCCCTCGACAAGAAGTGACGTTTTGATGAATGCAAGATAATAGATTGAGCTATATTGACACTGGTTCTTGATTAGAGATGTTTCATTATCCTTGCTTTGACCCAATGAAGAAGTGCGTCTCGCTACCATGTCATACTGATGTACTTTTGAATGTCGTCTCTGTAATTCTGTAACTTGCATTCGATCTTCAAAATTGCTGAAGGGGGATTTAGTAGCATTCTTCAGGTCATGTTCAAGGGTGTAACGTCAGAGAAGCTCGTGTTCCGGTGCAAGATAAAATGCAGGAATTGTATGGAATGAGGGAGGTGATCATTCCGGCTGCGTATTTGGCAATGAACAACTGACGAATCTAAGAGAATTATGCAAAAGATCAATGCGGGTTTAATCAAAAACTCGAACATTGAGGTTGAGCATTTGTGGTGCTCAATGATCTCCCGATTGACCATCACAATCCTTGAAGAGCAGAATTGCTCAAGACTGTTCGAAGCTGTGAGCTGATGTCATGAATTTGTGTTCCCGGCTAATTAAATAGAAATGCATTATGTCCGAGTCTTCAGGCCGAGAGCATCGGTTAAATGCGTAAATACAAATAGTCTGCAGACGCACCCCGCACTTGACGCATTTCATGGTCCAGCGCCTTTAGTACTAACAGCCGGGCCTGGGAATCATGATGTTGCTTCACTTCATGGCATATGCTGCACTGAGCAGTGTAGTAACCGCTACATCCCTACACCCACGGCTGCAAGATGGCTTAGCATTGACACCACAAATGGGGTAGGCTGACCACGCCTTGACCATGTACAGGACTAATACCATTGGCCAGGTGGAACACATACAATCACTACTCGTGCTCCCCAAACGAGACCATCGTTCGGTCCAATGCACAAGCATTGGTTGACCTAGGCTTATCATCACTTGGATATCGCTATGTCACGACAGACTGCGGTTGGACGGTCGCAGACCGACTGCCTGACGGATCCTTGACCTGGAATGAAACCCTGTTTCCTCAAGGATTCCCTGCTATGGGTGACTTCCTCCATGACTTGGACCTCTTATTCGGCGTGTACCAAGATTCTGGAATTCTGTTATGCGGAAGTCCGCCGAATGAGACAGGAAGCCTGTGTATGCCAACAATCAAGGCCAAATGCGAGAGCGAATTGCTAATCGAGCACCGTAGATCACGAAGCGCAAGATGCCAGGACATTTGCCTCGTGGAATGTTGACTCTCTCAAATGTATGTCCATAGTATTCTGCTTGAGTCCACATTCTAATGGGGCTACCTAGACGACAACTGCTACTCTGACGCCGCAACTAACTACCCCGACGTAAACTACGCCCCCAGCACCTCTCCGGAACCCAGATTTGCCAACATGTCTCATGCGTTATCGCAGCAAAATCGAACCATTCTATTCCAGATCTGCGAATGGGGGATTAGCTTCCCCGCAGGTTGGGCCCCTGCTCTCGGTCATTCTTGGCGGATTGGCAACGACATCATCCCTGCCTGGCGGACCATTTACCGCATAATAAACCAGGCAGCTCCACAAACGGATTTTGCTGGTCCAGGGCAATGGCCCGACCTCGACATGCTCGAAGTGGGGAATAATATATTTTCTCTCCCGGAGGAACAGACCCATTTCTCTCTCTGGGCCGTTCTCAAGAGCCCGCTGATTATTGGCGCTGCACTGAAGGACGAGCTCACTGCTATCAATGACGCGTCACTAGCAGTCCTCAAACAGAAGGACGTGATAGCATTCAATCAGGATGCACTAGGGAAGAGTGCGAGTCTACGCCGGCGCTGGACCGAAGAGGGTTATGAGGTATGGAGTGGGCCGCTATCAAACGGACGGACAGTCGCTGCAGTCATCAATTGGCGCAACGAAAGCAGGGATCTGACTTTGGATTTGCCGGACATTGGGCTCCAACATGCAGGGACCGTGAAGAACATATGGGACGGTACTACTGCGCAGGATGTGCTCACTTCGTACACGGCGACAGTAGCCGGTCATGGCACGATGTTGCTCGAACTTCAGAATACGACTGCGGTCGGAGTGTATCCGCGAGGAATTTTCGGGGAGACTTCTGGGTATGTCCATCCTCGTCTTGACATGTATGTTTCTGACTTGTTAGGCAAACGGCAACATTCGAAAACATTTACGCCGTGACAACCAGTTCCAAGTACACAGTTAGCGTCTACTTCTCGCAGCCAGCTTCTTCAGCAGAAACCATCACCATCGGATCAAATGCCAACCAGAGTATAATATCCGCACAGGTCCCCGCATCATCGACGCTAGTCTCCGCGAAAATCCCACTTACTGCCGGCTCCTCCAACACAATTACCATCAACACCTCCATACCCATTGACGCCATTCACATCACTGCTCCGAATGGAACGTACTACCCTTGCACAAACTTTACCCTCGCCGGGTCTACTACACTGACTACCTGTGGGAGCGGTTATTGTCAACCGGTTGGCTCAAAGATTGGCTACATCAGTCCCAGCGGCACAGCCAAAGCAACGATTTCCGCGACGACGAGTGGGAGCAAGTATCTGGAAATTGACTGGATTAACAACGAGATTGCCTTCGACTCGTCCTGGGGCTGGGGATCCAACTCTCGGAACTTGACCCTGACGGTAAACAGTGAGGATCCGGTGCGGATCGAAGTGCCGCTGAGCGGAAGACATAGCGAGCTGTTCGGTCCGGGGTTGGGATGGTGGGATACTGCAACCTTAGGACTACTGACTAGTGGCTGGAAGGAAGGGCTAAACGAGGTGGTAGTTGGGAATGTGGGGGGTGACGAAGGATTCCAATCTTACGGGGCCGATCTTGTGGGAATCCGGGTGTTGGATTAGAAGGGATGGGAGAGTACAGTAGCAATCGTAGAGCATCTTCATCCATCACAGGCCCTGGTAGATGAAGAGGAAGAAAGAAGAAGCTGTTCTTTAATCACCTGATCGTGGGCACGGGATGCGCGAGTTCGGGGAAGAGCGGGACACAGCCAGCTTTTCTTCCCATCCTTTTTCCTCTTTCTCTTCCATCTATCTACCACCAAGCTTCTCCCCGGGGTATTTCCAGTCGGAATCGAATCCAATTGTCGGCCCCCACGAGGGAAGATACATACTCCGAATAGTCTTCAACTCCCCTTAATTCAGTTAGTCATTCATTTGTCATGTCATGCGGCATGTTTGTCTCCCCAGTCCCCACCCTACTTCTCGTGCCTGGGGAGAATGACATCGTTCTGGGGAAACGTGAGAAGCGAATAAGGTTCCGCAGTCATTAAGAAGACCATGGCACAAACGGCCTAACTACAGCTAGCTTCACTTGGCGTTCTTGCGAGCCCAACATGATGGTAGTATCTGCCGAAGTTCTGCCGGCATCGTCGTCACGTTTTCCCGTTCTGGGGTGCAGAACGCGGAGGTCTCGCTTATTCCGAGTGTGGAGTCCCCGCAATTCAACGCTCCATACTCATGCCACCGACTTCGTGGAGCCGAACAGGGGACCGAAGTCGGCCACGCGACTTGTTCACCATACGAGCTATCCCCACGGATGTCGCTCGCTGTGCAACACCTAATTGGCTATGATTCCGAGATTGGCCCGGAACCCTATGCCATTCATTCTTCCGGGTTCTTGTGCGGTCCATGCCGCCGTCATTCTGCCTCAGTCATTGCCGAGTGTTCACGAAGCCATGGCCGTATTTGTGGATG
This sequence comes from Aspergillus eucalypticola CBS 122712, assembly GCF_003184535.1. Lineage (NCBI taxonomy): Eukaryota > Fungi > Ascomycota > Eurotiomycetes > Eurotiales > Aspergillaceae > Aspergillus > Aspergillus eucalypticola. The sequence continues at coordinate 777,569 of NW_020290281.1, forward strand.
GAATGGGCTTGGCTCATGGTGGACTTTGGAGCGAACAATTGAGTGTTTGGATCTTGCGCCGTGGGTATATAAGGACCCAGATATTCGCCTAGGATGTCTCTTAACTCGCCATCAAGGAAATCCTCCGCAGCAACTTTGAGAAGATGAAGGTGTCGCTCACCCTCTATGCGGCTGCGCTGCAGCTGGCAGATGCCGCTGTAGTCCAGAAGCGAACAGTCGACGTTGCTGAGCTAGAGCACTACTGGTCCTATGGACGCTCAGAACCTGTCTATCCCACCCGTAAGTCATCCTGACCTGCTAGTCATGATCAAATCTAATCCAGCCATTAGCCGAAATCAGTGGATCGGGTGATTGGGAAGAGGCGTTCACTAAAGCCAAGTCTCTTGTGGCACAGATGACCGACGATGAGAAGAATAACATCACCTATGGTTATACGTCTACGACAAACGGTTGCTCTGGAATGTCTGGTGGTGTCCCCCGACTGGGGTACCCAGGGATGTGTCTTCAAGATGCAGCGAGCGGTGTGCGGGGAACTGACATGGTCAACGCTTACGCCTCGGGTCTCCATATCGGGGCTTCGTGGAACCGTGACCTCGCCTATGAGCACGCACATTATATGGGTGCAGAGTTCAAGCGCAAGGGAGCGAATGTTGCTCTTGGACCCGTTGTAGGCCCGTTGGGCCGCATGGCGCGAGGTGGTCGCAATTGGGAAGGATACAGTAATGACCCCTACCTCTCTGGTTCCCTCGTTCAGAACACCATCCGTGGTCTTCAGGAGTCCGTCATTGCCTGCGTCAAGCATTTCATCGGAAATGAACAGGAGACGAACCGCAACACGCCCCAACTACTGGAAGACAGCTATAACCAGTCTGTCTCCTCCAATATTGATGACAAAACTATCCACGAGCTTTACTTGTGGCCCTTCCAGGATGCAGTCAAAGCTGGTGCAGGTGCCGTCATGTGCAGCTACAATCGCATCAACAACAGCTATGGATGTCAAAACAGCAAGAACTTGAATGGTCTGCTGAAGGGTGAACTGGGATTCCAAGGGTTTGTCGTCTCTGACTGGAGTGCCCAGCATTCGGGTATTGCCAGTGCAGCGGCAGGTCTCGATATGGTCATGCCTGACTCAGTCTATTGGGAAAATGGCAATCTATCGTTGGCTGTCCGTAATGGATCGCTCTCGTCTACGCGTCTCGATGACATGGCAACTCGCATCGTCGCTGCATGGTACAAGTATGCAGAGCTAGAAGACCCCGGCTTTGGCATGCCCATCAGCCTGCTGGAAACCCATGAGCCAGTTGATGCTCGTGACCCTGCCTCCAAGGCCACCATTCTCCAGGAGGCTATCGAAGGCCACGTCCTTGTCAAAAACACTGACAATGCCTTGCCTCTGAAGGAGCCCAAGATCCTATCACTTTTTGGTTATGATGCCATCGCCGCGCAACGCAATACCATGGATGACCTTTCCTGGAGTCTCTGGACCATGGGCCTCGATAACACTCTAAGTTATCCTAACGGCACCGCCGTGGACCCCTCTCACCTTAAATACATGTTTCTCTCTAGCACCAACCCCTCTGAAAATGGCCCTGGTGTGGCCTTGAATGGTACCATGATCTCCGGGGGTGGCTCGGGCTCCAGCACCCCATCCTACATCGACGCTCCCTTCGATGCCTTCCAACGTCAGGCCTACGAAGACAACACTTTCCTTGCCTGGGACTTTGCCTCTCAGTCTCCAGTTGTGAACCCGGCTAGTGAAGCGTGTCTTGTCTTCATTAATGAAGCCGCAGCTGAAGGTTGGGACCGTCCGTACGTGGCCGACCCCTACTCCGACACTCTGGTCGAGAACGTCGCCTCCCAATGCAATAACACAATGGTGATCATCCACAACGCTGGTATCCGTCTCGTCGACCGCTGGGTCGACAACCCCAACATCACTGCCGTCATCTACGGTCATCTCCCCGGCCAAGACAGCGGTCGCGCCCTCGTCGAGATCATGTACGGCAAGCAATCCCCCTCTGGCCGTCTTCCCTACACCGTCGCCAAGAACGCCTCTGACTACGGTGCTCTCCTGAGCCCTGTCGTTCCTTCCGGAACTAAGGACTTGTACTACCCGCAGGACAACTTCACCGAGGGTGTCTATATCGACTACAAGGCCTTCGAGCAGAAGAATATCACCCCTCGCTATGAATTCGGCTACGGTCTCACCTACTCCACCTTCGATTACTCGGGTCTCAAGGTCTCCCTTCACACCGGTGTGAACACTGACTACCTACCTCCCAACTCTACCATCGAGGAAGGCGGTATTCCCTCCCTCTGGGATGTAGTGGCTACGGTTACCTGCTCGGTCGCCAACACTGGATCTGTTGCTGCGGCTGAAGTCGCTCAGCTCTATCTGGGTATCCCCGGTGGCCCAGCGAAGGTCCTCCGTGGTTTCGAGAAGAAGCTTATCCAGCCCGGCCATCACAAGGAGGTCCAATTTGATCTGACGAGACGCGATCTTAGTTCATGGGATGTAGTGAACCAAGCTTGGGTTTTGCAGAAGGGTGATTATTCGGTTTATGTGGGAAAGAGTGTGCTTGATACCCAGTTGACGGGGACGTTGACGATCTAATGAGCTCACGAGCTTTGACTGTTACGATTAGATGTATAGAAATTCACTTTGAATGTTTTGTTTAAACTTTTGGTCTAATCTATATGGGGTATCTCTTGTAATGATTCTAGTTGTATGGACATGCTTTTGGAGAGGTCGTCATCTCGAAACATAAAATATGCGGGCACTTATGATACTCCTGACAACACGAGTCCCACAAGTACGTACCTGGGGTCATGCACCTTCATGAAGAATGGGGTGGCACAACTCCCTCAGTGTCGCATCACTAAGCAGTTCACGGTGCTTTGCCCCTCACGTAGGGCGCTTCTTGTCATAATTGCTCAGACAGTGACGAGGTGTTCAGAGGGTGTGCCTGAGTATGCCTATCATCGATGATAATGTCTGCAACATCGGATCATGCGACAGAACAGAGATAGATCATCATCCCGATCCTGATGCTCATGTTACTGGCAATCAAAGAGCCTTGGCAAGGGTGTGGGTTGGTGAAGCTTTTGCAAAACTGGCCATGTTTTCTAAAGGAGTGCTCAACCGCCAGGACAGCAAACAAAATGGCAGCGTTTTCCAGTATGGAGGTAGTACCACCCAACGAGCGATCAAGCAGGCTGAACCCCCTCGTACCCCGGAGCGATCAAGCAGGCTGAACCCCCTCGTACCCCGAGAGATTTTCATAGTACCTCTTATCCAGACCAGCCTGCAACCTGGCCTCTGTATTGAACGGTTCTCTCAATGGCCCGCGGAAGTACTTTTGTACATTTCCCCGGAACACCTTGACAGGATCCGTCTCCTCCTGGGCACAAATCCAGGTCAACCAGCGATGACCCGTCGTGACATGGGTAATCTCATCATTGTGGATGATCTCCAACGTGTCCACGCTATCTCCATCTCCGGCCTTGCGGAACTTGTCAATCGTCACTGGATTCACATCCAATCCGCGCGCCTCGTGCACCAACGCAATGATGCTGATCCGGGCGCGCAGATCATGGGCAGTCACGGTCGCAGAGTCCCATAGTCCATGGTGGACCGGAAGGGCACCGAAATACGAGCCAAGTTCCTCGAGCCTTGTACGCAGGAGAGAGAAATGCTTCGCCTCATCATTAGCAACCTTCAACCAGTCGTGGAAAAACGCCCGCGGGAGACCCAGCGCATCCGGCGAGTCCGTCTGGAACTTCGCGAACCGCACACAGATATCGACCGCCAGATCGATTGCCCATTGTTCGATGTTCGCCAGCGCATGCAGCATGTTGATCCTGCTCTTCTGCGTACCACCTCTACCCGGCTTCGGAACTGCCTGTCTGTTCACATCCTTGACGCCATCCCTAGGCGGTAAATCAGGAAGGTCAACACCGTCCCTAGTCCCGATAACCATAGGCTTATCCGTTCCCTCCCGCTCCGTAAACAGTTTGAATAAATGCGCCGTCAACTCGATCTTATGTTCCGGGTTCGAAGTGTTCAAGATATGCGCACACCATTCACACACCGTCGCATCATCATCATCCAGATACCGGATAGGAGCGGTCTCGCTCTCATCCTCACCACCCGCTCCATTCGTCGCCGTCGCACCGTTCACACCCTTGACACTCTTCTTCAATTTCATCTGCTCACTGACAGCCTCCAACTTCGCCAACTCCACTCCCTCCCCCAGTTTCTCAGAGGTATATTCAACAACCACCATATCCTCATCGCTCACATCAACAGGAAACGTGCACGCCTTGATCCCCACACTCGACTCTCCCGTTTCAACATTGAAATCATACGCATGCCACGGACAGGACACAATATACGCCGAATCTTCAATGTCGATAGAGGAGTCTTTCATCGGTCCGCCGGCATGCGGACACTCCGCTTCCATGGCGTAGTAGGACCAGCCGTTGGCGTCATTGCGCGCTCGAGGTTTGTCTTTGGTTTTCGGGGTCTCGATCGTGGGGAGGCGGAAGAGGACGAGGCGTTTGCCGTCGGAGAGGTGTAGGACGTAGCGGGTTTGAGTGAGGGAGGAGAGCGGGGCGAGGCGGACACGCGCCATGGTGGAATATGCCGGTATGTACAGACAGTGTAGGGAATTCGATATCGTGAGGGGTGTTGGTAAAATGCAATAATAATTTCTTGGGATTGGAGGGGCGCGGCCTTTTTCGAGGTCACGTGCGGGTTCTGGATAAGGGTGGGGCACTACCCGTAATGTGGGAGGCGATCGGTCGGACGGACATGTGCCTGAATGAATGACAGGGCGCTGTACTTCATACACAGGACTAAAATTGAGCTGAGCATGAAGGTTACGAGTACTGTTTTTTCATGAAAGGCGATTTATCAGGGTGTAAACCATATTGATCGATTGGTTAGAAGCAGATATGTATGTGGAGCAGGGAGAAAAAAAGAAATCATATTTGTGCGTTAACTGGGAGTCGAACCCAGAGCTCAACCTCACAAGAGGAGTGGAAGGGTTGAATGTTACCGCTACACCATTAACGCTTGTTGTTGAAGGTTTGGGTACTATTTTATCTTATATCGATCACAAGTAGTTTCAGCTTGTTCTATTGCATTTAGAATTAGTAGTCAGCCCTTTGCTATATTCCTGTAAACAACGGCGAATCTGATTCATCTTGCAATTATCATGGTCAGGTATATTATTTCTTTCAACCAATTGGAAATTTGAGCCCCGGTCGTTCCGGCTGTTATTTGACTGTCTCCAAAGCGAATTTCGACTGGAACATTTTATATATATCACCGACTAAATCATCCAACGTTAACACATTAGCTCATCGAAATAGTATCATCATCCATCAAAGTGCTATGTATCGGGTAATCTCATATCAAACTGCCCAGTAACTGCCTAACATGTGATCAGTTGGTGCCCGGCTTGCCCTACGATGCTTGTCCTATTTACACCAACTCCAGTTACGGGATCATCCGGTTGGAAACACCCTAGATTACTTGGTCTGTGTTCTCCTCTTGCACGACTTTCGGGTCTATGGCCCACCCGAACGAGACCACGTCTGGTCTAATAGCCAACGAGTGGCTTCGCATCGTTCTTCCATCGTATCAGTTTGGCGCGCTGCTGAGACCAATGTTCGCGCATGGATACCACACCCCGCATGGCAATGCTAGACCCAACAACAACTAGCAGGGATCAGAGATAGCCCACTGCGAGGCTCGCTCGGAAGGTGCCTACTACGTACAGCCTTGCATGACCTTGCAGTGAATACTATTTATTGGTTGCAATCCTGTACCCCGCCATCACTGATACGCACCTATCTGCCCTTTCGACTTCTTCTTTCCGCGTCCTCACAGCTCTTCTGTTCTACTCCCCCATACACGTCCTGGTTACACCATCGCGATGGCAGATCCACAGAAACTCCTGTCTTGGTAAGTGGCCAATCCAGATATTTCTGACCCGATTTGGTCGTACTCAGTCAAGGACACGTCTGATAACGGTTTCTTTTCAGGTACACTGGACTGTACTCCCGTACCGTCGACCTAGTTGGCGACTATGCAGGCAGTGAGCTCTTCATCATCGAAGGAGACTCACTTCTCTTGCACTGCTTCGCCGACGATCAGCTTGATTTTTCCAATGGCTTTCAGCTGCTTCATGCCACTTACATCGTGGAGCGATTGCTAGCACAGCTTCGACAACGAAACTGCAATTTTCACATCGTCTTCTTCGCGGACAACTCGGGGGCATCTATTCCACCCCATGCTGATGATTCATCGTCGCCGAAGTACCGTCTAGCTCGTGAAGCCATTTTACAGCATCTTCAACAGAATGCTTCTAAAGCCTGTCCTTCCATGCAAGTGAGATGGTTTGATACATACAACTGCCCTGAGTTTGAGGAGTACCTTACTTCGGAGGGGGTGTATTTTATCATGTGTCATGATGGTGCCTTTTCAAGTCCTAGTGGGCATGATAGAGAATTTGGTAAAGCTCTAGAATACCCCGAGAAAGTGCTGTCAGAAGATAGCTCAGACAGTGGATGTGATGAAATGTCCGATAATGCTCTTCCCTCATTTTGGACGAATAAAATTACGCTCAGGTCGATGATACACTGGTTTATCGCACATGGCTTCAATGTCTCTTTGTTGAACAGCTTGGAGTGTCGTGATACCAAGGTGAGCTCAGCGTCTTCATCTGTATTAGACTAAAGCTAACCTGGAATAGGTGTTTACTATGGTTCTAGAGGGCTCCGCAGAACGAGCACGGAATCTTTTCTGCGTGGATTCTGTCAGCCTGGACATTGCGGAGGATACGGAATCAACTGGTTCTGATACAGAAGAGGTGGAATCTGAAACCAATCTGGTGCATTGTCACATCGAAGCTAGCCCCAGTGCTCAAAGACCTTCTCCCACCAGCCCTTTCTCAGTCGAGCCTACTCTACGCAATTTCCCGCGTATCTTGGGCGCCACTGATCACACTCTCACTCAGCGAGAGTGGGCCACAGTTCTAACAGCAAGTGTCCTGCTAACTTCTGACTGCCGCGAAGAGGATGAGATGTTGGGGCTACGTGCTCTGTTAATACACACAATAATTCTGAGTGAGTGCAAACTTGAAAACCGCGTGTATGATTCAAAATACTGTCGTCCTGGTGAATTGTTGCTGGTAAAATATGTTGAAGTATCTCGGAGTGTCATCACATCACAGTTGTGGCATGAGGCTATGAGGGCTAGACCCCTGACCTGTGATGTGGCGGACCTGATTGATGGGCGGTTGTTTCTTGAGATGATGCAATTGCAAACAATCTGTCCGTCTGATCTTGAATGCTCCTTCAGCCAATCAGTCGTGGATAGATTCTCGCTGCTTGCCTCACTAGTGAAAGGCCTATGTGGCGTCGAAATTGCTAGCTTGCAAGTGAGCGACAAGACTAGCGGTAGCAAAGCAAGCAGCAAGAAGAAAACTAGGAAATCGGGCAATGACCAAATTAATAGCCGGACAAAGACAACTGCCGTGCTCCCTTTCAACAACCCCGACTTTGACCGCCATCTCAAGCCGATATCACTTGCCATTGACAAATCTGCTGCTGGGAAGGAGCTTGCAGTGTCGCGAATCTTTGAGGAAATCAGCCACTGGCATAATCATCACAAACCGCTAGGTCAACCGAAGGCAATTCCTCTTCCAAAGTCGCTTCTTCGCCGTAACCAGAAGTTCATGGCTGAAACTGAGCAGTATGCTGCCAGTCTCACAGATGCGAAACGAGAGTCAATTTTTGTAAAGACTAAGGCAAACCTCAAGGTCTTGTCAAAAAAAACCCCGGCTCCTGAGGCTACGGAGAGAGACAGGACCTCTCGTTCCACGAAAAATGGCCCAAAACAGACTAGACACCCAAAGACCAGCGCATCTGCGTCGGTTAAAGCAGATCCAGAACTTCACTTCCAGGAACAGCGGGGCAAAATCCTTGAAAAACAATTAGAAGCATGGAAAATTAAACGCCATGATATCGAGCATGCCGACAATCTGGTCCAGAGATATCAAGATGCTTCCGAGTATCTCCACAGCTTAAAGAGAAAGGGTGACTGTCTGATAGAGCTAGACATACTCGCTTATCTCATAATGACCCTAACGCAGCTGTGGAAAACCAAGGGCGAAACAGAGAAGAACAAGCCTATGGGGATAGTGGCACTCATATGGTTCCTGATTCTTAAGATCTCAAAGGCGAAGCAAGGCATTACGGTCGGCATTCGATGCTTTGTTGAAGAAACTATCAAAGCGCTCAATTTTCCACGTATTGACATCCCCTGTCACAGTTCAGGAAAAGCTACGCCCTCATTCACACTAATACCTTCGCAGCACGCCAACTTGCAAACGGGCTTGTCACCAGTTGAGTTTCAGCTGGTTCATGCGGGGCCATACTTCGATAGAAATATGGAATCGGCACCGGATCCTCGTGTTCATGACTTCGAACCTGATCGGTGGCAGAGAGAGATCTTGGACCAAATCGACGCTAAAGCAAGTCTTTTTGTAGTCGCTCCAACCAGTGCAGGGAAGACTTTTATATCGTAAGTGTCATATGGCAGCCTATAACAATGTGTGCTTCAAAGTTCTGACTATAGAATAGATTCTATGCTATGAAACAGGTTCTCGAGAGCAGTGACGATGGGGTCTTGGTATACGTCGCCCCAACTAAAGCACTCGTCAATCAGATCGCCGCCGAGGTCCAAGCAAGATTCAGTAAGCGTTACAAACACGATGGGAATTCTGTCTGGGCTATTCATACACGTGATTACCGCATCAACAACCCAACGAGCTGTCAGATCTTGATCACAGTGCCACACATCCTTCAGATTATGCTGCTTGCTCCGTCAAACGCGAAAAAGTGGGCGTCTCGCATTCAGCGTATCATTTTCGATGAAATCCACTGCATTGGTCAATCAGATGATGGTGTGGTATGGGAGCAATTGCTTCTTCTTGCACCTTGCCCTATCATTGCACTTTCCGCGACGGTCGGTAATCCCGAAGAATTCAGCAACTGGCTGAGGTTGACTCAGAATGCAAATGGCCATGAACTGAAAATGATTGAACACAAAACGAGATGGTCGGATCTAAGAAAGTTTCAATACAAACCTCCATCCAGTTTCATCTTTAACGGGCTATCAAATGTCACTCATCTAGCTGCACTCGGCCTCGATGCTTGTCCAAGCATGTCCTTTATACATCCTGTGGCAAGCCTGACCAACCGATCTCGTGGATTCCCGGACGATCTAACGCTGGAGCCGCGTGATTGTTGGACACTTTGGAAGGCCATGGACAAGTATAAAACAGCAGATTATCCCCTTGATAAAGCGTTGGATCCGTCAAACGCACTGCCAGGTGTCATATCCAAAGCCAACATATTGGAGTGGGAGGCCAAGCTGAAGCTGGTACTGAAACATTGGATGAACATCTCAGACTCTCCATTCGATGATGTCGTGAAGGAACTCTCACGAGGAAGCTATGTCAACAAGAACGACAACGTGCAGGTATCGTCTGGCGAACTCGGCCAGTCAGATGAGCCCCGCGCAGTGAATAACAAACTTCTCAGTACAACACTGCCCCTGATCTGTTCTCTCCATAACCAAGACGCCATACCAGCTATTTTCTTTAACTATGATCGAAGTGAGTGTGAGAGGATGTGTCAGCATATTCTTGATGAACTGGAACAGTCCGAGGCCCGGTGGAAGTCTTCAAGTACAAGCTGGGCGAACAAGATTAGTGAGTGGGAAAGGTGGAAGAAGTCGGAAGGAAAGCGCTCCAAACAAAAGCAACCTGTCAAAGGGAAAAGTCGATCTGGAGACAGAGATGAAAAAATGTCCAGAGCAGAACAGATGCGTGAGACTGCGTCTGCAGAGTCGAGTTGGCACGCACTGTTTGACCCAGAAGAGCCAATATCGAGGTTTTCCCTAGCTGATGGAAAGAAGCTGGCGGGTTCTAAGTTTGAGGAACATGCCCAAGAACTGCGGAAACGGCAGGTCTCTCCTCGGTTGATTGATGCTATGAAGCGTGGGATCGGTGTCCATCACGCTGGTATGAATCGCAAGTACCGACAGGTTTGTGAGATGCTCTTCCGCAGGGGCTACCTCCGGGTTGTCATCGCCACAGGTACATTGGCTCTTGGTATCAATATGCCATGCAAAACCGTCGTCTTCGCCGGTGATTCTGTCTTTTTAACGGCGCTTGGATTTCGGCAAGCAGCTGGTCGAGCTGGACGCCGAGGCTTCGACTTCCTAGGCAACGTGGTCTTTCAGTGTATTCCGGATTCCAAGATTCACCGTCTACTCAGCTCGAAGCTTCCAAGCTTGAATGGCCATTTTCCGTTGTCTACCACTTTAGTACTACGACTTTTTATTCTGCTTCAGCAGTCTAATCGGTCTGATTTTGCCGTCCAAGCCATCGACTCAATCCTTTCATGCCCACGGATTTACCTGGGAGGGCCGGAGGCCAAACATACTGTTCTCCATCATCTGCGGTTTTCGATCGAATACCTCCGTCGCAATCAGCTCCTCGACGCTAGCGGTGTTCCTCTCAATTTTTCGGGCACCATATCGCATTTGTACTATACCGAAAATTCGAGCTTTGCATTCCATGCGCTCCTCAACGGTGGATACTTTCACCGACTGTGCAAGAATATCGGCAAGAGACCCAAAGAAACTCTACTCACATTGATGCTTGTTATGTCGCACTTATTCGGTCGCAAGTATCTACCTCCAGTTGCCCTTGAGAACCTCCGAACCTCTGAGAAGAAATCCCCATCTGCTGTGATTCTTCCAAGTCTTCCGAAGAAGGCAGCTAGTATCTTGCGCAGTCATAACGAGAAGACTCAAGATATTTACACATCTTATGTGACCACCTTTGTTGAGCAGCACATCATAGATCCAGGCTGTTTTCTCCCGCTGACAGGAATGAAGTGCGGTGGCGACAAATCTCCGGAGGGGATCAGCCACACACTGCCCGTTCATCCTCCGACCCGAGTCACATCGCCATTCGCTGCACTGTCAGGTCATGGCGATAAATGGCGGAGTATATCTGACCTCTGTAAAAAGGTCCGCAGCGGTGTCTGGCTAGAACAGGCAGTGGTGCCGTATGTGGGGCTTTACCCGGAAGAGGGCAAACTTCCACTCAATGCATATCTATATGATTTCTTCAAACACGGGAATGTGAAAGCCCTGGAGAAGGGAAACATGATCCGCAAGGGTGATGTTTGGTTTCTCCTGAACGACTTTTCCCTGATCCTTGCCACCATTGTCACTAGTTTCGAGAACTATCTCAAGCTGTCCCCGAACATAAACATTGACCTGGATCTGTTGGATGTGGCCGGTAGCGGTGACGTGCATGAGATTGACTCGGACGATAATGCTTATGCTGCAAACGATCCCCTTCCAGGGAAAGCCGCGAAATCAGCCAATTTACCCCGGGTCCGGATGCAAGCCCCAACCAAGCCTCCGCTCACTTCGGCATCCGCCAATCCAAAGAAAGCGAAGGTAGCGGACAGCTGGGAAGATGAGTTGAGTAACGATGAAGAAAGTGAGAATAAGGTACCCGAGAGAGATGAAAATGCAAAGGCGACTAACTATCCCACTTCCTCCACTTTACCGAGTGATATTGAGAATGGATTTTTGCAAGTCTTGAAGGCGTTCAGAATGCTTCAAGCTGAGTTCAATGAGAAGTTCAAGGCCATGTGGGCATAAACAGCGAGTAGGCTTGGGGCATACCAGGAAGAGGTGGGTTAAAATGTAGTTAGATATGTGTGATTCTTCTGTCCTTTCATAATGTCTTTGATGCGACCAGTCGGAATAGTCGGTAAGATGAAGGTTTCCTAGCTAGATTACAGCAGATACAAAAAGCAATCAACAAAACATTATCATATTATCCCGACACCGACTAAATACAAAAATACCAATAAATCCAATCTTATCCCATCCATCCAGATATACCAGCACAGCAGGTACTTGAATAATTATATCGTGGTCAACAAAGAACCCTATTCATGTACAAAATCCACAATTAGCTCTCTATCCTCCTTCCATAAAACAAGTACCCCAGGTATGTAAAAGTCACTCACCTCAAATAAACTACTTAAGCCTTGAAGTGGATACCAGCACCGGCACCGAGACCAGCGTTGGCAGCGACCTCAGCAGCGGCGTTAGCGGCAGCGTTGGCACCGAAACCGATCTCGAAGGGAGCCGGGGCGGGAGCAGGGTTAGCAGCAACGAAGGAGGCCAGGAAGGCAGTGGCGAAAGCGGTGATGAGAGTGAACTGCATTTTGACTGAGTTTACTGTGTTTCTGTGATGTGTTTGTTAGATGACTGTACAATTATTTTTAAGACTGAGAGATTAGGAGAGAGAGAAGTACACACCCTAACGAGGGAATGTATATAGAACGAGAGAAAGATGGATGGATGGGTGAAGGAAGGATTGCTAGTTGCTTGAGAATGCTGGATTGAAAACAGAAGATCTGAGCAGGAATCAAGGACGATTTTATACCTTTTTTCCCTCCTCGCTTGAAGGCGTGAGAATTCAATTCACAGTATAAGTTAGTATGTAGAAGGGTACTAGGTAGGGGTCAGGGGTGTGCGTGCGTCTGAGATCTGATACCGCGGACTGGAGCTTATGGTTCAACATCCGGAAAGGATCGACTTACTTCTCGATTTAAATGTCGGGAAACGTGATCGGAGGACAGTCCTAGTCTATACTGTGGTAGACAGAAGGGGGAGGGGTGGTCGGGTGATCTGCTTGAGTTGAACCGTTCGACTCAATTTTGAGGTTCCGAGGTACTACCCTAAATCATGATTATACTGGGCCTGGCTTGATTTGTCTTTGTACCCGGAGATTCATCCATATTTAAACTGATTGACTAGACATCTATAGTAATACTTGCGAAAGGGACTGGAAAAGAAGAAGAAAACAAAACTCATGAACGGGTGTTCTTGTCTCGCTTTCTATCTGTAACCTCCGTTGGAACATGATGGAGTGGTCGGTTCTCTTCCGAGGGTTCCAGCCAGACTTGGATGCGACGCCGGTGTCGATCTTGCGGCTGGGATGAAACGCTTCCGCAATTCTATTTTTACTTGCCTTCTTCATTAGCATTGCTCTATTTAACTAATTCTGGGATGATTAGGTTGAATTGGGTTTATGCATCAACGTTATGCACATTGTCATGTGCCGAGGTTGTTTCCAGACAGGTGCTCGGTCCATCGCTGGGATTGTAGCTTTCCTGGCTGATAGGAGGGATCGACAGTTGCTGCTGTCACTTAATTACAGAAGGTTTGGGTAATGCATAGAATTGCTGATTTTTGATGCTTTCTTTGCATACTGCTATGAACGGCTTCAGGGTTGTTTTGCATGTGCTAACAATATGCACTTCGGGCAAATCGCCTATTGAGCCGTGCTCAAAGGTTTCAGACACAGACATATGAAAGTATTTAGTACTAGCTATATCCAATCAGCCAGTAGGGAGAGATATTCCCAGCACCGTCAATCGGTGGATCAACATAGAAGCTGAGACCTCCAGCCTCCTGACGAGTGGATGGGTGAGTTTCATTATAGTCAGGTCGGAATACACACAGCACGGGCCATGGATAAATCAGAACTTGGTAACTATCTCCGACTGCTCTCTCTGCATCAGTGGTATGGCTATATCCAACTACGGAGTATAGTGTAGAACCCTTGGTTTGACTGCAGGAAAGTCGATCGGGGATAGTAGATTAGTAATTACCGGTCGGCACGATCTGCAATCAGCGGCATCCGAAAATGAAACAACATCCTTGAACTTCTTGCATTCCGTGGGGTCAATATGGCTGGCAGTGGGTCGGACGCAGCTTTTGCGTACCATGAGCCAAGTATCTCGACTCTTCTCAATCAGGCTGGACTCTTGGTGGTCTTGAACCTCATCAATGTCTGTCTCGATAAGCTACTGTACTGTGGACTGATCGGTCAACTGTTCGTCGGTATCCTCTGGGGGACCCCCGGGGCAAAATGGCTGGACACGGAGACTGAAAGAGTAATCCAGCAATTGGGCTATATCGGGCTTATCATGCTTGTGTATGAAGGTGAGTCTTTTGGGTACAGGGCAATGATCCATGACTCACTTATGTAGGTGGCCTATCAACTTCAATCAAATCCATGAGAGCCAACCTCCTTATTTCGCTATGTGTTGCCCTCACTGGGATCGGGGTTCCCATGGGCTTATCATTTATCTTGGTGAAGCTGGTTTCCGCCAGCCCCCTTCAGGCCTTCGCTGCAGGCGCATCTCTCAGCGCGACCAGTCTTGGCACCACTTTCACCATATTATCAACCACTAATCTAATCCCGACACGTCTTGGTACTGTCACTACAAGTGCTGCTATGCTAGACGATGTTGTGGGCCTTGTCATGGTTCAAATCATCTCAAATCTCGGCGGTGGTACCTCTTCGTTCAACGCCGTCACTGTGGTCCGACCCTTGTTTGTCTCTATCGGCTTTGCATTAGGTGTATTCATCCTATGCGCATTCTGTCTGAAGCCGATTCTGCGAAAGGCTCTCACCATGAGAGATGATCTGCCGCAATTTATGGGATCTATGCAATTTGCTTTCCTTGCACAGACATCTATGCTGGTGGGGCTTGTTGCGGGCGCTACCTATGCAGGGACCTCCAGCCTATTCGCTGCCTATCTTGCGGGTGTGATCATTTCTTGGTTTGATGGATTGGCTGCTGATAGTTATATTCTGAACACTAACACGGATCGCGACGTTTCACAGTCCGAGCCTGGCGTGCTAGGTGGGCAGGCTACCTCTGAGCAGTCCACACCTCAGGATCTTCCAAACAGCAATACTCTAAGCATGCCGCAGGAACCTTCATACAATCCAGATAAGAAAGTGCCGAGCGGTATAGAAGTGTATGAAAAGTACTATAAAGAGCCCGTGAATCGGATTTTGATTCCATTGTTCTTCGTAAGTCTTATCCCTGGTGGCTATTATCTACCTCTAACGTGTACAGGCCTCCATCGGATTTGCTATACCTATCACTAAGATGTTCCGCGGAGAAGTTGTATGGCGCGGTATTATTTACGCCATCCTCATGATGTTTGGGAAGATGGTCACCGGCCTATGGCTCGTTCGTTTCTCGCTACCTTCGACAACAACTCTGCTGTTTACTCTTAGGAAATTGTTCTCTTGGGCTCTCTTCTCCTGTACTTCTCGTAAAAGCGAGAACAAGAAAAAGAAGAACTCAAAAAAGAAGAATTCTCGCCCTAGACGCCAATCTGCAGTTCGTACAGAACAGTCTGATCGAAATGCAGATTCTAGAAACTCGGCCGAACACAGGGGAAATTACCAAAATCCCAACCGCAATGAGCCTGTATCTGGAACAGAACCTCAAAACACCCCATCCAATCCCAGCAGTACCCTGTCCCTCCCTCCGAAACCGAAATCACTCTATCCGCCGTTTATCCTCGGACTGGCAATGGTTGCCCGAGGTGAGGTTGGCTATCTCATTGCTTCCCTCGCGGAGAGCCAGGGGATGTTCTCCAGTGGGTCTAATAAGGACGTCTCTGAAAACTATTTGGTAGTCATTTGGGCAATTTCAATCTGCACACTGGTGGGTCCTATTGCTGTGGGGACCATAGTCAAACGAGTGAAAAAGCTGCAACAGAATCGGGGATCTTTAGGCGCGGATCCTTTGGGGGTTTGGGGAATCTAACGCTAGAGAAAAGAATGCAAACTTCAATACAGCTTGAAGAGATGTAATAGAACTAGTATAGTCTATGCGGTGTAGTGTGTCTGATTAGGGGGTTTCTTTGCGTTCGTCACGTGTTAATCCATATTGCTTCGCTGTCTGTCTTTCTCAACAAACCAACGTATCCTACTACTGCTGGTCCATATTATGACTAAAGCTAAACCAGACACGCATGTCCGGATACTAGGATTGCATCTCAACCTGAGCTTCTACCATCTACATAAAAAGTTCGCATCAGGTGCTGTCAGAAGCGGAAGCCATCTTCACATGCATTAATATTTTAGACAAAATGTGGCTTAACTCCATTCAGAAACACTGTAAGATGATGTCTTATGATGTCAGTGCACAGGAGCTTGGAGACTCCCAAATGACTTCGGGCTGAGCTAAAGTTAACCTCAGGTGAGCTACAGGAACTCCAGGCCGTCCGATAGAATTGATCCATGGATGCTTCCTGCCCTGGCAGGATGATAAACCCCACGTGCCCGGTTGACTGGTATTCATCTCCTCCCATATCGGTCTGCCCGAGTGTTGCTGTCACTTCAGACACCACTGACTTCCTTCCTGAAGATGCCAGGTCGAGACAAGTGAATTAGGTAGGAAGCTTGAGGGAGTGTCTGGAATTCGAGAAAAGACATAAGCATGTTGGCACGATTTCCACTCTCCAGCAACCTTCCCACCTTCATGATCTATGCAAACCACTAACACTCTCATAAATTCTTACAGGACCTACCCCTTGTGACGCCTTGTTGGGATGATATGGCCGCTCCTGACACGGCCGCGTTCCCCAACTATAATGTTGACCTTACTCATGTGGAGGACCCCAAAGAGCGTCGTCGATTAGCCCTCGCACGCATCGACGACGCTCCGTTCGGATGGCGTCACGCTCGCGCGGTCGTTGTAGCCGGGGTAGGCTTCTTTACCGACTCCTACGACATCTTCGCCATAAACCTCTGCTCAAGCATGCTTGGTGTTGTCTTTTGGGAACACGCGAGCAACCGCCCTGGCAAGATTCCATACAGCTCGGACACTGCCATCAAGGTCTCCACCTCAGCTGGTACCGTCATCGGCCAGTTGTTCTTTGGATGGTTGGCAGATATTGTCGGTCGGAAACGCATGTACGGGATTGAGCTGATCATCATCATATTAGCTACATTGGCACAGTGCTTGTCCTCGAATTCTCCTGCAGTGTCCATAACGGGCCTTTTGGTCTTCTGGCGTACAGTGATGGGTATCGGTGTTGGTGGTGACTATCCATTATCTTCAATTATCACTTCAGAGTATGTCCTTACTCTTTACAACTGTACTCAGCTAACCCATTAGGTTCGCAAATACAAAGCATAGAGGAGCCATGATGGGAGCCGTCTTTGCCATGCAAGGCTTTGGACAGTTTGCTGCTGCTATTGTCGCGCTGATTGTGACGGTGGGTTTTAGAGGCTCCCTGGAGTCTGCAGCCTCCGTGAGTAAATGCAGTGGAGTCTGTCAGCTGGCCGTGGATAAAATGTGGCGGGTCGTCATTGGGTTCGGAGCGGTTCCGGCTTGTCTCGCGCTTTATTATCGTTTAACTATCCCTGAAACCCCGCGCTACACTTTCGATGTCGCCAGAGATTTACTGAAAGCGGATGAAGATGTTGAAGCTTACATTCTGGGGAAACATGAAGGTCATCCTGACGAGGTCAAACGGGTAGCTGTGCTTCAAAGCGCGAATATCAGACTAGTGACTCCAAAAGCAAGTTGGTCGGACTTTCGTTCGCATTTTACCACTTGGGAGGATGGCAAAGTATTGCTTGGCACTGCAGGCTCGTGGTTCTTCCTTGACGTCGGTCAGTATACTCCACTTTGACTGTAACGCGCTGACTTTATAGCGTTTTACGAACTTGGGCTCAACAATTCCATCATTTTGACAGCCATCGGCTGGAACGGTGGAAGTACTGTGTACGAATACTTCTACCGCAACGCTGTGGGCAACCTGATCTTGATCTGTGCTGGAGCCATTCCAGGATACTGGGTGACGGTTGCAACAGTCGACCGGCTAGGCCGCAAGCCAATCCAGATTACCGGATTTGTGATATTAACTATCATATTTATCATCATCGGGTTCGCGTATGAGCCGCTGAAGAGGTCCGACAACGGATTATTGGCATTGTACGTGGTGGCACAATTCTTCTTCAACTTTGGACCCAACGCCACCACGTTCATTGTGCCAGGGGAGTGCTTCCCTACGCGGTATCGGTCAACTTCGCATGGGATCAGTGCTGCTTCTGGAAAGATCGGTGCCATCATTGCGCAGTGTGTATTCGGGCCGCTGGCGCATCGAGGAGCGAAGGGAGGCGTTAACTCATCCGATACGCCGTGGCTCAATCATGTAATGCAGATATTCGCGCTTTTCATGTTGTGTGGGTGCTTAACCTCGTTACTTATTCCGGAGACGAAGCGTCTGACTCTGGAGTATCTTTCCGGTGAGGAACCTACACCTACACCCATGGTCACAGCCTCTGGACAGGAGCAGGGGCCGAAGCGGGATAGAACGTAGAGGAATGGTGATTGAGATGCGTGCAGGTAATTCTGGGGAGTAATAGCTAGACGGATAGGGAACAAGAGGTCTAACAGGCAATCGCCAGCACGGTAGCATTTGGACAAGAGTATGCGATAAAAAGTGTGCAATATGAATCTTTCCGCAGAAGTAAACTGCGAAGCATTATCTTAGTTCTTCTAAAATCAAATGTGATCAATGTTTGCAATATACACCAAATCAGTAACACAGTAGAAACAGCATAGATAGCATTTTGGAACCTGCGTCAGTATGTTTTCACTCACCACATCCCACCTGTATACTTTTCTCACCTCACCGACCACCTCCCAAAACAGCCTCCCTCATACCAACACCCACACCACCAAATCCAATCCACACACAGAACCAAGATGACTAGCGCCACAAACAACCGTCTAACAACCTCCATCACCACCACCGAAGCCGACCAAATGGCCTCCCTGCATCTCATAGCAGACAGCATCGCTCAACAACGCCAACTCGCCGCCCGCTCCATGCTCACCCACCCAGCCATGCTCTCCTGCCTTACCTTTTCCCTCATCATAACCTACTTCTTCACTCGCGCACTCAGCACCACCTCATCTTCCGGAGAAGGAGACGATACCTGCCCGTACCTTCTACTAATCACCTGGCCCGCCTGCATCATGGTGTATCTCCTCGCCGCAGCACACACGACACATCCGTACCTAGAGAAAGCAGGCCGTACGGGGACCTGGGTGTGGTTGTGGAGGGGAGGGACGAGGTATAAGCATCGGCGGAGAGAGCAATCACGTTCACCATCTCGATCTTCGTCTTCTACATCTAAAGTGGGAGGAGATGATACCCCCGTGCAGAAAGATCACAGCGGAAGATACGAAGAAGACGAGGAAAAAGAAGGAGATGTTATGCTCGTAACGAAATACCAAAACCGGGTGATCGGCACGCTCGTCCTGCGGATCATACACACTGAGGAGGAACTCTGGGGCCATGTGCGGGATGCGGTGGTAAGGGAACAGCTTTATCAGCAGTATACCCCTTCAACTCCAGGAACAGGGTCCTGCCAGCCAGTCGTCGGCGTCATTAGAGCTTGGACTGTGCAGCAACATCTTCGGGGAATCGGGGTGGGGAAGAATCTATTGGAGAATGCGGTTCGGATTTGTCGGGAGCGGGGGGTGAACGGGCCTGTATTTTCGGATTGTCATGCGAATGAGGTGCTCGGGTTGCCGGTTGTGTGTAATGGGGAGTTGCTGAGGAGGGAGAGGTGGGCGAGGGAGGTGTTCGAGAGGGTGAAGAGGGAGGTCGATGATGCAGTTGGTGTTTAAGGGGTGATGGTGCAGGTACCCATGGGGTGATGTGATGTGTGTAGTGCAGTGCAGTGCAGATGCATTACACAATACGGGGTACTTTGCATTTAACCATGAGTATGACGTGAATGTCACAAGGAGACGGATGGAAAGAATGGAATGAATGGAATGGAATGGAATGGATGATGAATAGATCCATAGCATAATACTAAAATCAATCCATCATCGGCTACACTACAAAGAACATTCATGCCACTGCAGTACCCTCCTCACTGAAGAAAAGTACATTACTGTAAGTAACAACTGAAACATCCCCAATCAAACCAAAGCACTCCCCCCAAAAAAACAACAAATCAATGCAGTAATATTCATATTAATTAATGCAAGCATCCAATAACCCCATCCCACCAAAAAAAAAAAAAAAAAAAAAAGAAAACCTAACCTGAACCACGTCACCCGATGGATGAAGGCCAGCTTGGATCCCCTAGACTACGTCGGGTCAGGATTGAACTTTCCCCCCGATCTGGTAATCCCGGGGTGCGATCCCGCATTTCGTCTATTCTGATTTGCTACACCTGAAACCTGCATTGTCTGATGGTCCCGTATTCTAGTCAGTTACGGGGCCTACGGCTGGTATTGCCGTGTATTGCCGCTGATAAATATAGGGTCTGGTGGGTCTGCCAAGGGTCTTGGTGGATCGGCTGGCTTGGGGTCTCCTGTTTGGGATCGTAGCTGTTGGGAAAATCCGGAGGTGAGATATTTATTGATTTATTAGTACCTTTGTTCTCGCTGTTTCTTTCTTTCACCTTTTCTTCCTCTTCCTCACCTACATACCTACATCCAATCCACGCAAACAACACTCGTTTCGTTGTTATCCACATCCACATCCACATCTACAAACAACACTCGTTCCACAAACACACACACACACTCTCTCTCTCTCTCTCTCTCTCTCTCTCTCTCTACTACCAAACCACACCCTCTCCGAGGAGCCAATAGCAAAATGTCCACCACAACCGCCACAGCCACAACCACCGCCAGCACGTGCACCTCCACGGGCAACCTGTACGTCCTCCCCGTGCAAGACGCAGCATGCGCGCTCCCCAACACCAACAACGCGAGCGCCATCATGGACAAATGCTGTTCGCCCGCCAGCCCAACCAAATACGACAACGACTGCGGAATCTACTGTCTGGCACAAGGGCAGGACGTGAAGGAGCTTCTCTCCTGCATTCAGTCCAACGGGGCGGTCGAGGACCCCTTCTGCTCCGGTAACTTGACTGCGACGGCGACGGCGAGCGTGACGGGCACGAAGGCTACGGGATCTTCTACGAAGACGGGGACGAGTACAGGCAGTGCGGCGAGTGAGACGGGATCGTCTGCGGCTGTGCCTATGAAGCAGGTTGGGGTTAGTAAGGTTGGACTGGGCATGTTGGGGATGGTGCTGTGTGGGGCTGTTTTGGGGGGTTTTTAAATTCATGGATTTTGTTGATATGGGGGTGGGGTATGATATGATGGTAGTTGGGGGATGGGTTTCGGGGTTGAATGTATTCTACTATTTTCGATTCGATTCGGTTCGAATTCTATGATTGTAATGTTACTTATGTATCATTGATTTAATTACTATCTCTCTCTCTCTCTCTGCTGAGTTGAGGTAGCTACTACACCCGCCATTTCCCATGTACTTCAGCTCGCACCCAGAAACATGCCACCGTCGCAGCGAACAACAACACTCCCACTGTAATAGCAGCCCGCTCATATATCCCCGACTCCGTCAGGGCGGAGCCTCGTGGAATCAACAGCCCCGTCAGCGGCGTGCCAAGCAACGCCCCGACTCCCCGCACCAGATACAGCGCCCCATTGACGCTAGTGAAATGCTGTACGCCGAAGAGCTCCACCAGCGATGCGGGGAAGAGAGAGATATACGCGCTAGCAAAGGCGCCATACAGGATCGTGAAGACGATGAAGAGTCCATGTGCTGCGGCGCTCGAGACCAGGGATGAGGGCAGCCAGAAGGCGAAGACGGCGACGGCGCTGAGAAGCGTCGTGGCCGCGAGGGCATTGATTCTGCCGAGCTTGTCGGCTGCGTAGCCGATGACGATGCGGGAGACAAAGTTCGATGCGTTGCTTAGCGTGATGAAGTTAGCTGCTGTCGTGGCGCTGTAGCCCAGGGCTTGGGCGTATGCGGCGTAGAAGAAGAGCGGCGTGGAGTAGCCGGCGGATTGAAGGAAACAGCCGAGGGCTTGGGCCGTGAAGCGTTTGGAGCGGGCTACACGCCAGTTAACGAGCGGGACGGAGAAGAGTCGGACCCATTTGGGACGAGGGTGGGAGCGGCTGCTGGATGATCCGGCTGTTTGCAGTTTGACTTGTTCGTGGAATTTGGGCTCCCAGCGCAGGATGCTGCCGGCGGCGGTAACGGTCGTCAGTGAGATGCAGCCTGAGATGCGCAGGGCGTTGCGGAAGCCCACATGGGAGATCATGGCCCGCAGTGCAGGCGGCCAGATCATGCCCCCCACTCCGGTCCCCGAGATGATGATTCCCATGGCGAGGCCGCGACGTTTGCTGAACCAGGTTGGGGCGACTGCCATGGTGGGAACGTAGGCCATGCAGGTGCCAATGCCCAGGAGTAAGCCTTGTGTCAGAGCAAAGTGCCATAGAGCCTTGCTGAAACTGGCGAGGATGTAGGCGATGCCGAATACCCAGCCGCCGGCGATGATCACGGCTTGTGGGGAGAAGAGCTTCGCCCAGGACATGGCGAAAGGGCCGGCCATCGACATTAACGCAATGGCCAGTGTGCCGATCAGGTCGATGAGCGCAGTTGTGCTTCCGGTAAAAGGAGTGTTCGGTTCGCGGGCCATCTCTTCATAGAGGGATTGGTAGACTCCAAAGGAGAACACGAAAGCGCAGGTCGTGATCATCACGATGAATCCGGCTGCCACGACGGCGACATAGTGCCTTGGCTGTCAGAACCATCGGACTTGTTGTAGATTGGTGAGCTCTTACCATTGGGGATAAACCGGTTCAGGAACAGGCTCACTCCTGCTATTCAAAGCCCGGTCCGCATTCTGCGGCAAGGATGACTCCTGCTCAGCCGCCGACCGGGAGCGATCAGACATTTCTACTTCTATCTCCTGGCACGCCATGACTACCCATGAGAAGCACAAGGTGGATCGATCGATCCAACCAAGCCTTATTAAAGTTGATCTGATAAAACGGTTGCTTGCCGAGTCTCGTTTCCGCGGCTAAAGCATCAGCCCGCCGCACACGGCAATCTCACAGCTTCATTTACCGGCGCTGCGGATCCGGGGTATACCAGGTATATTATAGGCGGATGAAGCCGCCTGACCACCCCCCATCAAAGCCAATATTTGAGCCGATCTCTTAGCGATCCGGCAGTCCCACGCCTCAACTACCTTCATTGGCTGCACATTCACCGTGAGCCATTTTCGTCATGGTACTGCACGTCACAAGGCCAACCCAAGCGAGCTTCCGGATCCCGTAGCGTATAAGGCTGAGCAGCTTTCCATAAAAGATGTATGTACAATATCGACAAACCTAACCATGGCTCTCCTCCTCAGCAAGGACAAAGTCGGGTTCGAGATCATACAGATCAGAGTGTTGATTAACCCATTCCCGGCAAAGATAATTATTATTCGCCAAATTTTGCACCATACCTAAAACTTCCTGCAGCTGCAGCACGCACGAGGCATCTGTTTCTTGATACATCATGAGCACTTGGGCGCAGAGAAGTATGGGAAGCGGTGTGAACGGGGAGATCTATCGGACATCAGTATAGCTAGCTAAATGAAGGAGAACGTTGCAAGTCACCTCGAAGTAACTCAGCTGTAACACCGCCTCTGTCAGGCGAATAATCTCCTGTACAGTTAGGAGCGCCCGCTGTCGACATTGTCGCAGCGTCTCGCTATTCTCAGTCGCACGAGCCACTAGCTCCAGCGTCATACAGTGGTATAGAATAGCCGATTGTATCATAAGATTAGGGGTGAGAGACACCGGTTCGGCTGGCAAAGTGGGCGTAACTGACTGGACTGCCGAGATGGTCCGACTCTTCTTGACTAGTACAGCGTCTAGCCAGCGATGTCGCTCCCAGAAGCTGTTGGATATGCCGCTGTCGGCTTGCTCAGCTTCTGCCTGCTGTCGATGCAATACCGTCTTCCCACAAAGTGAAGCTAGAATGACCATTTCCGAAAGCTCTGCTCTGAGGAGAGGTCTATCTTCAACGATGGTCTTCGAGAGAAAGCCCGTCATCTGGCTTAGCTGACCTGTCTGGAAGGTCTCCTCTTTCGCGGGTAATCGTGTCGCAATCTGTCAACCATCAGCTAGGTACGCCGGCAATCAAAGCATCGACATGACATACAATTCGCTCGTCAAAGGTCAGCGGGCTCTCGTGTCTCAAGGAGATAAGTCGGTCCAGAATGTACGCTACCCAGAAGACACGACGCTTCTCCTCCGCCCAGACAAGGTCCTCGAATGGGTTTGCTTGGTGAGATCCTGTATTGTCCCCCTTATCAAGATCAAGCTTGTGCAGGTCCATCAGCTGCACAAGTCGGATGCCCTGACCGGCGCTCACCCACCCGCGACGGAAGTTATGGTGAGTGAATTCGTAAACAGCAAGTATCAGTAAAGCCTGAACATGCTCTATTTGGTCAATTTCGGAATCTCCATCTACTAGTTGTAGATAGCCGAGGAGCTGCCGAACACACTGGTATAGGGGCTCGCATAGATGCTCCAGCTGGGCAGACATGGATGTAGTTATCGTCCACATGGCGTACTGCAAGCATCTTCTCGATACAGACTTGTTGGAATCCCTGGTCCAGGAAAGGTAGCGCCGTGCGTTGAGAATGGGAACGAAAACGTGTGCACGATCAAAGTACAACTGGTCACTTGCTTGCTCAGCATAACATCACGGAAAAAGGAATCATGATACCTACAGTTCGGCATGTAATAAGTTCGAAACCGGCACTGTCCCTACGCTTGGTGCTCCCGCAGGGGCGTTGAACTCGTTGAGAAGTACATTTAACTGGGGCTCCCCAGTCCAGCCATGCACTGTGGGTTGCGCAGCAACATCACCGCTTGTGGATGTGTCTGCGGACACGGGATCTTGTGTCTGTCCAAACAGTATATTCTCGAGATTCGCTGTTCCCATAAGTCTCTGTTGATATTTTCCAGAGTAGAGCATACTACTCACCGATACGCACCTGCAAGGTTTTCAGATGGCCTTTCTTGGGACCCCGGCGGGTAGGCTGCGGGTTAAAGACACATGTTATGCCCGCGTTAGAACAATTAATGCATTGAGGATGATTCCCATCACAGCGCATCTTTCGGCGACGGCATTCTGCGCATGCAGAGCCAGGGCGATTGCGAGATTGAGGTTGATCACTGGAAGGCGAAGGGCTGGACATAGCTGGTGCGTAGGCGAATGTTGAGTCAAACAAGGGAATGCACGTGTGCCGTTTGCATCAGGTGGTGATGGACGGATATATGCCTAGCTGCGACACAGGAACCCTAAGTAGATCTTGGCTCCCACTGAAAGACGACAAGCCATGCCGAGCCGGTTAGTGCGCTTTATGTTCCGAGCTATAGGACATCCTTCAAAATGAAAGGGGCGGGGGCGGGGGCAGAAGGGCTAGTAGCTGAGCTGGTGTTCAAGTAAATGTGCTTCCAATACATGATTAGCGCCATATGCAATTTGCAGATAAGCATGAAAGGGTAATCCTTGACGGGCTTTGCCTGTTGCGGAAACCCGAGCGAGGCCAGCACAAGCAGTGTCATAGAACTCAGATCCATAGAGATCGGCGCTCCCGGGCTCGTCTGCATGCCAGAATCCTAGACCTCGTCACGGAAGTTCGATCATGATGATTTGGAATAGATTGTATGAAGATCCGTAAGGTAAATTATGCACCGGCGAGGGTTCTTTTTGAAAGAATACCATTCGCAGGCTATATACCTGCCGCAAATCAATTATTGCGCAGGCTACATCTATCCAATGATCTCTTCCGCTGGTATCTCCAGTCAATAAGACTAAGCTTTTCTAGGGTCATGGCAAAATTCCCAGGATCGGTAATGCAGCGGCTACTGCGTGATGAGTTTCGGAGAATGCGGCCGGAACACTTGACTCAGCTTCCGTTTCAGCTGAGGTGACGGGTGTAGGAGGCTAGTCATGATACTGCAAGGTCATTGCACACCGCAACTGAGACCCAAGGTGGCTGCATAAGTTTGTCAATAGTTTATTCCCACAATCCTAAATGATGAGTCGATTCCCATCTTACTTTTTCGTTGATGAAAGGCACTAGCAGCCTTGAGCTAATACATTTCAGGGTGCATGTCGTATTTGTCGATGGACGAACAAAATGGTTTCCGCATTAATGGAATAATGGAGTGTAGTATTCGAAGAGATAGAGCTTATAAAATGGATGCCGATTGGATATATGTTGCCTATAGTGTAATAGATATCTTTGTATTCCGTATACGTTTATTTCCTCATCTTGGTTTGGATTTAAAAATAAGTCTGTTCTTCCGGCAAACCGGACAAACCGTATTCGCATTGCTGGAGCTGCACACTCTATCCTGCGTGCAGCGGTTAGCTTTTAAACGTGCAGGCTAGAAAGATTGGCGTATTCCCGGGGATACTTAATGTGAGAGCGTGCTGGAGAATTTCGGAGATACTCCCAAAAAGGGGTGTAGTAGCTCAGGTGGGCCTCGTGCATCTGGGAAAGAGATCGTCGCAAATGGGTGGATATCTTCGGCTTTTGCTGGGTTCTGATGATTCCTAATGACGGTATGAGTTGATTTCAAATCCCTGCTACTTCCATATTTCCTTTGCAGCTTATCTTCAGTTGGCCACCATCAACCGGGGTCAAAAGACCATGTCTTTTTCCACTTACATGTCTCCCACTATGTATTCCGGAAAGGCAATTCCGAAGGTTGCTGTTATGAGGGTTTATTTCTAATAACTTAAAATCCGCTTCATAGGGCTGAACAACACGATCCACCGGTTACACCCAAAAGCTACCATAGACGGCAAGATGTCAGTGACCGCGGCCCCTGTTAATTTAATAACTCTCTCGGGATTGCTTGATCGCGATATGGACATAGCGTACATTGTTTGGTGTGCAGTGCAGGCCGTGAACTAGAATACAATATGTGTGGTGGGTGTGGAGAGAGGTTTCTAATTTTTGGCCTATTGAGGTAAAGTGCAAGAGGAAAGGAAAGAGGAGATGCTTCTGGAAGTACACGTGGTCGGACATGGGAGGCCTACAGAAACCTCAGGCCACGCCCCGACAAGGCCATTGTTGCAATTGGAGAAATGGGCTGGGATTGGGGAAGAAGAAAAAATCAATTTAAAAAAAAAAAAAAAAAAAAAAACCAAACAAATTCAGCTCAGCTCTCGGTCTAGTGGAACTCTTAGGTAGCTGACTAGCAGTCTATCACACTAATAGAAAAATCGTGCGAGTCAGCCGCATGTTGAATCAATGCATTGTTCCTACTAGTAGCCCACTTGATTCCGGAAATGCCTCACAAATCCATTCTCCGAGGAAATAGCTTCCCTGGCCTATGATTTCTATCACCTTACCACTATAGCTTCCTTTCACGCTAGGTCCTAGAAGTGTCATGTCTCCCGCCGCCTACCCGTACTATAGCCATGATGTTTCGGGTGATCATCCCGCAAGACACACCAGAGGAACCCATGCTTTTCCCCGCGGATCCATTCGATCGATGATTAACCGTGTCAAATTATTGGTCCTTCAATATGTCTTTGGTTAGTACCATCTTATTGCTGATCACCGTATAAAAAATTTCTCGGGAGAGTTCCGCGTTTCCCAACAAGGGCAAGGCTAGATTCCCTGTATTTTCTAGGGAGACCAATCTCTGCCGCTCGTGCTTTCATTGCGTTTGGAGAAGGGTTGACAGCCTGGGCTGACTCGCGGAGGACAGTTGATCTCACGTTCACTTGCCCAAAAAATCCGCATGAAGTCTTCCCAAATTTCCTCAAAGATTCGCCATCTGTACAGTCTTGAACCCCTTCCAATTCTCCAGAGTCTCGGTACAAGCCTGTTTGTATGCCGGTATCCCACCACAAAAATTAAGCATCTGCCGCTTCTTCCCTGGTATATTGGCGCCCATATACCAAGAGTCCGCCCGAGTAAACAGTGTCGCGTTAGCGATTTCATCCGCCCATTTGGTCCATGAGTCTGCTGCCTCTGGTGTAGCCTCGATAGACGCCAGTCGATTGGCCCGCATTCTCTGGATTGTATCGATGATAATCTGACCCTGTACTTCAATAGTCGAGGGTACATTGCTAAGTGCGCTCGGTCCATGCACTCCGCACATGTAGAACAGATTGGGGTATCCGCTAAGCGTCAAACCCAAGTATGTTTTTGCTCCATCCTTCCATTCTTCCTTCAGGGATATGCCCTCCGTGCTGTGAAGACCTAAGTTTGTCAAGCCCCCCGTCAAACCATCAAACCCAGTCGCCAATGCGACCGCGTCAAGCTCATGGTAGGCTCCACTGCTTGTGACAATACCGTGGGGCCGGAATTCAACAATTTTCTCCTCGCGCACATTGACTAAGTGGACGTTCGGCTGGTTGAACACTTCGTAGTAATTCAGTTCCAGTGCCGATCGTTTCGCTCCAAGGGGATGTGGTGGATCCAACGGTGCCAGGAGGTCCCGCTTTCTGGGGTCGTGGATTCTCGAACGCGTCTTTTGAGCCCAGAAGTCGTACAAGGCACGGTTTGCTTGCAGATCGGTCAAGTTATCGATATATGTTCCAAGAATGTAATTAAAACCGCCCTTTTTCCATGCATATTCATAAATAGCCTCACGCTCCTCGGGTGAAACGTCAAATGTCCGTGTGGGTACTTGCGTTGCTACATAGCCCGCAAAGGTCTTACCACGGTCTCGAAAGACGTGCGGATACATGGACCTGATGACCTCCTGGTCTTGGGGAAGTTGAAGCTGTCGCATGGGCAAAGCCAGGTTGGGTGTTCTTTGAAAAACCGTCAGAGTGCCTGCTTCTTTTGCCCACTCTTGAATAATCTGAATTCCTGTTGCGCCTGTGCCTATCACTGCCACTTTCTTCCCTTGGATATTGACGCTTTCCTCTGGCCAGTATTCGGAGTGATAGATCTCGCCCTTGAAACTCTCTATCCCAGGAAAAGCAGGCGTGTAGCTCTTCGATGTAAGTCCTGTACATGGTAAGAGGAATTGAGATTCAGTGACTCGACCATCCTCCGTTTCGGTGCGCCAACAGCTCTTTTCTCGGACGAACTGTGCCTTCACTACCTTGGCCTGGAAGTCCACATCCTTCTTGATATGGAGCTTTTTATCGACATGGGCAAAATACCGACGCAGCTCCTGGCCGGAGGGGTAAACTTCGCTCCACGACCAATCCTCCCAAACCTCCGGCATAGACAGCTGATAAATCCAGCTTTCCGAATCGACCCTGACACCTGGATAGATGTTATTTGCCCACGTCCCTCCTAATTCAGTCCCTGTTTCGTAGATTCGGCATGAATAGCCTAGTTTGCGAAGGTGATATAACATAAATATTCCCGAAAACCCAGCACCTATTATGAGGACATCATATCTGGCAGGGCGGGAGTCTGGAGGATTTACAATGTGGGCCATACCTATATCAATTCTAGGGGGGTTCATATATGTGGCAGGCAGCTAAAAGGCGAGGAAGTGATGGCTAGGAGACTCTTCAAAATGTCAATGGGAAGGAAACAGCCGGTATATGCAGTAATGCGACCGCTCCGCCATCGCCGAGGGTCTATGGTGTGATTGGTGTGATAACCCCAGGTATTTCTGTGACATGTCCACCAATCTCTGAATATGGGCCGTTGGAGAGATTGTTGTTTACTAGGGTGGTGATGTCATGTTGCGGTGCGGGTTTTAGGTGCATGCTCACATTGGACGCCTGACGGCCGTCCTCGGCTTTCGCCACTCAGTCCTAATAAAGTGGAAAATAGTGAGAAATGACCGGTGGTAAATTATTGCCCAGCCCCTTCGCTTGGTGGTTATGGTGCTTTATCGAGTTTGGGGCCCTGCTGACAGCTTGGCCCTAGTAGCTTCGAACACAACGCTTGTTGTCGTACAAGCAAATGCGTACAACCACCCTCTCGAAGAAGCCACGTGAGGGAAGGATTCGATAATATGCAGCCTTGATTGTGTAACTATTTGTCACCCGGCATTGATAAGCACTAGCGAAACATTGGCGCACGGGAAAGGTCGTTATCACATATTTGTTGTCTCTATCGAGGAAAATTGGTGTCACCCTTTAACCCCACACTTGGCGGTCCGGCCCCCTTGACGTCTGAAACGTATTGCTGCCAGGGTGTTTTCTTTCCATATGCAGGATTGATGGTGCACAATGAAGGGATAAAAGCACCTTCACGACCTTCTCAATATGAACCCGGCGAGACGATTGACCTGAATTTTGCTGTTCAGTACCGAATCAAAAATACACCCCCCATTTCCAATGTTGGCCACATAGCTAGTGGTTGGATAAGGATCATGACACACCCACCTTAAATTCGACTTCCAGAAGCTTCAGAGTCATCCAATTGGTTTGACTGGCTTCTCCAACGTATCTTGACCAGCATTGTGATGGGGTTCTGAAAACACTCCCCTAACTCTGCGGGTCTATATTCTGGCCTGCATAGATGCATGCCATGGCGTGCTATAGTAGTAGTAGATAATTTTAATCCGTTTCCCTGGCCATAGGGACTAAACATGTCTCGGCCCGGGGTAGCCGATTCAAGCTTTCTTGGATTCTGCCATTGTGGTTGTGATATGGGAGTATATAGTACGGTGGCAGTGCAACTATATATATAACCGATACAAAACACGATTTCCACCATCGACCAAAAACGATTAAAAACACCAAAATACAGCATATTCCCACATATACATAAGCATTCAAACATACTGAAGCCATTCACTAATATTAAACCACCAAAAAGAACACAACCCACACCCCATAGTCATTCATACAAAACATCTCTTCTGAGCCAGCATGCACGGGATATAGGCCGAATAGTTGGTGCGACTTTCAACAACGTGTCTCGATGGTGTAGTTGGTTATCACGTGGGTCTCATACTACAGTATGACGTGGAAGCATAACTTCCATGCGATCCCAAGGCCGGGAGTTCGAACCTCCCTCGGGACATTTCTTTTTTAGATTTCCTTGATCATAAATCACGTGACAATCAATCATCGTGCGATTGGGGTATTACACAGCTAATAAGTAAATGTTCTATCTTTCAGTTTTGTTTTTCTTTTCTTTTCCTTTCTTTGGAAGATCCCCTGCAAGCTAAAACTCCTACATCATCAACAGAGCCGGGTATCGTTTCGTTAATACCACCTAGCCCCGTGGTGCGTAGCAACCGATAGTCTATCAAGCAATGCAACTATTGTCGTGGCATTCATTGAACCGAAAGACATAACTGTGATGGCTCCATAAGTGTCTATATTATCTAGTAAAAAGTATTTTCAAGAACCGAAATCCCCCAATGATGACCATCCACATTATTCCCGCGGACCGTATTAGCAAGAGGATACCATGCCGAAACCTAGAACCTCTATATATGCTCGCCAAACAACATCAGAAAAGTCTATTGCTTTTGATACCCGGGGCTAGTGTATGAGCCTTTCACGCCAAACCCCGCTTGACCTTCCATTTCATAAATGCTGCAGCGAATGGGAACAAACATATCGAGACTGCGACCCAGGCGAAAAGAACACCGAAGTCAAGCCCGATGCGAGAATGCGTATCGAAGAGAATGGTGCGGAGTGCCTCGACGACTACCATATATTAACTTGGTTAACTGGGATATATGAGGAAACAACTTACTTCTGTGAAGAGGCCAGGCGTAACCCCATCTAAAGAAACCTGGAGCCAAATCCAAAGCATAAAAGCCAGTGGCCACGTTGGTAATCACCCAGAAGATGAGGAAGAGCGCACTCCAAGGAAGACCGATGATCATAGCCATGTTCTCACACGGGAAACCGAGGGCACACATTCCCACCCAATTCAGCATCCAGTAGACAACAAAGGACCCATGGCCGTAGGCATTGGGGTTGTTGGCGGACTGAGTGTCGGGTGCGGAGGGGTTGCTAAACGGGATCTGGAAGGCCAGTGACACGAAAGAGTAGAAGAGCGATAGGAAGAAGTATGTGCCAATGTTGGACAGGATGCGCCACAGGAGCCACTGTGGGATTTTCAGCGGAGGATGGTTGCCCTTGATGAATTGGATGTGTATGGGCATCATGAACGGAGTGTTAAAGAAGGCAAGAATGATCAGATAGATGAGACCAATGCTCACGGCCGGAGTGATGACGGCGGGCGCGAAGGGTCGAAGGTCAATGGAGGTGAATCCAATTGCCGGGTTGATGGCCTGTGGCACTTTGCTGATGTTGTACCCTTCCTGCGCGACGGTCTGTATCCAGCGCGGTCCGAAGTACGACCGGACGGCCAAGTCTAGATCGGATAAAAAGGGGATGATGTAGTTGTAATATGTGCTCGGATCGCGTGCACTGATCATGACGAACTCCGCCGCACCGTAGGGGTCGTAGGATGAGTTTCCGTTAGTGACAGCGTTGCGAAGAAGAGCAGTGGCATTAGAGTTGACAATAACAGCTGCATAAGCGTGCTCGTCGTACACCGACTGGCGCACAGCCCAGGGGTCATTATGGAACTCTGCAGGAGACTTGATCATGTAACCTAGATGCTCGCTGCTTGAGTCAAGTATTTGGTTCACGACGTCAGTCACGGCAGGGCCCACGATTGGAGTCTCATTTCGGTAGGGCTCCAACTGGCCATCGAAGTCGACAACCCAAACAGTTAGAGCAGGAAACCGGGACGCCACCTGAAATTGTACGGCCCAGAACAGGGATAGAATGCAAAGGATGAAGACACAGAGCAGTAAAACTGTAGATTAACAATTAGAGAAGAAGTAGTCATAATCTAAGGGTTTAGCACCAACCTGTCCGGCCCCACTGGAAGAACACGTTGCGACGAGCAGCTTTAAGTGCAGGATCAAAGAAAGAGACGGCCGCAGGAGGGGCCTCAGCCTTGTCGCCAGCCTCGACCATCTGGACTTTGTCGGAGCCCATACTGTGGCCCGAGTACAAGGACACAAGGCCGAAGTGTGAGGAGGAATGGTAAGGGTAGCGTAGGAAAGAGGGAAAACCACAGCAGATAAGAATATGATGCCATCCGACGCCAAGGAGGCCCAGCGGCGCGATGGACAGATTTAAAAGAGTCCATGATCAGCCTGGTACCCATCGCAACCATTTTCCTCCGGTGGCTCACTGAGCGCTATCAGAAGTCGGCAACGGCGAATCCGGGAAATTATCCGAATAGGGTAATAATCGAATTCCGAGACCAGAGTTCGCCTTTTCGGAGCGCGAAAGTGTAAGAAGTTCGTTCTCGGGCTTACAGCTCGGCATGCGTGGTCTAACGCTAACAACGGGAACAACCTTTTTCTAACTTGACCACGATGAGGTCTTCTACCTTATAAAGAGTGCATATTCTCATGCTTAAATACGCACTTATAAAACAAGACGCTTGATCATGATAAGGCTCGGCGTGGTCTGAAGTGGGCGGTGAGGTGACTGGCAGAATGTTAGACCCG
This sequence comes from Aspergillus eucalypticola CBS 122712, assembly GCF_003184535.1. Classification (NCBI taxonomy): domain Eukaryota; kingdom Fungi; phylum Ascomycota; class Eurotiomycetes; order Eurotiales; family Aspergillaceae; genus Aspergillus; species Aspergillus eucalypticola. Next base: position 810,842 of record NW_020290281.1, read on the forward strand.
GTCATTTCTCGGCTGAGCCGAGCCAAGCGGAAATTCCGGCTATGTTTTTAAGGGAACTGGCTAGACCCGGGATTACCCCTAGCAGGCCCAGCTTGGTTTGTCCCGTGCATTCCAATCTTATCTGATACGACCGGGCATAACGCTGCTTGTGCTCCTTTCAGATTACAAATAAATAAGCATCGCCTCGGATGCCTGGACAGTGAATGTCGCCCGTCCTGCTGTTGCTTGCGTCGTCTCCATATCCTTTGTGCCCTGTAATTCGCATGTCGCGTTCGCAAAAGTCTGTCCTCCGACGGTGATCGCCCCCTCCCCGACGGTCGTTGTTGTGGCGTCTCCAGTTAATCGCAACGCGGATACGGAAGTGGATGTCGAGGGAATGCCACTCAGTGTCACGCTCACGCTGCTCCGTGTCCCTGAGGTATAATACTCCGAGTTGTACAGCAGTACGCGAACGGGCTGGTCACTGCTATCGTAGAAGGCGTATGCTGCGAACCGGCTATTCCCGGTGTCTAGCTGGGCGACTTTGGAGGCACCAGAGAGGGCAAGGGCGGCGGTATAGGCGCCGTAGAATGGCGCATTCACCGATTCGTCCCACCAGCAATACGGGCCTGTACCATGGGTTAACTTGCGCCAACCAGACATAAGCAACAACATGAGATACGTACAGTTGCCAATTGTTCCTTGGTGGAAGAATAATTGCTGTCAAAGTCAGATCAAAAGGCTCGTTCGTTCTAGATCCGGGGTTGATGGCAGGTAGGCCTACTTTAACACCTAGAATGGTGGCTTGCATGACGTAGTCCAGGATCCAAAGCCCGGCACCGAAGGTAGGGCTAATACCACCACCTCCACCGGTCGCTGGCGTTATTTAGCATTTGGTCAGGCACGTGCTGGGCGAGACATACCCGAGTTCGTTTCTCCCATGACAAAATCTTTGTCGAGCTCCTGTGCAGCCACTACTTGGCTCTGAAACTCTGACACTCCCTCCACTATCTCGGTATGGCTCATCAATTCATCTAGGTCCGCGGTAGACGCGGATTGCGGATAGTAATGGTGGCAGAAAGAGCGCACGTATTGGGTGGTATCGGCTTCTTCCTCTTTCTGGGCTAAATTGCTCACATTGAATGTACCCACGCCGAAGAAGACACCAGCTTGGGCGAATGACGTTTCGTCCAAAGCGCTGCCTACAGATGCTTGCCACAAGACCTGCGAAGCTGCATCAGCTGCAGCCGTCCATGACTTACCATCCGCGATTGGATCACTTGAAGTGAAGACTGACAAGAGTTAGCGCGCCTGTTCCGAAAGTAAGTACATACAGTGAACGTACAGTTCGGTTCGTTTCCGAGCTCAATAGCATAAAGAGTAGCAACCTTTGATTTGGCGACCTTTGCTGCGGCGATTGTATTGTCGATATTGTCCAGCCGTCTATTAAGCCCTGAGCGTATCTCAGCATCCTTGCTATGAGCCCGGTAAGGGAATTCGCGATTCAATCATGTTTGCTATCAATGGCATACCAATGGTCACTGATCCTTCATAAGAACCAGCTATTTCCATGAATGAGTCACCGAATGTGAGTGTCTCTGGTGCATCATCCGGCGAGTCAACGCTGTATGAGACTGCTGACGATAAAGAGGCATTGTAGGTCGCGCGATCTCTTGTAGAAGACTTAGTACGATAACTTGCAGTACGAAGACGCCGCGGTTATCTCACTGCGTTGTGCCTCCAATTCGAACGGGCGAGTAAGATCCCGATGCATCGTGCAGTTGTCCCAAACAAAAATTTGTCAAGGGTAGTTGCTGGAAGTACTCTGGGAAGGCAAAAAACTCGAATCTTATTATTATCAGAAATCAGGTCTCTTGCAGTAACACAGGTTGACGTACGAAACGCCTACAGGAGCAGCGTCTAGCTGACCACTGGAGTTTGTTGGAGCTGATGATGGAATTTCAAAACCGAGGCCATTGACTCCGCTTCCAGCAATCAGCAGAAGAGCTGGAGCAATGAGAGCATTCATTTTGATGCCAGACATGACTAGGATCCCAATTGAACTGTACATAAAGCGATCTTATCTCTGCTCTTAGCAAGGGAGTACTTGCTCAATGGTCTCCAGAAACTCCGTATTTCAATTGCCGCAGTCGACCGAATCGACTCCTCGAGCCCATACATCCACCGGAGGTGCCCTCGGTTATTATGGAGCCAGCTCGGATAAATTGAGGTGAGGGGGCGATCAAACATCGACAGAGTCTATTGAAGACGATCGGTGAATGGCCAGGCATCGATGGACACCGGCGGAGATCGCTGTTATTGCGGGGGCGGGGCAGTGACGAATGGATCAGGAGTTCTTCCACCAAACATCAGCTGGACTGGCGACCAGCTAATAGCCATGTTCTTAATGGTGTTGTGCAAGAGCGGTTTGAGAAAGGGTAAGAGATGCTGGGAGGGAAAATGCTCTGCCGCAGTCTTCTCTCGATCCCGATCAGGCCAGTTCACGTGCCTCGAGAAATCGCATAGTTCTTTAGCTGAGAGTCTACCACCCATCGAAGAGTCCGCATATCACCCGAGCAAAACTACCAGGACGTGTCTGCTACTACTAATCAATTATGACTGTTCCATCAATTACTGCTCTTGGGGACGACCCCGATACCACGCACCGCCTAAATGCCTGTGCCTATCAGCAGTCAGCAATCACAACTTCGGGCAGCATCCAGTATGTGGCCTTTTATACCTCGTGGGAAGGATCGGACCCTAGAAGAGTTACGATTGCACGCCATGATGTTCAAGACCCTTCATCCGACTGGCAATACTTGACTTTCGAAGATTACAACCAGACGACCGATGACGGACATAATACCATATCTATCGGGATCTGTGCTGGTGATGGAACGATTCATGTGTCGTTTGATCATCACTGCGATGCGCTGAAATATCGCATCTCGCGACCAGGTCTGGCAGCCGACCCAAGCGAGTCGAGTTGGACGGCAAACAACTTCAGCCCGATTCTAGATCATCTACCCGGCTGCGACGGTCTGTTGGACGTTACATATCCACGATTCATACCTGCAGAAAAAGACATGTACTTTGAGTGTCGCATTGGAAAGTATGTAATATGCAAAGCTCGGGAGTAGCAGAATCTGACGATCAGCTCGTAGAGCAGGTGCCGGCTCCGATGTCCTATATCGCTACAGTCCTGACACTGCGCAATTCGTCCAACTGGGAACCTATCTAATTGGAAGACAGTGTAACCCGTATCCAAATGGAATATCTTATAGTCTATCAACGGATAGTCTTCACGTTACTTGGACTAACCGACACTTTATCGAGTATGAAGGAGCGGACGACCGTGCTTCCACAGCCCACAAAGCGCAAGCTGGGCCTAATGGCCCCGAGAATAACGAAGGACTATATTATGCATATAGTCGGGATAATGGCACTACATGGAGCGGGTCAAACCAAAAGTCAGTGGCTATCTTGTCAGCACGTCCAGGGACCGGACTCGAGTCCCAAGATAGCCGGCTACTCGTTAGGGATATCCCTAGAAACAGCGGTATCATGAATCAGGAGGCACAGTACGTTGACTCCGAGGGAGGGGTGCATGTATTGAACCGAGAGAACACCACCGGAAAGGAAACATGGATGCACTACTACCGCTCCCCATCGGACACTCAGTGGAGTTTCTTCGCATTACCTGACATATATCCTACGCCTACCGGACCTCGGGGCAAACTTGTCCATAGCGAGAAGCTCAATGCTGTCTTCTTCATACTTCCGTCGAATACGGAGAGTGAACTGTTGATTGCGCGGAGGAGTATGACTGGTGTACATGGAGAAATGAGTGTAGTATGGAGAGAACATGGATACAGTGGAGAGCCGCTGATCGACGAAGAAGCCTTTACAAAATTTGGGCTTCTGTCTATTCTCATATTGAGAGACAATGAGGTAGGTAAAAGGAAGGTGGCCGTGCTACAATTCGATGTCAATAACCTGGCGCAATGAGGAGCATGTGATAAGTATTGAAAAGCAAGAGAAGCAGTAATTAGTAGCAGCAATCCTAGTGGAAGCCTTCAATACGAAAGTCAATTTCATGTCAGCCCTTGCCCGTGGCGACGCAGTCACTCGCACTAGGAATACATTTTCCACCAACAGGAGAATCAGGAGATCGCCACCAGCTGTCTGAGCTGCTCGCATGGTGTTTTCCAGCCGCCTCGGATTGCTTTAGGCCGAACCTCTCATGCAACCTGGGGGAGAGATCTGCACGATCAGCCCCGCAGTTCCCCCAGGTTTTGGCCCCGGATAATAGCCTGGGCAAGCTTGTCTTGATTAGACATCGCATTCCACAGGATCTGCTACAAACTCCGTATATATCTTCTTAATGGGAGTTGGTGGCAGTATTGGGGGATATCGTTAACCAACCCGACTTCATCATGGCAGTAAGTGCGCGGAAGCCCATCGATCGCAGAGCGCTTGAGGACACCACGGTGGTGAGCAACAAGCAAGGGCCATGGTGGAAGGACACCGGTCTACGAAAGCTGAACTTGATGCTGTTTTTTCTCATGTTCAGCGAGTTTACTCAAGGCTACGATGCTTCCTTGATCAATAATGTGCAAGAGCTGAGTGTTTGGCAGGAGGGTATGTCAAGTATTGTATTTGTACTAGTCCGTTGACTGAACATGCAGTGCAGATTTTAATCACCCTCATGGTAGCCTTCTGGGAGCCATGAGCGCTATGTACTGGATAGGTGATACAGTACACTGATCTCGACGATCTCGTTATTGGTCTAACTACAATCTCAGGCAATATCGTCGGCGTTGTCTTCATTTCCTTCATTTCCGATAGGCTCGGTCGCAGATACTGCCTGTTTTTCGGCGCTATCCTATGCCTTGCTGGCACCGGAATGGCTACTGGTGCATCCAGTGCAGGTCTCTTTATCGCAGCTCGCTTGCTTCTAGGCATGGGGGGTGTAGTAGTTGCTGCGATCGGGCCAGTATGGATGGGTGAACTAGCCTACCCAGACCATCGAGCGACAGCAACTTCGATGTCCAACACTACTTACAGTGCTGGATCTATCATCGCGGCGTGGATTACATTTGGATCATTCCGACTTGCAAGTGCATGGTAAGCCCACCTGCCCGAGACCATACTTCCTCATCCTCATCAAAGATAGGGCATGGCGCATTCCCACCGTCTTCCAAGCGCTTCCATCAATAATCCAAGTAATTGGAGCATTCATTCTTCCGGAGTAAGCCATAGCAAGTCCTCATTCCCAATTAATTCCTAACAGCCATAGATCACCCCGCTGGCTCATCAGCCGCGGCCGCGAACAAGCCGCCCTCGCCATCCTAGCCAAATACCACGGCAACGGCGATGCCCAGGACATCGTAGTGCAACAGGAATACCAAGAGATGAAAGAGACCATCGAACTCGAGATAGCAGCCAAGAAGACCTCCTGGAAAGAACTCATTAACACCCGCGGAAACAGATGGCGCTCGTTCATCCTCATATGGTGTGGTGAGTTCCTCTACCCCAAACCCACCACCACCACCATCACCACCTAATGCGAGAGACAACCAGGAATCTGCAAACAATGGTCCGGCAACGGCCTAATAAGCTACTACCTCAGCAGCATGCTCAAATCCGCCGGAATAACCGCCGAGGTCGACACGACCCTGATCACCGCAACAAGCCAAATGTTCAGTTTCGCCTGTGCACTAGCCTTTGCCTTCCTTCCTGGCCGAGTCGGACGAAGACCTCTCCTGCTCTGGTCCATGGGACTCATCTGGCTCGTCTTTGCGCTCATCACGATTTGCACGGGCGTGTTCGTCGAAACAGGTAGTCAGTCTGCATCGTACGCCACTGTCGCTTTTATTTATATATACAACGGAGTACATAATCTTGGTTGGACGGGCGCGATGATGCTCTACGGTTAGTACTATCTATCCCAAATGCCTCTTATGGCCCCTTCTAGACCACAAAAAAGATCTCAATTAGACATACATAAATGGTCAAAGCAATAGCTAACTGACAAACACAGTCGTCGAAATCCTCCCCTACTCCATCCGCGCTAAAGGCATCGCTCTTTTCTGGCTCGTCACCGGCGCCACAGGGGCCTTCAACACGTATGTGAATCCACTGGGGATCGATGCCTTCGCATGGAAGTATTATTTCTTCTATGTGGGGTGGATTATTGTTGAGTTTGTGGTGGTGTATTTCTTCTTTATTGAGGTTGGTGTTCATTCTGTCCCTTCCACACCCCTATATATGATATATGCACATGCTCTTGTTCGACATCGTGGCGATGGTGGCTAATACTATGGTATATTTGCAGACCAAAGGACCGAGTCTGGAGCAGATGGCGCTGCTGTTTGATGGGAAGGATGCAGTGGTTAGTCATGCTAATCCGGTGGCGGAGGAGTTTTTGGATGAGAAGGAAAAGGAGAAGGCCGAGGCGAAGGAGATTGAAGTGGCTCGGTAGGATAGATTGAGTAGTTTCAATTATTGGATGAGGTGCTTGAGAAGGTATGAGACTGGTTATGATTTACGTTGTTGGTATGCAAGTAAAGTGAAATAGGTAATTTTGAGACTCGTTATTCCTGGTACTCGCTATTAAATCTATTCCGAACAAAAAATGACAAGCAGCAGAAAGGAATCATCACCATCGGCACATAATACTCAGCAGTGATTTCGTACGCCTGCCCATTCCCGTATGGGCAGGACATGAGACGGGAAAAACAAATGCACTAACGAAAACAAAGCATCCCGCGGCGGTATGCAATATAATGACACACAAGAAAGAAAATGAAACATAGGGAAATATAAAGGAAAAAAAAAGAAACCCGGATATTAAAGAACATAGACCGCCGTGCTGTCTATGCAATAGGATGCTGTCCCAGAATAATTTGTACAGGCGTTATCGCATAATGCAAGTTTTTTTTGGTGAAACCGTTTACTCGGGCTTGCGGCCAACCATGAGGTACATGGGAGTGAACAGCTTCTTCTCACCACCGGCAACAAGGCAGTCACCGGCCAAGGCCAGACTGTCGGCAGTCTTCTGGGAGCCCTTGGGGAAGAGACCGACCTTCTCCATGGCACCGACGAAACGGTGGGCAATGCCACGGCCCCACCAGGTCATACGAGCGATCGTGAAGAAGTCCCAGGGAGAGGTCAAGTGCTTGAAGGAACCGGCCAAGGGGTAGTACCAGGGGATGGTGTCGGGGCGGTCGGCCAAATCCTCGTTGTGGAGGAGCTCGAAACCGGCTCCCTTCATGGCATCAAGACCCTCGGAGACCTTGACCATGTTGGAGATACCGTCACCCTGCTCGATACCGAGACGGATCTTGCGGTGCTCGGCGTTGTTGTTGTCGTATTCCTCGGTCATCAACCATTCGTAGACACCGAAAACACCACCGGGCTTCAGGACACGGAAGATTTCCTTGTAGACACCCTCGAGTTCAGGAGCGTGGCAGGTGGCCTCAATGGCGTAGACAGCGTCGAAGGTGTTGTCCTCGAACTTCATCTGCATGAAGTCTCCCTTCTCGAAGGTCAACTTGTGGGCCAGACCCTCACGTTCAGCGTAGCGCGTAGCACGCTGGATCTGGTAGTCGTTGTTGTTCAGGCCGACCACGTTGGCGTCGGTGAACTTGACGATCTCACGGGCAGGGCCTCCGACACCGCAGCCAACATCGAGAACCTTCATTCCAGACTTGATGCCGATCTGATGGGCGAGGTAGTGTTCGTGGCGAGCGATGGCCTGTTGGAAGCCCTCGCCAGGGGAGAAACGGCAGAAGTGGAAGGAGGTACCCCATCCGTACTCGTAGAAGTCCGTCGCAAGGTTGTAGTAGCTATAGCGAATTCGAGTCAGTACTGAGAACCGCAGTCATGTTTCTGGGTCTAAATGGCGCTACACACTGTCTGGTCAAGGTCGCATACTCGGCACGACGGGCCTAGAACATCAAGAATATTAGTACAAGGCTTAGCGTTAATATGGGAAAGGAGTAAGTCGCAAACATACCGCACGGATCTCTTCAGTCTCTTCCTCAGCGCTCTTGTTGTCCCAGTGCTTGAAGTACTCGTCGACAGCAGCCTTCTGAGCGGCAGCGTCCTTGTTGCGCATGGCAGCAAAACCACCCTGAGCTTCAGCGGACTTTCCATGGAGAACGCGGTTGAACTCCGCATCACGCGCATGGTTCTCCTGTTCAAGAGCTGCGGGAGCCATTGTTGACAGCAATTGGAAATTAAAGTGGGATAAAAAGGGGTGGATCGGTCAAGAAGCACAGGTGTCCGGAGTAAGTGGTTCGGATACAGGGACTTGAGGAGGCAATTGAGGCAGTTTTATAGCCACAAACACGATTCTGAGAAAAGAAGAAAGGCCAAACAGGCGAACAGAAGTGAAGGAAGAGGAAAACGAAAGGATACGAAGAAGCAAGCGAGGCCAACGCAGCAGTTAATGCGATCGCCCGAAAGAAAGGGGAGGCGGAATTACGACTGACTTTGACATTTCCCCAGCCAATCACCGCTGTGCCGCTGGCCAGCCAACCAGATGGCGGGGGCTAGTCCCGAACAGGCATTCTGGGGTTCTGGCCAGGAAAAAGTTGTATCCGAAAGAGACAGTGGAACAGCGCTAAGCCGTACTAGGCAGTTGACCAGGGCGTTCCTGGTCATATCGAGAAGCTGCGTATCGCGTATCGCGTATCCGGTGCGTATTCCGCCAGGCATCACTGGATCCGCTGGTCGCACAGAAGAGGCTATGCTATCACATTGAATGCCGCAGGATCAAGGCCTGGACTGCAAGGTTTCGTTTCGGACCCTGTATGCTTAGGCATCACGCACTTTCTAATGCGATTACTATACTCCTTACGCAGATGCCTAAACAACCACTCGGGTTCATCCTTTCCATGCATGTGATGCAGGAACTTGCAGTCAAACCACGTGACTCAAATCTTGCTTATGTCACAACAGCCACACTTAGCCACAGAATGCGCCACTACGACTATCGATAATCCAGTTCTTGCTACCGACAACGCTCAACTTCGCCGCATCATCTCCGCAGGGCTTCGCGTTTCTGTGTGGAAGCGCAGCTGAGTAACACAACGACAACATGCCCCCTCCACAGATTAAGCAGGACCTGAACCGGTCCGGATGGGAGACCACCGACTTCCCCTCCGTGTGCGAGAACTGCCTGCCCGACAATCCTTACGTTCAAATGCTCAAGGAAGACCATGGCGCAGAATGCAAGATTGTAGGCAGACCTTTCCACTTTCGGACAACCAGACCATACTAACAGATTCCCAGTGCACGCGTCCTTTCACCATCTTCCGCTGGAAAGCTGATCGCACCGCGCGCCAGAAGCGTACTGCCATCTGCTTGACCTGCGCGCGTTTGAAGAACTGCTGCCAATGCTGTATGCTGGATCTGTCCTTCGGGCTGCCGATCGTCGTTCGTGATGCTGCTTTGAAGATGGTCGCCCCGGGCCCCGAAAGCACCATCAACCGCGAATACTACGCACAAGGTCACGAGAAGGAGATCGAAGAGGGGCGTGGCGCGGTGGAGGAATACGAGAAGACGGACGAGAAAGCTCGGGAGTTGCTTCGGAGGCTCGCCAACAGTGAACCCTACTACAGGAAGCCTCGCCAGATAGAGGCCGCACCCCAAGATGAGGAGGGCGCGAGTGCAGGACCCAGCGACGCACCGGTCGTACACAGCCGCTACGGAAATGGCCCGGGACCCATTCGCACAAGCGAAAGCAGAAGGGGAACGCCACTTCCGGGTAGAGGACGAGGAGGTATGCGTGGTGGTCGTGGTGGCCGCCCATTCCCTAGCGCCGCTCAGGTGCCCCCATCGGCTGAAGATATCCTACCGCCCGCGGATCCGAACATCACATCGCTCTTTGTTACTGGAGTGGAGGATGATCTTCCGGAACATACGCTGCGGACTTTCTTCACACAGTTCGGACAGCTGCGGTCGCTTATTTGCTCCCACCGTGCTCACTCTGCGTTCGTCAACTTCGCAACTCGGGAGGGTGCTGAGGCTGCTGCCAAGCAGTGCCAGGGTCGGGCTGTCATCCAAGGGTGCCCTCTGCGTGTTCGATGGGGTAAGCCCAAGCCGTTGGATAACATGGACCGGGAGGAGCGCTTGAAGAATGCCCGGGAAGGTCGGCAGGCGGCAGGCCCGCGGGCAGCCGATTCTGGAAAGAGAGCCATCACCGCTGCCGGAGAGGAGATTGGCAAAGAGCAAAAACAACGGAATTATGCTGTCGCCCCACCCCCGGGTGCTGGAGAGGTCCAGTACTCCAGTCTGTCTGGTGATTGATTTGCATTTCAACTCGCATTTTGTTTTCTACAGGGTTCGGGAACAAGGAGGTCTTATGTATGTTCGCGAGCGGGCGTTGTGTATATTTTCTACATTCTGATTAAACCATAAAATACCCCCAAAGACGCCGGAAGGAGAGAGAAAAGTTTGGGTATACTATAATACAGTCTGCAAATGCCATAGTCTGCAGTCATCCTTTCACCCACGCATAGGCTTCCAGACAGTCAGATTCCACACGGAAGACCCTCCCTCTATGACGAGCATGCCTTATCCACCTTGACAGTCTTTCCCTTAACTCTGATGGTGTCGTTATCGCCGCGCTCGATGTCGTCATGAATGCGGAGTTCTAATAGAATCACGGGTCAGCAACATATACTCAGCCATAGCATAAACCCTCTGCTAGCTACTCACCCCACTTGGCATTCTCATCATCTTGTTCCCGTACACCCTGGACAATGTTGTGTCTGAGAATGTTCGCCACTTCGAGCGCATGGTTGATCTGCATCGGAGTATCAATGCCTTCGCGGCGGTGGCTGTCGAAGTTCCGGCGAGCCTCTTGACGGGCAGCAATCATAACACGGACATCGTCTGTACGTTGAATAATGGTTAGCGTTGAACAGACTTATGGCTGTTGAGGCGGCGACTGACCCCGGAAGGCAATGCGGGTAGCGCGGAGGAGTTGGCGGTAAGCACTGCGTGCGGACAGGGCGGTTTGGGAGGACATTATGAGGTTTGATAGTGAGATTTATCGAAGAATTCAATCTGTTGACCTTTTAGAACTTGTCTCCTTGTGAATCGAGTCTTTTGGGGTGGCGTACTGCGATAGTAACGGGTGATCTGATAATAAAGAGAATGGTCGTCAGGCGAATGCAGCTCGTCGCTCTGTTAATAAAGAATCCTTGATATAGAAACTACAATTAAAAACAACAAAACATATAAGAAGAAGATCTAATCAACATGCGAAAAGGTTGAATTCTGACCGTCGTTCCCTGCGGCAGTCCTTGACTTTCGATGACCTCCGAAACAGCCAAGGTTTGATTGGCCCACTGGGTGGCGGCAAGTCGGGGCAGAAAAAAATGGAAAAGCACTTTGTCTTTTTGCTCAAACAGTCCGTTGGGCGCTTCTCACTCTTTCCCATTCTCCCCTCAAATCACCCCGCGTGGCTCTGTTCTTGACCATGGCTACCGTTCAGACCATCAACGTTACTCTTCCTTCCCTGCCTTCTGGCTGGAGTGCCGATAAGGACTTCAAGGCCGTTGGCACCGTCTCCGCTGCCACCCAGAGGAACCTCGAGCCTGTTGGCCCTCACTTCCTGGCCCACGCACGCAGAGTACGTATCTAGCGACCGATCCAGTGCGATAATGGCTCACTGCTAACAACCCTCCAGAAGCGCCACCACCGCACCTTCTCCGAGGATGAGCGTATCCAGGCCCAGCAGAACGTGAAGAGCACCGAGGACGAGGAGGATGATGACATCTCCGAGGACGAGGACCCTATGATGCTCTCCAGAGATGCCAAGGACTGGAAGGTATGCAATACCAAAATCGTCGATATAAGTATGATTCTTACACACTACAGAGCCAAGATCACTACCAGGTTCTCGGTCTGTCCAAGTACCGCTGGCGTGCCACCCCCGAGCAGATCAAGCGCGCCCACCGCAAGAAGGTCCTTCGCCACCACCCCGACAAGAAGGCCGCCATGGGTGACCGCGACGAGAACGACAGCTTCTTCAAGTGCATCCAGAAGGCTACTGAGGTTCTCCTGGACCCCACTAAGCGTCGTCAGTTCGACTCTGTAGACGAGGCTGCCGATGTCGAGCCCCCCACCAAGAAAGAGGCTGCCAAGGGCAACTTCTTCAAGCTCTGGCGCCCTGTCTTCGAGTCCGAGGGCCGTTTCTCCAAGATCCAGCCCGTGCCCCAGCTCGGTGACGAGAACAGCACCCAGGAGGAGGTCGAGACCTTCTACAACTTCTGGTATGACTTCGACAGCTGGCGTACCTTCGAGTACCTGGACGAGGATGTGCCGGATGACAACGAGAACCGTGACCAGAAGCGTCACATGGAGAAGAAGAACGCCAACGCCCGCCGCAAGCGCAAGACCGAGGACACCACCCGTCTCCGCCACCTTGTGGACGACTGCGCTGCTGGTGACGAGCGTATCAAGAAGTTCCGTAAGGCCGCTCGTGCCGACAAGGACCGCAAGCGTCTCGAAAAGGAGGCTGAGATCAAGCGTCTGGCCGAGGAGAAGGAGAAGGCCCGCCTGGAGGAGGAGCAGCGCAAGAAGGACGCCGAGGAGGCTGCCAAGGCCGAGCGTGAGCAGAACAAGAAGGCCAAGGAAGCCGCTAAGAACGCCGCCAAGAAGAACAAGCGTGTTCTCAAGGGCTCCGTCAAGGATGTCAACTACTTCGGCGAGGGTGGCGAGCCCTCCGCTGCTCAGGTTGACTCCGTTCTGGGCGATGTTGACCTCGTCATCAGCAAGATCGACGCTGAGGAGCTTGCTGGTCTGGCTGGACGCCTTACCGCTGCTGGCAAGGACGCTGCTGCCGTCAAGAACGTGTACGCCGAGGAGGTCAAGCGCCTGGTTGGTGCTGGCAAGCTGAAGGAGGGCGAGGCCAAGTTCTTTGCTTGAGCGGACTGGAGTATAGGATGTATGATGTCGATGGATTTACATGCTACGCAGGTGTGACCGAACTGGTCAACAAGGTATATAGATCGATAGAGTTGACTACAAAATAATGAGAGCAACGACCTTATGGAGTTCATCTGTTATTCGAAAATGCTATTCTACTTTCCGTAGTGTACAGTAGTCCGGGATGTTCCTAGCGTGCCCATCAGTCGCACCCTGCAGATTCATCTTGACTGGATTCTCCACAGAAGATGGACTACTGCAGTCCCATCGGAAGCGAGCTTTCAGTCTAAAAGACTACTATATGCCAAACCATCCGCTGGCAGAAGGCATTGCGGGCACGTGCCAGGGACGAGGAGTCCCGTGCTCCCCACTGGCTGAGTGGTTGAGCAATTGTCCAATGAAATGTCACCTCCTCTGTCTAAGTTATCCGCTTTTCCAAACTGGGCATTAGCGGGCATTTCCTTGTTGGCCAGTCAGCGACAATCGACTCGCAACGTGCAGAACATCTCACCAGATGGCATCAGCTGCAATTCTGCCATGTACAACAGCAGCCGACAACGTTCGACAATGCCGACGCAGACGCTGTGGGGATCTGGCATACTGGTGTCGTCGGTTAGACAAGTCTGGCCAATCGCAATTCCTTGATTAAATTGCTCCGGGCTAGAATAGTTGCGGCACGAATAACCACGCGCGTGATGGACCGGTATAGAGTTCACAGCAGCCGTGAAGAAAGATATAAAGATGTCCTCAGCAGCCCAAAATCATTTTGAATTTTTTTGTCTGGTGTGCTTCTCTGTGGATACTACGTCGGATCCCTCTCTTAATATATTTTCAGCTTTCGTCCGCTGATATAAAGGGCATCATGTTCACCAAGCAGTCCCTCGTGACCCTCCTCGGAGGTCTTTCTCTGGCTATGGCCCAGACCACCACGGAGGAATACCCCTCCTTGGCTGAGATTCGTGCCGCACAGGCTACGGTGCAGCCTTACTCTCCCGTTTCGAATGTCAAGGGACTGGCGTTCAACCGCTTTGTGAACATCTGGTTGGAGAACACCGTATGTCCTCAGCTGTTACATCTGGTATATGCAGGGGTTGAGCCACAGCTGACATGCCATTTCTGATAGGATTTTGATGCTGCTGCTGCCACCGAGCATCTGCCGGTGCTGGCCAAGAAGGGTCTCCTTTTGAACAACTTCTGGGCTATCACTCACCCTTCGGAGCCGAACTACTGCGCATCTGCTGCTGGTGACACTTTCGGCATGGACAATGATGACTTTCATCAGATTCCTTCCAATGTTTCTACCATAGCCGATTTGTTCGATACCAAGAACATCGCCTGGGGTGAATACCAGGAAGGCCTCCCCTACCCTGGGTACCAGGGTTACCGCTACCCCGAGAGCGGTGCCAACGACTATGTTCGCAAGCACAATCCTCTGATCCTGTTTGACTCGGTCACCGAAGATGCTCTCCGTCTGCGCCAAATCAAGAACTTCAGTAGCTTCTACGATGATCTGGAGAACCACCGTCTTCCGCAGTACATGTTCATCACTCCCAACATGACCAACGATGGCCACGACACCAACATCACCTTTTCCGGCGACTGGACTTGGAGCTTCCTATCTGAGCTTCTGGAGAACGATTACTTCACCAAGGATACTCTTATTATGCTTACCTTTGATGAGACCGGCACCTATGAAATTGGAAACAACATCTACACCTTCCTTCTCGGCGGCGCTGTCCCGGATGATCTTCTGGGTACCAAGGATGACACCTTCTACACCCACTATTCCGTCATCGCTTCCCTGTCTGCCAACTGGGGCCTCCCCTCCTTGGGCCGCTGGGACTGCGGTGCGAACCTGTTCAGCTGGCTGGCCAAGAAGACCGGCTATGTCAACTACGAGGTTGATACGAGCAACCTGTATATGAACGAGACTCACTGGGGTCCTCTGTCCGACGATGACTACAGCGAGTACTACGCTGGCTGGCCTGTTCCCACAACTGATGCCAGCTGCTCTGCTGGCAATGGAATTCTTTCTACAGTCAAGAAGACCTACGAGGGCTTGACTGCTACCTTCAACTACACCACCCCCTTTCCCTACGACTCTCGCAGCGGAAACAATGTCGGTGTGAAGTACAGCCGTACCCTGGTAAGACACTCCACTCCCCTTGCCTCTTATCTATTGAAAACTCTAACCCCGTGGTAGAAGAATGGCAAGGTCGAGTCCGGTACTTCCGAGTAAGCTGACGCGTCGACATTTTTGGCCGGGAGGATATCAAATGGAATGTGGACCCATGAATCTGATCTGTAATATACTAATGCAATAAATCAATTGATCTACTACCCTCCTCCATCATGCTCTGAAGTCCAACACAAAGCTCAAATAGCCCTGGATCGGGTCTCTACACATATCCAAGTTTCTGCCTTTGTCTGCAGGCGGACGTGTCACGGCGGGGTGAGCGTGACTCATGCACATAAACCCTGACTACCATCACCATGGCTTCTACAATCAAACAAACCGAAAAACAGGCCAAAAGCACCCTTCAAAACATCAGAGAGAAGTTCAAAATGTACCCTAGCACGGAGCACCTCCACGTAAGAGACGATTTCGAACTACAGCCGCCCGACCAAGTTGATATCAACCAAAGCCCCGAGAATGCCACCAACATCAGTATATTGGAAGACATCCCACCCAACGGCGGATACGGCTGGGTGTGCACATTCTGCGTATTCATGATCAACGTACACACCTGGGGCATTAACAGCGCCTGGGGTGTGATTCTAGACTACTACCTCTCGAACTCGACCTTCCCCGGCGCCAGCCACTTCGACTATGCCATCATCGGCGGGCTCCAGGTCTCCCTATCCCTTTTGATCGGACCCATCGTCACCAAATCCAACGAAATACTAGGCACAACCATCACTCTTCTCACCGGCACAGCCCTCATCTTCACCGGTCTCTTCGCCGCCTCCTACTCCACTCAAGTCTGGCACCTCGTACTCACCCAAGGCATCGCCTTCGGCTTCGGCATGGGCTTCCTCTACCTAACCGCCACCTCCATCCTCCCGAAATGGTTTTCCACCAAACGCAGCTTCTCCAGCGGCATTGCCGCCTCCGGCGCCGGCCTTGGCGGCCTCGCATACAACCTCGCCGCCGGCCGCGCCATCCAATCCATGGGCGTGCAATCCACCTACCGCATCCTCGCTTTCTGCGCCCTAGGCTCCCACCTCGTCTCTTTCCTCCTCCTCAAAGACCGGCCTCGCTCGCGCGCCCAACCCCGTCAACGAACCTTCAACCACCGCGACCTCGGCCACCTCGAAGTCCTCCTCATCATCGTATGGGGCATCTCCACTGACCTCGGATACATCACCCTTCTCTACTCCCTCCCCAACTACGCCTCCTCCATCGGCCTCTCCCCACAGCAGGGGTCCGTCGCCGGCGCTATCCTCAACCTCGGCCTTGTCCTTGGTCGTCCGGTCGTCGGCTACATCAGTGATGCCTACGGCCGAATCACCATCTCCATGGCTATGACAGCGTCGTGTGCCATTCTCTGTCTCGCTATCTGGATCCCTGCGCATTCATATGCACTCCTGCTTCTCTTCGCGGTGCTGTGCGGTATGGTCTGCGGGACGTTCTGGGGTACTATAGCCCCTGTGCTTACTGATGTGGTCGGGTTGAATCGTCTCCCGTCGACATTTGGGATGGTGTGCTTGATGCTGGTGGCGCCGAATCTGGTGGCCGAGGCCATTGCATTGAGTATGGCGGGCAGCGGGGCCGGCTATTTGAGTGCGCAGGTGTATGTTGCTTGTATGTTTGTGTTGGGGGCGGTGTGTTTGTGGATTCTGAGGTCGTGGAAGTTTTATGAGTTGGAGGTGAAGGGGGTGAGTGAGAGTGGGGAGGTGAGGAATGGTGGTGCTGGTGCTGGAATGGTAGAGTTCTTTAGGTGGATGAGACCGGGAAAGTTGTTCTTGAGGGGGAGGGTGTAGGTGATCCTGATGGTGCTGATAGGTACTTGATGCTATTGCAGTGGTTGGTTATAGAAGTAACATTTTCTGGATAATTAGATTTAGACCTAGCTATGGGCTCAATTTCTCTCTTATAATACCTATAGAAAAGTAACAGCCCGCCAATGAAATATAAAACAAAAGTTTGCATTTTGGAAATGTCCAGGTAAGATGGATGTATAAATCAGGCTGCACATGTCTGCTTCATGAATAATACCTCTGAAATCCGTATAAGACTTTGTTCATTTCTTTAAGCTTTTGTTGTAGAGTTGAGAAGCCTTTGTAGCAGGCATTACACACATAGTAGATGCCATACAGAATCAAGCAGTTGCAATAGGTTGGAAATGGTCTGCCCGACCGAGGAAGCGAAGACCTTGAAGGTAGTCAAGGGCTGGGTTGAGCACGCGGTGAATAGGCGCGCGCTATCAATCAGCTGAGTCTGCCCCGCATCGCTCAGCCGCCTCCCTCTGGCTCACACATTTCCATGGTCACCTATGCGTAACCGTAACGTAAACGGAATGGCGAGCGAGGACCCAATAGACTTTGCACATACTGCCATAGCCCAGGTCGCTAACATCGCGTCTTTACTGGGCGTTGAGTCCAAGCGACCATTATGTGGGCGTCTCGGGGCTGAGCTCTTCCTTGTCGCCAACTACATCGACACGGCTGCCTTAGACCAGGAGAGGCGACTGCGGCTGCGAATATCCAAGCTACTGCGAGATGTGGAGGCTATGTGCAATGTAAGTGTGGCAGAAAAATATAACTCACATCGATGGAGCCTGATGAGCTTGGAATAGTGGCCGAAGAATATACCAAGAAATGACTATCCTCTTCTTGAAGCGATAGCAAAGCCATTCCCTGACGTGACATCTTATGAGAAGGCCCAGAAAAAGATTCGACGAGGACTTGATCAGCTTACCGCGTGTCCTCGTGACGCCGAGGTGGCCATTACCCATATCCAAAAATTCATTGAGCGCAATCGCAAGTCATCTAGGCGCGATGAGAGTGGAGGTATCGGCTCTAGAAGAAGAGCTGCTCGCCCAGAGCGCTCAGATCTTGCTAACGAGATTGCTCATCGAGTTCTACGAGAGCAAATGTGCTGTACTTGCCAGACCAATGGAGTGCGTAGGCAGGTGGAGAGAGGACACCTAGTGTGTCTCCTGCTACAGCCACCTTCCCAGTCAGTGGCCAGTAACAATCTGGTGCAATTTGATATGCTGTTCTCATCAAAGCCCTTCTGGAACCAGTCACAGCTCACTCACTGGCAAGATATCGAGCTGCTTGTGCCAAACGACCATACTCACGGCAAAAAGTGCGTCCGATTTTTTGATGGAGATGACGGATATAGAGATGAGAAGGCCAACAATCTATCTGCAAAAATGAGGCAACGAACAGACAAAGGCCAATTCTGCGGTTTACTCGAATCAGCCAAAGGCTGGCGCCTTTGCCTCTCTATTGAAGACCATAAGCTCTATCATTTCTTAGAGCCCCACAAGCAGAAAGTCGACCATATTCCGGGGATATCTTTGGCCGAAATCCTCAGCATCTACCATCTAACGGCACGAATGAAGCTTGTACTAGCTTATATAATAGCATACTCTGTCTGGCAGTACTACGATACAGATTGGATGCGAACAAAATGGACAAGCGAGAATATTCAATTCATGAGGGAAAGTGATACCTCCGGGGATAGGTGCCAGGGTAAGCTTTTTACCTGGAAACCATATGTATCCGTGGAATTCAAAGATGAAGGTCCGCTGTGCTACGAACAATATAAGATACCAGGGATGGTGCATGTTTACCCAAGGATCAGAGCCCTTGGTATTATGCTGGTTGAGATAGGTCTTGGTTTTCCGCTTCCCGAGCGTGAGAATCAACTTGCCCAGCAGTCCTTTGCCGCCGAAGTGAATACTGAACTGCTCACAGCCATCAACTACGCAAGGGATGAAGAGCGCTGGAAGAATTTCGACTACCCTGACTATATGAGTTCAATATGCCACTGTTTGGAGCCCGGCACATTCGACCAGGCAGCTTGTGCTGAAGGTTTATCTGCCTCTGAACAGAGACAAAACCTCAAGCAACGAAGAAACATGTTATACGAGAAAGTTGTGTTTCCGCTTGAGAACCTTCTACAGGGCACGAAATGGATCGACAACTATGACAAGATAGCCCCGCTCAATGTCCTTTCCCAGGATGCAAAAATGAAAGAAGCCAATGTACCGGACAATCCTGACAAGGGCAAAGCGCTAGAGCGCAGGAGAAAGCGCACTGAAAGCGAGAAAAACGCTAGCAACTGGCTATTAGACTTGAAAGAGTTTAACAGGGAGCTAGCTCAAGTTGCACCAGCAGCGGGATCAAGCGGGGTATCCCGGCGCGTACGGATAGCGATTTTGGACACTGGTTACGACGATAATGCCCCGTTTTTCTTTTCACCTGCTGTTATGGAACGTCTTAAAGGCTGGAAGGACTGGGTTGATGGTTCGAGCCAGCCCGAAGATTGTCATGGACATGGCACTCATTTGGTGTCTCTCGTTCTGAAGTGCGCTCCCGATGCGGATATTTATGTAGCACGCATTGCCAAAAGCCCCCATCAACTCTTAAATTCCAGCGAGAAAGTTGCAGACGTTAGTGCTCCGAAGGAGGAAATATTGAATGTGACTCAGCTGACTCCCTTAGGCGATTTCTTGGGCAAGTAAAGAATGGAAAGCCGACATCATCTCCATGTCGTTCGGCTTTGCAGACGAACAGCCGTGTATCAGTGACGCAATTCGCGAAGCGCTATACAAACGCAAAGATTCCATTCTTTTTTTTGCAGCCGCGTCAAACTATGGGGCCAATGATCGAGAGATGTTCCCCGCCAGACACGAGTCTGTCATCTCTATTCGAGGGACGAATTCAAACGGCCTATTTGCAGACTTTAACCCCCCCAAGCATGAAGATGAACCGGTAGTTTTCGGGACTCTTGGCATAGACGTTCCTTCTGCGTGGCCCAACTCTGATGGCGAAGAGCATAGGTCTGGAACATCAGTTGCTACGGCCATAGCGGCCGGAATAGCAGGGTCTCTTCTGGGATACATTAGTTCCCGCCCTCCCGAGAAACCATTCTACAATGCCAAATTCCGAGCCTGGACACGTCGGGGTATGAATGCAATCTTCAGGGCCATATCCTCTAACACGCTCCAGTCAGGTTATTTGTACCTGACGGTACGGGGATTGATAGGTATTCCGGAGGATGCCCGGTGGGCAAAAATTGGCGGCAGGTTATCTGGGCTCTGATTATGAGAACTGATTACTCTATGTCAGGGATTACTCCCAACTATCGAAGAAATACAGCTGACTCGACTATCCCCCTCTCCAATTTCTGTCACATTCATACTCCCTTGGTCATGATCACTGGATAAAGTGCCCGGATCAGCTGAACCTATGATGATCTCTTCCACGGCATCGTCGTCCTCATCTGTCTCATCTTCATCATCTTTGCCCAAGTAGGCGGCCTTGTGCCTCAGCTCATCGTATTTAACTCTATCGCCTTTCCAACTCTTGACTTCTATCTTGAGAAGCTGATATGCAAACACTATATCCTCGCCCGCCCGCCAAGTATCTGATTCTTCTGTGCTGGTCAATTTGGCGAGATTAGCTCCAGCGCCAACCTGAATTCCCGGCGATGGAATATTGCCGCCAACCTCAATCTCCCCATTGTGGCGCTGGTTGTTCTCCATACTGGCGGTAAATCCTTTCGCTATCATGAGACCCGTAACCATGTAAACAGGGTTCCTGAGCCCAGGAATCCTGCCTGCCTTGGTCACAGCCTGAACCCGAGGGGACTTTAGACGTGCTTGGATCTCTTCTAGCGAAGGGTCGGTGACAAAGTATACTGTCTCCAGTTGGTCCATCGTATAGTTTGATCGCACATCGCTACCCCGTCCGCCCGATAGCTTTCCGGATACCGTCTGCAGGAACACTGCCCACAAGCTCATCGAGACATCGCGGCTGTCGCCTCGTTCAATACTTCGCTCGTAGTCCGTAAATCTTTCTATCCGCGGGTAAACTTTCTCTAGCGTCGTCGCATCGACAGTTGTCAAGGCTCGGTGCGGTCGTAGGGGGTGTGATATTATGTTCCCTAATCCGATAGGGCCCGTTCCTGGCTTGAAATGGAAGTTGGGAGAGAGGATATACGTGGGTTGCTGTGCCATTTATATGGAAAATTCAAGAGAAAAAAGCCAGAAGATTCCCGAAAGAAGACAGGAAAGAGGAAAGGAACAAGTTCGTTCTCATCGTACTGAAGTAAGAGCCGTGCAGCAGGAGCGGGGTCGGATCAATATTAGACCAGCGAGACTAGTGAGGCTGCAACCCCTCAGCTGATCCTATCTACTTGAGCACATCTCCACGTCGCATTTGGCGACTACGTACGCAACGAGATACCTGACAGCCATGGAGCGGGGTCTCAAAGAAGCTGCACAGCAATGCGTCGACCTCTTCACACAGTGCTTGGAATATCCACCACTCATGGAAAACGAGTGGGCTGAGAACCGCCTTGCTGATATGAACTTATGGATATCAGGCACCGGAGCCTGCGCCAGAGGACGAGCTTCTTTGGACTCGAGACTAGCTTCGAGGCCCGAAGCTCATGATGTCATCGTCAATTTATTGTTCCTGCTAAGTACTATGATTGACGAATGCCTAAAAAGAAGCCAAACACAAGACTTTTCGCGTGCTCATCATAATGGGGAAGATCCTGCCTCTTCTGAGAACGAAAGACAAGGGCGAGCATTTTCCCCATGGTCCGATGATTCCAGCTCTGATGGCCAGTCGACAGACCGTCATGAGTTACGGAACCCATCCGGGAATCTGTTGTATGAGTCAATGTATGACATTGAGTCGATGATGGATCAACTTTCCCGGGTCGCAGTTGCCATTCGTCGCTCTGGACGGCGCTCACGATTGCAAAAGGCAGACCAACTGTTTAACGCATCAGAGCACCAGGAGCTGGAAGGCCACCTTGTCGGAATGTTACTCTGTCAACTAAATGGTCGTATCCAAGAAAGAGACCCATCGCAATTGGATGAAGTACAATTGCGGTTGGTACACTGCAACCTCAAGCGTCGAAATCGCTTTTTGTATTCTCAAAGGCACGCCATGGGTCTGGATGCAGGCGATGTTCGACGCGCACCTGTGCCGAAACCATCTGGATCAGAACAGAAGGAGACACCTCCAAAAAACCCGTGTTGGGAATCCTCAAATAATAGCCCAATGCACGCCAATAACACCGTAATCACGGGGACCAGTGCCTCCAGATTGTCCGATGGCTTTCAGTTACCACAACCAGGCCACACACTACACCAAATAGACCACGCTAAATCCGTCACGCTTTCCGCAGTATCAACCACTGCACTCGAAGTAGATTACCCGCGCCCGCCTCAGCTGAAAGATGATGCGCGGCTCTTTCGGTGTCCCTGTTGCTGCGAAGCGCTTCCTGCAAAAATGACAGATGAAATCAGGTGGAGGTGATGTTCTCGACGCAGAACCAATCACGGCCAAGCTAACACAAGAGCAGGAAGCATATCGAAGATGATTTGAGCCCCTACACCTGTGTTTTGGCTAGTTGTGATCAGCCTTATGTCCTCTTCAATACAAAGGATAGTTGGCGACAGCACATGCTGAAGGATCACAGCAGCATGGAATATTGGACCTGTTTTGCATGTGGTGATGGGTCTCAATTCTCAAACAGGGAAGCCTTTGTACAACACACAGAGTCCTTTCATGCTGCGACCGTTCCACTAGCCCATATACCAGTCCTGGTGGAGTTGTCAAAAAAGACAATACCATCAGAAATCCGACACTGTCCACTGTGCAATTGGCCAGCAGACGATGAAGTCGAAGTGGAAAAAGATGCATTGTTCAGTCATATCGCTAAGGAGGTCCACTCTTTCTCGCTCCGGGCATTACCATGGGCGGATGATAACGGACAAGAGATTGATGAAAATTATTACAACAGCTCCGAAAAGGTCTACGACTGGCTGGTTAAGAATAACATTCAGAAGAATCCTAGCATAGAACGACCTCCCCGCGAGGAGAGGTTATGGTATGATGTCTACTTTCAGGAAAATGCTTATTTCACTTGCATCTCAGAAGCGTCGTCTTCAAATGAGCTTGCTTCCGACGAATCGAGGCAAAACGAACTGGATGAACTTAAAAGGGTGAATGAGATCGAGTCTCAAGGACAGAACAGTGAAGCAAATGCAAATATAAAACTTCATTCCTCGACGTTTGATACACAGGGAGATGATGGAGAGCAAGCTGAGGAGCTTGATATACCCATGGAACCTCGCGAGACCAAGCTTGGTGAAGATCTTTATGACCTTCAGGAAACACCTTCAATTGCTTTGAGCGACATCGTGGAGGACGCGGAAGGCCATCTCTCAATACCCGCCTATGTTTGGGGCCACTCCTCGAATTCAAAAAAAGCGGTGCTTTTTTACTTGGACACGATGACTACTGACAATTTTATGTCTCTCAGGATTGCGCAGGAATTAGAGGTTCCATTGCAACCCATTACACCAAAGCTCTTGATCCCCATCCCCAGTGATGAAGCAAATCAAACGAGCCTGACGGTACAATTTCAAACTGAGGCGAACTGGCATTTCGAACAACATTTCACGACTTCTACCACTAAGTTCTTAGTCCTGGACACGGACAAGTACGACGTAATTCTTGGGATGGAGGATACTTCTAGATACGAGTTGCTTCCACCTCTAAGTCCAGACCCGGATATGTTTGATGTAGGAGGCCCGGTAGAACTAGAGGTGGAACAGGGGAGTTTGCCTAGGAAACCAGACAGGCCTCGGTCACTGGGCGCAAGGTTGAGGTCATTGTTTAAAAGGAAACCGGGCTAATAAATTAGGTCCACGGTTGTGAGATCTCAGTCAGCTTTTCCCGATCCCGTGGGGTGCTTGCGTATTAATAAAATCGATGACTCTCAAAGATCATTTATCTAATTTTAAAGATAGGATAAAGCAGCTTATACTATTAGACAACCTTCCAAGCCATGTGACTAGAATCTTAATCCTAGTAGGGACAACTGGTCTAAAAATCAAGAACTTACCATGAAACAACTATATAACTAGTGACTGGAGAAATTTACCTGGCTAAGGCAGGGAATATATGAGATATGGCATTCTAATCACCTGTAGTAGCGCAACTCACATAAAGTAAGCTAATAAGAGATATTATGCATTCTGAGTCTGTTGACTCGAAATAGTATTCCAAGAGAATTCAATTTTCAAATGCGCACTAGCACTAGCGTGAACACTAACAGCAGACTACAGATGTCTCGCTTGACAGAATAGATTATTTTATTTTTCATCCACACCTGTACGAGATGCGTTTACTCCCATACCAAGTTTAATGTGGAATTTAAAAACAGAAAGGTTTTCCGGGTCCCTAGTACTTCATATGCGGTCTGAATTAGGTTGACAATCGCAGCCTAGACTATATAGCCTTCACCCTTACAGTGACAGAACACATGATATAAGTCATCATCTTGTTGCAATCATTGAAGCAATTCCTTTTTTCCCCTATCCTCCTCAGCACCCTTAATTTTGGCGAATGCTCAAGCGGTCATGACTTATTACTCTACGGCCATGGGACCATCAAAAGTAGGATATTCTCTTCCTGCATATTAGCAGAAAATTGGATTATACTAACCCTAATAGACCATCCAGCTAGACGGCCATGAAATCAAAGCAACAAAGGTTGAGCACCTAGATCCACGTCGAACAGTGTACCGCTTTCACCTCGAGCCAGACTCATCATGCTATCGACATATAATCCCAGAACCAGCCACATCTATCATAATCAAGCAACAAAAAGAAGACTGGGAGGAAGAGTTCAAGGACGAGAAAACAGCCTACACCAAGCTAAAAGACCTCCAGGGAGAAGTTATCCCATTTTATTACGGCCAGGGGTACTACGATGGCCTACCTGCACTTTTATTATCAGACATCATGGGGATTACTTTGGATGATCTGGCTCGCAGCAGTGAAGAAGCCCCTGAGAAGCTGATAGAGTCTTATCTGGAAGATGTCTTTGATAAGCTTTCAAAGTATAAGGCTTATTATCTAGATCAGAAATTGGATAACTTTATACTATGTGGTGATAAAGATTTTGGGTATTGTAAGGTGATGGCTGTTGATCTCGAGCAGGTTGAAATTCCGGATCAAGTTCGTCCATGGCATTGGTCTATCAATCAGGAGGGGGCAAGGTCTTTGATGGAAGAGTTTAGGTATAGACGGAATCTGAGGCACGATTCAGATCCGCTTGAGATATGGAAGGCTGGACAGGATAAGGGTGTTTCATAGTGGGTTAGATGATTCTGTCCGCACCGTGATTAGGGAAAAGGAAAGTGTAGCAAGTCAACAGTGCACCATTCCGCTGATAACCCTCGATATAAAGTAAAGCTCATAGTATGCGTATACTGAGTTCTTCTAAAAGCCATCAACGAGTGTTTGCTCTACTCATGTTATGGCTATATCATTTGGAGAAAGTTATCAATTCGATCCATGCGGATAAGAAGCAGCCCCCGGCTAAACTTCAGGCTAAACCTTCCCCCCGCACCTCACCGAAATCGCCCCACATTATGATTCAATGCCAGTCGACAACTTCAACTGAAACATGAACCAATTCAATAACACCCAGTCACCAACATCCACAACTCATCCCTACTTACTACAGCGCATACATAAAAGGGAGCAAGGGAGTAACCATGGACTTCCCAACCAGACCACCACCCTCCCTAGAAGCCCTTCAACGCTACTACATTGGTAAAGACATCGGCTCGGTCCCCAAACCCGCGGTTGTCCTAGATGTAGCCATAATCAAGCACCATTGTGCATCCATGTTGGATGCATTGAAAGCATTGGATGTGGGGTTCCGTGCACATGTCAAGACACACAAAGTATGCTCCTCCCATTTACCCACCTCTCAATTCCACGGTATGTGATGGCTAATGTTAAGACAGACTCCCCAAATCGCCCGCCTCCAAGCTGGGGAGGACAAATCCATACCCGCAAACTTTGTCATCTCCACCCTTCTGGAAGGGGAGACTCTACTCCCATTATTCAAGGAACTCCGGGCCGCCGGGAGAAAGCTGAATGTTCTCTACGGCATACCTCTTGTGCCTTCACAAGTTCCCAGGTTGGCTGCGTTAGCGCGCGAACTAGGCGAGGGAAGTATCGCTGTTATGATTGATCATCCTGATCAGGTGCCATATCTGACCGAGTTTCGGGAACTGGCGGGCCATGCACCGTCGGTGTTTCTCAAGGTGGATTCTGGATATCATCGGGCAGGACTCCCGCCTTCCATGCTGAACAAGGGGGGCTTGATCGAGAAAGTTATTTCTGGGGAGACGAAGGGGGAGCTGGTTCTGCTTGGGGTTTACTCGCATAACAGTTTGAGTTATGGGGGTGATACGCCAGAGGAGGTAATGGGGTTCTTAGTGCAAGAGATCACCGGGTGTCGGGAGGCATTGAGGAAGAATAAGGATCTGTTTACTTTGCCCGGTGGTAAGAGGAGGGAGTTAGTGGTTAGTGTCGGGGCTACGCCGCAGGTGGTTGTGGTGAAGAAGTTACTTGAGGATGAGGGGCAACTGAATGAGGAGGCAAGGCGGTTGAAGAGCTTATTGCATGAGAAGGATGTGGATGGTAAGTTGTCAGTCAAAGTTGAGCTTCATGCGGGTGTCTACCCGGTTCTGGATATGCAGCAATTGGGCACGAATATCCATCCCACTGCGGATGCAGAGAAAGAGGTTGGCATCTCGGTGGTGGCCGAGGTATGCAGTGTGTATAATGATGCCGAGCGGTCGAAGCCTGAGGCTTTGGTGGCTGCTGGGTCGTTGGCTTTGGGGAGGGAGCCGTGCAAGTTCTATCCGGGATGGGGAGTGGTCGGGGATTGGAGACGAGAGAAGGGGTCATCGCGATTGATTGTGGATCGGATCAGCCAGGAACATGCGATTGTTGCCTGGGAAGGAGAATATAGCTCTGCGATTCCACTCAAGGTCGGACAGACTGTCAGGATATATCCGAATCATGCGTGCGTGACGGGGGCTATGTATGGGTGGTATCTGGTGGTGGATTCGAGTCGGGATGGGGATGGATCGACTATTGTGGATGTTTGGCCGAGACCGACGGGGTGGTGATTGAACCCTTTCGAGTATCTATAATTCATTGGATAAACAAGCACCCAGGTTCCTCTCTACTCTCTGTAGTGGATATAATATGTTTCCCTTATCGGTCATGCCATTGACCAGTTGGCACCTAATATCAAGTAGCCGGCCTAATAAAAAGGGCGTTGTCTTTATTGTCTTTTTCTTTGGCCAGAACACAGTTCAACTCCCACTGCATATCCCTCCCCAGTACGTCAAGAATGACCACACTCTCACAATGCTGGCTGTTCAACTTGAAGCTGAATCAATGGAATCTCCACCTCGGCCCCGCCAACCAATCACGGGATTATCTTCGGCTTCCCGCGCCGTCTCCGCTCGTTCTCCCATCCGCTCTCCATGCCTCTGAACTTAGCACCGATTCCCTCCAATCTCCCACTCCTCTAGCGCTAAGCCCCCTTATTTCACACCAATGCCGCCTAGTAGACGGCCGCGTACCGACCCCATCGTCCGCGTCCGCACCGGTTGCTGGGCCTGCAGACGCCGCAAGAAGAAATGTGATGAAGCCAAGCCCATCTGTGGGGGATGCGTGCGGAATAAGCTCACCTGCCAGTGGCCGACCATCATCCCAGGCCAACCCAAAGCCAACAATATCTCCTTCATGCCTGAAGAGGATGGCCATCATGATCGACAGTCAAATGAAAATGGACCTCCTCGACAGATGAGCGTGAACCGGGAAACGTCCAGCTCGATCGAGTCCCGTTCTACCTCCCCATCTTCCCCGGAGGAGATACTACGGGAGTCTAACTCCCCAGAAGACACGTCTCGCGAGCCTCCTGCATCAGGTCCCTTGACTTCAATGGACCTTGCTCCGACTCCTGCCATCGGCAGCAGCCAAGTCCTGGGAACGTCTGCCTCCGTTAGCAATCTACTCCCCCGGAGCCTGTCCATGTTTCCGGGCCATGGACCAGACTCTTATCAGCTGCTGAGCCACTATTTAGCGACGACAGCCGACTGCATGGCCAACGGGTCTACCCCAATCAATCCATTTTTGGTTCAGATCGTGCCCCTCGCTTTCAGCAGCGATCTTCTGCTCCAGCTCGTTCTGACGCAGAGTGCTGCCCATCGGGCATTTCGCTGTCACAAGGAGTCTGACGAGGTGGCACAGAAACACTACACCTCAGCCCTTCAGCTATTCCGAAAAGGCGTTACCGATTTTATTGACGGAAAAGAATCAAATCCGCTCATGCTGACGGTAGGAGCGTTGGTGATGTGCTTTACAGAGGTATGCCTACATTACGAGGTAACTGAACGTCGCTAACGACCGCAGACGGCCAAAGGCGATATGAACGGCACGATATTTGACCATCTGACTGCTGCCAATTCTCTTCTTACTCGACTGCTCTCACAAAGCGATACAGCGGTACCCAAAGACTTGAAAGACTTTGTTATCGAATACTACACCTACACTGCGGCCGTGAGCATGATCTCTGTTGATGCTCGCGTCAGTACTCAACTGTTCTTGAACTTCGACCTCGAACAGCGGGCGCGTCAGCTGCTGCAATCAGAATATGTGGGGAATTTATGTGGTTGCTGGCTGGAGTTGTTGCTGCTGATCCCATGTATATTCGACCTAGGTCGGCAGTGGATGATGCATGATGGCCGGCCAGCTATGCCCACTGCGGATGATATTGCCATGTTCAGCTCCCTGCAAGTACAGATCATGCGGTGGACACCATATGCCTCGGTCAGCCCGGAGGTATTCCTAGCAGGGCGGATCTTCCAGCAGGCGATGCTCCTCTATCTCTACACCGCGCTAGGCGGGTTCTCCCAGGCGGAGAACGGCATGTATCAGGGATTGATCGATACCGCGATTACAGAGGCGATGACTTATCTAGGGCAGCTGTCTGGGACCGCGCGGATCAACTCCGGTCTCTGCTGGCCAATCGCTGTAGTGGGGTCCTGCCTAACCAATGCAGAACACCAGGATAGTCTACGCCGCCGGCTCACCGTCATGGTGAACACATTCGGCCTTGGCAACATGCAAAGAACTCTACTCATACTGGAACACATGTGGCAGATGCCGCTGGACGAAACCGGCCCATGGAACATCTGCCGCGCCATGCAACGGAATCAAATATGGATATCGTTTGCCTAATCAACCAGTCTATCATACAATCATCACTCATAGCGTCCTGACCAGACAGGTCGCTGCTTATTGACCCAGGTTCTTGGGGGCCTCAGTGGCAGGACCCTCAGGGGTCACATACGCCTTGGTCAGACCACCATCGACGACGAAGTCAGCTGCGTTGACGAAGCTGCTCTCATCGCTAGCCAGGAAGATGACGGCGTGGGCCTGCTCAATGGCCTCTCCGAAACGACCAGTGGGGAAGTGAACCTCGCGACGGAAGCGCTTCTCCTTGTCGTCACCGAGCCAATCCTGCAGAAGGGGGGTGCTGCATTCATTAGCTTCATCTCAAAATACACGAACGGTATATACTCACTTAAGCGGAGCGGGACACAAAGAGTTGAACCGGAAACCTGCATCATCATAATAATCAGCACCATCCCACACGCACAGCAGCAGCGCAGCAAGCAGCAACTCACCCTCCCTAGCATGCACAATGGCCAACTCGCGAGTCATAGCCAACACCGCCCCCTTACTAGCCGTATACGCCAACTGAGGCGTAGCAGCACCAACCAAAGCAACCATACTAGCCGTGTTGATAATACTTCCCTTCTTCTTGCCATGCTTCCTGAGACTCTTGACAGCATGCTTGCATCCATACCACACACCCTTGACGTTAATGTTCATGGTCAAGTCCCAGATCGCCTCGGGAGTCTCCTCCGAGTCGCCATCCTTCGCATGCATAATGCCCGCATTGTTGAAAATGACATCCAATCCACCCCAGGCATCCAGATGTCCCACGGCAGCTTCCACATCAGCCTCCTTGGAGACATCGACAACGCGAGTCTCCACCTTGCCGGAACGTTCGGGCACAACCTCGTTCACTTTGTTCAGGGCCTTTTCAAGTCCGGGGCCGCTGACATCGGTCATCAGCACGGAGGCGCCCTCGCGGAGCATGAGGATGGTGGTTTCGAGACCGATGCCTCTGCATGAAACAGTATTGTTAGCTCATTGCTTCCCACCTATTCAAAAGAGAGGAGGAGAAAGAGGGAGAGGGGAGAGAACAATACCCCGCAGCACCAGTAACGAGCGCATTCTTTCCAGCAAGTCGTCCAACCATTGTGCTAGATTATAAGATAATTGTCTGTGTATGTATGTATGTATGTATATATGTTCTTGCAATAAAGTGAAAGAATAGAATCAAAGATGAACCGATAATCGAAAAAGAGAGCGAAGATGGCCACGGTTATAAGTAGTACGGAGTACAGCCACACCAGAATTACCCTTGCTCGATAACCAGTTACCTAAAGAATAAGCTAAATAGCTACCCCTCCTTCCTCGGCAATTTAGAGTCCAGCTGCAAGCAGCTCACCGCCGTTCCGTTCCTCAGAGTAGGCACGTAGCTCTGGCGCTGTATCTATCCGCCGGCGTCGGAAGCGCGAGCGCGCCCGATAAGCAGCTAGCTGGCTAGATGATAAGCGGTGGGATGGGATGAAATGGTGGGATGGTGGGGTGGGGCGGAGGGGCTAAGTAAGTACCCCGCGGTCCGGGACCGCGGTAGCTCAGCTTTCCCCTGCTTTCCTCAGAGTGGTGCAGCGCATTTCTTGTGTCAGAGTGAAAGTGTAGTTGCGCTTTTGGCATAATCTGCATATTGAGCATAATCTATTATTTCTATCGAAGAAGATGAGTTGATTAATGAAATTGAGGGAAGAGTCTGTTGGGAATGAAGATGAGGTGTTTTGTTTCTTGGTTTTGGTTCTTTTATGGATGAATCTATTTGGAGTTCTTTTCTTGTTAGTAGTTCTGTGTTAAGTTGAATGAGATCTATAACTCTACAGTTGGTGTGCTATACTCTTATAAAGGTTGGAGAATGTTGGAAGCATTGAAGTCATCATCAAGCAACATCAATTAAGCTATACAACTATTGAAAATATCTTCTATGCCTGCTGCTCCTTGATGTGGAAACTCTTCAACTTGTAGAATGCATTGAATCCCTCAGGTCCCAATGTACATCCCAGACCTGAGTTCTTCCATCCGATCCATGCGAGGTCCTAGAAACATTAGTAACCCTTCAAAATGTCGACTTCAATAGATAAGGGGGGAAACGTACCGGACTTGGGTAATCGCAACGGTTGATATACACCGTTCCCGCATCCAACCGCTCAATCAACTCCTCTCCCTTGGCGATATCCTTGGTCCAGACACTAGCCGTAAGACCAAAGTCACTGTCATTCATGAGAGCGACCGCCTCATCATCCGAAGACACCTTCATGATCGGCATGACAGGGCCGAACGTCTCCTCTCTCATAACAACCATATCGTGGGTAACATTCGTCAGAACAGTAGGAACCTGATAGTTGCCCTCCGCGGGGGTGTTCTCAAACGTGGGGTTCTGGGGCGTGGAGTTGACGGCACCCTTAGACAGAGCGTCGTCAATGTGCGACTGAATGTTCTTGAGTGCTGCCTTGGAGACCACCGGACCGGTGGTGGTGGACTTGTCGTGGGGAGAGCCGAGCTTGTATCTTTATTCCGTCGCGTTAGATTCAGGTATATTTTGAGAGATGCGAGGTACTCACGTAGCCAATTCCTTCTGTACCTCCTCCACAAACTTATCATGCACGTCTGCGTGCACGTACACCCGCTCCACAGCGCAGCAGCTCTGGCCCGAGTTGAAGACAGCGCCGTCCACAAGCTGTGCAGCCACGTAGGGGATGTCCGCATCGGGGCGGACATAGGCGGGGTCATTTCCGCCGAGTTCGAGGTTAACGGGGACGATTCTGCGAGCGACTGCTTCGCGGATGCGGAAACCGCCAGATGTGGATCCAGTGAAGGAGATGAGCTGGATCTGGGGTAGTTGGACGATCTGGTCAAGCACGTCGGGGGAGCCGACATGGACGAGCTGGAGGACGTTGGGAGGGAGACCGGCTTGGGTGAAGTAGGTGAGGAGGCGTTCGCCGAAGATGGGGGTCTGAGGGGAGGGGCGGAGGAGGACAGTGTTTCCGGCGAGGAGGGCGGGGACGAGGGCGTTGATAGTGACGAGGTAGGGGAACTGAGTCGTTAGTGGTGGTTCAGACCTCAGAAGAGTACTGAGTAGCTTCTTACATTCCATGCGGTGATGATCAAAGTCGGTCCGACCGGCTCCTTCTTCAGGAATCGCCTGAAGCCGTTCTCCGGCGTGCCAGGGAGAGACTTGAGGCTTTCCTCTGCGATGCTGAGGATGTGGTCTCCACGCTTGCGGAATGTCTCGATTTCTTTAGCGCTAAAGGCGATGGGACGGCCCATCTGGGTGGTCAATTCTTCTGCGAGGGTATCTTTGTTGGCAGCGATCAAGTCCAAAGCCTTGAGGACAATTTCTTTGCGCTGAGCCAGCGTGGTCTGCTTATATGTGCGGAAGGCATCTTGCGAGGCTTGAGCGACCTGGCGGGCCTCGTCGAGCGAGAGACCAGGGTGCTCAAAGATGACCTTGTTGGTGGAGGGGGAGAGAGTGCGAATTGCGTTTGACATTATGCAGAGACAAATGATGCAAGTGGTGTGTATGGGGAAGGAATGAGGATTGTAGATAGTTAATGAGGGGTACTTCTTATAATGGACGATAAGAGAAAGAGGCAGGGAGAGCTGTGCGTATCTCGGCGACCAAGTGGCGCGGTCTAGTGGACCGCGGTCCCGCGGTGGGCCTTTCCCCAATTCGCAGCACCAACAATCACTGAAAATAATAAAGTTTCTTCTCATATTATTTATTGTATTACTCTAATATTCCCAAAGCAAACCGACACATCGTCTCCGCAAACACTAACCCATCATGTTCTCCTCCCACCCTCGCCATCGCATTCTCATACAGCGCCTCGCCCAGCATTCCCCGTCTTAGCTTCAACAACTCCGACACCATAAACTCATTATACTCCGGATGCCCCTGAACACAAAGAATGCGCTTGGGGATATATAATCCCTGAGTACCACAGATCAATGTAGCTCCCAGGTTGACACATCCAGGTGGAACCTCATATACGATATCGCGGTGCATCATATGTATTGCCTGCAGCGGTAAAAGTAATCATTAGCATACACCCTAGCCACAAATACCAATAATATGACTGGAAGAAAAAAGCATACCAGAGTATCTCTCCCCAAAAGTCGTTTCCCAGCACTCGTCAAATCCACCGACTCAACAGCAACCTCCCACCCCGATACATTCGGACCGACGCGGGCTCCCAGCGCACGCGCAATAATCTGGTGGCCGAAGCAGATCCCAATCACGGGTTTATGGTGGATGAGGTAGCAGTCTTGAACGAATCGAGTGAGGGTGAGGATCCAGGGTTCATCTTTGTAGGAGTCGTATTCTGCAAGACATTAATTAGCGGCATGCCTTTTGCGAATTCTGGGAAGTGGTTGAAAGCACATACTGCTGCCAGTTAAAAGGACAGCATCAAAGTCCTCTGGCTTGGGATAGTCGACAAATGGTTGGACCACATTAATCTTGGTTAATTGGAGAGAGACATCTGCATTGATGCGCCCGAGACCTTCCTTGAGGTGGGATTCGAAGATGTCGCCGTAGGGACCATATTTGGTTCTGATGGGGTCGATGGGGGTATCGCATTCGAGAATGGCTATGCGGAGGGATTGCGACATGTTGTATGCAGTATATTGGTGATGTTGGAGATGTGGATGTAAGAGCTACTGTTGGGAATACTATGGCCTTCTGCTACTACTATATGTTCCACCTGGCATAACCGCGTTCAATTGCAATGAATGCAATTGCCCGCGGTACCTGTATGCCTAGCTACTAATTGCAGCTACGGACCGCAGAACCCAATGGAAACTCTATTATAAAATCATTTTTCAAAAACGAAGCGATCTGTATACGCACGGAGTATATCCGAGGCAAGTATTCCGTACCTCACATCTGTGACCCCTCACCCTCGCGATAAGATAAGCGCGGTCCCAGAGATCCCCGCAGCGCGCTCCGATCGGAACCGCGTCATCCCCACCAAACACAGGCCGTCTATACCAAGTCAAGTCCCAAAATTCGAGACCAACTGATTCCATGAGCTTCACATTACACTATAGAAATACGTTTCCGACCACCGGACCCGACGGCGCCGCAATGCCTTCGCAATCAAGGCGATCAGCCAGCTCCTACGTAGACGCCTCACTAGTTCCCCCAACCCAGCCTCCAAGCGCACCTTTAAGTAGCAACAATTCCAAGAAATGCCCCCCATTCTACGTTCCCTTACAATCACCCCCTTAATTCTAAATTTTGACGATATACACAATGGCTACGACAATCACAGTAGAGGACCTCCCCAACCTCCTCGCCAATGACATTAAAGTCAAAGTCGCCGGCGTCGACTGCGACGGCATCCTCCGCGGCAAGGTCATGTCCAAGGAGAAGTTCCTAGGCATTGCGCAGAAAGGATTCGGCTTCAGCTCCGCCGTCTTCGGGTGGGACATGCAGGACGTGCTCTACACCACCGAGGCGAACATTGCGCCGGCTGACTCGGGATACGTGGATTTTCTGGCCGTGCCGGATTTGAACTCCTTCCGTCGGATACCCTGGGAAGACGATATTCCTTTCTTTCTGGTGAGGTTCGTGCAGAACGACAAGCCGGTTTCGGCGGATGGGCGGAGCATGTTGCGGTCGATTTGCGATAAGTTGGCGGCGAATAATTGCAGGGGAATGGCGGGAGGTTAGTCTATTCTCGAAGAAGCAATGTCGCTGGAAGTGTAGCTGACGTATGCAGTTGAATTGGAGTTCATGAACTTCCAGACCCCCTCGGAAGACGGATACGGCGCCAATGGCTCCCAAACCCGCGACATCGCCGCCTTTCTCGATAAGAATGCCCCCGGTGCGCTGCGCCCCTTGACTGCAGGCAGTTTCTCCTACAGCGCGACGCGCCCAGTGGCATACAAGAAATACTTCTATGATATCTTTGATACCAGCGCGCGGTTTAACTGCGGCATTGAGGGATGGCACACCGAGGGTGGACCGGGAGTGTATGAAGCGGTGAGTTGAGTTGGTTTCAATTGAGTTGTGCGGACCGCGCTGAGCTAACCCGATCAGGCATTGAAAGTATGCGATGTTAGCGACATGGCCGACAAGGTGTCTCTGTTCAAGTAAGCCCACAACAGATGTAATTGTTTTGTATAGACAAACTAACGAACAGACTCCTCGCCAAATCCATCGGTGTCGAACATGGCATCACGCCCTGCTTCATGGCCAAGCCCATGCAAGGCCAACCCGGCAGCTCGGGCCACATCCACGTCTCTCTCACCGATCTCGAGGGCAAGAACCTCTTCGCGCGCGACACTCCCGATCCCAATGCTCCCTGGGCCGACGCAGCCGGACTGTCCGACCTGGGCCGACAATTCCTTGCAGGCGTGCTGGAAGCGCTTCCGGACATCATGCCGCTATTCGCGCCCACCATCAACTCGTACAAGCGGCTGGTGGAGAACTTCTGGGCGCCGGTGAATATCAGCTGGGGATTGGAGGACCGCATGGCGTCGGTAAGAATAATCACGCCGCCCGTGTGTAAGCCGGGAGCGACGCGGTTCGAGGTCCGGATCCCTGGCGCGGACCTGCACCCGCATTATGCGCTGAGTGTGATTCTGGCGGCGGGGTGGAGGGGCGTGGAGAAGAAGTTGGATATCAAGGTGCCGCCGGTCAATGTGCAGAAGGCGGAGAAGGTCAAGGCGGACTTGCTGCCGAATACGTTGGAGGAGGCCCTGAGGAGATTCAGTGACAAGGGGAGTGTTGCGAGGGAGATTCTCGACCCGGAGTTTGTCGACTTTTTCACGGCGACAAGAGAGCATGAGTTGAGGGTGTGGAGAGAGGCGGTTACGGATTGGTAGGTCCTTCGCTTCTTACTTTCGTCGACTGATATGCTGACTGATTATAGGGAATTTAAGCGTTACATCGAGACTGTATAGATACCTATTGTATAGATCAATTCCATGATTACATGTTAATTTGTCCTGGCAGCAGTAGTCCTTAGTAAGCAGAGTTTATGCGACTGTATCGAACGATTATCGGCAGTTGATAAGATGGCCCCACATCCTCCACATCTCCAGCGAAAACTATATAAGAATCAGGGACAGCCCACATCTAGCTGCTTGAACCCTCAATTCCATTCAATTGCACCCAATCCTTGAATACACTATCACAAGGTATACTACAGAAATGGACTTCTCACTCCATTCCCATACATCTTTCATTGGCCGTCCAGCCAGCGACCTCCCGACCCCATCTCTAGTTATCAGCAAATCCGTGCTGGAGAGAAACATTAACCGACTACAACAAGACGTACAAGAGCTGGGACTGTCATTCCGCCCCCATGTAAAGACATTAAAAGTATCCAACCCTCCACTCTGTACATAGCGAAGTCATGAAATAATATAACTCAAACAGACCCTCGAAATAACCCGCCTCATGCTCTCCAACGGCCTCCACCGCGGCCTCATCGTCTCCACCCTCAGCGAACTCCGCGGCGTGCTCCCCTTAGCAGAAGAGGGAATTCTCAACGAGGTACACCCTACTCCCCTGCCTAATCCCCATTTTCATCCCACAATCTAACACCAATCCGAAACAAAATAAAGGCCCTCTACGGCCTCCCAATCTACCCCTCCGCCCTACCTCATCTTCACTCCATGCGCAAATCCCACCCGAATCTCAACATCCTCCTACTGATTGACTCACCCCAACACATCCCCATCATCGAATCATTCAACAACTCCATCTCAGATGGTATCCCTCCCTGGCCGGTCTTCATCAAACTAGACGTCGGATCGCGCCGCGCAGGCGTAGACGTGTACTCCCCTGACTCCGGGCCCGAATTGGAGGAGTTAGTGCACTCCGTGGAGGAAAGTAGTGCGGTGGAATTGTACGGGTTCTACTGCCACGCAGGACATTCGTATTCTGCCAAGGGGGAGGAAGAGGCGGGAAGGGCGTTGGGGAGTGAAGTTTCGGGTGTGCTGCGGGGTGTTAAGCTGATTAAGAACCGTGGTGGGAAGAAGAGGAAGATAGTCCTCTCGATTGGATCAACGCCTACAGCGCATGTTGTTCGTCAGGTTAAGCGTTTCTTAGCCGAAGAGGGGAATGTAAATGGTGATGTGGATGTCGATGTGGAAGTTCATGCTGGTATGTACTTCCCCTTCAATAGCCCCCTTATACATATACGTATTACCTTGGATGATTCGAAGCTAATGATAATGGTGAAGGAAACTACCCCACGAACGACCTCCAACAACTCAGCACCGATCTAATCACCCCCGCGGATCTGGCTGTCCGCGTATTGGCCGAAGTATGCAGCGTGTATCCGCGTCGCAACGAGGCGCTGATTAATGCCGGGACGGTGGCGCTGTCGAAGGAGACGAGCGCGGTACCAGGGTTTGGGAGGCTAGTTGAGAGGCCTGAGTGGGGGGTGGTGAGGATGTCGCAGGAGCATGGGATTTTGGGGTTGTTATCTGGAGGAGCGGGGGATGGGGATGGGGATGGGAAGAAAGTGGAGGATGTGTTTCACGTCGGACAGAAGGTCATGTTGCATTGTCAGCATGCGTGTATTACGGCCGCGCAGCATTTCGTGTTTTATGTTGTTGATGAGACGGATGTGGTTAGGGAGACGTGGGTTCCTTGGAAGGGGTGGTAGTATAGATGTGATATGAGATTAGATTGACATTGACATCAAGAAACCAAACAATGCAAGCAAGCTAAATACACAACAAAACACTCAATCAAACATACTATGCAGGGTATACACGCTCATTCATCGCTTTTCGTGTCCTCCACCGTAGCAGCAGCCGGATTAACCGGCTTCTCTTCCTCACCATTCTTCTCTGCATCCTTCTCCTTCTCATCCGCCTCCGCTCCATGATTCTCCAATGCATCCTCTCCATTGCCATTCTGTTCCCGCTGCACCGTCTTCCCCTTACTCTCTCCGGCGGGCTTACTTTCCACCTTCTCCGTATCACTCTTCGCCATCTCCGTCCCCGACTCCTCGACCGGCTTATCCTTCCCACGCTTAGCCTTCGCCCGTCGAATCAACCGATTATGGTAGTCCCGGCCTTCAGCCTCTGGATCTTCCTCCACGATGCGTCTGGCAGCTTCGCGTCCAACAACTGGTAATCTGTCCACGCCCTGTGGTGCCCCGTCCGGTATGAACTTCGGATCCAGGAGTCCGATCTGCACCAACACGCTGGCTTGGTCCCAGTACATGTGTTCCGAGTACAGTCTACCCGCGCGCAGACTGACAATGCTAACTAGGACGATCTCCACCCGGCGATTCGTCGGCGGAACGCCAGGTAGCATCCAGGGTATTTCCTGCGTGTGCTCGAATGAAGCATACAGCTCATCAACGATACGATCCGCCCCAACAGTGCGAGAAATCAACCGCAGACGCATCGACGGAGGCAACTTGCGCAGAAAGTGCTGCTCGTAGAAGCGACGCAGCGCATGTGTCCCGATGCCACCGCTCATGGTAGGCGTGCAAGTAAGTGTCGGGTTAAGATGACCGACGTACGGCTCCATAGTACCAGTAAGATTCATGGAGAAGAAGCGCGCTGTACCAATTAGCCCTCAAATCCCAAAAGCCACCAAGTAGGAAGGTATGAACTCACCCTCAAGCTGCTCCTCCCACCTATTCTCCAAATCCAAATCCTTCCCAAACGCCTTCCTCAGCACCTGCAACGTCCGACTAAACGCCAAATCCGACGCCAACCGATCAAACTCCTCCAGATCATGCTCCGCGAACCCCGGCTGCGCCGACTCATACGTGAACGCCGGCCAGCCGATCTGCAATCTCTCTCCCGTCCCAATACCAGGGTTGATCTGCTTCGTCGAGCGATGTTTCTTCCCCTGCAGCCCAATGACCGTCGGGATGGTCACCACATCCACCGTATTCCCAGCAAGATGCGTCAACACGCGCACCGAGAACGGGAATCGCGATCGCGTATCGGGGATCGTAGTGGGATAGTATGCGATGAGGGCCGCGAGACGGCTGCAGTTTGTTGATTTGAGGTAGTAGTCGAGACAGTAGGAGGCGGCGTCGCCGAATGCTATGCACCACAACCCCCAACAGTTAACTCTACTCCTATCCCACTTGAATAACATATATGAGAGTAGTACAAAGTAGGATACTCACCAATAACAGCATAATTATCCCCCACGCCCAACCCATCCTTAACGGACTTCAACCGCGCCTCATATTCCTTCCCCCCATTATTGTACGGCGCATAGACAACATCAAACCCCTCGTCGGCCCAGGCGCGCAGCGTCTCGGTATCAAAGTCGGGGGTTTCGGCGGAGATGCAGACGCGGGCGGTGCCGAGGTTGGCGTTGTTGTAGATGAAGCCGGTTGCGCCGGGGGCGTTGATGGATATGGAGGCCATAATCTTCCTGAAAAGGGGTGCGTATTGCTTTAGCGAACTATGTATTAGGAATTATTTAAAAATGTACACATGAAAAGAATTGAGGATGAAGCAAGCGCAAATGTAAGTAAGTAGTAGGTAGAATGTGTATGGTATGGTTGGTGTGGAGCGCGGGCCGCCGGATGGCTACGTCACGATGACGACGCCGGCAGGGCAGGAACGAGAGCAGGTATTTTGACACTTACTTATTATCTGTGGTTATTCTTATAATTTGGATTGGGTTTTTATTGGTATTGTGACCACATGTTACTTTGTATCCCATCCGATCAATAGGATGATGGGGACATCTGACGTGGATTCATCGGGTCAGGCGGATGTCTCTGCCGCTTGCCAAGAGTGGAGAGATGCTGTATATACTTATCATCTTTGACAAAACACTACACATACTTAGTTTTCGGAAGATAACAGACAGAATTGAAGTAAGAGGAAAGTAAACAGGAAGAGGAAGGGTAGTATTGGAAGATACCCGATGCTATAGTTACTCTTTTCCCTTTGAAGCATAGACGTCATCCTACATGCCATCGAGAAGTATACTAACGGATTCAAACCTTAATCAAACCATGCTTCCCCATCGTATGATCCTCTAATCTGTCTGTGGAGCT
Organism: Aspergillus eucalypticola CBS 122712; assembly: GCF_003184535.1. Taxonomy (NCBI): domain Eukaryota; kingdom Fungi; phylum Ascomycota; class Eurotiomycetes; order Eurotiales; family Aspergillaceae; genus Aspergillus; species Aspergillus eucalypticola. The sequence goes on from NW_020290281.1 coordinate 851,070, forward strand.
GTCATTGTGTTTCTCATTAAAATAGACTATTAATATCGTACCCGTTATGAACACATTTTTACCCTGCAAAGCCACGGAAAGCTTCATCAAAGGACAAGCATGCGCCATGTACACCATGCACCAGACTCCCACTGTATCCATCTCGTAACATATACGAAGTTAACATATTGACAACCCCCAATCAATCTTCGTAGTCCTCTTCATCGCTCTCCTCTCGAATCAACCGCTGTCGTTCCTCATCCTCCTCCAGTTCCTGCTCCCGTGCCCGTAGTCGCCGCCCGGCCACGTACACAAACGATACCAGCGCGGTTCCTACCACAAAGCCAGCGATGGCAAAGAAGATGTTGATTGGAATGGGGTTTCCATCAAAGGGACCATGTGTCAATGCATCCAGCCCATACTGGGCAAAGTTGACCATTCCCGACACGCAGATAATGGTCCCATAGACTCTGCCAAAGGTGGCAAATCCAAACACCTTTGTCGCGTAGTCACTATTTAGAACAGTAAGTAGTAGCTCCATAGAGAATAGTGGATGGGTGTACTTACGACATGGCCGAATAGTAGAGTGGTCGCAGCAAAACAAACAATGTAACGGTCACGTATCCTGTCCACAGAACAGGTACGGAGTTCAGGATACCGATCACCGTCGTCAGAACCACAATGATAGCAAGTACAGCGGGCACACTGATATGGTCAAGGAGGAGCCCCACGAAGGGCGTGGAAATAATCCCGCCAACCGGCAAGGCAACATCGAAGAAGCTGTTGATCTGAACAGCGAGTTCATCTGAGTCGAGCATATATGCGTACTGAGCGCGGATGGTGGCAATGAAGTAGTTCATCCGCAGCATCTGCAAGACTGTCATCAAGGTAATCAGGATGAACCACGGTGTGGCCATCTGCTTATGGGCAGGCTGGCCGTGGAGCGCCCCCCAGACGGCGCTTGCAGCCTGGCGATCCTCTTCTCGTTGCTCCCGTTCTTTCCGCTCCCCCTTGTCGCCCAGCACTTTGGCAATCTTGCGCATCTTATTTCGGCGTCGCTCAGCGCGCTCACTCCGGACACGTCGTAGCTCCGTGTCGCTCTCGATATCGTCGTCCGAGTCATGTATATCGCGCGTAGCGTCTTCTGCTTTTTCGATTTTTACTTCGAGTTGATGCGTACCCTGGTAGTCTTGTGACGGCATGAGTGTAATCAACGCGACCAGAATGAAACCAGGCACTATGGTATAGCTCAGGAAGAACTTCCCAGGATCAAATGATCCATCGGTCATCTCGTAGATCAGACGATAGAAAAGGTACACCGCTGCAGACGCATCGAAGGCGCCAGTAACAAGAGCGACAATCGTACCTGCATACTTGGGAAAGGCGTTTGCGATCTGAAAAGAAGGCACAAAGATGAATGTACCTCCCAGTGCGAGGAAGAAATTCCCCGCCATGTAGCCATCGAACTGTGGCTGGGAGAAGGAGTATGCCATCAGCGAGCTACCAAGCGCAAGTAGCAGGCAGCCGGCAAAGCCACAGATACGTGATCCATAGCGATCGAGGATAGTGCCGACCGGAAGGGCAGACACATTGGCTGTGATGGAGCCGATGGTAAAGAATAGGTTCAACCTGCAAAAGTCAATACTAGCTCAGCTAGACCAGATTTGAGGACCCACCTTAGATCCTGTTCGGAGCAGACTTCCACCCCGTCGCGTAATTCGTCCTCGGTACACAGATCTCGATAGACACCTTCTGCGACCAGAACCGGCTTCAAGGCAGCGAATCCGAAGACCACGCCTGCCGCGAACCAACACGCAAGTATGGTAACGATAACCTGGGCTAGAACGAGTCAGAACGATACTATTTATTTACATTATCTCAATTGACTTACCCAGTCGCTTTGCGGTCGAAACCTTATAGGCAGGAGTTCCAGCTACCTCGACCGGAGCAGGTGGAGGCTGGAGGACATCGTAGCTGATCTTGCGATGGATCGGAGCGAAAGGCTCACCCGTCACCGCGGTCGCAATGGTGCTATCATCCTGATGTTCAGGTTCTCGATCTACACCTTCGATGACAGAAACGTGCTGCACCAAAGACATTGATACGTCTGTGAATTAGTGTTGTCGCGGCAAACACGGGAGGGAGATTCCGTGGGTGGTTGTGGATGAGGTTAAGTAAGTGGTAGCCCGGGCGCCAGTCGAAACTTCTGGATGTTGCAACCCCCTTCGCCACATCCCTTACCCATGCGGGGATAGCAAAAACCGGGTTTTGGGCACGAGAATGCAGAATAGTGGGTCTTCTTCCTTATCGTCTGCTTTCATGCGGTGAAAGAGATGTCTGACAGTAAACTCAATGGGATGTTGATGGATGGGAAGGACTGGGGGTGACACCTGCCTTGACCGTGCTGGTCGGCCGCCTTCTCCACCAGCTTATCTTCTCCACTTTTGCACAACTTTGCAAGATTCCGTGCACCAGGATCTCCAGATGTCTTTGTGAAACACACTTCTGTCTGTCAATCGTCGATTCAAAATATCGCTGAGTCATGAGGAGGATCTCGAGTCCACAATTACATCGGTCGGCAGCTAGGGATATCTCATCTGCACTTAGCAAAGCACCTAGTCAACTGTCAACATAGAGCGCAAACCAATCATTCAAGAGCTAAAGGCAATGGCCCTAGCCTGTCATCCTACTCATTGGCTTATCTCCATTTAGACTCGCGGAATGGCGACATCGTGGCTTGACGAACGCTTCTAAACCGACCTATAACAGTGTAACCAGACTTCTAGACATATTGCTCGCGTGATCGTGCCCCTTATCGATCGCCAGAAAGATATGTTCTCTACGCCAGCAAGAACATTAGCAACCCTGCATGGGTTGCATGTTATTTTCCACAAACAGATTCATCGACAAACCCACAAGGCCAAACATTCATAGAATGCTGTCCTTATATTGTTATAGTCTACTAGCTAAGAAAAACTAATAATCAAGGGTAGATGCATTCCTGTCCTCCGGAGTCTTATTGCGACACGCCACGTCAATGCAAATACACAGAATGGGATGGAGATAGCGAACCGGACTAGTTGAAGGAAGTTCAGGCCTCTCTGTGTCTCGTTGTCACATGAAAGGTGATTCTACGTGCGTTAACTGGCAAGTTCCTAGTAAATAACCTCTCTCCCATTGATGACAAGCCCGATAAATTATCTATTCGATACAGATGAGCAGGCAGTAATCATTGCAATGATAATATTCTGATCTCACATAGGTACCATGGAAAGGTACTTGCACGAAGTCATGGCTTCATTAGCTCAGACACAGAGTCCTCAACTGTCAACATCTACGGGACTTCATACACAGGACTTTAACGAAGTGGAACCAAGCAGTGTACCAATCAAGTGCAACATTAGACATTGCATTTCAAACTATCCATGAATACCGAAATTAGATACAAAACTAACAACTTTTCGCCCCTTCACAGACCTACTCATCTGGCTGTACAATCCTTAATTGGCAACAATTTTCTCTTCGACGGCGGAACATGTGCTTCCTTCCAACCAAGCCCACTTCCCGGGAATCTATAAAAGGCCTGAGCACTATCCCTATCAGTAGTCTGCAGCTGCGGTGGAAATTCATAGCCCATCACCGACAAAGGATTCCGAGGACCGAATTGAACGCTATAATCATCCTTAGTATCCTCAAGTTCCGGTGCAAATTCGTGTCTAAGACCCAACACATGCCCGAGCTCATGCAAGAAGATATTTTTCAAGTACTGGATTGTACCCGGCTGGAATGCAGCCGAGTACACATTCAGATAACTGAGATCGTCCTCGTTCGGGAAGAATGCCTGCGCGAGCACACCCCCCTGGTCTCCCGCATAGGAGAGGACGAACGACGCTTTATCAATATCCTCCACCCACTCGAACTTCACCCCTAGGTCAAGTTCGTTCCAGTCATTTGCGGCATCCCTGAGCGCATTCGCAGCGAGTAGAGCGAGACCGGGGCGTGGGTACCCGTTTGCGAATGCAGCAAAATTAATGGGTTGTGGTGGATTGTCGGGTTTCCAGCGCGGAATCACTCCTCTGAATCCACCTTGGAGAGTTGCGCGATTGTTGATGCCTCTGATGGTAACGGGAAGAGGCTTCTCGGACGAACAGGTATACCGTCCGGGTGCGGTCGCAGTGGAATTGGCGAGGGACCGCCGCAAGTTCTGGAGCTCGGGACTGTCGACACTGTCAGGGGCGAGAGTCTTCAGGCCTCTTGAGCCAACAGCCTCCCGTAAGGCTTCGAGGTAGTCGATTTTGGAAGTTGAAGGGGTGAGGGTGGTGCCGCGAATGTCAGGCATGTTGGTCGATCGAGGAGTTGTTGAAGTTCCGCACCAAAATATTCCTGTGGGATCCAGTTTGAAAAGGAAGCAATGTACTTTATTCAAATGAGCACATCTCGTGGGGGAGCTGGACTGAATTTATGGCTTAGCTCCTGCCTACTAGCTTTGGAGGGACGATGGAATGCTTCGTGATACTGCTCCTCAAATGAAGGCGGCGTAGTCTAGACTAGAATAGAACTCTTGGCCATCATCACATACCCCGATGCTCTAAACTTTGAAGAGTGGTAAGCTACTAGTCCTTCAACATAAATGTGTTATATTTGCAGGTCACAGACGGAACATCAACCTAAACCCTTAGAACGTTAAGTTCGTGGAGAAACTCAACAGTCAAGCACAGCTGACAGTAGCCCGAAAAGTAACCCCGAACACGAAAACCCCGATACTATCATGTAGGTTGAGCTTTTCCAAGTCGCCCCATGCCTTCTAATCGCGCATTTGCAAGCCGCATGCAGTACCAGTACGAGGCCAAGACTCGAAGACATCGCGATACTTTATACCTACAACGCCCTCTTCGTATTCCAGCGTCATCAAGATCTTGTCATTGCAGCGAGGCACAGAGCTGTGGAGGTGTCAGAAGCCACCTGGGTAATTATATTTTCACTATGACTAAATCGTGAACCAGAACTTACTCCCTTGCAACACATTTATCTAGCAGCATGATACACCCACCCCATTACTAGATGCAAAAGTGCGTCTGCTGGCGGATGGCGGGGTCACTCAAAAGACCGGGACCGATTAAGCTCCCGAGTCAACCAAGACACAGCTTATTCCGGGGATATCTCGTATTAGACGGGAATGGACACTTTAAATCATCAAACCCCGTGAATAGACTTTCTTTGTATACTTATGCTGAATGGGAACCCCGCGCCCAATGCCTCATGAAGCTTTTGAATCTGGAGTACCAATTTTAATGCTGTAGAGACCAGACAAGGAACCATGATTCCTCGGAAACTGTTCCAATACAGCAGCTTCAGCCAATCATACTTCGTGGCTCTAATATCCTCTTCGAGAAGATGGTGTTATCTCAGCAAATCTGTAGTTCTTTCTATTGAACTTCGGTGACTGGCTAATGTTACCTACTAAATGATCCTCATTATTCCGGGCAGTATAGGTGCTTATAAACTGGTGCTGTACTTCGGAGTCATGCAAAATATGCGCATGGCTTTCAATAGCATCAGCAGGTATTTCGGATGTAAGACAATGACACGATGGTTGCAGTCTGGGGTCGTATCGGTGACATGAGCAACACATGCTGGAGAAAACAACTTGCAGCGAAGACAACATCAAAGTGCTGAAAGAACTGATTCTGTGTTTATTCCAGGTATTCAAGTGAAGAGCGTGATCTCGAAACCTGGTAAGGTCAAATATGAACATATAGCTTCCGGCCTTGTAACCAAAAGACTATAAATATTAGCAATAAATTGACATTTGAGTTTGATAGAAGGGAAAGAGAGACCCAAGAAAAGCCCCACTTAGTTGCCTAAAACAGGTCACTTCAAGGACTATATCTATCGATAACATGATAACATCAGTTGAAGACTGAGCTATCCACCTGCAGCCTGGACATCAGCAATCTGACTCGGAAATGACACCCGATCCCCAGGTCTTCTTACACCCCACCCGGAATAATCCATCCATGAGCCGACAACAATTGGTCTCCATCTTCTCATCTCCCACTGGTCTCCCAACAAACCTCACAGCCGACCTTAGCTATACCTATACCAATATCAATCCATCACCCCTTACCCGCTCCCCTCCTCGCCATAATATCATCCAAATCATAAGTCACCAACCAATCCCCAGGATCCTCGTACTCCGGCAACTTAAGGTCCGGATTATGCCTATTTATGCCCCTAGCGAACAATATCCGGGCGTAGGTGGGATCAAACACGAAGGTCGTTTCGCCAGTCGCCCTGTTCTTCACTTCTGCGGTGGCCTCAATCTCATCAATAGAGATATACTCATCAGGCTGCGACACGCTGGCCTTTTCAATTTGTTGTTTGATGTGTTCGGCCGTCTCGGGGTCGAGCCGGGTGTCGAGGAAATAGAGCTGGTTGCGGCCGGCTACTGCCACGTAGGGAGTATCCGGCGCCACAATCTGGCGGCCTAGTGTGGTTTCAATCACATCTGGAACGTAGCTGCTATTCCGGTATTCTTCTTGGAAGGTGGGAGTGCCCCCAGCTGGGCGGAAGGGGTTAAGGAGCATGGTGGTTAGGAGGAGGGGGAGGAGCATTGTGGGGTTTGGGATCAGGGTAGTGATGTGGATAAGGGGGAAGTGGAGTATATCTACTCAATATTTTTATATGCCTCTACTGGTAATTTTCACAATGGCTTGGAAGCCCCAATTCATGGTATAAGGGTTCTAGGACCCTGCTTGATCACGCGTCAAGCACTGGCGTTAGTCTGCCGGCTATCAACGCCACATCACGAACGATTGGCCACTGCTTTCCCACTGATGCTACCTGTGCGGGACTAGCTAATGGAAAGATGAGGGGCTTATCGATTTAATGTTGCTGCCTACGTTGGGTTATGCTTATACTGGCGATTTCTGACAGGGACACAGTTCGATCTACCCTATAGGGCGAAGACACTTAATGCTATCTTCTGGTAACTCTTATAGATAGCAAGGGTATGGTTCAGTCGGGAAGCCCAGCGGGGTACAAATTGGACATGACTTGGAAGTAACGTACCAATCAGCTAATGCAAAGATATCGGTTTGGACCCTCGGAACCTGGATAACAAAGATGCTTCACACTGAAAGCAAGCCGTACTGAAAGACTTGCAGTTCAAATATAGGTCCTAATGATTCCTTGTTAAAGACGGATACTCAGAGAGCACTTAGTAAAATACTGTGGTATACAAGGCTGAGTTGGTAATCGTATTTATTCTCAAAATCCTACTTATCTCATACTCCCGCCGGAGCTCCGGTGAACTGACAGGGATTATTATCTGTTGTCTTACCTTGGGAGCTAGTACTACGAGCTTGTAGAACATCGTAAGCCCAGTGCCCTGAGCTTCGCTTCAATATTTAGTATGAGTATTTATTCTATAGATCCTGCGACACCCTCATCCCCTCACTCGGGCTTGAGATCTGCGCCTGGGCCTCGAATACAATATGGCACCGGACCGCCGCACGGAGGGTAGAAGTACTGCTCACGCATTCTCGGGGCCCGCGTAAAAGAAGGCAGCCCGTGCGTAGGTCCAGGGAAGCGCTTAACCCTTAGTCTTATTGATGTCATGCTTTGACTCACCTGTGAGGAAGGTTCTAAGTTCAAAGCTATGGAACAAGGATCTATCTAATCAGGTGGAGGGTGATTTCCTGGGGTCTGCTTAGGAAGAGAGTCCGGTGTTGAAGCGAATTGCTTTGGTAGAAGTTTTAAGACCTAAGATAAGGGTTGAGATCTATGCACTGGGATCTCAATATAATTCCTAGGTATGAGAGGGTACCTATTGTTTAGATAGGAGGTACAGAGCCAGAATACTAGTATTCTGACGCGGCAAAAATGGCTTTGAAGATTCTCTGCGCTTCCCTGCTTATAGACCCGCGTGTGGCACCGACCCTCTCTCCAAGCATGCCGATCTATCCGACCATTGCCTACTTCCAATACGGCGTCTAGCCTGTAGTCCACTTTCGCCGATACGCTTTACGAACGAGTCGGTAATCTTGTCCTCTCTCCTGTCATCATACCCAACGTTACGATTGTTCAATGGCGCCAGAAAACAGTAAAATACAACGGTATCAAGATTCACAACTCCTTCGAGTAATCAGTTCCATTAACCCGATATTGATCGCTCAAGCCCAGTCAAAATCAAGGATATTGTGATCCAATATCCCAAAGTCAAGAGGAATTGTTGTTGCCGTCGGTGACGATTGTCCAAAATTCGATGGCTGATGGACATTCAGGTCTGCTGGAGGTGGGAATAATGATGTTGAAGGAGAATGCTGGGCCACAGAAAGAGTCCGTTCATAAGATACGGAGACGTCTCTGCCAAGATCCATGCGACTGTAAAATAAGCGAACAAGGTCTTCAGCAGCTGAGATCGTCTGAATGTCAATACTCGTGTTTGAACCAGTGTCAGAGGAAACCAGTTCCGTCTTGTGCGTGTCGAAAAGCCTGAGGGCAGTATCAACTATTTTGCCCATCACGGGATTAAGATTGTGGCTTGGCGTTAATGAAGACGCCATGCACATCCATTGATGATAGAAGCACAGCAGTGTTGACTGAAAGACTATGGATGACTTGTTAGGGAACAGACAGTGAAGTCTTCGGTCATCATGACTGCTTCCCAACATACTGAGTATATTGAGTGCTGCACGAACGCACCTCGACAGGCTCTTCAAGAATTGAGGGTGCTTCGGGTCGAATGTCAATGCTGGTTGGTGAATCAAGACAACAGCCACGTTTCCTAAGAAGTGTAGAAATAGTATCTCAAAAGTCTGATCTGCTGAGTTCATATGAAGAGTGTCCGGTAGACCATCGTCATGGTCTTTCATCTCATTTCCTTGGAACTGGACTACACTGTGGCGCCACACCGAGAGCTCGTGGTCCAGTGCAGTAATTTTGGCGACACCATTACGTCGTTTGGTAGTCGTATATAGCGACTTGAGGCAGCTGGAGAATATTTTGAGCAATTTCACGTAGAGGTTAAATGTAGCCGTGCTTGTTGTCTCTCCCGGAAGGGGGAGCGGTATGTCAGTCGCAGCCACATCGTCCAGATCCGTGTCAACAGGTAGGTCGGTATCCACATCATCATCCTGGATCATTTTCGGCAGACCGTGTACTATGCTACAGGCACTGTTTATGGAGATTAGTGACTAACAGGCAGTCTTTGTTGGTTGGGAGCCTTACACGTCTACAGCGTAAACGCACCACCATATGCGTTTTCTTAACTCCATCTCCCCAGCACAAAATTGGAAGCGTCGAGAATGTCGATGGAGACCTAGGGACTGTGCAAGTCGAACAACCTGGCCAGATATTTGTATCCACTCATCGTGCTTCCGTGTAAGTTGGAGATATAGACAAGTTAAAAGTAGGGACTGAAGTCCTGGAAAGTCCTCATTCTCAGGTGCAGTCGTTAACCGGGCACATTCCAGGGCATTAAGGTAGTATGTGTTGCACTCTGTGGGCGATCGACTTTTCCATGCGGTAATAGAGAGGACAAGAAATATTTGCCTCAGACTAACATAGTCAGACGGTGAGAGATTAGGGTCGTGGGCCTCGACACGATCGAAAATCCGGTGGAAGGCGGAAAGAAACTGCTTCTTCATGAGCACTGGCCAGATAGACGACCAAGATTGGAAAAACTCTGTTATAGCACCCAGGTATAATGCTCGTGTCTTATCGAGCATGAAATGTGGTGGTCGAGAAAGATCAATCGAGTTTAAAAAAAGCAGACGTTGGGAATATTCTGGGCAAGCCCCGAGTAAATGGAGGCGATTAACGACATCTGGAAAACCTTCTTCTTGGTCGAAAAGAGTTTTATATACTGCTTCGGCACAGCGTATGAAATAAATTCCTGTTGTTGATCCTGCGAATCGATTGACACTCGGTGTTAAGGGCACTAAGCGTCCCAGATGCTTGATGATAGGTTGACTTTGTTGATTTGGAGTAGTTGTCGCATCAGACGAACCTGCAACTTGCAGTACTGGATAATTGGGGGCTTGAAGTCCACTTGAAGTGTCGTTCCACACAGATGTGTCAATATTTCTGGAATGGCTAGCACGTAGTTGCTGGATTTCGCGCTGCAAATTCTCATTTTTGACCCTGAGCTCGTCCAACAACCTTTCTTGTTGCTCAAGGTGTCTAGCAAATTCGTTAACATTATCTGTAGCAAAACGGAAAAGACTTAGCAATAGGACACTGACCTTCTGGGCCGCGTTCGCCTTTTGAGTTGCTTAGATGTGACACAGGCAGCTCCAGACGTTCTACAGTTGCTACACTACAACGGTCTCAACCTATTAGTTCAACCCGTTTGCTTGTGAGGTAGATGAGAGGTAAATACCGATGGGAGTAATCCATCGCAACGGACTTTCTTTCTAAATTAAACCCAGTTAGCATTATCTTTCTTCTTTTGCTTTTTTCCGACCAATCTAGAAGTTTGTGAGTATTTACTTACATGCGACAACGATCGCTGGAAAAATGCGTGTCAGTAACATATCCGGTACAGTTGGTGAGACACATACACACCACACTTGAGAGGAGAACTGCATCCCATGTATGACATCCCTGTCTCCAGTCGTATCCATCCTACTCGTTATGCCAGAGGTACATCGCTATACAATCAATATTGATTCACAGGAATGTAGGGGCGCGGGGAAAGTCCCAAGCGGGTCTGGAAGCACCTGATCACGTGAGTCCGGCTGGAACCGAGACAAAAAGGCAGTCGGAACTATTCTGTAACCTACTGTCCTCGCTTCACCTACCATAAGAGATCGACTGTGTGTGATTCAGCCAGAGCACTTCGCAGGAGGCTGCTCCACTTTAAAACAGGCATAATGGGGGTTTGAACCAGCGTTCAATACAGACAGCCTAGTTCCTGCGTTGGTCCCAAATCTAGTGCTGGTTGCGTGTTAAAACGGACAGCTGCATTCACACATAAAACGCGGGCATTAAATAATGGCCGATGACATACTATTGTCAATGTTTTGCACAACAATTGAAGAGGAAGTATTTACTGCATATTTTGAGGTATGCATAGTTTCTCGGTAACATGAAGACATGTTCGACTCTGAATCTTGTTGGTATCTGATCATATATATCTAGAGGTCCTTGTTCTCAACTTCTTCAACCTCACTTTTATCAAATGAAACTCGTCTTTCTGCGTCAGAGTTTGGAGGCCGATAAGACGACCTAACAATTCCTCGAATGCTCAGCCCTTGTTTGAACAGTAAATCCAAGTCTTCCAGCTTCCACCCCAGGACCCGGATATAGGAAGTACACCGAGATAGGGATACATGCACCGATCACGGCATATACTATATAATACTGATAGCCAATATTGTTGATTGCGACAGGAGTGATCATTGTGACAACACAAAGTTCCTAAGAAATTAGCACAGGCACTTTGCATAACAATGTCTGCAGCAAGAAAGGAAGCTTACCAAAGCCAATGATTTGCAGTTGAGATCGAAGCCATAGCAACTGTCAGCCGGAGCGGCGCTACCTCGGTACAGTATAGAAAGTTTGCACCCAGAAACCCGATGGGAATAAAAAAGTTAAACAAGAAAATGAAAAGCGCCGAAATAATGGAAGCGGGCTTGTTTGTATGTGGAAAGCTCGTGGTGATTGCTAAGACCAGCATACAAAGCGACATTCCCGACCCGCTGATAATAAACACCACGCGGCGACCGAACCGATCGATGCAGTAAAAAGCCACGAAACACGAGAAGAACTTCCACGAGAGCGTCGCAGCAGCTAGTATTCGAGACATCATGCTGGTCATTTGGAGGTTATCTTCGAAAATAACTGGAGCGTAGACTGAGATAAGGTTTCCTAAAATAAGTCACCTCAGCTATTGTAGGCATACACGTAGGGCGTGTTTTCTATGGGTACTTACCTCCCGACATTTGCTGGTAGAATTGGAGCAGGATGCACAGAGCGAAGCGGTAGAGTAACCTTTTCATCATTCGGGCGCCAAATATCCATTATTGAGACACCACGAGAGTTATTCTCTAGTGTTGACTGGATTGCTGCGATATCGCCGTTCACGTCCTCCGGCCGGACTGATGCAACGCTTAGACTGACGAGTGTTGCACGAGCCTGCTCAAGGCGGCCCTTTTGAACAAGCCATCGAGGAGATTCTGGGAGAAAGAAAATTGAAAACATGGGGATAAGCGAAATCAACCCCGGAATTGCCAGTGGCACTCTCCAGGCAACTGAACCGGTTTTGACTTGGTAGAGTCCCAGGTTAACCCACGACGTTATTGCGTACCCGGCGCTGATGAAAAGGCCATCCAGAACAACATGTTTGCCCCTATTATGTGCCGATGAACATTCGGACTGCCAGACAGGTACTGTTCCACTAAGCATTCCAATGCCGATTCCAATTATAAGCCTTCCCATAATCAACTGAGCGAGCCCAAAAGAGGAACAACATAGGGCTTCCCCAATCAACGTTGCAAGTGAGCCTGCAAATATGACCTTTCTTCTTCCCAAGACGTCACCAACTAATGAGCATGAAAGAGACCCAACCAATGCACCAAGGGTAAATGTCGAAATAACAACACCTTGGACTGTTAAATTGTGGCTTTTCACTGCGCCTGACGTGTGGATGGTATCGATTTCAGGGAAGGTTGTGGTCCAGTCTTCCACAGATACGAGGCCGCCAACGCCGGCGTGATTGTAGCCAAAGAGAATAAAGGCAGGGCATACTACCAGAATCAACTGGGCAAGCGACAGTGCGTGACAATGGAGTGCCATGCTTGATGACCACTGTTGTTCACAGGATCGGTGTCAAAAAAGAAAAAAAAAAAATAACGGTGACGATATATGCAGTCCATTTTGAATGCATTTATAGTTGGCGGGCTACCCCACAACCAGACAATCTTCCCCGGATGATATTGTAAATGAGCCTGGGGGTATGTAGGTACCCCATGTTAGCCAAGAAGAGTGACGCGTGGTTAGCCCGAAATTGCGGGGATGGAATAGGGCTGGCTCGGGAGACTAGTTTCGGGATAAGGCCTATCCCGTCGGAATAGTACCAAGCTCCGGGATAATACCAGCGTAGTCTCGGGATACCAGCGACTGTTCCGATCGCTCTCATTTAAAAGGGAAATTCACCAGCCAGAATCATCACACTGCGCATATCTTCAATTCTTTTCGTAGCAGCATCACCTATACACATCCCAAACAATGTTGAACAGTGCGGTTGATTCCCGCATTTTCCGCAATCTTTTCGGAACGGAAGAGATCCGCGACATATTCTCAGATGAAGCTTACATCAAGTGCCTGGTTGAAGTTGAAATTGCTCTTGCACGAGCTGAAGCAAAGGTCAATGTTATCCCATACGAATCGGCCAATGTTATCGCAGGGAACGCCAAGTACGAAAACCTAGAGTATGTATTCCCCTTTCCGAACCCTACAACTATGGACTAATAACATCCATGAAAATAGCCTCGACCGCATGGCCGCAGATACCGAAAATGTTGGGTATCCTGTCTTGCCGCTGGTGTGGCAATTGGCCGAGATGGTGCCCGAGGAACATGCCAAGTACATCCATTGGGGTGCCACAACACAAGATATCATGGACTGCGCTTCCATGGTGCAAATGCGTAGAGGACTTGTTATCGTCCGTCAGAACCTTCATGAGTTGGATGCAACTCTAAAGTCTCTTTCGGAGAAATATGCCGACACGTACGTCTTAGAAATGCAACACTGTTAAAGAGGTGCTGACACTTCCAAGACCCATGGCAGGCAGGACCCATCTCCAACATGCTCTTCCAATCACCTTTGGCTATAAATGCGCCGTATATCTTTCTGGTATCCAACGGCATATCCAACGATTGACCGAAATAGAACGTCGATGTTTGCTGGTCCAGTTCGGCGGCGCAGCAGGAACATTGGCATCACTCGGTTCGGATGATACAGGTCTAAAGGTGCGAAAACAACTTGCCACGGAGCTCGGGTTACATGATCCACCAATTACATGGCATGTGGCACGGGATCACATTGCAGAAATTATCAACTTTCTAGCACTCATTGGGGGATCTCTAGGGAAAATCGCTCTAGATATCATCATCATGTCGTCTAACGAGGTTGCCGAGGTGGCTGAGCCCTTCGTACCATTTCGGGGAGCGTCGTCAACCATGCCTCAGAAGCGAAACCCTATATCAAGCGAAGTTATACTTGCCTCTTCGAAGTTGCTTCGGTCGAACGCATCATTGGCTCTGGATGCTATGGTGTCCGATTTCGAACGAGCTTCCGGCCCTTGGCACCTGGAGTGGAGCTGCGTTCCGGATTCATTTGTCCTATGCTGTGGCGCGCTACACCAAGCAAATTTCATTATGAAAGGCCTTCTCGTCAACACTGAAGCTATGTCAAACAATCTCAACATGACCAAGGGCCTGATTGTTGCGGAGGCAGTAATGATGGGAACAGCACCGAAACTCGGTCGCCAGACGGCGCATGATGTGGTTTATGAGGCCTGTACGAAGGCGATTGAAGGAAATCTCCCCTTGATTGATGTTCTTCAACAGGATAGTAGTCTGGTAGCTGAAGTCGGAGTGGAGAGGCTAAGGTCTCTTTGTGATCCATGTCAGTATCTTGGGTGCTGCCGACAGATGATTGAGAATGCCATTCGTGATGAATATAATTAACCATCGGATAATCAATAAGCGAAATATATCGATGATATTACGTATGAAATGATTTGCTCTTCGCACTGGATCGGAAACCTTTGAACAACCTGCAAGGGACTATCGTGATTATCGCCCATCACCATGGCTGGGGCATGTGCCCCTAGGAACCAGAAAACGGAAGTCAGTGTGTAGTGAAAGTACAAGAAACCTCTATTCCCTTGAAGCATAAAACTTTCGTCTTTATTGTTGCCTCTATAGTTCCGCCAAACAGGCTGGATAAGATAGGGCGACTGATACTTGTTGAACGAGCTTTCCGCTGGTCGCGAAAGATTTGGTTCCGACTTGGCGAGGACGGTGACATTCACCTGCAGGGACTTACGCATCACAATTAATATATTCTCGGGTTAAAGGTGCCCGGTTCATGCACGCCTACAAAACCGCAATGACTCAAACACATGCTACAGGTGTGCAAGGTCTACTACATATATGATCACACATCGCTCACTAGCTTACTAATGACATACATGATGTATAGTTAGTTAATTGTTAATTCTGGTGCAGGGGCAAGAAGTAGACATTGTATGGAGATATTGCTCTCTCCTAAGTGTAACGATGACCCAACAAATGAGTCTCTCTGTCTCAGGAAGGGAAAAATAACAACTTGAAGGTGAGGCATATATGTAAGACAGCCAAAGCTCTCAATCAGCCCGTACTGTTTTCGGCGGCAAAACAACTGATAGCTGCAGGGTTGTTGGTCCAAAGCTGTAGATCAAGGACAAGGAAGAATTTCTCCTCAAATAAGAACAAAGAAGATCAGCCTTTTTCAAACTATATATTCTGCTCGGCTAAATTGGAGTTCTAGGACTTTTGCCTGTTTCTGTGCTACAAGAGCATAACGAAGAACGCTTTGGACGGCTTGATTCACTGGAAAAGGTGGCACCAAGAAATGTCTCCATAGTGCCTTTTCTTGCAAGCGTCATCACTTTTGCATCTCTTATTCCACTTGCAGTATCCGATCAATCAGCAAAGCCCAATGTCACCCGCGAAATAAATATTTCACCCAATATATATCTGGTATGGTTGTCACGACACCATAGATAGCCAAAGGCTAACACGTTTGCGCAAGGCCTCAATTTCTTCAATACGGCAAACGAGACATATTGAAAGATTGGCAACGGCCTTGATCAATGTGTAGTCGAGGCAAACGCTGCCTACGAGACCATGGGCAACTCATTATATGCGTTCGAGATTGGAAATGCGGTAGATAGTAAGTTGGCTCGATATCAGATTGTGATTGTCTACCCTGCGTTTAACAGTATAAACCAGGCTGGGGAAATGGTAAGCATAGAGACGAGGAATTGGACAGTCCAACGCTACGTGAACCAATGGAACGAATTTTCGACAGCTATCAACCTGAACTTGACTGGTAATTCTGCACTTGATGCTAGACGATTAAGGTCTGAATTTACCTGGCATGTAGCCCTGACCGAACCCTATGTATTAAATTGTGATCATGGACTGACATTATATTGTACCGTCTAGTACTGTACTATACATTACGTTACATCCCACGCTCGGGCGGTAAGCATCATGGCCATCTACTATGAATGACTTTGTAGCTAATCATGGATGTTTGAGATGGTATGGAATGCCCAATAACGTCTCTTGCGATATCTAGAAAGATATTACTCTACTTCCTCATGGCGTTGTTGCTGGTTTCTTATCAGCCGGTTGCTCCGTGGTAGTCACGTGCCTCGTATCTTTGTAACTTACATGTAACACACCAAATGGCGTATGCAGGTGACCTACTCATAAGACATTTTTCTCTCCTCATTTTCAATTCCAAGACGCTAAGGGGTCGCTAAAATAGTGGCATGCCTCTTGCGCTGTTTATATAACCATGGGATGGTAATTCTGTCTTTCCAACTTCTTCTGTCATCTTCTGCAGCCCACAGCATCCCGCAGCATTCCATACATTTTGAGGATCCCATCCCCAAATGTTTCAATCCAATGAGGCTGACTCTCGCTTTCCCTTTCAGTTTGTATGACTATTTCTAGCCACAATGCCTTTCCGTTGTTGTGGTGTGTATTCTG
Source organism: Aspergillus eucalypticola CBS 122712 (assembly GCF_003184535.1). Lineage (NCBI taxonomy): Eukaryota > Fungi > Ascomycota > Eurotiomycetes > Eurotiales > Aspergillaceae > Aspergillus > Aspergillus eucalypticola. Next base: position 867,821 of record NW_020290281.1, read on the forward strand.
GTGCTGACAGAGCATGAAATAGGATCATCCTTGCCCTAACCTGGGCCTCCTTCATCCCCCAGATCAAGCATGTGTGGAAGACGAAAGACAGCCGGGGGATATCCACTGCCTACCTGCTTTTTAACGTGCTCTGCATCACCGAGCATGTCTTTTTTCAATCCCTTGACACCGCCTATCTTTGGGATATCTCCAAATTGCCCTCAGCGCCGGTCTCTGTCTCCCCTTTGGACTAGGCCAATCTCGCTCAAGTATTAGGGGACTGGGTCTCTTCCAACGTCTTGTAAGTCCAAACCACCCGCCCCACCACCACATCTCGCTGTAATGCCTACCATCTGGCTGACTGTCTGTCTATAAATGCTACAACCCCAGCTTCTTGCTGTGTCTCTACTACTCCCCTCCGACCCGACCCCATCGTCATCGTCTGCGAATCCTCCTGATCCTCGCTCTCTATTCCTTCTTCATGTTGTTCACTCTGGTCCCGCTCATATTAGACCTCACCACCGACGTCTTCTGCCCGCCGAGCCATCCGCACGATTGCCTGCTGCCGGAGCGGGACGTAGTCCCTTTCCTCCGCGGCATCCACTGCTACTTTCTCTTGCCCATCACGACGGTGATTCTCCCTGTTCTGGGTTTCTATAAGCAAGCCCAGCGCCAGAAGCGACAGCGACAACAAGGACAACCAAGGAGGCAGCATCAGCAGGAGCCACGCGAACAGGCCATAATGATTCCTCCGTCTCATCCCCCATCACCGACCACCCCCACAGATCTTAACCGCCTCCTTGCCCGCTCCCGCCTTTTTCAGGCTGCTATCTTCGCGCTCTCGGCCATCCTCTGGATTTTCCGCTTGCCTCCAGGGCAGCAGGAGCGAGTGTACGAACCGCCGCCGCCGCCCGATGATCCTCTTCCGCCCCAGCCCTGGCTGTTAGTCTTCTTGCATTGGTGGATATTCATGGGGTATATGACCGTCGATGAGGTCATTTTTGCGGTCGGGCAGGGTGTGTTGGGGTACTTGGGTCTACGGAAGGCGGTAGCAGCAGAGGGGAGAGGTGAAGGTGAGGAGCAGGCGGAGGGAAGGCCGTTGTTGGTAGCGGCTGAGGAACGTTCCACATACGGATCTGAAAGTTGAACTTCCCCGCAATCGATACAAAGAACGTGCAAGGAAGCTGGCTAGTGAACGTGTTCTTTCTCATGTTGAGAACACCTGTGCTGATGAGGGAGAAAGAGAAGGGAAGGGGAGATAATCTGGTAATCTCATACGAAGACTAATCAGATTTTGGTTTATTATATGTATAATAGTCCCACCTAATATCGTTAGTTTGATATCAAGGTTCCACAAAGAGGTTTTGACCACCTTGTGAGCACTCAAGGGTACACACTAACTTGGACTGGTAGTACTACTGCAAGGACCAATGCTTAGTGTTATAACCACTGAGATGACACGCAAAGAGACGGCCATGTGGCTGATGCTATTTGAGATTCTTCCCACGATCAATTAACATCCAACTGGTGGAGGTTGGTTGCCAATCATTCAAAGCCTACTCAAACCAGGTGGCCAAGGCAGCTGACGTCTACGATCCGACTGCTTAATGACAACAACATTAAGGGTTCCAAAAGTGAAAGTAAGTGTGAAATACATGAGATCATTCCAACGAGACCTAAATGGGTCTAATGCTTATCTGCCTCGAGAATATACTCACAAGATGAGTTTTCTTTTTCTGGAAAGGAAATAAGTACGTCAGTTGCAGAATCAGGTATTTGCCTTGCTGTATAAGTTTTGATACCACAGCAAATCCGATGAGTTGCCACCCCTGATGCATCACATGTGGTGTAGGAAGCAGGCCGCTCCAATAGAATAATATATAGATTCGCACCCCCATAAGCGGCCTGGGTGACCCAAACGGCAGGGATACTCTCTTCAGCTCAGAGCAATGAGCCCTTCATAGGAAGCAAGGGTGGATAGACGGAGGGCGTACGAGAAGACAAACGAAGCAAGGAAGCAGGTACATGATGAAGCCCACACACACCAGCACCCTCTCCCAGCTGACTAGTAAAGCGAGGCGCGCAAAGTGCAAGAGTCAAAAGTATCAGTCATGAAGAAGCACAACTATAAACCGATGTACTCAGGATACCAGAAAGTACGTGACGCTGGCAACACGTCCTTAGATGAATGGAAGACCACATAGGGTCCGAAAATCTATATCACCCTTACATCTCACACTTAAGATCATTTATATTGTTCTTTGACCCATGACTAGTGGTTGCTATCCCACGCTCTACCCTTTCAGACAGTACTAAGCCCCTTAGGCGAGGCGATGGGATCTGCAATTCGAGAGACGACATGATGGCCACCGATACCCTTGTGATTCGGTGTCTAAGCTTCAGTTCTATATCTCCCAGGCCCAAGCAGTACTTGACTAGGTCACTTGACACTGAATCTAGTATATCACGATCTGTGCCAATCAGTATTTAGTAGTAAAACAGCATACACATTTTGTCTGCAGTACTGGCCAACTTCAGTGGGTTCCGGAGATACGTGCTGCCTAAATTTTGAAATATCGGTGGACGGTACTTCACATTGTGCTAAAAGAGCCTGAGAATGAAGAGGGTTCACAGCATATATGGCATTCTATCTTAATGGGACCGACTGAAGAACTTATGGCCCTCTTATCTCTACCAAACTGTCTATGGGTAGGTGCATGAGAATATTTACCCTACACATCAAAGTAAGTTTATCCACACTGGTGTGCAGTATGATAGCGGTAGTGTGTAGCGCAGACATGCACGAAGAGGTCATCTGACACGGGCCACGTCGGAAGAGGACGGCATCTAGGCAGTACGCAAAAGAAGATGGTTGCAAAGCAAAAGGGGAACTAGGGAGAGCGTACAGGGGTCCTGAAAGCGCAGGGCTGGAGGGTGTGTGATATCACATCAGAGAGTCTGTTTCCCGGGAATAGATGCGGATGGCTTGACTGAAAGACATGTCTTCCACGAGATATAATTTTTGTCTTTACAAAAATAACCACATTAGTATTCAGGCTATGAATCGAAGGGGTATTTGGAATAATGGATAAATAACTGAACCATCTATTAGCTGTGGTTGGAGATAGGTGCAACCTCTGCTAACCGACCTATTCTGGGGTACTACCAACACCGAATGGCCCGAATAGCCCGAATGCCTCCTCCTGACTAGGAAATGATCAATTTAGCGTCAGAATAACATACTCCAGTTAATTCCACCAATGCGGAAAGGGTGTTAGAAGCCAATAGGGCGTGACCATTCGCTAATTCGATCATTGGGTTCCGTGATTACAGACGCATAAGGTCTTACTAGAGCGATTGATAAGGGCAGGCCAAGGCCAAGGTACATTTGAGTATAATATAGAAAAGCAGCGAAACTAAAACACCACATTTTTACAAATAATCACAGCCCTTTAGCTGGACTAAGCTGCGATTCTAGGAAATCGAAAACAACTTGATGCAATCGAAAGAAGGATCCTTGGTGACAATGTGCGTCTCCCCCTTCGTCTGTTCGTAGACTGACAAATTTGTGCTCACAGCTCAGATTTTTCCGAAGCTCCTCTGGCTGGCCTCTCAGGAAATGATCATTTTCTGCGTCGAGTATCAGACACGGTGTGGCAATATGTTGACTGATCCCCTCCAAAGTGTATCTGTTGACTGCACGACTCAGCTCTGCCGGGGATGCCACGCCAAAAGTCCACTTCCCGTTGCGCAGAGCCCACCGGATCCCCGTCGAGAGGTATTGAACACAGTGGAATATTGGGTTGACAATAGAATCGTATCTGAGTTCAACAAGCTTTTGAATAAAGGACGGCTGTTGGGCCCGAAATGCAGAACCAAAATCGTACACGCCGTCATCCAGGATGATGGCTCGGGCCCGATGCTCCTGCGTAGCTCCTCGCGCCACTAGGTACCCACCCATGCTCCAGCCAAAGATGACTATTGCATCTGCATCAATGTCCATGCGACTCACAGCATAGTCGACAACAGGGGTGAGAACGTTCTCCCAGTCGGGCCGAAAGTGTAGGTGCTGTCGCCGGATAGCCGCACCCTGCCCAGGCCCGTCGAAGGCAAGGAAGTTATAACCTCTTGCTATAGCCGCCGCTCCAATCGCAAACCACCCTTCACTCATGGTCGAGTCAAAACCGCCGTTGAAGATGATTGTCCGTCGTGGTTTCTTGGAGCTGTCAGGACTAACAAAATACCCTGGTAATGATGTGCCTTCGTAGGGGATGCTGATCGACTCGTAGGAAAACGTAGACAGCCCCATCGCCTCGACGAAAGCAGTCTCTGATCTTTCATACAATGACTGAGAGATTTTGTCTTCGTCCACATTTTCTCGACGGAAGAACTCAGCGGTGCGGAAATAATTCGATGCACGGAGGTATCCATGGTAGGCACTTTCTTTGTTCTGCACGGACTTCGAGACCTCAGCATTAGACAATGCCCGTTCTGCAGCGCCTTGCCATTCGCGAAGCCAGTCATCTTCGTTCCCGGGCCTGATTTTAGAACAGAGAGCTATCACTTCGCCGAGGTCTGCCCCACCATAGTTGCTATAGCCGGCAGCTCGAAGCGCTTCATAGCTAAAGGACTCGTTGGACTTGAAAAAATGATTGATAAGCATGGGTGGCATGTTTGGAGACTTCCAGGGATAGAAGTGTGGAAGAAGTTCTCCTCAGCCAGGAAATACAGGAAAGGCGAATGGTATTTATTGTCAGTCGCGACCACATGATTGCAGACCGAGGACATTCCTTTCTGTCACGCCATCCGCGGGCTGGTTTTAGTTCTTCGCCCTGCCGGAGTATGTGAACTAGGTTAGTTAGTTTACTGAATTAACTTTTGCTGACACATACCTATTCGGACCGACTCGGACCAACTTTGGATCTTATACCCTTCTTGGGTACTTCTTCCTTTCTTCGATGATTTGAAGAGGAATGAAGAATGACTCCCATACTGAGCTATACTACTAATAAGTCTATCTTTCTATGGCCTCTAGTGAGCTAGTCATCTCTGAACACCTACCTAGCTATGAGTTTGAATGTAAATAAAGGTGAATGTAGAGGCCATATACCAAATAAGGTGGACGGTTCAAAGTGCGGACGCTCCCCTCCGAAGGTGCTCCAAATACCCACTGTACATGGGATTCGGCCCGAATTGAATTTGGCCAATCCGCCATGAGACACACCAGATGGCGCTCAAATTGACTACCCCGCCCTCCACAGGTAGCAATGAAGACATTCCCAGAGACTCAATTCATAGCAAGAGATACAACGTCATGCAAGATCCGCGCGGTTCAATTCTGTAAGTTGCTGTTTCGATCGCACACCGAAAACAACGTGATGTTGAAGCAAAAGGTAGGTGCAGAGAAAACAGCAGGCGGTAAGAGGAACCTTGGGATTTCCGTCGAGCAAATGAGACATAACCCGCGAGAACGTACGTACATATATGCAATCTACATTTTCATGCGAAGCTAGAGATCATGGACAGTACTCAAATTCAAGCGAGCGGAGATGAAAATAATGAAAATACCAGAACCTTGTCGCACTCGTCTATCACTGCATGTTTGCGGTGCCGGAAACAGAAGGTGACTACATGTCCGTCCGATGCCAGAACCACTTCACTTAACGTCGAATGACTCCCAGCTAAAGTGTGGTCGCGAACGTCCCACGTGCACTCGATGCGAGCGACTCAGTGCGGCATGTAACTATCCGCGGCCTCCAAATCGCCGGGGTCCACGGGGTCCACGGGCGGCCAGGCTGCTGCATGAAAACAATCGGGGGGCACCCTTTCTCACTCGGCGCCTGGGGACTCAACGCCGGCGCAACGAAGCATTTTCGCAACAAACTTCTGCTGCTGAGACTCAGAAACTCAGTCCGATCCATGGACATCATGCTTCGAGTTCCCTTGGTCCTAATGGTCGTCGTGAAGACGATCCACTTCTCCCTAGCTCCACTGGATTGGATGACACATCGGCGGCTCTAGGTATAGGAACACGTACTCCGTCTAATGTACGTACTGATCTGAGCTGCACCAGGGCTGTTATCCAATAGCTAATTGGTCCGTAGACATACCCACGGCAGCTACGTACGATGACGCCTGTCGCATCGGAGCCAGGACGTTCCTCAGACCAGACACAATTACCACCACCCGCCCTGTGTCTTTCTTTGCTGGAGGTATACTTTACGCGCGTATATAACGCACCTCTATTGTTTCATAAACCCACTCTTTTTCAGAATTATCTGGAAGGAAGACTCCATCGCTCTCTTCTTAGAGCTTTACTCGCGCTAGCAACTCTGTATGCCACTTTAAGACTCTAGCGCTTCTCCACGTTCAACTCAGCTAACACGATGCCCAAGATTTCTTCAGCCGAGGAATTATTCGAATGACATAATACCTGCAAGAGAAGGGCAAGCAGAATTAAAACTTTTGAGCTCATATCATGCTTGCGGTCGCCCATGGGCGAAAGCTGCTTTAAGAGAACTTTTGATCTCAGCCTTAGAGTGTCCATCTCTGATGGTCGTCCAAGCGTTGGAGTGTCTGCAGCTGTATTGGTTTGGCATTGGTGACTTTCATTCTGGGAGTTTATGCCTTGGTAAGTTCTTCTGTCTTTCATTGGTCAAAAGCATGCCTATGGACGCCCGGAGAACTTGTGTTGACAGGTTCACAGCCCTCGCCTATCGTTCATGTCATCTGCTTGGATATAGCAGGAAGTCTACGGACAACAGCGACTATTCTGACGAGTCGCTCGAATCTGAACTTTCCCGTCGATGCTTCTGGGCTTGCTGGACATCTACATGCATCGTTATGGAACCAGAACCATATATCAAATTGGCCTGGCAGGAAGTGGGCTTGGTGCCGCTTCCGGGACTGATCTCCAGAACGTCGTCCGGTTATACAGTAACTTTAAATCAGACAATGGATGAGAATTGGCATTCCAGATCCTTGGATCATCGGATAAGCAGTGACAGCTACCCTGGGAGTGCAGCCATCTTAATGAAAATGGTTGGTGTATGGTCAGTACACATGTTGACCTGCAAGTCTTCTATCCTTGTATAGGTTTAACAGAAATGATGTTTTTTCAGGGCGAAAATTCAACAATTGTGCAAAGAGTATACCTCTGCTCCAAATGCTCAAAATTCTGGCCAACTCGAAAAGTTATCTCACTTGGCAACATCGCTATTTGATGAGTCAACCACCCTGAGAAATTCCGGTCATCAGAATGACCCAATAACCGAAGGCGAAAGCCTATTATTTGTCCACGATGCGCTCTACCACCAATGTCAAATCGCTGCCCATTGGATGATTGTCCCCCTTCTTTCGGGTATCCCTTCTGACCTAACAATTAGATCTGATAAGCAAAGAGAAAGTGCAGATACTGTTCTAAAACATGCAGAGCTGCTTGAACGGCTACTGGCGCCTTATCTCTATGGTCGAAGTGATATTTCACGTCTGCCTCCCCTTGTTGGCTTTGGTGCTTTTGTCGCAGGTATTGTGCTTCTGGCAACGGAAATTTCCCGCCAGGACTGTGGAGTGAATGGATCATTCACAAAAGACTGTCGAAATGGTCCCAGACTACCCGCAGTAAGAGCGATTGTGCATTTATTAGATCATCTGCGAGTCTATTGGAGAGCGTTGGAACGTCCGGTAAGTTGTATCTCGTTCTAATTTCCCATGTTTGATGTCGTACTTTGACTCAAAAGATCACCAGTGGGAAACCTTTAATTCTGCATTGTCGACAGACTCTTTCAAGTTAAAGAGACACGCCACACCAACGATTGTACGAGGTGGTATGTTGATGAAAATGCTCGTGCAATCCAGAAAGTTTCTTTCGGCTAGACTAATACCAATATAGATCGTCGTGTGGCATCATCTAGTGACTGCGAACCTCCCGAAATGCCTGACGGATATGATCAAAGCGAGGATATCTCAAGCAAGCAGCTGCAACCCTCTGAAGCCGAGATACGTACAGGAGAACTTGAAGCCCGACTCTGCTCGTCTACAGCTCCTTTGAACGGGAATGGGTTAGGGGCGCCAGATGAGTTAGGACGAAGTGACTCACCCATCGATCAGGTCAGTCTATCACGCGACTATGACTGGTATAGCTTGTCTTTCGCGGAGGCCGGACTTGGGCAGTTTGCTGGGCTTGAGCCTTCTACACTTTTCCAGCAAGGCTGGGGGACATTTGGCTAGTTATCTAACGCCCAGAGAACGCCTTGCAATAATTAAATAGTGGCTCGCATTGACGGCTTGCCAGAAAGTCGGACGCCAGTTCTTGGCTTCCTCCTGCTTTCGCAAAAACAGAGTCGTAAAAGACCTTATTAAAGCATCCGGAGCAGTAAGTATGGCCACAAATCAGTGCCCAGATCTACCACCTTATAATAGCATATCTTGCACTCATAGTACTCCTATACCTTCTCAGCAATACGACACTAAGAGATTAATTCGTTCCTCGCCATCTAGTATTTGTTCAACTAGGGCCGGGCTTGGTAGTAAGCTAGCAACGGGTTCAATTGTATCGCTCGCTGCAACAGCGACCGCATCAAATTCGATCAGATTCACTAGCTGCTAATTAGTTCATTATCTCCGGCAGAAGAAATGGCGCAACAAAACCAATACTATCACCGGCGCGGAATAAAATATTAAAAATCAACGCTCGTTTCAACAACTAGGCCACTAAGAGCATCAACGTCAATCGGATTATCTAAGAAAACAGTCAATCCAGTTACTCGGCATGTCGGATGATGGCGCTGGTGCTGTTGCCGGCGCACGACGCATCTCGCTTACTTCACGTTGGGGCCGGAGGCGCGTGCCGGCCAAGTAAAGAACCGAAATGACAAAACAGGGAACTAGAACCGCAAGCATAGTCCGCATAGTACTGGGGTTCAGGCCTACAGGGAAAAGAATGTGATGATCTGAGGTCCTGGAGATGTCAAAAGGCGACCGTCGGACACGCGGAACTTAAGAGCTTGGAGAGGCTGACCCTAATCAGAGCGAAAGGAACGGCCGGAACAGTGGATGAAGTGGAGAGGGCGATGAGATGCGCATTGGGCAGGTTTCAACTTGGTCACGATTAGGCTGAAGCGTTCATTAAACAAGCGTCGCGGAAGACCTGCCCTGTGGCCGGGAACACATCGGTTCCACAAATATCTAAGATTTCTCCCCCCTCCCCTATAAGTTCCGAACGATATAGATAGAACAGGGGCTTCTCCCAATCTACTGTGTATGTATGCGACAAAATAGTAACTTATCGTTCCTGACTTCCGATTAGACCAAACAGTAAAGTTTCAGAATTTACCACTCGAAGAATTAGAATATTAGACTATCATGTCAATTTATGGGGAGGGTGGACTCAGTAATCAGGTGAGCAGGATAAAAGATACTTTTATACCGTAGAGCCAATATGCTTTATTTTGAGAACGGTCCCGACTTGTTCCCTAACCACGACCTTCTACTGTCAGAACTGTCCGTTTGACCTAGTTTTCATATTTGAAGTGCTTCTTTGTATTTTTCCTGATGGGTCTCGAGCAAGAATATCTAGGTAGCAGAATTTCCATTGACTGGGTTAACTTTGAGTAGGAGGTATGGAGTTGTAACACCAGCTTGTAGCATTATTCCAGGTAAGATATAATATATATATCCAGAATGTAGTAGGGATAGGTAGGTACAAAGTAGTTCATTTCTATCTCCGGTCATCCCCGGTTTCGAATAACTGCCCCAAGATGAAAGCCAAATTGCAATTGTTAGGTTATGGGGTCAAGGCATTGCCCTCTTTCTGAGACTCGTAGCATACAACACGTGATGATATTGTATGACGATGCTCACATGAATGATAGAAGCAAAGAGATGTCCCCTACGGGCAACCCGATGATATACAAGCGCGTTCATTTTCGAAAGGACCGACCTTCTATTGTTTCGTGCTACCCAAGGAATACACCTACAACCACAACTCCATTCGCTGTTGTACCGATGGACATGCACGGCTGTTTCATCAGTCTGCCTGCGTGACATCACCCAGGCCTGCCGTTGCCTCGCGAACAATCTCCTCCACGGTAATCCCCACCAACAGCTTCAACACGGGCACGTCCACCCCCAACTCTCCCATAATCCACGCTCGGATGTCCACCGCGATCAACGAGTCCACGCCCAGATCCACCAGTGCCGTGGTTTCGAGAACCGGTTGATCAGCAGGGAGATGAAGAATGGAACGCACTTTGGAGACGATACCATCTAAAAGCAAGAGTAAGAGTTTCAGTTAGGGTGCCGGTCAAGAAGAGGGGTTCATAGTCAACTCACCTAATATAATCATCTGGGCTTCCTCCTTTGACTTAGACTGTGCCAGCCGCTCTCGCGTCGAAGCAGCCTTCTTGCCCTCCTCACCATCCCGCATGCCACCATACTCACGACGCAAGCAGTTTTCCTGTTTCCAGTAGTGCGAAAAGCGGACGTTAGTCGCCCACGTCACGCCTCGCCTCACTGAATCCTCTAGATCGTTCATATTGACCCGGGGAATTCCGGCTGTAATCACTGACCCCTGGGCTACATCAGATGCAGATGATGCTTGTGAAGGTCGCCCTGCTCGAATTCCCTCCGCGAACAAGGCATGCAGGTGCTGCTCCCCCATCGGCAGACAATACGCCTCCAGCCGCGCCATTTCCTGTGCCGAGTACTGTGCCCGCTGCCGCTTTACGTACCCGACGTCCGTCATACGGGAGATCTGGATCACGGAACCTGTCAGATGGCGTCGCCGCCGCTGAGTGATGAGCGCTTCCGAGGCAACGTTTGCTGCAGTGTAGGCGCTCTGACCTAGGTTGCCTAGCGTGGCGAGGATGGAAGAGAAGGCGATAAAGAATCGGAGGGGTTGGTCGCCGACCAGGTTGTCGAGATACCGGAGGCCTTGGACTTTGGGTTGCAGGACTTCGTGTAGTTCGGCTGCGGTGGTTTGCGTGAAGAAATTTTCACGCATGAGCATGGCGCCGTTGGCGATGCCGTCTAGCGTGGGGTAGGTTGTTGTGATAGTTTTGTAGATTGCGTGGAGGCTGGGTAGGGAAGTAATATCTCTGTGTGAATTGTGGTCAGTCTGGCTCTTCTTCTGCTTGTTTAACTTGTGTTCCCTGGGTAGGTGGAGGGATGAAAGGGGGCGAAGGAAAGTGCAATACCCTGCTATTGAGATTATTTTGGCTCCGTGAATTTGGTGATGAGATTCGACCCAGTCTGGCGACATTTGTGGGCGTCGGCTCGTTAAAATAATCGTTCGAGCGCCATGGTGAACCATCCAGTCGCACAGCGACTGGCCGAGATCACCGGTCAAGCCAACAAGCCAATAGGTTCGATCCGGACGCAAGATCTGCGTGGACGCATCGATGAGCTGATAGTGGACGGGCAGGGGGGTCGGGCAGGACCAGTTGACAACGGAAACCCCTGGCAGTGACCCAGGTTGACAGGCTAGGAGATCTGGTAGCTCGTACTCCGGCTGGTGCGCGCTCACGTTCAGCACGATGTACTCTTCTGCAGCCGTATGAGCATCACTGAGCAGCTCAGTCAAGTCGGTTAGTGGCGGAAGAGCTGGCAGAAAGGATGCTTCGGCGACCCCAGATGGAGGACTATATCGTTGAAAATGCCCTGGGAGAGAGTCCAGTGTCTGTGTCGGAGCCCCATTGTTGCCCGAGAGATTGATGATGGCGTGAAGGTCTTTGGGAAAAGCGGCGTTCAAAACTCGTCTGGGAGCCCGCGGATTGCAGTACACCCACGGCCCCATAGCGGCCAATTCTTTACTGCCTGTGAAGTAATGAACCTGGCGTTTCTTCGCTTGGAGTTGGAAGGTCCAGATGGCTTGATACATGGCCGCTGGAGGATCAAAGGCATAGAGCAGAACGCTAGTTCCAGGCGCGATGTCCTTCACGACAGACGCGATGAGAAGGTGGGCGGCCAGAAGGCCAAAGTATTGGGAGTGACGGCTTATCTCGGGGCTCACAACGATCGATGACAGTTTCGGTGCGGTCAAGATTGACGAGATCTCGTTGGAGGCCAGCACCACGGTCTCGCCGGTGACAGAGTCAACTCCCTGATGCAGGAAGACGGGTCCATCACGGGTCGGCAGGGCTGTCAACGCTGAGCGGGTCGTGCGTACGACGCGAGAGTCAATACCCTCATCCGAATGGAAGGGACTCTTGTCGACCAAAGTGAACATATCCTTGTGCCATTCCAACGAACACGCTTGTCTTTCCACATGAATGGGAGCCGAGATCTTCCTCCTTGAGCTGTTGAGGCGGTTGTTGGCCGGCTCCAAGGGGTGCAATCGTGGTACCAGTAGCTGGCCGGTCGAATCCAGTGCCAGCTCCGGCTCGAAGGTGGGAAGTGCGTCAGGATCACTCGTGCTGACCAGGCGCAGCAGGCTCTTAGTGATGACTCGAACGATCGTATCAGGGTCAGTCTCGCGGCTGATATCGATCATTTGTAGGCGCAAATGAGGCAATTCATGAGCCAGAGACCGTGCCAAACCAACCGACAGAGCAGATGAAGAATTACCAGCGCGGTAGTCATCAGTGATCCACAGCATATGTCGAGCGGAGTCTACAAGAGTCTGCAGCCCTTGCCAGGCCTCTTCTGATGGCCTTACGCTCTCTGGGTCCAGATGAGCCAGGTTGAGCACTGTTGGTTTGTTGGGAAAGGAAGCGCCATTGAGCTCCTCCAAGGAATGGAAGAGCGTAAGGTTATGTGTATGGGCTGCCAACTGCGTCTGCACTCCCTGTAAAATTTCGGGCTGGGGGAAGCTGGGCTCAGCGACGATGACTAACTCCTCCAAGACCGGCTCTGGCAACAAGCTAACTTGTTCGTCCACCGCTTGCGCGACCATGACACTAATAGGCCAAGCAATGGGATCTTTCAGCGGAGTGTGCGTATCGACGCCAGAGAACCCGGTGGCTGCCAGCAGCTCCTGCCAAGTTTCCAACGAGACAGTCGGCGAGTAGCGACGCCCTTCCTCGCGACCAGCCCACCAGCCTGTGAAGCCTCCGAAGATTAGCCCCAGCGCCATGGGCCCATCTCCCAGCACCTCTGTCAGGATCAGGAATCCGCCCGGTTTGAGCAGCCGCCGGACCCGGCGCAGGGCATCCTTCAGCGAGGCCGCCACATGCAGCACCGCATAGGCGACAACCACATCATAGCTGCCTTCCTTGAATCCTTGCTCCATGGGATCCACGTCGAGATCAAAGGTTTGGAACTCCATCCGGTCGGCGAAGGGGGCAAACTGCTGCGCCGCCTTGTCGAAGAAACCCGCCGACACGTCGGTGAACGTGTAGCGTGCGAGAGCATCGCCCAGAGCGGGCAAGACCGAGCGTGTAGCACAGCCTGTACCTGCTCCAATCTCCAACACTTGGAGCTGACGATAGCGATGGGCGAGCTGGGCAATGATCGCGCCCAGCGGCCCCTGGGCGGGCGCGCATACCAGGCTGTTCTGATACCACTCGCTCAAGGTATCATCAGCCATGAAGCTCTGTAGCATCGTCGTATCATGCCGGATGACCGCTGGAAGAACCTCTGACGCCATGCGAATGAGTTTGAAGTCGATGTCATCGGCTGAGTATTGGCTTCGGATCTGATCTATCTGCTCTGCAGTGTCCTTCAACCACTGCGGCGAAGCGTACGGGTGTTGGCCCGTGCGGACGGTCTTCTGCAGCCAGATGGAAAAGTCGAGGAAAGCTCCATGATGCGGTTCGATATCAACCGCCGTCGTTCGTAATCCAGTCTCCGCGTCGACGAACTGCCCACTGATCTGAGAGATATAGTACAGGGCCACCCGTTCCCAGTCAATGGTTTTGGCCAGCATCGCCGGTGTTGCTCGCCGACTGCCGAGCGCCAGCTCGCCGTTGGGCTCAGCCACGCCCCATCGAGTCTCAGAGAAGAGTTGGAGATCGTTGTCGGCCGTGGCGGGGGAGGCAGGCATGGTATTGATCCGTTCCATCTGGACGACGCCTTGCCCGGCGGCATTGAACATAGAGACGTCGCCACAGATACCGTGCGGATCTACCTGGTGCACATAGCTCTCCACCGTGAATTGCGTATCACATTCCCCAGAGCTGCAGAGGGGGAGATTGACCGTGACCCGCTCGATCGAGACGGGCATGTACAGGTTCCACAGACTCCCATCCCGGTGATCTGTGAAGGCCGAAAACAGAACCTGCACCGCATTGTCTAGCAACGCCGGATGCAGGACTGGTTCGTCTTCTGCCGCCTTTCTCCAGTCTACTCCTGCGAGAGCCTTTCCCAGTGATCGACGGAGGCGGGTAATTCGCTGGAAGGGACCCGTGTATTCGTAGCCTAGCCCGGCCAGATGGCTGTACACGTGTCCGGGATCCAGATCCGTCATCATTGCTGGCGACGAAGAAGAGGTTGCTTCGGGCAGAAGATCCTCGACCGGGTTGCCCAGGTGGATCGTGATGTTCATCGTGGCCGCAGCAGTAGATCGGCTCGTTTCCTCTGTCGGGTCCACATCCACTCTGAACCTTGCCTGCACCACCTGCTCATTATCACGAGACACCTGAGCAGTGACGGTGGTGCTGGCTCCATCCTTCTCGTCCACCCGAAGGGCCTTGAGGATGTTGACTTCCTCGAGTGTAATCGCTTGCACTGGTCGTCCAGCGGCCACCTGCAGGGCAGCCTCCACTGCCAATGCCAGATACCCCGTGGCTGGAAAGATCATCTGCCCTTGAAGAATATGTCCGCGCAGCCAATTTAGCCGGTCAGCACACAATACATTAGACCAGTGGTACACGTTGGTTGCGTCAACTGCTTCAACCAGCTCGTCTCGTGACCCGAGCAAGCTGTGGACTGGAGTCTTACACATCGTATGTTGCGTGACACGCCGTCTGGTAGAGCGGGTTGATGGCCCTGGGACCCAGAAGCTATGCTCATGGTCCCAAGGATACCTCGGCAAGTCCGTCAGACCCGGCCTGTGTGGTGTGTGCCCGAAGGCTTGGAGATTGGGGACTCCCGCACTGCCCAGATGCACCCACAAGTCACCTAGACATTCCGAAATCGCCATCTTGTCTGCCTTGCTCCGGTGAAGGGTTCCTGAATAAGGGAGCGCCGATCCACGGGTTTCGATTATCGTCTGCATGGCGGGCCCTTGAAGGGCCGGATGTGGACCGAGTTCGAGACAGAAGTTCACCTCCATCTCACGGTTTGTGATGGCGCTGGAAACCGCATGGTGGAAGAGCACAGGATTCACCAAGTTGTCTACCCAGTACGATGCGGCTAGTTCTATGCTTCTCTCGACATTGTGACTGTCATGATCACTGTCATAGATCATGGCCTGCCCAGATCGTACGCTCGAGTACCAGCGCGGGGCGTTGTCGCCCGAAGGACGCAGGACCTCTACTTGGCACCGGGCCAACGAGGCGTGATACTCGGCGGCACACGAGCGCATATGATGCGAGTGATACGCGGTTCCAACCTTTAGCAGCCGGTTGAAGACCTTGCAACTATCCAAGTAGGCTTTCATCTCCGCTACTGCATCCGCGTCGCCCGAGAGCGTCACGCTGGATGAGGAATTCACTGCTGCTACTCCCAGTCGTCCCTCAAATGCGACGGTGTTGACCAGCTCTTCCGCCGCAGCCTGGGACAGACCCGCGGCCAGCATCTGGCCCTCCTTGGGCAGCGCGGGGAGCATGCGACTGACGTGCAAGCCTCGATAAAAGGCGATGCGGATCGCGTCCCTGGGGCGTAGAAACCCGGCGACCGCGGCGGCGGCAATCTCGCCAGAGGAATGGCCTACCACCGCGGCGAACAAGACCCCGCCTACGGCTTGTAACAGGTGGGCGAGCATCAGTTGGACCGCGGTACAGGCGGGTTGGCAGATCTCGGGGGCCTCCAGTCTTGAGTTCTCGGATGGTCGCTGCAGTTCCTCGCGTAGAGACCAGGAAGGTCGGTCCTCCTCGGGCAACGATTGTAAGGCGGCATCCAGGCTATCAAGGAACGAGGCCAGCGGTGGATACGCGGCCATCAGGCCCGCACCCATCTGCGACCACTGGGCACCTTGACCCGTGAATATTCCGAGGATGCGTGATTCTCGTAATGAGGAGCGGTGGCCCGCCGACGGAGACTCCGCGGCGAGGATCGTGGCGAGACGTTCCTGTAATACCTCCAGCGAGGACGCCGGGAAGCTAATGCGGACGGGGAGGAGGGATCGCTGTCCGGCCATTGTTGACGCTAGATGTGCTGAGTCGATAGATGGGTGGGCTTGCAGGTACTCCTTGTATCGTTTGAGCATCCCTATCAAAGACCTTTCTGAGGCGGCCGAGAAGACGTACGGGAGAAGGGACGATGAGCACGAAGTTGGCGCCTGCGAAGAAATTCCAGACGGCGGGACGTCCGGCAGCCTGAGGGACTCCAAGATGACATGGGCGTTGGTGCCTCCGAACCCGAAGCTGTTGACGCTGGCTCGTCGTGGAGTAGCGGAGGATGATGACCTCTCAGACCATGGCTCAGCCTTGATCGGGACAGTCAGTTGAGTACAATACGGTGCAACCTTCGGATTCAGCTGTTGGAAACCCAGATTTGGCGGAATTATCCCATGTTGTAGGGCCAGAGATGCTTTCAGGACGCCAGCCAGGCCCGCAGCGCCCTCGGTGTGACCGACCACCGTCTTGATGCTGCCTACCCATACAGGACAGATCTCGCTGTGGTCGGGCGTAGATGTGAGCGAAAAGGCCGTGGCTAGCGCCTCTGCCTCCACCGGATCTCCGGCTTGGGTGCCAGTACCGTGGGCTTCAATATACTGAGGTCGATCACAGGGCTGGGTGGGATCCAGTCCCGCACGACGGTAAACGTCTTGAATGAGGCTCACCTGAGCCGCTGCGCTAGGTAGTGTAATCCCACTGGTACGTCCGTCGTGATTCACCCCGGTTTCTCGGATCACGCATTGGATGTTGTCGCCGTTGGCGAGGGCGCGGGAAAGTGGCTTCAACAGGATGGCCGTGATCCCCTCCCCACGGGCGTACCCATCGGCGCTAATATCCCACATCTTGCAGCTTCCGGTGGGAGAGAGCATGCCTAGATTGCTGAATCCAATGAAGGGACGACTGTCAAGAAGTAGGTTGGCCCCCGCTGCTACGGCTAAGCGAGATTCCCCTGACCGTAGCTGCTGCACCGCTTGATGAAGAGCGACCAGACTGGATGAGCAGGCAGTATCCACCGTCACAGACGGGCCATGCCAGTCGAAAAAATGCGAGATGCGATTCGAGGCCTTGTTCGGCGCCGTGCCTGTAATGTGATATGTAGAGATTGATTCATTGTCCTGACTACTGAGGGTTAAATAGTCATGGAACATCACCCCCGTATATACAGCGGTGTCAGAACCACGCAATTCCTCGACGGGAATTCCTCCCTCCTCCAGCGCCTCGTAGACTGTCTCTAGTAACAGTCGATGCTGAGGATCCATAGCTTGCGCCTCCAGGGGGTTAAGGTTGAAGAAGGAAGCGTCAAAGTTGGCGACATCCTGTGAAAGGAAATACCCACGAGGAGAGGCATTGTGTCGTGATGGGGGAATTCGATTTGGGGGTAAGTCTTGGGAGACGTCGTACGGTTGTTGGAGAAGAGTCCAAAGCGTCGAGGGAGAATCACACCCGCCCGCCAGTCGACATCCGCTGCCTATGATGGCGATAGGTTCGTTCATCGTAAAATAATGAGAGTAATCCAGAACTAGAAAGAAAAGGAACCAAGCAAGAAGTTTATTAGATCATAAACGATGAATGACAGTTTTGTAGCTCCCTTCCAGGGTGGCCAATGTCGTCTATATGAGGGGAAAGTTGAATTGGTCTAGGCCTCTATGCCACAACCAGACCGCAGCCGAATTTGAACACGTCTATCTCATTTGCGAACAGAAAAGTTATAGAAACATGATAAGAAGTCATTTGTGTAGACCAGTTCTAGCTAGCCATGTCGCCCTGTCTCAGCTGCAGATCAGTCCGATAGAGTTTGATGCCAGCTCCATGCGCTCGGGATTCTCATTTGCGGGCTGAACAGGGGGCTGTGTGAAGAAATTGAGCAACCTTGCGTAGCAGAACGGGATCACGAGGGATCTCATGTCCGGCCGCCGTCTCCACCATCTGGGCCTTACCTGTAGCGCAGTGTGTTTGCAAGGCAAATGCGTCGGCCCGATAAGGGTCTTTGGCGCCGACAATATGCAGTGACGGGAGTGAGATCTGGGCCAGTGGACCCAAACGCGTTGGAGCCTTCCCGTACGGCCACAGTAGCGGTGTGGTTGCATTCCATTGCCGACAAAGCAGGGGATGGTCAGCGGCGCCAAAAAGGCTTGTAATATTGTCCGTCTTGCCGATAACCTCGGAGGATTTCCCTTCCTCTGCAATAGTACGGCAGTGTCCCTCCTTATCCAGCGTAAACCCGGGGCTTTCAAGATCCCAACATTGGATTGCGCAGAAGAACACTGCACATCTGAACTCGGCATGAGGATATGGCCGGTTGGCGTCGTAGAGAAGGTAGGAAGCGGCTAGGGCAGCCCCTTGGGAGAATCCTAGAATCCCATCGAACGGGCCGTGGAGGTCGATGAATTGCTCCAAGCGGTTGACCGCTTCTAGCACGGTGTCCGGAGAGGGAACGGTGAAGTAAGAGTAGTAAGGCCCCGGAAAGAATTTGTCGACTCCTAGTTTGTCGCGACGGTCAGTCTTACCCTCGCCTACACAAAACCTGATTGCTGTGAAAAGAGCATTCTACCTGGCGCGGGTGAAGTTTCCAGCTCCCCCTGGAAAAAGACAAACTCATGGCCTGGCAGCTGACGTTTGATCATGTATAGCTGAGCCTCCAGTACGGCATTTCCGGTGCCGATGCCGTGCAGACATAAAAAACGCATGATGATGATTGTTGGAAGCGGTGGTGTGCTGGTGTCTGAGATGCTTCTTAGAGTTGACAACAACACCCTTTTATGGAGCTCCGTGTCATATGCTGGGCGCAATTGGTTATGAAGATTCTATCGCGCTTTGCGCAAGGGCCCCGGTTTGCATCATGATCTACGTACTCGTTGGCTGTATGAGAGCCCGTGGCTTGTAGACAGGAAACTCTCCTCGGCGACACCTTTAGTATGCCTATGCAGAATAAGTCTATAGTGGACGGATTCTGTTTGCTGGGCCACGGTATGCTCAATGATAACTTGTCAACGTAAGGGGAACAAGGGGTGATGTTAAGAAAAAGAGCGCATTATATTTGCTTGGTAGCGGTAATGTAGATCAGGGCTTCGCGGCGACGCACTTCGAGAAGAAAAAGGGGATCCATCCATAAATCGATACTTCGGCCTTTGCTACTACGCTGCTCACCTTTCTTGCTGAATTCTCAAACTGGTAGCAAGATGACCCGAATCCAGCCTGGCCCCAAGCCTACCTTATTCAACTTCGTCCGAGAAGTCATCGATCTCTGGAGTCAGCAGAGAGCCGACTCCTCCGCTCTCGTCCTAGTAACGAATGGAGAGCGCCGCGATGTCTCGTATCGTGAGCTTAGTGAGCGCTCCATTCACGTTGCCGCCGCGTTGTACGCGCTAGGAGTCCAACAGGGAGATACCATTGTCGTCTCGGCCACACGTTGCCAGGAATGGTATGAAATCCTTTGTGCTACGATTCGCAGTGGGATTTTGGTCTGCCCCGTGGCCGGCACACTCTCTGCTTCCGATCTCGAGTATCGCATGCAGAAAGTCAGCGCCAAAGCCTTCATCGGCGACCTACCTCAAATCCAGAAGGTCTTGTCCGTCCATTTACGTCTTCCTACCCTCCAACATTTGATCCAGGTAGGGCCCGACGAAAAGGTACCCAAAGCACTTGGGTATCCAGACCTAATTTCCATGGGCCAAGCGAATCGCGGAGACATCACCATCGATTCGGAGGGAAGCTCGCCTTGCGTCCTCTATTTTACTTCAGGGTCAACCGGACAGCCAAAGCTGGTCCAGCATAGCCAGATCTCTCTAGCTTTGAGCAGTCGAATTGCCGGAGAGCACTGGTGCCAACTCCAACCGGATAGTCTCTTCTGGAGCCTTTCCGAAGTGGGCTGGGTCAAAGGATCGTGGGCGGTATTCGCCGCCTGGAACCACGGCGCTGCGTTGCTCGTGGATGAAACACCGGGACTAGCCTTTGATCCCATCCAAACGCTAAGAATATTGCACGAGTATCCGGTCACCAGCTTCTGTGCCACTCCGACAGCCTACAGGCAGCTCGTCACGTCCGCGAGTCGGCAATTTGCGGCCACCCACCCGCCTCGATCTCTCAAAGTCTGCATCAGTGCTGGAGAGGCAATTGAGGAATCTGTTATTGAGGCTTGGCGACAGGTCACTCGGGGTGCCACCATACTCAATGGGTACGGTTTAACGGAGACAGTCTTCCTCTGCACGGAATCCACCAACGATCAACGACCGGGGTCGATGGGTCGACCTCTACCCGGGGTTCCGCTGGAGGTCTTAGGAGAGACGGCGGAACCAGCCTCCATTGGAGAGGAAGGAGCTCTTGGGGTGTGCTTGTCTGCTTGCGCAGACTCCATCTATGATGTCTTCAATGGCTACGTCGACGACCAGGGTGTTGTGACGCGACCCGTGGTTCGTAACGCGAAGGGTATGGAGTATTACTTAACTGGAGATCGGGGGTACCAAGATGCGGACGGTTATTTCTGGTTCAAGGCGCGAAAGGACGATATCATCAATTCATCCGGGTATCGCATAGGACCTAGCGAAGTGGAAGCCGTTTTACAGATGCATCCCGGGGTTCTCGAATCGGCCGTCATCGGCATCCCAGATAAAGAACGGGGATCGATCATCAAGGCATATGTAGTTCTGAACAAGGAGTACGAGCAGCATCCATTGCGCAAGCTCAAGGTGGAACTCCGGCAACATTGCCTCGAACATAGCGCACCCTACAAGTGCCCCCGGGTTATCGAGTTCCTCTCCAGGGCCGAATTGCCTCGAACGGTAACGGGAAAGGTACAGCGTCATGTGCTTCGTGCTCGCGATCAGGAAAGCTCAGCAGCATAGGAAAAACAGGAATGAAGTGAAATATCCTACTTCAAGATTCATTGTTCCGTAAGCTGTTCAATATCACGTACTACTCGCTATCCATATATATAATCACTATTCTGCGCCGGGAGAGTTAACAGGAAAACGGGCACATGCATACTTCAATTGATGTTTCTGGAACCACTTAGATTGGAATATGACTGATTGACTATATCGTAGAATCCAGTTTTACTCCCGAGCCCAGAGAGTCAAATGCATCGGCATGGATTCATCATCTATGTTTCTTTTTTTTTTTTTCCCAAGGTGAACTCATTCGGATGTTACTAACTGGACGTCTCCCTTGATGTAACCAAGCTTGCGAGCAGAAGAGGTAAACAGCATAAAGAATGAAATGACATTAAGTTCCAGGCTGGCTTCCTTGACCATTCGGAAATGCTGCTATCTAGCTGTCTCCTAAATGTAAAGATGACCTCCACTCACGGAGACCGTATTTCCATTGATCCAGCTTGCTCCCGGGCTAGCCAGAAACGCGACAACGTTTGCCACCTCTTGAATGGTGCCATGACGCTTGGCTGCGCTGGGCCCTTCGATCTGCGCATCCCGAAACTCGTCAGGGATTTCCCCACCTTCTACGGCGGTATCGATCTCGCCCAGTGCGACATTGTTGACCGTCATCTTGTGTGGGCAGGCCAGCTCGTGCGCCCACTGACGGCCCAAGCATTCCAACGCCGCCTTAGTAGCCGCAAAGAGAGAAAGGTTGCTGGCACCCATGCGAGACAGGGCGGACGATCTACAAGCGCTTAGCAAACCGGGATAGACAGGAGAGAATGGCCGGACTCACATGTTGATCACACGGCCGTCCTTGTCTGCAATGTGAGGGAGCAGGGCTTGCACCAGCAAATGTGGAGCACGAACATTCACCATGAATTCACTAGACGAGATCAATGTACATCAGGCCATACTGACTTGAATTAGGCTTCAAAACATAACAGCGGTCCCTTACTGTTCGAACAATGCTCCGTCGAGTTCTGCGACTGGAAGAAAGGGGGGATATGCTGCTGCGTTGTTGACGAGGATATCGATGCGTGAGACCTGCAGTCCCTGTAGCGCCTTTTCGATCACACGACGGCCGGAGTCCAATGTCGACAGATCGACCTGAACCAAGGATGCAGCACCACCGAGTGTGGTAATCTCCTTTGCCACTTGCTGGGCTGCCGGGGTGCTTTTGGCCGCATGGTAGACAATAGCAACCTTGGCGCCACGCCGAGCGAGTTCGATGGCAATACCAGCTCCAATGCCGCGGGAACTACCAGTCACAATGGCTGCTTTACCAGCAAGGGAGACAGTAGGGGGCAGGTTCAGAATTGTCATGGTCGCTCTTGTTGGTAAATGAAACTGAGATTTGATGAAAGGAGGAAGTCTGTACCGAGAGGGTCTGGGTTTAAGATATGCCCTAAGACCCGCGACTGTATCTCCGAGCATACGTCAGCGTGTAGAAATGTAAGATCCATTGTTTCTGTAACTAGCGCTCAGTCATAATTGTATGCATTGTAAATCTTAGACACAAGTGGGCAACGTGACTCCCTGCATCACATCACCCCCTTGCATCCTGCGAGTGAATCGTGAAATGTTCCTGCAGTCCTTCGGGATCTGTTAGGGCAACCGCAACTCAAATCCCGCCCCACCCCCAACCCTACGGAGGTGCATGAACTAGGCCGATCGCCTGCAGCAGATATGCCCCACCTGTATAGTTATTTGTTCTCGAGGCTCTGCATTGGATTCTTTGAATGTATCGCTTGCCATCTCACACTTAAGTTCCTCTCATATTGTCCATTTGACCGTCTCTGCGCCATTTTCTCCCTGTTTGCCTTTCTCGGAAATGTGTTTCACCGAGCGGGAAAGCACCTGCTACAACTCCGCCTATCTCGCGGAGTACTACGACATCTGGACCGGAAAACGCAATGACACCGCTTACAATGAATCCTCCCTGCTTCGGATGATCGCCTCTCGCCAAATCGCCTCCCCTCTGCTCGTACTGGATGTCGGCACCGGCACCGGCCGGCTCATCCAGGCGATGACTCGTCATGCAGCGGCAACCCCCGGGGTCTCCCTTGCCAACGTCGAGTTTATCGGGCTAGATATCGAGCCGCACATGTTGGCAAGGGCGGATGCAATCAACGCCACTCTGGCGGTCGAGACCGGATGTGCGCGCATCACTTGGCTTCTGGGGTCTGCGCTGGAAATGTCTGCCCTCCCTATCTTCCACCAACAGCATTCAATGCAGAAGAGGACCGTCGACCTCCTCACCATCGGATTCGGCAGTATCTCGCACTTCTATCTCCCGGGTCAGCCAGAGAGATTCCTGGCTGAGGTGGCTAGAGTACTCACCCCCGGGACCGGGCAAGCTCAAATCTCTGTGGTGAACAAGCTTCTTGTCGACCCAGAGCGAGGTCTGGACAAGGACATCACCGATCCGCTGCCTCCCAGTGAGCATTCTAGTGTCGAGTTCCCAGGCGTGGTGTATCGTGAGACGGTCACGGAAAACGGGGTCCAGGGGAACGTGTGGCGCGTGGTGCGGCATATTGAGGTTTGGAAAGGTCATGACACGCTCCTCGAGCGGAATATCGACACAGCGGTATTTCGGGTCTGGACGGAGGCTGAGCTGAGAGGATTGATTTCGGCGGCAGGCTTACGGCTGGCTCAGGTGGTGCCCCAAGAAGTAGACACTCTTTTCATAGTTAGCGTCTGACATGGATTTACTATCATAAATTAGCTGGGTAGTATTCATCGAACGCAAAGAAACTTAGTTGTGAATCGCATCCACTATACCCAGCAAGTTCAGTAGGGCATACCAATGGGCATTTAGCCTTGATTTTTAGGAGATATGACAAAAATCGAGATAGTATACTAAAGCCTAGGGGGGAGAGTCATTAGAGGAATTTCCGATTTGCAGCCTGAACAGAATGCATGGCTGCCCCCTTCCTTCAATCTACGTGCTGATCAATCTGTCCATATATATATATACATCTCCCGTTTGAGTGGATCACACCCTCACAACGTTTTTCTTCAAAAGAACAACTTAACCTCGGCTTTCGACTGCCGCCGTTAATCTCCCTCTCATAGTATTATACCTATAATCATCATCTAGCAACCGAGTATGGGGAGCATCGGTGAGCCTCTTGCGAATGTGGCACCAAGCCAGGATGTGGTTAAAGAGATTTGGTGTCAGATACTGGATTTAGAGGAGGAAGATGTGGAATCCGACTCGAACTTCTTTGCCTTGGGGGGCGATTCTATCGATGCGCTGAAAGTAGCGCGACTGGCTCAACAGGCAGGAATACCCCTAACAGTCCATCTGATGATCCGCCATCCACGACTGTCCGACCTGGTCCGGGCAGCGGCTACACAACCGCTCCAACCAGTGCAACAAGAAGAGCCTGCCCACCCAGCCTCCTCGCACCCCAGTCGTTTCATTCACATTTCTTCCTCTCAGCAGAATGAGGTGTTATCGCAGGCCGTACAGCAATGTGAGGTCGTCGAGTCAGCAGTGGCCCATCTCGTTCCGTGCACCCCAATGCAGACGGGTCTCATGGTGTTGACCGCACAACAACCGGGCTTATATTGGGCGGAGCAAGCCTTTGAAATTCCGCCGGAATGGTCCGTGGCGCAGGTAGAGGCTGCGTGGGCCAGGGTTGTCGAGGCCAACGAGATCCTCCGTAGTCGCATCATTCAGCTTCCTGATGGGAACTGCTATATGGCAGTTTTGCATTCTCAGGCGGTAGCCACGAAGCCTGAGAAGACTGTGAGACCCAGCAGGGGGTCCCCCTTTGGCAAGCCTCTCATTTACTACTGGGTTGAACCTGGACGCCTGCGCTGGCATGTTCATCATGCCATCTACGATGCGTGGTCGCAACGTTTGATCCTGGACGCCGTAGTGGAAGCGTACCGCGATCCCTCAAGTGCCCAAATCGTCCATCCCCCGTTCTCTGCGTTTGCGAGTCATCTCGCGCAGAAGGACCCCCGCTCGTCCACGAAATTTTGGCGACAGTATCTCCACGGATTCGAGGGTCAGCCTTTCCCTCGGGCCGTGTCTCTAGGTGAATCGACGGTCCAGGCACATGTTTCCGGCACGTCTCTTTGGGGCCATGAACAGCAACATCTGGGGTTCACGGCCGCCACCGCAATCCAGACAGCATGGGGTCTTGTCCTGGCGCGGTACAACGAGACATCAGATGTGGTATTTGGCGTGGTTAGCAACGGACGCACGGCGGAAGAAGTTTCTGGTGCCGACATCGCTAGCATAATTGGACCCACTATTGCCACTTTTCCAGTTCGTCTACAAGTGGATGAAAGCTCTACCACCGTTGCGGCGTGTCTGGCATCTGCTCAAGCGCAACATGGCGATTGCCTACCTCACGAACATGTGGGACTGGCGCACATCGCGTCCCTGGGCAAATCTGGCCCCGCTCAGGCTACGCGCTTCCAGAGTCTCCTTGTCGTCCAGCCGGATGACGAACCAAACAATAGCAGTAGCCCTATTCGAGAGGTCTTGGGCGAGCGACGCGATGATTACATGGACTACCCCTTGTCCCTTGAGTGCTTCCTCGCTTCTGGCGCTATCCGCCACTCGCTCACATACACCGAGTCCTGCATGAGTCGTTGGGAGGCGGAGCAACTGCTCGCACGGTTCATTCACGTCCTCAACTGGATTGTCCAACCGGCCAACCAACACTCTCTCCTCTCGGAGCTCCAGCTCTGGACCTCTTCCGACGCCACCACTATGCAGCAATGGCATGCTACTCCTGTCCCCTTAGTCACAGAATGCCTGCATACCCGCATCGAGAAGAATGCCTCTGCCGGACAGTGGAACGACAGCCCAGCTGTTGTGGCATGGGATGCGGAGCTGACCTATCATCAGCTTCTGGCAGTCTCTCGCCATCTCGCCCGGCAACTGCAGGCGGCGGGCGTCGGCCCGGAGGTGCTGATACCTATCGCGCACGAGAAGTCTATTTGGTCAGTGATCAGTATAATTGCTGTCTTGCAAGCCGGGGGAGCCTTTGTGCTCTTGGACAGTGGCCTGCCGGTGGCACGCATGCATACCATGATTTCCGTGGTGAATGCGCCCCTCGTCATCTGCTCGCAACAGCTGAAAGGCAAGGTGACGGACCTCGCAGATCGGGTCTTGTGTCTGGATCCAAATCGACGTGCTGATCTGCTACGACAATCCACTACCCATCCTTTGCCCCTTCACCTCCCATCTGGCGCCACCGCCGAAAACGCCGCGTATGCTGTGTTCACATCAGGGACGACGGGCATCCCGAAGGCAGTGGTGGCCGAGCACCGTCAGGTAGCCACCGCATTCGAGGCTCAGGCCCAACAGGGGATGTTCCAACGTGGTCGGCGCATGCTGCAGGTGGCCACCTACAGCTTTGATCCCTCAATTGCGGACATGTTAGGGCCGCTGCTAGTGGGTGGGGTGGTGTGTATCCCACGTGAAGACGAGGTCCTCACGGATCTGGCTGCCGTGATCCGCCGATTCCAGGTAGATGTGATCGATATTACGCCCTCAGTAGCCAATCTTTTGGACCCAGCGGAGGTTCCAACGCTGAAGGAGTTGCGCCTGGGCGGTGAGGCTGTCACTGCCGCTCAGTTAGCACGCTGGACGAGCAGCCACAGCTCCTCTCCGCTCGCGTTTCACAACAGCTACGGGCCGAGTGAATGCTGTGTAACTGCTGCACTGACCCCACCACTCCATGTCGCTGCCAATCCGCTCAACTTTGGTATCCCTGTCGGCTGTCGCATGGCGATTGTGAAGCCGAATGACCCACACCAGCTGGTAGCACTGGGGCTTGTGGGCGAACTGGCCATCCAGGGCCCGATCGTGACACGAGGGTATCTCAATAATCCCGATGCACAGGCCAAGGCATTCTTGGAATCTGCCCCATGGGAAGACAGCCATTCGTCATCGCTTTCTCATCACCCCAGATGGGCCTCGCGTGTCTATTTGACCGGAGATTTGGCGCGCTTCGCGCCAGATGGGTCCGTGATCTTCGTCGGTCGGAAGGACCATCAGGTCAAGCTGAACGGGCAACGGATCGAGCTCGGGGAGATTGAAGCGACCGCACGGAAGCACGAAGGGGTGGAGGCCGCGGTCGCGATGGTCATAAAAACCAATGGGTGCTCCGAGCTGGTGCTGGTAGCCCAGTGCGGTTCCGGTCCTCGTAATGACCTAGGGCTGCAACTCCAGGATCGGCCCGATCTCCATAGCTCGCTCCAACAACATCTCGCCACCCTCCTGCCCGCATACATGGTTCCAGCCATCTGTCTGCTTGTCAACCTAATACCACTCTCCTTGACCGGTAAGACAGAACGCAAGGGCCTCCAGCAGTGGGTGGAACAGCAACCAAACTTGTCATCCTGGCGCACAAGTACGCCGACAGCCACTATCCCGGCCTCGGACACTGTAGCCCGAAAGCTAAGCCAATTGCTTGCTCCCTCGTTACCTACCCTTGCATCTGGATGGAACTCAGATCATCCGCCTGATGTTGCCCCAGTCGCCGCAGGACTGGACTCCATCCGCATGGTCTCATTTGTGCGCGCTATCAACCACACCTTCGGCGTTCGGCTGCCGCTCAGTCGCATCCCACGCGCGATGGTGCTCACCGAACTCGCTCACGAGGTGCGTCAACTGCAGCGTGGCCCGAATAGTGACGAGGATGCGCCAGAAAGTGATGCCGCACAGGACCAGGACGAGCTCGACCTAATGCTGGCAGATCTCCAGAGCGGGATTCCACGCCCACCACTAACGCTTGCCTCCCCTTCTCACCCGCCGCAATCTCCCCCGCCCACCAAGCACCATGTTTTCTTGACAGGTTCTACCGGCTACGTGGGAACCGCCATCCTTCACCAACTACTGACCGATCCACGCGTACAAACCGTCTACCTCCTGGTCCGCAGTCCTGATTGGGCCACCGGTCTCGAGCGCGTCCAAGCCGCAGCCATCACAGCCGGTTGGTGGGACGAGGTGAAACACGCTCCAAAGGTGCAAATCTGGCCTGGCGATCTCTCTCGACCGCACCTTGGACTTTCCGATGCGTCCTGGAACCAGCTAGCAGGAACAAGGAGCAGTCAGGATGCGTCTGAGGACGCAGCAGTACCTCCTCCAATCACCTCGATTATTCACAACGGCGCCCTCGTGCATTGGCACCGCAGCTATGCCGAGCTACGTGCCGCTAACGTCCACGCCACCGCGCAGCTCGTCGCGTGCGTCGCCTCCAACCCGCACATCACGCGCTTGGAATACATCTCCGGCGGCGCGCAATGGGATCCCGCCGATCCGCGGGTAGTGTTCGAACCCGCGACGCTGCGCCATAAACTTCGGGAGACGAATGGGTATGGGCAGAGCAAATTGATCGCCGAGCAGATCGTGGCGTGGACGGCGGCGCAGCAACCAACGACGATTCCTCGTTTCAAACTAGGCATTCTGAATCCAGCTCTCATTATCGGCGGACCTCGCAGCCACCGGTACGCTGCTAACCTCGATGACTTGCTCTGGCGTCTAGTGAGTGCGTGCGTCCTGATCAGCGAATACTATCCGGAGCCTGAGCCCCAGCGGGCTTGGATCTACGTCTCGACTGCTGATGCTGTCGCGGACGCGGCAGTGAGTGGTTTGCTTGGATCTTCCTCGTCCATGGATACTAGGACTACTGCTGCGGCCACTGGAGGATTACAGACAAGAAAGATGATACTTAGCGGGCTGCGGGTGGGCACCTTCTGGGACGCGGTGAACGCCGGCTTGGAAGAGGATGGGGCACAGAAGACAAGGCCTTTGAGGAGAAGTGTCACGTATGCGGCCTGGATCTCACGGCTGAGTGAGTCGATAGCTGCGGTTGGGGAGGCCCATCCTTGTTGGCCGGTTATGCATGTCATTGAGACCATGGGAACCACGCTTCTGAGTAGTCCTATGCCTCCTACATCTGCATGGGGGCCTGGCGAGAGGTGGGATGAGGTAGAGGAGGACATGGCGCGGGCTGTAACCCTCAATGTGCGCTACTTGAAAGAAATTGGGTATCTGGGCAGGGCTGAGGCGGCTGGAACGGAGATTACTGGTGGGTTTCGGCGGAGGGGCTAAGTTTATGGAAGGGTAATACGAAGATCATAAAGTGTTATACACATGACTACGAGCCATTGGAGTGTGTATGGTGTGAATAGAAGATGTTCATTTCCCAGATATTGTTGGATTTTACTTCAGACTATATTGAATCCAGTGAAGACTCCGAGTTGCAAAACGCAAAATTACATAGCCAAGGAGGAAGAGCGCGCCAAGGATCACTCCCCAGGGCAATACAGCATCATGCGTCCTAAGTCTCAACAGTTCTATTTCCGCACAAACCCTTCCCACGTACCAAAGGCCTTATGGCAATCTTTCTGATACTGCGGCAACCCGGCCGCATAAGTCAACAACTCCCGTTTCTTGCCCGGAATGTTCCCACCCAAGAACCACGAATCCGGGGACTGAAGGAACAAGGTTTCATCGAACATCGCCTTGACCCGTTGACTCCAAGCTTCCTGCGCGGGAGCTGTGGGCTCAAAAATAGTGTGTCCCCCGACATGCAGCGACTGGATGGCATCGCAGATGAGCTGGCACTGCACTTCAATGCCGATGGGCCCACTCGAGAAGGACAAGGGACCTTGCGGCCCCGCCAGGAAGAACATGTTGGGATAGCCGTGGATGGACATCCCAAGGTAGGTCTTCACGCCTCCATCGCCCCGCCACTGGTCGTAGAGGGAGTCCCCGTCGACGCTCTGAAGCCCCATGTGGGTGAGACCGCCGGTGATCATGTCAAAGCCGGTAGCGAGAGCGACGACGTCCAGGGGGAAGAAACGGCCATCGGTAGTAGTGAGACCCTTGGGTTCGAATGAGTGGATTCTGGTTGAGCGAAGATCGACCAGGTCGACGTTTGGCCGGTTGAACTGGTCGTAGTAGTCCAACTCGACGGTCGGACGTTTGGCGCCCATGGGGTGCAGGGGCTCGAGGGGGGCGAGGAGATCGCGCTTGCGGGGATCGATGATGCGGGCACGAGTCTTGGACGCCCAAAAGTCGTACATCTCGCGGTTAGCGGCCGGGTTGATCATCACGTCTTGGTAATTTGCGTAGACGTAGGGAAACCCACCGCGCTGCCACAGCGACTCCCGGAAGGCCTTCCGTGCGGCTGGGTCAGCGACATCAAAGGTGTTGATCGGAGTGAACTGGTAGTTGACACCACTGAAGTGTGTATTGCGGTAGTTGCAGAAGGCGGCGTGTGTGAGGGTTGTGTCGGGCATCCAGCCCTCAGCCTGCATGGGGAGCGCGGTGTTTGGAGTCCGTTGAAAGACGGTCAGGTGCTGTGCGCGTTTGGCCCAGTCCTGCACGATTTGCACGCCTGACGCCCCTGTGCCGATCACCGCGGCACGTTTGCCGGCCAGCTCGATGCCTTCCTCTGGCCACTCGTATGAGTGCGTCACTGTGCCCTGGAAGGACTCGAGCCCCGGAAACGACGGGATGTGTGGCACGGTACCGGGACCGGGGCAGGCGATCAGGAATCGACTGGTGAGGTGGCGGCCGTCCGCTATCGTGATATGCCAGCGGTCTTCGCGGAATTGCCCATGCGTGACCCGCGTGTGAAAGTCAATGTCCTGCTTTAGCCCGAGCATCTTGTCCAGATGGGCGAAGTATCGTCGAAGTTCTGGCTGAGAGGGGAACTTCTCACTCCACTGCCAGCTCTCCCAGATCTCGGGGATAGACAATCCGTAAAAGGGAGCCTCTGTGTCGACGCGTGCCCCAGGATAACGGTTCCAGAACCAGGTTCCTCCCAGATCTGACCCGGCCTCCAACACCCGGCAACGATGACCCTGTTTGCGAAGATGGTAGAGCAAGGTGACGCCGGCAAAGCCGGCCCCCACAATGATCATATCATAGTCTGGCGGGGGTTGTTGGATGCCAACCATATTGCTTGTTGGTGTAAGAGTGAGGACAGATACTGAGTGCAGGGGATCCTATCGAACAGCGGAAGGAAGCGCCGTTATGGGAGATCAGTATGAGGAAGTTGGTGGGCAGGCCTACTATGTTTATCTTTGACAAGAGTATCTCTACTACATACTGAAAGGCACATCTCACCACGACCTTATATATATTAGAGGAAGGTAGCACGAAAATTGGTGGTAGGTTTCTATCATTTGACAGAGCATTGACTACCAGCTGAATAAAGCATATCAAGATAGCGGTCAGGGCCAGATCCCGAACTGCAAGCCTCCTTGCAATCCGATCGCTTTCCATTCCGCACCCGTGGTCACCTGCAGCTAGTCTGCATTTCCGCCGCCTGTTTTTACTTTGTCTCACTGCTTTAGTGGCTGGTTTGCTTTCAGCTCAATTGCGTCAGCCACCTCAGTGTAGTTATGTTGCCACAACCCTCCGCCCAAAGTCGGATACTGCGAGCGCCAAGCACACATTTTCTGCGCCAACGGTGTCATACTTTCGACAATCTCCCGCGGCATAATCAGGGGGTAGCACTCCTCGGGTGTGAGATAGCTTGCCTGGAAGCAAAGCGAGATCCCGCGGCGCCAGAAGTCCTCGGTACGGTTCTCGCCACCGCCGTGACACAGTCGGCCAGTGAAGAAGAACACATCTCCTGCCTTCATGACAGCAGGTACCGCATCTTCATCGCAGCCCCAATCTTCGTAGTCTTCCCACAAGTGGCTCTTAGGAATACCCCGGGTTGCACCATTTTCCGCGGTAAAGTCGGTCAACGCCGTGAAGAAACTGATTTGGATCTCATCCATTCGGGGACCCAACTTGGTCAACCCAGGGAACTCTGCCGTGTCGCGGTGCAATTGCTGGGCCTTGCTGTGTGGACCAATCTCGATAACCTGTGCAGTGCACATCCAGTAATCACCTGACTCCTTACGGAAGACGGCCTCGCAGATCTGGTGGAGGAGGTCGTAGTTGAGTACCTCGTCACGGAAGGTCTTGCTGAGGGTGGGCAGATTACTGAGGCGGCGGGTGTTCTCCCCATGGAACTCGGTAATCCAAGCCTCCTCGTCGACCTTGCGGTGAGTTCCACAGGTAATCTTGGCCAGATGGGGGTCGATCTCGCGGTTCATTTTGGCAATCTGCTCCTGGGTGAAGAAGCCTTCCACCACGAGCCCACCATCCTCACGGAACATCTTTAGGATCTCCTCCACCGGGGCTTTGGCACTGATGCGCCGGAAGCTAGTCGGAGTTGGGCTGGTGATAGTCATTTTGAATTTGATGGAATTGGAATGTAACAATTAGAGAGGAGATGGGAGCGGAAGGGAGAATGTTCTGTGTTGTTGAATGATGTGTACTTTCCATGCGTCCAACATTCCTCTATTTATCTCTTTCAATACCATAGTAAGCGCAGCTCAACGCTCCGACTGGCGGTCACGCCGCTTCAGGGAGGTGTATTGCGTAGTTTGCATCATATGGACGGGCATACATCCCCGTAGATCGAAAGATTCTATCTCACCGAGTCTTGAAGTGGCACAGTCCCTTACGGTTCTGGACGGCCGTGGTATTCACATATGCAACTCATTAGCCTTCTCTGGGATTCCGCGTTCTTTGGTATGCGTGCAGATCCCTGCAACTACGTAGGAGAGGGCTTTTAACTTTCTTAACAACCAGGGTGCATGAATGTATGATTGACTTTGGTCATCCTTGCAGCCGATAAGCCAAAAACTCATAAACGACGCACGAGATTCAAGAAAATAGAGTGTAATGATCTAATTCTAGGTTGAGGGCCGATCCGCATCAAGAAAGCGCACCGTGCGGTAAGGAGGGAAGGTGGACATTGCTCAGGAATTACTACCGAGCAGCTGGCTAGGTTGGAAGTCTCTGCGCATGGTCAGAAGGGTGGGATGCACCCTCGAAGCTCGCGGGTGATACATGTCCTTGCCTTTGAAAAGTTGTCAGTGGTTCAATCTCCGCTTAAACTCCAAAACAAAAGTTGCCAGATTATACGCACTCTGAATTTTGACTATATTTTAACTATATTGGCTCGGCGCGTTGCGGACCGCTAATCCAAGTATTCTCTCGAAACTGATCTGAATGGAGGACACTACACAAGTCAACTTACTCATCTAGCTACAAAATAAGTACTCATATGTAAATACAATATAGTTACGTACTTTACCTATGAAATTCAGAATATGGTCAACTCAACCATGATGCCGTATTTGTCGCCAATACAAGAAGATTTAGGTTAACTACGAGATGTTTTTATCTTCGGAACACAAAACGATACGGTAAGCTTTCAGTATCCGCCATTGAAACCTACCTGAAAACACTTCCGTGGTATACCTTACAGCTAATCCTGAAGCGTCTCCAATGATCGTTTCAAACTCAGCCATTAAAGCAAATCCTTTAGTCAGTATTCGGATCAAAGCGATGCCAAATATATCCTCTTGAATATATTCCCTTATACTTCTAATGTCATCATCACACCTTTGTAGGGAATATATAACTAGACATCAACGCCTTCAAGAGCACTATCCATGTGACCGAATTTATTGAAAACAGGAAGCAAGACTATCCTCACCAACTGCGAACATGCCATGCCATAAGGCAAGCTAGCTAGTGTATTCGATTGGACGTAATTGCTTGTTCACCAAGATATAACAGGGTCTAAGCCCAGGTCCCTTACCAGATTACTGAACAAGCCTTCCAGTCTGTGGATCAATCTCCTGTCTGCCTTTGAAATCCACTCTCAAGGACTTGGTACCGCTTCGAATCAGCTGCTGAACCCAATTCGGAGCTCCTCGCTACATGACTTCAGTCATTGTCCCATAGTAAGTGAAAGATGTCGATTTAACTCACCAAGCCAGCAAAATAACGAAAGATTCCTGGGAGGTAGACTGTCTGACTCAATCCACTGTCGAGTTTATCCACAATGGCATCTACGACTGTGTCGACATGAAGAAGCGGCATCATAAATTTGGACTGGTTTGTCTCGCCTTTAAAAAGCGGTGTTTTCGTGAAGCTCAGCACGGCAACCGAGGTGCGGACCTTCGGTGCATTCTGGACTCGAAGCTCTTGGGCAAGACACTAACTCAAATAAGTATATTGTTGACGCAGGATGCAAGCAGAAAACAGTAGACTACTATACCTCATGAAATGCAATCAATCCAGCTTTCGATGCTGCGTAATCAGGTAGCCCTGGAGGCGGGACGTAAGCGCTCATCGAGGCCACATTGAAAATATGTCCACGTTTTTGTCGGATCATAGCCGGTAGGAAATCCTTCGACAGGAAAATCGACGCCAGTAAGTTTGTTTTTAGGGTTATGCTATTGTCGGTGTAGGTACCCTCGACTACTGTACGCCCGCGTGACAGACCAGCATTGTTCACTGCTACCATATTTACTTATCAGTCAAGTAGACAATTGCTGAAGGAAGTCGCTGCTTAACTTCACTTACCTAGCACAGATGGATCACCAATCTCCGCTCTGATCTTTTCGCAAACACTTGCGATCTCTTTCTCATCACTCAGGTCGCATTTGTGATACAGGATGCATTTGTTCTCTGCGGTGGGACTTTATTGGAAAGAATGCTTGTGCAAATAAGGGATGCAAGCGAAATGTTATTCAGAGTACAAACCAGGATTGTAGGTCAATGGGATGATGTCCAACACAACAACGCGTGCGCCCAGTGCAGCCAGACACTGAGTGACCCCCGCTCCAATACCACCTCTTTCCCCCGTAACCACGACCAGCTCCTTGTTCCAATCTCAAGTATGATCCGTAACAATTGTTCAAGCTCTTGGAAGTTAACGAATCGTTAAGCCACAGGAGGACACTAGTTGTTGCGGTAATGCGGATCAGTTGTTGGTATGAGACAAGGAAAGCGAATTTGGTGCCAGGAAATCCAACAGCAATGTGGTAAGCGGATGAAAGATTGTTTTCCGTAACCCTACTATTATCGGATCGATGTAGAGACCTTCGCGGGAAAGGAAGCCGGTCTTAGCCATTATCATACGCTTCTTCCAGGGTGAAAGAGGAACAGAACTAACACTGATAACGGCTGAAGCTCTTAAGTCACATGTAGACCTATACAGTTCCATTACCTACCGAATTGGGGAAATACTGACTAGGTAGACCGTCTCTCTTACCCCGCGTGTCCGGGAAGCTTCCAGGTTCGTGACTGTTCTGGGATGTACCCGATTCACATCATCCTCCTGGCGGTTGCCCGTACCTCACAATGGACCGAGGCCTTTCGAATGGAATAGTAACCAACAGACAGAGCGATTGGTGTGATGCGGATTCTTACAGACATATGTCATCTTTGCGACCCCATTATATATGAAGCTTCGGAACGGTGCCGGAAATTTATCTCTACGAGGCCTGGGGCACTCTTCGACAGTCGACGTCATGGCTGCCTCCCCATCTGTTCAACGAGACAGAACGGCTGTTATCTTTTCCTAGCCGATGCTAGATCATGTATATGTATAATGTGTGAACTTCATATTACAGGCTCTCACGATGCGAGGATTATGCGCCGGTTTTTCAATTGAAAATCTCCTAGTCATAAACAGATGAATCAGCGGAGACCTCCACGCTTGATGCGGAACTCTCCGTAGGCATTCCATATTATCAATGTCATTGAGAGCAAGGAAGAACTTTTTCGACGGAATTCGGTCCGATGCCCCCTTCTATTGGAGAATGCTGACGGGCTTCTGTATACTGAATTCTCAGATTGTAGAAACTTCGAGACGCCAAAGACGAACAACGAAGTATAGATGACCTATCAAGTTGATGAACTCATAAATGACATTCTTTGACATTACGCTGATATATACTGGGAAACAAAAACTGTTGCCGTGAACAGACGCAATATAATGAACAGCTCAGAGGAAACCAAAACCGGACAAACTGCATCAACACATGTGATACATCAATCACTGCTCCCTTCTTCCCAGATCATTCCTGGGAGATTACTTAGCCAATATGCTGGATGGTACACTGGCCAAGTAGGTTCTAACAATTTCAGGAGGCAGGTTTTCAATGTAACCAAGCCGAACGACCCCCAAGATTCCGACACAAAGAGCAAGGAATAAAACCTTGGGGAATCTACGTCCCGATGGCTTTATAGTTTTCTGCTGACAGTTAATGATATGATACTTGTTGGTTTAATTCGATCAAATTGAATAAAAGTGCAAGGAAAGAAAGCAACGACCCAACTCACTTTAATATGCCAATCGGACCATGTGGGAAACAGACTCCTCCACCAGTAGTGACCTTGGGTCCACGGATAAGACATGGAGTTCCATCTCTTGTCATTTATGTACCACTGTAACTTCAGTTAGATGGTTATGAAGTTAACTGAAATACATATCCCACTTACTGATACACAGCCCGCGTTATAAACGCGTTTATTCAGTGCGTCTTGCACCCAGTAAACGTAGTCGTGCTCGGCCTTGGGTTTTAGCTCTACTGATGAGGCATCACCGTCCAGAACAGGCTTTAGTACGCGAAGAGCGTAGTTAATCGAGCTAGTGTTTATAATTAGATGCGAAGCAAAGGGAACAGGAAGTGGTGAGCGTTGGAATATTAAACTTACTTCTCAGCGGCCATCATGGCTGATGTGTGTCCGTTCGCAGCATTAGGGCCGAGGAGCATGAAAAAGTTGGGAAAGCCACTCAGAACCGAGCAGTTGTAGGCACCTGGGCCATCGTACTTGGTCCAGTGCTGCGATACACTCTCACCGTTTCGCCCGATCACGTCCATGTATGGGATGAATTTGTTAGTCTTGAAGCCTGTCGCGAGAACAATCACATCCGCCGGAATGAAGCCTTTATCAGTCTCAAGGCCATTTACAGTAATTCTATCGACTTTCGCATCTGTTAGTAGGACTTTGTCACTATGTAGGCTTTTGAGGTAGCCAGGGTCGAAGATCCGTCTCTTTTTAGTTCGTGAAGTTAGCAGTTTTTCGACGCTTCTTGAAATCAAGTATAGAAAGAAAAAATCCAAAAAAAGCCATACCTTGCATCCTACATCAAAGTCCGGAATCAGGAGATCGTGGTATTTTTGCGGACCTGTCTCTCGCATGTATTTCTCTGCTGTTATTCGCCGCTTCTCTCGAAGTCTGGCTGCCCCCTTCGTCATCGGAAACAAGCGAAAATCATTCTCAAAGAGCAGGAAGATGTGAAATCGGTGCAGCTTCATGGCCAAAGGAACGTGGCGGAAGATCCATTGCAGAAGCCGAGGATAAGAGAAGTTTGAGACAGGAAATATCCAGTGCTTTGTTCGGACGATCTGTGTGAGCGATTTGATCTTTCCCTCGTTGACCAGAGCTGGGACAATCTGGGCAGCAGTGCCTAAAGGGCGGTTAGCCTGCTTCTTCGGTGGCATTGAGAAATGAACAGGTGTTGCATACAGCCATTCCCAATCACAACGACATTCTTCCCTTCGAGTTCTACGCCATGATCCCACCGCGCCGAATGAAACATTCTACCCCCGAAGTCTGCAGCACCGGGGATATCACATGGTCGCGGCTCGACAAGCAGTCCAGTTGCTGCAAAGAGGATCTGACACTCGTGCGTATATTCGCGTCCCGTTCCCAGTTCGCGTAGGTATAAAATCCAGCGATTTGCATCTTCCCGCCACACACTACGGACTACTTCCGTGCCAAAGGTCATTGCTCGACGTAGATTGTATGTGTCAACCACCTCGTCAACGTACTCTTTGATCTCCGTGTTCGAAGGCATAAGCCTAGTCCAGTTGGGGTTCAGAGCAAAGGAAAAGCTATACAATGCGCTAGCCACATCGCAGCCACATCCTGTACGGTGTCATCCGAGAAAGGAGAGAGAATGAGAACGGAAGGACACACCTGGATATGTGTTGATGTACCACGTTCCACCGTTTGTAGGATGTCGTTCGAAGAAGCGGATGTCTTCAAGGTTGTACCATCTCTTCAGCGTTGCTCCCAGAGCCACGGCCGATAGGCCGGCACCAATACAAGCTATCTGGCTATAGGACGGAATATCGGGGGTCTTCGCTGTCATGTTGAGAAAAGTGTATGGTTTATTCTATGCATGTATTTCTCTGTTGTTCTCGTCTTGATATCACGTAGATTTAAGTATAAATCCTTTGGGAACAAGCGCGCCGGATGGGGTCCAGATCTACCCGGAACTGACCCGTAGGCATAGAAAAATCCGAGGTAGAGTATGAAATGTGCAAGACGGAGTGCGGAGGCATCCTTGGAAAGGGGGAAGAATTGAGGAGTGCGGCGTAAGGGGTCTGCTAGTGATGAAATTGGTCGTGTGACAGAGGCCTGCATTAGTCTATTCATAGTTCGGGTCAGACCCGGATCGTGAGCGTTTGGGGTGGACGATCATTTCTAGAAGTAGCGAGTGATGCATGCTCCGATTGTATTGATTGGATGTCGTAGTGCTGCAACAGATGTACCCGGGCATTACTTATCTTACTGAATCCTTTACTCGAGGACTATTGATGTTCTGCTCCATACTATTTTACAAGTCAACTCCAGCTCAATAGAATTTAGAGTACCCAAAGACAAATGACCCTCAAGTGCATCTTGCCTTCTGCGAAATACATTTGTCAGACACATCCAGGGATGGATCGATCCACTTAACGGAAGCTAACAGAAGCCCTTCAGTGTCAAGGTAAATAATCAGGAAAGTAAAGCCTCGTCAAGAATCCCAAATCATCCAGACTCTGTCCCATACTTCCGGCATAATCCTCCCAATTAAAGAATGGAGCTTGAGTCAAGTCGTGATCCGGGTGATCAAACGGAGTGTGAGGTTGAGCTATGTCATCTGAATGTAGCGAAGCAGTACCAGCAGTCTGACTCTCTGTTTGTTGTACATCTGCAGGAACTGCTTGCCGATAAAAAGCTTTGAGGAACTGAAGCGTGTTGTTCGCTGAGCGTCTAACTGTGGCCATCGACTCCAGAACGCCCGTAGCTTCTCTCCACGCAATTCTGACTTTATCCATGGTAGACGGGTCAAGCATTGAAGGGGAGGAGAAGAACATGAGGAGAACTATGGCGGCTGTTGACACGTCTAAACTCGGGATATCAGTACAAATGGAAACGTAGATGGTAAATGGAAAGAGAGGGTGGCATACAGAACCCGTTATACCACCATGCATCGGTAGCATTTGTGTGGTATGTCTCGTGAACTAGGTGCGTCAGGTCAATGGCTGCCATTACGCAAGCAGTGGCGGATCTATTAGCAGTA
The DNA here is from genome assembly GCF_003184535.1 of Aspergillus eucalypticola CBS 122712. Taxonomy (NCBI): domain Eukaryota; kingdom Fungi; phylum Ascomycota; class Eurotiomycetes; order Eurotiales; family Aspergillaceae; genus Aspergillus; species Aspergillus eucalypticola. Next base: position 907,088 of record NW_020290281.1, read on the forward strand.
TACAAGTACAGAGCGCTCCGGGTTGTGAACTGTAGGCTGTCCATTCTTCTCTAACGCCAATTCAACCTACAGAATCGCGCTTGCGTACTCTTTCCTAGTAGAGCTGAGTAAATAGCGGGCGGTGTAGGAGCAGGTGAAGATGCAAGTATCTATACATGTAGGTGAGTAATAGCTACATATATAGAGATAGTACTTACGAGAAGCGCACCTCGCATGGAGAACGTTCTTTTGGTGGGAAATTGGCTGATTCAGTCTTCCATCTGAATGGAGTTCCGGCGTGTCCGGGTCCCACTTAAGGAATGAAGGTAAATTAGCCTCGAACAAAGTCAATTCTTTCTCGATTTCAAGGATTGGGTCCAAGCCTCCCAGGCTCTTCGTTGACGCCTGTTATCTATCCTGGCGTGTCCGACCACACCAAGCGTAGTAAACATCGGATAGGATTCTGTCTAGGATGTTGTAGAGCTTGATAGCCTCACACAGACCATGTACAGCGTCAGTTTTATGTCCATCCAGCCACCGCTCTGGCCTGAATTCCTCTGGGTCCTCGCATTCGTTGCATACTGGTACCTCGTTGATTACGAAGCCAACCCCTGCCGGAAAGTGGTAGCCCTCAAACTCCATATCCGAGGTAAGCACATGATCAGGGGTCAGAAAGAAAATGGGTCTCCGCCGCAGGATATCCTTGATCAAGGCGCAAATGTAGGGCAAATTTTCAAGGTCGTCGATCCCTGGCAGACGTAGACTCCCATCATTACCACACAATCGGTCGACCTCTTCCCTGGCCTTTTGGAAAACCTTCGGATAGCAAAGAGCTGCCAGAGCGAATGTTCAATACTTCTCGGGTCGTATCGGATCCAGCCTCCAGAAGCTGCAGAGCAACATACATGGCTTCCTGATCGTCCCCAGTAAACTTGGTGTCCGGGTGCAAAAGAACGTCGCGAACCCATGATGGAGGGGCTGTTCCTTGCTCTACCTACTCTCTAACTGGAATCATTGTAGACCTCCTCGTTCCAATCACCGACCTTCTCCTAGTGCTTCCTCCATGGCTGCAAAACGCGGGGGAGACGATCAAGTTCGGGAAACCAGTCGATCAGGCCTGATCGATGCTGCCCACGAGATAGGTAACAACATTCTGTACGTCCTCAAGCTCTTTACCTGATTTGACCAGCCGCTCCCCGAGCGCAATGCGGTGGACTACGGAGTTTGCATACCGATAGTGATGACGGTACCATCTCTCCGGTTGGAACAGATATTCAGCAAGCAGTTGGGGACTTTCCAGTTCCTGCCATGATGCATACTGCTTTAGCGCTGTGCCACTGAGCAGCGAGTGCATTACTCGTCGCTTCTCGGTCCATCCTGAGGGAGGAAGCAGAAGAGAGCGCCCGTTGCGGCTAACAATGCCACTGGCAACGGGCATAGGGCTTCGGCCGTTCGTGAGCGTACCGCGTTTTGCGATAATTTCCGAGATCACGCGCTTGCTATTGAGCAAAATCCACGTTTTTGATCCGAGGTGCAGAGTAGTCATCTCCTTATATTTCGCGAGTTCATTGTTCTATGTTCAATCAGTTCTCTATAAATAATAAGCATTGGGAATCCCACACACTATTATTTGATCTTGGGCATCGCGAATCTTGCGAACGTCTAACAGGCTTCCAAATATGGGTATTCCTTGAGGGCCAGGAGGGAGCTTCCATCTCTTTCCATGGAGAGGTCTGCGTTTTCCAACCGGAGCAAAAATCTCTTGAACGACGCTGAATATTGTTGCTAGAAAAGCTGCTATAGTCACGAGAGTTGCCGAGAGTGGATTTTCTTTGGCGAGCCCGGAGATCTGGGCGTGGAGTGAATTGCTCATGGCGCCGTGCGTAAGTTTGTCAACAGAATGGAGGGATATCGAATTTTTGAATTCATGCAAGACTCATCCACTTTTAATTCCAATGTCGAATTTTGCTGCTTCGTCCATCTTCATCCTGGCCACATTTTGGCTTCTGCTACGGAAGATCCGGCACTGTGATGATGAAGTTCGGAAAGAACCCGATGTAGTGACGCGCCTCCGGGTCCGTCCCGATTTCCACATGGTCTTTTTGTAAGGTAGCGGGGGCGCAGAGTGTTTCGTGGAACGATTGCTTCCGATGTCTTCTACTTTGACTCTTATCATACTCATTCTGACCATATTTTTGTTCCAGCCTAGCTTCTGTGGCATCATGGGTGAGCACGTTCTCGACTGGCTCCGGGACAAAGCCGTTGGATGGAGCCATACGCCGCCAGTGAACAAGATTGATACTCACCATCATTTCGTTCCACCTTTCTATGCACGAGGTAACGGTCACTCGCTCGGATTTCATGATACCTCTCTGCTAACCTAATTACAGCTGTGGAAGAACAAGGGGGCGACCCTAGTGGCTGGCCCACTCCCAGCTGGAACGCTATAGCATCTAAGCTGCTGATAAAGCGAATTGGTGTGAAGACTGCAGTGCTTTCGGTGACAGCTCCAGGGGCATGCATTGCCCCAGAGCGTCAATCACGCGCTCAACTGGTCCGAAGAATGAATGAAGACGCGGCAGACCTGCGGGATAAAAACTCTGACCACTTCGCTTTTTTCGTATCTCTGCCCGATATACTTGATACCGAGGACGCGCTCGCAGAGATTGCTTATGGACTAGACACCCTGCATGCTGATGGCGTCACTCTGTTCACACGCTATGGTCCTTCCAACACCTATCTCGGCCACAAGGACGTTGAACCCATCTGGGCTGAATTCAACAGACGAGGCTGTGTCGTCTTCTTCCATCCCACCCACCCTGTCGATATTCACCCCGTCAACCCGAAGCTACCCCAGCCGGCTATCGACTATCCTCACGAGACGACTCGCACAGCAATGAACATGATCAGCAGCGGAACCAGACAGAAGTATCCGAACTGTAAAGTCATCCTGTCGCACGCAGGCGGGGCCTTGCCGTATCTCATCTCCCGGGTCATGACACCCATGAAGAAGGCACCAGACATTGCAGTCTCATACCGCATAGGAACAACTCATGACAAGGCAATGGAAGCATTCCGCAGCTTCTACTTTGATCTGGCGTTGAGTTCGTCGCCGCAGGTTCTGGATATGCTGTTGAAGATGGTTCCACACGACCGCATCTTGTATGGAAGCGATTTCCCATATGCACCGATCACTGCATACCCAGCGTTTTTGGAGGAGCTGGAGAACTATCAGATGAATCAGGAGTTGTGGGACATGATCAATTCCGAGAATGCCTGGAAACTCTTCCCGCGTTTGGCGAACAGGACTGGCCCGGCTATGTAGTTAATGGCTTAATTGATTGTTATATGTTTTGCTCTTGTCTGTCAGATTTAGATAACTCTTTATGATCAAGTAGTAGAGTTGAATCCCTGATTTACAACATTCATGGCTACTTAGGTCGATGTATTGGCTATTCTGGTCATAGTAGCCATCATACGAACGAAGAGGGTCTTGACCATGGCCATTGTGCATGATCCGGATAGTCTCAGAAACTGGCGCATCCAGTTGTTACATTCTGGACATTTTGGTTTCCTTCCCATAGGCGAAAAACATAGACAAGTATATAAATGCCTTGCGTTCATGAGTAGTCTGATAGTTGTAGTCCGTGTCATTGAGGTCGACCATGAATGAATGTGTTTTCCCCAGTAAATATTGATTGCAATAAACCGCTTAGTAACATGACGAAGCCCTAACTTATATCGCGTCTAATCAGCCACGCGACGGAGAGACATGTGTCCCAACATATCATTATGCGCATGATATTCATGAAGACGATTCTGAAACCACTTCCCGAAGAGCCTCAGAAAGGATGCCTCGGATTTGGTGCATAATGTGGTCACGAATCTCCTGAATTGGCTTATTTTGGTTGAGTTGGTGGTAACATATCAAAGAATGGTCAACGTTGCTGGGCTGCCCAATGCTAGTAAAAAGAAAGTTGAAATTTGGCGATTCATCAAAGCCATTACTCAAGGGGGCTTGAAGATAAGTATGCTTCGTGCCTAGGTTGACTACTGTTTGAGCTAATCTTGATTTCGCACGTATGGAGTGAACAATCGGATCATAAAGTGTATAAAAAATCTTCATATTTCGTGTTGCACTTCGGACACTAAGGGAGATTTGAGCTTATAGAGACTTGGGAAGACTAAAAGGATGCCTCGGGAGCAGTGATGACTATAGAAATAGAATGACTATCGATGGTAGCTTGTCTTGCATAATATGCTTACCGCCCTGCTGCAGCAGTCGCCGCCCCCTTGTTTTCGAAGTCAAGAGAGAGACAACCCATCTCTCTGCAAACATGAACCCCAACTCCCCAATTATGTTGAAACTGCGTTGTAACCTCAGGAATTTATTGCCATGCTTGAGTCATGCGTCACAATCTTGTATCCCTCGTTTCCCTTTTTCTCTCATCAGAACAGTGACTTCACAAGGGCTTCCTCCACGACAGTTCCCTACTTCGGGCTATGTAACCTTAGATCCCCTGGATAAGATTGAGGAAGAGACTTTACCATTTTATAAGCCGGAGAATTACTATCCCGTTTCCATTGGGGAAGTTTTCGGTTTCAGATACCAAGTGGTTTCAAAGCTTGGATATGGCACTTCTTCTACTGTTTGGCTTTGCCGAGATCTTCGGTAACGCTTTCCTTAAATCAGTGCATGGTCATGTTTCTAATTGCTTATAGGGAGGGGAATTACTATACCCTCAAACTGTGTGCAAAGAGCGAAAGCTCTGATCGGGAAATAGCCATCTCAAAACACTTGGAGCAATCCGTCAGTGAAACCAGAAAAAGGATGCTCCGCTTGGTCCTTGACTCCTTTGATGTTGTTGGGCCAGAAGGGAGATTATTTGTCTGCCTGATATACCAGCCTCTTGGAATGAGTTTCACTGAGTTTCAAGATTTGCTTCCTGATCAAAGGTTCTCGAAGGACCTCATCCAAAGAAGCACCCAGCTTATATTGATAGCATTATCGTCTATGCATGAAAGCGGTGCTGTTCATACCGGTAAGGCTACAATAATAAGCGGCAGGATGATAGCTGTAGACAACGTGAGCTGATGAACGCAGATATTTCGCCGAACAATATACTTCAAGGAGTGAGAGATAGCTCTATCCTATCCAAGATAGAGGAAGATGAATTAAAACGGCCGATTGCCAGAAAGGTTCTGAGCGATCGGAGTATTCACTACTCCCGCCCCATGCCTGTCTGTTCAGGTCTTCCTGTGGTCTCCGATCTAGGTGAAGCTAGATTCGGAAAAGAAAAGTACTATGGTGATATCATGCCGGGAATCTATCGCGCGCCAGAAGTCATTCTGGGTATGGAATGGGATTACAAGGTTGATATTTGGTCAATTGGCAACATGGTATGTGCTATATATGACACTAAGAAAACTGGAGTAAGTACGCTAGCTAATGTAAAGAAAAGGTTTGGGATCTTGCAGAGAGCCATCATCTCTTCTTCGCCAAAGAAAACAGAACCCTCAGCGATGAGCAGCATCTGGCTGAGATGGTATCTCTAATGGGCCCTCCACCCCAGGAATTCCTAATGAGGAGTAAGCGATGCGACCTATTCTGGGATGCAGAAGGTATGTCTCTTGGTATTGATTAACTACTATCGGTGCTCTTGCTAATAGTGGCCTTAGGCAATTGGAAAGGCTCTATATGTATACCAGAGCAAACTTTTGAGCTCAGGGAGCTGCATTTTTCTGGGGAGGACAAAGTTCTTTTTCTAAACTTCTTGCGCAGGATATTTCGATGGCTTCCGGAAGAACGTCCGACAGCAGAAGAGCTTGCGTATGATGATTTTCTAATGCAGCCGATTATGGCAAAAAGAGACCAATAAGTTGGGGGCCCAATTTAGGTAACTTATGTATGTTTACTAATCGAAACTAAATGTTTTACTCCAAGGCACTGATCACTACAATCAACCTGACATGATACTATACTACCAACCCCGCTTTATGATGGGCTGATGGAGAAATATATTGCGGCATCTTGTTCGGTGCTCTGTTTACCAGTTTGCAAATCATCAATATATTAAGTTTTATGTAGGATATCACTGCGTACTAATAGGAAAACCCACGGTTGCTGATGGAAAGCGGGTATTCCACAGCCAGATCAAGATGAGCACCGCGTTGGTCAGGAGAAAAGAGATGCCGTCGCACCCGCTTGCTACCGATACTGGCTACCACATTACTGAACATCACTTTTGGTTACATACATCATTTAGGAAATCATCATGCCCCAATCACAAACTATTGTAGAAGGGTGGCTGTCGCTTGTGAAAGTTTGCCGAAGGAAACGAATCAATGTAAGAGAACTCGTTGGTAATTAATTATCATCGAATGGTACCAAAATTATGAGCCTTAACGTTCCGATATTGAGTTAGTGTGATGGTGCCAAACCATCTTGTGCTGGATGCTTGAGCTACGCGGAAAACTGCGAGTATAAATATGATAAGGAGAAACGCAAGTAAGCATACTAATCGGTTACTTTGCTTGTTAGTCGGTCGTTGACACGAACAAGGCCACCAACCAAGCAGCACATACAAGCTCTGAATGCTCGTATTTTTTTAGAGTTACAATTAGCACATTATCAGCCCCAAGGAAGAGGCATTATTAGTGAGATAACTCACCAGTTGCAGAGTCAGGATGACAAAGTGGGAAATAAAGATATTTCCGGGGCTCAGTCTCAATACCTAGACCCTATTGATGATATCACCGATGTCCTTGGGGGCCTAAGCATTGAAGAAGGCGACCAGCCGCGGTACTTTGGCTCGCGCAGCAATCTCAGCTTTATGGAACGACAGGGAGCAAAGCCCTTTACCTTTCGCCAAAACCCAAACCCGCCATTACAGCCAATTGATGTAGATCCCGAAATCCGAGAAGAACTCCTTGATATTTACTGAAATTGGCAGAACCCTTGGCAGAATTTGGTTTATCAAAAAGTGTTTCTCAGGAGTCTGGAAGCTCGATTGGATGATGGATACTGTGCTCCGTTGCTTCTTCACTCCATGCTAGCCTTGGCAGCGAGATACTCTGATGATCCTAAGGTCCGCACTGTCCCTAATGGTTCGAGTACTGCAGGTGATGGTTTATCCCAAAAGGCCCAGGCTCTCCTGTTCGAAGAGATCAAGGCCCCACGAGTTTCAACGAAATGAGCCTGATACCAGAAGTACACGGAGTACTAGCATTTCTATATTCGGGCCGCTGGGAACCTAGATATAGGTCAAACTTAAGCTCGGCCCGGGGAGTTGCGAAACCGGGCCGAGCATATCATCGAATGCCATCGCGAGGTGGAAGCCCGTACGCAAATATGACAGGATTCGGGAGTGCTAGGGAACAGAGACAAAGAAACTTGGCCTGGTGGCGGGGATACTTAGGTTTGCGCTTATCCGTCTGGAGACGTTCCGAGCAGGCCTGGGACATATGCTTCCAGGAATGGAGGGAATATACCGTAGGGCTGGTCGGTTAAATTGGATAAGAATGTTGCCTAGCTCGTATAGTAGTTGTTAGATGGCTTTTCTTGACCTCTATCACCGTTTCGTGCGCAAAAGATATATTCTTGCCAATCGGGCCAGATTATTTGCGTCGCCAAGGTCGTACTATTCTGTTGCATCGTGGGATGTTCAATCACTAGAAATGCTCTCTGTATAACGGTAGATGACTCAATTTCCCATCTTCTTTTATCTATAAATACTTTCAAGGCTTGCCTCCTCCTTATGTAGACATTAACGATCACGGATGGTAGCCCCTAAAAGCTACAAGCGGGCCTATCTCGGCCCGACCAGAACAACAACCCGATTGACCTCCTCGATAGGTTCGCCAGAATTATACCTGGAGATGGTCCACCCAATAGACTGCAGCCTTAAAAAGTGGCTGATAATTATCTCCCCCGCATTCGATCATCGCTGCTCCCCGCATCGGCCTTAAAATCCGTAAACCTGGGGAAATTGTGGAGAACGCGTAGTGCTATACATCATTGCGTCGACGTTGGTCCAATCTAGACTCGTATTTCTGATGTTTGGTAACCATTGAGCAAATACCGCATGCTATCAGCTGAGCTGGTGTGTGAGCAATGTGGCTTGCCACGCATCGCGGGGGTCAAGCGCGGCGATTTGCGTTGCGTTGTTGGGGGGCCGGGGGCGGTTATTGATATATGGTTGCAGCCTGCTTCGGTTTTCTTTTGGTTCAATCTACCTGATATATTTTCGGATTCGATTTGACATAGCTGAAAGTGAGCCATCATGACGTCTAAGGACATTGAGAAACCACCCAGTGTCGAGAAAATCGAGGATATCGATAAGTCTGGGGTTGATGATGTGGACTACGATGAGGAATTTACGCCTGCAGAGCAACGCAAGATCATCCATCGGATTGATCGTCGACTGGTGACTATGGCTGGGCTGGCGTATTGCATTTCGCTTATGGATAAGACAAATCTTAGTATGGCTGCGGTTGCTGGGTAAGTTTCTTGAATTTGGTTGATGAATAAACTATGTTGTGTTGGATCGGTCGTTGACTCGAGGCCAGTATGACGAAGGACTTGCAGCTTGGAGTTGGGACTCGCTATGTGAGTTCTACTCTGTTATTTGAGGATGCATATTCTGATGAGGTCTAGTCTGTCGTGATTCTCGTTTTCTTCATACCTTACGTTGTCTTCCAGCCTCCGATGACGGTCATCATCCGGAAAGTAGGCCCGACTTTGTTTCTAGGAACGCTGGTCATATCGTGGGGAGCAATACTTGTTGTACGTTGACTTCATTCCCTCAATTGTCCCTAGTGTTAAGGTCTGATGATGGCTGCTTCAGGGAATGGGCTTCGTCAAGGACTGGAAGCAAATGGTCGCAATCCGTGTGCTCCTTGGTGCGTTGGAAGCAGGTGAGTGCGACTTGGTGTAACACCATCATTTGGCCCAATTGACCTCTCATAGGTTACTTTCCCGGCTGCGTTTACCTCCTCTCGAGTTGGTATGTCCGATGTAAGTTACGCAGACCAACACCCATTTTTTCTGACTAACAACACAGATGACATCCAAAAACGATACTCGGTCTTTTACCTCATCGGCTGTGTAGCATCAGCACTAGCGGGGGTACTGGCCTTCGGTCTGATGCAAATGGGAGGCATTCAGGGCATCTCAGGGTGGAGATGGATATTCATAATGGAGGGCGTGGTATGTTTTTGATCCGAACAGGGAGACATTGTGTTAATGATCCCTAGATTACGGGCGTCATTGGACTGTTGACCTTTGTCTTCATGGTTGACTTTCCCGAAAAGGCACACAAGTCCTGGAAGTTCCTGAATGAGAGGGAGAGTGCATTCATCGTCCGACGCATCAACCGAGACCGTGCCGATGGAAATGGAGAGCCCTTTACCTTCAAGCGATTCTTTACCCCTGCTCTTGAACTGAAGATATGGGGTTTCGCGTTGATTTGCCTGTTAGTTCTCTTCACGCCACTACTCCTGTTAAGATCTGACAACAAGCAGATGCAGTACAACCGGGGCATACGCCATCGCGTATTTCCTCCCCATCATCCTCCAAGACGGAATGGGCTTCAGCACGGGCGCCGCACAATGTCTAGTCGCACCTCCCTACGGCTTCGCGGGCATCGTGATGTATACAACAGCCTGGGTAAGCGATCGGTATCGTATACGGGGACCAATCGTGGCGTTCAACGCCGTAGTCGGCATCATCGGCCTTCCGCTAATGGGATTTGCTAAAGGCAATGCAGCGCGATACGTGGGAGTATTCCTAGTGGTCGCGGGGGCGAATTCCAATATCCCCGCTGTCATGGCCTATCAAGCCAACAATATCCGGGGCCAGTGGACGCGCGCGTTCTGCAGCGCGACGCTAATTGGAGTTGGAGCCATTGGTGGCATCCTCAGTAGTTTGGTGTTTCAGTCGAAAGATGCGCCGGAATATAGACCGGGGATATGGACAACTATTGCGTGAGTTTCCTGTCTCTTTAACTTTTATCATTATTATGAATTTGGGTGCGTTTTTTTGGTTGCACTAAGCTAAGCGTGATACAGGTGCAACCTTGTTACGATGATCACGGTGGCTGCTCTGAGTGTGTGGTTCCGATACGCGAACAAGCAAGCCGATCGGGGAGAGCGTGTTATCGAGGGGTCCGCCGATTTCCGGTATACTATCTAGGAAGGGAAAGTAGGGTTTTTATATTTGATTTGGTATCGTGTGGATTTGGGCTGGTATCTCTGTCGGGATGGGGATATGGAATTACATACTTACTACTAGTATTCCGTTGATGTTTGTGCCGTCAAATACTGGAGATAGCCAATGATGTGGAGCGCAATGGATTTGCCCGTCGGGAAAGCAGCCGGGGTGTTAGTGTTCTAGATCGGGAGCTGCACGCTACCATCGGTACTCTTGCATAACTAGATGCATTGTGTAAGCAAGGATGTGCAATGCCCATAATTATCAGATGAGTAATTTTTGGAGTACCAATGAACAGCTGAGACCAGTTGTACATACACAGTAACGTAAGTCAGAGACTGGAATTAGATGTTCAAGTTGCAGCTGCAGCAGCGCACAGCTCGCAAGGGGGACTCTTACCGACGGGCCCAGCTCCACGGGGAAAGTCATGATTGCATCACCGGGGAACGCTATCGGAGGAGCTTCCATTGCGGAGGGAAGCTGTTCTTTTCCTCCATTCAACATTTTGTAAAGGTCAATTGGTGAGAAGGTTAGCAGTGGAGCATCTGCTCACTGAGATATATTTAATTCCTCCACATATGTTCTTCAAGCATCAAATATAACGAAAGACTCAGTGCAAGAATTGATCAAACAGATAAATGCAGGTAAGCATTTCCCGCGGGAAAGAAAATCTTATCGCGGGCTTATCGCAAATGGCGGGGCTCCATCGCGAGGGACCGGAGCTGTATCTCATTCTCTGATTGGCCCGGGGCCAGCGTTATCGGCCGGACAGACAGTTTCCCGACGCGAGTATCCGTGGCGCCCGCGGTCGAGGAGGATTAATTATTCTTGCTATCTGCTCCCCTTCAGTCTATTCTTTTCTTTTTATCACTCATCGTCGCGATTAATTTCATCTTCTCTCCTCTCTCCTCTTCATCTCCCTTACCTCCTTCTACTCAACTGTGTTGCGCAATCTCATGTGCTGAAGTCTCGCGCAACCGGGTCTATACCTCCCCTTCCCCAGACTCCCCTCCTACCCACCCACCTACCTACCGTCCGCCATTCTTGAAATTGTTGGACTAGCTCAATTGTAGGTATGGCTGCATCTTTGTGCGCTCTGCGTGGCACTCGCCAGCTGGCGCTGCGCTCTCGTTTGCGCGCTGCTCCCTCGCCAATTGCGGTGCGGAGAGCTTCTCCCTTGATTCGTTCCCTTCACACCACCACACAGCAGTCGCCCTCCGCACGACGGCCCGTCTACACCAGCTCCGTCGCGGATCATGGCGTGCCTCATCCCCCGGATCTTTTCCAACCCCTCGATACCTTCCCCAGACGTCATATTGGCCCCAGTCCCGATGCCGCCAAGGAGATGCTTGCCACCCTGGATCCTCCGGTAGCGTCGCTCGATGAGTTCGTCAAGCAAGTGCTGCCGGCGGACATTCTGTCCAAGAAAGACCTGAAGGTCTCTGCTCCGCACTCCACCGCCAATCTTCCCCACAGCAGCGTGCACGGTGGTTTGGGGGAGACGGATATGCTGAAGCTCTTGGATACCTACCGCAAGCAAATCGATGTTTCGGGCAAGACATACCTCGGAACGGGCTACTACCCGACCATCGTGCCCCCAGTCGTCCTCCGTAACGTCCTGGAGAACCCGGCGTGGTACACCAGCTACACTCCCTACCAGCCGGAGATCAGTCAGGGTCGTCTGGAGTCCCTTCTGAACTTCCAGACGCTGACTGCCGATCTCACCGGTCTGCCCTTCGCCAATGCCTCGGTTTTGGATGAAGGTACTGCGGCCGCTGAAGCCATGACCATGTCCTTGGCTACCCTGCCCATGTCGAAGCAGAAGAAGGCCGGCAAGGCTTACGTGGTGTCTCACCTCTGCCACCCTCAGACCATTGCGGTGATGCGCTCCCGCGCAGAGGGCTTCGGCATCAACCTGGTGGTCGGCGATATTCTGGCGGATGACTTTAAGCTGGTCAAGGAGCAGGGTGACAAACTGATTGGTGTGTTGGCTCAGTACCCCGACACCGAGGGTGGTATCTACGACTTCCAGTCTCTGAGTGACACAATTCACGGCAACGGTGGTACCTTCAGTGTTGCTACCGACCTTCTGGCTTTGACTCTGCTCAAGGCACCTGGCGAGTTCGGTGCCGACATTGCGTTTGGAAGCGCCCAGAGACTCGGTGTCCCCATGGGATACGGTGGTCCTCACGCCGCCTTCTTCGCTTGCGCGGACAAGTACAAGCGCAAGGTTCCCGGCCGTGTTGTGGGTGTCTCCAAGGACCGTCTGGGCAACCGTGCCCTGAGACTGGCCCTGCAGACCCGTGAACAGCATATCCGCCGTGAGAAGGCCACTAGCAACATTTGCACAGCCCAGGCCCTCCTCGCCAACATGACCGCCATGTATGCTGTCTACCACGGACCTGCTGGCTTGAAGGCTATCGCCCAGCGCATCATGTCGATGACCACTACTCTGCAGGCAAAGCTCGCCGGCTTGGGTTACAATGTTCCGATCAAGTCGAACAGCGCTGATGGTGGTGCTCTTTTCGACACGGTTGTTGTCGAGTTGTCCGGTGCCCAAGAAACCGATGCCATCATTGCGGCTGCTCGTGAGCAGTCCATGTTCCTCCGCCGGCTGAGCGACACCAAGGTCGGAATTTCTCTGGACGAGACTGTCGGCCGTGAGGAGGTTAAGTCTATCCTCAAGGTGTTTGCCGCCCACGCCTCCAAGGCCGAGGTTGGCTTGGAAGAGGATCTGGCTGTTGCTCCTGTGCCCGCCAGCCTGGAGCGTACCTCTGCCTATCTGACCCACCCCGTGTTCAACACCCACCACTCCGAAACGGAAATGCTGCGTTATATCCGTCACCTCGAGTCCAAGGATCTGTCCCTGGCCCACTCCATGATCCCTCTTGGATCCTGCACCATGAAGCTCAACGCAACCACGGAGATGATTCCGGTCTCGTGGCCTGAGTTCTCTCAGATGCACCCATTCCTGCCGGCGGATGTAGCCAAGGGATACACCCAGATGATCGATGACCTCGAGCAGCAGCTCGCAGACATCACCGGTATGGCCGAAGTCACCGTGCAACCTAACTCCGGTGCGCAAGGTGAGTTCGCTGGTTTGCGCGTCATCAAGAAGTACCAGGAGGCCCACGAGGGCGACAAGCGCAACATTTGCCTGATCCCCGTCTCGGCTCACGGCACCAACCCTGCCAGTGCTGCCATGGCTGGTATGCGCGTGGTGACGATCAAGTGCGACACCAAGACCGGCAACCTGGACTTGGAAGACTTGAAGGCCAAGTGTGAGAAGCACAAGGACGAGCTGGCGGCTGTGATGATTACCTACCCCAGCACCTTTGGTGTGTATGAGCCTGGCATCAAGCAGGCCTGTGAGATTGTCCACCAGCATGGCGGCCAGGTCTACATGGACGGTGCCAACATGAACGCCCAGATCGGTCTGTGCTCTCCTGGCGAGATTGGTGCCGATGTGTGCCACTTGAACCTGCACAAGACCTTCTGTATCCCCCACGGTGGCGGTGGTCCTGGTGTCGGTCCCATTGGTGTGGCCGAGCACCTGCGGCCCTACCTTCCCTCTCACCCGGGCAGCGAGTACCTTCAGTCCAAGCGGTCCGAGTCGTCCTCGCCTCCCATCAGCGCTGCTCCCTGGGGTAGCGCTAGCATCCTGCCCATCACTTTCAACTACATCAACATGATGGGATCCAAGGGTCTTACACACGCAACAAAGATCACGCTACTGAATGCCAACTACATCCTGGCCCGTCTCAAGGACCACTACCCTATCCTCTACACCAACGAGAACGGCCGCTGTGCCCACGAGTTCATCCTCGATGTGCGCAAGTTCAAGGACACCTGCGGCGTTGAGGCTATTGATATCGCCAAGCGTCTGCAGGACTACGGCTTCCACGCCCCGACCATGTCGTGGCCCGTTGCCAACACGCTGATGATCGAGCCCACCGAGTCGGAGAACAAGGCGGAGCTTGACCGGTTCTGTGATGCCCTCATCTCCATCCGGGAGGAGATCGCCGCCGTCGAGAGCGGCGCCCAGCCCCAGGAGGGCAATGTGCTGAAGATGGCACCGCACACCCAGCGTGATCTGTTGTCCAGCGAGTGGAACCGGCCGTACACCCGCGAGACGGCAGCGTACCCGTTGCCGTACCTGGTGGAGAAGAAGTTCTGGCCGTCGGTGACGCGTGTAGATGATGGTAAGTAACTATTCCACTGTTTTTCTGAAGACTTTTGCTAATCAGTTGCAGCATACGGTGACCAGAACCTCTTCTGTACCTGCGGACCGGTGGAGGATAGCGAGTAGATAGTCTATGATACCCATGTGTACGATTGCTTTTGATACCATATTTTCAACATTCTGGATTGGGCATTGCATATTGATACGACTTGCATGACCAGCGATTCAACATTGTCATGATAGACAAGGATGGCGTTTTAGAAATATTAATAAAAACATGAATGTTCCATCAATCAAACATTTATTCCAGTTGCAAACCAGACAAACACTAGATATCCATCCCAGATAGGCAATCCGTATCTTATCGTCACACTAGCCGCTTTCAGGATCGGAGCCGGCCGAGCAGCCCCGGAACCGGACGCGACGGGCCTCACTATAAGACAGCCATCTGCTGGGCTGTTGCACTTTGGCGATTTTCTCTTCCGGAGTTTTGGACTGCTGCACTTCTAGATCGCCGTCGCATAGCGGATTGATTCCAACTCAGCACTCTTAATTGAGCCGAAGTGCGTGCAGCACCTGCATCACCCCGCGTCAACTTTCCACTACCCGCGACGCAGATTGGCACATTCCCCACACAAGCTCCTAGCTAGCAGCTGTCAGCAACGAACCTACCTACATACAACACTCTTTCCTGCATCCACTGCATTCGCACAGCAACATGTCCCCCAAATACACCCTCTTCGTGGGAACCTTCATCCAGCTCCCCCGCTTCAAGTCTGAAGAGGGTCACAAGCTCGCCATCACCCGCGGCGCGCTCTGGGTGTCCACTGCTGACGGCACAATCGAGGGATTCGACTGGTCCATTGCCAATGACAAGGATTTGAAGAGACTCCTCCGTCACAAGGGGTGGACTGTCGTGGACGACAAAAATACCCATAAGGGCAAGCACGGAGTGAAAGTGACATTGGTGGTTGCGCGTGAAGAGGAGAATGAGTTCTTCTTCCCTGGGTTTATCGGCAAGTCCCCCTACCCTACACATTCCAAACTCACAAGCAACATCGCTAACACAGAGAGACATTGAATAGACACACACATCCACGCCCCCCAATACCCCAACGCCGGCCTCTTCGGCGACGCCGGCCTCCTCGACTGGCTCCTAAACTACACCTTCCCCATCGAATCTTCCTTCGGCAGCACCAAATTCCCCTCCATCCCTCCCCCCAACGCCTACCGCGTCTACAACCAAGTCATCGCTCGCACCCTCGCAAATGGCACCACCTGCGCCTCCTACTTCGCTACCATCCATGTCCCCGCCACTAACCTCCTCGCCTCCCTCTGCCTCGCCCGCGGCCAACGCGCCCTCATCGGCCGCGTCTGCATGGACCGTCCCAAGCAATGCCCCGATTATCTTTGCGACGAGTCCCCTGACATCGCCATCGACAAGACCCAAGCCAGTATTGACCACATCCACACCATCGACCCTGAGGGTGCCCTCATCAAACCCATCGTGACCCCGCGATTCGCTCCCTCATGTACCCCGCGCTCGCTGGGGAAGTTGTCCAAGCTCGCGGCGAGCTACTCGCCCCCGCTACATATCCAGACGCATCTGGCTGAGAACCTGGATGAGCTGAAACTCGTGCACGATCTCTATCCAGAAGCAAAGGATTACACCTCCGTGTATAACTATTTCAAATTGCTCACCCCGCGGACGATCCTCGCGCACTGCGTGCATCTGTCTGACGACGAGCGGACCATGATCGCCGACAATAAGGCCAAGCTGTCTCACTGCCCGGCGTCCAACTCGGCCCTCGGCTCGGGGATCTGCGAAGTCCGCAAGGCCATCGACTCCGGCATCACGGTGGGACTAGGAACCGACGTAAGCGGCGGGTATAGTCCCAGCATACTGGAAACCGTTCGTCAGGCGTGCCTCGTATCAAGATTACTTCCTCATATGTCTGGAACTTCTGAGGGACAAAATAAGGATAATGACGGAGTACCGAAAGAAGTCCTCTCCATTGAAGAAGCACTCTACCTTGCCACACGTGGAGGAGCTGCGGTGGTCGACATGGCGGACCAAATCGGAGGGTTTGACCAGGGGATGGTGTGGGATGCGCAGCTGGTGAAGCTGGGGAAGTTTAATCCTGCGGGGAGGTGGGGGAAGACAGGTGGGGTGGAGACAGCGGTGGATGTGTTTGATGAGGGGCAGGAGTGGAAGGAGAAGGTGCATAAGTGGGTGTGGAATGGGGATAGTCGGAATGTGAGGATGGTGTGGGTTGGAGGGAAATTGGTGCATCGGGTTTGGGAGGAGGGAGAGGATAGGAGAGAGGGTGGGGGATGGATGAGGTGGGTGATGGGAGCGGTTGGTGTTGGTGTTGTGGGGTGGGCGGTTGTTAGAAGGTTGGGGGTGGGTAGGTAGATGATCAGTATAATGGATTTCGGATTGGCGTTATTATATTACTATATTATAGATGGAGGTGTGGGTATATTACTTGTCGGTTACTAGACTAGATGTTATAATCAATTGTCCACAAATATCCCAATATAGGGCTACTCAAGTACCATCAACATTGCATCAACCTTTACCGGGACACGATACCATCCTCACTGAAACAGCTCCACACAATCAAAGATCTAGTAACAGTAAACTCATCAGCAAAACCCATCATCTTATCTCACCTCACATCCAGGGGAAAACTTACAAAATTCGGGCTCAAAAACTCATCCCCGGAACTACCCGAAATAACACTAATCGTGATCTACACTCATCAGCACACATCACTCCCATAACTTCACTCACAACATATATCTAGTAGTAGGGTAAGGTAGGTAGCAAGCATACCGTATTCTCCCCCTCGACAATCGTCCCCTCAGGAACCGACACATCATACACCTCGCCGTAACCTCTATACGCGCCACGAGTCACGCCACGGGAGTTCAGGTTCGTAGGTGCGGATGGTGCTGAGCCTTCGTAGTCGTTTATCTATTTTTATTTCCTTAGTTACTATACTTACTGCAGAGAAAGGGGAGTGAGTGAGTGAGGTAGGTAGGGAATTACCGTCGCTTGAGGACGTCCTCCTGCGAATGACAGCGTAGTTCCGATACGCAGCGTCGCTGCACCGGTTTGGTCGGATGTCGCGGTGAACTTGATGGTTACTGGGTTGTTGACGGCCTTGAAGACGGCCATTGGGAAGTCGGTCAAGGAAGAGCTGCCGACGGTGTAGGTTAGGGGACCCCAGTCGGACATTCTGGAGTCGGAGGGGTGCATGCGGAGTTGGTTTTCTGCGTTGCGGAAGCCGGTTGGTCTATATTAATAATGTGTTAGATATGTAAGTGATGTGGGGTGGTTACAGGCAGGTCACTTACTGTCCGTCCCAATCGCCAATCTTGAAGATGGTCGTTCCTGTTTTGACGGAGCCTGAAATGTTCTTGGTTGTACTCGAGCCGGCGCTGACGGTCACTTCGCTGGTGGCGACAACGTACTCGCCTTGATAGTAGACCATGGTGTATGTTCCTGGTTTCATGGCGGGGGAGGTAAAGCTGCCTGAGGAGGATGTGTAGGTCCAGTATTGGGCGTCGTCGTTGTACCTGTCCGGTCAGCTGGGGTGGGTGGGTTGATAGGTTGGGTGAGAGGGCGTACCAGTGAACGACCCAGTCGAAGCTGGAGTCAGCGCCTGACGCGGTTCCGGATACGGTTCCCCTGTCTGCTTCGGCGACGTAGCCTTCAATATCGAGGTCTGCAAAAAAGGACGTTTCGATATCGGTGCTTGGGGTGCCACTGCGGCTGAAGTACATCGAGTACGGTCCGTGGAGACCCATGCGGTAGGACTCGGTTTGAACGTGGCCCGAGTTCTGTTTTGTCAGTAGCTGTGGATGTGGGTTTGAAGTATGAGACATACCATGTACCAGTAGAGGGAGTTGTAGTCGCCTCCGTTGTTGGAGTTGATGTCCCTGCAGCTGTGAGTATTGTCCTTGCGATAGATGGTTTGTACCTACCTGTGGAATGGGCCACCGGAAGAGGTTTCGTATTGGTTGAGGATCATGCAGACGCGGTGTTCGTCGCCCGCGATGCCTTGACTCAGTCAGCAGGAAATGTATAGATTGGTCGAAAAGTTTCTTACAGTGTCTCTGGTCATCAATGAAGCGTTGACTGGAATAGAATTTGCTACGAGTCTCTCCGTCGACAAGGAACTGTCGTGCAATTAGCAACGTCTGCAAAAGTATCCAAAAGACATACCACGTCAGATCCTTCAATTGCCTCCCCATCGGCAGTGTTGGACACATCGCCGAACGGCTCCTCGTTGGGGAGTTCGTCCGGGTTGAGTCGAGCAATGAATCGCAATTCACCGATAGATGGCTCTGGCGGTTGTCAGATATGATTTTGATAAGCTGGCGACAAACTCACCCTCCATAATATAGGTGGCCATATGAATAATAGGATCACCATCATGGACAACCATATACTGGGTCAGTGTGTCCGTTTCACAGGTCACCTTGATGTAGTCGCCTGTCGTAATCAGCTTGTCACGTCATATTCCCGGATAGGTTCAACTTACCACTCTTAGCAGCAGACACTGTGGCAGTTCCAAGACCGGAACCAATATGGCTGCCCTTGCCGGAATACTGCAGCTCTGTGCCATAATGCACAATGGAAGTGATATCGCAACTTCCGCGGTCCACAGTAAACACCAGCGAGTTGGGAGAATTGGCGTTTATGACATAGGAATCATCGTTGGTCGTTATGCCAAAGTCTGCATTGACAACCCCAGCTGCAAGCGAGAGAAGCGACAGAAGCGACGTTCTAGACAACATCTTGGTATTTGTCAGTGTCATGCCAAAGTATATTCCTCGTTAGTTGCGAGCTGACACCTTAAATAATTGATTCCAGCAGGAGCACTGCCGAACCCTGAGTACCGATGGAGCCAGAGCCGTCAAGCTAGCGAAGCTTCATGCACAACCCCTGGTCTAAAGTCTTGGACAACGAATAGCTTCCACCAATGGCTGACTTGGCTCGTTCTGCAGCTGACAATATATCAGACTTTTATGATAAAATTTTGAGTTCGGATGCTATGCATATTCCGGAGTGACCAATATAACATCCTGCCTTATGATCCTGTACTCTTTCGGCATACTATGTAAAGAAAGAAGCTTCATGTCAAAACACCAATTGTATCTTGAAGGGAAAGCGAATGTCCATGATGTTGCCGATCATTTACCCAAATAACCATTATAGAGGGCGTCGGACCCCATCTATGTCTTGGCCAGACTCTTCAGTGGTGGACGGACTCGTTTCTTGGCTGGCGGACGGAGGGAGCTCCGCGCGATATCACCTGGTGTGAGTGTTTAGCATAAGCGCCAATCCACGAGTCAGAAGTGCCGTTTTTCATGTTGGGTCTCGCGTTCTATGAGCTCTCTCCTCAATTTAATCTATTCTTCGCCAAATCTAGACGGCGATATGGAAAGCATCCGCACGTGGAAAATGTCTCTATGCCCTCTGGCTGTGTATTCGCTCCGCTAAATGCCAAGAGCTCGAGCTGATGCTGAAACGCACCATAGGATGTCCGAGACAGCACCGGTGGACCGCACCTCGTCTCGAGTAACGCCGATCTTTTTAAGCGACATTTGCAGGATGTCTGGTAGTGTTTATGCTATCGTGTTCTCAACGTCCTTGTCCAGAAACGACTGTGTTGTGTAGAAATCCATCCGGCTGTGGGTTGTGTCTGTTTGGAATATCCATAGATGTCAAGCCATGGTGTTCAAACAACCTGGCAAGTAGCTCAGTCCTTTCTGATAGAACAGGGATTATTCTAGACGATGTTATAGCTGATTTTTCTCGAGCTGTTGTAGACCAGAGCATCGTCACATAGACTTGCCAACAATGAAATACAGTCTGCGTATGAACGACTTAGATGAGATGCATAACACGTTGATAATAAAACCTAAAAACTTAGGCTGCACCGGCTTATAACTGCAAGGATGGAGCTGACGCAAGGGCCATGATGCTTTTGCTAATGCTGTGAGGTTCTAGGAACCCAATTAGTCAGTCTATGAAGATACTGGCGATAGAATTGAATGACATTTAGTCACAGCCTCATCGTAGCAAAAGCCTTACAAGAGATCCCACGGTTCCTGAAGCTGCAGCCTTCAGTAGATCCTCCGAGATCCTCAATGATGGGAACAATCGGCCCACCTGTCAAAATAGATACAAGAGCATGGGTCGGGAAATGCCGACGGCATGAGGATTTCCGAACGCAAGAAAGGAGGAATGCCAGGGATTGCAAAATAAACGCCGAACCGAGCCAGACTCGCCGCCCGAAACTAGACCATCATTCCGTCCACTCTCGGCATTCTTCTTCACATTTCCCCTAGATCTCGGCAAAACTGCTGCATGGGTGTATACTTTTGACCCCCAGTTGCTGATACTAAGCTGCAGTACGATTGATCGCATTCGATCGTACCTATCTATACTCATGATGAATCCTTGCAAGACAGATTATAGCTACGAGTTCGATGGTGTAGGCATGCTGGTGGCTCATACAAGCCAAATTTTCAGTTGCAGTAGTCAGGAATATCTTACGGCCAAATCTTCTGTTCATATCCCACCAGTCTCAAGGGCCCTGACTAACTCTTAGAACTTCTTCTATTATTCCCGTCGACGCTACTCGAATGCTGCCTGGAATAGCAAAACTGACGAGACTGAGGATGCCATGCACACAGATCAATGTCAACTACGTTCAGGTCCAGAATACCTACTCATACCCCTGTATTTGTCTCAGTCAACTATTACGCTTCATTTCGGCAAATCCCCTCGGTTTCACAACCCCTTGCTTCAGCATGCAGCCCAATCCTCGTGGCGAAGGCGAGACAGAAACTGGGAGCAGTAATCCTAAATATTGCACTGCTGCAGAGTTGATTACCTTATTTTAATAATAAGGAGCACTGCCTACTTCCGCGGGGGCAAAAAGAGTGGGGTGGCAATATATATGGCGCACGCATCAATACCGAATGGAGGCTGGGTCCGGACCCTGCAGACGCATTCCCAACCATCCTGCGCTGCACAAATGATCGACAGGGCATCTTCGGCAAGCAGAAGGAACCCCGCAAAAGCTACGTATTGCCATTGCTCAGGAACCCGCTAATTAAGACACAGACATGTGGCTTTTGGTGCCCGTGCGCCCCTAAGCCACAGCCCGACGGGGGCAGCAACCCTGATGCGTCCATTGATTGTTATGGTCTTGTCCAACATAACAGGGATTTCTGGCCGCACACGATGCCCAGCAGCCCACCATATCTCGGCTGAGCGTGTTGACATGTGTTGAATTCAGTTTCCGTAGGCAGACGTCCACTAGATTGAATTTACTGTATGACAGACATTCGTGACCGAAACCGTCTCATTCACTGTCTACCATTGTAGTTATGTTTTGTACATAAGACACAAAAGGAATGCCTTCAATCATGGCAAGAAGGAAACTTGGGAATTTGTGTGTTACTACTGTCTTCCTTTGCTCCGAACCCTCTCCCCTTGTATACACTGTCCCTTGAAGGCCCCTATGCCTTCATACGCCACCACAATAGCAGCCATCGCGGCTTTCCTGCTCTCGCAGCCCGTTATGGGCTCGGGGCAGAAAAAGACCCCCTTTGGATGGGGTACTCAGTCGCTTGCTCACTTTGGTATTGACCCAGACCTGGGGACACACAATGAGCAGAACCTCAATACTCTCGTTTCACATTCAGCGATGGCCGTTGCGTTGGAGACTGAATATGTCACCGTATGAAAAGCACCAGTCTGGCTCTTTGTTCCTATCACTAATCACGATACTCAGATTCCTCTTGACCATGACAATGCATCGGCTGGCACTTATCAAAATCGGTTCTGGGTCAGCGATGAATTTTATGAGCCAGGCAGTCCGATATTTGTGTATGATACAGGGGAGGCGGATGGCGAATCGGTAGCCTCAGCCTACCTAACTTCCACTCTTTCCTTCTTCCGAGAATTCTTAATAGAGTTCAACGCCATGGGAATCGCTTGGGAGCACAGATACTATGGAAACTCGACTCCGGCTCCCATATCCTATGAATCACCACCCGAGACCTATCAGTACCTCACCACCAAGCAGGCGCTCGCGGATCTCCCGTACTTTGCGAGTAACTTCAGCCGCGAGAAGTATCCGGACGTGGACCTGACACCGCAGGGCACACCCTGGGTCATGGTTGGCGGCTCGTACGCAGGGATCCGTGCTGCATTAACTCGCAACGAGTACCCAGAGACCATCTTCGCAGCCTATTCCTCATCGGCTCCGGTGGAAGCACGGGTGAATATGAGTGTGTACTACGACCAGGTCTACCGCGGCATGGTTGCCGATGGATGGACCAACTGCTCGGCCGATATTCACGCTGCTCTGGAATATATCGACGATCAGCTATCGGACGAAGATACAGCTACCTCAATCAAACAACTCTTCTTCGGACCTGGCGCCGAAGCCAACTCCAATGGTGATTTCACTGGAGCGCTAACCGCCATCTACAGCTACTTCCAGAGCTATGGTATGGCGGGAGGTATTGGAGGTCTGGGCGCATTTTGCGAGTATCTTGAAGTTGACCCCAAGACGAACGGGACTACCGGGCCGGATGGTCTTGCCCCTACGTATGGCGGCCAGTATGTCGTTGAACGATGGGCAGCATGGCCCACCTTCCTCGAGCTGGTCAATCTGAATATGGGGACCAACTGCGGACCTCAGAACGCTTCTCAGCCAATTGACTGTGATTTCTCCAAGCCATACGGCGATCCCGCGACCATCACTTGGACTTGGCAATACTGCAGCGAATGGGGATTCTTCCAAGCGAACAACGAAGGGCCACACTCGTTAGCCTCGCGATACCAGTCGGTGGAATACCAGCAAGAAGTATGTAACCGACAGTTCCCCGATGCGGTGGAGAAAGGACTGTTGCCTCCGTCACCGCGGGCGGATGAGGTCAACCAAGAGTTTGGAGGATGGACGATCCGGCCGTCCAATGTTTACTTCAGCGGAGGAGAATTCGATCCGTGGCGGTCATTATCCATTCTGTCTACGGACGATATCGCACCTCAGACGGTGGAGTTTACGAGCGCGATCCCAGCATGCGGGGTGCAGACAGATGAAGACACGGTCTTTGGATACGTCATGAAGGACTCGGAGCATTGCTTTGACTTTCAGGCCACACCGACCGTGGGTAAATTGTCACGCGGCATCTTCACATCCGCCCTGTTGCAATGGCTTGAATGTTTTGAACAGAATTCCAGTCAAACCAGGTGATTTGGGGGGGTGGCCAGGTGGGTGTGTGTTTGGGTTTTGCTGGCGCCTGGAGCCTGAAGCCTGGATAAAGAAGAGATGACGAGGTTGACCGTGGAGTGGTGGATCCTGAGATGCTACATAGTACTTTTAGAAAAGTACACGCGGGCAACAGAGATGCAAGAGAATGCCTCGGAGGTTTTAGATCAGCGGTTGGAATTAGCGTCATGTCCAAAATCCTGCGACGCAACAGCCGCTTTTCCGTTTTGGGAGATGCTTGCGATGTTTCCGAGTGCCGAAAGCATCTGGAATCGGAAACGACCCCTCGCAAGGTTGGCTTTTCCAATC
Organism: Aspergillus eucalypticola CBS 122712; assembly: GCF_003184535.1. Classification (NCBI taxonomy): domain Eukaryota; kingdom Fungi; phylum Ascomycota; class Eurotiomycetes; order Eurotiales; family Aspergillaceae; genus Aspergillus; species Aspergillus eucalypticola. The sequence continues at coordinate 931,074 of NW_020290281.1, forward strand.
ATTTCCAGCCCATTGCGGCTTCTGACTTTCTTGCATCGCTGGAACCATCCATCCCTTCCCGTCTCTCCGCTTCGTCTACTTACTGACAGTGTGGCTATGGAGGCAGGGATACCCCATTCCTTCATTTCACATGGGGCCTCACGACCGAGGAGTTTGGTACTATCCCTTCTTCGCCAAGTGAATCCAAGTCTGGATCTCTCCTTGCAGGGTGAACTAGGACAAAGTATATAAGGTCTATGGTCGGAACCGGACTGCCCCTGTCGATTATCATACCTCTTTGTACATAACATTCACTTTAAAGTTATTTATCTCTCATCTCACATTGCTCAAATCACTCCTTTCCACTTCTCCATCTACTATCTAGGTTTCCTCCCCGCATTACTAGACTACCCGCAGTTGCGTCATGTTGGCTCCTGCGATTGTCTTTCTTGGTGCCATCTACTTAACCTTTCGCATCCTGGGCTCCCTCCATCAAGCTTACCACCATCGCAAGAAGTCCAAAGCTCTCGGCTGCCAGCCTCCTAGATCCGTCGATACCGGTATCCTCGGTATCACTGGCTTCTATCGCATTGCAAAGGCGGCCAGGGAGAAACGATGGGTTGAATACATTGCTGATCACTACCAGACGAGTGGACCGACCTTCCGTCAGCAGGCCTTGGGAGGGCTCATGGTCACCAACACTGTCGAGCCAGAGAACATCAAGGCACTGTTGGCTACTCAGTTCCAGGATTTTGGTCTCGGAACCCGGCATCGCGAGTTCTACCCGTTGCTTGGAAATGGTATCTTCACCTTGGATGGGCCGGGCTGGTCTCACGCGCGTGGCATGCTGAGGCCGCAGTTCACCCGCGACCAGGTCTGTTCATCCTACTAGTCTACCATCAATGAGAACTTATTGACGGATGAGAGCGACTAGGTTGCTGATCTCGACCTTATGGATGGCCACGTCACCAAGATGATGGACTTGATTCCCAAGGATGGGTCGACTTTCGACATCCAGCGCCTCTTCTTCCTCTTGACCATGGACTCGGCTACACATTTCTTGTTTGGTGAATCCGTCGGATCCATGCGCACATCCACTGAGTCGAGTCTGCTGGAGAAGTCCACTGTTGGAAACGCCCAAGGGTTCGCTGAGGCATTCAACCGGGCCCAAGAATACCTGGTTTCGAGATCCAGAGCCATGGCATTCTATTGGCTTGTTAACCCTAAGGAGTTCCGTGAAGCGAATCAGCTTGTACACGAGGTGGTCGATCACTACGTGCGCCTGGCTCTGGAGGCAAAGCGTCATCCCGAAAAGAAGGAGTCGGGCAGGTACATCTTCGCAGAAGCCTTGGCGGAGGATACCGATGACCCGAGAGTGATCCGTGACAACATGCTCAACATTCTGCTGGCTGGTCGCGACACCACTGCCAGTCTGCTCAGCTCGGCCTTTTTCTACCTAGCACGTCATCCTAATGTCTGGACCAAACTTCGCCAGACCATCGTCGACGAATTTGGAGACGCTAAACACCCCAACGGAAAGATCACGCATGCTAGACTGAAGGATACTCCATACCTGCGCTATTTCTTGAACGAAGGTGAGCAATAACCCCCCTCACCCGCCCCACCTCAGAATATCTCTTAACCAGACCAGTCCTCCGTCTCCTCCCCCCTGTGCCTCTAAACTTCCGTGTCGCCGCCAAAGATACTTCGTTGCCATTGGGTGGTGGGTCCGACGGGAAGGCCCCGGTCTACGTGCGCAAGGGAGAGCTTGTGTCGTACAGCGTATATGCAATGCACCGTCGCACCGACTTATACGGCCCGAATGCCCATGCATTCCGACCAGAGCGTTGGGAAGAGAACAGCAAGCGGGGTTGGGAATACCTTCCATTCAACGGTGGTCCACGCATTTGTCTTGGACGTAAGTCGCCTCACATATGTGCTCCAGTGAAGATTACTGACAATCGTTTCAGAGCAATACGCACTCACTGAAGCCAGCTACACCATGGTAAAACTGCTACAAAGGTACAACAGAATTGAGAATGCCGACCCTGATATGGTGGAGCCGATCATCAACTCCAGTCTCACGCTGTCGCATGACCGTGGTGTCCATATTCGGTTGTTTTCTTCGTAATTTGCCAGCACTGCTGGAATCTAACCACACCAATGGTTGTTCAAGCCGCCGGATGGCTACGACTTCTTTGCATGATGATGAGCTACACTTTTCATGCCTCGGGACATTCCCAGAAATGACTACATATACTAACCTGGATATTTTAATATGATGAGACTTTACACTACATACATCTTCAAGTGCTATTTCTAGTAGCTCGGTGATACTGTGGTGGAGACAACAAAGCAGCGTTGATACATAAGAACTATATTTCTCGTATACATGAGTATATCCTAGCTCCTCATAATATAGCAGTTATATTCATCTGCTATAATCAAATTACCAGTACTCAACTCGTAGTAATCTTGTTCTTATGAATTGAAATGCATGGCGACAACTCAAAAAATCAATTCATTGGCTAGTACTCACATTGGAAAGTAGTACTAGTCAGAAAGGAACGACAACTTCTTGTAATGGATAAGATTGTGATGGTAGCGGGATTTGGATCCGTGACTACCGAATAGAATACTCCCCCAAAGATCCACTCACTCATCTTTCTTATCACTTCACCACCACGACGCAAAAAAAAGCAAAAAAGAAAGCCCAACGCGGGGCTCGAACCCGCAGCCTTGAGATTAAGAGTCTCACGCTCTACCGATTGAGCTAGCCGGGCTAGTTCGGTGAAAGCTAAATTACAGTTATGCATAATATTCTTGCTTTTTCCTTACGGCGTACGCGCATGTTAGTTCCAGCCACAGGTTGCCGTGGCTATGCAATATGTGGCTGATCCGCATGCGTGCTGAGTCAGCCAATTTCGGCGGCGCAATTCCCTCCACCGAGATTCAACCTATCGCCATTGTTGACGTTGTCTCCAGTTCCATACCTGCTGCGTCAAGTGGACTCTTGGATTTTGAGATCCTTAGAATTTGATCAAACACACGACTCATAAAGAGACGTACTTTACTCTTAGTCATACGTGCATTCAATAGTCCAGCTTGCCAATTACCTAACTTGGACTGGATACACGTGCTGGCCTATCAGCTGACGATTGCTGGAACTTCCCTTCACTTCATAAATTGCGCTGGATTTTCGCATCTGGCTTTACTATAATTTACTATCGCCATCTTATTCTCACTGACAGTGAAAATGGCATCTGCTCCTAACCCCGGTCAAACACTCCCTAGACAGCCAGTGGTCGTGCCTGCCATGGTCCCTCCCTCGAATGGCGCTGAAGCCTCTACAGGGGCAGCTAGTGGCACTGACCCCAATCCTGATGCCTGGGACTCTGAAATGCAACTTGTTTCCTCGCTCGCGAAGCTTCAGAAGATGGAAGCAATGGTGAGTATTACTCCTTCCAGTCAAGCTCGACAGCAATTAACACTTCTGACAGATCCATCAACTACGCACTCTACTTCCCGAGCGCCTTCTGGAGCCCCTGGCACCCATTGTCAACCCCAAAGCCGCTGCGGGAAGATCCGTCCCCAAGTCCCCGCAAATGCTGTACGAGCAGCTGGCTCAAGCTGCGCGCGCGGGTGTCTCCGAGCTGCAAGAGTTTCAGTCGATGTGGAGAAGTCCCGAGATGAAAGCAGTCTGGGATCGCGTCGACGCGCAAATTAAAGAAAACGGCGGCGTGATGCTGCAGCCCACGGGGAAGTGGGAACGAGATTATGATACCATTCTCGCGGATCTCCGTGAGGAGGAGCAGGCTCAGAATGAGCAGCAGCAGAAAGCGAATGAGGAGATGGAGCGATCCAAGATCCAGGCTACTGAGGGTGGATGGAGAGCGATTGTGGACGGCTTTGCTCAGAAGAATGTGCCTGGTGTGCGGGTCTTGGCTAGTCAGAGTGAAGCGGCTGTTACTGTTGTGCTTGTCAAGGCTGGGATAGTGTTCAGGGTCGAGGCTATTGCTGGTCAGGATGGAAATGGGGTTCCTGATTGGCGGGTCTTTACTAGGACGCCGGGGGGTCAGACGCCTTCGAAGGTCGAGACGGCGGTGGCGCAGTGCTTGAATGCGAGGCCTCGACAGTGGGATTTGCTTTATTTGCTTGTAAGACTGGCTCTATTTCCTACGTTACTCGATATGGTTTATGTGGGGAAAACACTGACTTCTTTATGTTAGGACATGATATCGTCCTATTCGACTATCAAACAGACACCCTGCGCAAAATGCGCCAAGATGACCGACAGCACTGCAACCCTTCCCACCATTCGGAAGCCATCTTCTACTCCCCAAGAACAGGGGAGTCAAACCTGGGAAGCCTATCACCAAGGCTGTGCCGAGTGAAGGGACAACAAAGGAAATATCACAGAAAGTAAAATTATCGATGGAATGTTCCAGCTCAACAATTCCAAGACGCCTCAACATCTCAAATATATATCAGTCGATCCGAGACTCATCAACCGCATCGGTGGCATATCGCGGGTATAATCAGTGCAAGTTCCTCGGAATAATCAACCAACACAAAGAAAAACAAAGGTGCATTGGCATCACACCTACTCCTCCACATCCAACCTTGCCGGGAAAAAACTGGCCACTTTCCCCTCAACAAGTGGCTCAAGCACCCTACGGCCGGGACGACGACGAGAGCCGTGCTCGTCCTTGGCAGCTCTCATGACCGTAACTCCCGAGGTCCCTTCCACCAACAACTGCCACCACCACGGTGGACTATCCTTGCGTCTGACCAGGACTAAGTCTTCTTCCTCGTACCTAGAGGATGACGATGACGATGATGACGGTCGCTGCCGTCGTCCTGACGTCGAGGAGCCAAAAAATGGCATTGTTGTGTTCTCCTCTCGCTGTTTGCCTTTGTTTCTCGACCTTCTCTTCCTGTGACTGCTGGTAGCGTTGTAGTTGGGGTTCCAGAAACTTGACATTTCGTTTGCTTTATGACTGGACTGGTCTTGCGAGGTGGTCGATAAGGAATTGGTGTCACTAGAGTGACTCAACGATCGGGAAAGAAAGCTGAAGTCTAGTCAAAGACACAAAGACAATATCGAATGTGAGAGACTCAGAACAGAGAATCAGATGTACCTATCAATGACGCGAAAATCGACATTAAAAACGAGAAAAGCAGATTCTATTTATGCTCTCAGCAGTCCATGCAGATCCATCTGAGTGCTTGAATTTTGCTCATCCATTAATTGAGGTTATCTCCTATATTTCCAAACAATTGGACCCGCATGTATCTCGTATTCCTGTAACTTTGTGAAACCTTGTTTGTGAGACATCAACTGAGTTCAATTGATGGATGCAACTGTATACCAAAGTCAAGAATAGTTAGTAGCATAGTACTATACCGTAGGTGTTGGTGTTTGAGCAAACGGCGAGAGCCGTATCAATCATATCTATAAGTCTCACTACCCACTTGACTCGATCAATCAATCTTTCGAATCTTTCCATTGGGCGCAATACGTACAGACTGTACTATGCAGCTACTTCACAAGAGTTAGTATTATGTTTAAGTGAGATACCACATGCTACTAGTAGTCGTATATAATGTACATAGAAAACGAACCCAGATATCGGGATATTCCATACATATATATACATATATCTCACACTCATTTTGAATCGATGTCATGAACGACTTAACTAATCATAGTCATCCGTTTAGTCATCTGTTGGAATAAAAGAAATGATGTCATATCATCCTTACAAAATTGACTTCAAGCGTCGAGTGTAGTACAGGGAACCGATATATCATAGGTATTATCTTCATTAGAGGGCATGAATGAGATACTCATACTCCGCTTCTGTGGGAACCCGTTACGGGACATTCCTTTTGAGTACGAATCGTTGAAGTAAGTATCCTAATACTTTCGGGTTATTCTCTTCTTCGCTTTCAGGCATCAATGTTGGGTGTCATGTTGGTTGGGTTGGTGGTAGTATGATGAGGGTGGATTGTTCCAGCATTTACTACTACGTAGTAATAGTATGGATTCTCGGTGCCCGTGGAGGGGGATATACATAAGTTTTAGTACCACATTATCTTTCAGTAAGGTTGCATTATGAATTTGCTCGTTCTATTCTACTTTACTGCTGTAGTAGGTAGTATAGATTAATCTTGAGGAAGTATCCGATACAGTCCAGATGAGTATGTATACATACATCCATGCCATAATTGCAGAGAACATTAAATATAGACAGGCCAAGTGGAGATACAATCAACATGTCATAATCACCGCATGCACACACTATTACACTGATATCCCGCTATTGCTGCGCTTCAAAGGAGTGAACAAAGGTTAAAAATATAGAGGAACTTCCCAGCCATTATGTCAAATCAGAAATAAAAACTCGCAAACGCCAATCCAACCCAGCTGATAGATTGCTGTCATCATAACTTGAAACGAAATTCGCTTTGCTCAATGCAACATTCTAATGCATAAAAATGTTTCTTTTTGTCGTCGTCATCCGGAGATTACACTCACGTGGAGAAGAGACCGAAGCCACCGGCGAACCAGCTGAAGGACAGAACGGTGATGGCGAACATGCCAAAGGTGAATTTCATTCCTAACCGTTCGAGTTCGGAGAAAGCGCCGCTGCAGGTAGCGCAGACAAATCCTGTCAAAGTTAGCGGACTGATTACGATATACGGAGGAGATAACATACCATTGAGCGGAGTGTACGGCTGGGAGCTGTACATTCCGAAGGTGTAGCTGCTAGCAGCGCTGAGATAGCCGGCACTGGCCGTCTCAGTGATGCCCTTGCTGGCATCCCACACGATCAACGTGTACGACGCTGTCAACAACGGGACAGTCGCGTTGGCCTGGTACTTCTTGGTGTCCCAGACCACCTCTCCGGTGGGCGACATGGTCATGTTGGATGAGATGGTGTAGGTGGCGCTGTTCAAACTGCACGAAGCGACAACATTGACAGCAGTTGGGCTGATGGTCAAAGAGGTGTAGTTCCATTTCAATGTCACATAATCGCCGATCTTATAGTAGGTTGTGGCATCCGCGCTGGGAATAAGCATGGAGATACCACCGGCACCGGCAGCGGAGTTGATAGAAACACTCGTTGTGCTGTTCGAAGAAGAGCCAGAGGACTTGCCGCTAGCAGTGCCTGTTCCGGTAGCTGACTTGGTATTGGTGCCGGTGGCCGTGGCCGTGGTGTCGGTTCCTGTTGCGGCGGCGGTCTTGGTCGCTGCCTCGGTCTTCGATGCACTCGCGGTGGTAGCGGCGGCTCCAGTGGTTGCGCTCTCAGCTGCGGTGGTATCTTCGCGGGTCAGCAACACATCATACACGAATCACGATGAAAGTAGGATAAAAGCGAAGGGATGTAGGACTGACCAGCTCGTCGCAACAATTCGCCATGCGGCGGCCATGGCCAGGCGGAAGTTACCGTCCCCAGCACCAAGAGGAGGCACAAAACAAACAGACGAGACATGGAACGCATCTTGAAAAGTCCGATTGTAGTGTTGTGCAGTTGTGTTGACTGAAAGGCAGAGGGGTCGGTTGACTCCCTTGGCAAAATTCAGGGTCCGATCGACGTGGACCCTTTCCCGTATACGGCGGCAGAAGCGACAGGGGTATTTGTAACTGCGATGAACTGACGAGCAACAGACGAAGCTACACCAGGATGGCGAAGATGAGCCGTCGAGCACGATAAGCGATGATCAAATCCAGCGATGAAGCGATACGGGCTGCAGAGGAGGTGTTTTTTTCAGGCCAGCGGGACTGAAACATGCAGATCGTCCGATAGATTCTCGGCAGGGTCCAACGAGGGTCTGGGGGAGAGAGATGTAAACAAAGCGAGCGACAGGGACCGATCTGATTCCAGCGAACCTGGGGTGGCAGATAGATGAAAAGATACGACCGATCAAGCGATAGCGAAGGTCAGAAGAGACAAACGACAGACGAGCGAAGCATTGTCCGACCCGAGGGGGGGAAGAAAGAAAGACGAGGGCGAGAGACTAAAAGACCAGACGAGCAGCCATTGAAGGCGCGCCTTGCCCGATTGGGCCAGGGAGTGAGACACCCGGCTATTTTTGGCGGTACGCCTGAGGCATCCACTGCATCTGACCCGGTCGGGGATCATGATTTATGCCCTGGCCAGCAACTTTGTTTCACTTAGAATAGTCCCTTTGCCTCACTCGTCGCAGGTATAAAGTTTTGGCGAAAGAATCATCCCGGGTCTGTCCTTCTCTGACTATATCAGCTATCCATCTCGTCTCATTTTCTAGGTGCAAGTTCATTCCCCATACAGTCAGTCACAGTCATGGATTGTTGTAGAAATCAGTCTTTGGTGTCCCCGCAAAGCTGCGACACTAACCGGATCCCGGCAGCCACTATTGCCAATTATTGGCCACTACGATAAGCGAAGAGCGGATGAGAAGTACATCAATCTAGTTTACTTTTACTGTGGGTTTGCAGCTATCACTCCTGTCAATCATGAAGATTAGAGATAGTAGATAGTATAAATGCATGTATTTACGTGAGATTATCTAAACCAGATATTCCTGACTATGCAACATGCCACGCTTCGCGTATAGATAGATCACCTTCCTCCCCAATCATCAAAACTCATTCTCACTCATCATTAAGTATATTAACATTAGTAAGGGTCGATCATTTAACAGGCGTATTGTTACAGTGTGCATTCTCTTTCAGGCTGGGAGAGGCGCATATCCTCCCAGATCCTTCGGTCTCATGATTCATCAGTCACGCCACCCTCGTCATAGAGCCCCTGTTAAGGCACTGTGGCGAGGTCTAGACGTCGTGTCTTTAGGAAGTGTATTCGGGCGTCAGGTCGACAGTGCTGCAGGAGGACGGAATAGTGGGCTCCTCATAGCGGTAGATGTAGAAGAGCTGGGGTGCGTTGTGGTACCAGTCGCACACTACATGGCTGCAGTTAGTGGCACGTTCTGACAGTTTGTATGGTTATAAGTTCAGAGTCACTCACCTAGCCAGCCTCCGAAGCCATCCTGTGCCGACCACTCCAGGCCGGCAGAACCAATGGAGAAGTCATCATCGCCGTATCCAACATTGATCTGAACAGACTCCCATGCTGCCAAAAAATTAGTTTCCCGAAACTTCCATGTGGCAAGAGAAAACAAAACATGGAACAGGGGAAGGAACAGGAAGTCTAACCTGCATAGTTGTTCTGGACGCCCATCTTGAATCCCCAAGGGAAAGAAGTGCCCAGGTCGAACTGGGTGTGGGTGCCGTTCAGGAAGGCCGGGCTGGCCGTTCCGACGTCCGAGGTCAGCACGGCATCATTAAATCCCGCACCGGTGTGGTAGGCATAAACGTAGAGGTTGTTGTGGTCGTCATTGGTAGCGCCCGAGGTCTTGAGGTAGAAGGATTGGGTGGAGTTGCTGGACTGGCGGGGGTACAGCACCGGGCCAGCAGCCACAGTAGACGCCAACAGGGCAAGAGAGGCAAGGAACTTCATTGTGGATAGTGTGGGAGAGAGAAGGTGGATGAAGAAGTTGGTGAATTAAAATAGAAAGAATATGGCTCGTGGTTCGATCCTGAAATAGAACAGTGGATGTGGGAGAAAGGGAGGAGGATGGTGCGTGATAGATGAAGGCTGATATGGAGGGGGATGGCCAGCGTCTTTATATCGGACAGCCACCACGATTCTCCCCCACAGCCGCAGTTGGGGGGAACACGGGTGCACCGGCGCCAAAATGCCTACAGTTTACGGGAAAGTTGGAACGAGTGGAAGGGGATCCAAGGATAGTGCAGGGGCAGGACAAACTACCGACTAGACTAGGGAAAACTTTGCGCGAATCTGAGAATAGAAACTTGGGCGAATGCCGACAGGTGGAGGGGGCGGTTGGTGGTTGGTGGTTGGAGCTTGATTTCCCTCAAGCTGAGGAATACTTTTGAGTTGGCAGAATGAGAGGCAGGCAAAGAGGCAGGAACAACTGGAGGCAAATCCTCTGCTCCACTGCACTCTCGGACTGGCCGCCCTGGTCGCCACAGTCCGATTGGCTGATCCCGTTCTTGGCTGTGCTGGTGGAGGGACTTGAGCCGGACCAATCAGGGTTGGGCGGCGAATTCAACAGAACGGCTTGATTGGACAGGCACGGAATGAACGAGGATGGCGGGAGGAGACTGGAGTTATCCCCGCATACACACTTCACATACTCAGTATACCATAGTAGTACTAGTAGAGATAGAGAGATGGGAGTAAGTACTATTATTTCCTTTACCTCCATACTATGTCAAGTTAACAGCAAATCCCAACAGTGCTGATCTGACATGAGACAGACTGACTAACTAATTATCTTTCTATTTTTATTTTACCCACCAACAAGACTACTACTAATCTAATCCTACTCAAAACTTGTAAGCAGTCGATCTTAATCTATCGGCTGATCGGATTTTCACACACTCTCTCTCCTCTCCATGCCCGATGCCCGACCGATCCCTGCCCAGTCAGATGTTTGACTTTTTGTCTCAGATTTTCTTCTCCCTCGGCTCGGATTTTCTACCGTTATCCATTATTCATCCATCTATTCTGTCGTCATATGCCTCGCGGATTGGAGGATCGTCTTCTCTTTCCACAATAGTAGACAATGGAATTGTCGTCATTACTAAAGACAACAATTGTACTATGATGCGTAGAGTATATTCAGTGACAATGATCAATGCGTTCCCCCTGAAGCCGATCACGACCATCATCACATCACGTAACTGGATAATAAATTTCAACCTGCAGAAAAAAGTGGACTTTGACTTCCCGATCACACCACCACTCCGATTGGTTTTGAAACAACTCAAGACGTTCTTACTTACAGCGTCCTAGTAAGAAGTAAGTAGTACTAACTGTCTACAGTAGACTTTCGTACCTGCACCTTAACAACCCTACTCCGTACTACACCGTGGCTATGCTATCCTCAAAAATCCAGACAAGTCATATCCATCAACGCCGTGCAAGATCTACTCTGTAACTGACATCATGATTCCCCCTCCCCGTTCCATTCCCTCCCCTTCTCTGGTTCACACTATTGTCTTTCATGACACAAACCCACACCGAACCGTCTTGAAAGAAAAGAACGATCCCTATCCATGGAACCCGTTCGTTTATCACGTTCTTTTCCCGCGGGGTGATAATATCCGCATAAGTTACTTCTTTGGTCGTGGGAAACGTCGTTTAGACTACTTACTGTAGCTGAAAAAGAACTCAATAATCAGTCTGTCTATAAACGGTTGTACGTCATAGAGATTATGGTTACGTCGTTTGCTTGGGTTTTTTGATGATCAGTGCATTCTGCTGTACAACAATGATGATTACTATAGATAGTAGAATTACACGAAGGGGCATTGGATCGGCGAATTGCTTGTTTCAACTACTGACTCTCAGCCCTTCGGGACATGGGTATCCTTGGTCTTTCTAGTATTGTTATTTTACCTGAGGTATACAAAACAGCAATTAATCTATCCATCCATGGTTGCCCAACGCCTAACATGATCTCATATCTAGTATACAATATGCGATTATGTGGCAATCATCGTCGCTTGGCATATTCCGGCTTCAGGGCCCATTTCCCGCGCCCATTTCGTCCTCCCTTGTCCAGCACGGCTATTGTCTTCAGCATCTCCTTGAACTCGGCCGACCGCTGCGGCGTGGTGCAGTAGCGGTTGAAATGATCGATCAACATTTGGGTATACACTGACCCGCCCTGGGCTGTGATGAAGTCTCGAATCATCGTAATGAAATCGACCCCACTGGGGGTGCGTGATGGCGCGGGACTGTTGCTGCTGCTGCGCGGGGACGGTGTGCGCGCAGAGAGATTCGCCAGGATGCTGGCTGAGGATGGTCCGGCTACTGCTCGTCTGGCGGCGCTACTGCTCCCTCCAAATGCAGGTCGACTGGGTAACTGTTCTTCGGGTTTCCCAGCCAGGCCGAACTGGCCCGTCCAGGTTGGAGTGCCAATGGGGACAGACCGCGCTGCCTCGCCCGCTCGCCGCAACTCCTCTGCGGCTTCAGCTGCCACCCGCTTCGCTTCGGCCTCGATTATCTTGGGGTCCGCTCGAACCACGCGCTTGCCGTTCACGATTTGGTCGTGCTCCAGCGCTGAATGGACCCCGGATCGGGCAAAGATGCCCTCCATGATGCGGGACTCCGAGTTGGCACCGGGAGTGCCCTTCTCCTGCTCGCTCTGTTGCTCTGGTTCTCCCTGGAATTTTTCGACTGCGGCCACGCCAACGACCTTGCTGATGTCTTTCTTCTCTTCCTGCGCGCTATGTGAAGCAGCAGATGATTTGGTTGCTGCGTTGGACCTGCGCGAGGCGCCATCACTGTCTTCATATGTGACGTCCGCATCTTTGAAGATCTTACTGGTTTCGGTGGGACCTTGCCCTTCGTCTCCCAGGGAGAAGAGATCATGGAGATCGCTCAGCTGGAAAGTCTGGCGTTGCTTGGGATCTCGGAGAATTTTATTCGTAAGAAATTGCTTGAAGATCTGGCGATGATAGATCTTCTCTTCTATAGTGCCCGCTGTCATAAGTCGGTAGACGGTGACGTCGCGCTTTTGTCCTAGTCTCCAGGCCCGCTCCCGCGCCTGCACATCGGTCGAGGGATTCCAATCGGGATCGTATATGATAACCCGATCAGCACCCGTTAGATTCACACCTAGCCCACCAACCTTAGTGGTAAGTAGAAAAACATGTAGGCTTGGGTCATTGTTGAATTCGTCCACCATAGCTTGCCGGTGCTGAATGGGCGTAGTGCCATCCATTCGACGGTAGTTGAATCCGGAAAGTGAGTTCACAAACTTCTCCAGGATATCAAGCATGATTCGATGCTGTGTGAACAGCAGAGTCTTGTGCCCGGTATCCTTCCATAGCTCCAGCAGCGACTTGACGACCTGCATTTTGCCAGACTTTGATCCGCCACCATATCCTGCCGTCGAGGACATCAGCTTATGGTTTTGTAGATCGGGATGGTTGCAAATCTTTCGTAATATATCGACACCGAATAAGACTTGTCGACGCCCGTTGAGGATGGATTTCATCTCCTCGGAGCCCAGGAACGCCTCATATGCTTGTCGCTGAGGCTTTGTCAACTTGCAGAACAGCACTTGCTCACTCTTCTTAGGCAGATCCGCCGCAACGTCGATCTTGAACCGCTGCAAAAGGTAGGGACTAATAGCATCCTTGAGGGTCTCGGCACATTTGGCAGCCGTCTGGACTTGCAAATTAGATGCATTTGCGTACCCACCCTGGCGGATGGGGAACTCAAATTGATTCCTGAAGTTCACCAGAGTCCCCAGACGCATTGGAAAGACAAAATCGAACAAAGACCAGAGCTCGGTAAGATTGTTCTGCATCGGGGTACCGGATAGGATAATGCGATGGGGTGTTCGGAGTTCCTTGCAATGGATAGTAATGGAGGTGTTCGGATTCCGAATCTTGTGCCCTTCATCCAGAACAGCGCAGCCCCATTCAATCGGGATCACGAGAGAAGCATAGGTCTGTAGGCCCGAATAAGTAGTGACCAGTACATGCCCTTCTTCTACTACACGCTTGACGACCTTCCTTGCTGCTTTCAAGCCACTGGGCATGCCACGGGAACTCGAGGAGTTCCATGACTGAGACAGAAGAGCATCTTCTCTACTGCTCTCATTGCGAATGTTGACCATTCCACTACCGGACGTGTGCAGGATGGATACTCGAAAAGGAGGCCACCAACGGTGGAACTCATTCACCCACTGCTTCATGACCGTGGCAGGACATACGACAATGACCGGCCTCGTCAACTTTTTGCTGTAATGGAGACCAGCAAGGAAAGATATGACTTGAATAGTCTTGCCAAGACCCATCTCATCGCCGATGATGCCACCTACTTGCTGTTGTTGTAACTCCCATAACCACTGTACTCCGGTCTTCTGATAATCAAACAAAAGGGGATGTATATCACCGGGTATTCGGTAGCCATTGTCATAAGGCATATCTGCAACTGTCGGATGAGGCATGAACCATTCTTCCTGTTCATCATGATCCACCACATCCACAGTGTCTCCAGCAGCAACCTCTTCGGGTCCATGGCTTGCAGTACGAGCTTCAAGCGCTCTTTTCCTAGCAGCAGCCCTTCGACTGACCCAATATTGAAGCCTAGTTTGATAGAGCTGTTCATTTCCATCATCCATCCCGCTGAAATCTTCAACATCACCTGAAGACTTTGGAGCCTTTACCGGCTTTGCCGTACGTTTTGGCTTCTCTTCAGGTAGAAATTCTTCTTCATCTTCCGATCCAGACCACTGCCTTTCAGATTCAACATAGCTAGCAGATTCATCCTGATCATCAAAATTATCTTCGAAGGATACCTTGGTGTCTTGTTCAAGATCTTCCTGTTCGTCATCATGAGACTCGCGGTCTATCTTTCGGCGCTTACTTGCTTGAGAGGTAGGCGCTTCATCCACTATGCTGGATTCGGGAGTCTCGTCGAACCCGAACCCAGGTCGTACGAGATTACGATGTGAAACAGTTGACCGGTTTTTCACCTGCTGCAATGCTTCCCTTTCATCGCGTTCGTCCTCTGCATCAATCAAGGCATCCTGAAGACTGGCAAGAGGACCATGGTTTGGCCCTGAGCTCATGTTGGAAAATGGCGTAATCTTTCCCGTTCGAATGAGATAGTCCCGGCGCGACTCATTAGGCATGCGGCCAGTCCCGGTGGTCTGAGAACCAGCTTCTTGTCCTTGATGCCTTTCGTCCATTCTTTGCTGAATTTCGGTAAGGTCAGTTGCCAATGCCGCATTGCGGCTTTCCAGCTTCTCAATCTCATTTCTGATACGGACTCTCGCAGATGTGCCAACTGGCTGCGACAAACGTTGATGCAATTTCAAGATTTGGCTCTCGAGCTTCCTGTCATCATTCAGTGTAAGCTTCACACATACATCTCAGCATTATCAAAAACATACTGTTTCTCTAGTGTGGTTTTCTCTAATCTCTTGCTATCCCGTTCATCAGCCTGCTCCATGAGCAACTTGTCGGCCTAACATAGTCGTCAGCATTCTCAGCTCATTTGGTTATTGACCAGTAAAATGTACCTGACGAGAAATGTCCCTTTCGAGATCATCCTGATCACGAACATCGGCCTGCAATTCACGTAATCGACTTGCTTCATCGGCGTTTGCCGAATGCCCTTGGGCTAAAGCTGCTTCAGATTCAGGTGGATCCGATGCCGAGATTGCATGATGTTCCAGCTGTTCTTCCCTTTTAATTTCGGCATCCGAGCCATTTTTGGACGCAGCGACATCCACATCGTTCACATTTGCGTCATCCATGGTCCTGTGTGAATTTCTAGATGAACAGCGCGATTACCAAGTCTGATGATTTTCACGATCGTCTCTTTATTTTCCACTAACTTAATATGTGGCCGTAGTTTATGGTCGTTCTTAAGGAGAAGTAAGAGTTATGTGTTTTTATAGTTGGTCATGAAAAAGATGATACCAGGGTCATTGCAGCAAGTGGCGTCACCGATGTGTAGTTCGAAGTAAGTCTGGCAGGGTTCGATTTAACCAATACCGATTAATGAGAGCCAGTCTATAGCGCAAAAAGCTACTTAACACGCACAGGCTCTGGACGTGTCAGCCCGACTGCGAGAAAGTGAGAGTAAAGAGATTTGAATCTCCGAAGACTGGATGGGATTGGTGATGGTCCGCGCCGGACCATGTCTACAAGGACCGCGACGATAACCATAGAGCCGGCAGAAAGATTTCACCGACGGCAGCCTGTGACTCACCGCCCTGGTGCCTAGCCCATGAGCGGTTAGTCATCCACCACGTAGCCTCCCACGTCACCGGGACTGGTTGGGGCCCGTGTGTTGCCTCAGTCCACCTCACACACCTCACTCAGATGACGATGTTAGTGTCATCACCTTACTGAAATTCCCTTGAGCTTCGGGTATGTCCTCCGGTGCCAATCTTTCATTATGAGGAGGAATGGAATATACTGCCTGCTTTTGGTTCCGTATGTTGTTGGGCCTGGAACAAGTGCAAATCAAAATGCTATGAGGGTTGGCAACCGCTTCTGCAAACGGCCATGACGCAGAGGGAACCGTAGTACAGAACTCGAGACAATTACAATCACCAGTCATGGATGGCATTAGCAACCGTCTCTGGCCCAGGTCATCCTTCCCCCCAAATAAATAACAGCAGGAAAAGGCATTGTTGTATTAAGTCTGCTCGTATAGCGAGCTATACCAAAACAGTGCCGTTGGACTTGAATGCCCAAGGGGGCAGCGGATATTTCCGAATAAAGGCAGATCGTCGTCCAAGAGGTTGGTCGCGAGGCAGGCAAAAAGACTCAGACCTCAGACAGACATCAAATAGTCTAGTCGCCATGATTATTTAATTGCCTAGTTACACCTTGATGTAGGCCACAATTAATGTTGGTTCTAACCCTGGACGGTGGCTAGATGGGAATGCTAGCTAGTATTTAACTGCATTGGTCTTTCCATTCTCTGGCTTGTTGTGTGTCTGTCTGTGTTCCTCCCTTTCATTTGCCTTTTGGAAACCGGGGTGGCCTCGATTTGCTGGCAGTCGATTCATCATCTATCGACAAGATCCCTACCAATCTGCCTGCACGCACGTACACTCAGACCCTCACATTCACTCACACTTGTCTTGCAGAGAGGGGAGTCGTGGAGATGAAAGAGGGGTCCACCCCAAAGTCGTGAGATCAGCCATTAGAACAGTCAGTATCCAGCGAAGGGAAAAAAAAAAAAAAAAAAGAGTAGTATCAGGTTGGTCCGTGGGTGGCTCTTTCCCGGCACCATTCCATTTGCAAAACAAACGCCCCAACCCAACGGCAGCCTGAGGCCCGCCGTCGGATCTCGCTGCTGCTCAGTGCTCACTCACAGTCAGTCAGAGTCAGAGGGTATCTCCACCTCCACGAACTGAAATCAACTTACCCTCTCTTCCCTCTCTTCTTCCCTTTCCCCCCCCCTCCGCACTAGTTTCACTCAGTGCCCATCGTCTGGACTTGCTTCCAGATTTCCGCCCCCCCCCCTTACCCATATCTACTCCTCGACTGTATAACTTGCTGTCTGGATTCCCATCCTTCCCTTGGGGATTCCAACAGTTAGTTGGTTCAGTCGCCGTCCTTTCCCCCAAACCTAACCAACCAAACCCCCTTCGCGTGTCAGCCGCCGCATCGATATTGGCTGCTGCGTCGCACCCGTCATTGTGGATTGCGACCGCCCACTCCGTCCGTCTACTGGCCGCCTCCCTCCCCTCTCGCCCCTTCTGAACCCTCATCATTAGAACAGCCTGCTGTTCAAATAATGAGGTTCGACGCAACTCGAATTTAGCTTCAATTCCTCCGTGTCGTCTCCCCTCCGATTTTCGATTTGCACCACCACTTCCCGGTGTCCCGCGTCGTCTCCGCCTGATTGCGCTACGTGCGTCTGCCGTCCCCGCTGCTACTATCTAACCCCCGATCGTGGTGCATGTGCGCTGTCGACACTGATAAATGATCATCATATGTCCGATCTGATCTGATCTCCCACTTGACCTTCACGAGACGCCGCTATACGGGAGGAGGAAGCCATGGATTCCCAGTGGCAGGCATACCAGGATCCCTTAATGGGGCATCCCGCGCAGTTCAACAACGGGTTGACGTCTAATCCACAACAGCTAGCCTCAAAATACGGCGCCCAGCCACAGCACTCGCAGCCGCCGGTGGGCTACACCTACGAACCCTTCCAGTCTCCTGGCACCACCGCCAAACCATCTTCGATCGGTGCGAATTCCAGAACTGTCTCGATGGCTTCGTCTCCCGCTGCGACGCCACGTAGTCGGGATTATGTCACCGATGCGGACACCACGATGGAGGATGCGGATCCGTACAACCGGGCCAAGTACACGACAAGACCGACCCATCATAGCCGACCGTCATCACAATACTTCCCAAGCGAAGAGTCATCAGCTGCTCGCAGGTACTCTCCTATGAATGCCTTGTCTCCTTCCATGTCGTTCAATGCGAGTCCTGGGAAATCGCATAACTCGTATGCTTTCCCGCCCGGGCCGAATCAACCACGGCGGTCGCCGACAAGAGGTTCAACCTACGCCTCGCCTCCTCAGGCGTTCCAATCACCACCCTGTGAGTATCAACGCTTGCGAGGTATTCAGATTTTGAAAGTATAACAGCTAACGCATCTCCCGACAGCCGCGTCACGTCCCCCTAGACTCCCCCCGCTTCAGCCTACCGACATGAGCCCTGATCAGTACTATCCGCCATCGGCGGGCTCGCAGCTCAACGCCGCATTTGCACAAGATGGAAGGTCACCGCGCCCTGCGTCTATATCCGGTGGAAGCCAGCAGCCAGGCCGAGGCCCTGTTCCGAAGTTCCAGAAGATCAAGTCCATCCAGGAACTTCAACCACGCACGAATGCGCAGCCACCTTACAGACGCGCCAATCCTGATGGTGGTTTCATCAGCGTAAGCACACGGAAATCAAAGGCTGCGGGATAGGCATTTGCTAACATGTGTACAGCCTCTGCAAGCGTTAACAACACATCTCCCCGCCACTTATCGAATATGCAACCCGGGCTTCAACTATGAATCGTCCCGGAACCCGAGGCGTGTCCTTACCAAGCCCAGTAAAGGCGTGAAAAACGATGGTTACGATAATGAGGATAGTGACTACATTCTCTATGTTAACGACATATTGGGCAGTGAGGAAGCCGGTCACAAGTACGTCTAGCCCTAAAGCGTGCTCCACTGAAGTTTCTCTGGGTTCAAAGCTAATCACGTTTAGGAACCGTTACCTCATCCTTGATGTGCTGGGCCAAGGAACCTTCGGTCAAGTCGTCAAGTGCCAAAATCTAAAAACCGGGGAGGTTGTAGCTGTCAAGGTCATCAAGAACAAGACTGCGTATTTCAACCAAAGTATGATGGAGGTGTCGGTCTTGGACTTGGTAAGCGTCCCTACCTCCGCGGGTCGAATTTATCGCACCATTTCTCACAACCATCGCAGCTCAACAGCAGATACGATAAAAATGACGACCACCACTTGCTCCGCTTGAAGGACACTTTCATCCACCGACAGCACTTGTGCTTGGTGTTCGAACTGTTGAGCGTCAATCTTTACGAATTGATCAAGCAGAACCAGTTCCGGGGCTTGAGCACGACGTTAGTACGCGTATTTGCTCAGCAACTTCTGAATGCATTGAGCCTTTTGAATAAGGCACACTTGATTCACTGCGATCTGAAGCCGGAAAATATTCTACTAAAGAAGTCAGCAACCCTTCCAAACACCTTCGAGTTTGCTATGCTAACTTTACTCCATTGCAGTCTCGAGAGCCCCATCATCAAAGTCATCGACTTTGGGTCAGCCTGTGACGAGCGACAGACAGTCTATACCTATATCCAGTCTAGGTTCTACCGCTCACCAGAGGTCCTTCTTGGCTTACCGTACGCGCATCCCTGAGGCCCGGCCTCGACATGTCATTCCTTTCACTATGCACGGCTAAACTAACACACCTTTAGCTACTCATCCGCGATAGACATGTGGTCTCTCGGTTGCATTGTCGTCGAGTTATTTCTAGGGTTGCCGCTCTTCCCTGGTTCTTCGGAATACAACCAAGTCTGCCGCATTGTGGAAATGCTCGGCCTGCCGCCAACATGGATGCTGGAGATGGGCAAGCAGTCAGGTGAATTCTTCGAGAAGACTCAGGACGAGTTTGGTCGCAAGACATATCGCCTTAAGAGTCTAGAGCAATACTCTCGGGAGCACAACACGAAAGAGCAGCCAAGCAAAAAGTACTTCCAAGCGTCGACCCTGGAAGAAATCATCCGCAGCTACCCGATGCCGAGAAAGAATATGAAACAAGCAGAGATTGAACGAGGTAGGTTATATTCGATACGCCCATACATACATCTGCTAACCATTATCATTAGAATTGAACAACCGGGTAGCTTTCATTGACTTCGTTCGTGGCTTGTTGGCCATCAATCCCCTTGAACGTTGGTCGCCCCAACAGGCCAAACTGCATCCTTTTATCACGCAACAGAAGTTCACGGGGCCTTTCATGCCTCCGATGAACCTGAAGTACTCATCGCTGAACAAGACTGTTGCTCCTGGAATTCAACAGCAGCAGCAGGCAGAAGCTGCCAGCAAGCAGAGGGCCGCACAAGCAGCCCACGCCCAGTCAGCCGCACAGAATGCCTACGCTATGCAGTTGAATCAGTTCCACACACCCACGCATGCCCAGCCGCCGCCAATGTACAATGGAATGTTCACTGGTCACCAGCAAGGTGCCCCTCCGCCCTACCCTACTCAGCCACCGGCCTACGGTCATCAGATGAATCTCATACCCGGCCAAGTGCCCCAAGCACAGTACGCGCCATCCCAGAGCCTCTACGCGCAAGCAACGACAAGGGCTGGGCGGCAACGGGCATCTACCATGGACCCTCAGGGGGGAGGTATCCCGCCAACAATCCAGCGCGTGGCCAGCCACCTCGATCCCAATGCACCTATTCGGTTACAGCCTAGTCCGGCATATTATCCACCACCTCCAGATGGATATGTCGACCCCAACTCCGCTGGTCAGAGGCGACGAGGAAGCCGTACGGGCGGTACGAGAAACCGCGACTTCATTCGAACCCTTGAGGATGGGGTATTGGGAGGCGAAGGCTTTATGGGCCAAAACCAGTGGCATTGAGAGCATGCATACCCAGGAACAGGCCGATGGCACATGGATGTTCATCGGCCTGACGGACAAGCCATTTTCTCTTCTGTATAGGCAAATGTGTGCTCCTTTACGCGTCCATCGCCAGAAGCTAGACGCAGGGCTACATTCAAATGGCCTCCTTCCTGGTATTTGAGAGCCTGCTTGGTTTTAAGCTCATTACCATCAGCTTTCCTCGAGACCTGAATAGGTCCTTGGTACGTGTGAGTTCTGTCTCCATGAAAGTCCTGTGACAGCCGGTTCGCCTTGTTGTTAGGCATGGGACAGATAAAAGTCCCCTACGTGACAGGCAGCATAAGTTCCCAAGGGATATTTTTAAACTTCAGACCTCCGCCGTGGCGGCGAACACGGATGGCCTGCTCGTCAAGCTACAGCAGCACGCTACGGTGGACAGGTGCTCCTTTTCCCATAGTTGAGCGCTGCAGTGCTTCCCAATGCTCATCCCTCATTTACTCCTTTTCCCCTGTCAATTCTCCTAGGTTCCTGTATGTGGCTGTTTTCGGCATAGCCAGGAGTACTCGGAAAGAGGTGATTTATGTTGATTCTTGAATTTTCATTTCCTTCTACCCAAATATTTGCACGGAGATCCCACCTGTTATGTGCTATGCAAGACATGTCCTTTTTGTTAGTTCCGTCCCTTTTTGCACGATTCAAAGAGCAACATGACTGTAACTTGGATAGTAAAATATGAGTTATATGAGGCCCGAGTTTAGATGGGCTGGAAAACTAGGCTGCTTGCTCATTTTCTCTTCCCCACGGGGGGGAGTGGGTGTGGTGTGGTAGTAGTAGATTGGCGGGTGAAGTGAACGAAGGCGACAAATCGAACACGGGAAGCGTGGTGGAACTCCAATAAGCCGGGAGAACGCTATAGTTTCGTCTGGCCTCTGCGCCCGAATCTCCGCAATGTATGTAGGCCGTGGATCTTGATCTGGCAGGGTCCCATTAGTGAAAGTAAATAAAACTAAATCCATTGAGATCTGGAGTTGAGAGGGGAAAAAGAACAAAGGCATCCGCGTCCCGGAGGCTGGCCGCCTGCCTGTTGTGGTTAGGCGCCGCCTCGCTTAAATTTCGTGTGTGACTCGCGCCGCCCAACCTCTGCGGCTCGGAACCCTCACAACGGATTTTCCTGCCAGGCAAAAGAACCAGCCCGATCCGCCTTACCAACCTGCGTGTTATCCCCCCGGCGACGACTGAGACCGGCGTTCCTCGATTTCCGCGACTTTCCCGATCTCCAGCGTTTGAATAATATCCGCAAACATGTCGCGTTTCTTCTACGGTGGCGGTAGCGACAGCGAGTCCAGCTCCTCTGACGAGGAGGAGCTCTACAGTGATCGCGAGGAGGAGGAGCAGTCCGAGGAGGAGTCCAGCGAGGAGGAGACTGAGGAGGAGGAGGAGTCCTCGTCCGATGACGAGGATGCCGGCAAGACCGGTGCGAACCGTTTCATGAAGAATGTCTCCGAAAGCGAAGAGAGCGAAGATGAGGAACGAGTAACTATTGTCAAGAGTGCCAAGGACAAGCGGTTGGAGGAACTCGAAAACACCGTCAAGTTGATCGAAAATGCCGAGAAGATCAGCGATTGGGCGGTCATCTCGACAGGTGCGTTTGGCCCTGATATCAGAGGATGGAATTACGGAATCGGCAGCGGAGGGAAGGATGGGTTTTTCATACTAACATCCGTTTTCTAGAGTTCGACAAGCTGAACCGTCAAATCGTCAAGATTGTCCAGTCTGGCCCCACCCCCAAGATCTACGTCAAGACTGTTGCGGACCTGGAGGATTTCGTCAACGAGACCATCTCGAAGCAGAAGTCGAGCAACAAGAAGATGAACGCCAGCAACGCCAAGGGATTCAACGCCGTTAAGCAGCGTATCAAGAAGAACAACAAGGACTACGCCGTTCAGATCGACAAGTACAGGCAGAACAAGGATGGCTTCATGGAAGCCAAGGAGGAAGTGGCCCGTCCCGTCGCCGCCGCCCCTCGCCTGACCAAGATCGAGCGTATCGAAGCCCCTGTTCTTTCCACCGCCGGTGATGACGATGGTTTCGCAACCGTCGGCCGTGGCGGCAAGACCCTCCAGTACACCCCCGAGAGCATCCTGAAGCACCTCCGTGTTATCGTTGAGTCCCGCGGAAAGAAGAACACCGACCGTCTGGAGCAGATCCGCACGATGGAGAAGCTGCTGGAGGTTGCTCAGACCCCTTACCAGCGTATCCGCATCTACTTGACCATGATCTCCACCCGCTTCGATCTCACCTCTTCCTCCACCAGCAACTACATGGCCGTCGATCAGTGGAAATTCGCCGAGCAGGAGTTCGCTACCCTTCTGTCCGTTCTCGAGAACAACCGCACCTATGTCGTGACCGAGGGTGCTGAGGAGTGGGAGGATGATGAGAAGCAGCCCACCCCCGCCCCCGGCGAGGTCCTTCACATCCCCGGCAGCATCGTCTCGTATGTCGAGAGACTGGATGATGAGCTCACCCGTTCCCTGCAGCACATCGACCCCCACACTGCCGAGTACATCGACCGTCTGGGTGACGAGAAGCAGCTGTACGCCAACCTTGTCCGCACCCAGGCCTACGTTGAGGGTCTTACTCAGTCCGAGAAGACCGATCCCCGCCAGGACAGCCTTAACCGCGTGGTCATGAGGAGACTGGAGCACATCTACTTCAAGCCTTCCCAGGTCGTCACGATCCTGGAGGAGGGTACCTGGAAGGTCCTTCCCTCCGAGCTGGACACCAACATCACTCCTCGTGGCAACACCGGCGATGTGACCAACCTTGTGCAGACCCTTTGCAGCTACCTGTTCAAGCACAGCGACGGTATCATCCGTGCTCGTGCCATGCTGTGCCAGATCTACTTCCTTGCTCTGCACGACCAGTACTACCGCTCTCGTGACCTGATGCTCATGTCCCACCTTACCGAGAACATTGCCAACTTCGACGTTTCCACCCAAATCCTCTTCAACCGCACCCTTGTTCAGATCGGTCTGTGTGCCTTCCGTGCTGGCCTGATCTACGAGGCCCAGAACACCCTCTCCGAGGTCTGCGGCAGTGGACGTCAGAAAGAGCTGTTGGCTCAGGGTATCATCCTCCAGCGCTACTCCACCGTCTCGCCTGAACAGGAGCGTCTGGAGCGTCAGCGTCAGCTGCCCTTCCACATGCACATCAACCTGGAGCTCCTCGAGTGCATCTACCTCACGTCGAGCATGTTCCTGGAGGTTCCTCTGATGGCTCAGACTTCTTCCTCCCCCGAGATGAAGCGTCGTGTCATCTCCAAGACCTTCCGTCGTATGCTGGACTACAACGAGCGCCAGGTCTTCACTGGTCCCGCTGAGAACACCCGTGATGGTGTCATCATGAGTGCCAAGTTCCTCGCCGCTGGTGACTGGAAGAAGGCCGCTGAGATGCTCAACTCGATCAAGATCTGGGATCTGATGCCCCAGCCCGACAAGGTCAAGGAGATGCTGTCCCAGCAGATCCAGGAGGAGGGTCTCCGCACTTACCTCTTCACCTACGCCCCCTTCTACGACAGCCTCTCCATCTCCACCCTGTCTACCATGTTCGAGCTCCCCGAGAAGAAGATCGCCGCTATCATCAGCCGTATGATCTCTCACGAGGAACTGGCCGCTGCTCTCGACCAGGTCAACGACGCCATTGTTTTCCGCAAGGGTGTTGAGCTGTCCCGTCTCCAGTCCCAGATCGTTACCCTCGCCGACAAGTCGATGAACCTTCTGGAGTCCAACGAGAAGACTCTCGAGCAGCGTACGCAAGGCATGGCCAACGCCTTCCAGCGCGATCAGGGCGCCGGCGCCCGTGGTGGCCGTGGTCCTCGAGGTGCTGGCCAAGCCCGTGGTGGTCCCAGATTCCCTGGTGGCCAACAAGGGCGTCGGCCTGGTGGACAGCAGTTTGGCGGTGGTGCATTGGGCGGAGCGATCAAGGCATAAAAATGATTTCTAATGGCATTGATTTCTTTTTTCATGGTTCTAATGCTCCCTTTTCTTGGAATTTAAACTGCGTATGATTCCATGTGTGCTCTTACCCATCATGGTTCCTTTTTTCTTCAACTTTTTCTTTCCCGTTGGGCCACTCTAGCCCTTTCTACTTAGAGTTCTCCTACTGTCATGCATACCGTATTTTTACTCTCCGCAGATGAATATCACGTTTGGAATGAACGATGGACATACAGAGCCTGAAAAGTCTAGATTGTGTATCAAAGGTTGAAAATCAATGCACGCTAACACTTTACTTATATGTACAGGTCGTAGATGCTCTGAAATCAAGTAGAACAAAGATACGCTAGGGTGGTGGCTTTGGCACCCTCTTATAGTCCACCAGTCACGATTCTCAGCAGGCTTGAGTATGATATATTTAACATGACAAAGAGGAATCCATAGCAGCCTCGGAAGAAAGCCATTTCATTTTGGAACTCTGCATGTCCCTTCCATTCTTAGTATGTTCCCAGACAAGAGCAACGATTAGTATATATCTCCTTGCATCCAGTACCTGCTGGACACTTGCGCCAGCCCCAACGCCCAAGATTGTCACTGAATATATCATGATATCAAAGAGTAGTAGCCTTCAACAAAGTATGCTCATCCACTGTCATCAAGCAGGTTTTGAGGTGACCAATACTCGTTTTCCTCCGCTTGGGCATCTAGCCAGACAAGGCCATCCGCCAGTAGATCATCAATGACGGTCTGTGCCCGAGCCTTCTCCCAATTCAGATTCGCTTGAAGCATAGAGATGCTTACATAGCCAAGGACCTGAATAGCTTCGAGGACTGTAGCCTGATCGGTGTTTAGCTCTTTGGGAATCGATCGAATATATTGCTTGCTGCCGACATGTACAATCGAGAATCCAGAGCCCAACGGTTCCAAACTCTTGACAGCTCGGAGAACATCGTCACTGCATAACGCATGTCAGCTACTGTGCCACTCGTTATGGCTCGAGCAAAGGGTGAGTGAGTACGTACTCCGTAACCTCCAGTCCACTACCAATAGCCTTGCCCTTGCCTACTCGTTTCCGACACTCCTCAACACCTATTAACCCGCCGTTTTCGCTCCGGGTAGCGCGACAAAGTTCCACCACTCTAACAGCTACCTCAAAGTAGAAGTCGTTCATGTCCCCGCCCATGATCTGTGTCCAGAAGCTGCCAATCTCCCCTAGCCCTTTGCGCGCATTCTTTCCTTTGACATTGCTGGCTGCAAGGGGATCGACTCCAATAGCATTGCACATGCGGGCAAACTCCGCTCTAAACGTCGGGTTCGACTTGATCGTGGAGCTGTGTTCTAGCGCGAAGGTGTGGAGCAATGACTGGAATACGGACAGTTGCGTCTGTAGAGAGGAGAGATGCGAGGAGCGTAGGTTGGCGCCATGATTCGCAAATGACTGGCTGGCTTGAGTGCGATTGGCGAATGCGCCAAGACCAACTCCTCGACGAGTAGCCATGGCGATCAAGTGTCTGCTTCTTGAGGAGGGTTCAATTATCGGAGCGCGTGGGGTAACCACGAGAGCGCCAGATAGATGCTGTCATACTGCCACTGGCTCTTATCAGTAACTATCACCTGACCAGCGGATACCCTGATAGCGATAAGGGCTGGAATAATTCCAAAAGGAACAAATGGGCTGGTCAGTGCGGCTAGCCGTATGCGGCTTAGCGGGGGTATCCACCCACACAACCCATTTTTCTCGATTCGCAGCGGCTTTTTTCTTCCTTTTGATCTTCTTCCAGTACGACAGCCTTCGCCAATCGCCCAACTCGCGAACTCTACGGACCGTCACAATGGCCTCCACTGCTACGTGAGACTCCCTTTGAGATTCCCCTGCGGCTGATCGCTCGAGGTGCTTGTGAGGGTTACAGATATAGTCGTCCTTTCTCGCTGGAGATGCTGCGGCCTGAAAACGGTTGCTGAGCACCAGCTCGATTTTTCCCGCGACCGAGCCTCGCCCCTGAATCGCCTAAGACTTCGTTAGGAATATGAGGATTGGGTTTCGGCACGGTCTGGGGTATTGAGGTTGAAGGCACTGTGAACCTTCTCCTTGAAAACAATTGTTGTGAGCTATCGTATTCTACCATTGCGCCGTGATAGGGCATGGTATGGGGCGAAAAGCGTCAACACCACTTCCCGAGCGTTATGCTTGGGGTTTTGTCGGATGAGGATTATCATACTTGCTTGGAGTCGCCGCCGGCTTGCGAAGGTTGCTGCTGAAAATGCGTGACTAGTAGTGAGCTGGCCCGCGCGGGCTCCACAAGTGAAGAAGAAAAAAAATTTTTTCTTCAACCTCACCGATCAAATGGATGTCGTCGAGTGCTTTTTTTATCCATTGCCTTCAGTATGAGAATGTGGCACTATAGCTGCAATTCTTACACTCGGCGAAAGTCTGTGTAATCACTGCGGACAGACTGTACTGACCTTAACAGCACTGTCCCCACCAAGGAGCAGGTTCTCGTTCCCGAGACCCTCCTGAAGAAGCGCAAGAGCCAGGAGCAGGCTCGCGCTGTCGCCCGTGAGGAGGCCGAGAAGAAGAAGGCCGTAAGTTATACCAATTTTTTTTCTATTGCCTTTCCCTCTTCCTTCTATAGTGATGACAACAACCACTACGCGACTAGACTACGGTCGATGCTGTCGCTTCGTTAACCATCTTTCGGGGCTGAAAAAGAAGCTTCAAATGATTTTTATTTTCACAAGTCATTTGTCAAGACCATCTGCTAACAGATGAATCCAGGCCAACAAGGAGAAGCGCGCCGTCATCTTCAAGCGTGCCGAGTCCTACGTCAAGGAGTACCGCGATGCTGAGCGCGAGAAGATCCGCCTTGCCCGCGTTGCTCGCAAGGAGGGTAACTTCTACGTTGCTGACGAGCCCAAGCTTGTCTTCGTTATCCGTATCAAGGGGTAAGTTAAACCATCATCACTATGTCAGCATTACACGATATTAACAGCTCTATAGTATCAACAAGATCCCTCCCCAGCCCCGCAAGATCCTCCAGCTGCTCCGTCTGCTCCAGATCAACAACGGTACTTTCGTCCGTCTTACCAAGGCTACCCAGGAGATGTTGACCATCATCAACCCCTACATCGCCTACGGTTACCCCAACCT
This sequence comes from Aspergillus eucalypticola CBS 122712, assembly GCF_003184535.1. NCBI lineage: Eukaryota > Fungi > Ascomycota > Eurotiomycetes > Eurotiales > Aspergillaceae > Aspergillus > Aspergillus eucalypticola. The sequence goes on from NW_020290281.1 coordinate 958,913, forward strand.
CAAGTCCGTCCGTGAGCTCGTCTACAAGCGCGGTTACGGAAAGGTCGACAAGCAGCGTGTTCCCCTCACTGACAACCAGATCATTGAGGAGAACCTCGGCAAGTACGGCATTGTCTGCATGGAGGATCTGATCCACGAGATCTACACCGTCGGCCCCAACTTCAAGCAGGCCAACAACTTCCTGTGGCCCTTCAAGCTCTCCAACCCCACTGGTGGTTTCCACACCCGCAAGTTCAAGCACTTCATCGAGGGTGGTGACTACGGTAACCGTGAGGAGAACATCAACGGCCTCATCCGCCAGATGAACTAGATTCATCATCATCGGTGATGGGCTTGTCCGTACCGGGTTGTTATGAGCTCCGAAATTTCCTAGTTAGCGGGTACTGGTCTAAAATCTGGGTTACAAAAATTTAAAAGCTTCGTACAACCTGACTTGATTCCTTTGTAGTTGAAATGTAGTTTCCATCCTGTAGGATCCCCGCCCTCAACCAGCCTCAAAAAGAAGTCTTTTACTGTGTACTACCCAGTACATAGACAACCGCTGCTGTGTTTGTGGGTGCTGGAAAAAAGCAAACAACTGTCACCTCATATATTCTGTACAGCCCCGAAAAAGTGAGTCTGAATTCTGTATACTTTTATACCGCCTTTGAGTAGGGTGGCAGAAAATGGTCGCCAGTCAGTGAGGGACAATATTGTATGATGTTGTCGAATTGGAGTTGGAAATTTGATTGGATTACTTATTATCTTGGGTTCTATTTTCTTGTAGTTCTTTTAGTTGGGGGGCGGTACGAGTTGTGGATCTATAGTATGAGGGAGGGTTGTGGTGGTATATATTGCTTCCACTGATGGTACTCATACCACGGAGAACAGTAATATGGCGTTCTACTATATAGTATACCATTAGCGTAATATCCTTTCTTTCTTTTACACACTATGTAAGTATTGGCTTGGTTCAAGTCTGTTTCTAATTTGGTGAAGAGATAACGCTTGGTACTAGTACCAGAGTGTATAGTAGTAGATGATCTATCTGTGTCAATATATATACATCTAAACCTCTACCATTCGGACTTCAAGAACGCAGAAATAGATATCCAGCACTCATATGTTGATAACCTCCTGCACTCTTCTATTCTTATCCACAACTAATCGAAGCTGTCTCCCCTCCCAGCCTGTCGGTGGAGCAGATGCTGTAGTAGCATGAGGGACAGGCTTGAACGTACCCTCCCGGAGAGTTTCAGTGAAGAGTTCATAGGAGGGATAGTCTGTATTTTCAGTCAGAATTTTCCCATCTGGATAATACTATTTGGCCCAGAAATGCTACTCACAGCCATCAACAAACTTATTAACCTGTTCCTCCGTCATACCAGTCCCCTTTGCAGCGCGAAGGGTCCTCTCTTGCTCCTGTCGCCAGTCATAGACGAAATGGAGGTCTTGCGCATCGCTGCATTATCAATTAGCATCTCGAGATAAAACTCTTTAGAAGCTGGCATAAGCCACTCACATATGAATCAACGCATCCAACTGACTGCAATCACCACCATCATTAGCTGCCATCTCTCAATAGCGACCGAGCAAACTTACTCAGTAATCACATCATACCCCCTCAACGCCTCATTAACCGTCTTGACATCCTCAAACTCCACGTGTCCCAATCTCCCCTTATACTCACCCTGGCCAGCAGCAGCGGCTTCCTTCAATCTAACCGCATCCTCCCACTTCCTCTTCAGCACCTCCTCATCCCACGCGCGAAACCCAACACACCACCCCTCAAAAATCACCACTTTCACCTTCTCCTCACCCTCCTTATTCACTACCTCCCACTGAGACGCAGGCACGCGGTCGCCCTGTCCCGAAAACGCTGACTTATCGTACGCCGGGACCGCGGTACGCTGGCCCGCGCGCAACGCCGAGAACACTTCCTTCGCTAGTGTCAGGTCATGGGTGCCGGGTTGTCCGCGATGCTGAAGGAGCGGATTAGAGGGGTGCGAGGCGGCGAGGTGTTCTTGTTGCGAGTGCGTGAGGTATAGGTCGTCGAGGGAGAGGGTTACCACGTTGAGGGAGTAGGGTGGGGAGCGGAGGGTGGATTGGAGGGTTGAGACCTTTTTGTCCCCATTTGATCTGATTGTTAGTAAACTGAATTGTTTCTTCACCTCCTTGAAAGGCATTTGAGCGTAATTATTATTAAGAGGAAGGGGTCATACCAGGACTGTTTTACCGGCCCCTTGCACGCCATTTAGACCGAGGAAGAAAGGCGGGGTGTTGGTGGGATGGCGGGCTTGGTGGGCCTGGAGTCGTTCCAGAAGGAAGGGGATGCAGTGTTGGGATTTGTCGTCGAATATTTCGGGCATTGTGGGGGATTGTATCTTATTTAGTGCTTTTATGGGAGAATGAGGTAGTACTAATAGATTTGTTTTATGCGTAGGTAGTATATTCCGGTGGCTACAGTGATATATACTGCTTAAGGTAGACTAAGCTTCGGAGGTGATCCGAGCGGGTGATTCTGCGGAGGACAAATGTATTGCCTGAAGGATAGGCCGGCATCATCTCTATGGGCATACTGCACCACTTGGTAGTCCATAGAAAGTTGCTGTATGTTTCATGAATAGTATCTGGCAGGCATGAATGTTATTGACTTTTGAGATTAATGTGAAAAGGATAAAGGGAGTAGCAGCACGTGGCATGACGTTGGCTGAGAATCACATGTCTGAGTCAGCAGGAAGTCGGTGATGTTGGTGGTGGCAGACATGATCAGAGTTGTCGATCTAGGTCATTCTTATATAGTTAGTTCCTTTTCAGACTGAACAAGTCTACTTGGATCGTATGAAGAACATCGACTTGGTGATAGTCCGTAAGATAGTCACATATAGGGAGAAAAAGAAAGGTGTCAGTCAACATAACCGGGATAATAGTTTCGGAGTATCTTGGCAACCGGGTGGAAATTGAGGAAAGTTCGAAGACACCAATTTTGTAGAATGAATAACCATGGGAGAAATACCTTGCTTCAATAATTTCGTAGTTAGTTAGTGTGTATACTAATCATGCCGTAGAATAATTATCGTGGAAGGGGACATCGGCATGTGAAGGCAGCATCATCTGCCACCCCCCGATCGGTTTAGCGCCAAACGATCAAACCTCCGAGCTTCACCTGTGAAAGATGCCGAGGTTCCCTGGTCCAGCTTGCCGAGCATTGCGACCGTCCTCTTCCCCCGGATTCTTCATCTCTTTCCCTCCCCCAGACCAAATCCCTTAAGCTTCTCCTCTCTCTCTCCAACTAAACTTTCATATAATACCCCGTCTCTTCTCCTCATTTCGCATTTCTGTCCTCTCCCTCTAATTTCCCCATCTCTCCACCTCCCCTCCCTCTCCTCCTCACATTGATTATTCAACATGTCTGAGCTGCGCTTCGACAACCAGACCGTGGTTGTCACCGGTGCTGGTGGTGGCCTGGGTAAGGCATATGCCCTCTTCTTTGCCTCAAGAGGTGCAAACGTTGTTGTCAACGACCTGGGTGGCTCTCATTCTGGTGAGGGCAAGTCGGCCAAGGTAGGTTGTGTCTATGCTTACACAGACTCTTTCCCCAACGCCCTTTGTCGAATCCCGCTGACTCCGGGTGTCTCTTCTAGGCTGCCGATATGGTTGTCGATGAAATCAGAGCTGCTGGCGGCAAGGCGGTAGCAAACTACGACAGTGTCGAGAACGGCGAAGCCATCATTGAAACCGCCATCAAGAACTTTGGCCGCATCGATGTCCTTCTTAACAACGCCGGTATCCTCCGGGATATCAGTTTCAAGAACATGAAAGACCAGGACTGGGACCTTATCTACAGAGTGCACACATATGGCGCATACAAGGTAGGCAGGATGCGTTCGCCTCTGCCTTCACGTGGTTGCTGACGCGAGGCTTTGTCTACAGTGCGCAAGAGCCGCATGGCCTCACTTCCGGAAACAAAAGTATGGCCGCATCATCAACACTGCTTCTTCAGCTGGTCTGTTCGGTAGCTTCGGCCAGGCGAATTACTCTGGTAAGCTTGGGTATGCTCGGAGTTTAGGAGCTGCTGCTGACTATATATAAGCTGCCAAACTGGGACAGGTCGGCTTCACCGAGACGCTGGCGAAGGAAGGTGCCAAGTACAACATCATTGCGAACGTCATTGCGCCAATTGGTATGTTGATTAGGCTCCCCTGGAAATGCAGTGGCTAATGTGAAACAGCTGCTAGCCGTATGACGGCCACCGTCATGCCCCCCGAGGTCCTGGAGAACCTCAAGCCCGACTGGGTTGTCCCATTGGTGGCTGCTTTGGTCCACTCATCCAACACTACTGAGACTGGTGGAATCTACGAAGTCGGTGGTGGACATGTCGCTAAGCTGCGCTGGGAACGTGCCAAGGGTGCTCTTCTGAAGACCGATGCTTCTTTGACGCCCGGTGCTATTGCTCGGAAGTGGAACGATGTCAACGACTTCTCCAAGCCGGACTACCCCACCGGACCCGCTGACTTTATGGGTCTCTTGGAGGATGGCTTGAAGTTGCCCAGCGCCCAAGCGGGTGAGGAGCCCAACTTCAAGGGCAAGGTTGCTCTGGTCACTGGTGGTGGCAACGGGTATGTATTACTGCAGATAAATGATGGCTATCTGTCGATTCTAACGTCCTCATAGTCTCGGTCGTGCCTACTGTCTGCTCTTTGCCAAATATGGCGCTGCCGTCGTTGTGAACGATCTCGTCGACCCCGAGCCCGTGGTCCAGGAGATCAAGAAGATGGGCGGCCAGGCTGTTGGCAACAAGGCATCTTGCGAAGATGGCGAGAATGTCGTCAAGACTGCCATCGATGCCTTTGGCCGTATTGATATCCTGATCAACAACGCTGGTATCTTGCGTGACAAGGCTTTCACCAACATGAACGACGACCTGTGGAACCCTGTCCTCAATGTCCACCTGCGCGGCACCTACAAGGTGACCAAGGCTGCCTGGCCCTACATGCTCAAGCAGAAGTATGGCCGCATTGTCAACACGGCCAGCACCAGCGGTATCTACGGAAACTTTGGCCAGGCCAACTATGCCGCCGCGGTATGTTTCTGCCAATACTGATTTTCTAGCGTCTTTCACTAATTGTCTTAGAAACTCGGAATCCTTGGTTTCTCCCGCACTCTTGCTCTTGAGGGTGCTAAATACAACATTAAGGTCAACACCATTGCCCCCAATGCTGGTACCAACATGACCCGTACCATCATGCCCGAGGAGATGGTCCAGGCGTTCAAGCCTGACTACGTTGCTCCCCTGGTGGCTCTTCTGTGCTCAGACATCGTGCCTGAGCCCAGCACCAAGGGTCTGTACGAGTGTGGCAGCGGCTGGTTCGGCCGCACTCGCTGGCAGCGTACCGGCGGTCACGGATTCCCCGTCGACGTCAAGCTTACCCCTGAGGAAGTGCTCAAGCACTGGCAGAAGATCACCAACTTCGACGATGGCCGTGCGGACCACCCTGAGGATGGCCAGGCCGGTTCGGAGAAGATCATGGCCAACATGAGCAACCGCAGCGGCGGTGACTCGGAGGGTGGCAACAACATCCTCCAGGCCATCGAGAAGGCCAAGCAGGCCACCACTGACGGAACCTCCTTCGACTACGAGGACCGGGATATCATCCTCTACAACCTCAGTGTCGGCGCTAAGCGCACCGATCTTCCCTTGGTGTACGAGAACAACGAGCACTTCCAGGCTCTGCCCACATACGGTGTGATCCCTTGGTTCAACACCGCCAACCCCTGGAACATGGATGATATTGTCGCCAACTTCTCCCCCATGATGTTGCTGCATGGCGAGCAGTACATGGAGGTCCGCAAGTTCCCCATTCCCACCGCCGCCAAGACCTTGACCTACCCCAAGCTCATCGATGTCGTGGACAAGGGCAACGCCGCCCTCGTCGTCTCCGGCTACACCACCAAGGACGCGAAGACCGGCGAGGATCTCTTCTACAACGAGTCGACCGTCTTCATCCGTGGCAGTGGCGGCTTCGGCGGATCGCCCAAGCCCACTGCCCCCCGCCCCAAGGCCGCCGTGGCGCCCTACAAGGCCCCTCAGCGCAAGCCCGATGCGGTTGTCGAGGAGAAGACCTCGGAAGACCAGGCCGCTCTCTACCGCCTCAACGGTGACCGAAACCCTCTGCACATCGACCCCGAGTTCAGCAAGGTCGGTGGCTTCAAGACCCCTATCCTGCACGGTCTCTGCTCGCTGGGTGTCTCTGGCAAGCATGTGTTCAGCACCTACGGTGCCTTCAAGAACCTTAAGGTCCGCTTCTCTGGTGTGGTGCTGCCCGGTCAGACCCTCCGCACGGAGATGTGGAAGGAGGGCAATGTGGTCATCTTCCAGACCACGGTGGTAGACACCGGCAAGCCTGCCATCACGGGGGCTGGAGCCGAGCTGTTGGAGGGTGCCAAGGCCAAGTTGTAAAACAGGAGAGTGGTGTGATAGATCAGACTGTATGTACATAATGTCATGAATTCATTTTTTTGTTTGAAACCAGTTATTATACATTGAGTAGCCCGTACGGTACATGTACACACCGTAGTAGATGTCAAGAACAGGCGATCTACATGCATTTTCACCTACGTCAACTGTAAGCCTCGTCGAATTCAAGTCACTCATCTGTGTTGCCACAAGCAGTCCCAGAAACCCCAAATGAGCCTCAGGCAGCATCGAGTAAGGGTATCTTGATCTAGTTAGTACTTTGCTTGTTGGTGACAGACATAGATAAGTAGTCTGTCTGTCTATTTATTGCTATCAACTTAACTGGATATACTGATATATATGCATCAAGTGAAATAAACTAGTCAAGGTCCCAAAGCGGCTATATACCACCACCATGAATCCACAGTATTCTCAAATCCATCCAGAATCATGGGAAGATAGACAGATGCCCATTCCTAACCACTCCAAGCTACCATTTGCGCTTTGCGCACTTCCCCAGTATGCAGGCAGCTAGCTGGATTGCTCCTAGTCGATGATTGCCATTACACGGTATGGAGGAGATGATGTGACGAGGATGGGTTACTGCGATGGAGATCGCCATGCGTGAATTTGATGGCACAGTGGTATGGAAGACCATAGCGGTATGCTTCTATGGGCACAGAGTATGGATCCGACATCCGTCGTCGGGGAAGAAGATGTGAACCAGTCGTGGAATTGGCGGACGGTGGGGAATGGGCCTGCTTCGTGTAGGTGGTTGATGCTGAAGATTCTATCGTAGAATTGTTCCCATGTTGTGAAGAAGGAGGATTCTTTAACATCATAATTGGGAAGGTCGGGGATTATTGATGGTGTGAGTCGCACACACTTGTTCTTAGGTGGCATTGTGTATGATGGGGGTGAATGGAGTGGTTCTAAGTTGTTGTGGTGGGTTGTATTCCTTTGATTCTATAGACTACGGAATGGTAGGCTGGACCAGGCACCAGTAGGTGCTTATTCCAGGCATCCAATTTAAAGGAACTATAGATCTGGATAGAAAAACGTGTGCATATTTCGGGTGACAATGGTGATCTCATTCCCTTTCGAATATGAATATTCGAGGAATATGCCATCCAAATAATACACGCCAATTAAGTATCTTGTAGAGAGCCCTAGTCAAGCCTTTAAAAAATTATGCTTTTGTTGGGTCAACATTCATCTTACCAGGCAGAATTCAGCCTCAAACTGTCAGATTCGGAGCGGGTAATTAGGATGCAGCATAGCCTCATCGTTGTGCTATCAATACATAGTTGTACATTATTAGCTGAAGTATATTCGGAGAAAGTGTTGGGTGGAGCATTGAACCAGTCCCGTGATTGGATCATTTGGAGTAAAGTCACGGAGGTCAACTCCTCCCGATTGATTCATTCCATCATTCCGCTTCCCATCATCTTCCCATTTCCCATCCAACTGATCACCCCATCATCTTTCCCTTCCCCCCCCCCACGCCCCATCCCACGCCGTCTTCTACCATCTCCCTGGCTTCCCGACACTAAGCTGGAATTAACTTCGCCCGCCAGATACCCTTCCTTCTGGCCAGACGCCTTCCCGTCTACCCTCCGACGATCATGTAGCAAGCTCGGTCTTGCGCCCCTCCGTCAGTGCAACGATGGTGCTCTCCCTATCTGTCCCAAGCTTGTCTAGATCCACCACCTCCTCCGCGCTTCGTGCCAGCGACAGCAGCAACTCTACAACCATCAGCGAGGCTCTCCGCAACAATCCTTTCGGAATCACCTCCCGATCTCGCTCCCTCGCCGCCTCGAATACCACCTCCGAGGAACAGAAACGAGAACAGGAGGAGCTAAACCAGGCTCTGCAGACCCTCGCTCAAATCTTTCCCGATATTCGCATTGAAGTCTTCCGAGAGCTCCTGGTCCGATTCGATGGGCAGAGCCGTCTCCATGTCTGCGTCGAGCAGTTGCTACGTCACAAAGAGGCGTGGGTAGCCGGGCGATGGAACGTGCCAGCTGGGACTGGGGGAACGGAAGAAGATGGCAAAGATGATCTACAACAACAACATACCGGACATGAGCATGCAGTCCCGCCCGATGAGCTATTTCGGACAAACGAATATAAAGCTGCCGTGAAGGCGGCTCTCACGAAGGAGTTTAATGGTCTGAGCAAGAGTACGGTGGAGGCAGTGCTGGCAGAAGTGAATTTCTCTTATCTGCGAGCCCGTCCGACTCTGCAAGATCTTTCCCGGAGAACCTGGCGTGCGACCTTCAACAGCATTCTCCCTTCGTTCAAGCGCGGTAAAGATAAGAACGAGCATCCACTCATCGTGTGGCAGCGTCAGCCAGATGGTGACATGATCCCGCGGCTGAAAAAGACGGAGTGTCCGGAGTTGGACCGGGAGCTGTATCGGGCCTTGCTGGCACCCCTGCTTCGAACCAGACGGGAGGAGAGACTAGACAGAGACCAGAGGTTGGCGGAGGAGCTGAACGAGACAGAAGCCAAGGAAGCTGATGCTGTTTATGAGTGCGAGTGCTGTTTGGACGATGTGACCTTTGAGCAAATCTCAACATGCTCGGACAATACGCACATTATCTGCTATGGCTGCATCCGGCGAACCATCCACGAGGCTCTGTTCGGTCAAGGCTGGGGTAAATCGGTCGATGTGGAAAAGTCAACGTTGAAATGTTTGGCGCCATTCGATCACGACAGCTGCCCCGGGACCTTGGACCCAGCGATCGTTAAGCAGGCTATCCTGCTTGACAAGGCCGGACCCGAGACCTTTACAAAATTCGAGACGCGCCTTTCCTCCGAGGTTCTGCTCAAGTCCCAGCTGAAGCTCATTCGGTGTCCGTTTTGCTCGTACGCTGAAGTTGATCCGGTTTACCACCCGTCTGCTCAAGGCCTTGTTTGGCGCTTTCGTCGCGACGGGTTTCTCTCTACGCTTCTGATTACCATCTTCTTACTCGACTTGATACCCTTACTTATCATTCCTCTAGCGATTCTCTATTTCATCAACTCTTCTGCTGTATTCATTATCTTCCAGAACGCTCTTCTCAACCTTTGTCTCAAAAACCGACCCAAGAAATTCACCTGTGCGCACCCCGCATGCCGACGCGTCAGCTGCATCACCTGCCAGAAACCATGGCGTGACCCTCACGTGTGCCATGAACCACTTCTTCTCGACCTGCGGGCCACCGTTGAGGCTGCTCGCACTGCAGCTGTCAAGCGCACCTGTCCGCGCTGCGGCCTCTCATTCGTCAAGTCCTCCGGCTGCAACAAATTGACCTGCGTCTGCGGCTATTCCATGTGCTACCTCTGCCGCAAGGCTCTTGGTTCTCCGATCAAGTCCGCAAACCGACTAGGACGACTTCGACCCCGCCGTCGCGCCAACCTTGTAGAGAATGTTGATCCTGCAGCCGGACTAGACGCTTTGAACGACGAACAAGAAGCCGGCAACGACGACGAATTCGAAGAAATGGAAGGCTACAAGCACTTCTGCGAGCACTTCCGCATTGATCCCGGCTCACGCTGCACGGAATGCAACAAATGCGAGCTCTACCAAGACGAAGACGAAGAAGCCGTAGCGCGTCGTGCTGGCGAGAAAGCCGAACGCGAATGGCACGCTCGTCAAGGCACGACCGGTGTAGGCATCGGGACTCTTCGCGTGAACAATGATTTCTCAAAAGCCGAGGGTAAACGCCGCGGCAATGGAAGGTTGATCCTTCATCATCATGGCAAGGGCATGAGTTACTGGCTGGATGAGGTGTGGCGGGATGGCCGATGGCGAATAGAGGGACAGACGTTGGTAGACTGGGTTGTGGAACGAGTCCTAGTGATTGATGAATTTTAGCTCCTCTTCTTTTTTTCCCCCCCTTCTGTGTTAGGCGTCTCGGGGTGTTTCGGGCATTGTTGATTCAGCTGGTCTAAATGAATCATACAGCAGATTGAACGATTGAACGATTGATTGATTGATTGGTTAAAATTGATGTTGCTGCAGCATAGCTTGCTAGATTGATTGGATTGGACTGGCTTGATGATGAAGACATGATCAACGACCTGCTTTCAACTTTTCCGGGTGTTACACTAGTACTATTTATTAAATGAATGGCTTCTCAAGAATGACTTTTCACATCACTTTTGTCTATTTGATTTGGTACTTCTGTACTAAAGCCACTAGCACGAGAAATAGCCTACCACGCACCCCCGTCACCAATTACATCTATACCCTCTATCTTACCCGCATAAGAAAAAAACTACTAATCCTCCCCATCTCCTCTCTGCTCACCTCTCCTCCCCTCCTCCTTCAACCGCTCATCATCCGCCCTCTCCAACCCCACCTGCGGCATCAACCCAACCGCCAAGAGAAACGCCAATGCCGCGAGCGCCGCATTCACCGTGAACACGATCCTGAAGCCCCGTTTGTACGCGGGGATAAGCAGCGCACGAGCTTCTGCTGCTTCGTCCGCGGGGAGTTTCGATAGGTAGTTGGATGGGCTAGCGAGGAAGGATTGTTTCTGCGATGTGGTTAGGTGCAGGGTGTTGATGGTGGTGGAGAGGAGATTGTTTCTAGTACGTTTTGTTAGTGGTGCTTCTGGTGGATGAATCGGGGGTTTATACGTACATGATTGTGCCGGATATGGCGAGGCCGAGGGTGCCGCCTAGGTTGCGGATGAAGCTGTTTTTTGGGGAGGGAGAGGTGTTAGTGCGTGATGGATTATGGGGTTTAAGAGGGAGGCTTGGATGGGGCTGGGATGGATGTACTTTCGGAATGAGGTTACGATGGCCATGTCTCGTCTGGCGACGCCGGCTTGGACGGCGATTAGGGCACTGCAGTAGGTCAGGTTGGTATTGTGAGTTGTCATGGGGTATGTATGATGGGTGGAAGGGCTCACGGCTGTAATGTGTTTCCTGAACCTATACCTGTCAATAGGCCGTAGCCTATCTGTTTCCCTAGATTGGATGTCTCGTTTAGGGTCGACATCAGGCCTAGTCCGATGGCCCAGATTATCCAGCCGATGAGGATGGATTCGCGATATCGGCCCACCCAGTGGACGACTAGGCCGGAGAGAGTGCTGCTTAGAGCTGGTGCAGTTTGGGTTTAGTGTGAGCATGGGATTGGGAAGTAAGAGGGGTGGTAGATGGGGCGAGGCAACGTACTCTGTAACAATGTGATGGGTAAAACCATTGCACCAGCCTTGGTAGTCGAGTAATTGAACACAAGCTGATAGAAGGTCGGGATGTAGTACAGCATGACTATGATGTTCCACCCGTTGATGAACATAGTCAGACATGCTCCATTCACAATGCGCGATTTGAATATATGCATGGGTATCAGCGGATACGGATGCCCCTTCCATTCCCATAGGACGAACGCCACACAGACAGCAAACCCCACGACGAGCGTCGCTATAACGTGTGCCGATTTCCAGACATACTCGCCACCGCCCCATGTCAATCCGAGCACTAGCACTGCCGTGCCTCCTAGAGCGAGAAAGACGCCAAAGAAATCGACGGCTTTCAGCTTCGCTTTCCAGTCCCCGGTGACTTTCCGCAAAGGCATGAAGAACATCACTGCAAGAATTGAAATAGCCGTGAGCGGCAGCATAAGCCGGAAGATCCATCTCCACGAGTTGTGGGAGATCGGGGATAGAGCACCCCCGATCACAGGGCCGATGCCGTTGGCGATGGCTATTACGGCGCCGAGGATGCCTTGATATTTACCTCGCTCGCGGAGTGGTACGACGTCACTGACTATCATCTGTGCGATGGACGTGATCCCGCCGCCGCCGATGCCGGTGAATGCGCGGAAGATAATTAGCTGCGTGGCGGTCTGTGCTAGAGATGATGCTAGCGAACCGAAGAACATGATGGCGAGGCCTACGTATAGGACGTATTTTCGCGACCAGATGTCAGAAAGTCGCCCGTATAGAAGTTGGAAGCAGGTTGATGTTCTACATTGAGTTAGTGACTTAGAGAGAGTCATGTCTGGCTTCTGGGCTGGACGTACAGGAAATATCCTCCTGATATCCACGAGGTTTTATTGCTGGCGTCCAATGTATTGCCGATTATGGATAAACTCCCGGCTAGAGTGGTCTGGTCCATGACCGCTACTAGGTCAACTGTCGAGCATGCTAGGAATATCTGCGGCAAGTTAGATAGATCGTTGATAGTCGAGCGTCCATGTGATGGAAGATACCGTGATGATAGTGCTCAATGGCACATAGTTCGTCTGCTCGTTAAAGCAGGGCGGTGATGCCGCTGGTCTGCTCTCGTCGCCGCTAGACTCGGTGGCAATATCTCGAGAGACACTTGATGGATTATCATGCTTGACTTCATCCTTAATTGAAGTCGTAGGCATTTTATCTCGCTGAGGTCAATGTCCTGAGACGAGGGCGCGAGCCTATCCAGGAGTAACGAAAGGGTCAGTTGACAAGACTGAGCCTAGTTATCGCTGTAAGGCGCTATAGGCTTCCAAGCGAGGATTTGTAATAAAACAACTAAGACCGTGAAGTAAAATTGACTCAAGGAGGAGGGCTAACTCGGCAGCGACAATATTACGGCGCAAAGAGGTACATGCAGTGGACGGCTCCTTGCGTGTCAGGGCCACCTCCTCGCCGGTTAGGGCTAAAAGGGAAAGGATCGACTAAATCAAGGCAAATGCCCTCGTGCTTTCGTATAAGGTTGCAGCTACTATGCCGTTGTGACTTGTGGATCTTTTGAGGTACCCCCCCTTCTAGACATGGTGCTATTACATATGACAACCTTGGAATGTTGGGTTCCGTCATCAGAGGATAGGCCGCGGAGCGTAAAGAACCCAGTATAGCGAAGTCGAGTTCAACGACCTTGAGTCCGGAGCTGTTTTCAGAGTAACTTCGATTACTTGAACAAGAGTCATACGTAGAACGTCAATCTGAGCACATTTGCGCCAGTCTTCGACGAATAGGAGTTCCACCCAACCCACTCCCTTGAATAAGTGCTCAACGTGAGACACGGACCTTCCTGAAGCGGCCCTGAGATGTGCATAAAACCAAGCTCAGTGGGACGCTAGCGATGCGCCGAATGCGAAGATCACGCCGGAAAGAGCGCATCTCGCGCGTGGGAGGGTGACTGCATGTTTCTGTAGCAGGGCCGTATAATTTGATGCTCCCGTCCCTGGGTGATTGTTGGCTCAATATTGCGGTCAACACTCCCGTCAATACTGATAGTCTGACATAATGGCCAACATTAACGAGCATAATGTATACTTTGGACCGGATGCGCTCAAGAAGTACTTTGATCCGGATTGCCAGCCTCCGTTACCTCTGGTGGAGCTGCCCGATCGATTGAACCCGTTCCACCAAGATGGGGTACGGATCTATGCCAAAATGATGACAATGCACCCGGCGAACAACGTGAAAGCCATACCAGGTATGTTGGCCCTCAAGAGTTCCCTTGTGCCTGGCCCTGGCACTGACGGAACAAGCGATGAACCTGCTCGAGAAAACCGTGGTGCCTGGCAAGACCAAGACAATCGTGGAATTCAGCTCAGGTTCCACAGTCATCTCGATGTCTATGCTCGCTCGATTGATGCATGGTATTAGCGACACCAGGGCTTTCCTGAGTAACAAATCCACCGAGACTAAGTTACGGATGATGCAGTTCTTCGGGCTGGATGTCACCCTGTTCGGTGGCCCATCTCAACCTGACCCGTTAGATGAACGCGGGGGCATCCAGACTGCTCGGGCGATGGCCATGGGGTCTGAAGAGATTGTTAACCCCAACCAGTATGACAATGACGACAACTGGCATGCACATATCCGCTGGACTGGCCCTCAGATATTCAAGCAATTACCAGAGATCAACGTACTCTGTGCCGGGATGGGGACCTCGGGGACGATGACAGGATTAGGGACCTACTTCAAAGAAATCAAGCCATCTGTGCTTCGGCTTGGAGTGTGCACTGCACCCGGGGACCGGGTTCCAGGACCACGGACATTTGCCCTGATGCAGGTACAGGAGTTTCCCTGGAGGGAAGCGCTGGACGTGCACGAAGAAGTCAGTTCATATGACGCGTTCTCGTCATCCTTGGACTTGTGTCGCGAAGGGGTCGTCTGTGGGCCGTCATCCGGTTTGAGTCTGAAGGGACTTTATCAGATGCTGGAGAAACGCAAGAGGGCTGGCACCTTGCGACAATTAGCGGGACCAGATGGTTCGATCCACTGTGTCTTCTTATGCTTCGATCTGCCATATCAATACGTTGGCGACTATTTCGAGAAACTAGGGCCCGAGAGGTTTCCTCCAATTCGCAATCAGGTGGGTCGGCGAGCTACGTATATTGAATTGAGGAGCTCGGGTATGCTGACTGTTGTTCTTGTAGAACCTCGTTGGTGTTGATCTCTACCGGTATGATGAGAGCTGGGAAAGAAGTCCTGTAGTTCTGTTCACCGACTATTACGAAATACCCCAGTGCTTTTCAACCCACCCCTTGAGCGCCATGGTGCTCCGGCCTCTGCACTGCGTGTTGGATTTGAGGACCGCGGGAGACTTTGGCACTTGGCACCTCCCGGGATCAGTAAACATTCCCCTGCACAGTCTCGACTCTCATACAGCCAAGCCATTCAGCGACGCAGACGTACTGGAGGCACAGTGGCTGGAGTTGGAAGCGTTATTCAGCAATGCAGATGTGCTTGGCAAGTTGAGTGGCCATCAGGTGCTAATGCTCTGCTACCATGGGGATACCGCGCGGGTAGCCAGTAGTGTATTGCGGGCCAAGGGGATAGCAGCGGATAGTCTCCGCGGAGGATATCAAGCGCTGAAAGATCATTTGCTGTGGGGAAGCAGCAGCAATGGGGTGGAGTCAAACCAGGTGGGCAAAGCAGCCACCGCAACAGTAGAGGCTGTGGATGCAGCAGCAGAAGATGCAGCTGTTGCCGCTGCAGTAGAAACCGCAGTGGTGGTCACGGACCCACGCTAGACCGAATGAGGGATGCAAACGATAACGTTGCATCTCATCGTTTCAATCGATTTACTCTCTTCTTCTTAATGTACCTCCTCGATGATGATATCTCAGCTCCTCATTACTTGGTTATTCCAAAGTTAGTTTATTATTACTAATTCTGCTTCTCCACCCGTTATGCCCTTTCCCTTCCGCATAGGGTTAGAAACTATCTAGATGCGTCAAGCATCCATTTACTTGCAGACTGCTCCATATCCTGCGCAAATTTGCTCACCAGCCAGCCTATACATAGATGAGCTATTAGATGATGGAATCAGCAAGAAAGTACATCGTAATTTCCCATTCATTCCGTTAGTCAGATTGAAAGGTCATGCATGCTAAGCACACCGAGCAGAATGACCCCAAACACGGCCCGCATGCGTATGCATTCCACGCTAACCGGAGAAATGTGCTCAATTGTGAGCAATCCTCAGCCAATGAGCAACTCGCTGTTATAGGGCAGCATCATGTTGCCAGGTGAAGCTGCTGCTACAACACTGGGGAAAGGGTCTGGTGTTCCGTACCATGGATGGTGGTTGTCAAGGCACGCGAAGCAGCTGAATCATGCTGTTGCATCTCCCTGTATCTAGGGTCCCCTGCTCGATCATACAAAACTCAACACTTGAGACACATGGCCCTTACATGGATCATTCTGTTGACCTTGTTCCTGAACCACGTTGTGGATGTAAGAAGTGCATACAGAAAGCGTCATCATATCGAGTTCTGCAGACTGGTGTCTCTGCTCACTAACCTTTCCTCAACATGGGGCTGCCATGGCTGGACCAGCCGGTTATGCTACATTCTTCCCGGGCTGATCACTGCACCTTGACCCCAGAGCAGTGTGCCTATCGTGACGCACATTGGAGATACTGGTACGCCTCAATGCTCCCATATAAGTGACCCTATGTTAATCGTGTCTTCATAAATAGGTATCAATCCGACCACGTCTATGCTTTGAATACCATATACTTTCTATGTGCGACTGTCGGTGTTTTCTCCCTTCTGCATCTGATTTCCAAGTATGGTCCGCAGTCCTTCAAGAGGACTACAATATGGCGACGATCAACGACAGTGGGAAGATATCTTGCCTACCGATGCTTCCAACTACCCGTGCTGCGCTCTAGCACGTCGTCGTTGGGGGTCATTCTCCTGGTGTCGGCTGGAGTAGTATTCTTCTTGGGTTGGTCCTTCAATACTCAAGCACTAGAGCCCTTGACTGACTATACCAAGCCATGACACTGGGACCGCAGCCTTACTACTGGCCCAATACAGAAACGGTCTCCTATGGAGGTAGCCCGCCAATTGCGACGAGAAGTGGATGGATGGCCCTGGCTCTGCTGCCATTTGTCTTGTAAGGCCACTCTCCAACCGACGGCAATATAACCGATAACTGACCTCAAGTAGAGCATTGAGCGCAAAGGCTAATCTTATCTCAACTTTGACCGGCGTGCCTCACGAAAAGCTTCAAGTATGTCTATAATGAGTTTGGCAAGATAAAAACTGACCTTGCCCAGGTGTTTCATCACTGGACAAGTTATGCTATGTTTGTCCTGGCGCTCGTCCACACCTTTCCTTTCATTATATACCACATTGATCAAGGCGATATGGTCGACCAGTGGAAGACGGAGGTTACATACTGGACTGGGGTTGCTGCTATAATCCCGCAGGCATATCTAACTTTCATGTCATTGCCAGCCATCAGGTCCGCCTCCTTAATACTAAACTATCAACTCAAACTGACCCTTACAGGAACCGATTCTACGAGTTCTTCAAAGCCACTCATTTTCTTGCCGCTCTGGTATTCATCGTATTTTTCTTCTTGCACTGTGACTTCCGCTTGTCTTCATGGTAGGCTCCCCTAGACTACCACACCATGTATCCCGCTCACCATACCAGGGACTACTTCATCTCCGCAGGGGCAATCTACATCCTCAGCTTATGGATATCCAACATTCGCACCTACTTCATGCATGGCCGCCACACAGCCACAATCGAACACCTCCCCTGCGGCCTCGTCCGGATCCGCATTCCGACAATCATGGCCTGGCGCCCAGGCCAACACGTTTTCGTCCGATTCTTCAGCCTCCAGCAAGGCATCCACTGTCTCAGCGCCCACCCATTCACCATCTGCTCCCTCTACCAGGACTTCGAGCAAACCGGCAAAGCCCCTGAAATCATCTTCTATGTTAAGCCGCGCCGCGGACTAACAGCCAGTCTGGGCAACACTGCCCTCGAAAAGCCGAACTCATCTGAGACAGTGCTCCTCGAAGGCCCATATGGCGGGATTTCCGAATCCGTCGATTTCGCCCGGTTTGACTCCTACGTCATGATCACCGGAGGCACTGGCGGTGGCTTCTCCCTGGCCATTTTCGAAGCAGCACTGCGGACTCATCATCAACAACAACAACAACCCACTGCAACAATCCAAGTACATTTTGCAACCCGCACCGCGGCTCTCGCAGACTGGTACCGGGAGCAAATCAAAGCCAAGCTTGCAGCCTACAACGTCTCAAGCGACAAGATCTCCCTCTCCATTCACGTCACCACGAAGGACTCCCTCTTGTCCACCCCAGCTTCGGGATCGCCCTTGATCCCAGACTCAGTGGAAAAGAGACAACCAGGGGATTCCGTCGATTCAGTTTCATCACAGGTGGACATTGCGGATACTGTTGTTCAGATGGGGAACCGACCAGACATAGCAGGGATTATCGCAGCCAGCACTACATCCAACACGTCGAGACGCATCGCAATCTTTACCTGTGGCCCGGGGTCCATGATCCGCGACGTGAGAAACGCAGCTGCAGAAGCGCAGTGTCAAGTTCTGAAGAAGGGTAGCAGTGTGGAGGAAGTCTATTTGCATACGGAATCATTCTCGTGAGCCCTTCCTTTCACTCTGCTGTAGCGACTGAAGATCTAAACTAACAAACCTTCAATAGGTGGTAATATATTTTTTCCTTTGGTTTTGGTATAGAATTTGAACATGAATACTTTCATGCTCGCTTCTTTTTATACATTTGCTTGTACCTAGTTTGACTTTTCCATCTTTTGATCTTTCATCTTTGCTTCTTGTGTGATACTACCACCCCCGCCTCCTTCCTCCTCCCTCTTTGCTAGTTATTCGAGCATATACTTACACCTATTGTACCTTAATACCCTCACAATTACCCACTAAAAATATAGTATCCATATGAAACCTTCCACCACTTACTTTACTTACGCTTACAACTTCCACTCCAGAGTTGGCTCCAAACTGATATATTAATAGCAGAAGGGATACTACTAATTACTAGTAGTACCTAATAATACCTCTATCATAAAGCACCGTACATACCCTAGTACGTACTTACCTAGTCGTAGTACTAGAATGATCGCTCTGTTCTTCGAAACGAATGAATCATATACTAGTATATATATCTCATTTATTTGGGCTTCAGTCCAATCCAATCCAATTCATCTCATCCATCTAAACCACTAAGTTCCTCAATTGCCCAAAGTCAGATCAGATCGATCGATATAATACCAAGTGATAGAAGATCTAGATAGCCAAGCTATCAATCATATAACACAGACAATTCAAGTACATCTCATCTCAGCTCATAATCATCCAAAACCAGACATTAGCTAGTACGTCAGATTCTCTAAATCTATAACCCGAACAGAACACACACACGCACGGAGGGAACACCGATGATTCGAAAAGGAAAGAAAAAACATAGGTATCAACGAATAGGCGCCGGACCCGTGACTGACTGTATGAGTGGAGAGTAGAGTGTAGTGTAGTATAGGAAAACAGACAGATATGACAGTCAAGCAGAACAAAACAAAACAGAACAGAGCAGAGCAGAGCAGACATGCCTCTCTGTCTATAAGTATATGTCACGTGCTGCATATATGCACTGTAAGTAGCCCACTCCCCTCATGAAAGATCCAAGGATCATAAACTGGATATTGTAAAGAGGGGGGGGGGATATCATCATCAACGTCGTCGCAAACAAATAGGAAAGTATAAGCGGTTAATTCTTGCCCTCCAAATACTCCATCAATGAAGCTCTCATCCGTACGTTTACCACACCACCCACACCATACGCCGGAACAATCTTGCCCATGCGCGCAAAGCAACTGGGGATATAGTCGCGTCTGATGCGCGAGGTGCGCTCACGCCATCCCAACCCGCCCGGCGGTTGCCGGTTATACAGATCCAATCCGAGCAGGTGCATAGGCGTGCTCACGAACTGCATCAGAGCCGGACAGGAAAATTGCGCGAGAGCGGATTTCATTCCGGGTGTGGAGGCGATGGAGTCTGGAATGGAGGGAGCGACGAGGGCGGGGATATTGAAGGAAGCGAAGATGGTGATGCTGTCACGGAGACAGAAGAGACCGTAGGAGATATTGGGGACTTTGGCGGCGCCGGAGGGGTGGCAGGAGGCTGGGGTGGATGTAGATGTAGCTCTGGAAGCGGGTTGTGGCGCTCCAGATGTCGCTGCAGGAGGAGAGGGTTTTGCACCGAAGATGCGCGCGAATCGAGCGTCCTTGTATACGCAAATACCCATGTTCACGGCGGTGGTGGTGAGGAATTTGGCGGTGCCGGGGAAGACGGTCGAGAAGGGCTTATCGCGCACGGTGGAGGTGAAGGTGTCAATGGTGTTCGCGGTGAGGTAGGTGGATGTGTAGAGAGTGTAGATAAGGAGGAATGGGGTGCTGAGGAAGAAGCTCCCCGGTTGTGTGAACATGGAGCGGAAGCAGGATGTGATGGTCTGGCGGATGGGGACGCCCTTGGCTGCTTTTTCGATGATCGCGCTGGTTCAAAGAATTGATCCCATTAGCTTTTCGTTCCTTATCTCGGTTTCTCTTTTCATGGCACGAGGATCCATCGAGGGTAGTTTGTAGCTAGCATACCGATCAATGACGGTAATGACAGGACATGTCAAGGCACCTGCCGTCGCCGCACTGGCGACATCGACTCCCAGTCGCGCACCTAAACGGTGGGTATTCCAATCCGACGAGATTGACTGCTCCGTGATGGCGGACATGGGGAGAGGCGCTTCGGAGGAGAGCGCGTTCCGAGGCATGGTATGTTTCACCGGTCGGGGTTGCGATCAGAGGAGAAGTGAAAGAGACAAGCAAAAGGAGAAAAAAGACAGAAATAATGAGCAAGTCTAGGGTCGAGATAGGATCGCCCGGGGTGAAGAGAAGGAGGTTACAGCGACAGCTCGATTAACGTCATCCAGACCAGCGCAGGAGAAAACAATTGCCGGGGAGGGCGGATGAGTGAGATTGTCGGGGGTCTGGGGATGGCGAACAATTTCGCAGTCCAAAACGAGGGATTAAGGCACGGGAGCCCGACGGGATTACAGGTCCATTGCAAAAGAAAAAAAGAGCTCGGAGTTTGTTAGTCTCGCGCCCGACATACATAAGTAAGAGCGAGTGAGCGAGAGATCAGATCCATCGCGACAGCGACTCATTATTTAATCGGATTGCAGGCGGACGAGAAGTGTCCGGCCAATGATTGGTCCAGCTTTTGCAACGCCCTCGGGATTACCTCCGATGCCGGCCGATCTTTCCGCCAAACTGCCGACGGATCCCTGGTTTTTGAGGCCATCGCCATTCCCGGATAAACGGTTCCCTGCTATTCCCGGGATAAATGATCCACCGACAAGACAATATTTACAATGTAGATGTTGCAGATGATATAGTTGTTTCATTCCCCAGAAAGTTTTTACTACACTCATTATTTAATGCTCCTGAACGCCCAAATGATCGTCTCTTTAAAAATCGTGACCGTAGCACTCAATCAATGCCTCAATTACAGGAAAGAACTCGCATAATCCATCAGTCGCGCGCGTGCTATGCATACGTAGCTTAGTTGGACGAGTTCGCCTGGAAGTCGTCCAGCGTGACATTGACAGCACCAGCTTGCACCAGCTGCATCCAAGATTAGCTCAAAGTGATCAATCACCCCATTTGAGAGAAAATGGCAAACTTACCGCCCGTCGCAAATCATCAATGAGATCATCCGCATCTTCAATACCCACGCACAGCCGGATCAGATCCTCGGGCATGGCGCGCTCCCGTCTCGTCTTCTCATCGATACTGGCGTGGCTCATGCGGCACGGCATACTGATCAAACTGTTGACACAGCCAAAGCTGACACTGATGGCCCACAGCTTGGCGCTCTCGACAATCCGCTCACTGACACCCACGTCACCAGTCTCAAACGAGAGAACGGCTCCCGATCCCCGAGCCATCGAGTGGTGCAACTCATACTGCGGGTGCGACCGCAGACCAGGGTACCGCACCTTGAAGCCATGAGTTTCCAGGAAATCAGCAATGCGCTGGGCATTGCTCTGCTGCTGATCCATCCGAACCTTGAGCGTCTTCACTCCACGCAGCAGCAGCCATGAGTCGAAAGGCGACAGACCGCAGCCGGACGCGTTGATTGTGAAGTAGAGGCGTTCGCCGAGAGACAGGTCGTTGACGGCGAGCACACCCGCCATAAGGTCATGGTGACCGGAAAGGTACTTGGTACCACTCTCGTACACAATATCGGCACCGAGTTCGAGAGGGTTCAGCAGAAGAGGCGACATCATGGTGTTGTCGACCGAAACAACGCAGTTAGGGTTCGCTTCGTGAGCGGCGGCAGCAATCTGAGGAATATCCACGATCTTGATGAGTGGGTTGGTCGGCGTCTCCAGCAGGACCATCGCCGTCTTCGAGGTCAGAACCTCGCGCACCTTTTCCGGCACCGTAGTATCAACATGGTGGACGATGATGCCACCGTTCGTGGACAGGTACTTCAGAAGACGGTTGGTGCCACCGTAGAGGTCATCACCGGTCACAACTTCGTCGCCAGGACGAAGCAGGCGAGAAATCACATCCAATGCAGCCATACCAGAGGATACGACGAGAGCCCGCTGGGCGGACATGATCTTGGCGAGATGACGCTCCAAATGTGTCCGGGTCGGGTTTCCGGAGCGAGTGTAATCATATTCGCCGCCTCCACCACCGGAGGTCTGTTTGAATGTAGCGCTCTACAGCAGCATCAATTAGCCCTATCCTCCCGCTCGACTCATGTCCTATCATGGTTGACACCCGGGAAATGAGGCATCACGGGGAATTAATCTGTACCTGGTAGATCGGAACGCTGCTAGCATTGTACTGGTCATTTCCCTCCGTATATACCAGCTCCGTAGCAATGTTATAGCGACGGCCACCATGGGGGCTCGAAGGGGCGGGGGAGGGAGGCAGATCGTGACCCTCGAGGTCAACCCGAGGGAAAGCCTTCTTCACCGCGGCATCACTACTTGATCCTGCGGCCGACATCGCTGCGGGGACGGAACAGCGGGGATATGAGCAAGGGTGAGAGAAAGGGGTCGGAAAGAAGGGAGAGTCGCCACCGGATATGGCAACAGGTGGGATTGGACAGAAGAGAGATGACAATGGCAAAAAGCAGAATGAAATTGCCAAAGAATGATGGGATAACAGGAGATTCTGGTATGGAAAAGGCGAAATTATTATCTTCCCCAGAAGAGTCATCCCCCGGGAGTAGTCAGCATCGACGGTTGCCCGAGTCGGTAAAGCTGGCCCCAGATCCCGCGTCTTGTCATTGGCTGAACCGCCCGCCTTGCGATGTCGTCATCCGCTAGGCCCAAGCGGGAACAGTCTCATTGCTGACTCATATAAAGCCTGAGGCAGACATCGAGCCAACAACTAATGATCACCTATTAGTTACGTATAGAGTAGTTTACATTCCAACTGAATTATTCCATCAAAAGTTTACTTGCAATTTTCATTGCATCATTTCGGCTCTACCACTAAAAGTCATTATACACATGAATGTAAGGCACATCCTCCAGTTGCGCCTGATCCCACCGCCCACCGCCAAGAATGACACTCATCCACATCTCCAACAACCGGGGAGATATGGACATAAGGCTCGCTGTACTGAAATATAAACACAATATACCCTTCGGAATTCCGAAGGATTAGCTGGACAGCATATTGACGATTAGATCACTATGACCGTATATTCATCAAACAACCACCCATGCCATATCAAATATAGAAAGCGCTATAGACACAACGCCGCTTAGGTCGCCAAATCGCCGAAACTACCGTTAATGCCGAAGAATTGGAACCTGAGAGAGTCATGAATTAGTATACTTGCAGTCACATTCTTGTTGAGGCCCTGCTCTGAGCCACCATGACCAACTTACCAGTCCTCCACATTGAGTGTGGTGGGAGCTGTCGGGCCGCTCCTTGAGCTACTGCTCCAATTGTCATCCTGACTCGCGGCGTCCATAGGCGCTCCGCCCAGCGTCGCGTCCATATTCTGCATTGGCCAAGCCTGCTGACTTTCTATCCCAAACACCTGCTGTGAGTGCTGGCCCGGCAGGCTCATTCCAGGTGTTAGAGTCGACATGACTTCCGGACTGCCCTGAGCGGCGGATATACTACCACGTCCTGGAATTTGCTGCGGCATCATCGTCCGTTGGTCCATGCTTTGTGCTTGTAACTGAGACTGCATCTGCAGTTGCGGATCGACCGTGTTCGACTGGGGCGACGTCAATTCTGGGAAGAACGTAGTGCCGTCAGGGAACAACTGATCCGGCTGGAAGTTCTCCCATAGTGATGGGGAAAGATTGGGTGATGTACGCGTAACAAGGAATAGATCCGGGGGTGTGGCAGGCAAGGAGTATTGATTGAAAGGAGTCGTCGGGCGCGTATTACCGCGCGAGGCACCCGGCTGCCCGGGAGCTGGAGGGGAGCCTTGTGGCAGGTTCAGACCTGGAGGCTGCATCTCTCTCGAGGGCGTGACTGCAGGCGTTTGGGGACGAGATCGCTCGTAAGATACCGGTGGCGTGGGCCCTCCGCCATTCGGTAGGCCAAATTCCATCTCGTCGAACTTGCGTTTGGGGGGTTCGGGCTTCTTCGCAGGCGGCTGCTGAGCAGCCTCGGGCCGTACCCGCTGATGTCTCTTGCCTGCAGCTTTCTGAAGGCGCTCTTCTAGGACCTTGTTCCCGAGAATGGACTCAAATAGCGTATGCACCATCTTGGCTACGAGCCAGACCTTAGACACATCCTTGAGAGCTTGCATACAGATGTTAATCCGTTCCTGGCAGGTGGCCACAATTGAGGGGACGGAAGATCGCATTTGATAAACATGCATGATCAGGGCCGAGAACAGGCTGTAGACACTTTACAGGAGTTAGTAGATGTCACCACATGGTCGATGCAGGAACTTACATAAAGGCAGGCGCATATCTGATCTCGCTGTGATTCTGGAGGTTCTCAACAATCGAAGTGATCATTCCAGCAGCCTGGAACGCAATGGTTCGCGAAGGGTAGGCCATCTCTTCTACGCGGTAGTTGCTTGAAACAGAAGACGCAGGCGGCATATGGGCTCGATGCAGAAGACAAAGTGTGGTGCTTGAACCCAGTTAGTCTCGATACCAAACAAGGTTCCTCATTGCACGACTCACTAGTAATTGGCATGGAGAAGAGCAGCCCAGAAGTGATGCCGTTGACGTTGCCAGCACACCTCCTTCGGGCAGTTTTGGAGCCAATCTGCCAATGCCATGTCGGAGTGGGTGAGATCCATAGCGTTCATCCGTCTTGATTTCGAGGCCACGGAATACTGCTGGGAGAGGACCAACCCCATGATTTCGCAGAGCTTAACATATTGAAGGAAGAATTGTACGTGTACCGGGTCTGGCGGATACTCCGCCGCGATGTCGATCTCATCTTCAATGAAGTCGTTTTCCGTCAACATCCCGACATCCGAATCGTCAGTATTAATACCGATAGGCCGGCCGAGCGCGACAGCCACTGATCGGTCCCTTGTGAACAGGGTCCACCAGATGCGTTTCCACAGCCTCTTATCCGGCTTGGAAAGTTGAGACGATTCCACACTGTAGTGTCGTTAATAAATGTGCAGTAAGGGATAAGTCAGCCTTGTGCATACCTTCGATGCATACCCGAACCCTGAGCCACAACCATGGCCACCCTGGTCCAGTAGAAGACATTCTTCGTAACATCTAAGCGGGTTAGCACATATACCGATGGAGTTCAAGGACATATACATAAGTCACTATCCATACCTTCAGGTCCTTCCCAGTACCAGCCTAGAAGAACCAGTGCTTGGACAATAGTGACGCGGTCATCCTCGTAATTAGCATCGTATAGTGCCTTTGCCCTCTTATAGAACGTCATGGCAGCTGGCGTAGTAGAGCCGTTGGCGTCCATCAATTGCGGATTGGTGCAGACCCTCGAACCAGCCAGAAGTATGGCTTGGAGAAGAAGTAAAGACGGGGGGTTCTTTGGATCACGATACTGTCGCATGAAGCGGCTGCGATTGACGATGGGCACAACGGGGGCCACCCATTTAAAGTAGGCTTCAACCAGCTCATCACACAGTGGCTTTGGAGGCAGCAGGAAGGCGCCACGTTGGTGCAAAATATCCAACTCCAAGCTATCCAGATCCGTCAACCGAGCAGGTGTGCCGCCCATGTTCGGAGGTAGAGGGTAGTGTACGACATCGGTGGTCCCATGGCGGTCCTGGACGAGCAGCGACAGGTTTGAGGACTCTCCAAGATATGCAACCCTCCCCGCTTCCTTTATCGGGGCGCGCGCAAATTTAGGCTTCATAAACTGAGCATACATCGAATTATGGGAAGCCTGTTGAGCGGCCTGCGATTCGGTGAGGCTAGTGACCGGCATACCGTCGACAGCCATCCGATTCCTCTGATAGCCAAAGGCATCCTTCCCGCTTTCGACTGGTGTTGGCTCGGGTTTGCTCGGCGGCGAGTTCGGTTCGGCTTCCTCACCTCTAGTAAACAAGAAACGAAGCATCATGGTCAATATAGTTCGACACCGACGATGGGACGGAAGACCGAGACATACCCGCTTGTTTCCTTTGACTTGGTTTGGTTCTTCTTGCGTTTCGGCGTAGGGATCTTGCACTCGATCGAAAAGGCCACGCAGTTGGTGCATGGCACCCCTAGACTGGCAGCATCGCAGCGAACCTACTCATGGAGTGGCGTGATTAGCGAGCTTGCCCGGCCGTCCACGATCACAGGTGCAGGCCAGACACGGGCAGGACTGGGGCCATCCATCTGAGTGGGGACAGGTGGTTACACGGAGGAAAAGGGGTATAGACTCACTTTTCGAGCATGGCATGTCTTCACAAGCGCAAGAGAATAACATGTTAGCCAAACAAAAGTCCTATAGATCGAGATGTGGTTGCATTGTCTTTTGTCCTTGCGCGCGGCGCAATTACCTGCGACCGGCGAGTAAGGAGCAAAAGCAAGCTGGGATTTGAGCCGAGGTGCCGAGGCTCAACAGCACAAACGCGACCTCGCAGGAAGCAAGACGTACCTCACAAGCACGCGACGCACGTTGTCTATTGGGAGAAAAGCGATTAGATAAAAAAGATTAGCTTCTATAAGATCTCGACCAAATTTGAATCTATATTTCACGTCCTGTAGTCCCCCCGCTCGGGTCCTGGGAGTTCTGCGCCAGGCAGTCTGGCTTCATCACTCACAGCCCCGCGAGCGCAAACGGGCAAAAAAGCAATCACCACAACGGTCAACACTCACCTTCTGAAACTCATATGTCCGTTTGCTCCCGTGCGCACAGTAATACCTGAAGTGCCCGTTGAGCCCGCTGTACTTGGGGCTGGGCTGGTTTTGGAAGCTGATGGATCTGTCTGGTTTTCGGTCGTGCTCATGGCCACCAGGTATCCATCCACAGGCTTTGCGACAAAGAAATGGTCTGGAGCGACGAGGGCCAGGGGGGTGAACGACTCGAGGTTTTGGGAATTAAGTTTGTGTGGTCGAGACTCGAAAACGAGTAAAGTGAAAGAATAAAGAAAAAACGGAACAATACGTCAAAGGAAAAGAAAGGGAAAAACGAGAAAGGGGAAAAGAGAATCGAAGGAGGACCAAGGTTCAAGTATGGATAATATGGAGAAGTAAAGTAGGCAGTGTGGTGACGGATATTTTGCTTTTTGCTGGGTGTTTGGGGTTTCTTTGATGAACCGCTTACTGGCCAGGCAGATGAACTTGAAGGAACGGAACGGAACAGGGTAAAGCACCAAGCTAGAAAGACGGGGAGCAGGAGGAGGGGAGGGAGGATTTGGCGCCACCCGACCGATGGATGCGATCGATGGAGCCTGGTGGAAGGCTGAGGTCACAGGGGAGAAAGACAGAGACAGAGAGAAAGGGCAATGTGGAGGGGCAGAGGGGAGAAAAATTCCCGGGAATACTGGGCTCAAAAGAGAAGGTGATGAATGACTCCAGGAACCAGTGCCTGATGGAGAGAGAGATACTAAATCACTAAGTTGCGTTGCGACAAGAAAAGTAGTAGTACTAGTAGACTAGTAAACGAACTGAAACTAACTCAATGGCAACGGGCGGGAGTATCCCACCTCCCCAGAAAGCAAGTAGCAGTAGTAGCAGCAGCAGCAGCAGCAAGCAGCAAGCAACGGTTCAAGCGTTCTTTTCTTTTCTCCTACTGGCCCTGCAGGGTGGCGTCAGAAAGTCTTAGACCTGAAAGTATGGTTTTGCTGGGGCCCACGAACAACCAGTCACGGTGTTGGTCAAGAGTTCAGTTGTTTGGGACGTACCTCGACCGACCTAACTAAGTAAAGGGGAGGAGGAGGGGGGAGAAAAGAATAATGAATAATGAACAAATTAGTCGGACTGTGGAGAAAGCTGCTTAGTATTGCTTCGTTCCCTGTCGCCGGACCAGAAATTACGGTCGGGCTAAGGCTCTTAGGGGGGATCCAGCCAGGGTCCATCCGGATGGTCATTCGACTTTTAGTCAGTCTAGCTGCTATTTTCAGTCTTGTAGACCCGGTTCAGGTACAACCCAAGTATCTATCTACCTTGGGGAGGGAACATATATTCCCCCCTGATGGGTAGATGGTAACTCGCCAGAATGAGATGTGGATATATGAAAATTTGAATGAAATCTAGGCAGTACTTAGCTTAACTCCGACTCTATCACGAGACCATGACAGATGATACTCGTTGCTTTTACAGGGGAAATCCTGCCACCATGATCTGGCGATTTAAACCCGGAAGGGCTAAGTACTTACGACTGGATGGGGATCCCCCCAGAGCATCATAGTACTACTACTACTTAAGGACGCAAAACTCAAATTACTAGTAGGCTCTTTGGGATGAAAATATCAGGCATTGCGATGAGCTAGTAGCTGCGAGCTATGACAGACCCCCTTCTGCAGCACATGCATATTGATACATGTATTTCCCCATTGATTTCTTAAGTTAGTTAACATCGCACGAGACCACTGTAAAGTAGAACAACAACACACAAGTTGGGTGAGATGGGATGGGATGGAAATGTCGGCACAACTTCCCACTCCTGCATTTGCCCCGTGGATTTTAAGCTTCTTTCTTACGTTTCTTTTTCCAACTCCACTTAAGGTGGAGTCTGGGCCGTTTTCTTTCTGCTTTCTTCAGTACAATGTCGCTTATGCCCGCTTATGCAGCATGTACGGAAACAAAGAAAGTCAGAACAAGAACAGTCATAACTAATAAATCATGGATAGAATCATTAGTCGAGTGTCAAAAAAGCCATCGAGTAACTAACTAGCAAAAAAAGGTGTAAAAAGAACCATTGTGTCTGATGATTCTAGCCCATCTGTACATCAATGACTATCTTCTTCCCCTGAAATCATTTACCTACCAGTTTTTGGGTCCGACTGCCAATTTGGCCGCAAATCTTGGTTTAATTCCCGTCGTGCTAAATACGGCGACCGATCCCCATCCAACTTATCACCAAATTCACACAAGAACAGCCCTGTCAAATCCCAAACGAAACGAGCCTTACTCGCTAAGCGACGAGCTCTACAATCACAATGAGGGATTAATCAACAGAACCAATGTCTTGGCTTCAAGAAACACACAAAGCACAGGAACAAGTAAGTACCCTAGATTGCGTGTATATCTTCAGCTTAATGCAGGAGCAAAACCCCAGATTAAACCAATGGGAACCCCAACACCCCATCCTTCGCAATCTATACCCCTTTGGGCAAAAAGTAACAGCAAAGAAAAAGCAAAAAATATTTCGGGGTCTAATCAATATGTGTCAAAAGGTAAGTTAGTTGACCTCCCCGCTCGCATATCCCGACGTCACCGGAGGCTACTACACTAGTACCTAGTAGTACTACTTACTCCCGATCCTGCGTGTGCCTGAATTCTCTTTTTTTTTTTTTTTTTTTTTTTTTTTTTTTCCCTCGTCTGCCTTGCGGGAATGGCGCGGGCTTTCCCCGCAACCCAGCCATTAGCATGCAGGGGGGGGAATGAATAACTCGGCGGTGTGTGTGGATGTCCACGGAGCGATCTTAGCTTTGGCCCCCTCCCCAGAGCGGATCTGGACAGTAAGCCTGGCGACTCGGGGAGAGAGAGGGAGGGAGGGAAAAGGCGTCATCTGTTAGACTGTTAGTGGTAGTTGGTCTAGCTTGTGAAACCTCGGCTGATGCTTTATCCTATCTATCCATCTACGTATCGATCGATCTATTTATGTCCGAATCGGGATATCCCCGGCGCGTGTTCGCCGCAATGGGGAATACGCTAACAGTGCAGGAAGAAGCAATTATTCAGCTAGACATTAATGCGGAGAGGGATATTTCGGCCGGAGCGAATTTTATTTGGAGGACGTTGCAGGAACGACGCACGAAGCTGGTATCCAAAGATTATGGTAAGGTTCGCGCTATCGGGCGCGTTCGCCTCGTCGGCTGTAGGGTGTATATTAAATCCAAATGCACGTATCTGACTATACTATCACACATGTACAAAATCATTACAACTCCGAGGTGGAGCTTTGCGCTGCGTCTTCACTTCTATTGGGCCTTGCGATGCTTTTTCTTGTCGGCCATCGCAGTGCCATTCGTCTCCGTGGATCCGTTGACTGCGTCAATGGCGGTGCTTCGGGGACCAATATCCACTCCACTGATCATCACCTCGCTGAGAAACTCCAGCACGGCTACAAACGTGCACAGAAAGCTGGCAATGCAGAAGTGGCTGATGGTCGTGCCAATGTCCAACCAGGAGCCCTCGTCGCGCACCATGTAGAAGAAGTTCAGCGTCATGATATCCGAGATCGACATCACCACCATGAACAGGGCGCTGGGTGCAACCTCCAGCCGGCGGTTCAAAATGCCCAGATTAGCGCTGATGATGGCGAAGGGGATGAGAATCTTCAGAATCAGCAGGGCGCCCTGACTGAAAGGGCTGAAGACCGGAATGAGCCGGACAACGCTCTCCAAGGAGAATGAGGAGATTGAGGCGATATTGCCCGTGCTGAAGAAGGCTGATTGAAGCAGGAAGAAGAAAAAGAGTGCGACCCGTGCATCTGACACGCTGAGGGTTCTGTAGCGGTAAGTATGGCCTTCAACAACTGCCGTTGCGTCGGTGCCTGGCTTCTTTGTATCTGCAGCGCCGTTCCTTGTCGTCACAGTATAGACATGAATAGCGTGCTCCAACCGTACCCAGGTGGCCAGAGTCAGGCAAAAAACGAAGTAAAAGAGCCCCTCGTACGAAATGGTAAGGATGATGAACGATGGGGAGAAGGTGAGGAAAAGGACCATCAAGCGGTGCAGGTAGTGCCTATTGGGATACAGGCGGTAGAGGAAGGGAAGTAGCAATGAGGTAACTGATTGAGTATGTTAGCCTGCGAAACGACTTGGAGACTAGGAAGTAGCCGTGCTGCTATGCCGTCTCCCCTGATATTCATAACTCACCCAGAACGAACCAACCGACGACTTGATTGCCAAATGGAAGACCTTCTTTAGCTTGAAGAGACATTGCACTTGATCTAGTAACTATCAATGCAAGCATGACCATGCCCAGCTATTCAATATTAGCCAACAGTAACCGTGAAGTAGTAAAGGGAGCTGTGCACACCTGCATGCCCATGATTGTGCGCGAACCACAGCTGGGAGGAGTAATGGATGACTGCGTTGGGTGTTCTTTTTTCCCCAAGATACGACTCTCAAAAAGTAGGTATAACAGGCCGGTGAAGAACATCAATAGGCCACCCCAGGTTCTGCAAATGTAATCAGCCAAGGTCGACAAGTTTGGCAAGACGCTCAGGATTTACATACATTGTGCCTATTTCTTCGACCTTGTTTGCCGGTAGCAAAGTGAAAGTGCTCATTAGAAGACAACCCACAAACCATGAAAGGGACAGCAGTGCATGCTTCTTCACGAATCCTGCTCCGTAGCAAAGGGGCCAAAAAGCGCCCAGGATAAAGCACACAGTAAAGATTTCGCGATGGAAGTAGGATTGCACCTGTAGACACTTATTAGCTGACACTCCAAGATCCATGGGTAAGGCGACTTACCAAAGCCTCCAATACACCCACGAAAGCCAACAACTGAAATACAAACGCGACATAGCCACTTGCGGAGTGAACATGACCCATAAGGATGTCGCGGCCAGCAAGGAGAGCCTTTCGTCGGGCGAATACCTCTTCCCAGAAGAACACCGGGAAGAAACCGTAGAGATAATACCTCCAAGAGGAGTGCTGAACAAAAAAGACAGAGAAGAGCGCAACAAGAATTGACGAGAAGAACGAAGTGCTGAACGCCGTTCGGTCAGAGTCTGAGGTCCCATGAAGGACATGCAAGTCGATAACCGTAGTCAGAGCATAGGCTATCCAGCCCAGGTATCCCAGCGTGACGATGGTTCTGAGGAATAGCCAGTCGTATGTCTGTAAGTAGCGCAAGCCCTCCAAGGCATTTGCCAGTAAAGCGGACGACATTGCAATGGACTCGTCATAGGAGCCGCTTGTTATCTTGGACTTTATTTCCTCGAGGTTTTCATCGACAGAGGTTCGGCCGTGGTCAGCTAGTGGCTCAAAGGGCCTGTACCGAAGCAGGGCTGCCTTTTTCTGTTCCTCCTTCACACGGTACATCTCCAAGACCTCCTGGGTGTTGGCCAACGCAGCCAGTGCCTTGTCCTTCGGACTAGCGTCCAGATATTGCAGCGGTAGCTGACCAACAGAATTAGTAGGAAAGTCGAGCCCAGTCAGGTATGCCATAAGGGCCGCCACATCAGCCTGTGCGACATCATTTCGCTGAATGCCGTCAAAGCCCCAATCGGAAGACACGCCATCCTCGTGCCCAGTAAGTGTCCCTTCCTGAGTGTATCGAGGTCCGGCTACACCAGAACCCCATACAACAAGTGGCGTCCTAGTATTGTCCGGATGACCGTCTCCATGACTGCCCCAGTCGCTCATTCCATGGTCAGCTGTGAAAATGAAAGCGGTTTCATCATCCCCGTAAAATTCCTCCACCAATTTGGTTATTTCCTGCACACCTCTGTCCACCAACTTAATATTACGAAGATATTCCTTCGAGTATGGGCGACTGAAATGACCGGTAGTATCAAGCCCAAGAAGATGGAGAAAGAAGACCACCTTGTCCTCGCGCAGTTTCGCATCCAGCTCAGGATCAGTTTTGGCGGAAGCGAACAGATCTTTCACTTTCTCAAACACCCAGGTGTCAAGCCGTGTAGCGTCAGACGAGAAGTCTTCCTCCTCTTCGCCGTATGTATCCGCATCCACCCTCCCAGGGACTGCGCCTTCCTGGAACATCAGAAGAATATCCGGACTGCCCCAGCTCCACGTATGCCGACTGCGATTGAAGACACTGTCGAAGTTCACCGGGTTCAGCTTCCATCCCGTGGTAACCGCCGACACATCCTCATATAACCCCGCGATAAGCGCAACGTGGCCGGGTCGCGACTCCGTAGGAACTCGAGTATGGGAGATCCCGAAAGTGCCATGGGAAAGCACACGCGAGCGAATAAAGGGGGCCAAGTAAACAGGATCCGCATCTTCGCCGGTGGTATCATCGGGATCGGGCAATGCTTGGAAGGCCTTATCAGCGCGCAGGCCATCGGCGACAAATAGGACGAGACGTTTTGCGGGGGCAGTAGCATCGGATTCTCGTTCCACGCGGAACGAGCTCATGCCACTAACGATCGGACTGACGAAATAGATGTCGAAGATGGAATAGGCGTAAATTAGGTGGAATACCACCGCGAGGGTGAGGAACCCTACGCGGCCAAGTCGCGCCATGATTTCCGATATAGGAGACCCGGGCAGGGACAAGACAAATTAAGGGAGGGAAATGGAGACCGCAAAACGAATGCAAACCATTAGAAAGAGGAATAGATACAAAGAAGAAGAATGAAGCAAAAGGAATTTAAGACCGGCGAATGAGGCCGATGCAATTGCTTCCTCGCATCGAGCTCAAGAGAGAACGAGCAGATAAAGTGCAATAGAGCAAATGGGATGATGGCAGCTCAGCACTTTTCCGCGTGCCTGAATTGGGGAACTTGGGGAAGGGACCCGCCACCAATCGGGGTCCTCCAATTGGACACGGACAGATTTACGGCGGGCCACAGGGTCCTCGGGTGCAGTCCCTTACTTTATTTGGTGGTATACAAAATCATAAGGAGATGGATTTACATGTAGTTATTGTGCGCGAGTTGACTCAATGTCTTCTGCCACTGAGAACCATCATCTTCTGATCTTATAGCCGGATAGATACCATCACATTCCCGCCAAATCAGATAGTATTGGAAAAGTATAACATAAGAAAAAGCATGGAATCGCTCCAGAAGCGCCCTAACGCAGTGTCCCGGCGTCTGCTATGCGATAAGGGATATCTCCAAAAGACTCAACCCAGGTAATCAAAATGCTCAACAAAGAAAGCCCAATCACAATGACAGTATAAATAGAATAATGGGTTTGCACAGGAATGACCCGCAAAGCGATCAGATGGCAGCAGTACTCCGCCGCTTGGTCAGCGCATCGATCACTCTGGTATAGAACTTCGATGCTTGTTGGCGAACAAATGTAATGTCGACAGTCAAGTACTCGGGAAGAACATCAACCAGCTCACGGTCTCTGTTCTCATCCAGCAGTGGGATATATTGAAACTCGGCAGATTCAAAGTTGGCCGACGATACGTGGGGCACAACCAGCTTGAAATGAAGGGCTGTACTCTGTTAGAAACCTGTATCAGGGCATCAGGAGGCATGGTCAACTTACTTCCATTGCTACCAGTCTGGATACAATCATACAGATTGTCAGACGGTCGCTTCTTAACATCACGAATTATTAGGCCTGTGAGATCAGTGTACAAATCTTCCTTGAGCTGGGCAAATTGAGCTGCCTGCGCGGCTTCAGCAGTGACCGCAGCAGCATTCGCACGATTGGCACCGCTCTTGATTGCACTTCCAGGCATCTTGATGGCTGCATTCTCAAGGCTCGCAGCCGTGTTACGAGCCGCGGCAAGCTTGGTTTGCAAAGCCTTAACCTCAGTCTGTGCCGAGCAGAGCTGACTCGTCGCCTCCTCAGCTTGCGACTTCAACTGAGCTACTTCGGCATCCCGTTCCTTCAGCTGTCGTTGGAGCGACCGACTTTGCTGACCAAGTGCCTTCTGGGCCTCTAACTCTGCCTTCAATGATGCGATCAGGTTGTTCGAAGCTAGCAGCTATCAGCATATACGATGCCACGAAGGAATGCCGCACCACTCACCGTTTGTCATCGACTCGCACTGTTTTCGTAGTTTTTCCATGTTCGAGTTCGCTTCAACAATGCCAATCTCTTTGAGATTCCGATAACGATTCTCAAGAGTATCGCATTTCTTCGTCAGTTCACCAATCCGACGACGCAACTCGGGCTCCACATTGGCCTCGGCCGTTCCTCCTAGCCTTGACTTTGAAGGAGAGCTGTATATGCCTCTCTGGGATTGTCGTTTGGTGGGAGAGCGTGACACAGACCGGGCTTCTACCGGCGCATCTTGAAGCAGAGTCTCGTCCACGACATCCGGAGCAGTGCTTTCATTATCTTGTGCGTCGTTGTTCTCCTCCACTTCGGGTTTCCGTTTTTGTCTCTTCGGTGGTTCTGGTCTGGCTTCAGGTTTGTCCAGCGATTTGCGTTGTCGGGCAGTAGATGGAGTGTACTCGAATCCACCATCTGTCTGAACTGAGTTCCTTGTGGCGGCATTTTTCCGGCCACGAGGGGCAGCTCTCGTAGACTTGGTGGTCCTTGCTGGCTTTGCAACTTCCTGTGCCTCGTCTGCTTCATCATTCGAGGCAGCAGTGCCTTCCGCCTCCTGATCGCCTGCTTCGTGTTCTGACTCCCTGACCTCAGCCTGCTCTTCCGATATGTCTTGTGTTGCTTGAACCGAGTTTCTGCTGCCCTTGGGTCTGCCCCTGCGGCCGCTCTTTCTCGTAGGTGCCTCGGACGCTTGCGGGGGTGCTGTACTGGAATCGCGCCCTGCTTGCGTTAGGGGCTTTATCTCTGCAGATTTCGATCGAGGCCTTCCTCTCTGCTTCTTGGTAGGGCGTTCCCTTCCGGAGTCATTAGCTTGGATAGGATCCTCATCGCCGGCTGAATTGGATAGCGCAGTAGCGGCCTTTCGTTTGGGCATTGTGAGAACAGTATATATGGGCTATATAGAGTGATAAGATAAATTGAATATAAAAAGACGGCGTGACGTGATTTGTGGGGTGAATGGACGCGGCGAGGGTCACACTGAGCTCCGCGTGCGCGAGAGCTCCTCCGCCGCCCGACCGCAAACAACAACACTGTGGCAGTGAAGCATGTGACGGCGTCGGCAAAGCCACGTCTCCGACCGCTCGGCGCCACACCTGCGCTCGCTGTCGCCGACGGCCGTCCGACCCCCATCGCATGCATCGTTACAGCTTTAATCGTTAATCTGCCGCTGCTGGACTCGGGGCATTTACTAACAGACGATCGCGTTGCGGATATATATATTAGATCTTGGAGCATCATAGTGATCGGACATTTGCTCTGCTATCCTGTCGTCATGGCTTCAGCGCGCGGTCCCCGATGGCAGCAGTTCTTGCAGGAATTGGTGATGGTTGCGGGCACCGTGAGTCCAAATGCTCTGGCAGATTCGTTTTACGACTAACTTGTCATCGCTATCAGTCGGCGTCTGCATACTTCCTCATCCGATATCTCCTATCCCGCCTTGACTTCGACCCGGAGTCTCAAAAGAAAGAAGAACAAAAACGCAAGTCGGCCGCCATCCTACGGAAGCTTGATGGAGGAGACGAGTCAGATGAGGACTCACCGCGTCGCGGAGGAAAAGGCGGACGCCGGCCAAAGAGAGGGGATCTTGTCCTTAACCAATATGAACAGGCTATTGCTATGGACGTAGTCGCTCCAGATGATATCCCTGTATCATTCGAAGACATAGGAGGTTTGGACGATATCATCGAAGAGTTGAAGGAGTCTGTCATCTACCCTCTCACAATGCCCCATCTCTACGCTTCGACATCATCGCTTCTTACTGCCCCATCTGGTGTCCTTCTATACGGGCCGCCTGGATGCGGAAAGACCATGCTTGCGAAGGCGCTCGCTCATGAGAGCGGGGCATGTTTCATTAACCTACACATCTCTACTCTGACTGAGAAGTGGTACGGCGATTCCAACAAGCTGGTAAATGCCGTGTTCTCGCTTGCCAGGAAGTTGCAGCCCTCGATCGTTTTCATCGATGAGATTGATGCCGTGCTGGGCACTCGACGAAGCGGAGAGCACGAGGCTAGCGGTATGGTCAAAGCCGAGTTCATGACTCACTGGGACGGTCTTACTTCGGCGAACTCGATGGGCGAGCCGCAGCGAGTGGTTGTCCTCGGTGCCACTAATCGCATAGGCGATATTGACGAGGCCATCCTCCGGCGGATGCCTAAGAAGTTTCCTGTCGCTCTACCCCCTGCAGCACAGCGGCTTCGAATCCTCAGCCTGGTTCTGAAAGATACCAAGGTTGATCGGGATAATTTTGACCTCGATTATTTGGTCAAGGGCATGGCGGGTATGTCGGGTAGTGATATCAAGGAGGCTTGCCGGGATGCAGCCATGGTGCCGGTGCGCGAACTCATCCGCCAGAAAAAGGCGACTGGACAACAAATGACGGCCGTTGATCCCACAGAGGTTCGGGGTCTGCGTACAGAAGACTTCTTCTCGCGCGCCGGGGGTGTCCGGGTTATTCCCCCAGCTGCCCAGCTGGCGAACAAAGCCAACTCGGAGAAGGAGTGGAGTACTGAGTCGGAGGCAGCGTCCGAAGCTGAAGCACGAACACCCGCGGAGATGGCGGAACCTCCCGAGTAGTTGCTATCAGCTTTCTTTCCAATAAGTATTGTATGGCTTTGCAGATTGTCACACGTCCCTTTTGACTCAGTACTGCGTAAAGGACAAGGCGTTGGGATTCTTGTTTGTTTTTCTTTTTCATTGTGGATATACTATCGGGATTTAATGGCTGTGATTTGTATGTGGCTTACGTCCTCATTGGGGATGTAGAGAGTCGATATACCCGCTGATGAGATCAGGATTATGAATTTCACCATCCAGCCTGTACTGTATAAAGTAGATAGAATCCAATTCATAACCAACCAGCAAGATCATGAACTGGGTCTACGTGGCCAGTTAAATAAGCCAAGTTTCAAGGCAACGCTGCCGATCCGTGGAGGTGGTAATGCCATACGGTACTGTACATACTGTGTACTCTGGGCCGTATCGGGACGCCACCGGCCGACGTCAAGAGAAACAAATTACGGCCCTCAGCGATGGACTTCAGGGCACCGCTTCAGCTGGGAAGGCATCTTGCCGATCAAAACCCATTGCCCACCAATTTCTTCATTCTTCTTTTCAATCGCTGCAGTTGCCCGCTGAATTATCCGCAAGCACCGAAAATCCCCGGTTGCTTTCTTTCATCTTGTTCCGACCAGAGCATGAGACAGCCACCCCGCCCTGCCGACGTCTGATCTGCCGACTTGAGTCGTCATCACAGGAGGCTAAACTCCATACTTCTTCCTCTTCCTTATCCCGCGCCTCCTCCCACACATCCTCCTCACCCACCCCAACCTCCCCCCCAAACCTGCCTCAGTTCGTGGTTATCCATCCCCTGGGTTCAAAGTTGGACAATCCTGCGGCTGGAGTACTTCCCCGGTTCATCTACTCGAAGCACTGGTGATCTCGCCGCTCCCTAGATCCCCGTGCTAGCTCCGAGCTTCAGGACACGGATGCGATAACTACAGCGCCCGGATGACGAATGGTCTGTCGTAGAGACCTCCGATGGCAAATTGTGCCTGGGCGATCTCACACACAACACTGAGCTTCTGCCGGTGACCTGACGACTCCCCGCCCCTCCTTAAATCTATCTTATCGCCCCCCCTTTAGTCGCCAGGGATGAGTTCCAACGGCGGCTTTGCCGACCTCTTCAGCCTTGGGACCGCGAGCACGACAAATACCGGCCGAAGATCCACCTCTACCATTCGATCGCGCAACCGCCGTCTGATCTCGTTCACAGAGGATGATGTCGACGAGAATGGCAAACAAATGCAGTCCTCCGGGTTGTCGTCGATGCTATCCCCCGATAACTCCGCTGTTCGCTCCCGCGGTGCTACACCATCGCCTAACCCGTCCCGCGGAGTGTCCCCCATACCCATGAGACATCCCTCTCGAGCAACTGAAGCTGCCAACCGTAGCAAGGGAAATAGCTCCTTAGGTGGGTTCTGCCGTGAGGAGGAAAGTGGAATGATGTTTGCTGAGTCGTCGCGAGCCGCTGTAGACTTCTTTGATGCATCATGGACCTCGCTTCAAAGTCTAGCCTCGTCGGTACTAGGGAGCGATATTGCACGACCGGCCACCACCAACGGAAGTACTAGGACGCATGTGAGGAAGCCCTCCCGTCCAGATCCTTATATGAGGCCCCCTGCACGAACGTCGACACCAGCAACCTGGGGTCCCTCTGCCCCATCTACGCCGGAAATTGGAAGCGGAACCCAGGAAGAGAGACAGGCACTAGTGCAGGCAAAGAAAAGGGAAGCCCTTTTATTAGCAGACACTGGCCCGGCTTGGAGTACAACCCCGCGACACAAACGGCGGGATTCCAGCGATCGGACGGGTCATTCGACTATTGATCCTGACCTTGACGAGGATGCCTTAGCTTATATACATCATGTACAGTCCACAGATACCATCACCGGTGTTACGATACGATATGGGTGCCAGCCCGCGGTATTCCGAAAGGCCAACGGCTTCTGGCCTAGCGATAGCATTCAAGGCCGAAAAACCGTCCTTCTGCCGGTAGATTCGTGCTCGGTCAAAGGACGGCCCATCCGGCCTAGAATAGGAGAGGATCTTCTAGGAGATGGTCGCCAGGAAGGCGAGTCTTTGGAGGATATGAACGGTAGCTCAATAGCACCCACTCCATCGTCTACGTCTGTCGAGGGGGGAACATCTGCGTCTCCTGCGGCAGAGATTGAAGGTGACCGAATATGGAGGCACGAGTCGTGGGTACACATCGAGGGCTTTCCTGCGCCGGTTGAAATTGGCCGTGTCCCCCGCAGAGCATTGGGATTCTTCCCACGAACGCGGCGGAAATCGGTTTCGTATTCGGACTCGGTGTCGTCTCCATTATCTGGACGAGGCACAACCGCTCCCTCGTCGCCTTCGCCAATCGACTCGGGATTTACTCAGCCAGTCATTCCCAAATGGAGTCGCCCGCATGCCGATTCGTCTGCGTCACGTACCTCTTCCAAAGGCAAGCCGGGCATTCGCCATCAACGCCAGCGCAGCAACATCCAATTGTCGGGACCTGGCGTTGGCACTCTCGACCATGATTCAAATGCACCAGGCCCCGCCATGGACGGACTTAGCAAATTCTTTGCACAGCATATGCCGAATCTTGCGCCCGTGGTTCGCCCACCGAATTTCGAAAGCTCGTCGGAAAGTGCGTCGACGGCGGCCGCAAACACACCAACCAGCCTGGACAACCTTGGCGGAGCAGTCGAGTCGTGGGTCAGGAAAATGACAACTCGAGCCAAGGCCAGCTTGAATGAATTGCAGCAGACGCCTGGCCCGGCAACCCATGACCCCGCACAGGCCGTTGGACGACGTGGCAACGGCGATCTCATCGAGTTGAACGACGGGATGGAGTCTCGCAGCTCGTCGAATGCGATCCCCGAGCCTCGGTGGAGACCCGATTTGCTACGGTCGGGATCAAGCCTTCACGAAGGAACAGCGTTGCGGGGACGTTTCCTCAGCCCTTCACCTGGGACGAGCCGGACTCGTTCTGGAGGGGACAGGGCGAAAGATGATTGATGGGCAAATACGCTCCGAGCGCGCCATCTCCGTGGCTCGAAGCTTGCTCCTTGATTTGTTGTTTGTTTCATAATACTTATTTTTTGCTCTTTCGCCCGAGTGCAGTGGTGGCTGCATGTCGGGCAGGTATTTAACTTGGGCGATACCAACTACACGTGCACTTGAAGCATAGCACGGCGCGACGGGGATGCGTCGTCTTATGACTATAATTGATGTGGCCGACTGACTGTTTGGTGTTAGGGATCTTGTGCTAGTCTTGGTTTTCTTGTATTTAGAAGAGAGTGCCGGTGGCATTGTGATTGATATAACTAGAGCAAGGCGTGTCTCCATTCGCATCCTCATCGGTCATCCCTTATACCCCGATGGCGCTGAAGGGTGAGATGTGGTGATTAGCGAGAATAATATTCTGTGTATAATCTATCCTCCTTGTGCACTGCAAAGTCAGCCGATCAGCGTCATCACGATCATCCCCACTCAACCCTCCACTTTTGATCTTTATCCGAGAAGAGAAACAACACCCATCTCAATTTCAGCCCGAGTCCATAATCATCCACAAATACCCCACAGCCGGGGTACAAACCAGGGTCTTTTTACCGCCGGAGAAACTAGCACTTAGCTTCTCATTAGATCAGCCCATCGCGTCTCGGCTCCTCATCACCAACTTTCCACCTATAATCTTGCATCGACATGCTGCAAAGCCACGACTGCTGCTGGCAGCTGCATGCACCCCAACATTAACCCCGCAAAATACATCCATCCCTGAGTCAATCAAGCTTGACTGTCTTTTATTTCTTCGGAGATGCTAACCATGAGCAGTCAGATTATCATCCCAGATGACATCAATCCCACTGATAGTCGATCCCATCCTCTATACAATGGGACGCCCCACGTCCATGTAAGAAAAAGAACTAGCTCTGCTCGGCGTTAATCAATTATGGTTGCGAGTTTCACTTTCTTAGCTTATGTAGTATTATTCTTTCTCTCGGAGAATTAATTCAGCTGCTCATTGCCCCCCCCTAAATCTTTATTAAAGGTCATCATCACTCGTCTCGTAGTCAGCTGGCTGGCTTCCTCCTCCAAAGACTGAGTCAATTGACAGGCCAGCAAAGTAGCAGCCATGGCGAGCGCACTCCTCTGGCTCTCCCTGCTAGGGAGCAGCACCCTAGCATCTGCTCTAGACACCAGTAATACCCCTACCATCAAGAGAGCAGACACAGGCAGCAACACCACCTCCTCAATCCCTACCGCCACCCTCAACAACACCGTCTTCGTCGGCCGTTCCCTGCCCGAGTTCGAGCAGGAGTTGTTCCTAGGTATCAAGTTCGCAGACGAGCCTGTGCGATTCACCCCTTCGACGTTGAAAACGGCCTATCGCGCCAACGACAGTGACAACGGGGTATACCATGCCTCCTCGGCATCAGGGCTGCAGACTTCCTCAGGGACAGTGCTGTACAACGCCACCGAGTATGGATATGATTGTCCCGGGTACGGATCCGACGAGACAGAGCTGGCGGAGGAGGGATATGCGCGGTTCGACGAGAACTGTTTGAATCTGAATGTCATCCGACCCAAGAGAGACAATGAGGATGAGTTGTTGCCGGTCATGATTTGGATCTTTGGTGGTGGTTGGGTGGAGGGTGCGACTGCTGATCCGAGGTATGATTTAAATTTCCATGATTGTTGTGTGGGCCGATGCTGATATTATGCAAGATACAATATGAGCTATATCGTCCGCCAGGGTGCGTTGAACGATAAGCCCGTCTTGGGTGTCTCGATCAATTACCGTGTGGCTGCTTTTGGATTCCTTGACTCTGTCGAGGTTATGGTGCGCTACTACTACTACTACCACCACCCTCAAGTATATGGTTCCAACTGACATGACATTGATAGGAATCCGGCAACACGAACCTAGGACTGCGTGACCAGCGCGTCGCCATGCATTGGGTTAAGCAGAATATCAAGGCGTTTGGTGGTGACCCGGACAAGATTACCATATGGGGAGAATCAGCGTAAACACTACCCTATACCCAGACATTTTATCACATCTGACATCCATGAATAGTGGCGCCTACAGCGTCGGAGCCCACCTCGTCACCAACGACGGCGACAACGAGGGTCTATTCCGAGCAGGTATGCCCCTCACCCATCCCCCATATATCTCATCTAGACTACTACTACTACTAACCAGCATACTACTAGCCATCATGGAATCCGGCAACGCCGTGGGACCTCCCTACAACGGGACAGATTGGTACCAGCCGATGTACGACCAGATCGTGAACGCGACCAAGTATGCCCCCATCCCCCTAAGACAACACCCAAAACTCCCACTATAAGTACTAGATATACTAACTAAAATCCAGCTGCACCACCTCATCCAACACCCTCCAATGCCTCCGCGAAGTCCCCTTCTCCACCATCTACACGGCCGCCGACCTCGACCTAGAATGGTTCGCCACCATCGACGGCACCTTCATCAAAGAATACCCCCAAATCAGCTACACAGAGGGCCGCTTCGCCAAAGTCCCCATTCTCCACGGGACAAACACCGACGAGGGCGTGAGTTTTGGTACGACGGGCGTGAACACTGATGCTGAAGCTATTCAGCAGTTGATGTGTAAGTCCAACCCCACCCCCCATATCCCCAATATATATATATATCTGGTATACTAAGAAAGCGAAAGCATCCAAACGCTGGGTCCTAAACGAAACCCAAGCCACAACCCTCCTCTCCCACTACCCTAACATCTCCGCCCTAGGCTGTCCCTACGGCTGGGGCAACACGACGTGGCCGAAACTGGGATATGAATATAAACGCTACGAGTCGATGGCGGGTGATCTATGCATGGTCGCTCCGAGGAGATTGCTTTCCCAGAAGATGAAGGAGTATGATGAGGGGCAGCAGGTGTTTGCGTATCGGTGG
Organism: Aspergillus eucalypticola CBS 122712; assembly: GCF_003184535.1. Classification (NCBI taxonomy): domain Eukaryota; kingdom Fungi; phylum Ascomycota; class Eurotiomycetes; order Eurotiales; family Aspergillaceae; genus Aspergillus; species Aspergillus eucalypticola. The sequence goes on from NW_020290281.1 coordinate 1,002,426, forward strand.
GATGTGGCCGCGTTGAATGATTCGAGTACTATTGGGGTGGCGCATTTCGCGGAGGTAAGATCCCCCATCCATCCCATCCCTTCTATTTTAAAAACTTTTATATGATATGATTGCTGATGATGATGATGATGATGATGGTGTGTGTTGGGATGGTATAGATCCCCTTCGTTTTCGCCAATCCCGTGCAAAACATCACTCCGTTGGGAAGTGATCCATCGAGACTAGAATTGGGTAATTTGGCTGCGAGGATGTGGACGGCTTTTGTGTCGGATTTGGATCCGAATGGACATGGTGGTATGTTTCCCTTTTTTTTTTTTCCCCTACCTTCTCTTTATATACTATATTCCCTTTTATGGTAGTAGGATTGGTCTTCTAACTACTATGAAATGATGATGACAGTCTCCGGTATCCCCACCTGGCCGAAATACAACCTCTCCCATCCTCAAGACTTTGTGTTCCGGGTACCAAGGAATGAGAGTTATGTGGAGAAGGATACGTTCCGGACGGAGGGGATTGATTATATTAATACGATTGTGCGGTAAACCATGATATTATCAGGCATGTATATAGAGTAGATACTACTATATCAAGAACTACATGGATAAAGTTAAGAATCCAATCCTCGACTGATCGATTGTATTGATCTAGTAAGTTTAAGTAGTAGTAATGTAAAATCGACAAAAAAAAGCCGCCGTTTTTATCCATTTATTTGATTTGCAACCCTGCTATATTATTTGAATGAAGATAGTATAGCTGGGTTGGTTTAGTTGATGCCGAGCAGCTCAACCTCGCTAATTTGAGATATCAGTATAATTCCCTTCTTTAATGACAGTGTGTAAAAAGGTAACTTACAAAACGAGGGTCGAGTTAGGGGGGATCAAGCCAGGGAAACCACGGGGGCCGTAGCCGTAGTCACTATACATAGTATATTAGACATAACTCATACTACAAATGATGGTGTGGTAAGTGGGAAAACTCACGGAGAAATAGTCAGGATGGCCTTCTCGCCAACGCTCATCTGGGGGACGGCCTCATCCCAGCCTGGATATTAATTAATTAATTGATAAATTAGTAAATTGGTCCCAGTTTCATTCAAAAACAATATCTATAAATAATAGATAAAGGCGATGAAAACATACCCTTGATGAGACCACCAACACCGATGGCAGTCTTGAAGGCACCGCGACCACGGGAGCTGTCGAACCTGTAAATTGAACAAGTTAGTATGATGTCAGATTCTCTTTCATTTCCTGGACCATTTAGAATTGTCCATATAGCGCAGTACAGCCACTGTCATGGACATCTACTTTAAAGGCTGGAGAGAGCGAGAAAGAGAGAGATAGAGAGAGAAGGGGAGAAACGTACTGCTTGCCCATCTTGTTAGGGGCGTTCTCATCATACAGACAACCAGTGTAGTGCATGGAGATCTGATCACCCGGCTTGGGGAACTGCTGGCCGTTGCCAGGGGAGATGACAGTCTTGGTGACACCCATTGTGATAGATGTGAGATTTTTATTTGAATTGTGAATTTGGTTTAGATGGGAGAGAGAGAGAAGAGGGGGAAATAGAGAAGAAGAAAAGGTGAAGCAGACAGAAATGATGGAAAACGAAGAAGAATCGGGCCAAGTGGGGGGCGGGGGGTCAGTTGGTTGATTTATACTTTGGATTTTATTTCAGGGCGAGACCAACTTTACTACTAAATTGAATTACTTTGGGTGGGCGGTGTATCATTTACTGCTACTGCTAATATTATTATTACTACTAGTATCTTTACAAGAAGAGGGGAGGGAGGAGGAGGGGGGCAAAAAAGGATAAGGTTTGATATATTGGGGGAAAAGAAAGGGCATGCGATGATGATTGATTGACTGATGATGATGGAAGATTCGCGCCGCCTGTGTGGGTTCGCTTGGCGCGGAAAACTCCAGTTAAGTTACGTTACTTACTTCACTACTTATTAATTGCCTTCTCGCTGTGGCCTCGTTGCCCCCGTTTGTAGGTCTGCAGCTAAAATGTGCTGTCCCAAATGGAAAGTGCTACTTAGATAGTACTGGCTGCCGCCTGTGCCGCCTGTATTATTTAGTATTATTCTACTTGTCGACTGCTTGATTTGATTGTCTGCTCTACTAGTTAGTATTGTATTTTGCCTGGTTGGCTGGCCGCTCATCGCCACTACTTTACCAGTAAATAATCCACAACATCATCAATCATTCCACGTTTATTCTTCCCGTGTGTTATCTCAGAAGGGGAAAAGCAAAAAAAAACTGAATCTAACCAACTGACAATGCATGCAAACCCCATTCCCATGCATGTGATGCATCCTGTCAACTCCCCTCCCCTCAAATCATTCATGACTTCGTGGCTCTGCTCCATCCTTACCCCCAAAACGACATCTTCTTCACCTCCTCCAACGACACCTCCTTGATCTGCGTCTTCGGAAACCGTGCATCAACGGGCGCATCATCATTATCATCATCACCACCCGCCCCCAATCCCAGATAATGCAGCTTTGACACACCCACCTGTTCCAAGAACGGCACCACGCGATGGAAATTCAGCCCAACCTGCTCCAATCCATGACTATCATCCGACAGACAAAACCTGCCCCCGCGAGCCAGAAATTCCTGACAAATCTCCCCATTCGGATACGGCTCCTTCATACCCTTCCTCAACGCCGCCGAATTAACCTCCAACAATCCCCCGTATCCCGCCACGTAGTCCAAATTCCGTAGAATCTTCTCCCAGACCCGAGGATACTGCTGGAAGCTCCGATCGGGATCATCACTCTTCAACCGGATCAGATCAAAATGCCCCACTACTACCGGCTTCACTTGCTTCAGCATATCCAGTTGCTCATCGAAGTATGCCTCAAACAGCAACTCGTCTGTCCCGCCGGCTAGCGTACGAGCCTTCTCGTATAGCGGCCGGTCATAGTCAATAGGGACGGTCAGCGTATGGTGCACGGAACCCATGAAGAACTCGAACGGGTGCCGCGATAGAGACTCCTCGATTAGCTGTCGCGAGCCCGGCCGGATCCAGTCGATCTCGAACCCGATGAGGATGTTGATTTGATCGGCGTATTTGGTTCGGAGGCGCGTGGCTTCGGCGAAGTAGGCTGCTTCGTTGGCTACGTGGCTGGATTCGGTGTCGCCGGCTTCGATCTGGGTTGGTTAGTTGTATTAAGTAGCTAGAGGGTAAGATAAGACAGTGTATTTGGGAGAGAGGGTATACCTCTTCCGGGTAGAAATCTTCTTCATGGCGGGGCATGTGCTCAGTCAGGCAGAAGGTGTGGAATTTCTTGGAGATGGCCAGCTGGATAATTTCTTCCAGGTTGTCTTTGGCATGGCCGGGGCAGAATTGCCCAGAGTGGCTGTGGTGAGTGAAGGGCATCTGGAGAGATATCAGTAGGTGAAGTAGACTTAGGGTGTGGATGTTGTGATTGAAGTCGTGATATGATGCGATATGGGAGCACTTACTGCGGCCGGTTACCCCGCGATGGAGGGGTTGCTGTTGTTGTTGTTGCTGGTATATAAGGGGAAGCAAGCTGGAGCTCGTGGAGGTCAGGCTGATTATAACTGGTCGGCCACTGACAAACTCACTAAAATGTGAACCTGAACTAAGAGGGTGGTGAAGAGGAGCGTGTGAAGAACCAGGAGTTGTTGCGGCGAGTCAATCTGGACGGATGTTCTTCTGCTCGACCGGCAGCTCCGCCAGCATCTCCGACTCCAGATACGAGATGACGATCACGCTGTCTCCAAACAATATTATTGAGATTTCAAACCAATTCTTATGAATCCATTACTACTGTACTCTAGTATACATCGATTGGTATGCTCCAGTGTGTATACAAAGCTAGCCAGCTAGCTCTACCACATTGCCCCCTCCCACCAAGCAGGGCTATCTTCACACTTCCTCCATCCAAATATTACCCCAATCGCAGCTATAGCCACAATCCAACCCTCTCAGCGTGACATCACTCAGAAGAACCCAGACTGAAACATTACCAACCCTCACAGCCCATTATTCCATTATATGATTCCCCATCCCTATACCCAATTCTAGAAGAATAAACCTCACCCCGCCGCCACCACCATAGCAACCACATACTCCCCATCATGCGATATGGATAATTTCCCTACCCTCCCAGCCTCATCCCCATCCCCATCTAAATATACCACCTCCGGCCTACCCCCCTCCTCCGCTACCGTAACCACCACATCCTTCCAGCTAATATGCGCCGCACCACGGGGCGCCGCTTTCCGCGCGGCCTCTTTGGCCGCGAACCGGCCCGCGAGCCACCGCGTCATGTCGGGGGATATACTTATGCTAGGAGTAGTGGGCGTTTGAGCTGCGGAAGAGGAGGATAACGGAGGGAGGGAGAAGCGGGTGCGAAAGTCTTGTTGTTCGCGGGCGTGAAGAATGCGGTGCGTGAAGCGGGTGAGGTAGTTGGGGCGGGCGAGGAGGCGGGTTATTCGCGGGAGGTGGACGATGTCGGTGCCGATGTTGAGGGCGAAGGGGAAGGGGGTTGGTTTCATGGTGGTTGTGTTCGTTGGGTGGGTTGGTTGGTGGGAGTGGTCAGGTTGTGGGTTGGTTGTTGGGATTGTTATTGTGAAAGGTTGGATATGGTCAGGTGACTGGCTGGTTGTGTGACTGGTAGGTATTGAGTGATTGGTGGGTGTGGTTTTACAGGCACATATTGTAAGAATCTATAAATCAGGATCGAATTGTAGTGGCCAGTGGTGTTTATTCCCAGCCAGTACTGGATACTCTTGGTTGTAGTGATCTGCTGGCTGTTACGCGCATGCTTACTTCTACATCGATATAGCACCTCTTTGTAAAGATTTTACCAGTTCCAGACACGGCAAAGTTGGAGAACAAACGTTCACGGTGTATACTCTATATGTACAGATTCACACCTCCCGTGGAACCGCCAAACCGTCCCAGCAGGCAAGATTTCAAGGACACACACTGCCCGAGCCCGGCAGGGTAGAATCCAGACCACCCTGACCAAAGACCCATTCGGTCATGGATATCATGCATCGAGCATCTTCAATTAGGTTGTTTGTCCTCGACCGATTCCCGTATTAAAGCGGTGTTCTAATGGTCTTTCTTCTTCTCGTCTCCGTTCACTTGTTTCAAAAAGTCCCTGTGAAATTCATTAGCTTGCGTTCCAGCACCCCCACCAGATCATTCATAGTCCTGATTGGTGATCTGTCCATCTGCCACAGAGGTGAAACGTACTGGATGAAGGTCTCCTCATCCTTGGAGGAAGCCTGGATGGGAGGGGTGGCAGGCTTGGGCTGGCCACCACCACGGGTAGCGAGACCAACACCGCCGAAGAGAGCACCGAGAACGCTCATGGCGAGCTATATGGAGTCAAGTAGTCAGTGTACAAGTTCCCAGGCAGCTGGCAGGGTGTGCCATCGGCCGATGTTATGACCTCGGCAGAGATTGGTCCCGGGACAGGGGAGGGTTGCAACGGGGTGGCAATGGAGACGTACAACGTGGGAGCCGACCTGCTTGCCGGCGATCTGGTAGTAGACGACCATGATGACGGATTGGAGGAGAGAGTTCAATGGAGAACGGTCAGGTCAGAGCGGCGGATGTAGCGGTGCAATGCGAGGTCCAGCGGGAATCAGTCGTTGGACGGCAGCGATGGAAGTTGCGGCTATGGTCCTTGCCTATTTGGGACTGGCGTAAATGCTGAGTCAAAGATGAGTCAGGCACATCCAAGTGACTTGCTGAGTCAGTAATGTGTCAGCCTATTCAATGTGTCACACGAACTAGCTGGAATCTCACGTGATGTCCCGAAAGTGCCCGACACGTGAGGGTCCCGGGAAGACATCACGGGATATGATGGCATGATTAGAGATGCCCTGAAAAGAAACGAAGAGTTGCGGTATCACAACACCTGCAGATGCAAATACAAAAGCTACAGCCAACATCTAACCACAGAGTACTCTGTATACCGTAGAGGCTAATTTACCCACCAACCTGCTAAACTATCATAGTATGTGGCGGTGTCACATCACAGCTCTCTCCACTAAACTTAGTTATAGTAGTAAAGCTCCCCCCATCCGAACCTCGGGGGAAGTGAAATCATCCCTGGACGAGACGTGGAGATTTCGCCCCGGCTATGAGCTGAGAGCTCCTGCTGGTCGGTTACTGCTGGCGGTTATTCTTGCAGCGAATCGCCGGTGCTATAAGATGCTGCCTGTCCATGGTTTCTTTCGGCCCTGGATTTGCTGGAGCTCCTGTTGACTTTCTAGCTGTCTGGATTTGAAGTCACCATCTCTTGCTTCTTCTTCTTCTTCTTCTTCCCCCTTGATCTACTACTTACTACTAATCTCCATACCTCGCTTCAAACTCCCTTCCACATTTTTTCCAGGCTGCTAGAAATTCATACCTCCCTCTCTTCCCCTTATTTTTTTTATTTTTCTCACCTCTCATCCAAGCGTTGCTCATTACTCCAACCCATCGCATTTTGTCCCATCCTCACATCATGTTCTGGGGAAAGCATCACGACGACACGCCCGAAGTGGCCCAACAACCGCCCATTCCTCGCAAGAAGCTCCCTTCACATTTGCAGAAACTCGCCGACAACGACGACAGTTTCTATGATGACATTTATTCCTCATAGTACGTGTGACACCATCCCTTTCCCATTTTTAGTGTCGGTGTGTCTGGAAGAGAGAAAGGCACTCTCCATCTCCGCGTTGTCTCCCCGCATTTTCCGATCCCCGCAAGAAATCACCAAAAAGGCAACTTGACGCAACTGCTATCCGCTTCTCTCTCTCTCTCTCACACCCACACCACCATCCCCAATTTAATCATTACTAACCACACACCTTCAACTCCAGCTCCGTAGACTCCACCGAAACCCCCTACCGCTACGCCGGATACGCCAACCGACTCCGCACCGTCTTACTCTCCGCCCACCGCTACGTCGCCTACACCTCCGACATAGGCGAATCCTTTCGCCCCGTCGCCCACCCCTGGCTAGTGCGATCCGCCTACGGCATTTCCTGGACCTATCTAATCGGCGATGTCGCCCACGAAGGCTACAAAGCCTACCTCCGCAATCGCCGCGTCCTAGCGCCTCCCTGCGAGGCCTACAAAGATGCCAGCGACCTTACCCACGAGCAAGTCGCCAAGGGCATGGTAACCGGCAACATCGCCGGCTCTTTAACAGGCAGTAGCAGCAGCGATACGCTGATGCCATGGCCCACGACTCACGTTCCCCTGGCTGAGGACTACCGCACAGTTATGGCCCAGCGCGCCGTGTTCCAAGGTATCGCCAGTATGGGTCTTCCGGCCTTTACCATCCATTCGGTGGTCAAGTACTCTGGGCGCATGTTGAAGAACTCCCGGAATGTCTTTTTCCGTACTTGGGCGCCTATCGGGGTGAGTTTGTCCGGCTGTTATGTACTGGTTTCGTAATAGAATTATACCGCTGACAAGGTAATAACTACTAGCTCGGTCTCTCCGTCGTGCCTTTCCTCCCCTACCTATTCGACAAGCCCGTCGAAGAGGCCGTCGAATGGGCCTTCCATACCGGACTTCGTGCGTATGCCGGTGAAGATGCAGTCCGTCCGTTGCCTCAGGCCGTGAGGACGCCTCATGACGAGGAGACCTCCCTCAGCCATTTCCTCCGGGCCCAGGCTGAGAAGAATAACGGCGAGGTCATGGGCTACGATGCGAACGTCTCCTGGGAGAAGTATAAGGAGGAACGCCGTCGAGCGAAGGAGCAGCGCATGCAGGAGCGTGAGCAGCGCGGCGAGAGGGGCCCGTTGTCGTTGTTGGGTTTCGGGTCGAATTCGAAAGAGAAGAAAGAGTGATTGATTGATTGATTTTTTTTCTATACCTTTGTTTCTTTATCCCCTTCATTTTAGCTCGGTTTTTTATCTAGTTGCCCGGGTTTTTTCTTATGTCATTGGCGATGGAGGGATGGATGAAATGGTTCTGACTTGATTCTTATTATTATTCGCCCCTCTCTCCGCTGCATTTTTTGTACTGTACATAATAGTTGTCTCTTAGCGTTTTCTGCTCTCCTTTCAGCCAAACATCATCAGTCATCATCATTATCACGAACCACATCATTCAAGGGCCAGGTCAAACGCATTACTTGCTACTCAATGGTCCTCTGCATTTGCCTATCAACAAACAAAAATAATCCCTACCTGCGTACCTATTCAATATACCTCCAGACCTCAAACCATCAAACTACATCCTACATCTCTACAAAAGAATCAACCACATTTGAACACATTTTCATTCAGCCCAACCCAACCTAGTCAGGTTTAATCCAACCAGTTAGGCTAAGCTAAATGGCTAGCTTTGCATGCTTGCAATTCGATCTACTTCGAAAAAAAAGAGAAATATACATCTGTACACATAGCGAGATTGAAAAAGGACGGACAAAGAGGTAGAAAACAAAACGAGGGGTACGAGAGTATAGCACGGCGTTCACTCGTCACAGCAGATACCTACCACCCAATCATTAAGCAAAGCGTAGGGGAGGGGGTGAGTTCAGTCAGGAGGAATAGGTAGTAGATCCATGCCTGAGAGAAGATGGATGATCATAGGGAGAGGATGGAAAGAAAATATAAAAAATGGGATATGAAGAAGAGTAAAAAAGTGACTGCGGTGGCAGGTCTTTTTTTTCTGTGTCACCATAAGGAGAGTAAGAATGGTATGGATGAAAAGGTAGTGGAAAATGGCACAAAACGTGTGGGGAATAAGAAGAGTAGAAAGAAAAAGAAAAAGGATATAATCAAACAAATGCCAGGGAAATGAGGACGCGATGGCATATCAAGATAAAATGTGAATACAGTTGGGAACAAATGGCAACATCAACAACGCTTGGTATGTATTCCACACAGATTAGGGGCCCAACGCCCCCAACAACCTCTCTAGAGCGTTGCGTCATGACTTCGGCTTATATTTTGGCCCTGTCTAGTATTGAACAAAGTACACGATCCATGGTTTAAAAAGAGAGATACTGATGGGCTTAGTTCCAGCCGAGCGAGTTCTCGGCCATCACCGGCGCGCTGATCATCTGGGTGCGGCCAGTGCCCCGGCTGTTCTGGCTGTTGCGGGAGAGACGGCCACCTGCGCCGAAGACGGACCCAGCGCCGCGGCCTTCGCTCATCTGGTCGACGCTCGAGGGGGAGCGCTGGTGCAACTGGCGCTTCTTCCGGTACCGACGCGCAACCCAGAACATACCAGCACCATATGCTGCAGCACCGGCCACAGCACCACATCCGATACCAACGGCACTAGCCTTGGTGGTTCCAGATGAGCTGGTACCAGCATCGCTTTGGTCGTAGTCACCGTCACTGCCATCGCCGTTGCTGCTGCTGCTACCCGATCCACCGCTGTTGGACGAGCTGCCACTGGAAGAACCCGAGTCGCCCACCAGAAGAGGGATGGAAGGGTCGATCATGGACATCAATGTCTTGACCGTCTCGTTGGGCTGCTCGTAGAGCCTCGAAATGGGGTTGTGGAGCATCTTCCTCAGGGTGTCAACGTCATCCGAAGGGATGTACATCAGCGCAACGGTAGCAATGTAGCCAGTGCTTGCCGAGTTGTCGTAGGGTTGGAGGTCGTACATGACCACGTCAGAGTCATTGAGCTGCAACGCGTAGCCCATACCCTCGGGAACATACAAGAAGATCTGGGAGGAAGACAAGGGCGTTGTGGCCACAAAGCTCCAGCGCAGTTTGCCATTGAATCCGATTTGGACCAAGGTATCGTTGGCCGGCTGATCGGGAAGACCACCAGAAGGAGAGATCGATCCAGGAAGCTGAGCAGCAGCAGTGCTGGTACTCGAATGGGTAGCTGTGCCCGTGCTCAGTGACGTAGTAGTCGTGGGCTCAACCACGAGAATGCTTGACGGCAGGTAGTTGTCAGAATCGGAGGTGGTCGTGGTCGGTTTGGGGGCTACAGTCGTCTCAGCGGCCGAGGTGGTCGTCGTGGTGGGTTGTGCGATAGGCGTGGGCGTTTCCTTGCTGGTAGTGGACGGGGCATAGGAAGGCGTCGCAGATACCAGACCCGAGGATTCCTGGGTGGAAGTGATCAAGGGTATCGAAGAGGCAGGGCCAGAAATGGAGGTAAACTTGGATGCAGAGCTGGTGCCAATGGCAGAGCCTGAAACGGATCCAGAAGCAGATCCCGACACAGATCCAGATGCAGAGCCAGGAGCCGATGTAGGAATAACACCTGCAGATCCCGAAACGGATCCAGACACCGATGTAGGAATGACGCCTGCAGATCCAGAGGCGGATCCAGAAGCCAATGAAGATGCTGATTCAGAAGTGGTTCCAAAAAGACCCGTCGAGGCAGATCCTGAGACGGAAGCAGAATCAGATTCAGTCGAAGTGGGCATGATGACAATGCCAACACCACTGCTGATAGGAGTCGAGGCTCCCGCTGAGGAGCTCTGGGTTCCGCTGGAAGCTCCGGGAATAAGAGCCGTCGAAGTGGCCGATATACCCAGACTAATGGCCGAAGGTTCCAAGGAAGCGCCTGAGGATGTGCCAAGTAGGGCAGAAACAATATTGACCGATCCAGAAGATGAGGCAGGCGTAACCACAGGAACACTAACGGGGATGGTAGGGAGGCTCAGAGGGAAAGCACTGGAGTCGGCAGACTCGCTTGCACTCTTGCTAGTAGCAGAGGCAGATCCGCTGGAAGTGGTGGTAGTAGGGAAGAGGTCCGAGAGGAAGCCGAGGACACCTCCTGATGATGAGGGGGTGGAAGAGGAAGAGGTCACGTCTTCAGATGCAGACGGGATGAGGCTCGAGGATGCTGACCCAGTAGTCTGAGAGGCTGCGCCTGACGAGGTGGCCTGAACATATGTAACCTGACTCGAGGAGCTCTGGGTTGAAGACTCGGACTTCGAAGTAGACTCAGCCAGAGGGACCTGAGCGGAAGAACTCTGGGCAGATGCGCTCTGGCTAGTGAGAAGTTGACTCGAAGTCTCTGCCTTCGAGCTAGGAGTTGCAGATTCCGACTGCGAAGCCTCGGCCGAAGACTCCGTAGTGGAAGCAGGGGTCGAGGATGCTGGGCTGGAAGAGATTTGAGTGGTGGATTCCTTAGCCGTAGAACTCTCCGAAGTCGTCGAGCTATCGCTTGTAGAACTCTTGCTTGAGGTGACATCTACAATGACGCCGGCAGAGCTTGAAGCGGGAGCGGGGGTTGCAGAGCTGGACTCGGCTGGCGATGCGGTAGGGCTGGCCGTGGAGGTTGCGCTGGTGCTGGTAGAGGAACCCAAGATACTTGAAATGAAGCTCTCCCAGGAGTCAGCCAACGAACTCTGGCTAGATGTAGTAGCTGCTGCTGCCGCCGCTGCGGCCGACGAAGAAGCTGTCTCTGCCGTCGTTGCTGCTGCTGACGAAGAAGCTGCCTCTGGTTTCGCTGACGCTTCAGACGCGGAAGTGTGCTTCTCGGATTCGGATGTAGACTTCTGCTTTGCCGAGTCACTGGTAGTTGAATCCTTGTCGGATGTAGTCGCGCTCGCCGTCGAAGTAGCAGCAGCTGCCGCCGGGGTACTCTCTGCACGCTCAAGGGTAGAGCTAGTTGTCGTTGAAGCACCGGGAACGTTGGGTGCCGTACCCACAATAGTATGCGTAACACCATTGGCGTCCACGGAAATGGTTACAGGAACAACGATAACAACAGGTGAAGGGTCAACGATCGGGCTTGTTTTTTCATTGTCCGAAGCGGGCGCTGAATCATGCGTACTCGTTTCGGACCTGGTTGTCAACTCGACAGGCGTAACGGGCTGGGAGGAACCAGTAACGGCGGAGCTAACCTCACGCGCTCCCAAGTCCCGGATCTGTCCTGCCTCCCGGGCTGCGACGAGCTCGAGGCCGCCCAAGGACAGGAACGCGGCCAACAACGAAGTTGTGGGCGCAATCATATTGATTCGAATGGTTGGGTAACAATAGCAGGCGATAAAGAGTGGTCAGGTGGTCGAAAAGACCGTAACAATGCTGAAATGAATGGACAGAGCGAAGGCTCAGATGGGAACCTCCAGAACCAAATATCCCAAGGCACGGAGTATTCAAACGTCAAGGATCAAAGCCAGTCGTTGAGATTGCTGATGCATGGGGTCGGTGGTTGGAAATTCGAATAGTCTAAACCGCGGGCTATATAGATGTCCTATTCCCGGCGTTTTCGTATATCCACCTCTCCACGATTTGAACCACTTGAAGCGAACCTATCTCAATCGAAGGATGGCGCGAGCGATGGCGATATCCCGAATCGGTCGACGGCTGGGGATGCGATGACAACGGTCGGTAAGCTTCCTGGTATATTGAGTCGAATGACAACCAGAAAGTTTGCAAATATCACAAAACTCTATCACCAAAAAAAAAAATCTCCGAATCAAGAATATCGATAGCGACAAGCTCTAGTAGTGCACTGACAGCTGACGGATGGATGTGCGCGCACCAACGGCGGGAGTTCGGTATAAACAAAGCGGGTTCAAAGAGCGGCAGGGGGTGTGGTCGATGAGAAACCAACAGTAACCCCTCACGAAAACTACCAGCAAACAAAACAATAACGAGTGTAGAGGCGGTAAGGAGCGAGCGACAAGATCTAAGAAAGGGATGTTAAGTGAGAAAAACGGCCGTGGAGAGGGGGGAAGGTGGAGGTGGTAATGGTGGTGGAGGAGGGGGGTGGGTTGTTATGGTGAACGGCGGTTGGAGGTGGTGGTAGTACCTGAAGAGGGCGCGCGACCGTGGGAGGGGGATGGGATGCAAGGAGAGAAAGGCTGAGGATGAATTGGCAAGTCCCAACGGCTCGTTGACGTAGAGAAGGTGTTCGCAGGTGGGCTACGTCAACGAAGCACCGGCGCTGGCGAAGCAAAAACGGGGCGAAGAGGGGGGGAAAGAGAGAGGAAGAGAGAAGAGGAGGAGGAGGGAAAGGATGGTAGTAAAGAATGAAAAGAAAGATAGGCGATGCAGTGAAGAAGCAGAAGAATAATAATAATAATACCAAAGGAAGGACGGGAAAAATAAAATTCAAAAAATGGTGGTAGTATTTAGGAACAGTAATAATAACAACAGCACTAAAATGAATGAAAGGAGAGTGAGAGGGAAGGGGAGATTACTTCTGGCTGGCGGTTTGGATTAGTTTGGCTTAGTTGGTTTGCCGGTCCGTGTCATCGCCTTTTTTTGGTAGATTTGATTATTTTGGGGCCCGGCTTTTACTTTTTGACTTTACTTTACTTTACTTAGCTCTTACCACCACCACTTGGATTTCCGGGTTGGGCTGTGGGAGTTGTGGTTTGGTACCACTGGAAAAAAGGGGGGGGAGGGAAGGAAGGGAAAAAGGCACGGCAGGGGGAAAACGAGGCACACCAAAGCAGAGGGGGAAAAGGCAGGAAGCACGCGGGAAAAGCAAAGGGAAAGGCCGTGGCTACAATGCCAACCACCCCATGACAGGGTGATTAACCACACGCACCGGGTAGAGGTGGGCCCCCTTCCACTTCGTCCCACCTCTTGCCGTACGGTAATGTACCTTGGTTGCCGTATCTTCACCTCGCATCCTCATTAGCCCAATTGCACATTTGCTCACTTACTGACGACAAATGCCCGCAACAACCTGGGGTTGAGCATGTTCTAGGTCTTTGCTATTTGATATTGGAGTTGCTGTCGTTACTGTCGTTGCGTGTCACAGGTTCTGGACTCTCTGCCTACACCTCATGCACTACAAGTCATTACATCCCGGCTAATATGTATGAGTGTATTTACTAATGGCCGAATGAATGAATGGATAGTGTGAACGGACAGTATGTGCGTGTCTGGCCGGAGGAACGTCCCAATGGAGAAGGCATGTACGCATGCCGTCCTGGTCGAACCCTCCATCAAAAGGTACACTAGATGCCAAACGATCAATAGTATACGGAGAAGAGAGCTTATTTGGGTACTGACCATGGCCGCACTCCGTCTATAGTGTAGTATCTATCTACAACGGCGCACATCAAGACCAACTCCGAGCTCGCTACCGCTGGAACTATTGAGAACACCCTCACCCCGAGTGGTTCAGGCCATAGATCGCATGATATGCAGTGGACAGAACTCTTCTTTGAGAGTCTAGACGTTGAAAGAGGGGTAGCATGGTGTATTTCGATCGACATACTAGGGTCTCGTCAACCGAACAGATATGGAGCACAAGGTGTCAATCAGGTATCTCCTCTTCACAGATCCGGGAACTCCTCCGCGCACTTTGCGTGCAGTGTAAAGCAGAACAAGGCAGGGTATACTGTAGGCTGCGGACTGTCATATGCCCTGACAGTTTGCTCGAGGCTGGGTTGATGCCGCAGCATGCAGAAGGTGCATAGAATCAGAAAGACGACACAGCCCGGCAGTTGCACTACCTCACAGAGCCAGAGAACGATTGGTGGCGATGTTGACAAAGTGTCCAATCATTCCGGGATGTCGCAGGGGAATGGTAAGGAAATTAACCCATCAAAGTCGGCTCGTATGGGGAGATAATGATCGCGGTCTAAGGAATGGGGAAGATTGATGCTTAAACTTGAAATGGGGATCCTCAAATTTCAGGCATGTCACGGAGGATTCAAGGATACATACTTTACTCACTCACTGGACAGGTAGCACAGCGTAAAGTGGCCGGTGAGAATGGCCAGGGACAATTGCCGATCAGCAGTGGTACGGCGCGCATCGTAATTCCCGCCTCGGACGCCAGCCTCTTCTGCAAAGGGCATAATTTCGTCAAGGTTCGGACCACCACAAGGCCTAGACTGACGGCGTCGTTTTAGTGTGGGTGGTTCCTGGATGGATGTGGGGATAGCCCCGGTGCGTGGTGATACGGGCAACACAAGTGCTGCAGCCTGCTCGACGGGCTGGCAACTGAGCAAAAACAACTCCAGGCAAGGATCATCAAGAGAGGAAGAGAGAGAAAATCGCATGGCTTGGTTCGGTTCGAACAGGCGGGCAAAAGGGATTTTTTTCCTTCATAACCTGGATCGGAGGAATGTGATAAGCATGGGGTTATGCACCTGCCAGCCAAGATAATGCGGTCGGGTGCATTTCCTCCTCCTCCTTGAGAAGGAAAGCAGTGTTTCTTTCCTCTCTGCCTAACATTACAACCACCAGCCAAAGAAATAAAAAATAAAATCCAAGAAAATAAAATAAAAAAAAAAGTAAGATTATTGATGCCCCTTCCCCTCCCGCCCGCCGGGTTGAGTCAGTCACAATGATGGCCATCCACCCCCGGCTGTCTCACCATCCCTTCTTAACCCCAAAGCATCCAATACCATCCGTGCCTCGTACGGAGCCACTACGTATGCGCACCCGTCCCATCCATCTACCGGTATGCAACAGGCCTTACTATATTCAATATATATGAGATACCTGTCAAGCTCCATGACATGGGCATGTGGTGTGCTAATATGCTGGTAGCACTGCATCTTGGGAAATTCTAGTTGCTGCCTTCAAGACCAATCCTCTTCCATTCATAAGCTAGTGGCGGACACTATTGACCTCAGGTCCTTTCGAGAACGTGCTCCATTCCGTTAGTCCTGGGCTAATTTCTTAGCCTACTAACGAAGGATGGGAGGGGGGGCCTGCTCGACACTCAGACTCCAGCAAGACCCAGCCCGGTTATCGCTGGGCGAGGAAGACGATGGAAGGCATGTTCATGTCTTACACCACGTGCATGCCCGGCGGCGCCAACCGTCACAAGCAGGGAAAATAAGAGTTGTACGTACTATCTTCATCTAACCCGCCAGTCGGTGCTGGTGCTTTTTGACAGCGCGGCAATCATCGATCTTTTTCTCCCTGACATGATTGGAATGTCAGAAATGCAGGAGACTCGCTCACAGCCCCTGCTGGGGGGCCGCCGTCAGGGCTGAAACAATGGCTCTTTCCATCCCTTCGGTCTCAGAATTGCCACGAACAGAGTCGTACAAAATTCCACAGATCGCGTATTGGCTGAGACTCTTGGTACCCAAGGCCAGCACAGTCAGAAAGGATTTGCAGAAGCGCCCCATGGTCATTGCTTCTTCGAGTGTTGGATCTCGCGAAGAGCATGGCCTAGGGCGATGTGCGACTCTAGAAGGCTGACGGTCAGAACTGCTTCAGCAGCATATGCAGATCGGGAAAGTCAAAGCTTCGATAAGACCCAAATCCAGATGGGTTCCTCTGTAATACTTAGGAGTTGGATCGTCGTTCGCCTGAGTTGAGTAGAGACGGTGGACATTTGGTGATACTACTAAGAAAGCTAGATGAGTCGTAGCACCCACGGAGCTCCGTCCAGCAGTGGCACCATTGTTCGCGTTGCTATTTTAATCTTGTAGGCTGAGTCCATTCAAAGAGCGTCTTCGAGTCTAAGCCTTGGACGGACGTAAGACCACACACTGACCATTTTCACTAGGCCATTGTATCTTGAGGACCTCTACCACAAGGCCCATCACACATATCTCCATCCTGATACCATTATATCATATGCTAAATGCGACCAGTTCCTGGGACGGGGGATATGACCCTGAATCTAATGAACCATGGACAAAAGTTGCCAACGATCCAAGGACTGGGAAATTACTTCAAACAGGCACTAAGCCTGTTCCTGACTGCTGCCCCACCGTGGCCCTTGGTTCCATTGGTTGGTGGTCGGCTCTTGGCGCGTGCATTGCCCCCATGCGGACTAGCCTCGCCCATTTTGAGGCCAGCGATTCCCTCCAACTCCAGCAGATCCAATCCTGGAGACAGTCACAATGTTCGGATCAGAGCCTGAGGAAAGGTCGAACAGTTCAGTAGTTGCAGTGGACTATCCCTGAACTGTTCCAACTGCAAATCCTGACAATTCAGCTTCCCACCAGCTTATACGAAAGGCCACTCTGGGATGGAGAACTATGCTAATAATAGCGGATCAGTTCTTCTTATTTGACCCATGACCCGTTGGAGCTGAATCTGTGCTTTTACCGACCCAGCCGATCTGAGACACAATGGTTCGCTTAGCTACGATAGAGGATCCAGCATAGAGCATGGAGAACGGAGTGAATAGCGCGAATGATCTTCTTCGCATCAGCCATCTGAGCTGCATCCGACAGCCGGTGTCGCATTAGACATAACTAAGCCCAGCTGCCGCTCGAATCCATGCATAAAGTCACCGTTGGCATTCCGATACCTAACATTAGAAATCGGGCTTGTCGACGCATAGGCTATTCCTACCAGGCTCGCCGGTCTATCCGTTGTCTACAGCCAAGATGCAAAGTATATGCACATAAGCAATGTTTGTCTGCATTTGTCCAGTTATGTACTCGCATAACATCACAGTCATTTCCAGGAACCTGGTTCTTTGCTTGCTTCTCACAGACGAGACCCTCGACTTGGCACACTGCTCACCACCCCAGCACACTCAATCTCCACATCAGTCCCCAATGGCAATGTCTTGACCGCAACACATGTACGAGCCTAGGTTCATCAGTAAGTATGTCACTCTGCCCAGGGGCAATCAGGTGGAACGCACCGGCTTCGGATCCGCGAAAAAGGAACTATAGACTTCATTGACAGCGGCAAAGTCATTCATATCAGCCAGGAATATGTTGACTTTCACGGCGTCGTGGAGACTAGAGCCGCCTGCTTCAAGGACAGCACTCAGGTTGTTGAGGATTTGTTTCTAGACTACGTTAGCTGAGTGGCCTTATGATACCTTATGGTCGGCGAGAAAGAGAGTTTTCTCTATTTGATGATAGAATTTGTGTACCGTTCTTTCTTGGATTGATCCCTCAACCATCTTGCCTGTAGCAGGGTTCACGCCCACCTGCCCAGAGCAGTAGACCATGTCGCCGACGACGATGCCCTGGGAGAGGAATGGCGGTGGGAGAGGGGCCTTTTGGGTACGGATGGGGATTCTGGTTGCTTTGGACATTGTGAATTCGGTAGATGATGTAGTTTTCACTTTCTGGCAGTTGGTATGATCTATATTAATTCCTCGAAAGGCAGTAATGCTTCGAATTATATACCTGGGGAAGGGCGAAGGTTGATGATAAGCGGGGAAGTTGGAGGAGTCGCGCTTATCATGAGTGGTGACCCACCGAGATGTGACTAAGAATGCTGGCGATAATGAGGAGACCATGCACACCACGGAGATGGTACCCTATGACAATTCCAGATAGTTAGACATAGACTCTTGATTACTGTTACTATGAATTGTAACCTTGATACATACTAATTTATTAGTTGGGAAGAGTTTTTAAATAGATCTGGCAGTGTCAATCGGTTGGAGACTGCTGATTACCGTGCTACAACTATATATCTCTTCACAACCACCAATGTTGTTCTCTTAGAACAACACCGGCACTATCCACCACAACCCTAGATTTCGTGCTCTGAAGCACATCACGCAAACCCCATTTGGCTCGATACAACCTCACCAATATAGTTCACTTCTGCAAAAATTAGCAAAATGACACTCACCCCATCTCCTCCAGCTGCATTCCAACATCACATTCACAGTTTTCGTGCAACGCAACCACAAACTTCCTCATCTTCAAACATCATAAACGGATCAGTCTCCGCCAGATGTCTCCGCATTAGCAGATATCACAAACAGTGCACGCAGATTCACTCTCACAACACAAGATGGCCTTTGCCACGATGACTGAACACGTCCACAACTCATCTTTTGATTGCACTCTGTGCTACAAGATGCAGACACGTCCGTATCCTTCTTCTCATCATCTTCATATTCCTTCTCTGCGTTCGTGAACAACCGAGATCATGGATCCCGGGGGTATGCGGAAGAAGGTGGCCGAAGCAGCAGCGCGCCTCAGGCTCTCCAAAGCCAGGAGGGACCTCGCGAAGCTGAAAGCTGCGAAAAAGATGATTGAAGAGGAGCGAGCAGAAGCAGCTGCAGAAGAAAGAGCTGCCGCGGAACTTGACAACACTGAATACATCAGATGGCCAGCCTTCAGGACCATGGAAACGATCCCCGAGATCTCTGAGACAAAGTCCGTTGATATACAAGTCCACGGCATGAAAGCCAGGGTTTATCTAAGCCGTCCTGACGAAGATATCGTGCCGCTGCGGTACCTCAAGAGAGCAGACAAAGATAGTGAGTATATATACCCATCCAAGGGCATCCAACATCATCCATATAATCGCGCATGGGTGAACTAACTCCGAAGGAGCAAAGCTAACTCAAAACTAGAGATCGTCCATCGCGCTGTCTGGATCTTCCGCAACGCCAGAAATGGACGTCGAGTCAATCAGAATAAATGGCCTACCCTCGAGACCATTTTCTTCGACGTCTTCCGTAACCTCAAGAACTCTCCTCAGTGGGATAAAGGTCTCTTCGAGGACGAGGCAGGCAGTGCCGCTACCTGTCCACCAAACCTAGAATTCAGACAAGCACGTTACAACCAAGACAACGTACTTCATGCTCTCATATCCGAGTTGTTCTTTAACGTGGATGTCATGCACCCGACTTCAAAGCCTATGCTTTGGTTCCACCTCTAGTACGTAAGAAGCATCAACCCTAACAGACCCTGCACAGCGCAACGATACACTAACCTCATCAACTTCCCATCCAACCAGCCCAAAAGTCATGGGAGAATATCTCGAATATTGGACCGGCTACAAAGAGAAACGTCAAGATGGACCCTGTACCTCCGGCCGCGTCGTCGTTGATTATTACCCCGATGCTATGTACGCACGCACCGTCCTGCCAATGACAACTGTCTGTATAGTCTACTCTCCTATCCAACCTCCCCCCAAAGACCAAACCCAGCCCACTAACGCACCCCCCCAACCACAGACTCTAACCGACAACCAACCTCTCCATAAAACCCTCTCCCAAAACTTCCAACTTCACCTCGGCCAACTCCTAACCAACCTGCACCACATGCACATCCACCGCCACCACCTCCCCGACCAAGAAGTCTTCCTAATCAACCTCCACGGCAGCAGACTTCACGTGCAACGCGCCATTTTCCCCAGTTCCAAGATCTCACGAATCTACTGCAAGAAGTACAAGCCCGTCGACACTTCCAACACCGAACTGCACACTTTCCGCGCCGGAGATGCCAATCGTCGCTACACCGAGCAAGATCTCGAGCACGATATAGATCAACTTGATTGGCTACACACTCTCAAAGAGGAGAGAACCGAGGCTCCGGACGAAGATGCCGCTCCCGTGTTCCGCGTGCTCGCTAGCAAGGAATATGATCTCTGGAAGAAGAGTGAATGGCATGCCGCGTTGAAGTTGTTGGCTGGCTTGAATCGTTATTTGATGGGCGGCCGCGCTAAGTGTGGTGTCATGCAGAATATGTTTGAGAAGTTTCCGCTGGAGGAGGAGTCGCAGCCTGTGGAGTCGTCGTCTGCGGCTAGGCGCTGAGGGGGTGAGGGAATGGGTGGTGGTGGTTTTTGCGCTGCCAGTGCGATAGTAGGCGTTGGGGACGGGACGTGTTTCTCTCGTCTTAAAAGTTCCTTTCGATACTCTCTTTCTTTATAGCTTGCACTTTGCTTGGGCTTGGCTTGCTCCTCGTTGGGCCTTTGCTAGCTCTTTGCCTTCGTTTTTCTTTCTCGTCTTTTGCTCATACCAAATTTATGTACCAATAGCATAGCGAGAAGATGGCATTAATGGGGCAGATAGCGTAGCCTAGTCTGCAAATGGAAAATGTGACTCTAACTACAGAGAGGAGACGCATTACATAGTACATACTCGTTGGTCATGGCAGAAATCAGCTCAAATAGTCATACAGAATTGTGCGGAGACATCCAAATTTAGTCTCCATGACGCCGCTCAGACTCAAAAGCCGTGAAAGCATCAATACCCCGTCCGTCCTGCCCTCCCGTGCGAAAGTATTCGACAACAACACCTATGGCGTAGCATGTTCCTGCGGTAGCTACGCCACTGAACAGCATCCTGCGTAGAGCCTGGCCAGCTCTTGATTGGCGTTTCGAAGAAGAGCCCTTGGCTCGTGAAGTCTCGTATAGCGATTCGGACTGACGATCAGGAGCTTGGCTGGAGAAATGCTCCTGCCGTAGCTGGATAGTTGATGTAGACTGTTTCAAAGTTTCATTGTTTCGGCCGTCGGAGCTAGCTTCAAATTTGTCCGCTGCTTTGGAAGGGAGAGCGTAATTGTCATGCATGGAGCTGCTGGACTTTTTGAATACAAGTATATCCCCGCCACCGGAAACAATCTCGTACCCATCGGTACGCATTCTCGCAAAATGGGGTAGGAACTTGGCAGGGGCATTCAGGCGACCTAGAATTTCTGCCGGGTGAACTGTCTCGTCCGAAGCCTGGAAAGACGAGCTCGTCTCCGCCTCGTTTACTTGAAGGGTCGAGGGATCATATGCAAGGACTCTATAGGTTTCACTTGACGGGCTGTCAGCGAGCGGCTGCTCAATGGTAGTAATTTGATCTAAGTTCTTGGTAGCTTCCTGCTTTCCAGACTGGAGTACCTGTGAAGCTTCCCGACTTTCTGCAGTTTGTTGATTGAGCTGTACACCAACGTCTGGTTTCTCTGGCATGATGGCCTCGTCAGATGCGCCGACAGTCTCATGCTTTTGAAATTTGCCTCGAACGCTCTGGGCGTCAATGTCACCAGCGGGATCGACAAATGAATCGAACCTATCGTCGAGAGATTGACGGATCTGCTTCTCAATCTCAGGGTCAATACTAGGCTTAGCCAAGTATTGTGAACGAATATCACTGGCATTCAGGATGTCTAAATCCTCCTTCCTCTCTGCTTGCACCCTGTCCTGTTCGTGTGCTGTACTTAGAGGACTTTCAGGCGCCTCTAGAGATCTCATCGAAGCCTCATTGCTTGGTTGATCTCCAAGCGAACGACTATTGACTGGCGCTTCTAGGTGATCATAGGTGACGCGTCCGCCGCCCATTGTGAGATCCTGAAGCTTAGGTTGATCGGCCATGATCGCTTCTGAGAGACTGCTAAGTTTCTCAGACACATCTCTCTGGTCTTTCATAGTATCATTTGATGGCTCCAAAGCTTTGTAGCGAGCTTCTGTTGGTGACTCCGGTTTCTGCACCTCAGGAGTTTGGAAGGGCTCATCCGCGACTGGCGCCACCTCAACACGTTGTCGCGGTGTTTCTTCTGCCCTATCGTTTCCTGATTCTGTTGCCAGCCTAGGCTCTAAAATTGTTCGTTCAAATGGGGATAGATAGCCGGTAGGCCCAGAATGAGGCTTCTGGGCCCCGGCCGATGTATCAATGTCGTTTCCGCGAGAATTCTTTGCTGTGGCCACCAGCTGCTCAGTATCCTTGGGTATCATACGGCCACTGACAGGGTCGAATTCAAAGTCTGGTCGACTAGTCTCTGATACAGTCTCGTCTGAAAATGGGACCCTGCCACTCACGTCTGATTGTGGCTTCTTGGGCGATTCTGAAGAGTCTTTCGAGACTGCAGTAGTAGCCTTTCGGCGTGCTGTTGTATCCATGGTGCTTTCCGACTTGTCAAGACCTAGGAAAGAACGACAAATGGAGGTAAAGGCATTATCAAGCTTCTCGAAGGAGCTAAATGGCTGCAACCTTCTTCCGAATAATGCTGCGTAGGGATCCTTATCAATCTCCCTCTTGATCTGGTTCATTCTCTCCTTGATGCGGGACCTTTCGGCCTCCCAAAAGTCACCATTAATACCATTTCGCTTGTAAAATTGGAAAGACTTGTCTCGATCATAGCCCGGTCCGTAACCTCGGAACCCCCATGGATTCTGACTTTCGTACACGTTCGCTTTCCGCGGACGTGCGGGCTTCTCACGAAGCTTCGAAAGACAGTATCGTCTGTGCTTATCTATCTGCTTCTCCAAATACTCGTAGTTTATCCTCTCGCCCGGACCGCGCCATATGTGACGGCGCTGGCAGGAGGACTTTAGATGTTGAGATGATGAGAAGAGTATGGCTTGGGGATAAGCTCTGGCCAGGGCCGTAGGACGTCTGACGGCCCTGATATTTGCAATTGCGGTTGTATATATCATAGCTAAGGCTCGCGAGGACTCTGTGTTTGAAGTATATAAGCTAGAATAGAAGGATGCTAAGCAAGGAGTGATGAAACTCTTCGACCAGGACGTCAGACCGGATTCGGACGGCCACTGAGCTGTCTTCGGTTACATCACAGGGGACGATTAGGGGTCAGGAGGGCCGCTACAAGGACAGTAACCACAAATCAGAAACTTTTATCTGAGTGATAGCTAATCAGTTTATCGGAAAGAGAGCTAGAATAAAGATGAACGAAGCATGGAGTGACCTGGAAGTGCAAGGGAGGGAGAGAGTTGGCAGCTGATAAGGCGGAGAGAGCTCCGATAAGCCAATCACGGGGCAAACGCGGGGTTGTCGGTCTACAACTATGCCTCAGGCAGAAACTCAAAGTAGAAGTTGCTCGCTCAGAATCATCATATGTGGGATTCTTAGTCAAAATTCCCGTGATCTCTATATGTCATGGTTGTCTATGCTAACTTTTGCAAGTCCTAGATCATCCACTTCCTGCAGGCCTGGGTCAGATGAAATATAATTAAACCAGAACCGTAGCCCCTCAATTCCCTGTTCTCTGCAAAGGACCCCCTTATCCTCTGCCATCTCTAACTCCTCCGCTGCAACGCCCACACTCCATTTGAATCGCTGTGCCGCCTCCTGTGCGGTCACGGCACGTCCAAACAGACGCCAGTCCCAGGCTACCGGCTCCGTGGGTGGCACTTGACGGAGCTCTGCCATCCAGTCTAGCAGCTGCCGAAGGGTCTTCTCATCAGTCCAGTCGTATCGTTGCACAACAAGCAGTCCACTCTTGAAACGACGCAGACGGACTGGCAACTTCAGTTTCTCCCATAGCTCCGCAGCCTTCTGAAAGTCGGAAGGACTGACGAGCTCGACCCCGTTTCGGGACCGGTTGAAGATTGCCCACAAGTCGATAAGACTAATAATCCCGCCTTCTTTCTGTAAGATGCCCTTACGATCGTCGGTTAGATATTCTGCTAGATTTCGTGACAGTTCTGACAGATATAGGCTCTCTGCCCCGGACCCGAGCATATCTTTCGTTGTCACCATACCCAACGCCGCCGCTGATTCCGAAAGGACGGCGCTAGTTTCAGCAGAGCTCTCGTCACTAGCCATCCCAGACTCGCGGGCTAGCGTCTCAGCAAGCGCAACAATATGTTTCGCTGATGCCATAAGCGCTTCGAGATCCTCGAAAGCATTGCCAATGACGAGCTCATTGTTCTTACGAGCCTCAAGGCCTCGTCGCTCAAGCCCCGCAATGCCAACTCCCGGTGAGCGAGGCTGTGATGCTCCAGGGCCGTTCGCTAATGCAGGCACGGCTAAACCTTGAGCTTCGAGGCTTGACTGCGATGGTTGTTGTGGCACAGGCGGAGCATTGTAAAGAAGCCATTTCCGCTGGATCAAGGCGCCCTTCAACCTTTCAAGAAATATTTTTTCGCCACCTCCACGGAATGACAATTTCATGCAATCTTTGATTTGTTTGCTCTTTATACTGCCCTGATCAAAAACAGGGGCCGGGGATTCCGCACGGTAGTGATCGCCATTGGTGACCTTGAGGATATTTGCAGAGACCAAGGAAGCTCCACACATTTCACATTCAATGAGAGATGGATGGTTGACGAATGTGCAGCGAGGACATGACACTTGGGCGCCATCTTGTGGAACCGTTAGGTTCTTGGGGCCATTGTTCCCAAATGAGGACTCTTGCCCAGGTTGAGAGATGGGTGGCGTCGCAACAGTACTCTCGCGACTTGTTACAGCAGTGATTGCAGCCTTAAGGATAGTCGCAAAAGGGGGTTTGATACCACATGCCAGGCAAGGAGGTATCGGCGTGGACGCGGTAGCGGTGGACGGGTCGAAATTGGAGGGCACGGGATTGGAAAAGGTGCATATAGGGCATACCCATGTCGCATTCACGGGTGGAGGAAGTCCCGCACTAGGATGAGACACGGACTTTGGGGTCAGGGGCGACTGCGATCGAGAGGGACTTGCGCCAGCGCTTTTCGACCGGTCAATGTTCTTCAGTGGTTTAGGGTATAACGTAATCTTTGGAGAGGACTTCCAGAAGCTTGCCTATAATACATTAGGATTTTAGGCCAGTTTGCATGATTGAACCAGCACGTACTTGGTACTCTGTTCTATCAATATCCTTGAGGTCAATGCCAACTGAGTATTTCCGCGGCTCATCAACTGCTACATAACAGACACGATGCGAGGTCAAATAGGCATGGCCATTCTGATAATTGGGGATTTTATATTTTCTGATCATGCAAGAGACATTAACAGTCAGCAATTGAGAAGATATATACTGTGTCACTAAGACTCGGTTCCAGAAGAAGTGAAATAGACCCAAGCATGGAGACCACCGATGCAGCAGGTGAAGTGACAACCGGCTACTCACCCTTCGTACAACCCCACCGCATCCTGGACAAAGAGTAAGGTCTCGTCGGGCAACAGCGAGGGGCGAAGCGCAGTTGTCAGATCCAAAGGCTTGAAGAACATCTAGTAAGATCAAGCAGCATCTCTTCACGATTGAAAGGGTGAAGAGGGGCAGAGTATACGAAAGCGAGATGCCTTGGCGCTGGTTGTATTGCTCGTTATCAGTCCAGATCGGCGTGCTGATGTAATATGTCTGTATTTGGTAGGCGGTATCTGGTCCCCGTGCCAAGACGAAATCTCCGCCACCGAGACAAGTCAAGTGGGATCCAGCGTCACTAAGCGAGTCTCCCTCCCTCTCCGCTCATCATCCTTATTCACTCACCCCGAAGCCTGGAGAACATACCCCTGTGGATAACTTACATATCATCTTGCCCCTTGTCTCGTTAGAAACAGACCGGCCGACCTTTATTTTCTCTTACATTCAGTGATACCTACTCGGCTCTGTTGGTGTAGGAATATGTTCTGACTGGCTCGAACCAAATCATCCGTAGTTAATACCTCTCTTTTCTGATTATCATCACTCTTCGCATTTCTTTATTGTCCCTTTTTGCACTGGCCCTTAAAATAGATCATCGTTTCTTCATTCATCATGAGCTCCGGCATCCCACCATGGCGTGTTGCGGCTTCAGCCACCGCTACCACCTCAATTCACTCTGGTCATGGTATGCTTCTCTTCCCGCCCGTGATATTTGTTCAGACTTGACTAACGTGGCAGCAGTGGCCCCAGCTTACATCCCAGTGCAAGCACGCCGTAGTATCGCGCCCACAAAAGCCGCCAACCTTGTTCCTTCTTCTACACCCCCGACGACGTCTGCCGATGCCGCCACCCGCAAAAAAGTAGAATTTCCAGAAGCCGTCCGCAAATATGTGCAACGCAGCTTTGCGCCCGAAAACCGCCTTCCCACGGTCGACCGGAGTGAGATGGAGGCGAAACTCAAGTCGGTCATCACGGAGGCAGCAGAGGGTAATATGCTCGATAAGATCGACTGGGAAACCCTGCCTCTGCCGCAGGTCATGGTTCAAAACGACCGCAACATGGTGCTCGCCAGCCCAGGTGTCTCGACTTGGGCCACATTTGGGACACATTCGCCGAAGAAGTCCAGCACTCCATTGGTTGACCTATCGAAGAAGAGGAAATCGGTGGAGTACCACGGAGACGCGAGCAGCTGTCCACCATGGAGACAAACTAACAACCAGAATGCCTTTGAAGACCGAGTCACTTATCCTTCCACAGACAAGCGGCAGAAGATGGACAGTAAGAACCCAAGTAAGTCAAAAGCTAATCTGGAGATGCGGAGGAAACGTTTCGAGGACGCACAAGGACGACATGGATCTTCACCCTCATCCCGCGGTGCATCACCGACCCCCAATGCAAACCAAGGCCCTGTTGTCGGAAGGTGCCAGGAGCTCGAGAAGAACTACTTCCGCCTGACTTCTGCACCGAATCCGGATACCGTCCGTCCCTTGCCGGTCTTGATGAAAACATTAGACCTACTGAAGAAGAAATGGAAAAAGGACAACAACTATGGCTATATCTGTGATCAGTTCAAATCCCTCCGTCAAGATTTGACTGTACAGCATATCAGGAACGAATTCACTGTCAGCGTCTATGAAATTCATGCCCGAATTGCCCTAGAGAAAGGTGACCTTGGTGAGTATAATCAGTGCCAGACTCAGCTACGAGCGTTGTATGCACAGCAACTTGGCGGTCACCCTACGGAGTTCAAGGCCTATCGTATCCTCTATTTCATCCATACTCGCAACTGGACGGCCATGAACGATGCCTTGGCCGATCTAACTGCAGCAGACAAACGGGATCTTGCTGTGAAACATGCGTTGGATGTCCGTTCCGCTCTTGCTCTTGGGAACTATCACCGTTTCTTTCAGCTTTATCTCGACACCCCAAATATGGGGGCTTATCTAATGGATATGTTTGTGGATCGTGAGCGACTTTCTGCACTTGCAGCAATTTGTAAAGCGTAAGTTTCTCTTCAGACTCTACGTGTGACGGCCACTGACCTTGATAATACAGGTACAAACCTGACGTAAACATCCGTTTCATTACTGAAGAACTTGGTTTCGAGTCCGACGAGCAGAGCGCCCGCTTCATTTTGGACCATACTTCGGAGGACCTCCTCCAAGAGAAAGATGGCGTGGTGAGACTGCTTACGGGTGGCAGGGCCGGCCAACTGTTCGAAGGAGCCAAGGCCGAGGCCCACCGAATTGTCGATATCAAGGGACAGATCTAAGTTCCGTATCTCTCGATTTTACTTCTTTTCTTCTATTCCTCCTTGCAACCTGCGGTTTCACTTTCACCTTCCGACACTCCCTTTCACCATTCTGGATACTTCTAGCACACCCCAGCTTTCCCCTATTCTGTTCGTTTCTTCAGGGCGCTTGGAGTTCTGTTCGTTTTATTTCCTTGCTTCCGGCATTAGAGGCGTCCTGCATTAACCGCTTACGATCTGAGTACATATACCCATTTTGACTTGAGGAGGATTGGTAGTGCACAGAGAGAAAAAAAAAGAGTCGATGGATGTAAGGCAGAAGTGGGTATAAGGGAAGGCGTCTGACGTTTGTTTGATAACATTTCGGTAGCGCAGCTGTCAATACAATGATCATTGTCAATTCTAAAACACGAAAAGTATGGGCAGCAGCCCCATTGTACCCACCACGGCGTCAACTGATACAAGTCAGTCTCCGTAGTATAAGAACAAAAACGGTCCTCATTATCCTGCCCACTGCGCCAATTTCAAACCCCCCTCATGAACCTTACCACCCACCCTCAAGCCAATAAAAACCCACTCCCTCAGACATCGAACACATCCATTCACCCCAACATTATGTATCCAACAGGACATACAAAGTACTTACCACCACAATCGACCCACAAATGAGGAATACGTCAAAACAGTCAATAAGCAGTTACCTAGATACCCCGCACCTCATCAGCGCAAGCGAGATGAGATCAAAGTTACATGAAAGAGGAAGTAAGTCGACCGTTAGAGGAAGATCTACAGTGATAAGTCAACAATGATCTATGTATCTACTATGTTTGTATGTATCTATCTACCCTCGTACATGATACATGACACTATACTTTACCCAGCTAGTTAGTAGTTAATCCACTAAATCTGACAAGTCGATCTCTCCCAATCCCTAAGTAAGTAGATAGTCCTCCCTCCCCCCCCACCGGTCTAGACCCGTACTCCTGGGCCTTTTCCACAAAGAACTTAGTACTTACTGTGATAGTGAGTGAATGAGTGAGTGACCATGCATATACCTTCCGAATCAAGTAGGTAAGTAAGTAGATAACCGTTAGTATCCGATGGTGGCAAAAACCTGAAAGACGAGACGAGACGGAAATCAAACCCGATGATCAGCTGTAGATCGATTTCGATCATCGCGAGTTAGATAAGTCTCGGGAATAAATGAGAGTATTAGTTATCCTTACTACTAGATGCCTTGATTTGATCGGAGGAGGGGAAAGGAAGATGAGGGGAAGGAAGGATGCATATGACATCTGGAGAATGATATATCAGATTTGCAGGATGATATGATATGGGGAGCATCTGCACGAGGCTGAAGATGGTATATGGTATAGGTGCTGTTTGGATTCGTCAGATGAGGGTTGTTTCAGTGTCTGTTTCATGGTCTATAGTATTGAGGACTGAAACAATATGATAGTTGATAGTACTTTCACGTGGTGGTGGTGGTGCGGGGTTTACCAGAGTATAGTAGTAGTAATGGATGGTTAAGAATAATGATTCGCTACACACAAAGTAACAGCAGGACATGATCTATGGATCGTGCTTCACATAAATGGGCTGAAATTACGCAATATACCTGTGGTACTGGCACAAAGTACTACAATCAGCTGTGTGCTTTTTAGCTCAGCTACAGAGTACTTAACTCAGCTGGCTAGTGGGCTCGATGGATCGATCGATTTTACCCACATACATCCAGAGTGGCGAAAAATAGTAAATATGATTTGATCAGCTGTGCGCTTATTCGGTCCAGCTATCTAAGTACCTACTAGATACTTTTGTAGGTAGCTAAGTTGCTGCACTGCAGTGTGCCTCGACTACTGTATCTAGTTAGTTAGCTACCTTTATCTTCTATCGGCTACTAACGGTAGATGGATAGACTGAAATTCTATTTTGTGGTGTGGCGTTGACTTCAGCTTTCGCTTGTTTCGCGTAATCATTTTCTTTTTTTTTCTTATTTCTTATACTCGCATATACGAGCAATAACCTTATGCGGACGGCATCTGGAATAAGCCCGGTTAGGGATTTGACTGGGTGCAGTGACTGGACTGTCTACTACCTGCAAGGGTGGTGTGTCTGTGAATGTGGATGAGGTGCAGGGTGTACAAGGTTTTTGAGAACTGGCTTGGGGGGGGGGGGGAATGGAATGGATCTAGATGAGATTTGTGTAATACGTAGAGTAATATCTTGCTTGGAGAATCCATGTCATACTCTGCAGCTGTGGTATGCCACTACTGTAGGTACTGGAGGAGACAGAGATCGCGTGCATACCCTATCTACTTTTGTAGATACGGAGGTAAATATATGAGGCTGGATGCAAAGTACTTGACCTTTCAGAAAATAATGCGCGAAAGAGCTCAGTCGTCCCTTACAGGTTCGGTCATATTGCAAAAAGTGCGGTTAAACCTCTCTGCCTTGCCAACTAGCTAGCATTTGGGTTACAGCATCGTTGGGATCCAAACTAATCCATCTTGAGGCGGAACTCCGGGGGATTTCCTTCAGACCTGATCGTCTTCCACCTATACTAGATGGAGAAGAGACCCTGTGCCGATCCAAACTGATTGAAAATAGTGTAGCAAATGTAAAGCTCGGTTGGGTGACTGGATTGGGTAAAATCCAGGCATACAACCATGGATGCATTTCCAGCCTAAGTACCTTTTTCCCCGTCCGAGCTCACTTTACACAGTTTCAGGCTCGGAGGTACAGCGGTACAGGGGAAATGATAGTCCAGGGGATGGGTAAATTTAAAAAAAGATAAAATTTGGGAGCAGTTCGTCCCTTTCCCAGTTTCTCTTCTCCGCTTAGTAAAAAATAAGATTATGAAGTCGTCGGGGTTAATTAGACTCTGCTACGATAAATCGAACAAGTCTAGATACTCTGTAGAATTGGTTACTAACTAATTTGTTAAAACTAGTTGACACCTGAATCAGCCGGCAGTTGGCAGCCCTCCGTTAATTAAAAAGGAAGGGCACACAGACCACAGGAATGTGTGTGTGTGGATGGGCAAACTCGGTGTGTGTGTTGAACCCACACACACCTTCTTCCTTGCCCACCCGAGCAGCCCAATGACCATTCCTGCCCTGCCCGTCGCAACTCAGGTACGCTGGACCGGGGCCACTTGTGGCCCATACACAGTACGTACGCGCTGGGCTTTTGGTTGTCTCCTGCAGAATCTGGGACACACACACCACAGTGACCACACACAGGGGCTGCGAGCCATGGTTGTTCTTATTTCTAGTCTGTTCGGCTGATTCTTATCGCCTATCGATCGGGCGGGTTTCCAGCTGGACGGTGCCGGCCTTCTATACCACTCCCGGTTTAATGCGACAGGGGGGAAAAAGGGAATTTGGGAGGGGCGGTGGTTCACTGCTGCCCAACTGCGCCCAGGGGGAGAAATATGAAAAGTAGAATAAGGGAAGTGAATAATGAACCCACCTTAAACTAACTAAATAACTAGTAACTAAAGGGAAAGGGAAAGGGGAAAATCATAATCAAGGAATAAAATCACTAACAAGAAAGAGGGAAAAGAGTCAGGGATGACACTACCAACAGGGCTGGAAGCAGAAACGAACTAAGGAGTCTCAGCTAAGTAAGTATTTACTTCCTAGTCCCTTAGTGACCAACCAGGATGGACGTCGGCCGTCATACCTTACGCGGTGCATCCATGCAGACGGCCGGGGAGCAGCTCCCGGTCTGCTGGTTGACTGGTGAATCGACTAAATAAAGGATTTTTAGGCACACAACCACCTGCTTTGGCGTCGAAGCTGAAGGAATTGACACTGGTGGGTGAGAAAATTTTTTTCTGGATTTTATAGGTGAGTGAGTGAGTGAGTGAGTCTGTATGGTGTGCTCTGTAGATTTTGGGTCTTGATTGTTGGGATTCGATTGATGTATGGTATGTATTGGAGGCAGGCAGCGTTGGGTTATAATATCATTATATTGTCTCCTTCTGAACCGCTCTTTTGTCTTGTCTTGTCTTGCATCTTTTTGATTTTCCTCATGGAAGATTTGCCCCCATCACTATCACAATCACAATCACTTTTCACCAAGTAGTTTGAGTTTATCGTCATTTCCTCTGTTAGTCTAGGTTTAAAAAAAGAAAGTGAAGAAATAGACGCACTAGCTTCTAGGACCAGGCGATCCGAGCAGAAAACTAGCCCAGCCAGCCAGTCCAACGTCTATCACGATCTGCTACAAACCGGACATTGCCTTCCTTTGTTGGTAAGTGTATGTTGCCTTCGACCGGCGGATGAAGTATCACGGTCTGCCTATTCTCACTTTTTCACCACCACCTCCTTTAATCCCAGTCATCTGGTTTTATACCCGCTTGTAACCCTTCTTTGGATCCTTCCTCGAGTTCGATTTACTGCCACGAGGACAAAACCAACGCCATACTAACCTCCCTCATCTCCAATTCGCAGGTCGGGGAACCAACCAACCGGGACGAGGGTGCTGGAGTACCCGCCACAGTTGAACCAGCAGTTCGATTTCTCGACGGCTTCCCATCCTTCACACCCCACGACGGTCCATGCCATCCGGCCACTAATCCACTCAATCCACTTATTTGCCTCTCCTTCTTCTGGGTCACAGCCACCAAGTGCTCCCGCAAAGTGGTGGTAGGAGTCAGGACGGCCCATTATTCTCCTATCGCCGTGCCTTTGACTCGACCGCTTACTACTACTTACTTGCCTCTCCCACCACCACCATCATCATCGTCATCATCGCCGCCAACTTTACTATCTCCCGACTTCCATAACCCGGGTGTGTCGCAAGGAGCAGGCGAACTATCTGGTAACTCAAAGAAAAGGAAGAAAAAAATATTAAACCCTTCTGCTCGGGGGAGGACCTTCCAGAACACTGCAACCCTGGGAACCTTCCGCCGAGCTGTCACGCGTGGATCCTCGTCATTGTCCACCCACTGAACCACTCCAGCGCACCCATTCTATTCCCATCCACCCATCCATCCATCCATCCTCAGGGGCGGGGGGAACACCAAAGGAAAGCGGGCCGCTTTTTTTCTGTCCCAGTCGTCGCAATCCAGAACTCCCCATACCGGCTCGTCCGTGGTTGTCCTGCTCGTTTGAGGGCGAAAAATAGGCAAAGAAAGACAAGCAGAAATTAGGAGGCCACTGCACTGTCACACTTGTCTGGGTTACTTGCAGACCAGCGTCTAGGGAGTTACTCTAATTTTTCTTACTATAACAACATATCGCCGCTGACAACCGTCCGCTCTATTTCATCCATTGACACTCCCTCTTGTCCGTCTCTCTCTCTCTCTCTCTTTCCCTATCAAACCCCAGGCTATTTTGTCTGTTACTATCTTTTTTACTGTATCACTTTAAAACGCTCCTTCATTGTTCAGGTTTAAAGTTTTCGTCTTACTATATTTTTTTTTTTTACTTTTCTTTTACTCATCTACCCTGTCTCTTTTGCCTCATTCGTGTTTCTCAGCTGCTACCCGGAATCGCCGCCCATTCTCTTGTTCTTTTGATTTCTTTGTATTCCAACACATCCCATCGCCGACAAGACCTTCGAGTTTACAGTGATACGCCTGGACCGGGGTGGCTGACAACGGGCATAAAGTGGATGATCAGATCTTGTCTGCTGCAGGCCTCGCTCAAACTACCAAACCCTACTCGTCCCCGTACTTACGTCTCGCCTTGCCTCGGCGGCTGATCTGGCGTTCCCGACCACCTGTGGGCACGGCCTGGCTAGGTTGACCTGCCTAGGGAGTATTATTCATTGATTCATTCCGACGTTCATTTATTTAATTTCGCCCGGAAGGAGAATTTAGCAAACTAAATAATGAAGGTACGTACAATCTATCTGTTCCAAACTGGCAAACCCGCCTGCAAGCAAACCCCTCGTTTTCCCGCCCCTCGTTTATCTCGATTGTCGCTTGTTCCGAGCGCCCTCCTCCCCGAAAAATTAGCACCTTGATTGATGACTGTGGCCCTTCCCTTTCTTCTTTCTGACTGGGAACGATCATTATTGCCGCGCGCAATCTATCGGCTCTGGACTAATCTTCAACACCGCCAATTAATTAGGCCATTCGACGCTCTCTCAAAGGGGAGAAAGATCCCAAACCCCACCACCACCACCATCTCAGTCACCATAGTCACCACCACCTTTCTATTACTCCAAAGTCCGCCATCGCCATCCTTCCGCCAAAGAAGGTGTGTTACACCCTTTCCTTTCTTTAATTCTCCCCTTCACATTTCACATTTCTTATTTCCTTTCCATTTTTATTTTTTTTGCCCCCATCCCTCCCCCAATTTTCAATTCTATTTCCACTCTCTCCATTTCTTTGCCTTTCGGATCCCTGGTTGATCCCACCCTCCCCTCCTTCCCCCCCTGCCTTTACCCCTCCTTTTCTTTTATAGTCGCATCCTTCAAAAAAATTAATTTTGGAGTTGTTTGTCGATTGTAATTGATTTCTCTACGTGTTATTCGCTTTCGTTCGCCGACATTAGTCGCGCAGCCTATCCTTGGCGACCCGTTGTTGACCACATCCCTGTGCTGCGCGTAGGTCATCAAAGCGCTCTACGATTACCAACCGGAACCCGGGAACTCGCAGGAACTCGCCTTCAGCAAGGGAGACTTCTTTCACGTTATCAGCAGGGAGGACGACTTGGACTGGTACGAAGCGTGCAATCCGCTCATCCCTAGTGCGAGGGGGTTGGTTCCCGTGTCCTTCTTTGAAGTGATTGGCAAAAACGAGAGACATAGCGCCGGATCGGTGGACCATCATAAGAAGAAAGAGCCGCACGACTCAGGCTTCTCCGATCGAGCTGCCTTCCCAGGTACAGACTTCATCAGCAATTCCTCCCGCAATAGCTTCCAACCCAGGATGTCGCAATTGGGGAAGGGCTCGAGTCCCATGGTCTATGGCATCGTTCAGTACGACTTCCAGGCCGAGCGACCGGACGAACTAGAAGCCAAAGCTGGCGAGGCCATTATTGTTATCGCCCAGTCGAACCAGGAATGGTTTGTCGCCAAACCTATCGGTCGCCTGGGTGGCCCGGGTCTCATCCCCGTTTCCTTCCTCGAACTTCGCGATATGCAGACAGGTCAAGCGGTCACCGATCCGCTTGAAGCTGTGAGGCGTGCCGGCGTGCCGAAGGTGGAGGAATGGAAGAAGATGACGGCCGAATACAAGAACAGCAGCATCACGCTGGGCAAGATCGACTCCGCTGGTGGCTCGTCGATGCAGTCCGTCACGTCGAGCATGGACAAGATGTCCATAGGACGTCAGAGTCAAATGAGTCAAAATGGCCAGTCCCAGGTAAGTCACCAATATTTCCTCCTTTTGTCGCATCCGCGACTCGTGAGGACTGTCGCCCTAACCTTTCGTGCGATAGGGCTACCACACTCGCAATGCCAGTAAAGGGTCGCTTGTGCAACAAGTTTCGCACCAGTCGCAGCAGAGTTATCACCAGTCATTGATGGCGCCCATCGCGGCGTCTATTCCCCGGTACTGCTTTGACAACGACAAATACTGGTACATCATCGAGGCCAAAATGGAGGACGGTCGTTGCTGGGAGTTGGCCCGCTACTACCACGACTTTTACGATTTCCAGATCGCACTGTTGACTCAATTCGAGGAGGAAGCCGGTAACCGTGGCAAGCCGCGCACGCTGCCGTATATGCCCGGACCAGTCACCCATGTCACGGACGCCATCTCCAACGGCCGCCGACAGAATTTGGATGAATATATCAAGAAGCTCTTGGCTATGCCGCCCCATATCTCTCGTTGCCAATTGGTTCGTCAGCTCTTCGCTCCCCGCCCCGGTGACTTTGAAATCGATCCGAACGCATTTGGCGAAGAGACCCGGTTCTCCGGTGGCTCGCATCATTCCTCGGCAAATGAGCCGTCACGGAGCGTGTCGCGCCAGTCGTCGCAGGCACCGATTGCCGTTCACACAGAGCGCAACTCGCACCAGCGCGGTCAACCCTCCCTCTCACTTTCCAATGGCGCACCACCCCCGATGAACCGCCAACCTAGCTCGTTAACGCAGGTGTCGACGTCGAGCGGCGGTGCCATGAAAGTCAAGGTTTTCTTCCAGGACGACCTCATTGCAATCCGGGTACCGAACGACATCAGCCTTCAGCAGCTCAAGGAGAAGCTCACGGACCGTCTAAAGATTCAGGATGAAATCATGGTCCAGTACAAGGACGAACCGTCCGGGACGTACGTCGACTTGGCCACGGATAGTGACCTGGACACGGCGATCCAGCGGAACTCCAAGCTCACACTATATGTTGGACTTGCATAGAAGCGTTATTTTATCACCTTCCGTCTATATCCCGATAGATCTGTCTGTCATTTTTTATCAGTTTCTTTTGTTGTCCGAATATTGCACCCGTTTGTGGCGGTGCATCGGGTGTCCCGGTGTTATGGTTATTTTTCCTGTTGTCTC
Organism: Aspergillus eucalypticola CBS 122712; assembly: GCF_003184535.1. Lineage (NCBI taxonomy): Eukaryota > Fungi > Ascomycota > Eurotiomycetes > Eurotiales > Aspergillaceae > Aspergillus > Aspergillus eucalypticola. The sequence continues at coordinate 1,038,535 of NW_020290281.1, forward strand.
TGGTCATCAGCCTCTGAGCGGTTGTTATTGAATCACGAGGTTGATGCTTTGACAAGAATGACATGTCTGAAACGTTTACGCCATCATGTACTCTTTGTTTGTTTTTTGAAGCTGCACTTTTCTGTTGTGTGGGCCATGGCTGATTGTTTACCCTCCATACCCTGTTACTGTGATGTGCTATTGTCTTTTGTACATAAGTCTTCTCTTGCATATATATATTCTAGCCGTAGGCTACGACACCTACTGTTTACCATCTGCTTTTTGTGCCAAGTAGAACACATGGTAGGGAACCAATTACCGTTCCGGCGTTCACAATAAACGAATGATCCACTCGGCCAAATAAGGCTTTGTCGGCTCTAAATCTGGGGCCGATCAGTTACCGCTCTCCGAGTCACATGACAGACCATCGGAATGCCTTTTCTTGTTGCTTCGGTTCCTTTTCGCCGCGGAGTTCTGCTCTTCCGGTCAATATCGGGACTCTTCAGAGGACTTTCTTTCTCACTTGCATACTTGCATTCGACCCGTTGAGTCGAGTCGACCTGTACATACTTGTCAGCGCGTGCATTCCTATTGCCCTCTCCAGTGTCCACTTGTCTGTCCCCGCTTCTTCGCCGCGTGGGCGCCGCACTTGACCGTCTCATTCGCCGAGTATTTGCCGACCGAACAACCTCGGGTTTAAGTCTCCACGACTTTGTCGCAACGCACATTTGATCAGACACACACCATTTTCCCATACAGATTTCGTTATACGCAACGTCCATGAGCGGATCCTCGGCGAAATTGTGCGCGGACTACCTGCCCGGCGCACTGAGGGCTCGGGGCCCTCTTTTGCGTGCCGTTCCTCGGGGCACTCGCCGGCCTGGCGCCAGGGAGTATAGACGGGGTGCTCATGGCGTGAACAACTCCCGCTATGAGCCGTCGGTGACGGCTCACCGGGTACCGGTCCGTGATGGGGTCAATGTGAGGTTGTCGCAGGGTCAGTATGCGCGCCGCTTTGCGACAGCCGCCGAGGGGAAGGCTGTGGAGGGTGACGCTGCAGCTGGGATGCAGGGTGGTCCGCTGGTGGAGTATGATGCTCGTGTACAGCAGGGTCGCTTGCGAGATGATCCGTATCAAAGACGTATGTTGGATTCCCATGCGAATTGGTTGTCGGAGGTCACTCCCGTAGGGGAGGGAGTGTCTGAATTAATGGCCTTATCTCGATTACACACGCTAACATGCTTGAAATACAATGAACAGAGATCATTGAGCAACTGCAGGACCTGTACGAACGACTGCGATCCTACAACCCCCCGCCCGTCGTCCATCCAAGCATCGAATCCCTCGACCCCAAGCCCAAGTCGTTCTTCGGCTCGCTGTTCAATCGCAACGCAAAGCAGGAACTTACAATCCCCGAATCCCTCCCCAAGGGACTGTACATGTACGGCGACGTAGGATGCGGCAAGACCATGCTCATGGACCTGTTCTACGAGACCCTCCCATCCAACATCAAGACCAAGACCCGCATCCACTTCCACAACTTCATGCAGGATGTGCACAAGCGCATGCACGTTGTCAAGATGAAGTACGGCAACGACTTTGATGCGCTGCCTCTCGTGGCGGCTTCCATCGCAGAGGGCTCGAGCGTGCTGTGTTTCGACGAATTCCAGTGCACAGATGTCGCAGATGCGATGATTCTCCGAAGGTAGTACACCGACCAGCCTCATCCAAACCACAACCATTACTCACAAGCAACACAACAGACTCCTCGAATCCCTCATGTCCCACGGCGTTCTCCTCGTCACCACCTCCAACCGTCACCCCGACGACCTCTACAAGAACGGCATCCAACGTGAATCCTTCATCCCCTGCATCAACCTCCTCAAGACCGCCCTCGACGTTATCAACCTCAACTCCCCCACCGACTATCGCAAGATTCCCCGTCCCCCAGCAGCCGTCTACCACCACCCGCTCGGCCCAGACGCCGACCACCACGCCCAGAAATGGTTCGACTTCCTCGGCGACCCCATCAACGACCCCCCACACCCCGCCACCCAAGAAGTCTGGGGTCGCAAGATCCATGTGCCCCTGGCCAGCGGCAAAGCCGCCAAATTCAGTTTCCAGCAGCTCATCGGCAGCGCTACCGGCGCAGCAGATTACCTGGAACTCGTCCGGAATTACGAAGCCTTCATCATCACCGACGTGCCGGGCATGAACCTGACCCAGAGAGATCTGGCTAGACGGTTCATTACTTTCATTGATGCCGTCTATGAGAGTAGGGTGCGTTTGCCCCCAACCAAACCTTTTCCCCCCAAAACAATCACCCAATACCAATACCAACTCAAACTAACGAAATGAATCAAACAGGCAAAATTAGTCCTCACCACCGAAGTCCCCCTCACCAACCTCTTCCTCTCAGCCGACGACGTCAAATCCACCCTCACGGACGGCAGCAACGACGACGGCGCGGACCTCTCCGATGCGATGCGCATGATGATGGACGATCTAGGCTTGTCGATGCAAGCGCTCAAAACGACCTCGATCTTCAGCGGTGATGAGGAGCGGTTCGCGTTCGCGAGAGCATTGTCCCGTCTGTCTGAAATGGGAAGTAAGATGTGGGTGGAGCGCGGCTTGGGAGTGGGAATGGATGCGGATCATGGGAAGAGTGAACATGATGCGTATTTGAAGGCGAGGAGTCGCTGGTCGGAGGATAACATGTGATTTTTTCCACTATCTCTTTCTTTCATCTTTTACCTGACTTTTAGAGAGGGGAGATTTGTACTAGCTAGATGGTTGGTTGCTGGCCTCTTCGTTGCATATATACATCTTCTATACATACGTGTATACATTTTACAGGCAGTTGCATTTACAGATTATAGAGCTTGAATATTATGGTGATGAGAATACATTCTTGCATTCATATTCATTTACACAGATTGAATAATGTTGTTGACTATATACACACACACTCTCTCTAATAAAGGTAAGTAGAGCATGACGTCATCAGCCCACACAGTCGATCAACCAGGGAACTTCAAACAAGTCTATCTATAAGGGACAGTTTTACAATTTCTCCACTCTCAGCTGAGTTGCTCCTGTCACTCTTTCAATGAATTCATTGCCATTGGCCAAGAGCATAGGCAATGGCTCCTCTACGATGGAGACTGTCAATCAATGCAGGGAGGGAGGGAGTGAGTGGACTCTAGTGCACATCACTGACATCATGAGTTTCTTCTCTTCACACCATATCTGTGGACCATTGACAGCGTTGCATCATGGTTCCGGTCCAGACTACGCCAGTCCCTGATCGACTGGGGGTTATTCATTAGAAGTGCTTAGAAATAGAGGGTTATTATTGGGGTAACTTATTCCTGGGTCGGGTTGGGGCGGATGGGTATTTATTTAGATAGGTAGTACCCGGAGAACTAATTCTTATGCATCACTGTAATCTGTAAACCAGTGTGTGAGAAATCTGGAATACACACATCCTTCATCATGGCCAGCGAACGCTTCAACATGACCACCAAACAAGATGACCTCGCCCGGGACACAATCCAGCTATCCGGAGTTCAGCCCATGACCACCGATTATGGGATCAAGATCTCGGATCCCGATCATTGGCTTCGCGTCGTTGATGCGCAGCATAATGGTCCTTCGTTGTTGGAGGATCCGATTGCAAGGGAGAAGGTATGATCCCTTTCTTATAATACACAGTCCTCTGCTAGAGTATCGACTGACCGGTGCAGATCATGCGCTTCGACCACGAACGGATCCCCGAACGAGTCGTGCATGCCCGTGGCGCTGGAGCTTTCGGAACCTTCAAGCTCCATAAAGCTATTCCCGATCTCTCCTCGGCAGGTGTCTTGAATGACACGGAGCGCGAAACGCCCGTCTTTGTGCGGTTTTCCACCGTCCAGGGCAGTCGGGGGAGTGCGGATACTGTTCGGGATGTCCGGGGCTTCGCTGTGAAGATGTATACTGCTGAAGGGAATTGGGATATTGTAGGGAATAATATCCCGGTCTTTTTCATTCAGGATGCTATCAAGTTTCCTGATGTTATTCATTCGGTCAAGCCGGAGCCTCATAATGAGATTCCTCAGGGTCAGAGTGCGCATAACAACTTTTGGGATTTTCAGTATATGCATTCGGAGACGACTCATATGCAACAATGGGTGGGTTTGTTTGGTTCCATTTTATTTGCTGGGCAGCTGGCTGATTGGTTTGCTAGATCATGTCGGATCGTGCTATCCCTCGTTCGTACCGTATGATGCAAGGCTTCGGTGTCAATACCTACTGTCTTGTGAATGATAAGGGGCAGAGGCACTTTGTCAAGTTCCATTTCACCCCGGAGCTCGGGGTGCATTCTCTCGTCTGGGACGAAGCGCTGAAGATCGCAGGTCAGGATCCGGACTTCCATCGGAAGGATCTGATGGATGCCATTGAGGCGGGCCAGTACCCCAGGTGGAAGTTCGGCATCCAAGTTATTCCAGAGGAGAAGAAAAATGACTTTGAATTCGATATCCAGGATGCAACCAAGATCTGGCCGGAGGAGCTTGTGCCAATTCAGTACATTGGTCAACTGGAACTGAATCGCAATGTTGACGAGTACTTCCCCCAAACCGAGCAAGTGGCTTTCTGCACCAGTCATATTGTGCCCGGTATTGATTTCTCGGACGATCCCCTCCTTGTGGGCCGCAACTTCTCCTACTTCGATACGCAAATCTCCCGCCTGGGCCCTAACTGGCAAGAATTGCCAATTAACCGTCCCGTATGTCCGTACATGAGTCTGGTCAACCGGGATGGTCAGATGAGACACCGCATCACAAAGGGCAAGGTGAATTATTGGCCTAACAGGTTCGATGCGAATCCCCCAACCTCTCCAGCCCATGGGGGATTCGCGACCCACCCTGAGAAGCAGCGCGGCGTGAAAGCACGTGCACTGTCAGACAAATTCAGCGAGCATTTCAACCAGGCCCAACTGTTCTACAACTCCCTCAGCCCCATAGAAAAGCTTCATGTCTCCAAAGCATTCTCCTTCGAGCTGGACCATTGTGATGAGGAGATCGTGTATAAGCGTCTCTCAGAACGACTGGCTGTTGTTGACCTCCAGCTGGCTAAGACTGTTGCGAAGAATGTCGGAGGCAACACACCGACCAAGGCACCAAAGGAGAACGATGGAAAAACATCAAAAGGCTTGAGCCAGTTCGACTACCTTTCTGACAGCGCGCAGATTGCTACTCGCCGAGTTGCCATCCTCATCGCGGATGGCTTCGACCTCAACTCATACGGGGACATGAAGAGCGCTTTGCAGAAGCAAAATGCATTTGTATTCACCATTGGATCCCAGCGCCAGGGTGTCACCTCTGAATCAGGAGAGAAGGTGATTCCCGATCACCACTTCCCAGGAATGCGATCCACGCTCTTTGACGCGACTTTCGTACCCGGTGGAAAGCACGTAGATGTGCTGGCGAAGAACGGAATCGCTAAGCACTGGATTGCTGAGTCCTTCGCACACTTGAAGCCTATCGCTGGCGTTAACGAAGCGGTAGACTTCATCCGGAAGCAAATTGGTCTAGATGCGGTTAAATATGCCTCGGATGGTCACGTTAAGGAAAGCTATGGAGTGGTGACTGCCCTTGGTGCACCCACGCAGCAGCTGCAAGTATCGTCCAATATTGATAGCGAGAGCAAGGGATTCGTCGACCAGTTCATTTGGCAAATCTCAAGGCACAGGAACTGGCAGAGAGAGTTAGATGGCTTGGTGGATGAGATCGCCGCATAGTAAAACATGTTGGTGATGCAGTAGTTATGAGATAATGAATAGCGATCCCTGATGTTTGTCACAACGTGGTTCGTAGTAAATCCCCAGCAGAGAAGAACAATTCTAGCTGCAATTACAATTGGAATAAAATGCCGAGATTGCTACGTCAGCTGCATATGATGTGTGACATGGGTAATGGTGTGAGCATGTCGGAGCTGGATGGCACAACAGTCTAGACCCTCACCCTCAGCATAGAGAATTGAGAGTAACATGTTTGCCTAGGTATAGACACCCTAGAAAGGATCCCTCACAACATGTTCGACCAGCCTGGTTTGTAAAGTTCATCGCATTCCAGCCCGGCCCGATTCTAATGTAAGGGGTAATAAGCCGGTAGCCTCACACCTGGCCGTGAGTACTTCTACAGCAAAAGGTCGTCTGGGATTTGTCTCATTCTCATCTGAGGGAGCTCGGTATCATGGTGCTCAAAATATCACGCGCCACGCGATTGACGGCGGTAGTTGTCATCTCCTCGGCATTCTTTGTGGCTGAGATCTCAGGTTGGCTCCCCTCTACCCCCTCTGCAGATTGCTTCATTGCAAGCCTGGCTGATGCGACCGTACGGTAGTTGGTTTTTACACACATTCCCTTGCTTTGGTGGCCGATGCTTTCCATTATGTATGTGTGGCCCATTGTTGCAAAGCGGTCACTTATGAATCTAGTTGAACGACCTGGTCGGGTTTGTTGTCGCGCTCGTTGCTCTCAAGGTAGTCCGCGGCACGGTCAAGAAAGGTGCAGCAGGTACTGAGTTCAATCCAGGTATCAGAAGCAGACGAATCGCCGAAAGCCCTATCTTTTGGCTGGCAACGAGCCCAGTTGCTGGGCGCCTTCTTCAATGGCGTCCTACTCTTCGCGCTTGGGATTAGCATCTTCCTACAGTCCATTGAGCGATTCATCACACTCCAGCGTTGGTGCTCCGTCCTCCTGTTAAACTCATCCGGTTAATGTGCAACAGGTGTTGAGAATCCTAAGCTCATGTTCATCATGGGAGCAATCGGACTGACCCTGAATCTTATCAGCGCCACGTTTCTCCATGGTAATTCCGGCTTCAACAGCTAATGAGGCGGCCTCGGTAACTGTTTTACAGAGCATCACCATCATGATCATGGACATGAACCTAGCTCAGTAGCTCTGGAAGAGCTTCCTGTGTCGACGACAGATGACATTACAGAACTGGAACGATCAGAAAGTCCGAACGTTAGTACTTGAGCAGAATATAGAGCATTCAGCTGGCTGACTTCTACTCTGTAGCACGATAATCATAAACACCTTTCGCATGGGGCTCGGACAGCCTCTCATGGACATGACCTAGGAATGCTGGGGGTTTTGACCCATGTTATAGGCGATGCGGCCAATAACCTTGGGGTGATGGCAGCGGCCTTGGTCATATGGTTCACTCACTATGGAGGGCGATTCTATGCGGATCCGGGCACAAGTATGGGAATAGCCATAATGATCATGCTGTCTTCAATTCCACTAGGTATGTCCTTTCATGTTGTTTGATCCATGGATGCTGAACCCAATAACAGTGCGGCGATGTGGAATCATTCTGCTAGAAAGTGCACCTAATGGAGTCGACCTTGAGGATGTGAAGCATGATCTAGAGAAGGTAGGCCACAACGAGGCTATACTTATCGAATAAATTCTCACAATTTGGGGTTTGGCAGATTCCCGGTGTCCTATCGGTCCACGAGCTACATATCTGGCGCCTAAACCAGCACAAGGCGCTCGCATCGGTTCATGTAATGGTATCCGATTGCTCAGTGCCGAGTTTCCTGAAATTGAGTAAGACCATTAACGAATGTTTCCACGCATATGGGATCCATTCAACCACGATTCAGCCAGAGATGGCCCATCCGGAGACGATCGCTCTGAGAAGGCCGACAGTGGAAACAGAACGGGTCTCACAGATTGAAATGTCTGAGAAGTGTCAGGTGATATGTGGGACATTATGTGAAGAATTGACGTGCTGTGGTTAGAGGACATACAGTTATTGGATTTATGGATGATAGGAAAGTACAGGTATAATCGAAAAGAGGAGAAAGGGGAAATGAAAATAAAGATGAAGATGGCGAATGTCACGGGGAGGCCGGGTCATCTGACCTGGCTGTTACTAGTTAGTTTGTTAATATCCCATCGCTAAATGCTTCTCTTCCTTCCTCCGCTCAATCATATCCACTAGAATGATTGTTGATTTTCTTCGTTGTTGATCCGAGCCCCATTGATGAGATGTCAAGTCCATCTCTCGCCCCCAACTAGTATGCGGAACATATTCCGCCTGGTCGTTTAAACCTTCGGCTGTGTTTCTCTGTGCCCACCTGTAATTCTTAGCAGATCTTCCCCGGTACTGACTACCAATGATTGATAATGTAAAAATTCCAGATAGGCAAGGTCGGCACAAGAGCTCCATTCAGCGTTCATTTGCTAATTGCCGATAGACGCCATGGTCCTTGATAGGCAAGTGCTCGCGACCAGATAGATAAGAGGATCTCCACCCGAGGCGTATCTCCTCCCTGGAGCTAGGAGCTGCAGCGCAGCTGGGTCTATACAGGCTATTGATCGTGATTGGACTGCATTCCGATTCCGAGATGTAGACCTGGTCGACTCCTCATTTGCCTTGTCTTGAAAACCATTAGTGTTTTTGACTGCCGGTTTTAAACTGTGCGCACTCCCCACCTTTCCCATGCTGGTCACATCTCCTCTTATCACCCAATTCTGAACCTAGTGCTTGCAAGCATCTTACACTATGTCACTCTCATGGGAGCTCCAGGCACAAAAGGCCAAGGACATTCTCCAACAGTCAATCCCCAAACAATGGCTCCTCCCCGCACATAACCTACCCTCGGCCGACCTGAAGAATGTGGAGGACTTTCCCCGCAAAAGCGGCCTTCTCTCGGCGAGAGAGCTCAGTATAACCGACATGTCTGCCGCTACCCTAGTGCAAAACATGGGGGCAGGAAAGCTCACGGCAGAGGAGGTAGTCGTGGCTTTCCTCAAGCGAGCCGTATTGGGCCATCAACTGGTAATGCCAAACTATATCTTGTCCGGATTTCTATGCGACTAATACTTGTTGTCAGCTTAACTTCGCTACAGAGTTCCTAACCGACCGAGCAATCGGGCGAGCCAAGGAACTAGATGAGTATTACAGACGAACCGGAAAGCTAGTTGGGCCTTTGGTGGGACCATCCTTATCAACGGTACCGTACAATCCATTAAACTAATAACTCGCAGCACGGTGTCCCGATAAGCGTGAAGGAGCATGTTGGAGTCAAGGGCCACACATGTAATGCCGGCTATGTAGCCTGGTATGGCTCCATTATTCTTCAGATGCAGTATCAAATCCAGAAACTGACAGCACCAGGGTGGACGACATTGCAACAGAAGACGCCCTCATTATACAATGCCTCGAAAAGGCAGGCGCCGTCTTCCACGTACGAACCAACCAGCCACAATCTCTCATGGTATAGCTACATTCCTACCTTGCAGACAAGGACTTTGCATAGCTAATCAACACATAAAGCACCTCTGCTGCAGTAATAACCTCACCGGAACGACGCTAAACCCTTACAACCGCACGCTCAGTGCCGGTGGTTCCTCAGGTGGTGAAGGCGCTTCGACCGGCTTCAAATGCGCTCCCCTAGGTATCGGCACAGACATTGGAGGCTCAATCCGATGCCCCGCTGCATTCTGCGGCTCCTATGGCTTCCGCCCAACAGCCCTTCGCAACCCATTATCAGGTGCAAAAGCACCCAAGGAAGGCCACGAATCCATCCGCGGCGTAATCGGACCTCTCGCCAGCCAAAGCGTGGAAGACATGGACATCTTCCAGCAGGCCATCATCGACCAAGAGCCATGGGATATCGAGACGTCCTTAGTTCCAGTCCCATGGAAAAGAGCCAAACCCACCAAAAACATGACCGTAGCCATCATGTGGGACGATGGGTAAGCCAACCACCAGCCACACCAACGCATACAGTACCCTAACAAACACCAGCGTCGTCCGCCCTCACCCCCCGATAACCCGGGCCCTCAACCACGCCAAATCCAAGCTCCAAGCCGCTGGCATCAAAGTCATCGATTGGGAACCATATAAGCACAAGCACGGCTGGGACATTATCGTACGTCACACCCCAACCCCATCCAACATACCACAACTAACCACAACCCCCCACCCCCAGTCGGCAATGTACTTCCCCGACGGCGCCTTCAGCCAGCGCAAACTCATCGCCCAAACAGGCGAACCAATCCTCCCCTTAACAGCCTGGGCCTTCGACTACAGCAGCCCCACCCCCCTGACTATGGCCGAATCCTGGAACCTCAATGTCCAGCGTGACATTTACCGAGACGAATACCACGCGTTAATGAAATCCAGAGGCGTGGACTTCATCCTCTGCCCCGCATACGCGGGCGTTGCTTCCGTTCTCGGTGAATCCCACTACTGGAACTACACCGCGGTGTGGAACATCCTCGACCAGCCGGCCGTGGTATTCCCATCTGGTCTAAGCGTGGATGCACAGCTGGATCAATTGACCAGCGAGCATAAGACGTATAAGCCTCGAGACGAAGTTGATCAGCGCGAATGGAGTAAGTATACCGGTCCGGAACGGTATGACAGTGCGCCTATTGCGTTGCAGTTGGTGGGAAAGCATTTCAAGGATGAGGAGACTCTGGCTGCTGGTGCGTTGGTTGATGGGATCTTGAAGGGAGGAGCAGAGCAGAGTACTACTACTAGATCTATGCTCTGAGTTTAAGCTACGCTGAGTGAGAGAGAGATAATGAATTGAAGTGAAATCCGATATCTTTCATAAATCGATCGATCATTTACAATCCATTATATCCATCAATCATAACGAAACATAAATACATACATAAAAATCCCAATCATCCATCATCAATAAGGTCGTAAGAAAATGAAAAAAAAAACAAAAAAAAAAGAAACCAAACAAATCTATCTCACCACCAGCAAGGAAGCCAGAGCTGGAATCAATGAGATAGAATATAGAGGGGTATACCGAGAGATACAAAATAGATCATCACTTCCTCCAAAACATAGCCTTATCCGCCACTCTCTTCGCAGACCACTTTGCCTCGGCAAATTTGTCTTTGAAGCTGACTCCGCCACCATACTTCAGCGCAGTACTACTCCTCCCACCGCTCGAGCCAGAAACATGGCTCATATTCGCCAGATTACCCGCCTCGAACTTGGTCTTCCCCTCGACGATCTTCTGTACGACAAGCAAGATCGCATACGTGGTGGATCCAATGACACGGATAAGGGCCAACACTACCACGGACCACAGGATGATGGCGAGGTAGACGTTCGTACCGCCGGAGTCGGGACCGTATACTTCGGAGATGGCCATGGCCAGAACGACGTTGGCTACCATCCAGATGGAGACCATGTATGTGCGGACGGCGCGGTAGTAGTCTTCTTGCATTTGGCTCTCGGTGATGGGGGTCTCGGGGACTTCGACGCGGTCGCGGAGGTTGCGGAGCGCGGCGTCGTAGCCGCTGTCGATGTCGAGTTGTTCGGAGGGCATTTCGATTTGGACTGTGGTGCCGTTGATGACGCGTGCCGCTCCCAAATCCATGTTCAGGACGTTGTCACCTTTTGTTCCCCAGGACACGTCGTGCGTGTTACAGAAAGCGTAGACCTGAAGGGTACAGATGTAGCTGGGTAACATGATGAAGTAGGCTGCTGAGGAGGTGAACATGTGCCAGGGGTCGAGGTAGAGGAAGGAGGCGAAGAAGTATAAGCCCACTGTTGACAACAGGGACATGACGATATTGACGAAGAGGCCGTCGCTCACTTCGAGATCGCTATCAACGCCCATTCGTGCTAGGATTTCGATCACCACAAGGTACATGGTGCAGAAGATCGTGTAGAACATGATAATCGAGTAGACGATGATACCGGACAAGTATAGCTTCTTGGCACTGCAAGGGTTGAGGTTAGCTAGCTACCCATGAACTGTCCTGGTATGGATTACTCACCCTTGCGGTCGATTACCCATTGAAATGATGAACTGCAGACACATGACCAGAATACAGGCGTATCTCAAAATCACAAATATGTATTTGCCGATATGGTGACCAAACGGATCGATTTTGTCGTCGGTAAGTGAGCCAGCGATGAAGTAGAATACCAGGTAGAAGTTTGCCTAGAGGTGAGTCGAATGTCAGCGAGGTTTTCTCGGGTACCTGGGTATCATAAGACATACCAAGCCAAAGTACGTGAAGATCAACTGCATGAATTGATAGGCACCCTCGATTTGCAGGAGAATCTTCCGAGGTAGCGAGTGGTCCGTTTTCCAAAGTTGCTTGCCGTTGACGATAGAGTACACGGCCGCGAAGAAGGCACCGTTCAGCCAACGTCTTCTCTGTGAGATGAACTCGGGAATAGAGTCTAGCAAGATTGTTAGCGGAATTACATCGATCGCTCGTCTTCAAGACTTACCTGGCACGTCGGTTTCACCAACAGCGCTCTTCACGAACTTCAAGACCCAGCGCTCTTCCCTCTTAGCAACCAACTCCCAGCAGAGAATACGATCTTCTGCCAGGTACATGTTGGCAGTGAACACATCTGCATCCTGTCCGTGTAGTGTTTCTCCCTTAAAGTACTGGTTCAGAGGGCCGTTACCCTCCGCGTCGTTTTGCAGTGCGAAGAACCGATACGCACTGAGCGCTCCGGGAAGCACAGTAATGTATCCGAAGACCGACTCCAACGGCTTGTCCAAAATGTTGGACATCTTATATTCGAAGTTCTGACTGGCAATCAGAGGGTTCAAAAGACCGAGCATACCCTTGCCTTTACCGGCCTTGATCTCACCAGCCGCTCCAGCGACGTTCGAATTCTGGTCGAACGCTTTCCAGAGGTGGTAGAGTGCCGTAGGCGCGGGTTTAGTACCCACATCGAGCAAGATGCAAATGTTCGGCTGTAGTGCTCGGCCAAAAGCGTTGAAGAACCAACGGTGTGAGTTCAATTTCTTCTTGTTGTGTTCCTTCAAGCAGAAGAGCACCTGGCACGGCATGATGCCCTTCTCAGCACCCTTGAACTTCAAGTCGGGATCGAGCGACACTTGCGTCGTGTATTCGTAGACATGTGCGTTGACCTGCTTCTGGTTGACGACGTTCTTGGCGATACCTTCCTGGTAAACACCCAAAGCCGCCAAAGCATTGAGGGTCCGCGGATGCACCTTCTTACGACCGTCGGCAATGATGCAGACCACGATCTTCTTCCAACCATCCTTACCCCAAGTACGGGACTTGGATCGCGAGCAGAGATGGGTGATATTCTGCATCACACCATGCATGGTCCGAGTGAAGCCGATCTCATCCTCGTTATACATCGTGATACAAATCAACAGCTCGGTCTCACGCATAGTGCTGCCAATCTGTTGGCGCAGCTTGTAGCCTCGCTGCGTGAAATCATCGGGGTCACAGGTCACCGCAGTGTACCGCATATGGGTGAATTCTCGGTCATCCCGGCGAGGCAAGAAAGAGTGCAAGATAGTTGGGATCTTGCACTCCAGAATCAGTTCACCGTTGATCAGCTGGACTTCCTTCGTGGACATCTGAGCCTCGCGAACACCTCGGCGGCTCTGCTTTTCCGGGGCTGGACCATAATGTATGTTAGGGTCAACCATCTCATCTGTTTCTTCCATTTCATCGTCCAAGTCGACTTTCGACATGGCATCCTTCTCATCTGTGATAATCGTAGACTCGCTCATAAAAGACTGCATGCTGGCTCGATTGTCGGCCCTAGGGTCAATCGTCCGCCCACCACCACCGAATACATCATCGTCGCCCGCGTCATTAATCGGGATATTAGCATCATGCCCACCCGGGGCGGAGAAAAGCGGTGCTGGGGGCAACGGACGGCGAGGGCTTCCCCCGTATCTCGAACTGGGGGTGCCCGGTCGTGGACTACCATTGAGATCTGCACGTTCATATTGCGAGCTTGCGACCGAGGGGGGAGCTGGAGGTCTGGCCCAGTTCCCGACACGGTTAGGTGACCAAGGCCGGGTAGGAGAGCCCGGACGAGAGGTATAGTGTGGAACATCTACCGTTGATGCTGCTGGAGGCGGAATGGTTGGTACATTTCCCAGACTCGATACAGGCCGGGAAGGAGACTCGGTTGGTTCATAGGGATAGTATCGCTGGCGTTCGCTTCTGCGGTTGTTTTGAGCACGCGAGTTAGCAGACCGCTTCATAACCATCATTTCGTATATCATGTTGAAAGTAGTTGTGCCGGATGTCCATAGACATCTCAGATATACGCAAAAAAAAAGCGGAGACAGTGTTGGCCAGGAAAATCACGGCATGCAAATTGAATGAGTATTTCTCAGTCACCAGACTTGAGCTTTCCCCAGACAGCGGTTTTAAAAGCATTGACCATGTCAACAAGCGTAGATGGTATGGAGCTCCACGCCGGAGGGCAGATACCAAACAAGGTCATCGGAATGCCGGAAGCCATAGCTCAGTGGGATAAAGGGCAAAGGAAGAACGAAAGGCTACTACTTACTCTCCGTCATCAACGAAAGGATCCCCATAGTGGTACTCTGAGCTAACTCCCGTGTTGGCACTCAAATCACTTTCTACAATCGTGCTGGTGGGCAGCAATCGCATAGTAGCTCCATGCGCACGGGATGCTGCCGGAGGAGAATCCTGTTCGGCATAGTATGGGTCTCCGTACGTATCATATGCCGGCGGCTCCTCTTCCTGGTTATGCGCCGGCACATACATCCGCGACGAGTTGTTCATGTTTATCTGCTCGTAACTCAATCGCGCATAGTATCCAATGATCAAACGTAGTGGTGGAGCAAAACGATTTCTCAGGTATCTGTGTGGTTACGGCCCCAGCGGTTACGATGACCTCAACTCAAGGGACGTAGATAGTACTGGTCTATGGATTCCTAGAGGTACTGGGTTCCACGGTTAGCACATTTGCATTGTCCAGACAATTCCAGACCCGGGGGGATGGGGAATGCCACTTACTATCCACAGGGGGCAGTTGGTTGTCTGGTAGTACCAGTAAACAAACCAAAGTATGTCAGAGATCTGGAGGAATGTATCGGGGCAACCAAGCGATCGGATAACGGTTTGAAGAAGTAGAGTAGAACCTCGGATGCGAAAGTCGAGCGTCCTTATAAACAAAGGTTGTGATCCACACCACAAACGCACATACACAGAGCGTCAAATACTGAAGGATGGCAGGTTGCTAAAGTCAAACAGATCCGATCAGCTCCGCCCCAGGCACTTCTTAAGAAAATCACCTTGGATACGGGCGCCTAAACTGCCGTCGTAATCAGACTGCGCTGACGAACAGCAGCGCCTGGAAAGCGTGGATATCACCAGGGCAACGGAAGCTTGGGAGGAGCGAGCGGGGCGACCATCCTTGCAGCTGAGAGACATCGCATGGCACGAGTGATCGTGCTAGGAGAGATGAGGAATCCCAATTTGAATGGTCATTGGCTCTGTTTGTCATTGTGGGTGTCTGGTTCCTGGCGATGTTCCGGATATTCATTCAGTTCTGGTCCTTACTTCCACTTTCTGGCCATTTCCTCCCGTGTGGTTTCCACGGGTGAGATCCCGCCCGCTTCCTCAGGCACCACCACCATCACCCCCTCGCCAACTGCATTTTCTACTATCGAACCGTGGAGCTTGGCTTTGATTTGCGGTCCGTGCGGGTTCAAGGAGCGCTGCACGGTCTTGGGACGCAATATAATCCTTTGATCACAGTCCATGTTTAGGGCAGGTTTACAATTACCAGCGATATATAACCCGATCTGCTGTGGAGAACTCGGTCGTAAACATCAGTCCAGCCCATCCCACTTTCGCGTACCCGGATACGATGTACTATTTACAGGGTATTAGCTGTGGCTCACTTGTAGCTTGATCATGATGATAAATAAATATAGAATGCCGATGATCAGAGTAGAGACAAATCAATTTCCCAACCACACTAAATAATGTGTTCATCGAATTCACAAGGTCATCGCCGCCATAATACATCAACAATTTTATAGTCCATATGTCGACTTTCTGTAATTCAATGAAACAGAATAACTCCTCCAGTCTTACAGCAGTAAATTAGTTGCAGCACTATCCGAGCACAATCAATTATTGATGGACAACCCCCACTAAGACCCGAAAAGTGACTCTGAAATTAAACTCAACTGACTCACGTTTCAGCGATATCCTCTGTATGCGAAACCACCTGCTTCCCGAAAAGCGCAGAAGCGGCGTTTGGCTCATACTCTCAACTAGGCAGTTTGAGCTGGCTGGGTCGAGTCGTTGAGCAACGGCTCCCTCTCGCGATCGGTCACCGGCGCTGGCTGTCCAGCCCTACGGAAGAAGATGTTGCGCCCAGAGTACTTCGTCAAGGAGATATAGAGAGACTCGGCGAAGAAGACGGCAAAGATAACAATGGCAAAGATCCACTGCAGGGAGATGATCTTGACGCCGAACTGCTTGACGGCCAATGCTGCAGATTTGTGTTAGCGCTGCGACGGCATTTCTCTCAGAAAACCTTGTATTAATACATACCCAGCGTCAAGAGACTCAGACTGTAACCCAGAATGTCATCCTGGGTAGACAGGATGTGTGTGGAACCCAATGCGAATAGCACCCAGATGAACACATTAGCAACGATTCTCGCTGGCAGGCTGTTGCTGTTCACGGCAACGGCTCCGTTCCAGAAGAGCGTGATCAGAGTCCAGGCATAGGGCGCTGCGACGGCGGCAAAATGCGCAAGAGGTGGCAGTGTACGATGCCGCCAGTAGGTCGTCTTTTGGTTCAGGAAGTGCGCGATCAGGATAATCTCTGAACCCCAGAAATGGTTGCGAGTCCACAGAAGAATCCAGGCAAAGATGAACAGATTGTTCAGGATGAAGTGCGACCCTACATTGGCGGCGGCGGTGGCCGTCACCGCGTCATTGGAGAAAAGATGGTAGACGAAGCCGATTTGAGACAGGAGCGTTATGATCCTAAATAGCAGGTCGTAAGAATAGGTTGGTAAACATAGAGCATTGTAGGTAGCTCTATTGTTGAAGCAGCCGTATGAAAAATGACGGATATAGTTACCAGTAAATACCAGAAATAACCGTGCTCAAGCTAAACGGAGTAATGTGCTTGTTGGCTTGCTTCCAGATGGTATGGCCGTGCTTGACATCGGGGGCATGGGAGGAGTAGTAGATGCCGACGACCACGACGAGCAGCCACGACAAGGGAACGAGGACGCGATAGGTTCCAAGTGAGAACCGGCCGTGAGACTCTCGCCTAGCGAATGGATTATCTAGAACATTTCCCAGTCAGTGACTGATGAACAACGGTGTATTGCAGGCGAGAGTGTCTTAGGAATCAAGGGGGAGGAACTCACAGGTTGACATAGCGACTGCTATGGATTAAGAGGTAGGGATGGTTAGGGTAATGGGCGAAGGAGACCTAGAATCAAGAAGAGCGAACTCTGATCCCGACCGGGGGAGAGGGGATGGACATCCGGTTATATTGCGTAGCGCAGCAGAGGTGAAGGACTTGCAGCGACGAAGCAGAAGCAGAAGAAGTACTTTAGTTGAAGGAGACTGGAGGATGTCATTGGAAGGAAGACGGCAGCTCCCCCGCATTGCCTGATCTCCTGACAGCCTTTCGCGTCTCTCACTGGCCAGTCTCTCAGCCATCACGGGACTGCCGTGCTTCCGGATGTCGTGTTGGGTAGTATTACTCGTCTCTCAGATGTTCTTCTTTGCTTAGCTCATTGCTTGAAGCTGGTCTAACTACGGTATGTGGGGGCCTCTTCCCTGGTTCAGCACAATGAGGTGACGACTAGTATCTATGACATCATCCTAGAAGGTATCGATCTCTATCCAACATCCAAAGACGTGATAAAACGCTAACAGTGGTACACATGCAAACAAAACGCATTATAGAGTCACTGCATGCTCCTGCCCTCCTTCCATCATCGCCATCTCGTCATTAATGGTCCTCTCATGCCATTGATCGCCGTCCCCACGTCGTCGATCAGTGCACGGTCCTGTTGGCGCATGCAGCCGAGGGTCTCTTCCGCCAGTAATCAGGCAAAGTGCAGCAAGAGTACCCTTTTCAAATGCATCTCCGCGCAAATACGGCTGGGTGTGTAGTTTGTCTTGTGGCAG
This sequence comes from Aspergillus eucalypticola CBS 122712, assembly GCF_003184535.1. Taxonomy (NCBI): domain Eukaryota; kingdom Fungi; phylum Ascomycota; class Eurotiomycetes; order Eurotiales; family Aspergillaceae; genus Aspergillus; species Aspergillus eucalypticola. The sequence continues at coordinate 1,056,484 of NW_020290281.1, forward strand.
CATAACAAGTAATCCTGGCCCTCATGCACGAACCGTCCTGTCAATCCACTTGGGAGCTGCAGAGCGAGGGCATACTAATCCGTAGCCTTTCTCTTCCATCAAACACTAGGTGGTGCAATAAACTAGTGGCTCCGAAGGGAAAGCAAAAACCGTAAGCGGGGACTGTTGAGACAGCTCATCCGCCAACCCAGACCCCGGATTAACCGTTTGTCTTACATGATCTGTTTCACTGCCTCCACGAGCCGGCTGTGGATGGACGAAGGTGCAACGATCATCCCGTAACAACCAGACAGGGTTCTGCCCAAGCTGCAGTCGACTGGATTACCCGCCAGATCGCTAACTGTACAACCGAGTTCTTCGGCAATCAACATGCCGCCTGAATGATCCCAAATCTTCGACCGATAAGAAGGGTTACGCGGAATCTTTATCATGACATTACAGCCCCCAACTGCGATGGCGATGTATCGCAGCTGCGCGGCCCAGAGATCTGTTGAGGCCGGCCAAGGTGCGCCTAAATGCGATGCAAGGCGGGCATGCATGTTCCTGTCGGATGATGTTGCTGACACGCAATCCACAAAATCGATATCTTTAGGCTCCGTAATCTGCGCCTTTGGCTCGATCTTGCGCGAGGGGAGGAGAGCTCCCGTTCCCATTTGCCGAATAAAGGCGCCTTGTCCGGCAACAGCGAATACTTGATGCCCGTAGCCATCTCGGTCAACGATGTTTTCATGTAGGCGACCCGTCTCCAGGTTCATATTCGGACAGCCCAAAACGCCAACCTTCTGGTAGCCGTTTTCCACCAGTGACAGACAAACAGCGTACTGCTGACCCTGAATGAAGGTTGCTGTGCCGTCAACGGGGTCCAAAACCCAGGCACGGCTCTGCTTGCTACAGTTGCCTTGAGCACCGAGGTCAATCAAATCAAGCATTTCCTCCTTGCTGCTCGGGGCGTAGAGTAGCGCATCGCTTTCCTCGTCTGACAGGCGCGTAGAGGAGACCAGCTCCCAAGTCCTGTCAAGGAGAGCAGGATCGGATCGAAGAGCCTCTGAGCTCTCTTCGCCGACAAACTCATCGTCGGGGAATGCACGGTGAATGGCAGCGATGATCAATGCCTGTGCAGCAAAATCAGCAATTGTCACTGGGGTGGCGTCATTCTTGTCGAAAGACCCCTTGTCCACAGCTTCCAATAGCTTTTTCGTCAGGAGCGTGGCTCTCTGGACTGTGAGACAGGCGATCTGAAGTTCCTTTGCGTAGGGGTTGGTGGATCCCATGGTAGCCGTATGTACCGTACCACTCGATAAGATTTTGAGTTTTCAAATGGTTATCTAGCCAGGATCCTTTACGCTGAGATCTCTGGGATGCAGTTCGCCTCAATTAAGCGTTCTTTTCAGTCGTCTCGAAATCAACGATACTCGGAGGCTCAGAGAAGATGTTGCAACGTCTTCCGAGATCACACACCGACTATTATCGGATCCAAGGTCTGATGGTGGGGTCTTCCTTGGAGGGGCACCGCTGGTGACGTAGGCGATAGATAGGAGCGACCGGCGAAGTTTTGCCAATTCAGTCAAAGCATTTGTATGTAAAAATTAGATGGTCTAAAGAGCGAAATTCCTCGTGTCAGGATCTGTTCTGAAGGGGCAAAAGTAGTGGTAACAAGGAGGAAACAAAAGCAGGAATGACTCGAACATGAAGCCAGTGGAAGTGATCGCCCCGGGCGGAGTGACCGTCTTTCTGTTTCAGGCTAGTGTGACTTAATCGAGTATGGTCGGATCTCCTTCGTTTATCTTATCGGGCCATTCTGCAGACTATCATCACGCCACCCATTAAGAGTCACCGGTATTTCGTTTGTTCGGAGTGAATGTATGAGTCTATTGCTGGTACGAAGTAGGATGTTAATAATAGAAAGCCCAGTCGCAGGCTTGTTTTCGCATCCACAAAACCAATCCAATTGATCTGTAATATATAGGCAGGGTCACTTGCAGACACTTGACTTCAGACATCTATTCCATTACAGAATGGTGAATTGGTTTGCTCTGTAGCCTCATTCAATGCCACAATTAAATCCGACATCAGGAACCTGAACATATGAGCCTCACTACTTAGCCATAATTATCTGCTTGGTTCCGTATAACGCAAAATCATGAAGGACATTAGAATGGAGCAAAAGCCAGCTCGTAAGCGAAGCCAAGGGTCAACCTCGCATGCTCCAGCATATGATCGAAGCTTAGATACCGGATGCTGTCATCAGTCGTGTGGATCCTCTTGTTGCTGTTCTCCATTTCGGACTCCGTCGCCATAGCTGCGGGATAGCCATATTTGCTTGCGGATGTGTGGTCCGAGCAGGCGTAGCCACATCTGGTTTCGATGTAGCCGATACCACAATACTTTGACAGAAATCGTTAGTCATATGTCTTCAACAGAAGAGAAGCGGGACAGAATCTACCTCAGTAGTGACATCTTTGAGGAATTGTGTCAGTCCCTCATCAACGTAGTCGACCATAATCCCGATGGCTTCTTGACGACCGGCGTCCAGAGCTCCCTGAGTATAGCCGGTCATATCCTGTTGAAGCATCGCCTTGATATCTCGCTTATCCCTCTTGTATTGAGAGAAGATGGCCTGCGAACCAAGCATGCCACCTTCCTCTGCCGAGTACCAGTGGAATTCGATAGTGTTGGAAGCGTTGCCCCGAACAATGGCGTCTGACTGCAGCAGACCACGCAAAGCTTCGAGGATAGTCACAGTTCCACTTCCGTCATCATCGGCACCAGGTGCAGCTAGGATAGAGGGGAGAAACAAGTTGATGCTGTCCTGATGGGCACCCAGGACGACAGTTTTGTTGGTCTGGCCTGGGATGCGAGCAATGATACTGAATTGGCCCCATGAATGAGCAAACTGCTCCACAGTCGCGCCATACTTTGCTGCACCTGACTGCTCAATGACATCGAAAACCCTACTATATAGCCACTTGGCAGACTCGATACCAGTGGACGACCTATAGTAGCGAGTGTGAAAGGAGGTGAACTTGTTGAGGTTTTGCTCCATGTTATCCTTGGAGAGACCCCGGAGAAGGGGGACCACCTTCTCTGCATGCTTCATCGTGGACGGATAGTGAACATAGCTACCGGCATGCAATGTCGGGTAAAACCCGGTGTTTCGCTCTTCAGTAATATCGATGAAGTTAACGCCATCCTAAGGAGCATCCAACGAGATATTAGTAAGATGTGCTATCGTGACAATAACGAAACGGGGAATGTTGCTATACCAGTTTCAGGTCCCACTTCTCTTCCTCAGTAACCCATCTTGTCTGATAGGGAGCCAGCTCGATTAAGAACTTCTCCTGATGGTGATGAGTTGGGGGATCTTGAGGGGTTATCAGCGGCTCTTGCTGCGGTACCACGGCAGCCAACACCCCCGTCGAAGCCGTTGCACCGAGTGCAAGAGCTATTGAGAGCTTCATGCTGTCTACGATAAGCTACCAGCTCAATAGATTGATGGAGAGAGAAGATAAGAATATAAGATGATGATCAATAATGTTGATAGGAAATCAAATAGTACAGTTGCTGCGGATGAACCTCTGCACTGCTAATGAGCTGTCCAAGGCTGCTGACCCGCCCGAATACCTTTCGGCAATTGATAAGGCTCCAAGGGTCACAGAAGGCCGAGGACTGAGCTGGGCAGAAGAGGAGGACTGCTTTGCAATATTAACTTGACCGGAGGACTGCTCCGACAAAAGATTCGGGATGATGCTAGACAGACACGGAGAGGTCGAATTGGATGCAGCCGAACATGCAGCCTAAGAGCTGAGAACCCCCCTTTGAGACCGTTGCGTCAGAGGTGCGCGCGCGGCTTAAATAAGGAACACGCGCTGGTCGCACAACTCATCACTCCTCGACCGCCAAGGATGCCTGTGAGACCCCGATCCGACTCTCTGCTATCCCGCACTATTGATAGGTGGTCCGACTTGATTTGTAGCCGTTGACTCTTAAATGGTTCCTGGACCGAAATCAAGGCAGACTAGCCGCCCCTGGCAGCGGGTCCGTTTACCAGCCAGCCTGGAAGCATTTGCTCCTATACTCTATTGCACCTACCTATGAAAACCAGGGTGAATAAGGGCATAGCATCTCTACTGAGACAATGTCAAGGCAGACACTGCTCTTGTCGCATAAGCCGCGCCTTGTAGCATGCCATGCTAATGTAGGTCCCGTTGTGCGACCGTCACAAGTCCGTGTGCCTGAGCCCGGATCATTGCTGGCTGCCGCGAATCGTGGGGTAGGTACCTGAGGCATCAATCTTCTTCTGATGGGAGGCCCTCTATTTAACAAGCATTGATAACCATTGATAACCATTATTGGTGACTTTGACTTCTTAGGAATATACACTACGTTGGTAGGTTCACTGTTATCTGGGGCTACACATTCCTGCTCAATATTCGATCTGATCGAAAGTAACAAAGGTTGCCAAAGGAACAGATATATTTTTCACCGAAAGGGCTGAGAGTCTAATGAGGGGCGCGTGTCCGAGAGCCTTTATACGGGTGTATTATTCGGGTCTTTCGCACGTTGCTGCTTTGGAGAGCAATTTACTGAGGCGCTCCACATCGCCTTGTCATAAAATGTATACACAGGGTCTAGGTGAGGGATATCTTGAATGATAAGGATGACAATTCGAGGATCCCGTTTCCAAGGTTCAAGGGTTGTTACATCACCGCCGCGGGTGATGCGGATAGACGCCTGTCGCGTGAAGCACACGGCTCGCGAATCAGGGCGCCACTAGCAGTCACGATGACTCACAGAAGGTTCCTGTCTCAGATCCCATTCAGGCAGGTAGGGCTAGGGTAAACGTCAAAAGCATCCAATGACCAGCCATTGAAGATTCTCGTGCCCCAGTAGGAGTCAACTGGTGGATCCGAGGCCGGAATTCTCAGCGGCTTACCGTATTGTACCGACTGGGCTCGACCGCCGAACGCGACCGGACTGCAGGCGGCGGTTATCTCCTCTTATCTGAGAGCAGGGCTTCCCTTCGTCCCCCCGCCCGCCTCCCCCGATTCTTGTCGGTCTTCTCCAGAAGTCACTGCCTTAGTGGTCTTTTCCTGGAGTACTACTTGATACCCTCGCCTCAGGCTGCGACACGCTTTCTGTGCTTAACCGCCCCCGTCCATCCCGCTGCTCCTGTTCCATAGGCCTATCCGTTATCGACACCCGTCCGAACCGCGCTGCGCTCTCACCATGGCCATTCATCCGAATTTCCCATCTGAAACGAATCCGAGAGGATCTCTCTCGCCACAGCAGGCTCGCGCCATCTCCGCTTGGACTGAACAGGCAGCTGCATCTTTGGAGAGTCTGGCTCTCTCGGAGTCAGTACCGATCACCGATTCGAATGTGGTCTTTTCCCAGTCCACTCCTACGCGCGCAAGCGTGCGCGGCACCACAGTCTCGCTATCAATTCCCCTAGATGACCCGGTACCGACAGTGGGAAGCCCTTCCGCGCCTAAGGTCAAGGTCCTAGCCCAGCCAACCAAGGAGACCCAGGTGGCGTCGGTGAACTTCCGGCGCCGCGAGCCGCTTCGCCGTGATAGCCTCAAGAGGCGCGAAGCCTTGTTGAAGGGAAAGGATGGTAGTCGTCGCAGACAGCGTTGGGAGAATGGTATGTCTTGATATATCGGAATCACGCCACTGGCTGGGCTTCCGCGCTTCTCCTAGGCCGGGCATGCCTTTGTCTTTGCACTCGATAGATGCTGACAGGATGTGCTTCTTGCAAAGACCGTCTTCTGAACAATCCATGGGCTGAGCCACCTTCCTCCAAGGATTGGGATATCCAGGCCACCCACACTCGTCACGACCCTATGCCTTACTACCTTGCACCTCTCTGGGACAACCACTATGCGCATCTGGACCATAGGTCATCCCAGCAGGTGGAGACCCGGACTGAGAAGCATCGTGTCCCTAAGGAGCTGCGACAGAGACTAAAGCATGCACGTGCGGCACGTGGTATACTTCAGGATATTGAAGAAGACATCAGACAATTCATCCAGCGATGGAACGAGAAGCAAGGTTTACTGAAGCAGGAGGGTCTGGCAGATGCTCCACAGTCATCCGACAGTGAATCTGAAGACGAGATCGTGTTTGTTGGTCGAAACGGCCTGATGCATGACTCGCCACAGAGAAGAGCACGACTGCAAAAGATGCGCGAGGCAATGAGTGCTCATCATGAGCATGATGGGCAGAAGATGGTGTTTGAGAGCCTGGTCGACGACCGGGCAGCTGGATTCGGGTAAGTGTAGAATCACCCAGTTGTAACGTCGATCCATACTTATCGTATGTTCTCACCTTCAGTCGCTGGCTCGTCCATTCCATCGCGTCATATTACGGCTTGCACACTTGGTCTGTCACCGTCGGTGAACCTGCCCGCCGCGAGGCTTACGTTGGCTTCTATCCGCCAGCTCCAGGCAGCCGAACAGGGCCCGTATCCCCACCGGCAGGGTCGAAGGCTTGCCGTCAGGAAGCGATGATTCAGCCAGGCGATGAACTGCCTCAACCGCTCTGGACGCAGGTGTGAGCCGTTGACTTCTGACCAATTCAAGTCAACTTTCACAACTTTGCAGTTTATTCAGAGCTTCTATGCGTTTTGATTCAAGGATATGTTTCGGGACTGATTTTAATAGTTATCTCTTGTAATATTGGCGTCGGTGGGATGTCTACTTACTGCCTGCGGGGATATAGATCCTGTATATAAGGTAGGATAGACCAAGACCTACAATTGATTTGGGCACATAGGGAAGGTGACGACCCGCATGGATTTGTAGAGTAAGTATCTTCATGACGCGATCATCTTCACACATTATTCTATCCACTGTAAAATAGAAGATCTCTTATCTATGATCAATCTCTCCTATGCCCTCACCTACCTACAGAATCGTAGCCCCTCCCGATTCTCCAATTCTGTCTCGAATCGTCCAGGGAGAACTGGATATGGGCACGTATATCGGAATTTTGCAGTAATTTTGCAAGATATATGGGTGGAATCCCCACCTACCAGCATATGCTTGATGCGTCGTTCACTTACCATATGGATCTGGATCTAGTATTGGATGAACCCTTAGTGGACCTGAGATAGCGAGGTACGAAATACTCAAGTTGTGAAGGTGAAGTTTTCCTTCATTGGCAATGTGGTGAAGTAAAGATTATCCTTTCGTTTTCAACTCACTGGCCATACCGTCACCATATCGATATCAGTATGTAATAAGGCAATTAAGGTATATTCCAGTACTATGGGGGCTGCAGTGAGCAACTAATATGCTAAGTTACTACTAGAGCTAGTAGTCTCTCGTTGCTAAGGATAATACAAGCGTAGTCAATTAGCGGGACGTATCTATCACAACGAGGTTGGGTTCTGGTAGTATAGTATCTAATTGTATATAAATCTGTAGACTCAATTCAATTCCAGTTTCAACGGGACTGATGATGACACCAGTTAGCCTTGGGCATTGATGGAGACTCTCAACCCTTTTTTTCAACAAGTTCCTATTATGTGGTATGCATAGTTCATAGTGATAGATAGATACTAATGTGCCTGAAGTTTGATAGTATACGTGTTTACATATCTTATCTGTTTCATGATGCAGGTTAAATTCATTAGAAAAGGGCATGGAAAATTATGAAATAGTAGACAATGGCACGTATGCTATTAAAAAGGATGTCAATCGTTAGTACGACTACTGAAGTAGATAGCAGCCAGTAGATTCTCATCAGGCAGACATGTTGTTATGTTGATGATGTCTCCGGGTGTGACTGTGACGTATTGGTATGTACCAGCCAAGTCAATAGTACTAAGCAGATAGCCCCTCCTCCTTCTCCATCTTTCCCGCCTTTGACATACCTGTGGTGATTCAATGGATTGATGAGATTGACCAAGGCAGAAAGCCAATTGCAAAAGTCAGTGTCAGTGCCAGTGGCATTGTTGGAATCCTGTACCACCGTCAGCCGTCAGCTTACATGTTGATCTGCGATACCGGTTTTAGGTCGGTCCGGTGGTTCCGGGTCTAGATGGTCTAAATGATGCTGCTATGCAGCAGGCTGTCATTGAGAAAAGAAGAGTAGGGTACGGTTGCTGTTGACAGCGTGGATATTGCGTAGGGAAAGGGTACGGGATCGATTGAACACAACAATGGGTGTGACGTATTATGCAACGACAGTATCTCTTGTGTTGGTTCTGCAACAGCAGATCACTTCAGACCTCGGGTGCATGTATGGTGCAAGGGACTGGGTATCATCTATCTGCTACTACGGAGTAGTAGTAATGTGAATTGCTGTTCACTTACCTGATTAGGAAGTATTGGATGGATGCTTAATTTAGTAGTAGACTGACTGACTGCACTGATGCCTTGGTGTCAATATCTCCCGTGCGCACAATGAATTGATTGGCGAGAAAAGGAAGAAAGATGATCATAGTTTCAGGTGTCCATTTAAGCGACTGTGGAATGTCAAATCATCTCCGATTTTGCGATGGAGAAAGGAGAGCGAGAAGAGAGGAAATAGAGGCATCCATAGACAAGCGAGGCAAGGGCACTGACCGCGCCCCACTTGGAAGCCCCATCGTTGTGGGGGTCGTCAGGGAGAGAAACCGGAATAGGGTTCGCGTTTGAGTTTTTGGGTGGGAAAAAGACAACACAGAAGCCCCCCAAAGCCCGGAATCCATCTCCCCACGTCTTCGCCTCCAAAAGTCGCCTCTTCTCACATGTAATTCCCCGGTGATCGGTATATCTGTGTCGCACCACCTTTAGTTACCCTCAATTTTGCTGACTATGTGGCGAGATTGATCGAAATGCCTGAAGGGAGAAGACAGAGTGAGCATGGGCGATTATTCATTCGGTCCGATCCGAGGAGGCGACCCCAGTCGGTTCCATGGTACTGTTTCCCACCGTTGGGTCACTAAGTACTGTATAGTCAGGCATCGATCTGATAGATGTTGTGCACTTGACCATTGGTATTTCCCTGGTTTCTCGTTTACTATTTACCTCCTTGTCTCCGGTGACAAAGTACTACTTTCACACTACAAGAAAAAGAAAAGCTAAGCAGACGAATTGTTTGTTGATAGGTTGTCGGCAATTCTCCATCCAGCGTTCGGACAGCAATGAACATTTCCCACTCGACACCGCGGGCGAAGCACCAAGTACGTCGCCGATTCCCTGCAGGGACAACGCCCAGTCTGCGCCGGATCGTGTCTTCCGTCGACCTTCTTGCTGCAACCTTAGCTATACGGTAGAATTCACATATAAACAGGCTTTAACTGTCTTGGGCTACGGCACCAGTCAGGAAATGTCCGCATTTGGGAGTCTCGGAGAATATCCTGGACGCACAGGAGAAAAAGGAAAGGACCTGCCGAGAGATGCCTTTGCAAGGGAAAGGTAACTCAAGATAAGCAGTATAAACCTTGTCTGGGCGATTCTAGAACCTCGTGGTCGTAGCGGTCGGAATAAGGCACGAGTCATCCCAATTAGGCTGATGATGTAGCAGCCATAGTCTGAGACATAACAATGATGCTTGGGGCTCTGTAGATGCGCATGGACTGTCTTTGCAGTTGGGGTCACTTGGTGGTAGTAGTAGTATCAGTAGCACTACCGTCAGCCAAGGTCTCAAGGGCAGTTGAGTCAAGGCTGTAGGCAGAATCCTTGCTGATCAGTCAGTCAGTTAGTCAGTCAGTCAGTCTTGCCTTTGGAAGATTGAGTACCGGCTGGATCTGCTGATTCCGAGGACAACGAGGATATTGCCAGCATCACCAGTACAGCATCACCCGCACTATTAGTGTGGGTGAGGAAGAGTAAAGCACAATCTGAAACTTTGTGCTGTAGATAAAGTTTAATGCTTCGTCCCTTTTTTTTTTTTTTTCTTTTTCTTTTTTTTTTCCTTTCTATTTATTTCTTTTCTTTTCTCCTAAAAGGAACAAATTCCGATGACCAAAAAAGGTCAAAATGAAAAAAAAAAAAGAAAGCAACTGGGTCAACCAACAGGAATGTGAGAGGGAGAGAGAGCAGTGAGAGATGGCCAAGTCAGTCAATCCATCAGTTGGCTGGTTGGTTCTCCGCTGGCCGACGTGGCTGCCCTCGCCAGGCGTTCATTTCCCATCCTCCATTCCGTGCTTTTTGCCCTTTGGCTCTCTTCTATCTTCCGTTGCGACGGACTTTCTGCGCCACGCGCATTTTCCTTTCCCTCCCACTCACTTGTATGTAGGTGGGAGGAAGCCGTGTGTCAACTCGGTCGCTTCATACCCTGAAACCCTCCCTTGTGCTGCAAAGCCTGGCGTCATCTGCCATGATTCACGGCCCCCTTCCACATTCCCTCCATTCATTCGCTTTCTCACCCCTCTCGGATTGTTCCAGGGCTGAGTTCAGTTCACAGCCTGATCTTGACCTCGGATTCCTGCCCGCTCTTTGTCCCGATTCACGATTACTGTTCCCATTATTATTCTACACCCGTGTTTATTCTTACGCCAATTCCCTCCCCTCCAATCCCTCTCTCACCCTCTCTCTATCCGTTCAATCTCGCCTGTCCCTGCCGCCGAAACACCCCTCCCTCCTCTTCATCTGACCCAAAATTATCCTGCTCTTGGATGAATTTTGCATCATTGTGCACTGCTTTTCCCCAAGTCTCCTCACGTACGGTGTCTGAGACGGCTGGGGCTGCTTCTTGTACGGAAGAAAGTTGTTTGGACCACGAGATCAGGCTATGATTGAAATACAACATATTTATCCCTACCTCATCCTGTGTGCTTAACTCGCTACCACACTCTTTGAATTTCTCCTTTCCCACCCCCTATATGCAACATATCCCTTAAGCTTGCCTGGATTAGGATTAAAGTGCTACTGTCGGATCGGCTCGGGTATCGAAACAGTCTCTTGTCACTCTTCGACCGGCCAGAAGGATACCCAAACTATACGCCAACATCCTTGCACGCCTGCTTGGTTATTATCGCTTCACAACCTATCCGACGGCTCCCTATCACATTAGCGCCGTCATGGGATCCCATGGTGCATCGTCTTACCGGAATGGTTCGAGGACTGGTGGCAGTTCCAGTTCCACTAACAGTGATGTCTCGGAACGCTCGAAAAGCACGGCCCCTACGATCTACAGCGATCGACCCACTCCCCTTCACAGAGGAGGTATAGACATGGACATTTACGATGAAGAAGATCCTAAAGCCTCGGTGTCGACCTACGCCTCTACCATCCCGTCGGAAGATGATCCCCCAGAGACCCCGCGCTACGAAGTAATCGACCGTCAGCTGGACGTATTCTCAACAGATGTTGTCCCTTCCGACCCGTCGACTTTTGGGCAGCTATTCCCTTCCTCTCGACGACTCCTGATTCGACACGACGATGCGACACTTGATGGAAACATGAACCTCCGCGTCGACACGATGGTGCCGCAAAGAGGTGGATATCAGCAAGATGTAACTTTGTTCCATCTTCGCATGTATGACCTGTTTACGCGAAAGTGCTCTTTCCGACGCTACTGTCGAGACTCTGGGCGGGAAGTGTGCCACTCAGAACGACGGCCTGTCGCATCGAGCTCGGACAGGCATCCGGTGTTTCGACGGTCGTGGGGTAGTGTGCTGGCTAGCTTGCGGCCGGGTTCAAGTGGCCACGGATCACTGCCTAGCCACGAGCATAAGCGCCAGGACTCGGGCTATAGGTCGGCGGAAGATGATGAAGAATATTTTGAGGACAAGCATTCAGAACACAGAGGTGGCGGGGATCGCCATTTTGTGCTAACCGATAGCACTTTACTGGAATTTTCAAATTATGCTCACGTAGAGCTGAGGCGCCGAGGTGCAGGTCTTTCCAAACGATATGAATTTGAGTACTGGTCGACCCGGTACCAATGGAGACGCGAGTGTCGGAAAGATGGAGACTTGCGCGAAGTCTCCTATCACCTGGTTAACACACGCACGTCCAAGACCGTCGCTCATATCGTCCCAGAGATCCTGACCCCGATGGAGGCAGCTGAGGAGGAGAAAAAGGGAGGATGGGTTCCACCATCATCCATGTGGATCAGTGACCCGTCAGTGTATGAGAAGATGCCCGACGTCGCCGAGTAAGTAAATTCAATTCCCCTCTACTTAGTGTCGGGTCGAAGGTCTTCCTTTTTAGAGTTTGGGGCTGACTAGTGTACAGTGTGTTTGTTGCCACAGGCCTAATATCTTTTGTTGACGATTGCATTCGCCGCCGATGGCACACGAAGAGACCGTCCCAATTCATCCAGCCGATGCGATCAACCCTCTCGAAGAGTATTGAACTCATGGGTCCCCGGCGATTTCTCGATGAGGTGTTCCACCGACGAGGGTCCGCATAAAGAATGATAGGCTATCGATGGAGGAAAAACGGATGGTCAAGGGCGACACGGCGGCAACACGTCATGCCATCGTGTTGTGAGGGGAAAGACCGGTTTGCAACCGGCGCAGTTTTCATTGACAGGGGTCGCTAGCCGACCACTTGGCTCTAACGACGATAACGACCGCAAATGATGATGGGATTTCCTTTTTCTTTTCATTTTAGTATTTTTTTTTTCTTTTTCTCATTGGGAATCGGCAGGGGGGGTGGTTCGCACTGAATTTTGGTTGGCTCATGTGCTCTAAATTCTTCTTGTTTACTTCTTCTTGGTATTTGCGCAGCTGAGGGGAAGAGGGGGTGGTACATTTGGGCGGTTGCCGGAAGGACAGACCGGCATGATTGGCGATGATGTGTTACAGGAACCGGAGGGTCGTGCAGGTTCGGATGAGGGGGGGTTGACTGACGGTGGTGTTGGTGATGGTGGCAGTGGTGCTTGCTGGATGTAGTATAGTAGTTACTTACTATCTAGCAGTACTTACTACTAATAGTACTAGGCAAGCAAGTGGGTGGTGGTGGTGTGAACCTGAGTTGGCTGCCTGTTTCAGCCTCACCTTTTCTCTCTGCTGGCGTCTTCCTGGTACTATATTGAATTATGATCAGCATTGATCTTGGGGATGACGCTTGCGCATGTCAATTTAGAATGCTGCATATCTCATGAACCTAATGCCTAACCAACCAGCCACCGTGGACCTTTTTTTCTTTTCTTCTCTTCTTTTTTTTTTTTTTTTTTTTCCTAATTATTCCCGCCAGCTAGCTAGCTGTCGACTCTTGCTGTCCCGGCCGGGGAACAGGACCCGCGATTATAGTTCGTTCCTTGTCTGCCTGACTTGTTCAACCCCTGGTCTGGACCAGATCAGATGGCAAGCGAAGAGGACAACATGCATGATCTGGCTAGGCTTGAAAGGGGAAAACTATTTAGAAAAATATCCAAGAAGATAGTGCTGCTGTGCTGATGAATGTACACCAGAAAGGGAAGTGACGGAGTTGAGTGGCAGCCAGGTACACATCCCCCTCGGGTAGAGGTACTACTACTACTACTACTACTACTACTACTACTACTACTACTACTACTACTACTACTACTACTACTATTCCAGTATGTTACGGGACAGTGACATGATTACTGGAACCTGGATAACTTCTTCTATTCTTCAATACTATCTTCTCTACCACTGCCCAGCAATCGTTCTAATACTCTACTCAACTCCATCTCCAGATGAAACTCCGCCCCAAACTACGATGATGCGGGGCAGATCGAGGCTCGTCGCCAAAAAAGAAACGCAACGGCGCGTCGAATCAACGGGCTGGTCGCCGCCTCGAAAAGCGGTTCGTGGAAACGTTCCAGCCTTCCCCGTTATTTGGCGCGCTGGTTATCAATCTTGCTTGCTTATGCAGGTTCTTCACCACTTTCCACGATTTCCTTGCTGCTTCCAATAAACTAACAGAGAAAAAATAATTAACACAACACCCCCCCGGTCTCTTTTCTTCCCTCCCTCCCCCTTCCCTTTCCCCATTAAGGTGGTTCGCAAGTAGTCGCATATTGCAAGCGAAGAGAGATTGAACTGAAATGATGCACGTATGAATGCCCAACACAATGCCAGAAGAAAGCAACGAATCATGGCATCTCAGCTGCCGGAAATGGTCTGGGTCAAGCATATCCAGCTCGCTCTTCGCTGGCAATTTGTGTCTCCCTCAGAGTGATTCGATTGATGCACAAGCTGGCCTTCCAACATTATTTTCTGTTTCCAGACCCCTGCTGAAGGTTTCGCTTTTCCCCCCTTCCGGGTTATAGTGATGCCATCAAGCAAGCTCTGGCCACCCTGGAATCTGCAGCCCCCTTCCCGATAACAAGTACCCATGCAGAGCGGCCCGGTCAATGACCGTTTCGTTCTAGGGCTGAGGGTAACCATTTGATGGGTCTAAAAATTGACAATGGCTCGAATTTTTCTGATTCGAGTCTTTTTGATGAGCTGGCACGCTGGTCTTTGGGCCCGCTTCCAATATTCTGAGTGGCCCAACTGGTCGACATAAAATCATACTCTGGCTTCGATTCGTCACTATTCGGTCTATGGGTCCCCTTCCTCCGCTTTTGGGCAACTACTAGGCCTTCCAGGTTCCCCGTCAACCGTCCCATGCCTTCCAGAAAGAGACGGTCCTCCTTCCTGAAGAGCGTCTATGAGGCGAGTGGCTTGTTCCTACCCGATGTATACATCGTTTGCGGCACAGGAGATACAGAACTCGAGCCACGATGACCGGGAGTCCAGGCGTCCTTTCTGAGTTGTCAAACAGCACTGGCTGCGAACTGGCAGATTTTCGGTTTTACCCCCTGTATCACAGCTTCTTTTCTTTGTCTTGGATTATCCCCCCATCACCCCCCCTGTCTGTCAGTAGATCTGGCCTAGGTGGAGACTAGCGGTCCTATTCCCTGTCTCCTGGCGTTTCTTCAAGGGCACACATTCAATCGGCGTGCGCCGGCCCGTTCCAGCTTGCAGCCTCAAAATGATCCGCATGTACTCCATGCAACTGGCGTTCCCTGAGTGGAGGAGGATAAGGAGGGGAGGAAATTGCTGACACTGTGCCATGTCCACATCGGCATGCATAAGCCCGTCCATTAGGTTTGATGATTAGGTTCCGTGTTTGTCACGCCAAACTGGTCCTGCTTGCACAGTAACAATTCGGGGTTTGGGAGGGATGGCCCACAGTTTATATGACTCCCCGCTTCCCAGGTCTATCGACGCTGTTCGATTGAAAGGGCAGACCAGTTCGCAAACTTCCCCAAGCAAAGTCAAGACGAAGCAACATAGCCGGACAAAATTTTTATATCTTTTCATCTTGAACCCTCATTAGTCCTGTTCATTTCTACTTTGACAGATCTGACCATTCATTGGTGTTGTGTGGTCGAAAACCCCCCTTCCTATTAGTTTCAATTACTCAGGGTGTGAAGTATTGTCTGCCGTGTGAGAGAGTTTTGTTCTCCAACCGTTGTGGGATATCGAACCCAATTCAGATCTGCGCTTTGATTTCTCTTTGGTGAAAACCCAAAGCGAGTCATTCTTACCAACTGTTTTCTCTACTACGAAAAACACACACACACACACTTCATCATGGCCACCAAGACTTCGCAGGCCGCAAAGGAAAGCAAGCTATGGCAGGACAGACTTAAGAGTATGCCCCACTCCGCTGCAATAATCTTCCTCTCTGCACTTTCGACTTAGCCGTTACGGCGGCCCCCTTCTTCGTCCAAGTCAACTAACCCTGATTCCCTCACAAAGTATACTGCCTGGAGAACAAATTGGAGGAGCCGTTCTACAATTACGAATCTGATCGTCGAGGTGAGAAGTCCTTTCTTCCTATCCCCCTCCCCTCCCCCCAGCCGTCAACTCTCCTGATTACCCCTCGTTGTTGGGAGTTCCTTGTCCTTTTCTTGCCCCTCACTGCTTGCTGTTGCCCACAGTGTGCCTGTGATGGCAAAGCTAAGCTCTGCTTCACCGACTTTTGAGCCTCCCCATTTCAAGCAAAAGGTCTGGTTATACTGACGGGTGTGTCGCTGTTCAGGAGGTCGCACAGCTTGGACCTGTAAGGTCACCGTTCGGCACCATGTCCCGGGAGTCCCGTGGACGATTGCAGGACGATACTTCTTCGATGGTGATAATAATGCCCGAGAAGATGCTGCTGAGGTTGCCTGGAGGAAGTTGACCAACAACCCTAGTGGTAAATGATGGGGTGCTGATTACAATGTGTCTTTGTCCGTCGAGGGGCTGTATTTCTAGATCTTGTCTGGATGTTTACCGAGAGAATGACTCATGTCTCTCTCTTCTCCCTCGCTCTCGTCTATTCCGGTCCTTTTATGATTCTTTTATTTTCTACGCTCAGTTTGCTTGTTATGTACGACGCCATCCGGATTGATGCCTACTCCTCGAGTCTCGCAGACATGTACAACACTTCGGATGTCGACAATTGACCTTTCCCTCTTCGTTCTCGAGACTTGTTTGCTCTTCTCCCGCTCGATTCCCTTGATTATTCCCCAACGCAGAATGACACGACAACGGTATGGGGTGGAATGTGGACATGGCTGAGGCTCACTTCCTGCGGGAAAAAGGTTACCGTTGAGCGGATGAACCTTGGCCCCTGTCTGTTCTGCAGTGTGCCCTTGCCGGAGTCGGCTCGGATGGTCCGGTCATATTGATTTGATTCAATCCGCAGGCGGCGAGCGCATTTGACAGTCCTGTAGTCATCTGCGCCAGTTCTTTAAATCCGACAGTCGGGCCCCGAACGAATGCTTTAGGACGACAGAAGAGATTCGTGCGATGTGCGATCTTTTTGGCATTTTGACCGAGTTAGTTTTGAGGCCTTTCTTCTCTTCCCTCCTTGATCGTGGTAGCGATTCATACTGCCGGTCTTTTTCTTTTCTTCTTCTCCTTCTTCTTTTTTTTTTTTTTTTTTTTTTTTTTTTTTTTTTTTATCTTTTACTTTCCTCCTATGCCCGCTTGGCCATGAAGCAGAGAGGCGTCCATCGCCCATGCATACAGGACAAGCGATCGTTAGTGCGGAGCAGAAGCGACTTGCTGTGCGCCAACTGAATGCTGGTAAGGGAAGGAGGGGATTTGACAAAACAACAAGAAAAGAAAAGGGGAAAAAATCCTTTCTTTTTTTTCCTTTTTAGTTCTCACAGCGTTTATGGGTGGAGTTGAGGGAACATCTCGGGAATTGTTTTCTTTTCATCTATTCCAGACCGTTGTGTCTTTCTTATTTTTGGCGACAGTGCCTGGTTGGGAATAGCCCCTCCATGGATTGGTGTAGAGACTAATGTCTGCCGGGGTTCAAATTTTTTTACTTTTTATTTTTTATTTTTATTTTTATTTTTATTTTTTTCATATTTATCCCATCTATTTTTGAATGAAGTCATACTTTCAAATTGAATATTTTTGGTTATCTTTCTATTTGGGAACCGAGCAGTTCCTCAAAATCAGCCCAGTCAATCAGTCCGTCAGCGCTAAGTGAAGAAAAGAAAAGTGGAAGACCCTCAGGTCCCACCGCCAGTTCGGGAGTTTTGTCAGACGCGGAAATATCCACAGCACCCAAACCCCTGGGATGCCAGGCCTGGATAGTGCTTAGCGGGTGGTGTTCAATAGTGGTTGCTGGCCCCTATAACTCTCCAGGAGAAGGGAGGAAACCTTACTTTTTCTTACCTACTGGATATTGGCAAACCAGACCTCTGGTTTAGCAACCCGTCATGGCCCTGAGCTTAACCTTATTTCCTTCACGTGTTGTGCCCGCCCGCCCGCCAGTCTCTCCGGTTCCATGGTTCGCATGCCAATCATTCATTTATTATTCTCCGTGGGACCCGCGCACCCTTAACACCAAACGGTAGATGGCAATTAGGTATGCCATGGCGTCTGCTATCTACTTTTGGAGACACTCTTCTCTGCAATATGGAGCACAGTTGCTCCAATTGGCATCAATTGGCATCCACCGGATTCCTTGTTTTGAGTTGGCGAGAACTAACTGCCTTTTTTTTTCTAGTTCATTTTGTTTTTTTTTTTTTTTTTTTTTTTTTTTTTTTTTTTTTTTTTTTTTGTTTTTTTCCTTTTCGCACTAGCATGACTCGTTCACCGTCCTACCTCTCGAGACTTGGGCACGAATTACTCTAATTGCACAATTGGCGGCCGAGTGGTGCTGAATCCATCTGAGAAGAACCTGGGAAGTAATATGGTGGATATGAACCATTGTTGCTGGTGAGTATGTGCCTCCACAATACAGGAAGACTCGCCAGACTGACAGATATCCCCAACTCCAATTATATACTATTCATGTTATACTAACATGATTACTAGCACGCAGTCAATCAATCAATAGGCGAACCTTTCACCACCCTTGGTCGCCTTGTTCCTCCATCCATAATACAGTCGCAGCAGAATACACCCCACCGTGACCATCAGCAGCAGCGCCGCATTCGTCCAATGTCCCGTCGGATAACCCTTCTTCTCCTCGTCGGACTTGTATATCCATACCCCTACGATTTGTCCCGGCGCCCCGAATGACACGTTCAATGCAATTGCTAGGCCGGTCCCTGCTGTCGAGCGGATATTGGCAGATAGCCAGCCGAGTAATGGCGGGATGCAGGCAAAGGAGCCGCTTGCTGCGACTACAAGACAGCCGTATCGGTGCTGTTGCCGGAATTAGTGGATGATCTGGATAATGGCTTGATTGGGTTGAATGCTTGCGCGTACCAAGTATGCGTCTGCAGGAAGGACAGCCGATGCGAGGAAGCCCATGGCTCCGATAAAGGCAAAGAGGGCGGAGTGCAGACCACGGCTGTGTTTCGGTTTATATATCAATGTCTTTCTGGTGGGAAGTACATGACTACATACCTGTTGAAGTGGTCGGCGGACCATGCAACGACAGTAGTCACCACATAGGCAGCAGCCCATGGAGGTACTGTCATGAGTTGGGCCCGCAGATCCGCATATCCAAGGCCACTGACGATGGCAGGAGTGAAAAGGGAGAGACTGGAGAAGGGGGTCGAGATGCCGAAATATACCTATACCAGCATTGTTAGGGTCTGTTGCTGATTCGTGCTGGGAGGACTAACTATATAATGCGCGTATAGTCTCCACTCCGTCAGGATCTCCTTTGCTTCTTCCCAGCTCATGGCCTTGGCCGCTCCATGGGAGCCTTCCTCTTTCAATCGGTGGATAGCAAGATCCTTCTCTTCCGGGCTGAGCCACGACGTCGACTCCGGATAGTCAGGGAGGAAGAACCAAACGAGGAATGCCGAGGCGCACGACGGAGCGCCTTCGATGATGAACAGCCATCGCCATGCTGATAGCCCGCGGACCTCGTTCATATGTCCTACGCCGTACGCAATGGCACCGCCGAAAGCACCCGCGAGGGTGGCGGATGCTAGAATGAGAGCGACGCGCATGGACCGCTCTGAATTGCGATACCAGAAGGTCAGGTAGTAGACGAGTCCGGGGAAAAGGCCGGCCTCCGTGGCTGTCATGTCAGGGTCAGCAGGTCTCACAGAAGTCGATGTCCGGCTATTTACCTCCGAGCAGGAACCGAATACCAGTCACCTGGGAGAAGTTGTGCGAGCCGCCCAAGCCCATTGTGGTAGCTCCCCAGGACAGCATGAGGAATCCGATCCATCTCTGCTGGCGTTAGCCTTGCTCTGACTGGGATGGGTGTGACTTACGCTGGGCTTCAACTTTTTGAGCAGATAATTGGAGGGCACTTCGAACAGCGCATACGCGATCAAGAACACCATGAGCGCGACACTGCAAATTAGCAGTCGTCCAGTCAACTTGACAGCGGAAATACCTACGTGTACTGGTACGAAGTCATATGCGTCTCCGAGAGGAGATCGTTGCCGGTGTCTTGGTTGAGGATTTTGGCATTTCCTGATATGTCAGTAGATTACACTGCATGCCCTAGGATGTCAAGTACCTATGTTGGAACGATCCAGATAGCAGAGAAGATAGATGCTCGCGCAGAGTGGCACAATTCTCAAGTCTTGCTTCCAGACCAGGGCTTTCTCGCGAGTGCTGAGATCTATCCCAGTGTAGCTCTCTCGCGTTACCTGAATTGCCGTTAGAAGACTGTGATGTGAGTAGGAGGAGAGCTGGAGAGCTCACCTGCGGAGCAACTTCAACATCCTGCACGCTCTCAGCGTGGTCCAAGTTCTTTTCCCCACTCATTGCGATGTCTTTGAGCAAGACAGGTCTATCGTGAACCTCAATAATGATGAATCAGTAGCAGCACCCCTAGTCGCAATAGAACACCACGTAATTTTCTCCGTGACTTGACCGTGCGTCAGAGGGAGACAGACAGGAAAAGGGAGTGCAGAAAACTCCACGCGAGAAGACCGACAGACCGGCTGACTCCAACTCAGTTCCAGCTTAGCTAGCCCCGAACCGGCGGCAGACCGCCATCCCCAAAGACTACTTAAGCTGCATGGCTGCTTGCTAGTGGCTGATCGGCAAAATTGGCTCAGTTGAGCGGAAGTTCCCTTTGCTGCGGGCGAGTCAGTTGAGTATGCAAGGTTTGTTTGCCATTGATTGATTGGAAGGAAAGAATTGGGCTTGTAATCTTTCATTCTCTTGTGCAGTTGAGAATACTCTCGTAGGTGGATGTGGGGGTATCCTGGACTGCCATGATGATGAGGATAGATAGTAGTTTTCTCCAGGGAATTCTCCAGACTGATTGACCTCCGCAGGGACCGGCAATACTTAGAAATGGGGGAGACGGAGTAAATGCGGGGAAGATGTCTGTATTGTAATTCTGTATGATCGTGACAGCATTCCTGATGTAATACCAATCGATGCAAAACATACAAACAAGACAAACACCACTGATATTGATCCAAGACAAGAAAGACAAAAAGAGTCGCTGACAGACAGAGAATGCCATGCTTCTGGGTATTTTCATGAATGTATGCCCGAGTCACCCCGCAGATTTGGATGAGAAGCTGCCGTTCAGGCACAATACTATCCACCACTCCTACAACCTTTTATAAATTGGCAGCAACATCAAGCCTTGCCCGCATCATCCCCTCTTCAGCTCCAGCTCCAGCTCCGAGCGGGGCTCTTACTATCGCAACCATGTCGACGGCCACGACCACCACTCCCACGCGCAAACCCATGCCCTCGGCATTGACCTTTGACTTACATGCCAAGTGTTCAGTATGCTCGCTACTCCAATATGGTTGAAAAATCCCATCGTATGCTGACTATACTATCTATACCTAGACAACAAAAGCACGCGCCAGTACCCTCCGCCTCCCCCATGGCGATGTCCCCCTCCCTATCTTCATGCCCGTCGCGACCCAGGCCTCCCTGAAGGGCTTGACGTACGACCAGCTCCGCCAGACGGGATGCCAGCTCTGTCTGAATAATACCTACCACCTTGGATTGAAACCCGGACAGGCAGTGCTGGATGCCGTAGGCGGGGCGCATAAGTTGCAGGGATGGGATCGGAATATTCTTACGGATAGTGGAGGGTGCACTTGATATTGCCTATACCTCCGTGATGATCGGATTAACTGACGGAGCGCAGATTCCAAATGGTGTCCTTGCTTAAACTTGCGACTGTTACGGAGGAGGGTGTACGGTTTTTGAGTCCTCATGATGGCACACCGATGTTCGTTATCCCCTTTTTCCTCGGGGGTAGGCTGTGTTTGTGGTTGGCGAAAAGCTAATCGTAGTTATTTAAAGGCTGCTCACCCCCGAACATTCGATCTCGTTACAGAATTCGATCGGTTCCGATATTATCATGCAATTGGACGATGTGATCGCAACCACTTCGCCGGACCAGGCGAGAATCCATGAAGCCATGGAGCGTTCCGTTCGCTGGTTGGATCGTTGTATCGATGCACACAAGTACCCGGAGAGACAGAATCTGTTTTGCATTATCCAGGGTGGACTGGATTTGGAGATGCGGAAACAATGTTGCGAGGAGATGGTGGCGCGAGATACACCGGGTATCGCCATTGGTGGTCTTTCTGGTGGTGAAGCGAAGGAGGACTTTTGCAGGGTGTATGTTGTACCCTTTAATCTTATGGGGCGTTTGGGCTAATAAGTTAGGGTGGATACTTGCACGGGACTGCTCCCGGAGAAGAAGCCGCGATATGTGATGGGAGTGGTAGGTTGTTCAGTTCAGAGGGTGTATGTGCAGGCTGACCTGGTTAGGGTTATCCGGAGGACTTGATCATGGGAGTTGCGCTCGGCGCAGACATGTTTGATTGTGTCTGGCCGACACGGACGGCTGTACGTTTTACTCCCATTCTGATGTACCTTGACTGATTTCTTTAGCGCTTCGGCAACGCCGTGGTCCCGACAGGGACATTGAACCTGCGCCACCGGTCTTTCGCAGAGGACTTCCAGCCGGTGCAGGAGGGCTGCACTTGCAGCATCTGTCTCCCGAAGGAGCAGGGTGGACTGGGCATTACGCGGGCATACCTGCACCATTTGGCGGCGAAGGAGACAGTAGGAGCGCATCTGTAAGTTGCCATTCCAGAATTTGTATGCTATGATGTGTACTAATGAACAGGCTTACGATGCACAACGTGCACTATCTGCTGTCGTTGATGGGATCGGCGCGACAGGCCATCATAGAGGACCGGTTCCCGGCGTTTTTGCGCGACTTCTTTGGGAAGTTGTATGGAGAAAAGACGAATTACCCGGAGTGGGTAGTGACTGCACTGCGGGGAGTGGGAGTAGATCTGATGGAGTAAGATACCAGATACCAGTTGAATAGAGTCGTATGCTACTGTTCCATCTATAAATCTACTGTGTACCTCCGAGACCGGATATTACATCCGACGACACGGTCACATGACTACGTGGCGCGTCGCGGGCGCGTCAATCCCAGCATTTACTCCTCCATCCCGCTTCACCCCAGACACATTTTACACATCACTTATACCCCATATCAAGATACCACAACACACAAAACACAAAACATCAAGAAGAAGCCATCATAGAGAACTATACAAAATGGCCCCCTCAGCCGAAACCCTCCCCACCCAGGAGTCGACTCCCCAACCCACTACCACTCCCCAGCCCATACCCCACGACCCAACCCACGAAGAACACCAATACCTGAACCTAATCCGCCGCATCCTCGCGGAAGGCGAGCACCGCCCGGACCGCACCGGCACAGGTACACGCTCAATCTTCGCCCCTCCGCAGATGCGCTTCTCTCTCTCCAAACCCTCCACCACCTCAGAAGAAACCTACACCCCAATCCTCCCCCTCCTAACCACCAAACGGGTCTTCCTGCGCGCCGTCCTCGCCGAACTCCTCTGGTTCATCTCCGGCACGACCTCTTCCCTACCCCTCAGCGAAGCTGGGATTAAAATCTGGGACGGCAACGGCTCGCGCGAATACCTCGACAAAGTAGGACTCTCGCACCGGGAAGTCGGCGATCTGGGACCCGTGTACGGCTTCCAATGGAGACATTTCGGGGCGGAATACGTCGACGCCAAGACAGATTATACCGGTCAGGGCGTGGATCAGTTAGCCGAGGTGGTGAAGAAATTGAAGGAGAATCCGTTCGATCGGAGGATTATCATGTCGGCGTGGAATCCTAAGGATATGAAGATTATGGCTCTGCCGCCTTGTCATATGTTTGCGCAGTTTTATGTCAGGTTTCCGGATGCGAAGAGGGATGAAACCGGGGTGGTTAGGGATGGGGAGTGGGGGAAGGGCCATTTGGATTGTTTGTTGTATCAGAGGAGTGCGGATATGGGGCTTGGTGTGCCGTTTAATATTGCTTCTTATGCGTTGATGACGCATTTGTTGGCCCATGCGGTTGATATGGTTCCCGGGACATTGGTGCATACCTTGGGTGATGCTCATGTTTATTTGGATCATGTGGAGGCGTTGAAGGAGCAGATTGAACGCGAGCCCGTGGCGTTTCCGGAGGTGAGGATTAAGAGGGACGATAGGGGTAGTGGGGTTGTGGATGGGTGGAAGGAGGAGGAGTTTGAGGTCATTGGGTATAAGCCGCATAAGGCGATTAAGATGAAGATGAGCGTTTAGCTGGTACTATACTACAGCGTATATATATAGAGTATTTAAAAACAGTTGATAGATGAATATGCAGATAGCAGTAAAGAAACAAGGGTATATACTCTACATCCCCCCCCACCTACCCCCCCTACCCTCCTCTACATCATATCCCTCCGGGAGGGTTCCTATAAAATAACCCCCGCCCCCCTCAACAAAACAACCGTATCCCCGGACTTCACCTTCGCACCCACACTCTCCCCAAACTCCAAAAACACTCCCCCCTCAACATGAAACACCCTCAACTTCTCCTCCTCCCCTCCCCCGCGATTATTCACATTCTCCACCTGCAACCGTCTCGCCGCATCATCCAACACCCTCCCCACCTTCCACCTCTCATCGAAGAAAAAGTCTCCCCGCGGGGGATCCGTCGCCGGCTTATTTGTCGTCTCGCTCGTCCCCACAACATGTAAATAGATCCGTTTGTCGTTGGGGATGTTGTTCTCCCCTTTGGCGGTGCGTTTCATGCTGTTCAGTTGCACTGTACGGCTGGGTGGTTTCCTCCCACTACCACTACTACCACTGGTAGAAGAAGAAGAAGAAGGTTTATTCCCCCAAGCGCGCAACTTCCCAAACATCGACTTCAGCGTATCCGTCCCTCCTCCCCCCACATTCCCTCCCCTCGCACCATTCCTACTATTATTGTTATTATTCCCCACAGGCCGACAATCATGCCCCTCCCTCAACCGATGTCTCAGACAATACTCTTTCCGACACTGATCGCATCGCACACCAGGGTCAGTGAGAGTATTAATGAGTGTTTTGCACGAGATATGCGCGCATTGATCTGCGGTGTATATATTGGGTTTTTGTTGTTGTTGCGAGTTTGTGGATGTGGAGGTTGTTGTTGTTGTTGTTGTTGTTGTGGACGGTGAGGGTGAAATTCGGGCATTCGGACATTTATGCGCTGTTTCGGTTCTGTGCTCGAGACAATATGTCCCCTTGCAGGAAGGGCAGCGGAATGGGAGGAAGTCGAGTTGGTTGCAGGTTGGGAGAGAGCAGTGGGAGCCGATGGCGTCGAGGTCGGCGTCTGTTGCTGATGAGGTGTTTTGGTTCGGGGAGGGTATTGGGGACATTTTTGGTGGTTTTTCTGAGTATGGGTTGGTTGGTCAAAGTGGGAGGGATGGGGAGTAAAGGTGAGGGTTTAGATATGTGGAGGAAAGAATATTTCGTAGATTGGTTAGTGTAACTAAATGTTTAATAATGTTCTTTCTGGCAGATGCTGGAAGCGCCTGGCGGGCGGGAGTCATGCGGAGAGAGAATGAGAGGCAAATGACTCAGCGTGGCGGTGCACAATTTTATCTGATCTGATCGGAGATTGCTCGGAGATATGTGTAGCATTCAATCGATTAATTATTCTGCTCATTTTAATCCTTTCTGACATAGAGAGTGAAGAAGGGAATGACAGGGAAAACTCCAACACGAGGGGTATATCAAACAAATATCAAAAGTATCAAGTCCAACACAAGGAAAATCAATGAGTGAATCACAACGATAATTAAGTATTACCTCCCTTCTGCTCCTCCTCCTGCTTATCCCCCTGCTCTTCCCTCCGTACGACTTCTGCAAATGGTATCACCCCGCTCGACATCATGACCGGCAATCCATCCCGCGCCAGTGTCATTCCGGGAGGAGAATATAATGCCGATGGCGGACGACCTGGTGTCAATGGCGGCGACATGACCATGCTAGCTGCAGCCTCGTGTTCACTTCTGTCCCAGCCATTGGTGGTACTGCTTTCAACTTTGCCCACGGACGGCGGTGACGAGGTCACAGGTGTAACGATCGATGGCTCGTCCTTGGCTTCTGTCTCTGATTGAACTGCCACTGGTGCGGGCTTCGCTGCAGACCGAGCCGCCTTTGAAGCCGAGCTCAGTGCCCGACCAGCGGGCTTGCGAGGCGACTTGGGGGTCTGCGTCTGCGTTTGCGTCTTTGAACTGGCTTTGGAGGCTGCGCGCTTCCGCTCTTCCGCTGCTCGTCTCTCTCTTTCTCTCTCCCTGGCTGCATTCTCTTCTGGCGATGGGACCTTCAACTTGATATGCAGCTTGCGTACCCCGGCCGTCAGACTGTCCAGATCATCCTGGGGCCCATCAGGATTCGGCGACCCTTCACTTTCTGCAGAAAGAAAAGCCGGCGGCACCCGCGGCACAGGAGGCGTATTCGGACTCGAGGATAGTCGAGGTGTGCTGGATTGTGAAGTACTGGTCTTGCGCACCGCGGCACTCGACGCGGGTCTTGGCCCGGTCGGCTCTGGCGTCGATACTGCTGACCCGGCTCCTGCACTCTTCCTGCGAGCCACGCGACCGGGTGTCTGTACTGCAGAAGCTGTGTCTGGCGCTGTGTCGATGGTGGTTCTCCGACTGCCGCGAGCTGCAGGGCGCTTGACTGTCTCGGCCGGAGGCAAGGCAGGCAGCGAGGGCTTGGGCTTTCGCACGCGGAGCTTCATCCGGCCGTCTTCTGCGGTCGACGCCGTAGCTGTAGCTGTAGCCGCAGCTGCAGCTGCAGCTGCAACCGCAGCCGTGGTTGTGCTTGTGGCGGCTGCATCCACTGCTGTCTGACGCTCTCGTCGCAGACGCGATGCCTCGGCATTGAGCTCTTCTGGCCGACAGCTTGTTGTCTGCCGACCGGTCGGGACCAGGACCTTGCATAGCTCATGCGTGGCAGTCGCCCAGCCGACTGGCGGGGGTGGAGACGGTGCTTCCGGCTCTGGGCTCGAGTGCGAACCGGTCGACCTGCGGTCTCGTGGGGGATTGACTACTTTGGCAGAAAATGACTGCGTTGTGGTTAAGTAGGTCGGTACAGCCTTCTCCCGGGGCTTGACAGGTGCAGCCGGCGAATAAACCAGCGCCTCCAGTTCCTCCAGCACGCCTGGTGCCCACCACTCACTGTTGTACATCGGTTCAGTCACCGACCGCCCCTCTGCCGAATCAGACAGGCCCAGACGATCTGTCATTTCCGATGCGAGACGATCAATCTGCCGCTCATCCAGATCATGGGTGCTGCCCTTTGCATCTCCCAGCCCAGACAAATGACTGAGCACACCGCTGGTCAATGCACGATTGCTGTAGCCGCCCTCGAGGACACTGATGATTCGCCCATCCGTCCCCAGGCCCTCCTCGTTCGCCATCCGCACCACGTCGGCCGTGAACCTGGCATAAAACTCGGTGGGCACGTTTACCTGGTGGCGCTGCATGCCGGCACCCTCCCACTCGCTCGCGTCAAACCCGGCTGAAATAAAGATGGCTGCCTTCGGCGGAGGTCCATTGGGCGTGTTGGCCAGCCGCTCGGTATGCATGCGCAGGAACGCCCGCGCCTTGTCAATCAGCACAGTGTACTTGGCAGCATACAGGTCCCAGAATTCTTTGTCCGACTTCCACGGCTCCAGATGCACGTTCCAGATGGACTGGCCATGGGCCTTGTCAATACACACGCTCGCGTTGCGCACCTTTTCCGGCTCCCCCATTTCACACGGATAGGAATTGATGTCGTGCAGACTAAAATATCCCACCATGGTCTTTCGATGGGCGGCCGCATTCCGTGGCGCGGTTACCGCTTTGTGATTCTGCTGCCAGGCAATATCTTGTGATCCGTCTCCATGATGCAGATCAAAGTCGAGGATGGCGGCATGGGTCAAGCCATGGGTCATGGCCGCATACGAAATGCCCACATGGACGTTGTTAATCCAACAGAACCCTGACGGATGACCTGCAGAACAATGATGACCGGGCGGGCGGATGCAGACAAACGCTCGCTTGGTTGGGCCCGGACCCATGACTGCGTCCACGCCTTCACTGACACCTCCCAGGGCGCCTTCGAACGCGCTCAAGGATTCCGAGCACAAATAGAGGTCTCCTTCGTGAAAAGCAGGGGCATTCGTGGCGGCGCTGTCCTTGCCGGCGCTGCGAGGGCGGACCAACTCCTTACCGTTCAACGCAAGCCGGGATTCGGCTGCATCGCACATGGTCTTGAGGTCCTCCATCCACTTGGACCCATGCACGTGCGTGACAGCAGGCGAGCTGAGCGACAGTGTCCGCGCCGTCTTGCGAATATGGAATGGCGGCACCGGCAGCTGCTGCGGATTGAGATCAGGGTGAGGAGCGAACGTGCCTCCTGCATGTCGCCGGGCTAGTCGAACATATGCGGCCGAAATGCCCAGCACGCTGGCCTGGATGCGCTCGGGACGCTCGACGATAGAGTTAAGCGCCGCGCGGGAGGTTCGCGGGCGCGAGAAGCGATGGCCATAACACGCATCATGGACGAGCACGAGTGTCTGCGACTGTGGCTTTGCGGACTGATGCCAGGCCACTTCTTTGCGAAAGGACTCTGCTGCGATGGATGCTGCTGCTGCGAAAGAGTGCTCCGCCGACGCTGTCCGATGAGCCTTCTTGGCCATGTTTGGGTGGGTGGCGGACGCGCTCGTCGGGGAGGTGCCGAACGAGGATGAGGAGTGTCGCGATAAGCTGGGTCGGGGTGAAGTGGACGCTCCACGGTTAGAACGTAGCGACGCGGTGGATGAACGTTTCTTCAGGCTGGGCGAGGACTTGCGACACTCATCGGCCAGGGAGCTGGAGCTGGGAATGCGACGTGGGGTGGGATGCGCCTGGGTCGCAACAGCACGCGCGGGGGGATCGGAGGGCGACAACAAGGCGGCTGACGAGAGTCCAGGAGATGAGGGAGGCAGGGACATGGCGTGTAGCGAGGGATAGCTTAGTCTTTGAGTCGAGGCAGTCGCGTCGTCTGTAGACAGCGGGGGCTCGGTTGCTGGGGGGGATGAAGCCGCAGTGAATGAGGTGGGCTCATGGCGCTTGGAGGGGTCCATATTGGGCCCATCGGGGGGTTGTTCAGTGGATGTTCTGTAGGTGGAGTAGAGAGGTGACTTGGGTCGGTAGAATTATAGAATTATAGAATTTAGATAGAAATAAAAGAGAATTATATTGCGACGAGAGTTGGTAGATGGGGAGGGAGTTGAATACTCAGGGATAGATAGGGAGGAGGAGGAGGAGGAGGGGGGAAGGAGGGAGAGAGGAGAGGAAGAGAGACAGAGAGAAGGAAAGGGAGGCAGACAAGATAACAACAAGCACGGGAACTCAAACCCAATTCTCTCCCTCCATAAGTCAATCATTCAATTTGCATTCCATCAAATCAATCAATGCAATGCAGGGTTTCCCCTCATTCTTCAAGCTTCCACAATCAAGCTTCCAACTTTCCAGGTTCAGGGGCCGGCGATCCATCCGGGATTGCGCTCCACTTGGCCTCTCTACTTAATCTCTACTTCTACTGGAGATACTGGATACTACTCAAACTCACTACTGCTGCATCTAAAGTAGTCCTTCCAAGGGTGTCTTGCAGGAACTTGTCGCGAATGTGACCCATCATCCCTGACCGGGGCCAATGTGGTTTCCAATAATCACTGGTCAGACAATAGTCGATCGTCTTATTGCTGCCCCCAAATAATCCATGCATCATCTGGGGTTCGCGCATCACAATCAGATCGTTCCCGATCCGATCGGAGCAGTCAATCTATCTACAATCCATCCAGATAACATACATTGTCACCCCAATGTATATAAAACCCCTTCCCAAAAAGAAAACACCAAAGAGAGGGTATGAAGAAGTCTCTTTTTTCTCATCGGGATTTGCAAAGTCCCGCCCGACCTTGTGAAAAGCAAAAACATAATAAACCCCGAGAAACGCCCGAACCGAACCCACCCAAAGGAGAAAGATGATCCATGCATCCAAACACCGGTGCTGATGATTCACAGAAGAACCCAATTCACAAAGGAAAATCAAACGATTGCAAAAACGCACTCGGCCACGTCAAAGGCAGCTTAAAAGGTCCGCGACCGTAAGCTAGCGAACAAGGACCATCGCTTCTTCCGTGGAGTCGGCAAGCTTTGCTCGCTGGTCTCGCTGGAGGCGCTGGGCTCGCTCCTGTCGCTCCTGTCACTTTTGTCTGTAAAGCTCAGCATTGAGAAGCGTTTGCGATCCTGTTTGCGCTCCTGCTTGCGCAACTTGCGCTCCGACTTAAAGCCGTGGGTTGCGTGTCCGTAGCAGAAACAGTGCATGTGGACCAACTGGATGGACGTTTCGGGACAGTAATTGTTCTCATTGTTGCGCGAGGAACAGAGCTGTTGGCCGGCATCTTCTTCACACCGGCACCATTCATAGACCATAAAGTACTGGCGACACATCTTGGAAATGAGGATGGGGGGTTAGAGGGCAGAGAAGCGGGTAGTGTGATTGATGAGTTGGTGATGGGAGGCAGTGCAGAAAAAGTAAATTTCACAAAATAAGAAAAGAAAGCGAGAGATCAAATGTGCCGGAAGTTTAAGCGGTCGAATCTAGATCCACCAAGAAGCAATTCGTGCCCAAAGACCGGCCGCGCTGAAGAGGGTTTGAGTCGGTGTGGATTTGGTGCGGGATTCTTCTGACTCCGCGGTCTTCCGGAGAGGGGGTGAATAGAGAGAGTTGCAAGAATGTACTCGGGCGTACTCCTTTTTGGTGGTGAAAATGCGGGTAGTAACACTGCTTTCAAAGCAGGTGGATTCTTGCTGGCCGTGTCTCGTAAGTTGAAAATCAATTTTGCGTAGAAGCTGGTGGACGAGAGGCGGTTTATAGTTATGATATACACTAGATGACGATGGAGGGATGGAGATCACTCGGCGTTCCGCGGGTCTGGACTGGGCGGTTCGGATTGAGGGTCAAGCGGTTTGTTGGAAGAGCTGATATGACGCACTTCCAGCACAACCAGGCTGGAGGGATGACAGTCTCCGGGACTGTTGTATCAAAATCGAGTATGGGAGGTAAATGCCCAGGTTCATCAATGCGTGTTCAGCAAGAAGAGGGGAAAAGTTGGGAGGAAGAGGAGGTAGTGGGGAGGAAGAGGAAAGGCAAAGGGGAGCAGAGCGTTAATGAGGGCAAGGTCAGTCGGTCAGTCAGCGGAATTCTACCACCACTCCATTCAAGCCGACTGGGATGATCAATGAAGGCAAATGACGGCAGAGTGTTTCTTTAAAAAGAGCCAGCATGAGAGAAAGGGCAATGAATGACAATGCAGCAGCAAAGAGCCGTCCAGACAGTTGGTGCAGAGCGAGTGTTTGACGTCAGCTGCAAGCGCTGTGGTGGAGTAGGGCGTTAAAGAGTGTACCAAATGGAAGGATGGAATGATGGCTTCATGCAGGAAGGGGAGGGAAGGGAAACGGTGAGAGATGCAGCAACCCTGGTTCATCATGACGAAGAGGAATCGACGACTACTTTTACAAATGCTCACTGGCCCGGCTACCACGGAGAATGAGGGATGATCGGACTGTCGTATCGATCGAAGCCCAAGCCAACTGGGACCTAGTCTACTAACTGCATTGCCTAATTCGGATGGCTCCTGAGTCCTTTTATTACTTAGTGTTACCCTTTTCATTTATTTTTTCTCTTATAAATCGCTTTTTTGTTAATCTTTCTCGAAATTGTTTGGTTCAGTTCCGTGAAGGTTCCTCGGTCCATCCGGGTTTTGAATGTCACTTCAGAGTTGTGGTCAGTGGTACGTCAATTTATAAAAGGAAACATCAAACAAAAAGAAAAGGCACCAAAGGGGTAGCATAATCTGCTTCAACCATGGAAAGAAATGAAAAAAAAAAAAATGTATTAATAATAATAAATCAGGGGGAGTATAAATTTGTTTGTGTGCGCGTGCATCAGGGGGTAAAGAAAAATAAAAGGGAAAAGAAACACCATTATGAAAGGAATAAAACGGACCGGATAGGAATAGCAGTCGAACATCCGGCGAGTCGAGGTCTAGGCATCTGTATTTCTTTAGTACTATGTTTAAGGAGATAATGTCGGACATAAAAGCCCGGTGTTGGTTAAGTTGGTTGCTAGACCGCTCCGAAGAGAAAGAGAGGGACTCCGACTAGTGTTTGTTACCCACGAGCTCCTCCTTCAGCCGAGATAGTCAACACTAATGGTGTCGGAAGACAAATAGTCCCTTGACGAAATGGAGCCGGATGGAGTCGATGGAAATTGGCAGTGGGTTCGGGAGTAAGACGAAGGTCTGACTTGACAGCACCCCCTTCTCCGGGCGGCAGTTTTGGGAAACCAAAACGGGCTTCTAGTGTGATCTACCGGCAGAAAGTGGAAAATAGAAAAGAGAGGGGCATGAAAGGGGGGGTAAGGAGCAACGTGTGGCTTTGTCGTTGCATGCTGGGATCTGGAGGGGAGAGGGAATAATGACATCAAAGAGTGGCATAATAGTAGATCATCTAGAACAACACCACACACACACGTAACCTCGAACTCTAACCCCAAACCCATGGACTTTCGACTCTTCGAATCTGCAGAATGACGACACGACTGATTGATTAGTTAAGTTACTGATTCCTGATTAGTTAATCTGGAACTAATCAACTAGCTAAGCTTAGTTAGCACGAACTGTTTCCCCCCTCCCCCTCTTAGTCAGCCACGTGCTCTTCGGAACAATAAAGCCGAATCCGAATTGAACCTCACTTCATCACGTGTAACACTAACCCCAAAACCAGCCTAGCGTGGTAGCTCTGCATCGGCCCGAACAAGTCAATCTTATCATCACCTGTTACTGCTGAGACTTGGACTGTTCTATCTCCTCATCCAACCACCACGAACCAGAGATCCCATATAACACAACCCAACGGGGGAGGGAAAATAACTACTACAAAAATGACCACCTCAATCCGCCCCTCCACCCCCACCCGCACCACCACCCTCCTGACCAATCTCGCAACCGTAACAGCCCGCATCAACACTGCAACTACCTCATCTCCAAAAACCACCCCACCCCGTCTGGTCGCCGTCTCCAAACTCAAACCCGCCAGTGACATCCTCACCCTCCACACCACCAACCCACCTACACATCAAACCCACTTTGGCGAAAACTACCTCCAAGAACTCCAGGAGAAAGCCCGTCTCCTCCCCACCACCATAAAATGGCACTTCATCGGCGGCCTGCAGAGCAATAAATGCGTGACTCTGGCGCGGGATACCCCCGCGCTCTGGGCCGTCGAGAGCGTAGATAGTACCAAGAAGGCGTCGTTGTTGGATAAAGGGTGGGGGGAGAGGAGTGCTGAGGTGAAGGCGACGAATCATGAGGAGAGGTTGAGGGTGTTTGTGCAGGTGAATACCTCCGGGGAAGAGAATAAGAGTGGGGTTGAGCCGGGCGATGGCGCGCTGGAATTGTGTCGCTTTATTAGGGATAAGTGTCCCCGGTTGCGGTTGCAGGGGGTTATGACCATTGGGGCCATTGCCAGGTCGAAGGCTACCACGCCGGAGAATGAGAATGAGGATTTTGTGTGTCTGAGGGAGACCAGGGATCGTGTGGTCCAGGAGTTGGGCTTGCTGGGGGAGGAGGCCAAGTTGGAGTTGAGTATGGGTATGAGTGAGGATTTCGAGGGCGCTATTGCTCTGGGTAGTGATGAGGTTCGCGTTGGGACGACTATCTTTGGGGATAGGCCGCCCAAGGATCAGGCCAGGGTGGTTTGAGTCCATTAAAAGGTGTTACGATTCACGACGTGTTCTATAAGCATCATGCATCATTCTTAAGGGATGAAAAGAGATGGGAGAGGAAGGGAAACCAAGACAGTAAACTTCGACTGCTGCCTGTACATTAAGATGAAAGGAAAGAACAAGCGTCCCGCATGTCCCAGGTATATATGTGCGATATCAGTAATAAATACACCCCCCGCCATCTGCCACCTGGCGGAGTACGAAGAATCAAACATGCAGCATGACACACCCCGAGCATCATCGCCCACTGTCTCCTCGCTCTCCCTGTGACAGCTTCTGCTCCATCTGCTTGGCCAATGCCTGCGGCACCGATTCCTGTGTCGCGCGGATCGTGATTCGGTACATCTAAGTCATATAGTCAGCTCACTCCTTGCCGTCCTCGACGGGGTTGACATAGTGAAGGGAGCAAACTTACCGATCTCTCATAGTTGGGCTCCAGTCGCAGGAGACAGCCCGTCTTGCCCTCAGCAAACTGGTACACTGCACAGCCCACGATGTTCTTCGGATTCGGATCCACGTTGTCCAGGATCTTCCACCCAAAGCCTTCCACCACCCGTCGTGTAAACGACTCGCCAATTTCCTTGTGTCGCGCCGTAACGCCAAATGTTTTCTGTGCCTCCAGCGGGCCCCCACCAATTTGCCGCCAGCGCTTGAAGAAATCTTCTGCCGACAACGCCGATGGCTCCATGTATCGGTGCATGAGAATGGGCAGCTGTAACGTGTATGCCTGGAGCGCTCCCGCAAGATATGAAATGCGGATCGTCGGCGCTTCCGTGAAAGGCCCGCGCCCCTCAACCAAGAACGTCTGCTGCGTCTGACCCACGGCAGGCACCGATGGATCGGGAAGACTCTTCGTGTCAATCTTTAGGTTCGGTGCAGCCGGGTTATCCACCGTCGTCGTAAGGGACCCGATAGAGTAGGACGATTTATTAGAGATGTAGATCTTCACCACACCCATATGCCCCCGGTACTCGGAGCGCAGCCCAACTTGAATTTGCGCATCCTCGAACAGCACACCTTCGTCGCCAAAGTAGAGTCGGTTGTACCCGATATCCCAGTCCGGCGTGAGATGAGCCGCACTGGCCATGTTCGGCGGCGGGCCTGATGGGGCGCTGAGATCCAGTCCTGCTAGGTCGCCCGATGCCCCCGACGTGGCTGTCGTGCCATTGGCCCCGGTCTTGTGGCCATTGACGATTGTGGTGAAGCTGCGCTTCAGTCCCGTGTTCTGCGCCATGAGCACCTCTTGTTTGTCGGCGTTGGCATCCTTGCCGCCCACCACCCACGTCTTCTTCTCTGTCGTGCCGGCCGTCTTCTGGTGCAGCCGAGAGAGCAGAATCGAGGCGCGTTCCGAGAAGGGTGGCATCTCGTCGCACACCGTTCGCAGAAGGTCATCGGTGGGAAGCGTCGCCAGCGACAGGTATTCAAAAGCACGCTGCTGCAATTCAGAATCGGGGGAGTGGCTATACAAACGGAATATGTGCAGAAGTTGAGGTTTGATCTCGGGGAAGAGGTTGACAAATTTGACAAAGGAGGACAGAATCATCGCTCGTGTCGTGTCAGTGCTGGTGATCATCTTTGCTTGCAGCGCCAAGAACTGCTCAATGGGACTTGAGCCTTGATTGTCGGCGATCAGATGGCCAAATTCACCTAGAACATAGCATCCAATCTTCACCAAGCTCTCATGACAATCGGTCTTCAGATATCCAAGCAAGTTGTGTGCTGCATAAGCCTGCAGCTCTTCGTTGTTGGTCACGATCTGGATTACTCGTTGCCACACTTCGTCGTTGACATGATCTCCAGCCAGCGACAGAAGCTTAAGGGTCATGTCAATGTACCACTGCGCGTCGGTGGCATATTTCTCGGTGAGAATAGCAACCTTCAGCACCATCTCCTCGCGGATGGCGTAGTCGGCCGTCTGAAGGTAGCGCAGTAGCTCGTTCACAATCGGACCGGCGTTTGTGGTGTCGCACATACTATAAACCAAATCCAGACCTTTGCGCCGAACACTGATATCACGGTCCCGGAGCGATCCGAGAATGATATTCTGGTGCTTCTTGATAGGATCTAGAGTCTCGGCCCGAGCCGCGAAATGCGTCATGGCTTCCAACCCCAAGTACCGAACATTTGTTTCTCGCGACTGGATGTACTTTCCAAGACGTGTAGATATTTGCATCATAAGGCTGTGCTCGGTATCGAGATGGATGAGGAGATTGATCGCCTCGAAAAGAACGGCATTCTGGGCATTGTTCTGCTGGACATTCTTCGGTGCATCCATGGCCAAGTTCATGATTTGCTGTAGAGACTCACGGATAATCTCGCGAACATGGCTATCCTCTGTTCAGTAGTTTAGTGGCGCACATACAGCCGATAATGATACATGAAAGACATACCTGCTGGAGGATAGTACTGCAGCAACCGCAACAGCTTGACCTGAATCCAAGGACATGGCACGCGGTAGTAAAGGTAGTCGGAGGCAATGTCGTTATCTACCACTATCCTTTTCAGGCGATGTGCGGCCTTGACGTAGCAACCTTTGTACTCATCGGGTTTATCCTGGGCCAATGCCATTACAAGCGAGGTGACCGAAAGCGTGACACCCATATCGGGGTCATCCATCAAGGAGATTATCCGTTCCGCCCAAGCGTTCTGTACAATGTCGGGGAACTTGCGATACAGTCGAAGGAGGGTCAGCGCAGCCTTCTTCTTGACAAAGGCCTTGGAGGTACTAGATCCCAGTCAGTCAGACATGCAAAAGGCCGACGACAGAAGGACCGTAGAGGCACTCACGGGCTAATCAGGAGCCGATGGACATCTGTCGAAAGCGCCTCGCCCATTTCTCTTCCGCCGACGTTCGCAACCGCGTGCAAGGCTAGACAGTTATTCAACTCATTGTGATCTAACAGATCCTTCCGTATACTGTTGACAACCAGGTGGAGCAGTTCATGCTGCTCGTGTAAAAAGAGAGTGACCGCCAGGTAACCGATCTGCTTCTCGGAGTATTTGTTGGAGGAAATCAGGTTCACGGCCTCGAGGTGACCGAAGTCGACATCGTATCCTTGAATGTAGACGTAGAGCAACTTGCAAACGTATTTCTTCTTCTGATAACCATTTAAACTGCCACCCTTGAATTTCTGCCGAATGTTGGCCAATTCCTTATTCACCCGCTTCTCTTCGAGTTCGCGCGCTCTTGCATTTCGCAAGTCGGCGATGAACTGAACCAAACCTCGCATAGACGACATGTTGACCGATATAGCATATGACGTGAGAACAATTAAGGATCAATTATTAGAGCGGGAAATCAAATCGAGAGCTGTCGGATTCGTGGTTCTTGAACTTCACGGAGTCATGTAAGCGCAAACACCACGCTAGTGAGATTCCTCCAAATGAGTGTATTTCATACAATCATGTCCAGTCCCTCCTTTCGGGTTTGTTCGTTGTCAATTCCGCTTCAGTGGCTATGGTGCATGGAACATGGCGCAAGGGCAATGGTGAGCCAAGTGGAGGAGCCGAGATCTGGAGGAGGAGGGGAGGGGGGGGGGGGGGGGGAGGTGTTGGCCTTTCGGAGAACGCGCGACAGGGGGGAGGGTGGGACGGACAGTCGAATCGCAAATCGAGGGGTAGGGGGGACTGTCCAGGGAGTTAGAAGAGCAGGAAGATGGTGAAAAGCCCGGTAGATGGCTCCGATCAGAAGGTCGAGCTCTCTGGGACAGGGACGAGCAGATAGACGTGGAGGCAGTCCGGCAGCGGAAAGGAGGGAGAACGAGACCCTTTTGGCCCAGGAGGGAAGCTGCCTCAGCCACTTCCGCGGGCGATCCGGCGGAGATCGGGATAAACGTTGTTGCGCTGTGGCGGTGCACCCTGTCAACCCCATTTTTAGCATAGGAGGTGCTGTTTACCGTTCCGGAGGGAAAGTGAAGACAATCACTGTTTATTTTGAATTTCTATGTTGGACGATCGCTTGCTAAGCTATATCAATTTCTACGACAGTGGCGTTAAAATTCCAACACCCACCACCCACAAGTAGTATTTGCTCAGAGGAATGGTTCTAGATCTATGAAAACCTTATCGAATTTCAAGGCACTGCAATCGGGTGGGGATACTGCAGCAGAGACATCACTCCGCAGATTGATGAATCGCCCCTGCTATTTTTCATTTCCGCTCTTGGCTCAAATTGAGATTGTCCTTCTGCATGTCGGTGAGAGTAATCGCCCTGCTACTGGTGACGAAGAAACCAGGAAATTTTCGAGAAACAAGTCCTACACTCATCTCCCCATTAAATTCAGGTTTTCAGACAGTCATCGCATTAGGTATAATTCTAAGACATAATTGGACTCTTCGTCACTGATCCTGCGTAACCTCCCGCTTCCCCATGAGAATAGCCTATGGCAATGCAAAATAACCCAGAGTCAAACACCCACGCAACCATGAATTCGGACAATCTCAACCACCCGAAAACTCCGTAATGAACACCGATTACCCCAAGAAACATGCAATTTAGTAATACTCAAGAAGAGTTCGATCATGAACTTCCACACAAAGGTGTAGGAGTGGACTTTAAGCCCGAGTGGTGAAGTCAGTCTCGAGACCAACAGCAGCGTCAATGGCGCTGGCCTTCTCACAGGTGCAAGAAGCTAAGGTCTTTGTTAGCTCGGGTTCCTCTCGAAACCACCAGACACTTTAAAACTTACTGGAAGACCTCTTGCCGCATGGGCAGGCGGATCCCGTCACCGGGTGGTTCTCAGTTGCCGAACGTTCACAGGTACATTCTCCGGCAGGACGGGCTCCTGGAGATGATGTTAGCGATTGGTCCGCAGAAGCACCAGGCTAACGCATATGTGTCTCAAGTCTGCGTAGACAGGGAGGAAGGAGGAAATGACTTACTGCAAGAGCATCGGGCGCCGCTCACGGTGTTCTCGGTGGAAGCCTTGTTGCAGGTGCAGTGGAGGGCGTTTTGCTTGCCGCAGGAGCACTTGGCCTGGGCAGCGCAAACACAGCTGCCATCACCAGAGGTCTTGCAGCAGGTGGAGGAAGGGTGGACCATTTTGACTGGTAATTGATTTGACTGGAGAAAAGTAAAGAGACGAAAGACCGTTTGTTGTAATATAGTAGTTCTTGATCGGTAGACCGAGGGAGCAAGGACTATATATGACGTAATCAAGGACGGAGCGGAGACTAGTTAAGTAGTAGTCTTCTTCAAAGTATCGATCTTTCTAAGGCTTCACGAAGAACGTTTTGTGATCAAAGAGAACGAAGAGTGTGTAATATAAAGAAGCGATTCAAGTGGATTCCCAAGGCAGCGATAGATATCCGAATAATGTATTCTGAAGAAGCAAAGACGATGGGGTTGTAGCAGGGATTTATACTTGCCGCAGTCGAGTTCTGCTGAGCGGCGGATCGGGCGCGATTAGCAATGTCCGCGCTCTCATTGGCCCGGACGGGGGCGATCGCGGACTGCTAACCATCTCAAAGCATCAGACATTGCCTTTCGCCCTCTTCTGATTCGACAATGCCTCCCAATATGGATCAATGCTCAGGCAAGACAGATCGCTTGCGTTGGTAATCCACGAGCGTGGACTGGTGGTGGCATGTTTGCTTACTGCCCAGTCCTTCTTCAATCTTGAGCGTTGTCATTGGTCGCCGCACAACTACTTTAGTATTACTTTAGTATGGTACAGAATGATGATATCACCCCATTGGCACAGCAACTCACTTTGTCCTGAATCATTTGTTCAGGTACCCTCCGCCCTAGTAGGCAATAAATCACCTAGCCGGTGGATGTTCCAAACTCCCATCGAGGGTCGATCCGGGAACAAGCACCGACTGTTGGATCGGCGCGGGAGCTACAGCATATCTCCCGAGCAGTCAAATGCCGTAGACTCTATGCGGCGCTTACTAAGACCTCAATGTAGGAAAAGGTCGAAAAGCATTAGCAGGGAAGACAGTCTTGGAGATTGCACCATTCGCCGGTCGTTGCCAGTAGCTTGTATAACCTTTAAAAATTATCAACTAGAATATAATGTCCATGTACAGGTGTAAACCGACGGCAGCCTCCTTGAAAACCCCCCCGCCAAAAATATAAACACAAGCTAGGTGGGGAGCAAGACCAGAGAAACAGAACCAGCAAAGGAATGCACGCAGCCCGCCTAGAAGAATACAAAAACAAGAGAAGATTGGAGAGAAAACAGGCTGAAATCAGACGCCATTAATGACCCGCCCAAGAAAAGCTAGCTGATTTTGAAAAATACATGCATTTTTCCGCCTCCGAGATAATATGGAATGCAAGTGCAGAGGAAGCGGCCGAGAAAGAAAAGTCGGAAAAATGGGAAGGAGGAAAGAGATTAGGAGATAATAGTCAGGCTCCTGTAATGGGTGCAAAGCCAGGAGCCATAAGGAATGTATGTAACCGCAGCCGATTAAATGAGGTTAGAGTTCCGTAAGAATTATGGGATGCACTGCGATTGTTGAAGAATAATATGGGGCTTCCATTTCCACAGAAACCCTGCATTATAGGTAGTTTGCGTATTCAAAGGTTTGGCCGCCAAACTTGGCCCTGGCTGGGTCGATCAGCTGTGGAGGATGGTTCATTCGGTCTTCGGCGGAGGTCGTAACGGCCCCCTGAGCGGTATCGGAAGGAAATGAGGCGGGAAGACTCATGCTGGAAGCATTGGCTTGCGAGTATGGCATCGCGTGGCTGATGCCGTATGAATGATGGTCGTATGAGTAGGACCGGTAGTCAGGCGCGTCTGAGACTGGCACGGATTGTAGGGCAGGCATCTGCCGTCCATGCTGTTGTAAATGAGAGTTTATTTCCATGCCACCATACCCCTTGGGAGCTGGCATGGCCAATGAAGAATGATAGTTAGGTATTTGCTGGTCTGATGCCGGGATATGTCAATTTACTGCTCATCATGGCTGTAGAGGGAAAAACATACTGTGACTGTCCACATTGTAGTGGATTGACTGATCGGGTGGACCCGTGGGTGATACGGAGCCCTCTAACGCCCGCTGGTGATCGTATCCAACGACCATGCCGTTAGCTGGCCGACCCAATGCGTAGTCTACCGGACGGCGACCATAGGCCATGCTGGGATGGCTCAATGGCTCCACTCCAGGCCTCGAAAAGCGCCCAGGAAAGTTGAGTCCGCTATTGAAGGAGGACTCAGAAAAGCTGCTCGATCTGGGAAATGGGAAAGCACTGCGATTATGTCTGTGGAGGTCTGACAGTGCAGGGCCTCCTCTCCCGGGCATGACTCCAGGTTGAGCATAACTTTCGAAATGCCTGTCTGCAGCCGCCGAGAAACCATTTGTTGTTGAAGCCGAGCTCAGAGGGGATATAACATAGTCATCATCATTTAGTCGGGGCAGGCCATCTGTGAGTAACATCTTGAAGGAGTTAGAAGCAGGATTACGTGCCAGAAGGGTTCGGGGAGACGCAACTGGTGCCTCTGCTGGTGTTTTATGGTCGAACGGAGTGCGTAGCACTTGAGTGGTATCGAAATCGTCGGGCAACGCTCGAGATTTCAGGATACGCTCTCGGTCGTTGCTTGTAAGCCGCTTGAGTTTGGCACGTCTGCCACATATGCGTTAGTGACCATGTACGAGTGGCTTCTGTAAATATGAGTTGTGGGTAATACCTATTCTGGAACCACACCTGGACTTGCCGTGGAGTCAAACCGGGGATCTCTTTCGACAGTCGCTCCCGATGGGCGGCATCGGGATGAGCCTGACGTGTGAATTCACTCATCAAAAATCGAGTTTGGTTGTGAGTGAGTCTACAAAGAATTGTTAGTTCAGTACATAGCCTCTGATGAGATCAACCATTTGCTTACCGAAAGCGCTTCATCTTTTTCTTTTCACTTTTCGAATCTGATGACTGCTTCTTGTCACCGCCTACTGACGACCCTGCCCCATCATCGGAGGAGAGCATGTCGGCGTCACCATCATCCTTCTCCTTTTCATGCTGTAATGCAGCTTCCCTGTCCTTCTGCTCCGGCGTCTTCTGGGTTGTGACTTGGGGACTGGCTGTCTTTTGGGGCCTTGGGAGCTGAAGTTCGTCGTGACCGTGCTTCTCCACCTTCACACGTGAAGCATCGCCCTCTGGCTCTGTGTGCCGATTCTCACGATTGTCGACGGAAGCAGGCCCTGTAGAACGCTGCTGTACCGGGCTCGATACATTCGACGGAGCCGCAGCTGTGAAGGCATTCTCAGCCTTGAGCACAAGTGGTTGCATACCGGTGGTAGACGGCTTTGTTGGCTCGCCCTCCTTTTCCCACGACCCGGGCAGCCTGGACGGCAGGGCCCTCGGTCTTGACGATGGCTGCTCACTGTTCCAGGAAGCTGTCGACCAATGATTCGTTATGGCGGGCAAATGGGAAGTCGAAGGTGGCGACAACGAGGACAACCAGACACACGGTCCGCTGATTGACATGATAGAAGTAGGTTCTACTATGCCCAAGAGTGTCACAACGGTGCAAGTTTAGTGCAGGTAGGTCCAAAAGGACAGAAAGATCCGGTGCACTGCTGTATAAATCTGACTATGGATGGAAGCTGCGACCAGGATCGCAGCCAAGGGAGAGTAGGGTGGGTCTGCACCAGCAGTCGGGGCGCTTGTTGAAGAAGCGCAGGATCTCCGAGCCGTGGACCGCGAGATAAAGACGGAGGGAGGCAGAGAATAAGAACCTGTTGGCGGTCCTCTGCAGAAACTTAGGGAGTACGGAGTAAGGAGACAGAGAACAGATGGACACAAGGCAGGGTTGGCTGTGCTGATAGTAGTGAGATTTGTGGACAAGCCGCAACAGATGAACCACGCTGCTCTCCTACTTTAGACTGTTCCCCTTGACTTGCCCCCGAAACGATAAAGGAGAATCTCGGCCACCGCTGGGACCAACGGCGAACGGCAAGAAATGAAGGTCGATCCCTTTGCTGGGGCCTAGGATACGGCCGGGGCGGGGGGTGGGAAACACTACCGGACGGTGGGTAGAAGGTTATAGAGCAGATTAACCCGTGCTTAGCCCAACCCGGAAACAAAAGCACGATCACGGTAGTGGAAATAACGCAGGGCGTTAGACAAACGAAAGGCCTTGGTCACGGCCAACCAGAGATCCACTTTCAAGTTGGCCACCAAAAGTAAACAGCACTACAACCACCGTCGTCGTCGTCGTCGTCGTCTTCGGGCTAAAGATGCAACACCAAGGGCACACGACGGAAGGTTCGTCGGTGGACGAGTGTCGGACCTCTGAGGAACGAATGGCCTTCAGTCCTGGATACAGGGAGTATTGGCCAACGATAGGCAGATGCTTGATGCTAACGCGGAGGAACAAACTCAAAAAAAGAGTGTGTGGGAGAATTGGGGAAATGAAAAATAAAATAAAAAAAAAAACAAAATAAAACGAATGGAGAGAAATAAGATAAAGGAACGAGCGTCAGAAAACAGGAAATTGGATTGAACGGGCCACAGCTTAGATGTTCGGTACTCGAAGATCTGGCACCATACTACAAGTGTCAACCCAACTTAATTCCCCAGAGGTAGGTAGGTGTACATCAGGCTGAGAGCCAAAAGAGAGAGTGAGAGTGAGAGAGAAAGAGAAGCAATGGAAATGATGGGAAAGAAAGGAACGGGGATCGGAGATGTTTCCAGGTTGGACCAGCTCCCAGTCCAATGCCCTAGTAGATCGCAGGACGACTAGTAGTGTACCCCTCTGGGCTAGACAGCAGAACCAGCAGTAGTAGGCCCGGATGTTGTCATCGGACGTACTGGCCAACGAAGGTGCCTATGATCACCACGCTTTTTTGAGGGCAGCAGGTAGTCCGCAGCTTGAACGTCACGGAGGGGGTGAGAAGACTATGAGTTGTGCCTTACTATTCGATAGGGGTTTGAACCACGGTTGCGCAGCCGCGTTTGATCTGATATGGAGGACAGACGGGAAGAGAAGCAAGAAAAAATGAGATAAAATGGGAGAATTAAAAAAATAGAAGAAAATAAAAATGAAAAATAAAAAATATATAGAAAAAAAATCAAAATCCAAAACAAAATAAAATAAATAAAATTAAGGTGGAAGACGGGAAGAGATCGAGGATGGCATGTGCAGTGGGTATCATGGATGGAAAGACAGCAACATCACGGTACATCATTAAAGTAAAAGTGGCGAACTGATAATCCACAAGAGGCCAAACCGACTCGGGCAAACCTGAATAACAGCCCTGTACCCGGTAATTCAGTGACTAGACAAGAGGGCCGCCAGCTCGTGATCGTTCATGAGCGAGGTGCTTCTTCAGTCCAGGTAACGGGTAAATTTCTCATGCATGGAGTGGACGAAACAACCATCGACCGTTTCCAGTAATCTCCATCCGGCATACTCTATTGCTCGTAAATTTTCCGACGTGGAACCGGCAACCCCGTCCGCGGTCCATTGCATCCCACCGTGCGGGTCAGTGGAAGTCTGGGACGCTGAGATTTCCCTAGCTCGAAACCCGCAAACCAGCGTGTGCTTGTCAGCCAACCGCGGCCTCTCATGGGGCAATACTGCATATTACAGAATACTAGACCCTGGTCGCCGGCCTGGAGCCTGTCCTGAGTCATCCGAGACAACCGTCCCTGCTACAGAAGCGGCGGCAGTAGGCACACCATGTGGGAGACTTAGTCTACCGACAGCACTAGTCGGGCGTTGGCTCCATTATCCGCCGGACACCGGTCATGGATCGAGGCAGACGGATTAGGTTCGGAGCCACTTAGCGAACTATCCGCCACCAGCCAGGGAAGACGTTCAGGTGATTTGTTGGAGATGCATGGGAGTCCGAGCTGACGGATGAGCCTTTGAGGAGCCAAGAAAGATAAACAGGGGTCAGGGATTTAAATTGAAAGGGGTGATGGGTTTGAACAACACAATTAAAGGTAATAAAGTCTA
This sequence comes from Aspergillus eucalypticola CBS 122712, assembly GCF_003184535.1. NCBI lineage: Eukaryota > Fungi > Ascomycota > Eurotiomycetes > Eurotiales > Aspergillaceae > Aspergillus > Aspergillus eucalypticola. Next base: position 1,100,869 of record NW_020290281.1, read on the forward strand.
GGAACGACCCCCCTTCAACAGGGGCAAAGGACGAAGGACTGGCGCGAAGTGGCTATGGTGGAGGCCGGCAGCCATGGAATGATAGCAGCTTCTCACTTCTTGGGACCGATTTGCACCATCCTGGATAGCGTAGCTGTCACCCATCTTAGGTGCCGACATGGATCGGACAGAATGATGATTATAGTAGTAGTAATAGTGGCATGCCTGTACGGAGGAGTTGCTACTGAGGTCAGGAAGTGCATTTCCGTCGGTCCCACTGCGCCAAACGGACGGGCAGGACGGAGTACCGACGAAGTACAAAGATCGTGTATATGGTACGTGGAGTTGTCGAAAGAATGACTATCTTGGGTTGGCAGTCCAAGGACTGGCAAATGGGGCTGACCTGGTTCGACAACCTTTTTGACCCAAGGAAGCTTAGACAGGGGAGAGAGGGGGAAGGGGGGGGGTAAGGGGAGAGAGGTGTTGTTGGGTGGGTGAATGGATGGATGAAAAGGATAGGCAGGGTTTGCGGAGAAACCGATGAATGTTGTGTCCGAGAATTCGAACCTCTCGCGGCCGAAGCAGAAGCGGTACGGCGAATTGCAGTCGCGCCGTCGTGGTTAGCGCCAGTGGACTGGCTAGAAACTAGCGTGTCTGTTAGGATCCTGAGGAACGAGGCTGGAATGCACCGGAACGCCAGTCAGGGCCACCAGGCGGACCTTGCACCAGGCGAGCTGAACGGGCTTTGAACCGAGCGTGACGCTAAAAGCCTTGCAGTCAACGGTTGTCGACCGTGGCGGATTTCATGTGCCCTCTCCACCGGACAGAAGAAAAGAGGGGTGGGAATTATGGGAAAGAAACGGACGGATTGGAAGTGGAAAGCCCTCCTGCTCCACTTCAGACGCTTGTATGAAACAACTCGGGTGATATTCGGCAAGGAAAATAAAGAGAAAAGTTGAAGAGAGGAAGGTATAGAAAGTACTTACCCAATTGTGGCTTACTTTTAAAAACAGAAGGTAGTGACGCCGGGGGGGGCACAGAGTAGCATCTATACAGATGATCCGAGCGGGGGGTGGGCGATGGAAGACCAAAGGAAGATGGGAAGAGGAGGAGGAAGAGGAAGTCAGGTCAGTTTTTTGGGTGGAAAAAGCAAGTGGTGAACTTTCACAGGCTGGCTGGGCTGCAGGGTAGTGGAAGGAGAAGGAGCGATGGGTGGGGTCACGAGCGAATGAGACGGCAGAACAATGTGACCCGGGTACCTTGGTCTAACTGAAAGTAGATTGGTATAGATACTTAGTACTGGCTGTACTGGAGGTACCTGCTCTCCCAGTATTTACTACCAGAAAACACTAGAGTTACTGATAGGTGTTCAGTACCACAAGGTACCATACCATTTACTACTGCTACTATGTACTTACTTACCAATTGGCCTCGTTCCCAAGGAACCTACGATCTGCCACCTACGCAGCATAGTGAACCTTGTACCTATGGAAGGATAAGAGGGGATTCGAGTATTCGTAACTTTTTTGCCTAAACTGGTTTAGATAGCTATGACTATGTTTCTGTTTGATTCTGTGGGGAAAAGGGAAATTTGAAGAAATTGCAAAAGACAACAAATTAATCGGGATAGTTAATTAGATGGAGGACGACAGGAAGACGGGAACATATTGCACTGGATACTAACTAATATCCTGATCAGTTCCGGTAAAATTTCAGCAGTGATCCTTATCATGATGATGTCTGCCGCAGGTACGGAGGATACTCTCTTCCGATCAACTACACGGAATTACCCAAAAAGAAAAACAAATAAAATCCATCTAGCCAATAGGCTGCCCGATCGGAAGGGGATCAAAAGATTTGACGAAAGCGAATGAGGGGAAAAGAAAGAAGGAAAGAAAAGACAAAAAGGCACAACCGCAGGGACAGGGACAAGACGGCCATTGAACGATTCCGACAGGTGGAAATCCCCACTTGGGGTGGGTCGACGGGGTGCGCAACCAAGTCCGTCTTACTAGCCTTAACTGACTAAACCACTTCCTACAAAGTACTTACTAAAGAATAAGGATGGAGACATTCAGCAGGCTGTCTGCCTCCTTCATTGGCCCAAGGTAATTTCACCGATAATCAGACAATCAACAATGGATCGTTATTATCCAGATTGAAGGGTGACTGGTGGAATTCCAACTGGAGTTGTACTGACTTGCTTCATTTCATTTCATTTCCATTACCCTTCTGCAAGCGCCCTACTATCGGAGCCCTGCAGTGCCACCTGCCTCTAGTAGATAGGTGTTCACAAGATACTGAGTACTACTATCAAAACAAGCACAGCTTGGCGAACATTTCGTATTGCTACACTTCAAAGTGCGCTCCTGAATATACCAACTGCAGTGGATTGAATGGCTAGCTGCCGAATGAGCATCAAAATCTCCAGTGATCTGGAGTTTACTACTACGCGGCAGAGTAGTAGGAGTAGTTGTCTCGGCAGATTTCAGTGCGACATGATTGTTAGGTTATCCTGGTTTATGCCGATCAATGACGCGCATTCTATATGTGTTTGACTCGGTGGAGGGGATTTTATCCACAGTCCTGAGCAGACAGGTTCCTATCTGGGAGTACGGAGTACGCCGGAGTATTTGATACATCGACATCTGCAAGGCGTGCATGATGCATTCATGAATCAGAACCAGTGCTGACCTGGTCGCAATGATAGGTCAAAGCTGAGAGGATAACATTTGGTGTGGTAGCCAATTAGATGCTTGGGATGTTGAAAAAAACAAATTTGAAAGAGATATTCTTCTTAACATCAATCAATGTCCAAGAAATCCAATCTTTTGGGACCCAACGAGGCGGGGGCGAAAGGGAAATGAGCAGAAGCGAGCTAGGGAACGATAATAGGGCTGTATTGAAACCAGAAAACCAAAAGATTAGTGCGCCTGTCATGAGTAAGTACATACTATCTACGCACCACGTAGTACTACGTAGACATCTGGCAGCAAGTGTATCACGTCCTGCTTCGGTTCAAACGGGGACACGGCATAATGCGATGCCTCCTCCCCTGACTCTGGGAATACAGAACGACGGACTATGAACTGACGCAAGTGAAACTGAAAGACCCAGACAAATGAATAAGATCCCGCGCGACGATTGCCCGATGGATAAGTTTTTACGCCTGGATGGTAGGGTTTACTCCTGCTTTTCGTAGGCATCGACTAAAAAGCAGGCTGTGTGGAAAGAGTGCGTCGTCGTGTTTCAACCCCAACCTTAGATAGGAAAGACCGAGGTTTAGGGATCCAGAGTGTAATTTCTTCTTTCTCTCGGAGCTCGCTTGAGAGTTCGGCCGCAAGCCAAAGCATCATCAAATCTGGCTTGTTCATGACGATGATTCGGTCGGTTGGGTCTGCATCATGCATTGCTCCCTCTCCCGAAAAATTCGCTTTCTATCTCTAATTTCTCAGTCAACCCTGGCCCTTTTTTGTCTTACTGGCGTAACTGCAAAGGACCGATCTGCTGGACCCTCAGCTCCTGCTGGCTGGATAGTGGATCCCTCGCGCGTCTGCGATCTCGGGGGCCCTATTATTCACAGTAGGCATTCGAATGAGCATCTCGGGAAATACCTGGTGTGGATAATCCATGGCATGATCCTTCAGCTCAGCACGGGAGCCGCCACCCACGGCGGTAGCGAAAGGTTGAGACTGGAGGAGGGAAGAAGAGGGCCATCGTGGGCAGTGGATCGAAGCTCCAGAAGAGGATCCAGCTGAGCCCGTCTCTGAGCCATGAGCCTTTTCGCCCTTTTTTCGACGTGTAGCAAGTTGGCAACGGTGCGGGGAAAGAAGATCCCAAAGCAAATCGCGGCCGATCGAGCGAACCCGAGTGGATGCGAAGAGATTGGGGAGGACCAACTTTAATTTCTCTCTTAAGGCTTTTCAAGTCATAAGAAACGCCATCGCGGGCCCCTTCAATTTTACCTGGAGCACCGACAAGGCTTTTCCCGAAATCACGGGAGTTTAATAAACGATCATATTATTATTGCCATCGATCGTGAAGGATGGGCGCCAGATGGAACGGAAGGAGAGGATGAGCAGAATGCAGAATGATAACTAGACTAGTCTCCTCCTCTGGCTTGGGGCTAATGACCTTTCTAGGAACGGCGGTGGATAAGCGCCAATGCCTTCCATTACGCAAGCTCCGCGGGGGCGGCCGTCAACAAGTTTCGAATACCACGCACAAATTAAATTAACTTAAGACATTGTATCGGCTGGTGTGGATAGGAACGGCTGGCTGGGTTGGCTAGTTCACCATTCTCATCTTTCTCATGGTAGTCATTTTCTGAGGTCCCCAAAGTGCAAACAATGGCATTCACTAAACCACAATAATGATGATGGCAACAGTTCAAGAGTGAGCAGAAGACACAACCAACAATTACAATAATAAACAACAATCTCAAGGACCATTGCATGACTCGGGTCGCTACCGGGATCCATATCCTAGTCTAATCGAGCCAGGTTCCGGAAGCCATCCATACTTTTTCCATGGCTCCAGCGCATCTGGTCCGTGCGGGTCATCATCGGCTTTAACATGAAACATCGTTTACAACGGGATTCCATGGGTCCGTTCATGCTCCTTCCTTGGACATCTCACTGTCTTCGATGATTCCATCTGCCCAATTCCTCTCAAGCTCCTTTCCACCCCTGAACCATACACGTATTGGACTTGCAATCTAGTACGGAGATAAATGGTACTCATATTAATGAAGTCTTCATCCACACAAGGTCAGAAAAAGGGGGCTGAAAAGGGGGAGTATAGGAAAGTGAAAGTGAAAGCCGAAAGACACTGAACACTACGTACGATCGGTAACGATGTCATGGATATGAAATCATGACTCTCAGGGCCGTGATCCGGTCAGTATCGTCAATTGACGTCTATGCTTTAGCCATCATCGATCTGGCAGCCCTCACTCGGTAGAACCAGATCCTTGATCCCGGCAAGCCAAGCAGCGGTTATTTTGCTTTATCCGATCATCATCAGTCGGGGTCATCTACTAGTCACTACTCGGTAACTATCTACTGTGTCGGAGCTGCTGGGTTACTACGGTATTGCACCGGCCACCAGTACGCTATTTACCCAGTAGTTGCACATCGATCACGACCACTTCTCTACTAGTCTATACTACACTAGGCAATAAATTTACTTCGCCTGGCCTGTGGATGTCCCTGGGGGTCTGACTGAAAAAAAATGATCGGCCTCGCGATCCGTCCAGAAGGACCCTGACGACAAGTCATACATTTGGCCCTATCTCCCCCCCCGACTGGGCCTCCTCTAATTTAACGAATTGGAGCCAAATGGATAGGTCGTCTTGACACTTGATTGCATTATTGCTCTTTGAAACTTAAGGCAATATTCTAGATGCGCGCACTGGCCCCAGCCATGGCACTGCAATCTCGCATGACAGGTTTTTCTCCGGGAAAGCCCAACTCCATCCGCGAACCCACAGCGCTGTCAAGCCGTCGTGCGAGTGCCCTCCTCCTGTCTCGAACAACAGGACCGAGCTTGATGAGATTATGCAGGAACTCCCCAGTGCAATTAAAGTTGCTGATCAAGGAGGGTTTTGTCCCCTCATAGCTTAAAGCTTTGGATCACAATCGACTAAAGGGGTGCTTTCATTATTCAGTACGCTGACTATCCTGATCACCCGAAGACCACCCGATGTGGCCACTTGCAGTCGTGCACACAATTTTGCACACGCTCTTACTCGAAAACGTCAGAGGGATCCCCCAGTCGCGCCTGCGGTGGATGCCCGGTGACCTTCAATTTCCGGTGGACGACGCTATCATGCAGTCCACAGCTTCCCACCTCTTCTTTACCCCCTCCCCTTAATATCCTGGTCAGTTCTGTGCAACACTTCCACCCATCAACGTATCTAGAACACCCCTAAACTCTGAAGAATGCAAACAGCAAAGAGGGGGTTGAAGGGGGGCTATGCTGTGGCCCCGCATGCAGACACAGAAAGGAGGGGCAGGAAAAGACAGCAGAGACAAGAAAGGAAAAGTATGCGCGAAGGCCAACCATAGACGGATGCTATCCTCGTTGTCGCCACAGACTAGGAGGAATATCTCGAAAAAGGATAGGGTGAGAGTTGTGAGCGCTGCCTATGAGTGGCTGCTGATGGTCGCGACCAAGTAGGCCCTTGGTGTCCCCTAGTAGAATGACGAAGTCAAGACGGTTGCATGCCAGCCTCAGGACCAGGCGCCGCAGGAGGCCAATCAATCCGACCATCATCCCCGCCGTAATCTCCCAGTTAACTCCCTCGTGACTACCACCGCCTTCCTTCCATCCACCTGATCGCGCCGTTCATGGCCTCATACTTCTCTCAGACTGGCACTAGGCCAAAGCAATGCAAACGCACTGGCTAAACCTGCAGTGGCTCAGGCAGCCAAGGTGCCTGCAAGGCATCTCTTTTAGTGTTGTGATTCGGTTGCATATACCCAGGACTACCATGGATCACTAACTGCATTGGATCCAACGCAGGACCGTGTGTGACCGATCGTCAGAAAGCGTCAGCTAGAAGCCAATCATAATCATGTTCATTGCCCCGGTCACTGCCTTTCATAGAGCGCTAAGTGGCGTTATTCATATCGTTTGGTTGTTCTGGGGCAGCTGCTTCTACCGAATTAGCTGGAGTCTGTTCGGTGGCAATAGCGGAGTTTTCGTTTTCGGTGCTGGAAGCTCCAGGCTCCTGCCCATGCCCAGTGGACTCGCTTCCCGCTGGTGGCTTTTCTGAGGCTTGAGGTGTACCTTCTAGAGCCTGCGGTGTACCGTCTGACTGCTGGGGGGTTTCGAACAGAATCTTCAGGTTTTTGCCGTCCTCAATTTTCTCAAACTCAGCAAGTTTGCTTTTCGCGGACAGCCGTAGTATGCGCCAGGTTTTGCTCGATTTTGACCGCATGGCATATTCTCTATCCTCCTTCGTCTGTGCGGTGTCGATATCTAACTCGTCGTCCATGATTCCCATCATCAAGGAATCAGCAGCAGGGACGGAGAATCTTACGCTGCGTCAGCCCATAGCTAGCGGATAATTCTACGGTTCGGGGACACCTACCTTTCCGGATCCTTGAGTCTTTCCAGCCCTGCCAGCGATTCACCCTCGGAGAGAAACTTCAGATCAAGTGACCCCATAGGAGAGGTACGGAGGCGCTTGTTTGCATAGACCTTTGTGGCATGCTCACGAGCGCCTAGGTATTCCGATACAGAAACGGGCGGCCTCTCGATCAACGGACAACCTTCTGCTTTCCAGCGCACCCAGTTCTTGTCCCTTGAAAGAACGGTATCCACCATACGATAGTAGAATTTACCACCGATACCTTCCTGAAGATATTCCTCGATCGCCTTCCTCATCTTGACAGCCCATTTGGCCTGATATCGTTAGCAAGCATCCTCAAAAACGGAACATCACACAACAGAGCCTCACATCATCGTCATTCAACACAAAGCCGTAAAGGACAGACTTGTTGGTCAAATCAGCTAGCTTGGCTTTTGCCTTTGGCGTAAGAGAAAGCATGAAATCAAGAAGGATGAGAGCCTGGACAAGAACATGTCTCCTGAATGCCGTGTCATTGACCTGCGATAATGTATTAGTGGACGGTTCGAAAGACTTGAACTAACATTGCGTACCTCGAGGTCGAACAAGTCTCTGCTTGTCAAGTACTTAGGATTGAAGCTGCTCGCAATTTCCTGTCCATCGGTAGTCCGCTTCCGCTTGGTGGACTTTCGAATCTCCTCCGACATCTTGCTGTTGCTCGAGTTCTCGAGGTCTGTGTCCACATTCCTAAAAGCAGAGAGGGTCGCTTCCAGCCCGCTCTTGAATTTTGCAAAATGTTGAGGATCAAACGTCTTGGTCGGGGCAGAGAAGTAGGCCTGCAAGCCCCAGAAAATGGGATACAGATCATCAAGATCCACGCCTTTATCCTGAGATTCATCTTTACTGCTAGAAACAACCACCCGTGGGGTTTTGGGAGGTTCTTGCGCGGGTGTATGGGATTCGCTCGCAGATGTTGTTTGAGCTTCACTGTCCTCCTTCAGGCCTTCGGTCGTTGTTGGCGCCTCTGGTTCATCTGTCATCTCCACATCCGGATCGGCGACATCCTTTGCAGCGGCCTTGGTAAGTTCATCATAAGTAGTAACATTATCCGTATGGTATTCACCCCGAAGGTTGACAGCACTCTTATCACCGAGGGGGAAGCTTTGGAAGAGGAAGATGAAGACGCGCCCGCAGAAGACTGTATCTTCAGCCCGTGAAAGCCTGCGTAGTAGCTCGTTGCAGGAGCGTAGAATGATTAGACTCTTTTGCTTAAAGTGTTTCTGCGGCGATGTTAACAGATGCGACGCAAAAGACAATGGCTCAACCAGCGAACCTACCTTAGTATTCCGCTCTCTTCGTGATTCTAAATAATCAAACACCTTCCGACAGCCGTCAATGGTTTGGCTGTCAAGTAACTCCTCGATCAGCCAGAAGATGAGGCCGGGCTCACACTGCTCTGCGAAGATGTCAGGGCAATATCATAACCACAATTCCACCAGGAACTGACCATTATCCGAGAATATTGAGATTATATCGAGTAGGTTCCATATGCGGATAAACGAAGGGTCTTCGATCGAGGTAGAAGCCTGCGGGTCAATTCCTGATTAGCTATGCTCTTGCTTCCGCGACGTTGTTGTAGGAACCGGGGTTTGAGTGTTGGGAGGGGATATCATACAAGAAGACCGTAGAACTTCTCCCGGAATGCGATTTCTACAGCAGCAAATTGAGTCTGCTGGCTGAGACCTTCTGCCAACTGTTCGTCGTCACCATGGATGAGCCAGATTGAATCGCCCAGCTGCGATTCCGTCAGAGGGGGTTCAATGTGATTGTCCGGTTTGGCACGTTCTGCGCGATTTAGGAGATCGTCAATCAGCCTCCTGTAGGCGTGGATCGCGCCGACATCAACGTCCGCCATGCCGAAAGCTAGAGGACTGGATGATAAGTCGTTGCGAGCGTAGAGAGGTAAAAGGAGGATCGAGTGTTAAAGAGGGAAAGGGAAGAAAGCAAGCAAGCAAGCAGCTGCGGCTCTGCGGGTTCTAGCCGCCGGAGGTTTAACTAAGGAAACTACTAACAGTATCGACCGACACGCGCGCGCCAGAAGCTTTCCCAATCCCGCCGCCCGCCACGGACCACTTGCGCAGATAAATCGGATCCGCGCCCCCGGAGTCCCTTCAAGCAATCCTCCCCAACGTCTCGGAATGGGCCTACAATCTCGTCAGGCAATGGCGCAGGGCCTTGACTCCAGACCGACTGTGGAGGACTTCCGCGAAGACAGCGCATGGGTGCGGTTAGCCAAATCCCACTGGCTGGACGGTTCCAAGGCCCGCAAAGTCAAGCAGGATGTTCTTAAAAAGGATCTCTGGGATCCCCTCGAGGCTGAGAATTTCAGCTTCCGGTCGCTTCTGACGCTAGAGAATCTCAATATCCTGGAAAAGTGCGCATCTCCCGCAATGCTTCTTCGGACTTCCCCTCTTCGACAATGCCTAACTCGCGAATAGATTTCTTTGGCCGACCTACACGGAAGATGCCTCGAACTACCATGTGCTCCTGCTTGCCTTGATTGTGAGCGTCAAGCAGCGGGAACATTTACCGATATGGGGTATGTGAATGGTTTGCACTACTGGGACGATTTGAATTGCTGATGAAGGGTCAGATATCTTCTCCGATCGACCGGCGGATTTCTCCAACCTTTTCCACCGTATCCTTTCAATGAGCGTCGATCCATCCCTCGGAACCTCTTCCCGATTGTCGATAGTTTCTTTCATTATTAGCGCCTTCCAGTCCGTCGAGAATCCGTTGATACGCAAAGAATGTGCACCACTGGTCTCGATCTCCATCTGGCACAACCTATCGAGCGAGGAGGCAAGAGATCGCCTATTGGCGAGGAGTTCAGGACTGAAGAAAGCATGGAGAGCCGCAGGGAAACGGTACGATGCAGGAGATGACGCAGGCAAGGCCAAGATGCGCTTTGAGCGATCGTGGCTATACACCATGCTTTTGGATTTCTTCCGGAGATTGAATGGACCCGAAAGAGAGCAGGCGGATAATCTGCGGTACTGCGAACGACTACTTGAATTCCTTGTGGATCTAGAAAGCCAGCCTCCTACCAGGCGCTATGTGAACACGCTTTTGAAAGACCTCAACTTCCTGTCCGTCATCCGCCTGTCGCAAGTATACCGCTCTGCAGACAGCGCGCTGTTCCGTGATCTATGTGGTCTTCTGGAACATTTCAGCGCATTTGCAATTGATGACTTCACCGGGGAGGCTCTGTCACCCCAGGCTATCTACGATGCCCACTGCCAAGAGTTGGCACGTCTGCAAAGAACCTCTATGAAGTATTTCAAGGACAAGTTGATGATTTTGGCTCTTTCCAATTACGGATCGATTGAACAACGCTCCGAACTAGAAGGTCAACTAGCTACCTTGGAGGAATCTGAGCTTCGAGATTTGTGCTCGCATCTTGGTTTCCGTACAGACTATCCGAAACAGTCTCAGATAACGCCGGATCGTCATCTGTACATGGAGGTTCTCTTGTCTTTTTATGAAAAGAAGACGACATTCCAGGAAGCTGCCTCCCAGCTCAGCATTGTTCCTACCGAGGAAAATCTCTACGACTCTACTTTGCTCCGCAACGAGACATACGATGGATCCAGGCCACTTGCGATTCCCAAGCTAAACCTTCAGTATCTTAGCACCGGTGACTTTTTGTGGCGCTCCTTCTTGCTCTATCGGTCAGAGGCATTCTTCCAAATCCGCAAGGATATGGAGTCGATCGTCAAACGCATGCAACCTCGTGCAAGCCGGGACGGCAAGACATTGAACTTCGACGGTTTCTCAAGGATGGCCATCCCCATTACGAAGCCTGCCATCATCGAAGTGGCACCTCCCAAGGTCGGTTCGGCAAAACCTGCGTTCGTCAGGGCTGAAATAGCTATCGAAGTGGGTAGACTGGCCGACCACATCCGAATGGAGTGGGAATCACTTCGCCCAGATGACGTGGTCTTCTTGTTGGCTGTGCAGTCAGATGATGCAGGAAAGCCCGGCTTCCGAGAGCCTGAGACCCCCGGCCTGAAGTATCTTAGAACAGCAGAGGTCGTGCAAGTGCTTGATGAGAACGGTCGTCCATTGCGCGAGCCTGCGTCAGGCCAAGCGAACGGGCACAGATATAGGCCGCGTGTGCGGAAGTTACTGGTCAACCTGGACTCTGCTGCCTTCAAAGCAGACAAAGACGGCCTTACGCGAGGAAAGCCGGATGTATACCCGTTGATCAACGTGGTAGCCAGACGGAAGGGGCGAGAGAATAACTTCAAGTCCATTCTTGAGACGATGCAGAAACTCATTGTCTCGGATATCACCCTTCCCTCCTGGATCCAGGATATCTTCTTGGGTTACGGAGATCCGGCCGGTGCTCAATACACACAACTGCCTAACCGATTGAGGTCAGTCGATTTCCGGGACACATTCTTGGATTGGCAGCATCTCGTTGAGAGCTTGCCCGGTTCAACCATAGAACCATCCAAGGAGGAAGCATCAAGCTTCGGTCCCCCGTACGTAGTTGAGTACGTTGAAGAACCTTCTAAGACACCTTCGGCGGAAACGTCGAAGAAGCGGCGGAGGGAACAGGCCGAGAGAGAAGCAGGACCCAAATCTCTTCGCGTCTCGACATACAAGCCACCCAACCCAGGCCCGTATCCAATTGACGCGCCCAAACTTAATACCGTTCGATTCACCCCAGCACAGGTAGAGGCCATTGCTTCTGGCACTCAACCAGGGCTGACCGTGATCGTCGGGCCTCCTGGAACAGGGAAAACGGATGTTGCGACGCAGATCATCAATAACATCTATCATGATTTCCCCAATGAACGCACGCTACTTATTGCGCACAGCAATCAAGCACTGAACCAGCTTTTCCAGAAGATTGTCGCGTTGGACATTGACGAACGTCATCTTCTCCGTCTCGGTCATGGTGAAGAGGAGCTGGAGACCGAAACCAGCTACAGCAAGTACGGACGCGTGGAATCTTTCCTTGAAAATCGCAATCACTTCCTCGGCGAGGTCATTCGGCTAGCAGCATCCATTGGAGCACAAGGTGCCCATGGAAATTCGTGCGAAACTGCCGGATATTTCAACACAGTCTACATCCAACCTGCGTGGGCCAAGTTCTGGGATCAGGCTCGCAGTGAAAGCGCTTCGACCGAAGAGATCATCTCGGCCTTCCCGTTCCATACATACTTTGCCAATGCGCCTCAACCTGTCTTTGATGCGACAGCGACAAAGGAGACACTCCTTGACGTGGCTGAGGGATGCCAGCGGCACATTGACAAAATCTTCTCCGAGCTGGAAGACATCCGTCCATTCGAAATCCTGCGTCAGCCCAAGGATAAGGCCAACTATCTACTTGTGAAGGAGGCAAGAATTATCGCAATGACATCAACGCATGCTGCCATGCGTCGCCAGGAAATCGCCGATCTCGGCTTCCACTATGACAATGTGATCATGGAAGAGGCGGCTCAGATCACGGAGATCGAGAGCTTCATCCCCGCTGCTCTGCAGAACATGAAGAATGGCGAACTTCCTCTGAAGCGAGTAGTCCTTTGCGGTGACCACCTCCAGAATTCTCCCATCATTCAGAACATGGCTTTCCGACAATACGCCCATTTTGAGCAAAGTCTGTTCCTCCGGTTGGTGAGGCTGGGCGTTCCTGTTATCACACTGGACCAGCAGGGCCGCGCGAGACCCAGCATTGCGGAACTCTTCCGGTGGCGTTATCAGCGACTTGGAAACCTGCCTGCCGTTGAGACGGCGCCAGCGTTCAAGCAAGCCAACTCCGGTTTCCAGTACGAATATCAATTTATCAACGTGCCTGACTACCAGGGCACCGGTGAACGTGAACCTACTCCCCACTTCATCCAGAATCTGGGAGAGGCCGAGTATGCCGTTGCTATCTACCAGTACATGCGCCTCCTTGGATACCCGGCCTCCAAGATATCCATCCTTGCCACGTATGCAGGCCAAACGGCATTGATCAAGGATGTCTTGAATCACCGCTGTGCCAAGAACGGACTATTTGGCATGCCCAAGATCGTCACGACGGTGGACAAGTATCAAGGTGAACAAAATGACTGTAAGTTTCTCCACGGAGACAACCCGCCCCGTACAAGGAGACCTTAACTGATTTGTACCTCAACCCAGACGTTATTCTTTCCCTCACCCGAACCCGCACCGTCGGCTACCTACGTGACGTCCGTCGTCTGACCGTTGCACTCTCCCGTGCCCGTCTTGGTCTGTACATCCTCGGTCGTCGCGAGGTCTTCGAGTCATGCTACGAGCTCAAGCCCGCATTCGACCTACTCTTCCAGCGCCCAGACAAGCTCATGCTTTCCCCTGGCGAGATGTTCCCGTCTGCGCGCTCCCTGGACGACGAAGTCCAAGGCACTCCGATGGAAAGCGTCGAACATCTCGGCCAGTATGTTTTCGAGATGACCCAGGCAAAGCTCAAGGCCATGGGTGGAGAAACCGCTGTTAACAATGAGATGGATATGGGAGGCGACGAGGAGGTTGTGATGGATGAGGATGAAGTCATGCTTGGGGCTGGGGAGGAGGGCGATGATGATCCTTTGCACGAACATACTTTCACTGAAGCGTGATCTGTTTCTTGTTGTTCTTGTTGTTTCTCTCCTGGCCCGTATGTGTGTACGCATGCTACATGCTCTTCTTTCTTACTACTGAGAACCCCGATTTTTATCTATTCCTAAGGAAAAGTCATATATGAATGGACTTGGATGGCTGGGCTATTATTTGAATGACTGAATGGTTGTGATGAGGCTTCTTTCTTTTATTATTTATGCTACTACGTGTGCGTCGGTAGATCTGCCTGGTAGCAGGATTAGTATTACTATAGAAGAAGAGCCTGTAGAATTGGCTATGTAGTTCCGCTTTATATACATAGAAAATCTCTATATCCCATTCTAGTCCATGTGCTCTATCGTGCCCGGCCGAAGAAGAGACCAGCGTTTACTATATTAGCAAAAAATAAACTCGCCTAAGCAAACGCACCAGACATGTGTAATAACTACCTAAGATGAGGAGGACTCGGACTCGAGCTTGTTGATCTCCTCAACGATGTTTTGAGGATCTTTCCATGCAAGAGCGACAAACCTGATAGAATATTAGTACATCAATGCCTTCTGTGAGTGAAGAGACATATGTTTGTATGCGAAAACTTACTTGGTGTGGCTTCCCCTGGCGAAGACTTCACCCTTAGTGTTCGCGAACTTAATCGACGTGTATGCAAGGGTCTTGCCAACTGCAGATGACTGTAAGTATATGCAGCCTTTCAAGTGGGTTCAGGGAACTTACATTTGTCACAGCTGACCTCCTGTTACACATGCAGCAGGTTAGCCTGGACGTGCCTTTCCCCCCTTCTGTCATGACTACTAATAGTGAGGGCACATATACATACCGCTAGGATCTTGTCTCCTACTTTGCCACCAGAGCTGAGGTACGTCACTGTATAATTTGTTAGAGGTCTTCGGGTAAAGTAGAAGTTGCTGTCTGCTCACCATTCAGGTCGGTCGAGACACCAGTCGCGAACAGACCACGGGAAGCGACAGCTAGGGAGCCGCCAAGGTCCACTTTGTGTCATTGGATGTCAGCAGAGGCGTGTTCAATGTGAGACGGTGTTTGCATGTGGCCTACCCATGCTCGCAATGGTGCCGCCATGGAGGATGTTCAGGCGGTTCTGGTTATTGTCAGTCACCAAGTAAACAGTGTCGGGATTCTGGCTTACCGTGTGCTCCTTCTTAATATCGAGCTCAAAGTTGACCAACCCAGGTTTGGCAGCAGTCACACGAAGCTGGGCGCGATAGAAATCATTGTTAGTATAGAGTTCCGAAGCATTTAGCCGGTATCAACGGGTGTCCCCGGGACCGATTTGGAGTGAGGCCTCAGCTGAACGTGAATCCATTGAGGATAATTCTGGATGATGCTGGTTGTGGCATCCCGGCATAAAATCTTACATTGTCTAGCAGACTAGATCACCAATTCCATTGAGGTCCAGTCAGTAAGCTGAACCCAGAACAGACATGAATAAAGCAGTCTGCCTCTATGACTTACCGAGGCTCTAGCCCCGAATTAGCCCGAAAGGACTCCCAAACCTGCAAATATATATTGTTAGTACAGGCATAATTTTTCTCAGTGTAGTGCAACACTAGGTAAATAAGTAACTCACAGAGCGGACAAAACGCAAGGCAGTCATTTTTCGCTGAAACGGAATTGAAGTAGAGGTGAGAGTGAAGCTTCTTACGAAGTAGATAGATAGATGATTGTTTAAAGTGAGATCATCGGCCGCGGCCGCTTCATTGCGCTTGGGGCCTGTTTGGCGCGCCGGAGCAGCTCCGCTTTGGGGCCGATCATCTCCAACTCAAATCCCAGGCGTTGGTTGGTTTCTTCTTTCTTTGGCTTCAAGCTCCAACGCCCCATTTCTTTCCCGCCGCATCATGCTGCAGCGGTGACTCCTGCAGACAAGATGGCTGCCGCACCATCTTCTCGTCCCTTTGAATACCTCGAAAGCCTTGCTGGCACCGTCTTTTACAAACTTTACCAGCAGCCATCGACGGCTCTCGCAATATTCAGGCGCATGCTGCCTGATCTGGGTATGTGTCGCATGTGCATTCACAATCCCAGTGCTTCATCAACTGACTGCGTGACTAGCAAAATGCTTTGTCATGGCACTTCTCTACCTGAAGGATCCGCTCCCCGCGGCGGATCTGGAGGCTTGGGTTAAATCAGAAAGCTTGAAGTAAGTGCTGGGCAAGCACCCTGGAAGGGTCTCCGCGGTGATTGTGATTAACACAAGCCTCACACAGAGAACGCGACAATGCGCTCTCCATCCTAGGGAGACTGCATATCCTCTCCAACACTGTCACAGCGGATAACGTCCGCGCCTACAAAGTCACCGACCCGTTCGCCACCTCATTGCGACATGCCCTCACCGGCGCCGACCAGACACAATCCTTTGGCGTCCTTTCACACGTGCCTGCTGGCTCAGAAGTCTCAATACCCGATCTCGATGAATATGCGCGACGACAGTGGGAAGGAGTGCTGGGATACATGGTCGGTACCGGAGGCATGGGAGCTCCCCAAGTGACCCTCAGCAAAGGTGTGAAGGAGCTCCTGCAAGCAGGTCATTTAGTTGAAATCCGAGATCGTCGTGTCGAAATCACCCAGGATGGGTTCGCCTTTGTCCTACAGGATGTCAGCACGCAGGTGTGGCACATATTGATTCTCTACGTCGAGAGCGCCAGCGCCATCAAGATGGACAGTGTCGAGGTCCTCTCGTTCGTGTTCCTTCTCAGCAGCCTCGAACTCGGAAAATCATACGAAAAGAACCACCTCAGTTCGAAACAACTGCGCATGCTCACCGACCTTGCCGACTTCGGTATCGTCTATCAGGAATCGCCCGATGCACCGCGTTTCTACCCCACCCGTCTTGCAACGACGCTCACATCCGACTCCAGCGCCCTGAGCAACCCGCTCTTGGGCTCCCTCTCCGGTCCTGCCGGCGAAGCCTCCAGCAAAGCGGGTACGGGCTTCATTATCATCGAAACCAACTACCGTGTATACGCATACACCTCATCCCCCCTACAGATCTCCCTCATTGCTCTGTTCACCACCCTGAAATACCGCTTCCCCAACCTCATCACCGGCAAAATCACCCGCCAGTCTGTCCGCCGGGCCGTCGAAATGGGCATCACCGCCGATCAAATCATCTCCTATCTCTCTACTCACGCCCATCCGCAAATGCGCAAGCACAATGTCTCCCGCTCGACTTCGAACCAAGCCGGAATTCCCCCATCAGTCCTCCCGCCCACCGTGGTGGACCAGATTCGTCTCTGGCAGCTAGAGCGGGACCGTGTCAAGGCTACTTCCGGATTCTTGTTCAAGGACTTTGTCAGTCTGGCAGAATACGAGGCCCCTTGTCGGTATGCAGAGGAGATTGGTGTTCTGGCATGGAAGTCGGATCGCAAACGCATGTTCTTCGTGACGAGGCATGAACAAGTGGCTGCGTTCCTGAGGAGCCGCAAATAAAGATGAGGGTTCATCACCTCCAACCAAAAAGGTGTTGGCTGAAACAGTTTTACGGGGCTGGAAAAGGAATATATTATTATAGCAAAATTATGGCTTCTTGCGTTGCATAGAGGTACGGCAGCTCGGCGTTCTGGCTTCTCGGGACATTTTTATGAAACTGATGATATATAACCCGCCCAATTCGGAGAAATGCGATTGTGAGGTGGGGTCTTACAAACTGTATAATAGCTGGGAAAATCAAAATAGAAGAAAAGGAAGTGTGCTTTTTTAATGAAATAGACAAGGATCATTAATAGTGATATGATGGTAACTATCTGTCCGTCCCTAGCACAAATGCAGCAAGACCACCACGCATCATATATACTAACTAATACACAACTCTTAACCTCACGGCCTCTCCACCAACAACGGACAAAACAACCCAACTACAACTAGGCTATCAGTCCCTAAAACGCTGACCACAAGGTCCATGAGCCTTTTCAAACGCCAACCCAAAGGCCCTATAACTCCGCGTCGCGTCTTCCGAACGACACGCATCCTCCAACAACATGAACGCCCTCCTAAATCTCCCCGTAACGCCCCTATCCAACCCAGCAAGAGCCGCTGCCCGCTGGGAATACCCATGCCTTGATACGGCCAGCGAGAACACACTTGGTGGGCGAATTCCCGTCACGGGATCCGGTGCATTGAATAAGTCTGCGTAAAGTATGGCGTTGAGGACGGTCACGAGTCTTCCAAGCCAGTAGGCGTATGATTGGGCTCCATATATCGGTTCGAGGCGTGTACGTGGCGGTGTGGGCTGTTCTATGGTGGTAGATGTTGAGGTCCTTTGGGGAAGTCGTGATGGAATGGGGGAGTCGAGACGGTGACGTGGGAGTGGTCGTGCTAGTTGTTCAGGCCGTGGTGGTGGTGGTGGTGGTGGAAGGGTTCTTCTTCTGCTTCCTCTGCTGGACGCTGGATGAGGGACGACAGGTCTTGGGAGGTGTGAAGGAAACGGCGTCGGACGGCGCCTGGTGGTGGAGGTGGGAGTGGTGTCT
This sequence comes from Aspergillus eucalypticola CBS 122712, assembly GCF_003184535.1. Lineage (NCBI taxonomy): Eukaryota > Fungi > Ascomycota > Eurotiomycetes > Eurotiales > Aspergillaceae > Aspergillus > Aspergillus eucalypticola. Next base: position 1,119,049 of record NW_020290281.1, read on the forward strand.
GGGTTGGGATGAGCTTGAGGACGGGGAGTGGTGCTTGTGCTTGTGCTTGGGGCTTCTCTTTCATGTTTGTCTTCGCCTTCGGCTCGAGGTTGCATTTCTGATAGTATAGTTCTTATAGTTGTGTATGTTCGGTTTGCGGCGGTGGTATAGCTTTTGGAGATATGGGGATAGGAATAGCTAGATTGGATGTGGTTTTTGATGGCTCTTGTGATTATTTGGGTCATATTGATACTGTTGATTGAGAAAGGTTCATTTTTTCTGGTTGATGAATTGTTATTTGATGCCGTATACCCTGGTCAAGGAACGTGTTGTGTTTGGGCTATCTCTCCTGTGAACGAACCACGGATCGATCAGTAAACATTTATCACCCGAAGTGAAGAAGGACTACAGTCACTCTCACCTGCCCTTTAAGTGTCGGTACAGAGAATATGTTTGCTCGTTTGTTTGTTACTCCATCACATTGTTGGTGGTCTTGCTGGTTATGGAAAGATTTGAATTTAATAGTTCCGAGATTTGTCTGCTCGGATATATTCGATATCAAATGATGGTGTGAGAATCCGAAAGATGGAGCGAGTAGGTAGCGTGGGTATATCACTGGAGCATGGCGCACATAAATGTAAGTAGGATCCAATGCGTGCAATTGGAGCAAACTGTTTGTCTATTCCCATTGTCTCAAGTACTCGTGTTCATCGTCAATCACTGTTTCAAGGACAATCGACAATAGGAATTTAGATAGAGGTGAATCAATCTAGCAAAACTCCAGGTGATACTTCCACTCTTATGACCTGGATGCGAGCCATTAATATGACACTTTCGTGAGAGGTATTAGGAAGCAGTTATTTACCAAAGTTGGCTATTGTCACAATTGATACGTGCCTGCCTAGCCTGGCACGGTTTCGAAGTATGCAACTCTCATATATCCACAGTATAAGGTAGAACATTAGATGTCAACTGCTTCTAAATCTATATGCTGCATGTATTCAAGCAATTCCTATTATACTGACTTCGGCTTTTCAAACGTCTATCGCGTTTACTTCAGAATCCCGATTATCACATCCATAATAGTAATCTACGCTGACCAGGCAGCCATTCCCAAAGTGCTTGCTGCCACATTTTTTTGCACCCGCCAATTTTGCGGATATCTTGATAGGCCTCCCACATCAGACCGCTCGAACCTAGTCATGTCTGGAATTGATCTTGGCTCAGGCCAAGATATCCTGTGCGCACATAACCGAGAACTCGTTTACCCGCTGCATTGGCCCGGGAGATGACCTTCTCCCAATCCTCATCCACAGTCATATACGGTGCGTTGATGCAACCAAAACGGTCATCTTGTCAGATGGGTAGTCGATCAACCGAGTCCATGCAGTGGGATCGGATAATGGATTGATGTACGATGCCAAAGCAATCTGTTGGCCTCCTGCATCCATTGATTCGTCATCGTCAACGTCTGCAGGTGTCCAAGGGCATGAGTCCAAAGTGAATTTCTCTGGAATTTCCGGATACCCATTGTCCATCTCGTTCTTGTTGGTCCTCTCATAGATGACTAAATTGGCAATAAGCTCATGAAGCTGAACCTGAGGGTGGAAAACCCGTCCGTATCTGAATTAAACGATAGTTCAGTTGTCAGGAATCCATCAACAACACGTTCCGTGCATAAGGTGAAGAGCTTCTTACCCGTCTGGCAGCACATTCGGAACTTCGATATCAGAAGATTCGGACACAGCACTGAGAGATAGTTTCGACTCCACAAGAGTCAGATCAGTAGTATCATCGGACACCGAAGTCTGTTTGGAAAACTGAGCGTCCGGATCGAGGAGTTTGGTAATCTCCGCACACTCATTCACAAAGCCCTCAAACGTTCCCTCCAGGGGACGGTCTTGGCTTCGTTTGTGAGGATTAGAGCCATGGGGATCCCACGTGTTTAGCTCGTAGAACATCAGACCCTCTCTGTATGTCATGTCAGTCTATAACTGCATCACGCTTCTTAGTGACTGCTGGGGACGATGAAACAACATGGCAACTTACCCCGTGTAGTAGATCATACCACTGCCTTACAGTTAGAATCAAGCTTCTGAGTTAGGGTATTGCTTGTACTCACTTTGGTCCCAGCTTTTTCTCTGCCGCCGCAATGACGTTGTCCAAGCTCTTGCTGAATGCATTTCCATTAATGAGACGATTTGTATGTTCCAGCTGCCCATCGCAGCCACGGGCCAATGCATCCCAATCGATATCCGCCATCCAACCATATTCCAAGTTGGCAAGAGCAGCGGCCTTGTGAGGTTCAATACGGCCCATTGGTAAATGCACTGATTCAGGATGTTGGAGAGTTCAGCATCGTTACCGCCTAGGGCAATATAGATGTTAGTTGGATGTGCAGATAGAAAAGGGAGATAGATAGACGACGTCTGACCATACCGGCTGATAAGTGACCAGAAGCCAAGGGTTGCTACTATTGTGGGAGATGAAAGGACTGATCCTTGTACGGATGATATAGGTGTGAGTGGATGCATGAATACCCTTCGACTCCTTCCTAGAATTCTGGTGGCTGGGTGCTAATCGATATGTTCATAGGAAAAATTCGGGTGCAGCACATTTGTTCAGGAGTACGGCATTGAAGTCGTAGATGCTAACAAAGAGTTCAAAGAGTTTAGTCTGAGTGAAATCGCGGGAGGCATAGAGAAGAGGAGCCAGATCCAGTTATGCTACTCTCCCGATACGAGCAGCAACAGCAACAAATAAGGCTTGATGGTCATGATTTTTGGGTGGCTTGGGGCCATATGACCTAGGTGGCTCTTAATGTATGATAAAGTTTTACCAGTCGCGTTTCCTTTCAGCTAAGTCGAGGGAGACTCCAGCTTGAGCACCTAGCTCCATGACTTGGTGCCTCAATTCTGGGGTCCATTCCCCACTGTTTGTCTCTATATAGTCAAACAAGATAGATATTCCACGAAGATGAGGCGTACAGGATCTCCAATCCCTCAGCCATGTCCGAAGCAAGGTCAGAACGGCAGAATCCGTTCATTCATAAATCGGCCAATCAATATTAAATTCTCCACCGTAATTCTGTAGCCCCAATTCGTCCGTAATGGTTAGGCATTCGATATTTCTTGGGACCACATCCTGCATTCTCTTTGTTGTGTCTTCGACAAACCCTACGAGGAATGCCAGGGGAATCCGAAGTCTCTTGAGCTCGTCGAAATTATTGAGGGCATGCAGCGAGCCCTCCATCTTGACAGCGGGATAAAACTGCTCATTGCCTCCAATTGGGGCATCAGCTGTGATTGTTAAATCCGTTAGAGTACTTCGAACATGACATAACGCGGCCGCGACCCCATCAAAATCGACGATAGGCGAAACGAAGTCATCCTCTAGTCATCCTCTACGCCATAGTCGTAATACCAGGCCCAGCGAAGGGTTTTGAGGTTTGGCGTGACTGACAGCAAGTCACCGAGATAGGCTTCCCGTACAGCGGTCAAATCAAGCGAGGTAAGATTGGAAGGCTCAGGGAAGTGCGCTGCAGGCCGTGTGAATACATCCGGGTTTTCAACAGTGACGGACATGCTTTGGACGTTCGGGAGATAAAATAATGGTAGGACATTGGCGGTGTTCTTGCTTCTACCTCGGGGAGTCATTTTAGGCTTTGTGCCGTCGTTTCCCACGACGCGGGGGAAAGACACATTCCGGAGATATTGGAAAGTAGGTAGCCTGTAAGTCTTAGGTCTGCATAGGGCTGAGTTGAGAACCATCCCGACAAACTGACTTTCTTTAGCGAAAATCGGGCCAAGATACAAGCTCCTGAGATTCGATAGTTGTGCTACCAGAAGGGCAAGAAGAGCATCAATAGTGCCCTGATGTAATTCGCGTATCCAGCGGTCGCTGTAGGGTACTCCAATTCCCTGGACGAATGCAGTGTATTCGGTCAATTCGGAGCTGGAAATGGGAGTCGTGGGAAGAGAGCCTGCCATCTTGCGACCTCTGATGCGCATTCCATATAAGTGAACATTTGTGATGTATGCAGCCAAATGTGGCCTGCATGAGATTGTGCGTAAGAGTTGAGTGATCGGGGAAGGCGAAGGAGCTTCCTGCCAAAGCCATTGGATGTTTGCGTAAAGGAATGGCTCAACTTGGGTGCGCAGCTCTTTACTGACAAGGCTAAGCGCACGCAGTTCAGCCAGCGAAAGTAACTCGAAGACCAAATGTAACACTTCGATTGGGAAGCTCAGGATCCTCGACGCCGTCTTATGTTCGGACGACATTGGGACAAGATTCACAAATATTAAAGAAGACCTGCGACTGTTGTAGGAGGAAGTAGAAGATGAGTAGAGAAGACTAACACGACAAACCTGATGCTCTAGTGAGTTGAAGCCCTGAATAATAGCTCCATGTCTGGAACCCTAGCTGCTAACTAGATAGATTGATGGAGTGGATGGACTCCACTGCTCACTTGGAGAGATTCACTCGATTCATGCCTAAGGCAGGCCGTCCATTGCAACCCCTACTTCGTCCCCATCAATGAAATTGTTTGGTTTGTTTTGAAAGATAGGGAAATTTAAATATTCGGTTTGCATTGTAATTCCTTAATATTAGACCTATCTCATTTGTACCTCCGCTTAATACATGCTTGGAGGATTCATTGTGCAAGCCTGAAAGACCTTACAGCACCTCACAAAGAGAGAAGTGGGCGAGTTGATGAAGTTGGTCGGTCAATTCAATTTCAAGAAAGACTGTACTGCTGTTTCTCCAGACTGCTTCTCCTTTTTGTCATTCTGTGCCCGCAGGTTCTCAAATTTATTCGTTAACCGCACCCGCCTCGGCAGCGCCCTTAGACTCGATCTCGCCAACTCTGCTTCGGATGTGGGCGTTGCATCTGAATGATGATCGTGTGCCTGCATTTGCAAGCCAAGACCAATATTGTCCTCAATCGGTATCAATCGCAAGAACTGCTGGCTGTCTGTGTGGTGCTCTCGTGAGCATGGTCGAGGTGCATCTGCTGCATGGGTGCTCATGAGATCTGAGCTTGAGCTTGAGTTTGAATTTGCCTTCATCTCGGCTCTACTATGGAACACCTCCTTCCGACTCAATACTCTTTTTGACGGTCGACCGGTAACCATAACTGGAAGCGACTTGCGTGCATTGTCTGGCTTGCTGCTGCCATGGTCGCGCGTTGAAGCCGGAAGTACATTTGTTCTTCTCAGCTGGACTCGCTCACTGCTGTGGCCTCGCTGTGGGAGTGATAAGCCTGATGGTTTCTGCTCAGATGCCCCGGTACTGCCATCATGCATGCTGTTGCTTCGGCTGCATACTCCAGGACTATCCTCTGATGAACCGGACTTCAGATCCCCTCCGCCATACCGTTTTCCAGCAGTATGAGGTGCCCCCAAAGAGGAAAGCACACTCCGTCTTCCTTCATGCTGGTACATCTCATGCGAATACAGATTTGACGTCGGTGGCTTGACAGGAGTGGGAAGTCTAGAATATTTGGCATAGTGAGCCTTTTCACCCGTAGCCTGATGAGAGACAGGGAACGAGGTCTCATGCAGGATCAGAGGTTGTCTTTCCTCCTCCTTCGGGGATATGGAGAACATTTCTTCATTGCAGTCTCCAAGATGTCCTTGTCCTTCCTCCTCGGATTGAGTGGAAGGCTTTCCAGCGTCTGTTGTGTCTGAAGATAGCATCACTGCTCGCCTGATTCGTTCTCCACGTACGGAACGTAGCTCCTTGGTTGGTGTGGATGCCGATGAGCTGGTTTCTGTGGCAGATAATGGTGATTTGGGAGTATTTGGAGGAGGACAGATCGACTCGTTGATTGTGCTGTTGCTCAGAGTGTCCTGGGTGCGGTTGCTGTGGCTAGCTTCAGTGTTCATGTTGCCTGAGCGGCTACGACGACTTTTAAATGCACATTTGAGAACCTGAAAAGGACTGGCAAGAAGGGATCTGCGAGTTACCCGATCCGGCATCATGTATTTAGTACGGCGCTGGATCTTGGGAAGGTGAGAACTGTGAGTCAAGCGTGCTGGAGACCAGTGCCATCTGCACTGCAAAGCATAGAAAATGGCTTACTGTGTTATGAGTTTTGAGCAACGATAACAGGTTGCGTGAAGTAGGAATAGGAACGCGCGTCGCCACTGTATTCACTTAGACACGGGATATCTTCTCTTTAAATTCACGTATCGATCCCGTGATCATGGAGCAATATCCTCATCAGCATCCAAGACGCATGCAGGTGTGATGCTTAGCTCACTGGTAAGCTAGTAAGAACTTGAGACCTAAAGCGAATGAAATAGTTAGGGCGCAATAGCGTCGAGGACGTGCTTTCATGCAACTTCGCTGCAGCCCTTTTTCTCACTATAGAGACCACATCGATAACGCTTTCTGAACAGTGTAATACTAAGGAGAGTGGATAAAGCTGGGTACTGAATGGACAATCAGTTTTTCACCATTTTTATGTACCAGTAGACTCCTGCACGAGGCAGGAACTTGCCATTATTGTCCGGTAAACCAAGGGTATGCATTGTCTATCCATGCATGTTAATCCATATACATACAGATGCCAATTCAAACAATGCCTATATTTATGCTCGACACCAAACACCGCATCAAGTCATCATGCCATGAGAGTAAATAGAGCAGACACCCGTTCTACTCCGAGTCACTATCCACCACGAAGCCCGCGCGCATGCGTCTGCGATTTGCTGCTACAACCGGTGCGTCATCATCGTCTTCATCCTGCGCCATTGCTTCATCAGGCCTGTTCGAGTCCTGGTCTTCGTTTCCAACAGAACCCAACAGCTTCTCTCGATCCCGACTGAATACCAAATCGTCGTCGAAATTGAAGCCATCGTCCGCTTCCTCAGATGGCGTGCCCTCTTTTTCCGACATAGGCGATGGGGCATCCATGTTCCCCATCACGACATCATCATCTTCGTCCATTCCGTCTGTCTGCTTCCCGCGTCGTTGCCGCTTGCTCTTGGCTTCACCTGTCCGGGTGCGAGTGGTTTGGCGCTTGCGTTGACCTTTCTTATTGGTTGAACCGTCTCCGTCCTCGGTCATGCCGGTAAGTAGTGCATGCTTGATACGCTGGGCTTGTTCTTTACGTCTCTGCTCCTCCAGGAGGAAGAACTCCTTGTCTCCTTCTTCATCGGTGTCTTCGTCACTCGCGTGCACATACAGATCACTTTTGATCTTGGCGAGACGAGCTCGGCTATTTTCCAAGCGTGCCCGGCGACGCTCCTCCAAGGTTTCCTCATCCACCGAGTCCTCCTCATCCTCATCATCTGGGTTACGTTCCTTGCGCTTTTTCTTCTTGATTGTTTTTTTGGCCGGATTGGGCGCTGCCCGAGGGTTTGGAGGGAACAAAGGCCCGTCTGGTACCTCGTCTTCGCCCTCGGAATCATCCCCAAAGTGAATATCAGGGTTGTGCTGGTTGTCTGAGGACTTCGATCCACCACCGTATTTCCGTCGGATCAGCTCACGGGGGTCCCGCCCAAGTGTCCCTCGCTTCGCTTTCACAAAGTATTTGTCGATGAATGACTTCATCTCCCTGAGGTCCTGGGCCTTTGGAGCAGAAGGAATGACCCAGGCTGCTCCAGGCACGTCCTCTGCACCAAGTCGCTCAAATTTGACCAATGTCATCAGAAGACGGAGCTTCGCGTTGGAGAACATAGCCTGTTGGCATGCATCGTCACGCGCTTTCACAGCTGCAGAAAAGTTAGTTCACAGTCCAGATAGCATAGAATAACAACATACAAATCATAGGGTTGGGAATTCTGGAACTCTCTGCACCCGCCTCGCGCAGGGCCTTCTCCTGGGCTTCCCAAGCCTCCCTCTCTTCCACTGCCGACCCCAACACATCGCTGACCCAACTGACCAGATCTTCCTCCCCATCCAAGACCAATGCAGGCACCATGATGCTGATTTTCTCTTCAATCGTATGAGCCTGTCGGGGGTCGATCTCTAGTTCTGCTGGAGCCTTCCTGGCACGGGTGACTGTCTGCCGCTCGTGACCATATTCGAGGTAGAATGTAGTCGCATTGATCTTACTAAACAGCAGCTCCACGAACAGGGCAGGCCGTTGGTCGAGCCTCTTGGTCAATCGCCGGATAATCTGGCGCACGAATTCTTCCCACTCCTTGAAGATCGGTTTACTTGAATCCAAGGCGCCTGGGCCTTTAATCATCCGGTAGAAGAGGTTGATAATATCGAGACGGAATAGCAGAACACTGAGTTCTTGCTTGAAAGCAATTCTGTAAAAGTAACGGTGGGCGCGTTTTAGCTGCTCAGTGTTCAACTCCTTGTAATGCTTGGTGAAAGCAACAAAGGTGTCAACGCATTTCTGATTGCAGAATTTGGCGGCAAACCGTCTGAAATCGAACTTGCGCTCTTTGGACACTCGTTCTGCCTCCATGCGATCTTCATCTTCGGAACCATTCTCTTCATCATTCTCGTCGTTACCAGCACCTTCTACATCCTTGGCTTTGCGTCTGGCACGTCGCCGAGATCGTACTTGCATATCGAGGTTCTCCTTCGAATAACGCTCCAACATTCGCAAGAAGACGTGAGTGAGTTCAGTGCACGCATCCAGATACCCAAACGGTTGATCCTTGTATCCACGAATAACAGCGAGGACGCGGTCATGGGTAGTCTCTTCGTAGAAAATACGATTCTGGATATTTTCAGCGATCTCTTGGTCCTCTTCGAGCGGAGACTGGGCCATGTCCTGCACGGTCAACAAGATCTGGGTGAAGCAGCGCATTCCAGCGTTGAGATCTTCCCAGTCCTTGTTATCCAGCGCATACTGCATAGCGCGATTCAAGAAGACGAACGTTTCTTGATTCAGGACGCCCGCAACTAGACCAAAGCTATCGGGTTCCAGCTCCTTAGCCGGCTTTTCGCTCTCTGCATGCTTCTTGCGTTGGCGTGCCCGACGTGCGCGCTCCGCTTCGAGAAACCAGGCAGTAGTGTAGAGAAACTGGCGTGTATTGATGTCCATGACACGGTCTGCTTCACGTTCGATTGCCTTCCGTACATGAGTAAGAAGGGGATTGAAGCCTGAGTCTAGGAACTCTTCCACGAACATCCGCAGATTGTTGGAAGCAGTCGAGTTTAGGTGGACCGGAGTGCTGAAGTCATTGTGCACAGTCAAATCTTGTGGCTTTCGCCGGATTAGTGGCTTGTTCCACTTCTTGGTCTCGTCCATCTTTTGAAGGGTCGCCTGGCTGTCTTTGAGCACGTTCTGCCCTGAGACGGTCGAATACTTGGCGTCATCACGCTTGACCCAGATCATGGTTCCAAAGCGTCCATGTCGAGTTGGTGCGTTCTTCGCGTACTCTCTCCGCAAAGACGACTCCTGGCGCAGCAGGTCGTCTAGCTCGTCCGTCTGTTTCGCTGTTCGTTGCTCATCATCCATGAATAGCTTCTCCACATTAACACCCCTTATCAGATGAAACAATATCTCCAGAAGAGCAACATCTTGCATGGTGAAGTCGTCGCCAACGTTGGAGCACATAGTCAGAAGGAGAGCAAAGACATCCTGATCTTGGAAGGCGTTGATTGTTGCAGATCTCGAGGTTTCCTCTTCGTCGCCTTCCGCCGCGAGACGAGTATTTGGGGTTATCAAAGCGATGTTCCGGAGGAGATAGAGTAGTAATTTGAGGATACCTTCGTCGCGGGTCGTTCGCTCGGATCGTGGGATGGCCATGCTCGGAATGCCGACGCGGATAATAGTCCGAAGGTAGCTGGTGCTAGCATGACTTAATAGGCCTCGCTTATATGAAACGTGAACATGTTGTATGTATGGTATATGCCGATGGTGGTTGATTGTCAATTCCCCGTGTAGTTCTACCGGCCATGTCAAAGGGACAAGCAGCTCTACTGCTCTCTGTTAGATATCGTCGCAAAGGACTGTAGCACATAGCATCACTTACAGCATGCCAATGCGATCCTAGACATGTACTTGGTTTGTTTCTTGCTGCTCGCCCAGACTGCCAGGATGGGTAACAAATCTCCGTTGACAAGGTTGGCTTCTCCGAGGCATCGTGCCACATCCATCCGATTGTGTTTCTCATCGTATAGCTTCAGCCAGCGTTTGATATCCCGGAGACATGCCAGAGCGTCATCTCCCAGCACGTACTTGTCTGCATCTTCGCCATTGAAACCACCCAACTATAAGCAAGTAATCAGCTGTGTTCCTATCCTATCGTTCAGTCCTGGAAGGGGTCTACTCACGGCAGTGACGAGACTATAGACATGGGCGCGGACATCAGGATCCACTACCTGCACGTCCGGCGCAGACAGCACTGGTTCTTCGTTCTCCATGCTGGGCTTGCACACCTTGTATCATTCCTCCTTCTCACTATCATCATCTGCTTGGTGATCCTGCGCGCGCACCCTTAATTTGGCCATCAACCAATAATGGCGCGTATTTCACGCGTCGACGTGTCACCGCCTTAGAAAATACCGGATAAACGAATCAGCCGAGAAAGCCGCGGGTAGCCGATGACGTCGGATCACATGAGATTGGCCGAGGCCCGATGCATCTCCGCGCGGCCATCTATTTACTATCGGGTCATTCCTTCCTCTCTTTGCTAGATCTGCTCTGTATCCTGCATCGAGAGTCTTCGTACCTAAATTGAAAAAAAATGCTATCTTCGTCATTGCGCTCTCTCTGCCACCGGGGCCCCTCAATGGCCTCGCGGGCCTTCAGCACCTCGTCCGCTGTCCATGCTGCCGAGGTTAAGTCGCTGGGTGTGATAGGAGCTGGGCAGATGGTTAGTGATCCTGACAATATGATATTCGCTCCAGTATATAAAAGTTCAAGGCAACTAATAATCTATAGGGGTTAGGAATTGCTCTAGTAGCTGCTCAGAAAGCCCAAGTCCCAGTGACCCTAATCGACAACTCCCAAGCATCCATCGACAAGGGCCTCAAGTTCGCCGGTACGCAGCACCCACTTGTTCTCCCCCTCATCACCATCCCAGCCCCATCAAACTAAACCACCCTTATTCTTCCAGACAAACTCCTCGACAAAGATGTATCCAAAGAACGTCTCACCCGGGACGCCGCCGACGCCGCCCGGGCGCGCATCACCCCGAGCCTGAAAATGGACGACCTCTCCACCGTCGACTTTGTCATCGAAGCCGTCCCTGAGATCCCCGACCTCAAGACCTCTATCTTCTCGAAACTCGCCCAAATTGCCCCTAAACATGCCATCCTCGCTACCAACACCTCCTCCATCTCCATCACCAAGATCGCAGCCGCCACCACAACAGACCCCAGGGACCTGCAGGCCCCCTCGCGCGTCATCTCCACGCACTTCATGAACCCAGTCCCCGTGCAAAAGGGCGTAGAGATTATCGCTGGCTTGCAAACCTCCCAGGAAACAAAGGACACCGCTATCGCTTTTGTCCAGCGTATGGGCAAGGTCGCTTCTGTTTCTGCGGACTCGCCTGGTTTCCTGGCGAACCGGATCCTCATGCCATATATCAATGAGGCAATCATCTGTTTAGAGACCGGCGTCGGTGGTCGTGAGGATATTGATAACATCATGAAGACGGGCACAAATGTGCCTATGGGTCCGTTGGTGTTGGCGGACTTTATCGGTCTGGATACTTGTCTCGCTATCATGAATGTCTTGCATCAGGAGACTGGTGATAGTAAGTACCGGCCATCCGGGCTGTTGAAGCGTATGGTTGATGCTGGGTGGCTGGGCAAGAAGTCTGGAAAGGGCTTCTACGACTATTAATTGATTGATTGATCCAATCAACTCTGTATCTATCCAAGCGAATGTTGCGATATCCCTCCCTTATATGCTGTGATGTCTTAAATATTATGTACCCCGGTTTGGTGTGTCTTGCTAATGACTGATTCGGATTGCATGTACATTTAACTTCCGGTGACCGAGAAGTAGCCATACTGCATGCAGCAAAGACAGCACACAGCATTAACATTATACACCTAGACATACATTACCCTTAAGGTGTCTCAGCAACACTTGTACCAGCTACAAGTCACGACTCATATACTAACTATTCGTCATACGCTTACAAATCAGACAACAACATCAGATAGAGTCAATAATCCATTCTCATAATCATAACACGCTAATTGAACACGACTAGACAAAGGAAAAGTTAAGGAGTGTGCCGCCAGGATACATTTTCGAAAAAAACAGAATTGCCTCCCTCAAGTTGGAGATACAATAATCAATCTGGTTACTATCCACCCAATACTCAGAGCCTAGGAAACCCTCCTAGCCCGAGTCGCCTGCTGCGGTATCAGCAGACTTGCCCGACTTCTGTTAGCGCTTCCCGCCTTTTCCTTCAAGCCGCTTTGGGTCTTTGCCAATTCTTCATCCCGCAACCTTTCGTTGCATAGGATGGCAGCCACCACTGCGGCGAGTTCGGCCTCCTGGTCTTTGTTCACGCCGCTGTGGCCGATGATGAAGGTGAGGAAGTCGATGGGCCGTTGACCTGGTTTGGCGCAAGTGCACGATAGCCATGGGTTGCGACAGAGGTTACTGTGTCTTGGTTAGGATATCTAGATGCAGCTTGTGTGGGCAGGGTGAAGGGGGAACTCACCAAACTTGTGCCTTGCATCGACACGTAACGTGATCACAATTGAACAAGAGGTCCACCAAAGAGCCACATTTTAGACCCCTCTGCGCTTTGCCGAGTCGCGGATCTTCGAAGACGGCCATAAAGCCCGGATCTTTCTTCCCGGTCGAAGTACTATTATTGTACTCCAGGCATCTGCAGCCAGAGCAGAACGTCGTGCTGCAGTATGGGCAGCTTTGAGACGAGAGCTTACTGTTCAGATGCTTCGGTGGGATGAACCGGCCGCACGTCGGCGCAGGACAGTACCAGCGTTCTCTGGCTGGGGTCGCATACTCCTGCACCTTGGCGAAATAGACTGTCCTCTCCTTCGGTGTCAGCACGGGGAGGATGACCTCCGTTGGGATTTTCTGCTTGCAGCATCTGGGTGGGAACAGTCCTTCCTCCGGCATGACTGTGAACACCAACTTCTTCAAGCATCTGCTGCAGTACTTGTGCTGACACGGCATGCTGATCAGGCATTCCGCAGGCATAATATCCAAGCAGCATGCGCAGGGTCTATAGAGTGAGTTAGCGCCATTATCAAAAGAAAAGGCTTGAGCGGTATATCTCGATGGGATACTTACTCGTCGATTACCTCCCTCTTCGCAAGACGCTTCGAGAACCGCCCTCGAACCTTCTGCACAAGCCGACTCATCTTCGACTTGTGGCGGTGTTCGTCTTCACTATGTGACATGGTTCTCATTGAATTGGTGTCCAGACTCGAGACACGGTCCATGGGCAGTGGCTCCGTACTGAAAGTGCTGCCACGGGCCTCGCTCTTTTGGCGGTGTTCCGCGAGGCGCTGGGCAGCGCGCGCAGCCAGATCTTTGACGTTAAACGCAGTCATCTTGTCTTCCGGCAAGGAATCTCTTTCAGTGGCTGTGATTTCTTCTGGCTGACCTACGAGATAGAGCGGTTGAGGGTCGTACACTTGGGGACGGGGTCGGTGATGGGGAGGAGTAGATCGGACTGAATGATTGCTGGGTGCAATTCCGGGACGCTGGAATCCATAATCGCTGGTTTCGACTTTAGAGAGTAGGGCACGAGCAACGAGCAATGGACAGTAGTAACATAATACTGAGATCGTGGCAAGGGTCTTTGAATGGAGTTGTAGTTCTGAAGTTATGTATGTATGGTGTAAATTGAGTTTTGTAGGAGATAATAACTAGCATAAAATCGCCGGCAGCCGGCGCGAGAGCTGCCAGGGTCTTTATAGACATCATTCGGGTTGTTTGTTGGACTGCTCGGCATATCATCCGGGATGACCAGAGAGCCAGACAAGAGGAAGGTGGGTATATCGCGCGACAACTAAGCGACCCATGCCATGGGTAAGGCAGTCGAATGCCACATGTCCACCGCCCATTATTTGCTAGAGATACCTCTCAGACTACGCTTCCTGCTAGATAGTTTGACATCATTCGTCCGTGTGCAGCTGTAGGGTGACCTTGAGCGGCGGGGCACCACCTGGTCCATGCTAGTTTCCTCGACCAACCGCGAGAATACGGAAGGGATAGATGAGGACTATTGGCGACCGGAATTCGGGATAGACGACGAAAAGAAAGTAAGCTGGCGCATGGAGCGCGACCATGCGGTTGACCGTCGGTTGAGGTTGTCGACGTGTTCGACTGCGGGGCGAGCAGGAAAAGAAGATCAGGTAGCAAAGCAAAGCCCATCCCAGCCTCACCGCAACAAACTACTACTCTTTCCCCCAATCCCCTCCATGACTCACAATCACTCGCTCGCTCGCTCGCTCGCTCACCTTCCTTCCTTCCGATCGTCACCAAACTAAACTAGCCACTGCCCAACAGCAGTCCGAAGACTGGTCGTCGGTTCACGTATTGGTCTCTGGCGTGGTCGAGCAGTGCATGAAGACCTACTAGCGCTGCTTCTACCTCTCACCATTTTCCCTGAGCAATGATAAACCATCATCGCTCATCCCCGATGAGAAATGACATAATGACATTGTTCTATGAATTCCACTGGCTTGGGATGGGCCAACATCTTCGAGGGTATCACAGAGAATCGCTAAAAAAGTATGAAGACAAACACCGAACAGCACCCAGGCAAGCAAGCAGGGAAAGCAAGCATGCCTCATCAAACCCCGTAACACTCCAATCAATGCAAAATCCTGAACTCCACAAAGACAGCCATTGCCCGCTGAACTTTATATAGCACCAGTAAACTTCCGACTTACCCAAGAAGAACCGTGCTCTTGGTACTCTTGCCGGGTGATGGCGACTTTCCGGAGTTCGTCTTTATTAGTAGCAAATCGGGACGCCCCCAACCAGGCGGAGCGAATCGGGCTGTGAATAGAAAGATTACGATCATCAGCTCGTAGTTCGAAGAGACAGTAGTCAGGAAGTAGGGCAGCAGCTCTTACTCTTGCGGGCATTTCACCCGGACAGCGCATTCCGCGGAAGCCAGTTGGCGCAATTCCGACTCCCTGCCACCCGGTTAGCAACAAGATGCCAATCCGCCAAACATATCAAGGCCATACTTACAGTCTGTTCACAAATCCTGGGAGTAGCGCATTGCCACCGACGACCAAAACGTTGGCCAGAAACGCGGGATGCAGTCCGGTAGGCAAGACAGAAAGACTTTGCATGATAATATCCGGAATGCCGGCCTGCTTCATGCCAATGTCGCTGGGAGTGAACAAGATCTCCGGAACAGCGAAGCGCTCGTTGCCCAAGACCAGAGCGTCTTCCGATAGTGCTTCCGCGCTGGCCCCCGACAATCCTCCTTTCCTCTTCTTGGCGTTCAAGAGAGCATCATGCGGTCGCATGAAGCCCTTCTTGCCTGCATTGGGATCAGGAAGGACATAGTCCACCATCACCCCCTCGCTGGGGTCCGGCAGGCCGCGTTTCCGGTTGCCTTTCCACGTCTGTTCCATGTCGCCGACGAAGTTGTTGCTAACAAAGCAGACAGCTTCCTTGACCTCATTCATGATATAAGTCTCGTCCACCATATTGTACTGCCGTACTGAAACCATTTCCTTCAGGTAGTTCGTAAGATGCTTGCCACCAAGGTCGAGTCGGCGAATGGCACGTTGAAGCGGCTGTCCTTTGTAAATCGGTGTCACGGTGGTGTGAGAGTAACCCGAATCGACCACCAATAAGCATTCCTTTGGAGACACTGTTGTGTTTGCCTTCTGCACAATAGGATCCCCGAACAGCGACTGGACATCATTCCAAGCGTTCATCGATGGTCCTAAATGCAATACGCGTCTCCGTTAGCAATCACCCTCTCCAAGCAATCAGCGTACGACCACCTAGCATCCTTACCAACGCATCTAAGATACCCTCCAAACCCCCACTCCTCCATGACAATCTCATCTGCATTCTTCTGCAGCGCAGGCAATGCATTCGGCGCCTCCGTCAACAACAACGTCGTGTCCTCGGGATCCGTAATCCGCAGATCCTTACTGCGCACGGTCTTCTCATCAAAAAACGAATGCTCCCAAATCTCTTTCTGAGCCTCCCAGTTCACAATGTAGCCTTTCTCAACGGGACGACGAAACATCATCTCGTTCCAGTCCGTCACATGTGTGTTCAGCTGAGAGCCGACGTAGATCTTGTTGCCACGGGTCTTGACGATCGCATTTGGAATTTCGGTGCAAGCTGCAAGCGCTTTCGATTGGTCCTCTGGAGGTGCAGAGTCCGGCGCATAGCCGGCTTTCAGGGTGTATGCGCCATTATCGATGACGAATGTCTTGTCGGGGAGAGATTGGACCTTGGCGACGGAGGCCCGGCCGGAAGGGCGAGGTTTGGTGGTGCCCATTTTTGGCAAAGGGGTTTAGGTCATTAGAGTTAATGCAGAGGGCATGGGCGGTTTTGATTAGAGAGGTGAAACGCGCGGAAAATAACTGGTGAGGGGGTTGCTGGGGATGGAGAAGTGCAGACAAGACTAAAACCAAGATGGCCGCGACGGAGCTTTCGGTCGGCGATCGGAGAGATGCCAAGCTGTCGAGCTCCCAAATCGGTAAATGAGGGCACAGGCTTAGGGCATGGATTTTGGTCGCTCAGGGAGTACAATATTTGTGTCTACGTTCACTTGGAATGCCTTGGGATTGCATTGGTGAGATTTGCTATTGTGCCTGCCATATCTGATAAGCTTGTTGCTCTCATCATCGTATTGGTGGGTTATGTGTTGGTCGTGGCTCATACTCATTCGGAAGGGATATCTTCTATGGTTAGTATTGACACGCCTCAGGCAGTGGATGCTGAGTAAAGAAGGGGAGTGGGTATTCAATGACTGAAATATATAGTTTCTCTGGTCCTATGAGGCGATTGGATCAAGGGTCACTGGAAATATTGGAACTACATTTGCTGAAGATGATTGTAATGATGTCGTCTGATCATTATATATCTCAACACATTATCTGCCAAAGTCACAGAGGCAATTATCATTCGTGTAGTGCTGAAAGTTATTACCATACCACTACTAGTCAAGCTCATATTAAATTCATATAAGCCCATTTGTGCCTCGAATTCCAATAAATATCATCTTCAACATCATCATCAACCCATCCATCAGGTACATCCGCGGACAAACCAACCAGCCGCAGGTGACCCCGCAGAACCCTAATCAGAAGGAAAGTTGAAGGCGCCCCGCAGCAACAACAAATTTCTCCGCCCGTCCAGTCCATCCGCATCGCTTTCCTTCCAATAAGCCAGTCAACAAACCGGCTCGATCCGAACAGCGCAACCGCATTAAAATGTCGCAGAAACTCCAATCCACTTTGACGACGAGCGTGACGCTCCTGGAACAATTTCAGGGTGCCCTTGCCTCCTCTTCCAGCGATATTTCCTCTTCCACCGACCTCTCCGCAAAAGATGCTTTACCCCTCCTCTCCGCCGCGTCGACGACCCTGAAATCGCAAGCCACCAAGCTCTCGCTCCTCACGATTACTTCTCCCTTCACCCCCTCTGCTGCCACGAGTGTTATCAACGCCTTGAATGAGTCTGTGCTGCCCTCCCTGGTCGCCGCAGCACTCCTCGTCACCCCGGCCCATCACACCAAGGCGTTCCAATCCGAAGTGCATGCTCTGACCCAAACAGCACTGAAAGAGACGACAGTACTACTCCAGGAGGTCCAGACGGTTGCGAACAAGGCGGAGGATGCTCAGAAGAAGGAAGGCGGCTTGTCGCAATCAGAGAAGGATGCGGTCACGGTGGCGGCTGGGCGCTTGTGGGAC
Organism: Aspergillus eucalypticola CBS 122712; assembly: GCF_003184535.1. Classification (NCBI taxonomy): domain Eukaryota; kingdom Fungi; phylum Ascomycota; class Eurotiomycetes; order Eurotiales; family Aspergillaceae; genus Aspergillus; species Aspergillus eucalypticola. Next base: position 1,136,839 of record NW_020290281.1, read on the forward strand.
TCCTGCGATGTCCTGATTGATATCGCAGCGAAGGGTGTGGTCGGCTTTGTGGTTCGACGTGTGGAGGAATGGAGAGATCTTGTACGGGATGCGGTCCAGGAGATCGAGGAGTGGGATCCCGATGAGGAGGGCGATGACTTCTTCGATGACCTTTTGAGCGATGACGGGAAGGGCAAGGGCGATGAGGATGACGAGGAGGATGAAGAAGAAGAAGACGAAGATGAAGAGGATACGGCAGCTCTTCATGAGCAGAAGAAGTCGGCTCTCCGGATCCTGAAACCGGTTTCGCAGATATACCCCACCATCACGGCCAACCGACTAAAGAAATCTTCCGATTCGCCGTCACTCGTCGGCAAGCTGGAAGCCTTGATGAAATATCTGCAGCAGATTCCTGGACATATTGACGAGGTGGCCGGCGCGTTGTACGAGGCGAACACAGAGAAATCCCTCGAATACATTCGCAAGACAAAGGATTGCGCCGTCAAGGCCGTCGACCTAGCTAGTCTTCCCTTGGAGATGACTGATTCTGCCGATGCGCCGCAAGAGAAGGAGGACAAGTTCACCACTTGGGCCAGGACTTGGCTGAAGGTCATGGACCAAGTTAGCAAGTCTGTTATCGATGCGACGCAGTGAATAGGCATGCGCAACACCACTCATATCGGATTTTCATGGTAGGTCCTTAAGTTATATGTTTATGTAGCAGCAGTGAGGTCTTCCCGGGAGAGTACATAGTCACGATTAGGTTGCGATATATTAGATACCAATGCTTTGTATGTATGTGCGCTCTAGATGGTATAATATACATCAGTCAAGAAGCCGAAATCAAGTGTCCTCCCAAGCAGATCTCCTCGATCTTAGTTGTACCTAATATCACATTATGCTGCAGATTTACTCATCGTTCGATTCGTCGCCCGATTCCCACTCGCGCAGTTCATCTTCGGAGATACGATCTTTGAGCCATTCGAGAACCGCATCGGTCCCCTTGGCTACCACCTGCCAACGCGGAACCCGAAAACTATTGCCTGCCACTTCGAAGCGTCGCAAGGGCGAGCCGTTGCCCCAGTTCTTGCTAGACCCTTCGGCCCTTAACAGGCCGAGCTTCGGCGGCAGGACGCCAATATCGTTGTTTCCTACGTCTAGAACCTGCAGACCCTGCACAGCTTCAAAGTCGAGACTGCTGATTCGGTTATCAGAAGCCAGTAATGTTGTCAGGTTCGGGTAGCTCCGGCGCATGGCAGGAAGCGGTCCGGAGAGGCGGTTGGATGAGACATCTAGGTAGGTGAGACCTGGAGCAGTAAGGCTATTTAGTAGCGGCTCAAGTGTAGTCAAGCCGGCGGCGGTTATGGTGAGATTCTGAAGAGAGGGAAGGGAAAGGGGCCCTGAGAAGAGAGATGCAGTATTGAGCGGGTTATTCGAAAGATCCAGGTCGGCTAGGTTAGATGCGAGCATGCTGAGCGCTGGAACAGGGAAACATTGTAACTCGTTGTGTTGTAATTGGAGGCATCGGACTTCGGGGAAATCGATGCGTTCCAACTCCTGTACTTCTACATCCCGCAGATCGGTGTAGGACCTGTCGACGACACCACCAGACTTGATTTGCCATGAGGCCGTCTGGACCGGTGTTTCTGGCGCCAACGTAAACTGAGTCGCAACAGAACCTTCGTCGTCTGTATCTTGCGGTTCCGGTTCGCATCGGTTACGCAAATCGCGCTTGAGGTCCTCCGTGTTCATGCTCAGAAATTTGCGCTCCCGCAGGGGATTATTGGCTATGCGGAAGGTGACGAGACTCTCCATCAAGCCGATCTTCTCGTCCAGTCTTGAAATATCGTTACCAGTGAAGTCCACATTCCTGATATTTTTCAGCTCAGTGAACCCGTGAGGAAGTTCTGATAAACTGTTATCTTCCGCTAACAAGGTCAGGAGAGCTTGCCACGATGAAACATCAGGTAGAGATTGAATGCGGTTCGTGTTGATTGCTAGAGTCTGCAAATGGGGAAGTTCGAGGCCACTGTTCTCCGAGAGGCTCACCAATGCGTTGCTGGCTACGTCCAAGATTTGTAGTGTCTCGAATTTTGGCACAGAAGCTGGCAAGAGAGTCCCCTTCAATTGGTTTTTCGGGGCGTGGAGCTCCTTGAGCGGGAGCTTGTGCAATTCTTCGAATGGTAGAGTGCTTAACTGGTTATTTCCCACGTTTAAGACTCGGAGGGAAGCCAGTTTTGCTAGCTCTCCAGGAAGCTCTGTTAATGAGTTCTCGTGCAGTTCCAGTACTTCCAGGTTGCAAAGGCGTCCGATATTCGGAGTGAGACCTCCTTGAAGCTTGTTCCTGGCAAGTCTCAGATCCCTGAGAGTTGATAGGTCCATAACAACATTTATGTCGTCCATACTGAGATTGTTGTTAGATAGGTTCAGGGTGTGCAGCCGCTCCAGCCTTCTGAGGCCTATTGGTAGCGATTGCAGGATATTGCCATGAAGGTCTAAAAGTTCGAGCCCGCCAAATTGATTTCCCCTTTCGTCAACTTCTGGGTCTAGCTCGTGTGCATCGATATCGGGAAATGCATCATCGGGGAGCTCCGTGAATTCGTTATCCGCAGCGATGAACTTAACAAGGTCCACACTTTCATACCAATCGGAGGTGGAATTGGTATCGAAGTCGTACATTGTCATGACTTCTTTTGGCAATTCTTTAAGAGACATAGCCGCGATATTCAAGTGACCGGAAGTTCGACCTCCATCAATGCGCTTTCGCAGAAGTCCATGGTTTGGATCCTTAGGACCTTGGTTGAACGGATCTTCTGTATCAAAATTGAACCCATCGGCTGCAGTTGTCGGCTTCGTGGCTTTCTGAGCCTCGGCCTTGCGCGCGGCTTTCGCCTTTGCGATACTTTCCCTCAGAGCGCTAGATGATTTCGAGACCTTTCTTGTTTCCATCTCAGTCTGCTGTTCCGGAGTAAGATCTGATGATGTGGACTTTGCCGATGGCGACCGTGTACCCATCAAGGATGGCCTCTGGACCGAGAGACTCTGCTGGACTTTCCGGGTTTTCTTCACTTCGAGGCGTTCCTGCGGAGCATCTACAGTAGGTTCTGCGGGCCTCGTAGACACCCTGGTAGGTGCTTGACGAGGGTTGGAAGCGGATGTCACGTCGCTTTTCCGGCCGTAGGGTGTTATCCTATTAGAAGGCGGCTTCAGTTTCGATGGACTATCTGTGTTTGGAATGGAGCTTTGATCGGATGCTGCACTGTTCGCAGAAAACAATGGACCACTCCTCGACGGAAGACGCATGGACGAGGATGGACGGGAAAGGTAGTCGCTTCCACTCGGTTGGCGAGAAGATGACCTTGACGGCGACCTTGAATAGCTTGTCATTGCAGACGGCGGACGAGACGGCGAGCGCATGGGACTAGTTGCGCCGAAGAAACTGCTGGATTGTCTGCTCTGCGGTCTAGGCGAAGGAGGGATTTGGGAAAGAGTCTCGATTGTTCGTTCGGACAGTGATGGTCGTGTGCGACCCCGAGGCTCTGCATCATGAGCCGGTGCATAATCGGCCTCCAGATAAAGGGATTTGTTATTTGATGCCCCTGCGGGTTCTGTTCCCTCCGCATCGCTTGTCCTTGTCTGAGAGATATCTCTTTCTTGTCGCTGAGTACCTAAGGGCTTCTTTGGCACCGTATATTTCGGTAGGGGCTTTTTGAAGACGGGCTCCTGAGAAGGTCTGCTCAAACGACTGGCATGGAGACCGGGGTCGGTTTGTAGCTTCTCGCGTGAGGGGGAGGGACGCAGGGATTTAGTGGCGGCAGACGTCGGTAGAGGTAATCTGGAGGCCAAGCGAGGTATGCCACTCGGTCGGCTGGGGGTCTTCTGTGGGTTATCCATCTTTCCGTGGGTTGTAAATGGAGATTAAGCACTTGTGGACGAAAGTGCCAGGTATGGTGATGCGGATTGTGAGAGTTATAGATGGTGTAATTCGCTCACAGGTAGAGAGACATGACGATTGGATATGGCAGTGGGACGCTTGAGTAACAGGACCGGGATGGTGCGATACGCGAGCGCAATAGCGATGATTCGTGCTGGAGTGCTGTCCTCAGGGACTTGAGGCCGGAATGAATTATTGTTTACAACTTCCCACGAGGGGGAATCGCCGCATGTGCTGCTGCCTGAGGCCGCCAGATCCCTGATCCGCTCCCCACATCGGCCTGATCGTCCCGATGGAACTGGAGGAGACCCAGGACAGGTTTGAGATATAGTTTGCTCCTTCAGCTTGAAGAAAAAGCTTGCATATATACTATCTAGCAATAGCAGCTCTATAGTGCAACTTGTATGGGCTAGAGGCAGGCAAGATGGTTACAGATGTGACAAGTCGCTGACATTATCATCCATGAGGACCAGTCTCCATAAATAGATAGTGGACACTGCTTCTTCAGCCTGTCGCTAAATGAACCTGTCACTAGCAAGAAGCCAGCTGTATGTCATGGTCAAATATGGAGCCTTACTCTATCTAGTACACGGAAGAACTAGTGGCTCCGCGTCCCATATGCCATGGTTACGAATAAACCTTGGCTTAGGCCTTATCTACTACCAAAGTCTGGATCTCTACGGAGTAAGTGTTAAAATCATGTAACTAGTGATATTTACATTATATGTCAAGTTTCCTCGTGATAGCGTTGGCATTTAAGCCCAAAATCGCACTTTTTACAAGCATACTTCATCAAGATAACTCACGTGGAAATGCCTGGTGTCTGCAAGTCTAGACCGTACTGTCCTAATAGCTTCGCATTAGTTTTATGGATGAACCAATTCCCAGGCCCGATTTGCTTAGCCTGAAATCCGAAATATTCACACCGACATATTCTGGCGTCGACTCCCGATCTCTTAGGCATTCACATAACAGATGACCCTATCTTCTCCCAACCATTCCCATGCAAATGCCCGAGATCATACATATCTCCCATCAAAGGAGAAGAGCTGGGAAACGGGAAAAATGAATACGTAGCGTACATTCCACAGCCCCATAATGTTCTCCACTGAGTAGACATACGGTAGATTTGAGATGGGAGGAATGTTGCTAATCACTTGGCAAAGTAAGCATGTTGGGCCATATTTACTAGAGCCTAAACCATTTGAACCTATTAGAGAAGATCTAAATACTGAATCAGGATCAATATGAATCCAGTGCCATCGGTTGCCCGAGTGACGATAGCTGTGGCCCATGGGGTTCGGCTTGTGTTTACCTTTTTCTGAGCGTCGCGGATCTGGACGCTAGCTGATTCAGGCAAAGTGAAGGATTAGCGCGCGGCTGGGCTCACGTGGGAGCGGGTGGTTGGTCGTGGTTGGTCGAGGCTGAGCATCGCAAGCGACTTCCCAGCCTCCCCGAAATGCGCATTGCCCGCAACAAACATCCTTAAGGCATCAAACCGTCCCTCCGCCGGCGCGCTCCTTACTTCCTTCATCTTGTTCACCTATCTCTATCATCTGCAATACCCCTCTCCGATTCCCCTTGCTCTCTGGAAACGTCTTCCATCAGTCTTCTATCACTCCCCTATCTTAGGTCTTCCGCTCGGGACTCTTTGCTACCGCCTCCTTATCGCCTATTAAGTGCCTTGCTTCGGTCCAACCAACGTGCTTCAACGGCCCTATCAGTGATAAGCGCACCGACCCAGCTATCCATCATAGAGCGACTCGAGGACATCCGATTTGTTGGCAGTCAATCCTTAATTGCATCGTGGTTTTGCTCCTTCTAGGATATCTCTCTTCTTCTTTCCGCTCCTGCCCTTAGGGGCTCTACACAGCAACCGAGCTTAGACAATCAACTTCATCCTGGCGAGCTCGTCAAACTAGCCGTAGTTTTGATCGATCGTGTTTCGGATCTGGTATGCGTCTGACCGCCCCACGACAACTGTTCAATACAACGCATTGATGCAGCCAATGCTGACCTACTTCTAGTCAAACATTACTGTCGACGGGTATCACTTACCTGTTTCTACATATTGATATCTGTCATGTCGCAAGATCCTGATTCTCAGCTCTCGCAAGGCTCCCTTGCCCCTCCTGCAGAGATCACCGGCCCCGCAACGCCCATGCAACGTGCAAGTCTGTCTGCATCCCCGGACCTGAGTGTAGGCGCTGGACTGCCAGTATCACATTCCGACCAGAGTAAATCTTTATCACCCTCGTTACCTTCGTCTGATATGACGCCGCCGCCATCATCGCAAATTCCCGGAGCCCCGCGCCAACGGTCAAGATCTACTTCGAGCTCCTTGCTAGCTTCTCCTCCCGATATGCAAAAGACCCTCTGTGTTGCCTATGGCGCCTCAGAAAACCTTCCTACTGCCGATGATCTCGATACCGCCGATGAGTCGAAGCTCCGAGCGATGGCTAAAGACCTGTTGAGTGTTGCCCAAGAGGCTCGCATGTCAGCTTTGCACTTCAAGCTACAAAATAGTCTGCTATCGTTTACTAGTAACGAAGCTATCAAGCGTGCCGAGGTAGAGCATCAGCTTGCTAGAAGAGAGGTCGAAATCATTCAGAGCTCTGAGTATCGCAGCCGTCATTGCCAACCTGAAATCAAAGCAGTGCAGCAGATTTCTAATGTGGAGCTAGAGCTTGCCCTAAAGCGCAATCAAGAGCTTGGAAGAGTAAATGCCACACTTGATCGGCGGCTGCGTCGGGCTAAGAAGCTAATTGAGCAAGAGAAGGAGAGGTCAGACCTTCTTGAGGAAGAGAACAAGTTGCTGAAAGAGCGTATCAGAGATAACCGGAAGCATTTCTCTCAGATGATTGAACATGGTCCAATGTCACCCAGCCCCCAGAGAGAAATGCAAGTTTCTCAAAGGAGGCCTGTACCTCACTATGTGGAGCACGATGGCCATCAGATGAACGGTAGCGATAGCCATGACCCGTTTGCGCAACTCCTTGCTGCCGACCGTGTCCTCAATCGGGGATCACCGAGTGTCACATCCACATCACACCGGAACCGTACTTATAAGCAGCATAATGATGGCCAGATGCGTGGAAACCACACACTCGCCTCCGTTCCCGTAACACCGTCTCGTGCTCGGTTGGCCTCTGGAGGGAACCAATATAACACACCGGGCAGGGAGTCTCATGATAGCCACCGTGATCGAGATAGCACTATATCGGCGTCCGACATCGAGGAAGCTGAGACGGAGGAAGACATCCCAGCATCAGAGGCTGGAGCTCTTGCTAGCAGCATGCTTCGTCCCCACGCTTTCAGCAACCGCCGTGAGAGCCGAGGCATCGCGAATGCACCCAAGTCCAGCACACTGTTGCAGACCAAACTGTTTGGCCAAGTGAGGAAGTCAGGTGTTGAGCGTCCATCGACTGGTCTTAAACGCAAGGCGAGTTTTGATGGTGCGTCTTCGAAGAAAATGAAAGCGGAGGAGAGGGTGGGTCTCGGCATTGACACCTGGAATAAATAAGCATGACCCGTGCACAACCATGGAGCGTGTGTATCACGTATACCGGGCTTCTAGCTGTCTATCTACTTTCTACTTCCTCACCGCCACGACTCCTAGTCGCCTATCACTTTTGCGGGTCAAAGCTGGTTATGGCTGGATATGCTTGCTATTCAAAGCGGGTGCTGCTTGGATCTTGAATTTGTTTCTTATGTACTTTTCTTCCCTTCCTGGGGGTCTGTGACGAATGATCATGAACTGTAAAATGCGATGGGGCACCGGGTGTTCTTCCAAGGGTACTACGATATATTGGCAACTGGATCTGGAACTTATCACACAGGAGTATATCTATGGTTTCTTAGTATGTTGATGGCTTCAATACGAATAGTTGGGCAAATTTGGACATAATGTCATCATGAATAAGATATTGTTAGCTGATGTGTTATCTGCAATCGGACGAGCAAATAATTCCATATACTGCTTTGGTAGATGGCTTGCAGAGGGACCTCCCGATAACCTCCAAGTTCGTCAAACCGCCAAGTCACATGGGTCTTACTCAGCGTGTAACGATGTAACAAGCGTGTACGGCAACGAACTTATCTGGAAGTAACTAGTACCAGGAGGAAGAACAATACAGTACGGGCGGTCGGTCGCAAAGAGTAGAAGCACAGCCTGAGTCGCAACACTCCAGCAGCCAGTGAGCCTACCACCAGGCAACGAGAATAAAAGTTGACGTAGATACACATGTAACATAAGACTCCAATCATTCTAGTCGAGTCTGGATGGCAGTCCCATATCCCAAGAACCGTTCTGCCACGGAGAAAGTCTGGGGGTGACCTTCCGAAACGGGTAAGCAGGGTAGGGCTCGCTAAGCGAGGCGATGCGGCTCTGCGCGGTTGGCCACACCAAAAAAAGTTCCACCTAATAGTGAGACGAGGAGTTTTGAGATACGACCAGCAACCACCCACGACGACGACGACAATCTCCCGGCCTTGATCCCCATCCGTCACAATGGTGCGTTATTCTATCCAATATTGTTCAAATGGCGTCGCTAGATCATCAAATTGATGATCGGACGCTATTTTTTCGCAAAGGACTTCATGTGCTGACCTTGGACCTCTTGGTGGATATAGGCGATCAAGCACAACAACCAGATTCTCAACCAGCGTGAGTGAACCTGCTCGAGGAAGGATACGATGGTGGATATTGTTCAATATATCGGGTTTCAACTGGCGGGCTGGAATAATATGGACTGATGGGTTTCGATTTCAGACTTCCACAAGGACTGGCAGCGTCGTGTCCGCGTGCACTTCGACCAGGTACGCTCTCGAAAATACTTCCTTTTACCCAACCGATTCCTATCTACAACGAGCGACTCGCCTATTTGGAAAAGAATACGGGATGGGAAAAATTTTTCCTATATGCGTGGTGGACTGACATGTGTTTTTTTGCTTCAATAGCCTGGCCGCAAGCACCGCCGTCGTGAGGCCCGTCTCGCTAAGGCCGCCGCTGTTGCTCCTCGTCCGGTTGACCAGCTGCGCCCCGTTGTGCGCTGCCCTACCGTCAAGTACAACCGCCGTGTCCGTGCTGGCCGTGGTTTCACCCTCGCTGAGCTGAAGGTAAATTCGTCCCTTGTGTGCAAGACAATGTCACCAGAAAGAAGAAACTGGTGACGGCGTTTGGAAATAGGCCCTGGCGACTGGGCAGGACGAATATATTGGACGGTGGCTTACACTATTTTTTTTTCTCGCACTATAGGAAGCTGGTATCCCCAAGAAGCTCGCTCGCACCGTCGGTATCGCCGTTGACCACCGCCGTGTCAACTACTCCAAGGAGTCGCTCGTCGCCAATGTTGCTCGCCTCCAGGACTACAAGGCTCGCCTGATCCTCTTCCCCCGCAAGAGCGGTCAGTTCAAGAAGCTTGACTCTTCCGCTGAGGAGGTCAACGCTGCCAAGGCTGCTTTCGCCGAGGGCAAGACCGAGGGCTTCGCCACCCGTGTCGGTGGTGCCCTCCCCATCAAGAACGCCACTCTCGCTGAGGCCGTCACCGAGGTCAAGCGTGACGACCTCCCCAAGGGTGAGGAGGCTGCTTACCGCCGGCTGCGTGAGGCCCGCAGCGAGGCTCGCTACAAGGGTATCCGGGAGAAGCGTGCTAAGGCCAAGGCTGATGAGGAGTCTGCCGCCAAGAAATAGATATCTTGAATCACAGCTAATGATGATCGGGTCAATTTTCAAGTCGGGGATTAGTACCTTGTGTGGCATGGCGTCGCTCCTCTATTTTCCGTTTTCACCTTTGTCCTTAACATAAAAAGCTCCGAAACCCCCTCGAAATGCAAATGTCCCAAATTTTCATGTCTCCAGAAAGCTACTAGCTCCCCACCCTAACGCGAATGAAGTGAAGACCCCAACCTCCCTTTTTTTTTTGTCGTCTTTATCTTTATGTTCCTTCTGGACGATTTTGCCCATTCGATCTATCTACCGAAGGACGCGGAAACCGAGTCTCAGGCTTCGGGTTCACCTCTAAAAATACTCACTTGGAAACGGTAGACTTGAAGCACGCAGAGGCACGGAGCAAGCTAGTGTACAAATGCGATGATATACGGAGTATATTTGTGTGACCACCTCCATACTTGTAGATGTTCGTTCGTAGTTTCGACATGAATTCTAAATGTATGTGGATAACTGTCATGCAGCCCAGCTTGTCTGATAAGATCCTTGCATATACTCTTACGGTCATGTATACTTGAGAGGATTTAGTATCGTAAGTAATACTATCAGCCAGCTGCCATAGCCTAGATCTCACACACTTCCTCTGCAAGCCACCCAGGTAGATACAGGGTGCCATCCAATATAAAATCCATATCCAACGAATTCACCGGGCATGAGATGCCAGGTCAGGAGCGTATAAATTACATGAAAAGAAAGTGACCCCGAAAGATCGATAAATTGACAAAGACCGCTGAACGAATTAGCCCACGACGCCGACGTCGACAACCCCCTATCGCTTCCCATCCCATCCAAATTGAGGAAAAACGCCGTTGATATCCATCTATTCCAATAAATCTAGCACTTGAGTATATCATAATGATGCGGGTATTCATTTCTTGGAGTTAGTACCAAGCAAAGCGCGCAAGACGCACTCTGTAGCTCTTAGAATTGCGCCAGCAGGGACTCCGCTGCCGCTGCTTCCAGCTTGGTTGTTCTCGTTCGGATTCAAGATGGACTGGAACAGCCGTTTGGATTCCTGATCCACCTTGCGCCTGGAGCCGCTGTCGGACTCGGATAACAGAGAAACGCTGAGTCCCGGTGCTAGTTGTGGCTCACTTGTCCACTCGTCCAGTATTAATTGGCATGATACAAGAACTTTCAGTGAGCCGCTCTTGGATTCGAAGAGCATAGACGTGCGCTCGAGGTGCGGGAGAATTTGACGCAGTTCTGACATGCCAAAGGGTTGCGACCTTGCGCTTTTCAGTTTAGTCACATGGTCCCGTTTCGCATGTCCACTAATCAGTTCTGCATGTTGTTCCTCCATGTGTAACCATAATTCAGCACGCGATACCATAGCCTCCCAGTATCGGTTAATGCCCCAGCACAGACCTGTGACATCTAGCTTAAGCAACGGATTGGCAAGCCTGGTGTCGACCCAACGCCGTATATCCTCTGGAGTCCTTGTATCTTCTCCGTTCGCCTGTGAAGCAAACGATATGGAGACCAAGGTTTGTTTTTCTGGGTTGACCTCGAAGGTTACAGATACTTTGTAGCGATTGGAAGGGAAGGGAGGCGGGGCGGAAAACTGGAGAGTATGTCTCTCTAAGACAAGATCAGGGGTGGAATTAGGTATGGTTGCAGAGTAGGCCGTAAGCTGTAACGGCGCAAGGGCTGTTAGATATGCTTCTGTTTGCGCCTGCTCTCCAAGCGCAAACGGGTTCACTGGAGGGGCCTCGGGTGGGGGTTTCGGGGGTCCCTTGGTGGCAAAAGGGAGCAACGAAGAGATGAGAGACGATATGGAGGATTCGCCTGAGGCCGTTGGGGTCGATTGAGGAGGACCCGTTGCTGCTAACAAAGTACTGTTGGCCGGTCAGTGGCAAGTCATTGGCGGCGCGACAAGCGTGTGCAACTTACATTAACCCGGTCAAATCTCGCTCATCACCGGCATCATCTTGCGCCAGGTCTTTCGACCACGTCTCCAGTTCCGAGATTTCGTTCTTCAATTGCTGTAGTTCAGAAGTGAGTTTGTTCTTCAATTTACGCTTCGTCAAGATCTCCTCCGGTAAGGAAGTCCGATCCAACAAGAGGCCTGAATCCATGGATTCTCCTGCCTCGCCATAGTCGACTTTCCTCAGCTTTGACGGGCTTTGTTCTCGACCATCTGTATTCCTTCTTTTCCCCCACTTTCCCTGTTGCGAGCTTGGGCTGCTGCTTAGAAGACCTTTTGGCCGCCCGGGAGGCCGTTCCAGGCCCAACTGCGTCGGCGTCGGTGGCAGATCTGGCTCGTCTAGGATGTCCTGGAATGACGGCTGTGGTAAAGCCTCATTCGCATCTATATCACCGGTCGCGCTGTCCAGTTCTGATGCCAATTGGTTTTCCGGGGTATCGGTAGGTGGTGGTAATTTTTCTGTGCTCTGTTGGGATGCAGACGGAGACCGGAACACTAGATCGGAGGCAGTAATCCTTGTTGAAACTCGCCTTGGAGGCGCTGCAAAAGCGGCCAGGCCGCTAGAGCGACGGCCAGAAAGGGATGATGCAGGCGACTGTTTGCTACCCTTGAGAGAGCCCAGAGGGCTAGCAGTCGAGGTCAAGGACGGTCTCAGGGCCTTGCGGTCTCGTAGACCGAGCGCTCTTGTTCGGGCTTGATTCGGTTTCTGCATAATATTCGCCGGGGACTTATTATTCTCAGACTCGAGAAGGGTGGGATGCGATCTGGCTAAGCTCGCTCTAGTGGGAGCTTGGTAGGACATCCGTTGACTGGTGCGCTGCTGGGGGTCATCCTGAGAAGGCGCGGGGTCTTTCATTCGGGACGCGGTGACGGGGATCGCGGTCGGGGTCGCTTATGTAGCGGCTCGTGAAGAGGCGAAAACAGAACACCTAATCAGACGTCCATGCGGAATTAGAAGAAGACAACCTCTGCAGAGGGGATAGAGGAGCGTCCGTGGGAAGCGCCATCTCCCAAACATCAACAACATCCACTGCTTTGCCGGTTTGCACTGTTTGCAGCCTCGGGATTATGACATAACCGCCGCTTTCTCATCTTCAGCCATCTCTTTCCGATCTTCCTCTTCTTCTTGTCGCAACTCCAACTTCACCATGGACGCTCCTTGTCTGGCGATTCGTTCGCCCCTCTTCAGACGTTGTCATGTCTGTCTTTCCGGTTCACGCATACCCGATGCATCTCGCTTGACCCGACCACGTGCCGTCCACCCATTCATTCGCCGCTCCAGCACCCGCAGATATGCCACCGTCCAAGACACACAAGCGGACAGTTTGAATGACTCCAAGTCCCGTCAAGCGCATCCGCTATCGGGCTATTACTACGATATTTTGTCCACTCGCTCACCTTACCGACACCACGCGACGACCGATACCAAGACTGGAGAGCCCAAGCCAGAGGCGCAAACACCACAGGAAAAGATGGCCATTGTCTTCGGCACTCGGTTAGCTGGTCCCGGCAGGTCCTCACGCTACGATCCAGGCTCCGCACCGGATAAGACATGGAAAACCATAAACGGTGTGGCCATCCCTCCTCGACCGGAGGAGCCCGACAATTGCTGCATGAGTGGCTGTGTCCACTGCGTATGGGACGATTTCCGAGACGAGCTGGAGGACTGGGCCTTCAGGCTTGAACAAGCCAAGGCGAAGGGTGCGACCAAAAGTGATGCCTCGGATATGCGGCATACCCCACGAGCGGAAGTCCGCTCAGCTAGCATGAGCATGGATGACGATGGTGGTGGCAGTGAGACCAATTGGTCGGCGCCTACTTCGGACGATGACTTGTTCGCGAGTATTCCTGTGGGGATTCGAGAGTTCATGAAAACGGAGAAGAAACTGAAGCAACGGCATCAGCAGGAATCAGCGTGAAATGATGCCCGGTACATTTCTTTCTGCTTAGTGGCATTTTCTCTTTTTCTACTACGAATACCCTTGTGTGATGATTGATGTGGATTAGCTTGGTGTTTGGACTAGATTTGTACATATACTATACTACTGCTGTTTAGATGTAGATTGTATATATTGCTCCGCCATGATGGCGCTTAGATTATATATGCAAGATGATCCTAACCCGATTGAGATTGAACATTCACACATGATTATAGTCTCCCAATTAACGAAATCTACCTGTCATACACTACATACCGGATTGAATTAGTATTTTCCCGATATAGCCAAGATCACAAACCCCCATCAATATTATACTACCTCTAATACCATCAACCCTCCGAAGCAGCAGTCCCGCACTCCACCGCCCAGAAATTCTGCCACCGAATCCCGCCCTGCTATCGCAAAAAGTTCCATCCATATCGAGCAATCAAACCACCGAACCCCAATAATAAAATAGACAAAAGCAGACAAAATGTCAACATCAAAATCAGAAACAGACATTATCCTAAATAAGGCCAACGTAGCGCTAGCTCGGAGCCAGCGTCTCGTTGCCTCATGGCTACCTGCACCGACGACAGACGATCAAGCGAACAGCAAGAAAACCGAAGAGGAATTACAGCGAGAAGAGGATGAGATTTTCACGGCGGTTCCGGAGACGTATGATACATTCCTTTGTTTTATTTTTTTTTTTAATATCCCTTTCTGCCCCGTCTATGCGGCTCCATGGAGTATCTTCTGGCCGGAGGGGACTGGCTACGAACAACAATTGATGGACATGTCATAACTAACAATGGATCCAATGTATAGATTAGGAGTCGGTGCACCACTCCCTACTAAAGCCGTGGACGGAAGTTGGAATCGGACTGAATTGGATTCGAATGACAAATTACGGAAACAGCTCTTGGGAAGGAATTATCAGAAGGTTATGGCTGCGAAGAAGGCTTCGACTGTGAAGGGAGGCGGTAACGATGCTGCTGCTGCATCAACAAATCCCACTAAGAATGGGGTGGCGAAACCGGAAGAAGAGGATGATGATGACGAGGAAGAGGGACGGACGGCGGCGATAGGGAAGAAGAAAGCTATGTCAGCGAAAAAGCGCAAGGCGCCTGAACCGCAAGCTCAGACGGGATCCGAGACGGTTGGAGGTGATTCCGGAGAATCAAAGCAGGCGAGTGATGTCGGTGATGGCACTGAAGGCAAAGCCGATCAGTCGGACAAGCAACCGGGAGCTTCATCACGGCCCGCTAGGGGGAGAAAGAAGGGGACGAGCTTCTTGGATGAGATCCTGGCTGAGCGGTCGAAGAAGAGAAAGAAGAGGTAAACAAGTATATTTGTGATACCCTCTCACCTCACATTAACGGAACCCAGTCTACGATATAATCAGATGTATAACCTCGAGGAAATGAATATACCCATTTAGTTCTCTGTGTACAGTTATTTGTGAATACGTCAAGAATTGTTCATCTAATCCAAAAAAAAAAACCTCATTGATTGTGCGCCTGCAGCCGGATATCACTATGTCCTCTGCAAATCTAGATTACTATACCCACACAATATCGTGCACCACCACCCCAAACCCAGGGTATATAATATAACAACAGGAAGGTGGAGCAGCCCGAGAACGGTTCTCTGTGCAAGGGCCTTCCACCATCAGAAAGCAATGCTGTCCAAGGAATATAAAAGAAGAAAACAGATTAGTGCCGTCCAAACCATGCCCGGTAAGCACGGGTTCCACATGCTGGAATCCATGTATGTTGTGTCAATTGTACAGTAGATGTTCCCACCCAGAAAGAAGATAAACACAGAAAGTACAGATGGGCAATACTCCACAAGATGCAATACCAGTCCAGAAATGAAGGCTGAGAGGGAGTTTCTCCTGGTGATATGCTTTTCCTTTACCCCTTTCCAAATATAAAAAAAAGAAAACGTGCGCCCCGAAGAACAAGAAGTCTATAGCTCCGATTCCGGTAGGGTCCCGAATATCAGCGCCAAGCAATGCTCCTGCGAGAATCCCCGGATCAAGGATATGAATGAAGCAAGTAATAATGATGAAGTTGAGTTTATTCCAATCGCTTCCGTTTCCGATCGTCGGCCATAGCATGCTGGTCTTCGTCCGGCCTTTCAGCGGTATCAGCCGGGTTCAGAAGCGAATGAACATTGCTGGCCATGCTGGAACGTCGAGTTGCTGGCAAGGACGATTCGTGTCGAGGGAATCTAGGTCCCAAAGACCAGCCATTATCGGTTGGGGGGTTCTGATCGGGGTGCAAAGGGGGAGTTGGGTGTCGATGTTCCTGCAGACGCCGCGGTGCACCCATTTCATACTGGGCTAACACATCTCGGACCGATTGTTCACTTGACGTCGGCGTCCGGTGTCGAGAGGGAGACCAGGGGTTCGTTGGCTGCGGGGGGTGTGCGGAAGGGAATGGCGACACTCCCGGTGGCGGCCAGCCATGCTGTCTGATGTCCGCCGAAGTGTGCCGGCGCGCAAGATTGGGCCCAGGCGGAGAGGATACGGACGAAAGAGGATGAGGCATAGGTTGCTGCGGAGTGACGACCGCTGGCACTTGCGGACGGTTGTAGCTGGGGGAAGAATTTCCAGCGCCAATTGACCCGTACCGCCGCGGAGAGACGGCCAGATGAGGGGGAACAGGGGGCCGAATCATACCGGTCCTCGAGGGGTCCAGCATTGATGGGCGGCGACTCTCTTCCGGGGGCATTTGGCGCGGCGACAGCGGCGGACCTGCATCGCCAGAAATGCCGGTGACGTAGGGTTGTCGGACGGCCAAGTATGGGTCCGGAGGTTGCTCCAGGGCCCGTACAGCCTCGAGGTGCTTCTCCAATTCCGCCTGCATGGAGGCCACTACACCAAATTCGTTAGTCAATCATGCAGTTGGGGCTGTCAATGGTGGATAGTCCTCACCGTCTCGATACAGAAGGCTCTCGCGATCGGGGATCATGCCTTGGAGGAAACGTGAAATTGAGTGAGTCCACTGGACGACGAAAAGTATCAGCAAACCAAAACCACTAGATGTCGCGATCGCATTGGAGGCCCGTCAACTTACGTGATAACACCTGGTTAAGCTCTCGGCCATGGATTGACATCTTGCATTAAGGGTCGCATTTCCTTCTTCGGCGTTCCGTAGACGAGCATGCAAGTCATACATAGAGTGTTCCAGGTTCATCAAGCGGGACTCGGTGACATCGGGAACTGGCTCAGCGGGGGTGCCGGGTTGGGAGGCGGCGGCCTTGTGACCAGGAAATGAGTCGCGATGGATCAACGCATGACGGGATGCGCGCCGCTTGATCTCTCGCAAACCCACAAGATCTCCGCGCTTGAAGTTGCCATTCCCATGTTTAAACTCCCACAGAGCGGAGTCTGGCGAACCGGTGTGGAATACATCGCTCACTGGGATCCATGTGTATCAATAACGGTCGGGGCAATGCTATTTGCTGTCTCAGCCCGCATACCTTTATGAAATCCGTACATATTCAGCTGCCTGACGAAGGACGAAATGTTGGTGTGCTTGAAGTATTGACTGAGCTGTTCGTTAGCAGCTAGTTCCCACAAGAGCGCGATAGGCTACGATAGGGGAAGACTAACGCCAGGACTTTAGAGAATTCGGAAGTCGGGGACATGACGAAGCTGTCATTCGTACTCGACCACGAGATGAGGTGCTGAATACTGGGATCCTCTAGCATACTATACAGTGTTGTTAGCTCGAGCCCGTTACCGTGAAGGGTAAGGGGAACGGGGGAGGTATTCGAAAGGAAGCAACAAAACGGAAGAATGAACGACAAAAAATGGCCTCCGACGTACTTGTAGAGCTTGTGAATAAAGGCCGTCTGAACGACCTTTGGCTGCTGAGCAGCAGCAGCCGCACCGATGGCTTGAGTGGGAGCGGCATGGTGGTTCACATTGGAAGGTTCAGTAGAGCCATTGGAGGTGGCGGTGGTGTTGCTTGCGCCCGCCCGATCGCTATCGGGACTGCTATGGATGGGGGGCGCAGCGCCCGAGGCAGGAGGAGTAACCTCCATGGGATCACCGGTGGACTGGCTGGAGGGAGGAACGGAGGAGGCAAGGACAGGAATCTTGCGGGTTTTGCCGGGCGCATCGATAGCAGTGAGGATAAGCGGACTTCTGGACGGGGGATCGGCGAGACCGCTCATCTCGCGCGGCGGAACAGGGGGGGAGGGAGGAGGGAGGAGGAGTAGCAGGAGGAGGAGGAGGGAGGGAGGGGGGAAAGAGAGGAAGAGAAGAGGAGGGAAAAGAAAAGGAATGAGAACGGGGCGGCCGAGGAGGGAGCCGCAGCAGACGGAGAGAAAGAGAGAAGAGAGAGAGAAAAGAGAGCGAGGCAGAGAGAAGAGAGTAGACGACGGGATTCGCGTAAAGTGAAAAAGTACTTAATTCCTTTTCTGCCCTTTACTTTTTTGAGCCTTAGAGAAGAAGTAGGCCAAGACAGAGTTTCTTCAGGGCGAAAGGAAATAAGTAAATTAATGAAGGGGAATAATGCAATCAACTAAAAATAACATCGAAGAAAATAATTATATTAAAGATGGGGAAATTTGTTGAACAATAGGACGTAGAGGGGAAGAAAAATAAATGATAATAGGTATAAGAATAGATAGATAGATAGATAGATAGATAGATGGGGAGGGGGGAAAAGCCTGCCAGTTTCTTTTCTCTTTCCCGCAAGAACAGCAACCAGCAGCAATCCCCAAAGAGTAAATAGTAAGTAGTTTAGAAGTACTTGGTAATACTTAGTTGTGGATGGGTTGGAAGATAAGAATGGGAATGGATTTTGGGGGAAGAAGATGAAGAAGAAGAAGGTGGAGAGAAGAAACTTGGGAAGGAAAACAAGAAGAAAAGAATGAAGAACTAAATGACCAGTTTGGTCCAGTGCCAGCCCAGTAGTTCTAGTTCAATCAACTTAGTACTTAGTACTGGTAAGTAGTAAAATTGCAGGATGGGGGATGGAATGGTAGTTCTAGTACTGGATGATGAACCAAGAAGAGTCTGGGCCAGACTGGAAGTTGAGGATCATCGCCAGTCAAAAAAAAAGTGTCTCCGCTTCCCGAAGCATCGCCGTGCTCTCCATTGGTCCATCCATTCCCAAAAACCTAACTTGTTCCCTTCCTTCCATCCTTCCTGTTGCTTTTTGGCTTTTCGCCTTCCGATCGCCTGCCTGGGGCTGCGCCGTAGATCGATGACCCAGCGTTTCCTGTTTTTCCCCTCGTCACTTTCCGATCGACGTAAGCCCTTCCCAAGGTCTGTGAGAAGAGTAAGAAGCAGGAGGAGGGGGAAAGAGGAAGAGGGAACGAAACTAAAAATTAAAAGGTCGTGCTTTGCATAGTATTCATTGGTGGATGGATCAAGAATGCAGTCAGTGCTACGGAGTACTTTAGTACTTAACTAAAAAAAAGTTGTCGGTGCTTTTAGATAGGCACTTGGCCAAATAAATTCTCGAAAGAATAAGTAATGCGAGAAACCGAAGAGATCCAACAAATGACTAAACAGAAACTCTTCCTTTCTCACTTTAATAGAGATAATACAGTGGTAGCGACAAAGGCTTCATTCATATTTTGAATAAGGAGTGAAAGATGAGAAGAGTGCCTGCGTGCCTGCGTGCCTGCTTTGTCTGAGCAGCTCTAGACCCTGCAGGACGGCTCGCCTTAAACCACTCTACTCCCTACTAACTAACTATCCGGACTTCCCTTTCCTCTAGTACCATCCACCACCAGACCCAGACTGTCTAAACTATCCAAACTACTATCCATCTATCAACCTCTCCGTAGTTGAGACTCTGAGACCTCGTCTTAGAAGTCTTAGAATAGCGTCGACTGGCCGTCAGCCATGGCCGCCGATGCCTCTTCTATACAGCAAATCATCACCCTATTCACTCATCTGAAGACGAGCTCAGCTCGACAGGATGCGTATGACCATCCATTCATCCATCCATCCATCCATCCATCCATCCATCCATCCATCCATCCATCGTCGATGATCTTCCTTTCCCCTCTTTTCCCCTTCAAAAACCTCAGTCTTAGATTAAGCTCATGCAGCCCTTCCCCGACAGGTATCATCGCATTCTAGACCTATTGAACCCCCATGAATGGCGCGATGTACAAAAGCGCACCATTCAGCGCTCCTTTCAAATGGATATTCTAGCGGAATCCCCCCCAGAAATCGCAGTTCAAATCGCTCAGTATCTCGACCTTTCTGACCTCCATATCCTTCACAGAGTATGTTGCCCCCCCGGTGGCCTTGGAAAGGTGACCAGCCACCCTTATGACCCCCGAGACTGAGTTCAAGCCACATTCCACCAGGTCTCTAGAAAGTGGCACCAGCTACTCTCGTCAGAATTGATCCAGGGTGCTGTATACCAGCAATACACAGGGCATGTGCTTGCAGCAGAACATGGCCCAGCTGACCACTTCACCCAATATGCCAAGTATAGAATCCGTCTGGAGCGTGGTCTACCCATCTGCCATCTCCAGGCCTCCAACCTCTTTCCGACAGATGGCTCAAAGCTTGAATGCCTGGATTACGCCAATGGAAGGTGTGCTTGGCTAGACAACGGCACCCATGTCGTCGTGCACGATCTCTGCAAGCGCTCCACCCAGCGGTTCTGCACGGAGAATCGAGATTCGTTCTGGGATTTGCGTCTCTCCGATTCCATGGTGGTCGCAATCAGCGCGCGTGCGTAAGTACACATAAGATAAACCACATCTTGCGGTGGTTTCGCCGAGAAAGGAACACTTTAGACACCCAGCTCATCCCGAGTCTAGATACTGCCACGCCTGGAACCTCGAGACGGAAGAACACGCATCGTTCCGTATCCCCGCTTTCAGCTTTCGGATCTTCGTTGTTAATGGTCTCAAGGTTTCTCTGAGTATCAATCACTGTTCTGCAGCTGGTGACGAGGAGAACAAGATCTATTACTGGGACATGGGCTCGCGAGCTGCTCGTACCATCGAAGTAACTTCCCACCTGGCATTGATAGGCCTGCAACCCAGTACCAACAGCGTGACCACTCTCCTCCTCGAAAAAGGAGATGATCCCATGAACGTTCACCATTCGCCTTGGGACAGACTACGTGTCGTAAAGCACACCTTTGATGACCACGGGCGCATCACCAGTCCACTTCCCCCCTATACACTACACTTACCGTCCCCCATTCAACCTGACTGGAGCATTGCCGATATATCAAACAGTTCTGCTAGCAACTTAGCTGTCTTTGTCTGCAAACCGCCGTCTCAACTCAATACACCGCCGTCTCAACTCAATACACCGCCGTCTCAACTCAATACACCGTCGTCGACAACGACAGCGTCCAACTTGCACCATGTCCTTGTAGTTTCATACGACCCGCAGCGGGACAAAATCCACATGCACACATTGCTCCAGGAAGAATGCACACCTTACTTCCCCTTTTGCACGACCGTACTGGACGGCGATCTTCTCTACTATGTGAAGAGCGATAGGGGGAAACCGGCTATCTGGATCTTCAACCCAGCGTCCCGAATCCCTCATCGCCCGGCCAAATCCATGAGTCTCGGGCTGCCCCGAGAAGCCTCGGACGGCATTTACTCGAACCTCTTCACTCTCCGCGGCGATAGGGACTTCATTCTCCTGCTCCACGAAATCGATGTAAAAGTGTGGCGGTTCAAGGACGTACATCCTCCAGAGTCTACCGATCTGGCGCTTCCAGCAGCGTGAGGGGGATTATCACCCAACGACACCAAAGGGGGCACAGAAAAAGGGAAAATACATTTGACATAAGAAAATGAACCTAGAAATGGACGATATACAGGACCATCAAATGCTCTCTATAAAGATACCCCTCGTGCTCTCTCTCTGCCTGAATCCGTCTCATTTCACCATTATAGCAACTCGTTTGTGACAACCCCTATGACCGATCTTATTCTAGGCAGCAGGAGTGCGTTAGCATCGTCGACGAAGCCCATGGTCACCAACCGTCGGCCTATTGCTCCGCATCTCGCTGCACCATCGAACACGCATAAACCTTCTGAATCCCCGGCCATCGGAGTGGGGGAAAGCAAGAGGGAAGTAAGGGAAAAAGAAAAAGGAAAAATAAAAAGAGTACAAGAGACAGTGGAGCAGTAGACAAGGTGACACATCTATAAATCCAAATCCGACTCGGAGATTAGATACCAAGGGTGAACTCAACGCCAACGTCGATCTCGCGGGCCATCTTGACGACCTTGGAGAACTGGACAGACTTCTCAGCAGCGCTCTGGAGATCCTCAATGGAGAAGATCTTGAGGCCGGACTCGTTGATCTGCACATCACGTCAGTTGGCTTGTGTTTTCGTTAAGCTGATCCCCCGAAGAATGGTAAGAACATACCAGCTTGTGAGCCTGCTCCATGTTGGTACCCTGCAGACGGGCAACGATGGGAGTGCGCAGACCCATCTCCTGCACAACGTTGATCAAACCCTGGGCAATAGCGTCGCAGCGGACGATACCACCGAAGATGTTGACGAAGATGGCAGTCACCTTGGGGTCGCTGGTGATGAGCTCGAAAGCGGACTTGATAGCGGCGGGAGTGGCACCACCACCGACATCGAGGAAGTTGGCGGGGGCACCGCCGTTGAGCTTGATGATATCCATGGTGGCCATGGCAAGACCAGCACCGTTAACTATGGTGACCGTTAGCATAAATCATATCAGTCGAGTGTGATGGACCCATACCCAGGCATCCAATGTCACCGTCAAGCTTGATGAAGTTCAGACCGTGCCTATGCCGTAGATTAGAATGCTTTCGAGCGTTGTAAATATAAAAGCCAGGAAGATCTTACTCGGCAGCCTTGACCTCATCGGCGTCTTCCTGGGTGGTGTCTCTCCAGGAGAAGACATCCTTCTGGCGGAATTCGGCGTTGTCATCGAAGCCAAGCTTGGCATCCATGGCCATGACCTTGTGGTCGGAGGTCTCAGACAGAGGGTTGATCTCGATCTGGGTAGCATCCTTCTCCATGAAGACCTTGTAGAGCTTCTGGATGGTGTCCTTGGCCTCCTCGACGCACTGCTCGGAGAAGCCGAGCTCGGTGACGATCTTGTGAGCAATGGCATCGGTCACACCGACCTTGATGTCAATGGGAGTGGTGATGATGGCCTCCGGGTTCTCCTTGGCGACGGCCTCAATGTCCATACCACCTTGCGACGAGGCGACAATGACGGGGCTCTGAGAGGCGCGGTCCATGAGGACAGCAAGGTAGAACTCGCGGCGAGCGAACTTGCGCTCACAGATGTAGACAGAGTTGCAAAGACGACCAGCAGCGCCAGTCTGCTTCGTGATGAGCTTCTGTCCAATCATCTGGCTAGCGAACATCTTGGCCTCGGTAGGCCTAAAATTTTGTACATATCAGCGCAAGGGAAGACTCGGAATAACGCGGGTCACACTCACGAGTAGATCACGCGCACACCACCCTTAAGACCATTGTCGAAAGTACCCTTACCACGACCACCAGCAAGAACCTGGGCCTTGATGACCATGTCGTCATTACCTATAACGTTCCGTCTTAGTAGCCGTCGCGACTTTTGGGTTGTAGCATGGCGGATCACAAAAACGTACCGAGGGACTTGGCAACGGCCTCAGCCTCCTCCGCGGAGCGGGCGACTTCACCCTTGGGCATGCCGACGCCATACTGTAGTATCGTATTAGTGATAATTGCAAGGCGAAATTTTACAGCAAATTTTTGGGTGCCCGACGCACCGACTTGAGCAAGTTCGCAGACAGGTATTCGTGGATCGACAGGTTTCTCTGTTGCTGAGCAACACGGGACTGGACGGAAGATTCCTGTCAACAACGGAGATGTTAGCACGCCGATTTGCCTTAAGAAGATCTGGCAGGAGGTAAGGGCAAAAGGGCCCAGGGATGCTTACCGTCGCAGCCCTCAAAGCTGTCGTAACCGGTTTGCTGCGGGCAAGCTTGAACATGGTGACTGAGGTATTTAGAAGAAAGGAGAGGAGAGGGATCAAAAAAGTCTTGTCGGGGAGAGAAGGGTGACAAGAACAAGAGTATCCTCCGACGTGAGGTTATGCGGGAGAAGATGGGGGGAGTATTTGGGGTGTTGATGGGAGAACAGCTTTCTTTTTCGCGGCTGCGCTTCTCGGGATGATAATTGCCTTGGGAGTAGCCATCGGCAGTCACCTGACGGGCCAACCAGCGTGCGCCTCGGGATGATTAAGCAGCACAGTTTCCGACGCGAATATCACGGAACGGGGCCATCCTCTCGCCTGGTCCCTATCGAGTCTGAAGCTCGTCGATGGCCTATTTGGGACGGTCAGCACGAACCCGAACCCGTTAGGCAACATCAGTGAGAAAACATCCTGTGCAGAGGAAACCATGATGTCTCGGCTTCGTTTGTGAAGTTACTATGCCTCTCGGGCAGCTTAGTTCTTCTACTGGCGCCTCGCCCCGAACCCGAACCCTGAATCCGCCGGCTTATCCTCCCTAGCCCGGAGGCATACGGCAAATGGTTTAAACGGTCTTACGGCGTCGGCATGTACTATCTATTTCCCTACAATGTCGAAAGACCAGACTTACTGATGTCAAGCAACCGGTTCAAGCAGAGAAGATGACATCCTAACCAGAAAACGCCGTGTTTTGGAATGCTAATACTACACTTGGACCGAATGACCCGAAGGATCGACGAGAACCCCGTCCAGCAGAACAGATTCATCCGTCCTTACGCCGTCCCTTATTCCTTCAATTCCCAGCAGCTCTTCTGAGTCTGTTGAGTTTGAACATCTTCGTCACAATCTTCCCAGACAGGCCATTCCAGGCCCATCCTCCCATAAGCAGCCAGATCAACCAGCTTTTGTTACCTTCCCAGATCCAGTTCTTCCGACCTTGCGCCCAGGGCCAAATCCAGCGCCATGGCGCAGATCCATAGAGGACCTGCGTGACCACGCTGCGAGCGTATGCTTCGTTTGGCATGGCCCCAGCCTGGCTATGTACCACCCGTCGGTTATATTCGTCCTCGATTGGTGCATAGATTGAGCCGGGAACCAGAGTACGCTTGACACGGGCGATGCGAGATTGCACACCCCCAGTAACGACGGTAGTGACGTGCACACTTGATATCCCCGTATCAACAAATTTGTTACAGGGCGGAGGGGGTAAATGAAGCAACATACCCGAACGGAGCTAGTTCCACACGCAAGGCATCGCTAAACGAGTGCACGGCAGCCTTCGAGGCGTTGTATACGGACCCGAAAACGTAGGGAATAACCTGGATCAGTATCAGCACAAGTACCTTTCCTTTAAGCTTTCCTCCGAGCACACCCACCCCAGCAACAGAACCAATCTGTACAATAGTTCCCTTAGCCTTCATAAGGAGCGGTAGGAAGGTCTGGCAAATGTGTACAACCGCGACAAAGTTCGTTTCGAACGTGTCACGGATTTCGGAGAGCTCTGCCTCCATAGCTGGCACAGTATAATCTATCATGCATGAGAGAGGTTTTTAATGAAGTCACAAAACTTATCAGACGTACTCCGGCCACTGGCGACTATATCAGCTCATGATGTGTCACCGAATAAAAGGTGACAACTTACGCGTTATTGACGAGATAATCCAGTCCTTTCTCCCCAAGCTTCCCTTTCACTTCCTCAAAGCATCGTCGGACGCTTTCCTCATCGTCCACAGTAAGACTCAAAGTCTCAACCCCAATAGACGATAGATCTTCGATAGTCTTTGCATCACGGGCAGTAGCGAACACACGCAGGCCATTCCGATGGAACTCACGGGCCATAGAGTTCCCAATACCGCCAGGAGAGCATCTGCATGATTAGGCGGCATAAGTAACGTAATCACAAGGGGATGACGATCATGTGCAAACACCTACCCTGTAATCAGCACAGACTTCCGTCCGTCTTCGGTTCCTCCCATTGTTCTTTAAAGCGGGGCCGATGGAGAATGACTGTCGAAGGTGCGGGATCTGATGTATCTTAATGATCTGTCACAAAAGTCAGGCTAAAGTTGGAAGTTCTTCTCCGAGGCTTCCTGGTATCTATGTACCTTCCCTGCCGATCACACTAGTTCAGATGCAGAACCTCGGTAAAATTACCACATGTAAAAAGGAACATATACCTTACTCCCGACACATGCTGCCAGCTGCTCAACCTCCCGGCGGCATTTCGTCCTTATTAGCATTCTGTATATTTGGCCGTCACTTGAATATGAAGTCCTACGAAGAAGATGCTGTAGCTTTCCGTTTATGCATGAAACATAGATTTCAAACTGATTATCCGAACTCGACACGACACTTACTGCATACCCAGATAGCCACAGTTTCTCATAACTCTTATGGAATTCTTAACAGCACAGGGGTATCATTTTGGTTATGTGTGTTCTAGAATGATTGCATCCCAGAAGCGTTGCTGTTGTAGATGTTGACCCGGAAATAAAATGTTCCGGCAGGCTTCTGAGCAGGGAAATAATGTACTCGCGAAGGTATACTATGCACTCTACTCAGGAAGAATTCTTATGAGACTCTAGATTAATGTGACAATACGAGATCTGGATCTGAGAGCCAGCCTCGCGCATGTATAACCACGTAGTAAGTGGCATATGCAAGATGAGGTGTACCTGCAGGCTTGATTTTATAACTATCCATCCTATCCCATGCTAGGGATACAGATAGCTAGCCCTCTGACATCCATCTAAAGACGGGTCATAAATGGGTCGTCTTTACTTCATGTGTCTCAAAATCTCTCAGCTTGGCTATCTGGCTGATCATGAGGTAGGATGTGCATCCCTTGGGCAGTATCGACGGAAAGGGTCAGAAGAATCTAGCTGTGCTTGCGCCAATTTGTTCAGGGACGGCTAACGAAGGGGGGGGGGGGGGGGGGGAAATAGCTCAATAGTATGACGGGCAACATATAATCGATTGGAAAATTGTGGGCTAGTCAACTGCGCCGTCACTAATTGATCATAGACTTCATCGGAGAAGTCTTGAGGAGTCGGTACTCTTGCAACGCAACGCAACGAATCACAATACTTTTTTTATCTGCCGCAGGATTGATGAATACGAGAGTAGTAAGTATTTGTCAATACTTACCATGCAGGCAATAATTGGGTGACAAAGACTTATTGTTCTAATGTAGTGGTACAATAGTTGGTACCAAGCTTTCGGGCTACTAACAGTAGACACTAGATCCATATAGATAGTCGACGTATGCTTCCCGCTTTCCGCTTCCCCGCTACGAAAATGGAGGCGTGCCGATATCCGAGAGGCAAACAGATTGATTCATTAATTGCCTGCCCAATGTGTCGCCCTCGGACTTACGGCAGTGATACTGTCCTCCACAGCTTGAAGACCAAGAACCAGAAGGCTGCTCTAGACAATCACTTGCACGCATCTGCCCCGAATCAGCTGTGTCGAAGCGTCTTGACTATTGACGGCCCTTTTGGCTCACCCGCTTGGCCCCGAACAACCCTCCTCATACAAAGTCCACCGGGAAGATCCCATTTGTGTGATTGGTGCCAACACCCGGCGAAGTGGACGGCGGCCTCCTGTTAGCAACTTACCAGAGGAAAAGCAGTGCCGCGATGATGACATGCGAGGAGCTATAACTACTAACTAGTTGCCCGTCGAATCTTGATTGCTGCCCGCACTGGAGTCGCTTGTTTTTTACTTTTACTTTTATTTTTATTTTTATTTTTATTTTCTTCGCTTTATTAACTCTCACTGTGGTGGCTAATTTCCCTTGCTGTACTTAAAACTACTTACTATATACGCCCTCCCAGCCCTATGCGTTTCAGTTCCAACTGTGTGTGAAACCAGTCTTACGCGTTGGGTTATTCCTGGCTTTGTCGATCTGGGGCCGATCTTTCCTCTACGTCATTTTGTATCTCCTTTCCCTTTCAGCTTTGTATCCCTGATTTCAAGCGATTACTTCTTCTGAAGACGAAAAGCAAACCTGTGTGGTCGTCATCAATTCTTCTCCCCCCCCCTAGCAGGCCGACTCCTTGTGTATGTGTTTCAGACCAAGTTGTGAGGTATATAGTTGGAGACCGATATTCCCGACCTGAGAAAACCTTGCCCAGCAAGGGAAGTTGCATTTCGAGGAATCTGTTCCAGAAGAGATCAGCAGGGGATCTGATCTGAGACTTTGTCCAAGAAATTACAAGCATGACTGCGTCGTTACCCACAGAGAACCCGCAATGACTCCGGATCGCTTGTTTCCCAGACACCTGAGAAGCCCAGGGGATGATGGCTACCGAACCCCAACCATTGAAGATACCCAAAATGACCTTGCCGGAAATACTGACGGCGATTCTTACTTTCACCCCAGAGGATCTATAATAAGCCAGGCCCACACCTCGGCATTAGACGCCATTCACAGCTCTTCATATCGCAAGTCTGAAGGAGATGGAGACGAGGGTGTGGATGGAATGGCTTACCCCCAGAGTGAAGCTGAAACCAGACCAACTGGTCTTGGATGGAAAAAGCGTATTCGTCACATTACTTGGGCATTTTTCACCCTAACTATGGCGACTGGGGGAATCGCAAATGTTTTGTACTTTGGTGAGTGTGTCCCTTGTCTTAGGTAGGTATAGAATAAATGTACTGATCGCCAGCATGGAACAGTACCCTATAGATTTCGCGGCTTGGAAACCATTGGAATCATCTTCTTCCTAGCCAACTTGTTCCTCTACATATTAATCTGGTGCCTTTTGATAACACGTTTCTATCTATACCCTTACACTTTCAAGGCATCCTTTCTGCATCCGACAGAGTCATTATTTGTTCCAGCTTCGCTGGTCTCTTTTGGGACGATTTTGATTAATATCTCACAATATGGACCCGACCACACAGGGCCCTGGCTTACATATGCGGTCGGAATCTTGTTTTGGATTGATGCAGCCCTGGCAGTCATCTCTTCTGCCGGTATTTACCTCATTCTGTGAGTACAAAGAGCCCTAATATTAGACGTGTGAGCCTATAAATCAAGCAGGACAACTAATGAGCTGTAGGTGGTCGACCCAGACATTTACAATTGCACAAATGACACCTATTTGGATCTTCCCTGCGTACCCAATGCTTATAATAGGCCCTCATGCTGGGATCCTGAGCTCCAAACTTGAGCCTGCTCGCTCTTTGCGAATCATAATTGGTGGTACCACTATCCAAGGCGTTGGCTTCTTGGTATCTCTGATGGTGTACTCGGCTTTTATCTACCGGCTGATGTCGCAAAAGCTCCCCCGAGAAAATGTCCGACCAGGTATGTTCGTATCGGTTGGTCCCAGTGCGTTTACTGTGTCTGGGATTGTCAATATGGCAGCTCATGCCAAAAGAAGCTTCCCGGAGGATTTCATGGGCAATGGTGCATTAGCTGCAGACATTGTGAAAGTTGTTGCTAACTTTTCCTGTTTATGGCTATGGGGGTAAGAATGGCTGGCCCCCTTTACCTCGGATGTCTCTACGAATCTCGTACTGATACGCGCTTCAGGTTAGCAATATTCTTCTTCTTCATTGCCAGCTTCGCACATTGGTCTGCCATTGGACCGGGCCGGATGGTCTTTTCGATGGCATGGTTTTCATTCGTCTTTCCGAACACGGCACTGATAACGGCAACCTTCGCAATTGGAAAGGCCTTTTCTTGCAAGGCAATATCCATCATCGGCTGCGCTATGGTGTTTCCGCTAATCTTGATGTATATCTTCGTCTGTTATATGATGGTGCGTGCCATCGTGCATCACCAAATACTTTGGCCGCAGAAAGGAGAAGATAAAGATGAAGGAGGCTTTGAGGTCAACCGAATAAAGCCTGAGTCGCCAGGTGAGAATACACCTGTATAGAGGGGTGCCAACGTCTCGCTCTTGCAGGCAAATAGAAGTTGTTATTGAGATGGGATGAAATCTTCGAAGGTTTTCTTGTTTGGGTCATTTTAGCGCAGCATATATACCCATAAGATGCATATAATCGGGTACCGAATGACGATAAAAGTTCTCTTGGTCAAAAATTACTATGTGTAGTAAGTGAGGGGGGAGACTCCTACTTAGTGGAGGGGTCCGAATACCCCGCCACAGAACTAGATAGGGAATTACACTACTCCTACTGTAAGGTTATGAACTAACCTAAGTCAGGTGTATATTTTGAAATTGCAGTATGAGTTTCCAGTAATAAGCATAGGATCTACGTAACTAGTAAAGAAGCTTTGTACAGAAGAACGCAAGAGTATGCATATCAGGAACATCCTGTTTTGGAGGCCGCCTAGCGACGGAGACCTCCGTCCTCCGCCTCTCCAACTGATTTCCATTACTGATGGCAGGAACAGACCATACTCAATTTGGAATCAGACCCCCTACTAGCGCATAAAGATACACCCTGATAGGCCACAATACAGTCCCCGCATCCCGAATATGGTAAAGTCCCCCATGGGCCCATGAGTTGATCTGTCTCTGTCGTGTGGCAGCCCGGCGGGCAAAAGTACTCGGCAGAGAACCTTATCCAGTTATCCAGCTTGTGACGCAGGTGTTCCTTTGATCCTAATTTAAAAATTTGAGTAAAAAAAACGAGGGGTAAAAAAACGAAAAGGAAAAAAAAAATTTCTGGGTTCCAATTTACCCCTCATATGTGATCTTGCCATCTCCGTACTCACTAGTATCCTCACCTATCCATCTCACTTGTACACGCTCCTGACCTCCGGTCAAGCCTTTTGAGCATCTCCAACACT
This sequence comes from Aspergillus eucalypticola CBS 122712, assembly GCF_003184535.1. Taxonomy (NCBI): domain Eukaryota; kingdom Fungi; phylum Ascomycota; class Eurotiomycetes; order Eurotiales; family Aspergillaceae; genus Aspergillus; species Aspergillus eucalypticola. Next base: position 1,167,052 of record NW_020290281.1, read on the forward strand.
ACTTATCATATCTCTTCAATCGGTCAATTCCTGGGAATCCCTCGCACCCGCCGTCAAAATGCCTCAGAAGGTTTATGTCACGTACAACCAGGTATGCAGGTTGCTTTCGAAGTCTCTACATTTTCCGAGCCCTTCAGCCACATGTAGATGGTCTTGGTTTTCGGGCTTGTGTGAGGCGTATCTGCCATTGCCGGTCTTGCATGCTCATACTCCTCGGTCGTTTGGCCACATGCCTACATCGCAGCCTAGCTTGGCCGTCACACACCTGTCCGTTCAGTTTGCAACAATCCGCTAACATCCGAATGTCCTTGGCAGGTTCACAAACTATGCCAGGCTTCCGCTGACAAGATCCTGGACACCTTCCAGCCCAATCTTATGATTGCTATCGGCGGTGGTGGCTACATCCCGGCCCGCATTCTCCGGTTCGTCGGAATATAACACAACTTCTTTCAGGAACCCTATTCTGACGCTCACTTCTCACACAGTTCTTTCTTAAAGCGCACTGGCGAGCCTAACATCCCCATCCAGGCCATCGGTCTGTCGCTCTACGAGGACCTGGGTCGTGGTGACGCTGAGGAAGTTCCCGGAACCAAGGTCACCCGTACCCAATGGCTGGACCTGAGCTCCTTGGAAATGGCCAACCTCATTGGCAAGAACATCCTCATTGTTGACGAAGTTGACGATACCCGTACCACCCTCGAATATGCCGTCAGCGAGCTCCAGAAGGACGTTGAGATTGCGCAAAAGCAGCTCGGCCGTGAAGGCGAGAAGACAAACTTCTTCGTCTACGTTGTTCACGTACGTTTATTATCACGATTTCGTGACTTTCGGCGAATCTATATCCTTCATACAACTAACAATCTCTTCAGAACAAGGACAAGCCGAAGAAGGGTGTCTTGCCCGAGGATATGATGACTTCTGGCCGTTACCACGCCTCCGTCACCACCGCTGATGTTTGGATCTGCTATCCTTGGGAAGCTAAGTACGTCATTGGACAAAGCGCCGGACTATAGATATATATATGCTAACATGTTCATCGCACAGGGACATTGACGAGCACGACAGACTGGCTCAGGAGAACCCTCTCGTCTGAGCTTCTTCCACTCAGCGCGATATTGCTCTCGCTTAGCCACTTTCTTTTACCTCGTCTTTTCCATGCCTAGAAATTCTGGCTAAGCCATCCACGCATAGATACCGGCTCTCGTTGGTTGCATATATGCTGCGTTCCCCCATTAGATATTGGAAGAAGAGTTTTGCATGTTTCAGGTTTGCTACGGAAAGGTGTTTTGATGGGTTTATTTGATAGAACAAAAGCAATTTTGGTACCATGAATGATGAAGATCTTAGCTTATATTCTGCTCAAGAACAGCGCCTGCGTATCTTTCAAATCACATAGACTGGTGTTGCCTCTTAACAACAGTTGCGATTCAGGTTCGCTCACACAGACTTCGAAACAATTCGTTTTCTCCTTGGCGTTCAATATAGAATGTAGATGGCAATGTGTCATAATGCAAGAGTCCCCAGATAGGGGAGTAACACCACAAATCAACAGTAGTTCCCGAGTAATACACATGCCATGCATAGACGTACAAAAACACAAAATCGAATTCGACCGCTGAAACCCAATTACCCAGACTAATATAACAGCTTACTTCAGTGTAATGGCGTGAAACACACCCCCACATACAGAACATCAAAGGAACAATGCTCCAAGGGCCCCTTTTGCCCCAGGAAAACCTAACATTGAAAGAAGCTAGTAGTAATAAACCGCCCCCATCCGAGTAAACCAGACCACCATATTGCACAAAACCAGCCGAATCAACAAGAAAATAAACTGATATGGTATTGGGGAAGTGAGGGATTCGCTGTTTTTAATCGACATCGACATTCGCTCTGCGCAATTCGGCCTTGGCCTGTTCGATCTCCTTTTGTAGCTCTTCATGCGCCTCGGGCACGTCATTGAATGTGAGGATGGCCAGACCCAGTCGGCCGAGAAGATAACAGCCAAAACATATTAGTGCGTAGAATGGGAGCTGTAGAAGATGAAGTGTGATGGTTAGCAAGTTGGGAGTATGGAATTGCGGATCGGAGATATTGTAGATGGAGGGGGTGGTATGGGTTGTTGGTCGCAGAGGTGGGCGATGGGGCAACGTACAACAGGGATGACTTCAGTCTGAACAGTCTCGTTGAGAGGAACGAGGCCAAGGTAGAGGACTAGGTAGAGCTGGACATGGTGGAAATTATGCTGGTTAGTGACGTGGTTTGCGACAATTGTACAGCGTGTTTGTTAGACGGAGCTAGTAACATACCGAGGAGACAAGAAGGAGAACGGAGAGAGTCTGCTGAGCACGCGTCATGATGATGATTGTGTAAATTCGAGGAGAAAAAGTCTTGGTCAAGATGAACTGAAGTAAAAGAGGGTAGAAGTGATGTTACAATGTTGCCCGGGTTTAGAATGAGAGACTGCGGGAGAGTTAAGCTGGTGTCTGTTCTGTCTGTCTGTACGGAGCGCCTGGCCAAGTTGCCATATCGGGGCGGGTCTGGACTTGCGGCTCGGGGCTAGTCGGGTCGCCGTACGCCATCCCAATCCGGGTTTAGTTTCTGTTACTCCTTGGTTATGGACACAAAATTGATTCATCAAAGTATTATTTAAACTAGACTGCAGGGTACCTGACAAGGTAAGTAAGGGTCAAGGAGGGGTAGATTTATTTCCCCCCTCTCATGACGTTGGGGGTAAAAGTCTCTGGAAACTAGAGACCTGCGTCTGTCCCGTGGTTAGTTGGTATGTTGTGAGTGCTGTGTGCTGTGAGGTATAGAATGTAAAAGCATGGATTATCTTTGCAATGTTAGATTTGGCATGATGAATAGAAAAACAAGTAAAAGGATCACAGAAATTGCTCAATCTGGAGATTTTGTCTCTTCTCGCAAGTAGAGCCTCTGGAGTAGCAGGGGGTCAGTACTAGTACCTACTTACTACTTTCGAGAATACACCACCTGCATTTTATTTGCTCTACCTGCACCTTGGATTCCTCGGGTGCAATAGTTTCTCGCGCTAACTCCGATCAGTTGAAGAACACCATTGTCGCTCGATACTCTATAGAATTCATCCTAGCAATCATTTACAACCTCATGATTGAGCAGTTCATAACTCTGACATAGCCTCAAATTTTAGAGGACAGCGCCTTTTTATTGTCTTACAATAACCACCTAGCTTGGGCTTGCCATACCGACCAAAAAGCGGGCTTCAAGAAAATGGAACCCCCTAGTGGCAGGACTGACGTCCCAGGGAGCATGCAGAGCAACGACCATCAATCTGACTTGAACCCAGGGACAGTTGGGAGTGCTCATAGAGTACAATGTCCCCCTCTCAGTCAAGTTCTCTCCGAATTGGCTTCACTGCCACCGGCCTCCACACTTGCGGCAACTGAGCCGTTGCCATCTGAAGAACAGAAGAACTTGTTCGAGTCCCTGCAAAAATGCCTCAAAGCTGCAGAGAATGCAGACGTTTCGGACGCTCTGAAAGAGACTCCAGATATTCTTCAGAAACTGTGGAAGTGCAGATCACCTTACCTAGTACCAGCTGCAGAGGCTATGGCGAATGGCAGCAGAGCCCGTAAGTCATCAACCACTTCGGTGGTACCATCATCACCATCAACCAAGCACTATTATCTTGTCACCTAGCTAATATGTTTGATAGCCTTATGGCGGGTATCCTATGGCAAGACTGGGGTTTTCGACTTCTTCCTTCAGCTTATAGCGTCGAAGGAGACCATTGATAACAGAGTCATCCTCCATGCGTTACGGCTCGTCGGCAATTCCTGTGCTGACACTAGTGAGTTCCCTGGCCCGGAAACTTGAAGAAAGCTCAATTCTAATAGTTCCCAGATGAGAATAGAGAGACTGTAGTGGAGCACAATTACACGGCTGCTATTGTACAGCACTCAAACAATCCAGAATTGATTCAAGTGGTAATCCCTGTCCTTTATAACATTTGCATCGACTTCGGTAATTGGAACCCCTGCTCGGATTTCAAAGCTAGTGACGATGCTGACGGTTCATAGGGCCTGCTCAGACACAGTTAGCTGCCGATAAGATAGTCTATATCCTCTTGAAACTAGTGAAAGACGGTGCATTCAAGGACAAGGATGCCCTGCTTGACTACGTCTTTGAGCTTATCGAATTGGTTGGAGAACAAGGCATGACTTCGCTCCCCCGCCCCACCTTTTGCATTTCTATTCTAACTGTGGGAATGTTCAGAGCAAGGAATCGCCTCGTCTCCCGATGGGACTATCTCACTTCTCGTAGAACTTGCTCTTGACGAAGATGTCGCCACCCCTGCCCGTTTCTCCGGTCTTGTCAGTGGCCTGGCGACATATTTAAACAATACGCGCTTCCAAGAAATCTGCATATCCAGTTACATTGTGCCCAACATTCTGGGGGTGCTCAGCCGGTCACTGACGTTTAAGACTGACTCGTCTGCTGAGGATACCCAGGCACTAGCACAGTCACGGTTGAAGATCAACCAAATCCTCGCGGAGATCTCTGGATCCACCTCATTCGCGCAGTACTATCCGCTGGATTCCCCTCTGGCCCAGTCTCTCAAGACGTGGCTAATGTCGACGGATGACCAGCTGCAGATATGCTCCTGTGTTATCCTGGGCAACTTGGCTCGCTCAGACGCGACCTGCGAAAGGATGGTTCAAGATCTGAAAATACATGAAGAACTAATATCTATCCTTAAGAGTGATGTTAGAGGCGCGGTCTTACACTCTGCGCTTGGATTCTTGAAGAACCTTGCGATCGCTGGTAATAACAGGCTGGTACTTGGAGAGGCTGGCATACTCCAAGCGGTTTCACGTCTATGGCAATACGAGTCCGTCCCCCAGGTTCAGTTTGCCGCCACAAGCATCGCACGGCAGGTGATAGTGGCAGCGGTTGATAATATTTCTCGTCTCCTAGAGGGACTCCCCAGGGACGGCACGGATTCCAACGACGAACGGACGTATTTGTCTTTGCTACTTGCTCTCTTCCAGAAGACAGACTCTACACCCATCAAAACAGAGATTGGACGCACTGTAGCCTCCATATGCCGTACATTGGTGCCAAAGTCTCGGGAAGAGGATCCTACTGCTGTTGCCCTGCTGGACAGGTTCTTCGACTTACATGAGGATATCGCGCTGCCGGTTGGTGCTATGATCGCCCAATTACAGTGGCCTGTCGTCCGGAGTGAAGGCTGGTTCGCAATGGCCCTTATGGCGTCCAATAAAGGGGGCGCCATGGCAGTTTCAAGATCCCTACAAAGGATGGAAATTCTTCCACTGCTTGAGAAGACGTTGAGTGCAGAAGCCTCTGAACCCGCGGAGGAGACCGAACAATTGCAGACAAAGAAAGATCGTGACAATATTTCTGTCCTGGTGCAGGAGTTGCTGAAGAGCGATGTAAGTCTATTCTCAGAACCAAGATTTTAGCCATGATTGGTATTGACGCCCCCTTGCTAGCCCGACACGCTTGCCGAAACCGATAAATCTACCATGCAGCAGTTAATGCACAGCCATGTGTCCAGGCATCTTCAAGACTCCAAGCCAACAGTAAATGGCTAAGAGAGCATCATGCCTATCCATCCTCACAACAGCATCTTGTACCTTCTTATGTCACCTCTGGTCTGATACAAATTATTTTTAGACAGTGGCTTGCCGGCCGGTATTGGCTGCAAAGATTTTGTAAGCTCTGGATGAGCTTTCCTAGTCAAATGGATAAAACCGGGTAATTAGAAGACTCCATAGAATGAAAGATGATCGTGAAGCGGGCGCCTGCATGAATGCGTAGAAATCGTATGAACTACTAAACCACAACTACGTAGTAGCAGTAGGAGAGAACAAGTACTACTCGATGACGTCGCCCCACGTGCTTGGCCCGCCGGTTGGGCTTCCTGTCCATCCCGAAACTCCAACAAACAACCAGAAGCAAAGCAAAGCAAGCGCATCTCCTCTTCGCTTTCTCCCTCGCCTTTATTATGACCGCCCAGACCAGCTATTGTGCTTTCGATGACTGATTCACCTGCTCTCGAGCCGGTGTCTTTACGAGAACATGAGGACGGCCGTCCTCGCGAGCCGTTTCTGTTTAAGCCGTGGTAGAAATCCACTGCTACTGTCCCGCCTTCTTCCGCAGCCTCGATTGCGTTTCGCGCGCAGGCCATTATGGACGCAGCAGCCTTTGCGAAGACCCCCGAGGGGAGGCCCCTCGATCAGAACTGTTCTCATTGCTGCTATGACGCCAGGAGCATTCCTACAACTGGCCGAGGATGGAGATGACGACAACGGGAAGACCGGCGAGATGCAGATGCTGGAAGTCTCGCGCCAGGAGGTACGAAAGACCGTCGACGACGACGCGCGAGGCTTGAAGCGAATCTGGCAGACACTCTACGTCTTTACATACTGTTACATATATGATCCGATTGCGACGGGCTTCCGGTTTGTCCATCTCGTCATAATCTTCCTACCTGTCATCCTTACGGCTCCGACGATATGCTTTGGAAAGCAATTGAAGGATCGCGAGGGCATACGCACAGGGGCTCTCTGGTGGTATAGGTTTTTGGTCCGATCTATGGAACGCGCAGGCCCAGCGTTCATCAAGGTAAATAATAAGTTGTCGAGCTCTTTCATTCCGTGCTTTACTCATTCGCGGTCTTCATCTAGCTTGGACAATGGGCGGCCTCACGTACCGATATCTTCCCACCGGAACTCTGCGACATCATGTCATCACTGCATTCCAATGCACCTGCACACTCATTGCATCAAACAAAGCGAACAATAAGGAAGGCGTTCAATTGGCTGCCATTCGAGGACATATTCGAGGAATTCCAAGAAGAACCATTGGGCGTGGGCGCTATCGCGCAGGTATACAAGGCGAAGCTCAAGCCCAATCTTGCGGGGACCGATGACGACATCGACCTTCATCCACATGGTATACGAGACAAGGTACGAAAGAACGTTGGGGCGTTAGTCAAGAGCTCTCCTCAAAGGGTACCATCGTCCTATGTAGCCGTCAAGGTGCTTCATCCGAGGGTAGAACGCGTGATTCACAGAGATCTGAAAATCATGTCGTTCTTCGCATCCTTAGTCAACGCCATACCTACCATGAATTGGCTATCTTTACCGGATGAAGTTCATCAGTTTGGTGAAATGATGAAATTACAATTGGACCTACGGATTGAAGCCACAAACCTTGTCATGTTCCGTGAGAAGTTCAGGTCACGCACCACAGCCTGGTTCCCATACCCGTATCTGGACTATTCTACCCGCGAGGTGCTCGTGGAGGAGTTTGCACAAGGTATTCCACTATCGACCTTCCTCGAGGTAGGTGGAGGCGTCTATCAAGAAGAGATCGCGAACGAAGGCTTAGATGCCTTTCTCCATATGCTATTGATCGACAACTTCGTCCATGCGGATCTGCACCCCGGAAACATCATGGTTCGATTCTACCGGCCGAGTGAATTGAACCTGTCACTGGGGAATAAATCTCGCGCATCGGAGGCACCATCTGTGGAAGAGGTTGATGTTACAGAATCTGTGCTCGCACGGTTGCGCCCGCATATCAATAATCGGCGCGACTGGGTGAAAGCGCTCGATGATCTGAATACTGAGGGTTATCGACCCCAGCTCATATTCATCGACACTGGACTAGTGACTCAACTGAATGAGCTTAACCGGCGCAATTTTATTGACCTATTTCGCGCCATTGCCGAGTTCGACGGGTATCGAGCAGGTGAGCTTATGGTCGAACGATGTCGTCAACCGGATGCAGTGATTGACCCATATTACTTCGCTCTGGGCATGGAACACCTGGTGCTAAACATTAAGTCACGCACGTTTGCTCTCGGTAGCGTCAAGATTGGAGATGTACTGAGCGATGTCCTATCCATGGTCCGTAAACATCACGTTCGACTCGAGGGGGACTTTGTTAATGTCGTTATCTCATGTCTTCTCCTTGAGGGCATTGGACGTAATTTGGATCCCAACCTTGATCTTTTCAAGAGGTAGGTAGACCTTCTGGCTTTGTTACCTCGAATGGCCCACTGACTGACTCGATTTGTTATTTAGCTCCCTTCCCATTTTACGGAAATTGGGATCTAACACTACCTCTTTCAAATCCGTCCGGTCCGGCGACATGTCCATGCTTCGCGTATGGGTAGGGCTGGAGGCGCGCGGATTGCTCCAAAGCAGTTTCGAAACCGTCGAGCAGTGTGTCAAATACGATCTCTTATCGCCCAACATATGATTGCAGATGCAAGGGCAAGGATTGAACCACACAGCCAGCACCCGCATGCTTCTCCAAGCAGTCTAGAGACAGAAACACACAAAATCAGCCCAATGATGGTTGAACGACGTAATAGAAATTCGGGATGCGATGTATACCCTCGGTTCTATACGCACAGAGGTCGACCTTGATACCTATCTCGCCGTCAGGCACTGAGCGACAGATACCCATAATAGCACGGGTGGTCGAGCTTTCCACTACTCCCCACAATTGGCACGATTAGTACCGATTTTCCTTGTCAGTCGTGTTTCGAGTGATGTATTCTCGGAATACCTCACGCAAATGACGGATTGAGCTGAAATAACTGCCGAGGCAAAGCCATTTTGTACAGTATATTAATCTATAGTAGCCAGTCACTTATGCACAGCATTACGATAGATATTTACAAAAACGGATTGTACCTTCCATATCACCGCCCACGATTTGATGGCAGCATGAACTCATATATATTACAAATCAAGATGATTAATATCAAGACAAATTCCACATGAAGGGAAGAGAGTGGAGCTGAGAGGGTGGCACTAAAAGCCCAGAAAAAGCATGCAACCAATAGAGAGAAATAACCCCAGTCGTCCGATTTGACGACGAACTTTCCTGATACTCCAGCATCCACATGACGTTATAATAAAGACATAGCCGAAATGAATAGAGAGGGGCGCGCAAACCAAGTGATCCGAACGAACAAGAACATCAATACTATAGCAGGGCGGTTCCAGAGAATGAACGAAGAACCGAGACCAGACGCCTGCGCCTTCCCAGAGTGTTAAGAGATCCTGCTGAACGGTGTCGACGAAGATTGCGGCTATGCGATGCTAACAATAATCAACTGATTGATAGATCAACCAACCAGTCGGTTAGTTTTCCCGAACGGAGGCGCCACTGGCACGCCACCAGACATCCCCTCCCCATCTCATTAGTCGCTCAACGGCGGCAGTTGGGGTGTCCAGGGCCGGTCGGATATCCAAGTAGAAAACAGGCTCTCCGGTGGGTTCGGGAGGACCGGAATAGTAGTCAATAACATAACGTACTTCCTTAGGGCCGGATGGCGTCTGCCGCATTACAAACCAATCGTGGCGATCGAAGGGTGGGTTTGATCTATAGTAACAGGCAAATGTTAGTTAAAAATCCCCAAACGGAATAGAAAAAAAAGGACCTAATGGGAATACTGACTCGAACTTGGCAGGATACACCCAGCCCAAAGCCTGAAGGATCCGTGCCTTGGGCGTTAGGTCGTGCGGGCGACCCTGGAATCGGATGAGTCGCGGTGGAGGAACATCCTGCTTGGGAGCCCTGGACATCTGCTCCTTAAACTCGTCCATCGCAATGTTCTCCTCTCCGCGACGACATTTCTCCCAGCCATCTGCCAAGCCCTTGGAGAATATACGCTCCCACCGAACAATCTCGTCCCAAGCGCCCTCATTTAAGAAGTTGTGAACAGCAACCATGGCCTCGACGGCGTCCTGCGGGGTATCGGTGTAACCTTTGCGCAACATGGCGTTGTACATCTGCTGGGGGGAAGGATATTCCCAGTTCTCATTCATATCGGATCTGGGGATAGACGAAACTTCTCGCTCCACGGGGAGATCCACAGTCTGGTTGGGCGCCCTTTCCTGGGAGATCGAGGCGAACATGTAGTTGAGAGGGTTCAGCTTTGACAGCGTAGATCGCGAATCGGAGCTGGGAGCTGGGTTCGAGGGAGGCTGCGACTCCGGGGACTTGGACTTCGGAGGCACATAGAACGGGGAATCTGTAGACCGGACCGGACAGGCACTGGGAGGTTCGGAGGCGGGTGACGGGGCTGGCATTGCCGGTGTGGTGTTAGATGCGTGCATGGGACATCCTGGCTATAATCATCCGTCAGATTTCTTGCATCTGCGCCTAAGTAGCATTTTTACTTACGGGAGGAGAGGCGTCTGAAGATGGCACAGGGTGCGGAGCCGCGGGCGCGGGCTTTGCTTGAGAGTCTGCCCAGAACCAACCCATTTTTGATGCGCGATGGAATACAAAGGAAGTTTAGGCGAGAGGAGGAAGAAGTTGAAGACAGACTGCCGGACGAACTATGCTAGGGAGGGAGTGGGGTGGGTGTCAAAAAATATCTCCAGCAAAGGGCGAGGACGAAAGCGATGATGTATAGCGACGGTATCGACAGTAATTTCGGCGATACGAAATGATTTTATTTGCAAGCCGGAAAATTCCCGCCCGCCGCCCACGTGATCCTGGTTATCTCCGCCATTGTCCGCAGCCAATCAGGCGTGAGCTGATTGACATCCCTCTGCAGGCCTGAGGCACTGCTGCGGTCAGAGCAGAAACAAGTACTTGGTACTGTGGAGGCCACCACGCCTGGCAGAGTGATTCTTTCTAACTGTTACGCAGGCTTGCTTATGTACAAGTATTCGCTCCATCCGGATCCAAACCATCCTCACCATTATGCTTGGGCGACCTCTTAGATAACAACAGTCGCATGTTCCAAGACGCAAAAGGCTGGGATTGAACAGACCCAACGACAAACGGTTGAGAAGTGATAAATGATCTGATGAATGTCTCGAACGCCACATGAAATCCCCCGACGCCCTCCAGTAGCTGAAAAATCAGATAAGCCCAGAAATATCTGCACAAACTCTCCCGGACCACTATACTAAAACAAGAAAACTGAAACCCGGGGTCCCTCGAAGAAATAGGTCGATCAGAATCAGCACTGGCTGGGAAGGGCAAAAAAAAAGACAATATAAGAAAGAGAAATCGTTCGGGGGTGTCTGCATGTCCGATCAAACGCTTAATTGGGCAATCTGAAATATACAAAAGGAGCGGAAAGCCGAGCCAGCTCGACCTTGTCAGCCATTAGCCTTGGACATCCTTCACCAGCCTGGTCAGAAGTGCATATCCGAATAGAATTGCAAACCCAAGCCAGATCTTGTTGCGGCGGACCCAGCTTTGGCCTGCTTCTCGGGCGACATGGCCGCCTTCCATCACCGCGCCGAGTCCCGGAGTGCTACCATTCGGTCGTCGGCGAAGCGCACTTGTCTCTGGAGAGCATCTAGTCGCACTAGGATCAGGCATGAGCTGACCAGTGTTGGTGTCGATGCGACTATCCTTCATCCACCTCCAATTTTCTTGGTCAAGCTCTGGCCACTCCAAGCGAAACTTTAGACCGCCGTCTCCAGCTTTCACATTGTTGATACCCTTGGCAGTAGGGGTCACGCCTGGGGTCGCGCTGACATGGGAACCGCCACCAGTAGAATTCCACCACCTAGACCGCGCCGCCAGCACTCGTCGCTCTGCCTCCGATGCGCTCACGCTTCCGGTGGTCATCTCCTCGCTCGTCATAAAGGAGAGCAAGCCGATGAGAATGGTAGAAACCTCCCAAGCGGGATTGAATGACTTTGGATGGAAGTCACTGATGCTGAGGCATAGCCGAGTTGATGGTTGAAAGCGACCGCTAGGAGTGTGCATGCGAATAGCCGGAGGAGCAAATGGGTACTCGGGAGGGAACATTAGGGTACCCCAATACTGGCCATTTTCATACGGTGTGCCCGGGGGTCCCGTGAGAATATAGTGCCATCTAGATGAAAGGTCAACTTTAGTCGCAAACAGACGACGCAGGTAGTGATGGTGCTACAAATGACGTACTCGAGTATATTGGACTCCGACGGATGTGCCACAATGTAAGGCGGGGGGTTCTTTTGAATGTTCTGGTATTCGCGAGTAAGCTGTTCATCTGTTAGTTATACAATGCAATGGAATGGTTCCCTTTGATTTGATAAGGGCGCAACGCACGCGCTTGAAGGCCGCTTTTGTCGCCATCCTTTTTATAGTTCGTTCTGGCCTGTTTGCAATAAGATCGGAGAGGGGGGCGAAGTACGGAAGGACAAAAGAACGAAAGTAGCGAAGGTCAGGGGCGACAAGGGTAGAATTAATAACAAAGACTGGGCTGTTGGGAACTGGCCCGAAGTCAAAAGGGGCGGACAGGAGCAGATCGCAAGGCAAACGCTATCTGACACCAAGGCGATGGCGGAATGGGGGAGAGAGGGGAGAGAGGGAAGATCTGGGTCTATAGTTGGTTTTAGTTGCGTTGCGGCCTGGCTTGTAAGGAACCCCCCGGAGGCACCTCGGGGAACGGTCACGTGCGAGGGCGGATGGCTTCATCTTCGCCGCTCCGGAAGGGAAAGCAGGAAAGGAAAAGCAGGTCTCATCTGGCCATTGCCGCCGCAGCAATGTCCTCCCCACTTTCTGCTGATGACGAAGATGTTAGTGATGCATCCCCATTAGTTTAGCCCTGAGGTATTCCCCCGGGCACTATGCACTGACCACAAACGGCGTTCTCTCTTCTAGATCTTCGCGCGCCTGCAACAGCGTGCCGATCCGAAAGTGCTGAATGAGCAGCAGCAGGCAGTTGATGAGCGCGTTCGTGCCATTTATCAGAAGGCGCAGACTCGCCTTGGTGAATTGGTAAGCTACTGTTCCCTCATGGTTGGCTGTGGGCCATGGATATGATCATTACTACTACTATATATCGTGCGTCATGATAGCTGACCTATGAGCTTGCATAATATCAGCTCGACCAAAACTCCACGTTGCCATGCACTATCTCTTCGGTAGAGGTTCACGGCGCTCGCAACACCCGCCGAGGCTTCCTGGAGCGAATCTTCGATCCCCTTCTGAGCAGTAATCAAGACAGACCCTATACGCTCTCCGAGGCCTTGCGGGAAGTTTCGGCACGTGCGGACAAGCTCAACAGATTCGGTTCGTCCCTTCCCTGACGATAGCTAGCTTAAGGCTCGACTCTAATATCTTGTTTAGACATCTTCCAACAACCCGTTTCGGTATACTTGGACCAGTCCGAAGTAGACGGGTCGGGTATCCCGAGCATTAAAGTTCATCTCTCCGGCAAAGAAAGGTCCCGCGTGCTGTTGAAGACAGGTACTGATCTTGGAAATGCCGAAGGTTCGGCTTATGGCAACCTCCTGTGGCGTAATGTGTTCGGAGGTGCAGAGAACCTGAACCTAAATGCGTCTCTGGGCACCCGAACAAGGTCTGCCTATCAGGCCACCTTTGACACCCCAGTCCTGAGTAACCCAGATATCCGTCTCGAGCTTGGTGGTATTGCCAGTTCGACGCAGAAATCCTGGGCGAGCCACGAGGAGGTGCTTAGAGGAGGATGGTCCAAATTCCGCTGGGCAAGTCCTTCCGGTCAACAACATGAATTCGGCTACAACGGTTTCTGGAGACAGATGACTGGACTTGCCGAGAACGCATCGCCTACTGTTCGAGCTGATGCAGGCGATAGTGTCAAGAGCAGCGTGTTCCACAGCTGGACCAAGGACCGAAGAGATAGCCCGCTTCTTCCCTCTCGTGGTTACTACGCGAAGTTGTTCAACGAAGTGGCTGGCTGGGGCCCTCTCAAGGGCGATGTCTCCTTCTGGAAGTCGGAGATTGAAACGCAAGCTGCAGTTCCCATTCCGATTCCTGGCATCAAAGGGGACAGTGGTATCAGCTTGACTACTGGCTTTCGCGCCGGCCTTCTTTACCCTCTTGGCCTCGATAGTGACTCCAAACCCCAGCTCTCTCGCACGAACGACCGGTTCCTACTTGGAGGCCCTACAGATGTCCGTGGATTCCGTCTCTGCGGTCTTGGCCCCCATGATGGAGCAGATGCTGTCGGTGGTGATGTCTATGCTGCAGGAAGCGCCAATCTTCTGTTCCCGCTCCCCAGGGTAGGCGCGGAGAAGCCTCTCCGCTTGCAAGCTTTTGTCAACGGCGGACGGCTGTTGTCCCTCCGCACGGCTGACAAGAACGCACCTACTTCGGGAGCGGAGGTCCAGAATGCCATGGCTTCCACGGTTTCCGAGCTGACCAACGGTCTGCCTAGCATCGCGGCGGGTGTCGGACTTGTCTACGCCCATCCAGTGGCCAGGTTCGAGCTCAACTTCTCCCTACCCCTGGTACTCCGCAAGGGTGAGGAAGGCCGGAAGGGGCTGCAGTTTGGAATCGGCATTAATTTCCTGTAGAAAATATTTGACCCTGTAACAAATTAGATAGAGGAGGGGGAAGGGAGACTGTGGAGAGTTGCTCATATTTTTATTATTTCCTAAGGGAGTTCCCATACCTGTTAGAAGCATGAATGAATTAAGCGTTGATGTTCTACGATTATCGGCTTGTTAAGTATACAAATAATAATTATATCTGTAGCGATATGAAGGAAACGATGTGGCTGGTGGCCTTGAGGACTCAGGCAACTCATCTCACCGCCCGCCAGCTGTTCTCTCTCTACTTGCAACTCCTCGTCTCCAACTCCATCCTCAACTTCCCAAACCACTGTCTCCCCCTCTGCTTACTCTTCTAGTCGATAGCGCGACATTCCGACACGTGCAATAGGTCGTACAGTTTCTGCTCATCTCTTCAATCCGACATCGACCCCAAAGCCTGGCCGCAATGGCCCAGTATTACCCCCAGCAGCAGCCTTACGGCGTACAATCATCGGCGCAAAACCTCCAATTCTACCCTTCATCCTATACCTCCGTCTCGGGCCATACGACCCCGTCACAGGCATCCTACGGCGGTTTCGGTGGTGCGCCTAACCCAGCATCTCAGGCATACCCCGTCGGAGGGGTTGGTGGCGGATATGGCGGCTTCGGGTCCCCTTCTGCGGGAGTCAGTGGACGGATGGGTGAGCAAGGAGGACTGAGGACTGGATGGCTCGCTGCATTTGGCACGGAGGGCTACGATGGGGAGCCACCACTTCTAGAAGAGTTGGGCGTCAATTTCGAGCATATCCGCACGAAGGTGTGTACATATTGCAAGCCCCCCACCCCCCGGTCTGATCAACCAGCTATATACAGCAGGAGCTCTAGTGAAACCCAAGCTTACCATTGCTCCTACCTTATAGACCCTAACTGTGCTCAACCCTTTTGCGCGTATCGACCAACACCTCATGGATGACAGCGACCTCTACGGAGCCCTTCTTTACATCGTCCTATATGGAACATTCCTGCTCCTCTCCGGCAAGGTCTTCTACGGCTACATTTACGGCGTCGCAGTCTTCGGGACCGTAGCTTTACATCTCATTCTCAGTCTGATGTCTCCCGCCCTCGATACGGCCCCCGTCCCCAACGCCGCAGATCCCGCCAATTACTCTCCCCATCACAAACCCACGATGTCGGACTCCTCCGCTGCCGGCCACTTCTCCGCTACTTTGACCTTCCCTCGATCCGCTAGCGTGCTGGGATACTGTTTCCTCCCGCTAGTGCTGACCAGCTTAGTGGGGATCCTGATCCCCATGGACACTCTGTTCGGATACTTGTTGACTACCGCCGCCGTGGGGTGGTGCACGTACAGCTCCTCGGGAATGTTCTGTGCTGTGGCGCGCATGCGTGGAATGAGGGGCCTAGTCGCGTACCCACTGGCATTGTTTTATGTGGTCTTTGGGATCATGGGTATCTTTTCGTCTCGGGGAAGTGGGACTCTGGCTGCTAAGACGGGCGCGGCGTGATACATATTATACATGCAAGCATGCACAGACGATATCTGATTGAAATCATGACAACGAATCATTAAGCTCTCCCTTTTCTCTATACATACTATTTAAGGAGACATGGATTGTTCCTTGAACTGCGTAGATTTATAAATTCTGAATTTAGATGTCCACGAAAAGAGTTCAAATATAATATCAAGTCTGAGGGATATCTTCCAGCCACAAGTGCGTAGCAGGCCTCATTAGATATAGTATTCTAACATTGATAGTGATCCGCATTCAACACGTGAGAGAATACACAATGCTTGAATAGTATTGTTGCTTAAGTGGCTGATAATATTCTGCATGGTATTTGACAATATTAACAAATTTCTATTTACCGCTGAAGTGAATACGTGCCTTCCCCCTGCGCAGGCGCCCAATTTTCTAACCACTCTCGCGCCTTGTCTAGATTCCCCGCCGTGGTTTCAACGGCGGAAACGCACCACGGCAATGCATAGGTCTTGCCGTCAGCTACTGCGCCCTCAGCTGAGAGCATTTCTGCAGCAATACGACGTTGCTGGCCTGCCTGATCCGTGCAAAAGTAGAAAGGAGCGGTGTTCGGCGCATCTCCTTGAAGATTGACGGCGTCAAGCAAAGGCCGCACTGCGGCTAGAATAGCAGCCGCGCCCATCGGAGCAGACACACCAGATGTGGAAGACGGTCTAGCTTGCTTGCCCGTCTTGCAGTATTCGTTTTGACACCATGATTTGCCGCAGCCGCTCATCATTTGAGAGAGGTAGCGGCGCTCGATGCGCCGCCGGAGCGCTTTGCCTTCGGGATCGTAGGTGTCTACGTACAGTGGTCCAAAGCAGATGCTGCATAGACCGAGCTTGACTGCAGTCTGCGTACCGCGTCCGTCAAGCGTCCGTCCGCAATTTTTATTTAAGCATATGCGAGGAGTGGGTCGAGACAGGCGTTCTAGATCATGATGGCGAAGGTGCATCTTCATGTCGCGAAGACGGATGATTTTGTCACAAAGGTGGCATTCGGTTGTCCGGCCACCGTCCACCAATTCATGTGGTGTGAGCCCGGAGACTAAAACGTCCGGATCATCCATCTCAGGGTCTGATTCACTCTTTTGAGGGACCACAAGATGACAAAATTGGCACAAAATGGGCTTGGCCGGACAGAGAGTTGTGCGGTGTTGAGCGAGACGTGGGAGGTCCTCCGCCTCAAATCCACAGCTACTACAGGAGCGCTTGCTGTGAAAAAAGAGATTGTGTCGATTCTTTTCCGCGTCGCCGGTGCCATAAGCCGAGTCATGAGGACAATGCCAATGGTTTTGCCATTCCGAAGACCGCTTCTGGAACACGTTCTGGCACTGGGGGCAGAGGATGTTGTTTCGAAGGCAAAAGTTCTCATGTAGCATCAATGTCCGTTCAGGTACCCATTGACGACAGTTCTTACACTGGACATCACCCGGTTCACGGCTTTCTGGCTCGATACCTGCAGCATTCTCAGCTTGTGCGGGTGACGAGCCCACATGAACCTGTAGGCTATACGGCAGCGCCGAAACTCCAGTTTCTGAACTGGCGGTGGAAGTGGGTGCATGTACCGATATGTACAGCATCTCAGCACCTTCCATATCCACATTCGTCGGTTGGATCCTGATCCGTTTAGTCGGCCGATTAGATAGGTCACTGAAAACATGCTCGTCTTCCCGCGGTCGGTTCCTCTGGTGAGCAGAAAGGGGACTGGCAAAGAGGCAGAGATCTGCCTCATCGGCACCCTCGACAGATACTTCCAGTGCATTCGTAGGATCCCATTTGTGGACCTCGTAGTCGACATAGTCCCCAAGCGCAACCTGGCCAGTTACTACTTGACCAAGTCGCAACTCGCCCCCAACAGATGTGCCTGCCCTATTCCCAGAGACACGAGCAGATTTCTCCAATCGTTTCTCCAACGTTTCTCTGGCTTGATCCTCCGTCAAGGCGACAATATCCACTTCCAAGTCCGTATCCACAACGCAGATGCCATTCCCATGAGGCTCAACTTTGTCAACCAAGAACTGGAATGACTGATCGCGCCCCCCTGCAACAGTGAGGACCTCTCCAGAGGTTAATGTGGTGTAATTGTCCCGCAGCTGTCGTTCAAGCAAAGCCTTCCAATTCCCCGGGTCGTATCCAGCTTCTAGAGGACGCAGACGGACATAAGTACCTTTTGGTAACTGCTGCGCATGGACCGTGACCGTAGTCGGGGCGGCTGGCGCATCGTCTGTCACTTCATCATCAGTACCATCATCATCGTGTGGTGACGGTCGTCCAGTGGCATCAATGCCAAGTGCCCCGCGCAAAAAGGTACTGAGACCAATCTCGTTCTCCGGCGCAGAGAACTCACGAACGCCAGCATATACCACCCGCTCGTTCTGAGGGTTCACGATGCGGAACGTAAGCGGATGGGGCAATTGCTGCTGGCGATCCACCGCCCGTTCGCGCGCCTGGGACTCGGCGGCGAAGGTGTGCGGATTGAAAGGATCGAAAGTGCTGGTGTATGGGCGTGCTGGACCTGACGAAGTTACCTCTTGAAGCGGGGCAGCCGCGAGAAGCTGCTCGAGCGCGGATGGCGGCAGTATGATCTTATCGCCGGAAAGCTTGGGGATTTGCTGGGCTGGAGCAACGGTCAATTGCGACGACCAGCGCAAGGAACCTTGGTTCCCCGTCATGATATCCGAAGCGGGAGGGAAAGAGGTATGTGAGGAAGCAAAGGAAAGGAGAGTGTGGAGGGGAGAGTGGAGACGAGGGCAGTAGCGGAGACCATCATGGGTCAAGAATCAGAGATTAAGAATGATGGTGGGCGGGGGGAGGCGAAGAATGATGAAAAGAATGCATGCATACATCAGCCATTGCGGCTCATCTCAGGTTACGAAACACCGCGTGCCTTCTGGAACTCCAAGCGCCGATTTGTCATCTAACTTCAGTCTGTTTACTGTCCACTTTCTCTACTACTACTCCATCTTACTACCACTTTTTGGCAGTTAACGATCATCATTTTACCTCCTCTTGCTTCCCAAGGCCTACAACCCTTTCAAGCTAGATACACTCAAATTATGGCTAAATCATACGCGCTGCAGTGGTATTCTGAGTGGCGAGAAAAGCACGCCGGCTAATATAGTACTACCAAAAGAAAAAGAAAAAAAAAAAGAAAAGAAAAAAAGCCTCAATATAGCAAGATGAGATCAGGCTGAGAGAGGTTGAGAATACTTAAATGTTTGAAGGATCTCAGAATTGCGTGTCTGCTCCAAACTAACTCATGGGAGCCTCGACTCGGACAGGATGTCAGTACAGTTCTCTCACTCGATGCCGGGTACTGGCATTGCACCAATCGCACTGTGAGAATGCCAACAAGGTTAATGAGAGTCGCAAAAGGGGTTTGGGTGACTCAAGGAGCATACCATCGTCGACGAACATCCCTCATTGTGCTCAACACAATATTCACCACGGCAGCTTTGGCAAGTTCGCTGGCATTCCGTCTTGCACTGGACACACTGCACAAGCTGTTAGAACAGCGGCAAACATAACTGTAGTCTCATTGACTTACCGTTGGACCGCATTCCCAGCAATCTTTGCTTACACCGCGGCTGAATTGCTGTTCAATTTAGTCAGACAATTTTTCTACATCATACGGCGTCTCTCAGATACGAACCCTATGATCTTCGGACTGTTCAGTACTACCCAGATTGCTCTGCGGGTTTCTGAACGCTGTCTGGTGCGGCGAAAGATTGTTCCGTACACGCTCTGGATGAGGCAGGCAATCCTCACAGAACCATTTATTGCAACGATGGCACCACCGATCTGTCAAGCAATCTGTGCAGCGAGCGATTAGACTTGGCTGCTCGTCCGGAATCCACACCGGCCTTTTTGCCTTGACTACAGAGGAAGAGTGGAGCGGTGGCGGCGTCAGCAGGGGAAGGTTTTCATCCGGGGACTGGCCCCAGAAGGTCGGGCCTTCGGGTGAGGTGTGGCAGCCATCGCATCCTCGGGGTCCTAGTGCAACAGTTGCCAGTTTTGGCGCAAGCGGCGGCCGGCCCTCTGGCTGAGATGCACTCTGGCCTTCGGGCATGGGAGTGGAAAGATCGACGTCGTGACGAGGACCACGGCACAAAACAGCGTCAAATGCAATGATACCTTCACACTGCTTAATTGTCTCTGCCCAGCCATCCTCAATGCTCCGCTTGAAGAGCTGCCCGGACGAGCGATACCATGCATCCTGTTGCTGTGTGGCACTTTCAGCAACTTCACCAGTCGCAGATCCGTTTTCCGGACTCGGAGTAATGGACGATTGGCTGCCACATCTCGAGCTCCACCAGTCGCGGAATCTGCTGCGGATCACCGCACGAGACTGTTGGAGGGGAGTAAAGTGATAGATTCCTTTAACGCGGGGTGTGCCCTTAGGGCGGCAAGGCCGTACCGCATGGGTCAGCACCTGCATCAGTTTCCGCTCATTGAGATGGCGGCACTCCCTTATAGATAGAATGTTGACGTTGAAGCGATCTGTGAAGATAATTTCCGCAAGCAAATCCGCTGGAACGGACAGTCCATCCAGAACCAATGTGCGCACGTCCTGCAGGATCGACTGCCTTTGGAGACTAGCAAAGATGCCCCTCAGAGGCGCAGAATGAACTTCATCCTCGACTGCGGAGTCTTCCCCTTGCTCACCACTCCATACTTGCTCCGCCGAGTCTGTCGTAGATGTGCTGGCTGGTTTCGCACCACGGCATTGGGTCAGATCAAGGTGGCGGAAAATGTAGGGAGTGTCCACTATTGATGACCGAACCTGGCGGGAAGTAGATGCTAGAGCCAACAATGAGGAGGTTGACAGATATGGGGCCATATGGTCGAGGATTAGACTGTTGGATAAGACATCGGCCAAAGAAGCGCGCTTGGGCGCAATTGGCTGGACAGGCCGAAGGTGTTGCTTGGACGCGGTCTTTACATGATCATCTTCATCATCGTCCGCCTGTACTTCGCGGACAGCCGGGACAAGTCCCAGCTCCTTGGGGGTCAACCGACTCGCGCCGTAGAAAAAGTCCGGCGCACGGTCGATGAGATTTTGACGATATGCTGCCACGGCACCCAAAGCGAGCTCATCTCGTTTCGTAAATAAAGAGGATGCCGTAGGTTGGATCTCATGGAGCGCCGCTCTAGCCTTGGCTAGTTCTGTCTCCAGAAGTTGGATGGTCGATTGAAGGATGATGGGCATGGCTTTGGTACTACCGGGATCGATTGCGGTGACTAATGTGGACCATAGCTCACCGCTGGACATACTAGGGAGTTATACAGAGGCTCTGGGCGTCAAAAGAAGAAGTGTCACGGGGGGCAGTGAAAGGAAGAGTGGCAATGCGACAAGAATGAGATCACCGGACTAGTGGACGACGATCAGGAAGTTGTTCGTGCGCAATCTGCACCACTCAGGCCAGCTGTTTGGGTAGTTGGGCAGGGTGGCTAATAATAGGATCTAGAAATGCTATATAATGCTTGGATGTATATAGTACTTCTCGCTCCTCTGACGGGCTGGTCGGGCCGATTTGCGCAGGACAGTCAATGTGTAGGCTGCATCACGATAGGATGAAGTATGAGTGTTCTCTGTTACTAGTTCGCGGATATTGAAACAAGCACGAACAACGAAATATTACCTACCCAGTAGACAAAAGAAGTGACTGAACAAGCGTGTCCGTGGGACCCTATCGGGTGAAAGGACCAGTAGGCAAGATGAAGGCTTCAAGGGGAGGGAAGATGGCTTCTAGAATGCCGGTGGAATTGGGGGTAGGGTGCCTCTAGAGCTTATTTTCAAATACGGGGAAGGGAGGGAAGATAAAGAGCCGTAGATAGGGGTGCATACGAGCCTGTAGGCAAGAAGGTTTGGGAATAAAAGGAGACCTCGTTAACAACAGTAGCCGGGGAGGAGGCAGTTAAATACTTATTCTTATATAGCAAAAAAAAAAAAAGAAAAAGAAAAAGAAAAAGAAAAGAAAAGAAAAGAAAGTTAAAGGAACAACACAGACGGCAATGAAGAGAGAGCCAAAAGAAGGAAGCCGGTGTGGGAACCCAAGAGGATAGAGCAGACTAAATTCATGCAACCACTTGAAACGGACAATGGGCAAGAAGGCGAGAGGATGGCAAGATCCTCACCTCAGCAGCGACTTACATGGGGGGAGGTTAACCATGCGAGCCGAGCCAGTGATCTACTTCGGATGGGCCTGAGAGAATGAATAGATAGATGGGAGCTGCAGGTTGTACTCGGTACTCCGGACAGATCATCAGACGGGCCAAGCATTCATCCAATCCGCCAGGGTGGGTCGCAGGTTGGGGGTGAGAGGGGGAAAAGAAGGCAAAGGCAAAGAAGAGGAAGAAGGAGCAGAAGAAGCAGCCAGAGATCACCTAACTAGCCAGACCATGCATGACTCCAGACGAACCGAAAGGATAGGCCCACACCAATTTTTCTCCCCCCGGGAAGAAGGGGGTAAGAGTTGGGTAATTGGGAAAGAATGAGAACAGCTAACTACGTACTTAGTAGATTATGCATTAGCCATTAGCCAGTCACCAACTTACTACTGTACCACGCTGTAGTACTACTATCTGCTATCTAAGAAGAGGGGGGGTAGCATCGGTGTGATTGGGGGTTTCAAAGGGCGGACCATCTTATCCGGATGGCGAATGCATTTTGCCTCCTGTCCAGCCAAGCCCTCTTTTCCTCCGATTATCATTAAGTCAAAAAGGAAACAAAGAGGACAGGGGGTGAGGAAGCTCAAGTCGGATAAGGTAGTACTAGATAGACTACATAATAAACCAGAAACGGTGACGGAAAATGAAAGCCGATAAGCATACCCCAACATAAGTCGGATAACAAGGTAAATGACATAAAAACGGACAACTCTCTCTTATTGGAAGAGATAACAGAGAAATGAAGTAAGATAGTAAATAATAATATTGAATCAGAAATAGAATAGCTAAGACAGGGATCTAAAGTTTAGGCTGGATGATGATGATCTGGCAAAAATTAAAAAAGATGGACGGTGACCACTGCATGGCTGCCGAGGCCGGCGTCCTGGCAGATTACCTATTTGAGCTGCCTTGTCCCAGATGGGTTGAATTCCGTGGGGAGACGAGGGAGAAATTTGGGGCAGATGGAAATAATTTCTCCTAGAGTCTTCATCTTATCCAGAATACCATGGAATGACTAGTACTTACTGTAGTACTAGTAAGTACTCTACTACCAGGTAGAAGCACTACTATAGTGGAAAGAAAAATTGGAGGAAGAAAGAGTATAATGAAATACCAAAGATATAGTAGTAGTACTGTGTAGATAGATTTGGGAAAGTACAGCGACCTGTGCCTTCCTAATTATCCAAAAGTAAAAATCATCCCCGCTTCCCCCAGGAGTTCCGTTAATTCCACCCCATTGCCTTTCCCGGTTTCTCGTACGAGACTGTCTATTATGGAGTGGAAAAATGGAGACCTAACTGTTAGTCCATAACCATCCAGAAAGAAAAAGGGGGGGAAAGGAAAAGTGATCCACCTTCTGGCAAGGTCATCAGATCTGGACTGCCCCACTTGAGCCGAGACCCTGAGCATTTTCCATTCAACAGAACAATACTAGTACTCAGTAATCCACGGAGTACTTACTGACTGTAGTTATTTTACTGTACAGAGTAGTAATAATTCATCCCCATCCCAAGAGACTGCAGCACATTTAGTTGATTATTAAGACAAGGACCCGCTGGTCACGCGCACGTCAAAGTTCTTCCTCTCGACGCGTCAACCGGAGATCAACCGGCCAGTCGGGATTCTGGAAAGCCGCTATGAAGCCTATCATTACTCCGTACCTGAGTTTCGGACTTTGTGCTCCGGACGTCCAGACGATGCTAGGGATGAGAATACATTTAGGCGTTATGGGCACTGCTTTAACGCCGACCGAGTCTCTACAGTAGTCCGTTACATGGAACATATCTATTTACATCATCCACAGTCCCAATTTCCCAAGTAAATGGATGGCGAAGTTCCTTGAAAGTAGTAAGTATTATCTAGAAGTATAATAGGCGGTGACCTGCTCATGTTTTCTCCGCGTAGATGCTGGCGATCCACTGCCAACACAAGCAACAAAATACATGTCATGCCATCTCCTCCTGTGCAGTACTATGGCCTGACCCAAGCTACCCCAGACGTCATCCTGTAAACCCCCAGAGTCACCTTAAGATTTTTACCTTTCATACTTCCATACTAATTGATCACGCGGAGCTTGAAAGTAAGATGTGGTAAAATGGACGAAACCTTCCTAGCCTTGCAGCTGCACACCGTACATGCCGAAGTATGTTTATGGGGGCCTATTCCATTGTACAGGCTAATTCAGATATACGTGTCTCACAAGAATTTTACTATATCTGCCTATCACCTCGCAGTCAAACTGCCTCCCCTGCAAACCCTACTTATTCCAGGTCCATCTTGGCGGCTTGGCTGTCGCCGAATCCATGTTGCCCATCCCTCTGCCAAGCCTGGTGTTGCACAAGATTCCTGGCGATGGACAGACAGAGAGTAGGTAGACTTCGGCATAGTACATATCAATCTAGTACATAAGTGTACTATACAGTCAGTAGTGGATTCTTGGCGGTCAGTTGAGCTCACTTGCTACCATCTTGTCGATCACTGCAGCACACAGTACTAGTACTTACTCACTAGCTGATCTGTACTTCCCTTATAAGCCCAAAAAGAAACTCTTGCAATCACGTAAAGAGGCAGGTAAGCAGCCACAGTGCATGTGCCTGGACCTTGATAACATTTCACTAAGACCTCACCCTCCCCTGATCGGTCTTGAAGAAGCATGGCGCTGCAGTCTCCCCAATAAAAGCTCCCTTTCCATACGGCATACGTCATACAAACATCCGGGGAAAGGGGAGGCGATTGTTGCACATCTCCCCGGGTTAGACAAGATATTGGGCATGAATAAGACCTATGACACGATCATCAAAGCATCATGTAGTTCATCCATTCATCCGCCAGTAGACAATGCCAGACTTAAGACCAAATAAATATGGTAATCACGCAGTAAGTATTGCCCAAGTACTACAATGTAGGCCATGCCTGACTATGTGAAGTAGATGACGAGATGATCATCTCCTGAGCATTCGATGAAAGACGCACTTCATTGGTTTGCTTCGCCTTACCCTTCCGGACACTTAATGATGGGCCGTATGTCTACCAACTATTCAGTCACAAGGGTGTAATTATGCCTAGTAGTACAGCCAGATCCAAGACTTTTTTTTCGCGTCCACCCGACCGCTAACAAACCCCGATTACGATACTGTATGCGCGCAGGGAGGCCCATCTTAGACCTCAACGTCACACACAAACATACCCGTTCATCAAAAAGGACACTGGGAAGAATTATGTGTGGGTGTTATGATTGGAATACATATGTGGCGATGTCGCCGAGGCGGCCATCAGAGAACATCGAAAATTAATGCCAATAGTTCTTGCTGTAGTAATCTGGTACTGTTCACACGCCAACCTTTCTTTACTTGAAAAGCTTGGAGACCGCGACTTCTTTGTCGTCGTGCTTGTTGAGGATCTTGGCGGTGGCTAGGTCGAAATCCTCCTGAGTAACATGTACTCGCCGCTCTCGCAGAGCGTACATGCCTGCTTCCGTACACACACCCTTCAGTTCAGCTCCAGAACATCCGTTCATCTTCTCCGCAATCTTCGTTAGGTTGATGCCTCGCGTCAAGTTCATCGACCGCGAGTGGATTCGCAAAATATCGGCACGTGCTTCCACCCTGTAAGACGGAAATCGATTAGCAAACCGTAACATAATCTTCACCTGACAAGAGCCAAGTCACAAGGAATACTTACGACGGCGGGGGGAACTCAATCTTCCGGTCAATCCGGCCAGGACGTAACAAGGCCGGGTCCAGGATGTCAAGCCGGTTGGTGGCCATGATGATCTTGATGTTTTTGGTAGGCTCAAATCCGTCCAATTGATTGAGAAGCTCAAGCATCGTCCGCTGTACCTCTGAATCACCCGAACCCGCCGAGTCTATGCGGCTGGATCCAATGCTGTCGATCTCATCCATGAATATGATACTGGGAGCATGCTCTCGAGCCATTACGAATAGCTCGCGAACCATGCGGCTACCTTCACCGATGTATTTTTGCACCAATTCCGATCCGCTCACTCTGATAAACCGACAATCGGTATGATGGGCTACCGCTCGGGCAAGCAGGGTTTTGCCGGTTCCTGGAGGTCCGTAGAGAAGTACTCCCTTTGGCTGTGCGATACCAAGCGACTCGAACAACTCCGGATGTTTTAAGCCAAGCTCGATGACTTCCTTGATTTCCTTGATCTGCTGGTCGAGTCCACCAATCATGTCATACGTGCTGTCAGGCACCTTCTCGACCATCATTAGCGACACCAGCGGGTCAACCGACGAGGGTAGCATCTTCTCCAACTTATAGGAATCCGAGAGTAAAGCGACCCTCTTTCCTACAGTGAGCTTGCTGATATCAACGCCATCCGCAATGTCCACCACTATAGCGTCGCCAAGAGAGGTTAGTAAGAGACGCACGGAGTTGAGCGAGCAAAGACTCGAGCTGAGCAGATTTGCAGAGGGGGTTTACCATATTTGCCCTCGGGATGCACTTTGACGAGGACTTTCTTGGTGCTCATCACTTTGACTACCTCCCCGACATAGGATCCAGGCTGTTGAAGCAGGCCGAGTTCTTCCCGAAGTAACCGCACCCTCGAATTATAGTCATTACGCTGTGCTTCCAGTCTCCGTAAGACAGCCTGACCCTGAATGATTTCGAGCTTCATGCTCTCAATCTTGTTGCGATAATAGTTGTCGAGCGCCATGATGGACTGCCAGGTATGACGCTCCTAGATACGGCCACAGCGAGGCGTGAATCACGAAGAACTGGGCGTCGGCGATCTATTTGATTTGAGGGCAATTTCGGGAACCAATAGAGTCCTTTTTGGATCGGATCTGAGAAATCGGAAGAAAACAGCCGAACTGTGAGGCACAGTGAAGGTGATGGAAAGGCTTGGTTATGGTAGCTGGGTCGAGAGAGCTCTTGCGGGATAGGTACCGCAGTTAGCTGTTAGTTTAGGTGAGGTAACCCGAAGTAGGCTACTAGCTGATATCAGCAGAGCGCTTCGGACAGACACCAGCCACAAGGGCTGAGGCTAGTGCAGCAGGTCATGTGATGTAATACTCTCTGGTTACCTAGTAGAGTGGGTAAGCCACCCAACCAGGACTGTTAAGAATAATATGACACCATTCCAAACACACATGTTAACAACAGTCACGCTGGAGTTAGGCCCATCATACAGTAAAGAATAGCGGCACAACAGCATGAAGCAAAGCAATAGAATGGGTCATTCAGGCAGATACGATGGGATCCCATATCTCGTATGGTGAATGTATGTACTGTACGTAACGAGGGGGGTACACGCATTACGTAGCTGGTCAGCGCTGTGGTACGCAGTAGATACACATCCACATGTTCTCCAGTCAAATGTTGATCAGCTTCAACCCACAGCCTAGCCAGGTCAATCTCTCGGCACCCAGTTCAAATACTATTGCTGGACTCGTCTTTGAAATTGTGCAATCCTTCTTGGTCGCGTCTGTGACCTGCATATCTACGGTCTCAGCTGACTGCGGGGATGCGAGTGAGACCTTATCTCATGATCTAACTAACTAGCTAGCTGCTTTTCTCATTTCGCGCCTGCTTCTCTACCCTCTCGCTTTCTGTCCGTCCCGGATTGTTTTTTTTTTCTTGGGCTTACTCCAACATGTAACTTAGTTGCTTTTTGGTTCATGTTAAAAGAAAGATATCTCCGTTTCTGTTTCAAGTGCAGGCCACTCTCTTTTACTAGTGTTTCTCGAACTATCCTTTTCCTGGCATCCCCCAGCCTCCCTGTTTTTCCAAGATCATCACAAAGACGGTCAAAGGGGGCTGGTAAAAAAAAAGGTTGCTAAGAAAATCGAGCCTCGAAACAAACTGACCAACCATGTCAAACAACGACGAAAGGGAGGGTCAGGGTCCTTCTCATCCCATCGATCCCGCCGACTCATCGTCAAACGTCGATAACGAGGATATGTCATCTGGAGCTTACCGTCAGCAGAGGAATGCGACACAATCCAGGCGGAATTATGGTGCGCTCTCTCGCTTCTTTGCCTCGTTTCGATCCAAGAGACTAATTTCTCCTGTAGGGACCTTAGACTCTCCCGCAAGGATGGACCTTGATCCCCGTCTGGAAGAAAACCAGCCAGAAAGCTCGAGTCGCATGCCTACCTCTCAGTCGACTTCCACCCCACCGCTGCAGCCCGACAGACCGAGGAAACCATCTGTAACACGCCGTATGTCTTCTAAGCGACAGGTACCTCACAAGGGGCAGGAATTTTCTACGGAAGATGATGTACAAGAAGTAGAGGAGGATATAGCTCTGCAACACGCGTCCAATCCCCAGTCATCGCCTAGGATACGTCCCTTGAGAAAACAGAGCTCGACTCTGCGACGAAGACTCAATGCCCGCATGAACAGCCCATTGATTCAACCGGAAACCGAAAACGAAAGCGAAGAAGTGATTGGCCTGCCTGATCAGGGTACGGAATTAGAGCCTTCGGCTGAACAGTCGGAGAGTGGGAGCCCTGATAGTAACGATAACAATGATGAAGATGAAGCAGAGACTAGTGATGCCGAAAGCTTCACGCTGAAGGATCGCCAGCAGGCCATCAACGAGACTCACCCTTTTGGGATAAGGCTCTGGAAACCTGCCTTGTACAAAAAGAGCCGTTCGGTAGAAAAGACCGCCGAAGGCGATATCCATTCGTCGCCTGGCGGTCGCGTGGGCAACTTGTTGTTCTTGACTAACCTGCTGTGGACAGTATTTTTTGGTTGGTGGTTAGCCCTGGCTGCGCTTACAGGAGCTGTCGCTTGTTTCGTCTTCGCATATTCACCCAGCGCACTAGAATATGGGAGGGTCTTCTCGGGACTTTCGTGGTACTTGATATATCCATTTGGCTCCTTCGTCCGTCTGGACACGGACGAAAATTACGCAGAAGAAGACGAGGGTGAAGGCCGCAGCATTAGTGAGTACGAACAATGGCAGAATGGCGACTTAGAGCATGGCCGGCTGTTCTTCGGACCTCGACGCGATCGGTCACTGGTCGGGAGAAGAAGAAACAGTGTCGACTCGGCCAGCGAACAAGATAGTCTTCTAGGGCGAACGCAAAGGGGTAGCCCTCGAGAGAGTCCCCTTAGCCATCCTAAGCGGCGCCTATTCGGTCGTGGCGAGTGGACGCTTGGCCGCGTCGTATTCTTCGTCTTTTTCTACTTTCTCGTAGGGCCTCTAATGCTTCTAGTCTCGCTGCTTTGCTGGTTATTGGTCTTCTGGATTCCCATGGGACGTGTGACCATTATCCTTTTTGATCACCTACGTCGTCACCCCTTGGCTCTGTCGTACCATTCCGACACCACCTACACCAGACTCAGTCCCGGGTCCTCCTCATCCGTCCTGTTATGCACCTATCGTGCAGCAGGATTGAGATACTGGAAGTATACTGTCGGCGGGACCAACATTTTTTTGATCAACCTTCTTGGTGTCGTATTATTTGTCATTTTTGACTACTTTCTTCTCAGCGAGACACTGGGCCTCCAATCTGCCATCACGCACCCAGGTCTTATATTCACCCTTGCGCTTGTCTCCATCATTCCCTTGGCCTATTTCATTGGACAGGCCGTTGCATCGATTTCCGCTCAATCCTCCATGGGCATGGGTGCAGCTGTGAATGCCTTCTTCTCGACCGTAGTTGAAGTCTATCTTTACTGTGTTGCTTTAACCGAAGGCAAAGGGCAACTTGTTGAGGGCAGCATTATCGGTAGCATCTTTGCAGGTATCCTATTTCTTCCGGGACTTTCCATGTGCTTTGGCGCTATCAAGCGCAAGACCCAGCGGTTCAATGTGAAGTCTGCGGGCGTCACGTCGACAATGCTGATGTTTGCGGTTATTGCTGCATTCGGACCCACGCTCTTTTACCAGATATATGGCAGCGTAAGTGTCACTGTCTGCTGTGTGATTGTCCATCTAGCACTTTCGCTGACAACCTGGTTTTTAGCATGAGCTCAACTGCCGCTTATGCGTTACCACTGTAGGAACAGAGGATAGCGATTGTCGTCGCTGTTATTTTTCTCAGACGCCGGCCGTGAATGACAGCTTTTTCCGGAAGGCCGTCCAGCCATATTCGTGGTTCGCTGCTATATTCTTGTTCCTGTCCTATGTCATCGGGTTATGGTTCACGCTGAGGACCCATGCTGCTCTCATCTGGGCGACAGAAGTAGAGGAGAAGAAGGCTGTAGCTCTCGCAAACGAACAAGTCGCCTACGAAGCTAGACACGGCGATTTCCCTCACATTCAGGCTGGGAGCACTGGTGGTTCCATCACCAAGGGCTCGGTTCGGGATTCTCAACTGTACAAGCGCATACTGGGGCAGTCTCTAAAGCAGGTCGGACTATCTGAAAACCCCAATGATCATAACGCCCAATCCGACTCTACCTCCTCTTTACAAGGAAAGAGCACAACACCATACCTTGTGCCCCCTCGGACGGAAGGCGACGATAGCAACCCCAGGCTGAGAAATTTCACTGGTCTGTCCAATGAAGACAATGAGGATCTTGTGCGCCAGGTGACAGAGGTTGCCGCAACGGCTGCTGCTGTTGCCGCTCGCGATGCGGCCCGAACAAGGAAGCCCTTGGCCCAGCAAGCAAGCACGCGTCAAGCGGCTAAAAGTCCCGCTGATCAAGTGAAGACCTTGCTTGAGGAAAGCGAGGATATCGGGTTGGAGCCTGGCCATACTAGCGGCGGTCATGATGCACCCAACTGGAGTAAAACGAGAAGTTCTATAATACTTCTGGGTGCTACTATTCTTTATGCTGTCATCGCAGAAATCCTTGTGAACACGGTGGACGTGGTCTTGGAAAGTGTCGACATCGATGAAAAATTCCTTGGAATCACGCTCTTTGCCTTGGTCCCCAACACAACAGAGTTTCTGGTATGTATTCCTCCTCAATAAACGCTGCCAGCAAGATCATATTAACTTATTCATCTGGCCCACAGAACGCTATTTCGTTTGCTATGAACGGCAATATCGCGCTGTCCATGGAGATTGGTTCAGCCTACGCTCTCCAGGTCTGCCTTCTGCAGATTCCTGCTTTAGTTCTATTCAGTGCTCTCTACGCCCGCGTCATCGATCCTTCTGAGCTACTAAGCCACACCTTCAAGTATGTTTGATCATGCCGTACTTTTTGTCCCTTAGAGACAATATGTGAAGCAAGAAACCTTACTAACAACCTTTCCCTTACAGCCTTATCTTCCCGCAGTGGGACATGGTGTCCGTGATCCTTTGTGTCTTTTTGCTCTCCTACGTGCACGGCGAAGGAAAGAGCAACTATTTCAAGGGCTCTATCCTCGTTCTTACGTACCTCGTGGTTGTGATTGGATTCTATCTCTCTGGCTACAGCAACTTGGAGACCATGGGTGTCGATCGTTTCGATACGCTGGCCCTTGGTTCAAGTCCAGTCGAGAAGTATTACACGATCGGTAGGTCCAGGAGTGGAAGGGCTTTTTGAGTGTAGATTAATTTGTTTGTCGTCTGTCTGTCAAATCCTTGGTGAGGGCTGGAGATCCGTCCGCCTGAGCGTTGAGGCAGACACTTTCGCTGCGGATTATGAGTGCATTGCCTCCCGTGTTTTAGAGTCTGACAAGATTGCCGAAATTGTTTAACATTTGCGTGCTGGTTGGGCTTTTTGAACATGTATATCTGCCACATTATTGAAGTTGTATAATTAGACTTTCATAATCGGTTACTCATGGTCTGTTTGCATGTCTTGCGTAATATTCTATGGTAGATGCGTGTAACATGTACGGCTGTCTTTGCACGCTAGCTACTATTGCCCGCAAGTTTTGTCATGATCTCTCTGCCTCCTTCAGTAAAACGAAAAGAGAGACTGTAATTTTCCGCAACGCGGAAAGAAACATTTTGAGTGGAGAAAGTAGGTTAGGACTTCCAAGAGGCCACGGCTTGGTCTACGAGAGCTCGGTACTCCTGCTGCTTGTAACATTGCTCCAGGAAGACCTTGTATTTGGCGTCAAGCAAGGCCTTCTCCGCCTTATCCGTCGTTGGGGCGACTTTCTTTCCCGGTTTGCTCATGCGGTCCATGATAGACCACAGATCTTCTGTCTTGCCTTCTGCGTCAGCACTAGCGGCTTTTGCACCCAGCATGGCTGCACCATGGCAAACAGCAGCATGAATATAACGAGGTATAAGCACAGGCATGTCACAGGCAGATGCTATCAGTTTGACCAAGATGTCATTCTGGCACTGAGAGCCCGACATGAAAATGGAGGTGAGGCTATGGCCTGCTTTGTTCATTGTCTCCACGATTTGCCTGGTTTGTAGGGCGATAAACTCGAGCGTGGCATAGTAATGGATGGCGAGGCCATCCACAGACTTGTCACTCGTCATCCCAATCAGAGAACCTGTCATTGCAGAGTCTGCAATGGGGGAACGGTTGCCCCAAAGATCGCCGTAGAAGAAAACGTGTCGGCCTAGATAAGAGATACTAGGAGCCTTTTGGTCATGAACCATTTCTCGAAGATGCTCGTTCAGATATTCATATATGTTGGCATTGTACGACTCAGCGATCGAGAGTGCCTGATTGAAGGCGGGGTGAGTCTCGATAACATGCTTGAGCAGCTCCCCGGTTGCGGACTGGCCGCCCTCAGCCATCCAATACCCAGGTTGAATAGTATCGCGGTAAGGCCCCCAGACACCAGGAACAAAAACTGGATCTGGGGACATCGCAAGATGGCAGGTCGATGTTCCAGCGACGGCGGCCAAGCGAGAGAATGCCTGCGCTTTATCGTTCTTGGCGATGTCAGAGCTCAGCTGTTCCGACTCGAGATCAACCTTAGCGCCGACGGTGCCAATCCAACCTGCATAGGCATCGATGACGCCGCTGCCGATTGCAATCCCCGGGGGCAGACCCAGCTCTGAGGCAGCCTTGTCACACAATGTGCCAACCAGTTCACCAGCGCTAAGATAATTGCCATTCTGAAGCATCAGTTAGCCGTCAAACTCGTTGCCAGATAGGATGTGGATAAAGGGTAACACGTGTGGTTGATAGGATCAGCAAAGAAAAAAGGCTCACCACCCCGTCGACACCGCCCATTCGCTTAAAATCATCCTTTGACAGGTCCTCCAGACCGATTTGCTTCAAAAAGTCTTCCTGCCAACCTTTTACGCTCCCGTCCACTCCTACAGGAACATATCCCTGCTTGCAGACTACACTACAGAAGCTTCTCTGCTCGGCGCCGGTGGCAATGTAAGTCAGGGCATCAGCCAGGTCAAAGAATTTGCACTGGTCAAAGAGCTCTTTTGGCATATGGTTTTTCAGCCACAGGACTTTGGGGATCTCCATCTCGATGGACATTTTCCCGCCCACATAGCGGAGCAGATTGTGGTTCGTGGCATTGATTCTTTCTGTTTCCTCCACTGGGCGATGATCGAGCCAGAGGATCACATTGCGGTCCGAGTTGAAGTTGGGACCCGTCACGGATATCGGTTCGTTCGTCACATTAGAAAAAACCGACAATGAGCATGTCGCATCGAACCCAATGCCCCTCACGGTCTCTGGGTCAATGTTGTGCTGGCTGATTGCGCGCTGAACAGCTACACAGATGCATCGCCAGATATCATTCGTAGATTGTTCCTGGACGACAGGGGAGTCAATCGGAGGCCACACATAACCTTACGATAGTGACCAGGCAAGAGAAAGTTTGGGCACCAATACGTACATAATATCCTTGTTGAGGTTGCCAAAGACCGATGTTCTCGGAGGCTAGGCCAACAATATCGCCTTTGCTATCGATTATACAAGCGCGGGCACTGCCAGTCCCAACATCAATCCCAATATAGTGGTCTACGCGGACCTGTATCTCATCTCGCGTATCTATCGACGCCTGCCTAGAACCCTGCCGAGAGGGTCGTCGATAAGGCATTTGGGGTATAGAAGCCATGGAGTTGGGATAGGAACGGCGAGGGACACTGGGATCGAGCGGAAAGGGGTCTATATTTGTACGATAAGGGGGCACAGATTTTAGCACGGCAGCTGTAAAGAGACAGGCGGAAAGGACAGAACTGGATGGGAGGGGGTGAGGTGGGGGATTTTGTGCGATTGATGGGTAGATACTGCAGCCAATTGATTGCTTGGGTGACACAGACTTGGGACTTACACCTGATTGACTATGTTAGGCACCTGCGGGATGAAGGAAATGGGTTAATTGGAAGATTATGAGAACAAAAAGGGGACAAGCGACAATCAAGAGAGGTTAAATAATCGATTGGGTGCACTGGTTCAAACTTCATGAATTTACATCCGGTAGAGATTATTCTGGGAGCTTCCCCCCACCCTTCATAAGAACTAAATACTATGATTGAACTCTGTACTTATGACCGGCCCACTTCCCTCCTCTTCTTCCTGTTTATGTTCCTGCGGGGATGAGAGGGAAAATAAACATTTGTGAATAGCTGCCAGTGGATATACCTACAGTTTTCAGAGGGAAGAAAGATATATTAAACAATAGGACGCTCGATCTGTACTTATAAAAATATTATTTTGTTTATGATGAGAGAGTATGCGGGGAACTCAAATCAAATCAGTAGTAGTAGTAATTTAGCGGGTACCTCTCCGCGCTAGTCAAACATTCCACCGCTCGCTGTCCTCCGGAGCTTGGATAGTCTAGATGCAGTAAAGCTAAGCTGGTTCCAAACCTTCCCGCCTTTCGACTTTCGGTTTTCTTCTTGTCTCAAACAACGTCCTCCCCTCCAAACTTAAACCTCGCCTCAATCAAGCAACTGTCTTATCTGCAGCTCAGAAATCATGCGGTCATCCTACTTCAATTTCCTGCCTGCGCTCTCCCTATTCTCCCTCTCCGCGGCCATCTCCTCATCCTCTCAACCACAGTCAGCTGAGATCCTATGCTGGCCTGTAGCTTCTCCCGAACCGTCCGTCCTGGCTCACGTCTCCTACGATTCGACCACCTTGCAACCGGAGTTCACCTTTTCATCAACGAATATTGCCGCAGCGTGCGGTGACAACGAACCGCAGGATGTATCCAATGACTTGATCCGCCTGGGCTTGTACACCTCTACGTCTACCAACACCAAACAATGGGTAGGGACCCTCGCCTCACGGTCTTCCCTCATTGGGAGCGAGAACGACAAGCCAACGCTCCGGCTTCACGTCGGCCCATCCAACAATATCTACTACGTTGACTTGCTGCCGTCCACCTCATCAACTTCTTCTTCTACGCCAGTAAGCCCAAAGTTGGAGCTGTTATCTAGTCAAGCGGGTCCACGCCCACATCTCAATCAGCCTATTGTGCTTGGTCCGGGTGGCAAGAATGCGGAGGAAGTCGTCGAGAAAACCATTTTCCAAAAGTAGGTCATCCCACTGACTGTCGCCCCCCGCCCCCACCACCTCTTGAGTCGTCCAGGCTGAATGGTCTAACACGTATCTAGATACTGGTGGGTTTTCCTCATTGTGACCTTCTTGGCTATGTCTGGCGGTGGGGAAAGCCAGTAGGTTCTTGACACAATCATTGCGTAGATCAACTGTTCTTCCTTAGACATGGTATACTAGTGTTACTTGACTAGGTTTGTTGCTGGGTGCAACCCCCCCAAGACTTATCTTAATTATGAGCAAATCAATGTGGTCGTCCCAGCCGGTTATGCGTCCCCTCTAGAACGTCTTCAGTTCAGCTCATATGCCACATTCATATTCCAGTTTCGCCAGATGCTCGGTGGGCTCTGGCATGAAAGGGGAAAAAGAACCATGCTGAAACGTGCGAGCGTGTCCGGCATCAGCTATGCGCAAATAGGTGATGTGGTGTTATCATACATCTCCCTTTGAAAACGGGGCTTAGCACTGATATTATTCGCCTCCCAGAATGGAGGATCAGAAGGGGTAGGCCAGATGATGTCTTGGCATGGTAACTTGTAGCATGCGCCCACTCCAACCGGAATCGGAGCTTCATGTCTATATTATGATAAGGTGCAATGGATCCGTGCTATAATTAGTTGGTCCAAAATAGGGGATGGAACATGTTTGCTCAAATTATCGTCCCATCTTTGTACTTCGCAGTTGATGTGCTGCTTACTGTTAATCCCAATATCTAATTGTCACGATCACATATGCAATCAGTGACAGATGATTTAGAAGGAGTGTTAGCAAAAAAAATTCTGCAACTTCTGATCAATTGAATATAAACTCTGCCCAGAAGCTCTCAAGAACCCGGTGCATTTTCCATGCCCAATTGATAGATTGTTCTGTGACTACCCCCGGACGGGTCGAGATCACAGTATACCAGACCCCTGTCTGTAATGGCTACCAGGTCATTTTCACCTAAACCAAAGCGTAGCTGAAAGCATACAGCATCAAGGGAGAGGGCTATAGGCTGCAAATCTATCACCTCAGAGCCTGATGGCCAAGATGAGACTGGGTAAAATCCGGTTGCATTATGTTCAATCAACGCGCCTGGCTCCAGCGCCCAGATATAAATTGTTTTCCAGTTCGCAACAGCTATGCGAGTTCCCAACCTGGAAGCTGCAACTATGCAACCAAGTGAGGTATTCGAGTTCTCAAAGCCACGAAGACGAGCCACGATCGTCCAGTCTGGTAACCGCCGTCCGCGCTCAAGATGTAATTCATGCTCGCAGTTACTGGCTCGACAAATAGCCTCAGAGGTAAGGAGGCACGCGACAGTCCAGTCCTCTTCACGATGTGTGGCTATTCCAAAAGAAAGGTATTTCCAGTGGCATCTTGAAAGACCATTCTGCACCCGGGTTTCATGTGTTCCAAAAAATGGTATTCCAATGCCGAACAGCAGCGTCAAATAATCTGAAAATTGCACGGGGCATGAGTTTTCATACAGTACAGACTGAGTTGGAAAAGGCAAGAGATCGATCTTCTGAAATGAACCGTACAAGGCTTGTGCACGGTACCGATATAGCAATTGACTAGATCTGTCATTGAACGCAAGTCCCACCACGGGCCCTTTTCCGACAAGACAGTTCCGAGTGTTTCTAGATTGAGCGAACCTATCTCCTTCATTCTGCTCTCTCGTCCTTTCCAGAAGAACGCAAGAATCGTAACTAATATCTGAGGTTGCGTCAGCATAACCAGGCAGGTCTGGCGAAGGTTTCATGTTGATTGAGAAAGAGAGAAAAACGAACCGATGACACCCGACTTTGCACTGCTATGCGGATTAGTTGAAGCAGTGTATAACACGACTTCATTCTCGCTACAATCGTAATTGTGCTGCCACGAAATAGCAAAGCTGCCGCCTTGCATAGCTGCAAGTGCCAGAGGCCTGTAATTTGCATGATCTGGGAAAGAGCACACTCGAACGGGTTCGCCAGGCGAGTCAAGGGAGTGGCATGAGAGGTAGTTCATTCCGTTAATGTTAGACTGCATTGCTTGCTTGATAAATGGGTGATTTGCGTTTGTATCAGTCACGTCCATGGCAGGCACAAACCGCTGAAGGACGTAGAGCCCGCCATCTCCATCAAACGCCGTCTGGAGGACTTCGCATATCCCAGGGCGGTCACAAGGGAGATTGATCTCTCTTAGGAGTCGGAGCTGGCCATTTTCAATGCGAAAAAGATAGACCTTCTCCCGGCCGCGCGCGACGAGAGCAAGGGTTTGGTGATCGAAACTTGAGAAGGTGGATGCTTTGACATCGAGAACATCGCTCCCAAAGTCATAAATTACACGATCTGCATGATATTGCGCACCATATAATTGCTGGAAGGCATTCTTTGTCAACAAGCGAAAGAGTTGTTTTGAGCTGAGGGAGCGTAGGTCTCGATTGACAATGCCCGGTGTTCGCCGTAGGTGATGCAGAAGAACCTCTCGGCAAGTAGAAGCGATCTCATGAATAATGCGACAGGAGAAAGCTGCCTCTAAGAAAGCAGGTGTGTTGCAGTTCTGAAGAACCAGTTGAATAAGTTCAGGTGGGAGGTTTAGGATCATGACACTAGATTCAGACTAATTCTTTGAGGCTGAATGTCAAATGAGGATTCGGAAAGGTCGCCCAAGTACTTCACTCAAGAGGGTTGAAATGAGATTGTACAACCTGGTGTGTAGTAGTGTCTTAAGTTCTAGCTCCAAAATAGAACCGGAAAGTATTGTGGATAGTCGGGGACGAGCTTTGCTTAGTATTTGCTTTGGGGGTTGCTCGCTTTCCTTATATGAGCAGAATCTCAGGCAGCCGCCGCCGCTGCCGTCGTTACCTGTTGTTGCCTGCCTGTCGAGACTCTCATAACTTTGCATTCAACCTTCTGGCTTCTACAATCAATTACCTTGCTGCGGTTTAACTAGAGACCTTGAATATGATGCGGCTCTGAAATGGCAGGATAGTACTTGCTAAATCTAAGGAAGTATTCTAGAGACTTAATGTACTAGTGAAGAGCACACCCGCTATGTTGTCCGGATCCACCCGCTTTGACCGACCGATATATTATAAACAGTCTCTCAGGCAAAGTGATCTACAGGGCTTACCGAAAAGCAGGAAAGTTGGAAAATTGTAACCGGTGATGGGAAATATTCAGTGTCTTCGCTATGCTGACATGTGCCTGATCATTCGAAGAAGACGGGGAAATGAGGGATGTACAGAGGGCCAAAACTTCATTGCTAAACCCTGTACGCAGATGACATGACGAAAAATATATCCAAGCCGTCTACTATCACGACCATCCCCAGTGTCTAAACGTCTAACCGTAATGAAAGACCCCTCAGCAACCTCCTATATCTTGCTCTTTCCCCATCTGCGCGAGTGTCCATTCCAAGACGCTCTCATAACACAGAACAAACTGGCTCAAATTTTGCACCATGCTTGGCCTCTGCGTTCGAAAGTCGTCTACCGTTCTTTCGATGAGATCCACATTGTCGGTATGGGACCATTGGTTCATATTTCCACCCGAGGCATGCGCTGCACTGCGTTGTCGTTTCAACATGTCCAGCACGCTATCCACTGTACAGAATGTCCCAGTACGGCCACATCCTGCGCTGCAATGCACCAACACCGGCCTCGAGTTTGCGCGTCCATCGCAAGAACCCTGATGTGATCCAGTTGTTGCTGCTATAACTTTATCACACTGCTCGATAAGTTTGAGAAGGTGTGCTGGTTGAGATGTGGTCCCAAAATCAGGCCAATGGGGATATTGTAGCTGCGTTACTTCGCGCAAGGGTTGGAATGGAAATGATGAGTGCGACAAGCCGAAATGCCTGACAATGATATAGGGACTGCCAGATTCTTCCGGCTTGTCAAGCTCCATATCAGTTGGCTGCGGATCTTGCGCATCCAAATAGATGAATTTCTGAGAATAGTTGTTGACCTGACAAGGCCCATAATTGCCAGATTCCCAGTAAGGGTGGCATTTGACATGTCCCCGCTCAACTTCGGCAGTCAAAGAAACCACCAGGCGGACATCCTGTTCCCAAACAACGCGCCAAAAGTCCTGTGAGACGAATGAGCATTCGACACGTAAATATGTGCGTTATCCCCCGGAAGGCATATACTTACATTGAACGTATCAGGTACGGGTGCTTGGGTAGCTATGTAATGTTTACCACTATAAGCTGCCTTCATGTGATTTGCGTTCACATAGTCGCAGCCTCCGGGTGACACATTTTGCAACCTCACCCTGGAATGATCGAATGGGTAAATGTCGTTGTATCTATTCTTTGTGCCTTTTTCAATTCCCGCCACGCGAAAGTTTTCCGAAGAGTCATTTATTGTAGCGGCATCGGTAGACTTCTCGTAAGACAATGCCTTCTTCATACGTTCCAGCTCCTTTTTCTCCAGACCCAGAAACTTTTCTGAAACTTTGCGGCCTTTATCTGAGGACTCTGACACTTCGCGCAGCCAAGGAGGGAGTAAGCGTTTCTTGGATTCTGAGATACTGTGAGGTACTTGAAGTGGGATCTGACCGACACCGCCGATGAGATCCATGTGTTGTCGTATGTTCCCGAAGAAAGGGATCGCGGCATGGGAGGACTCGGGGAGAGCACAGCCGCCTGCAACGGGAGCGACACTTGGAAGATCAATATGCATTCGAGATGGTCTTCCCGCGGGTGAGTCGGATACTGGAATTTGCTGTCCTTGAATGAGAGTGGGAAAGCGAGATGAAAAAGCTTTGAAGCCCCCAAGAAGTATTAATCCTTCGCCGCTCCACCCTTCTGCAGTGAACTTTTTAAGAACATTCATCAGCGAACTGGCGTCTTTCATGTCAGATGTGGCAGCATCATAGACTATTATGTAACGACATCTCCTCCACCCCGCAAAGCTCTCTTTGTCAGCTTCATTCGTGA
This sequence comes from Aspergillus eucalypticola CBS 122712, assembly GCF_003184535.1. NCBI lineage: Eukaryota > Fungi > Ascomycota > Eurotiomycetes > Eurotiales > Aspergillaceae > Aspergillus > Aspergillus eucalypticola. The sequence continues at coordinate 1,207,300 of NW_020290281.1, forward strand.
ACGTATTTGTTAATTTTTGCGTGTCGAAGGATGGTCGCTTGAGAAGGGTTGTCGGAATACAAAGGTTCAACGATCCTCTAATAGACCCCTTCGCGAAATGCGCGTAAGGCCTTACATCTAATAGCATGATATCCCTATGAGAGGACCCAAGAAGTTCTGCGCAGCGCTCAACCGAAACGCCATGTCCGTGAGTAGACGTCTGCCTCAAAGGAGATGCATCCTGTCGGGCAGGTATCGGACTCCGTCTCTGTAGGCTAGGGTTCCAGGAAAGCCGAAATACCGGTGATTCTCTGTGTTCGTCATCGGCCACTACCCCGGTCTTCGGCAGGCCCACATAATCCTCAAAAGCTTTGTTTTTGGATAAGAGCTGTGCTTTGGGACTAGAAACCGGGGGCTGGGTGTATGAGATCGCATCCCGGCTTCTCCTTGGATTACCAGGGCTTTCCACGCTAATAGAGAAGTAATTGGGACCCGAGCGTTCTGATACCGAGTTGTGAGGGTTGATACCATGTCCTAGCGGGGACATTTGAGATTCACGCAATGTGAAAAGGGCCGATGGAGTAGAGGAACCCTCGAGCTGCAGGTTTTGACACTCCGGGGGCCAAGGGGACGTAGGTGATCTTGTACCTGTCATGGCCGACATGACTTTCAAACTCTCAAGGAAATATCAGTGGCTTCCTTCTGCTTGCCAGCTTGTTAGATGACACGTCAACATTCAAACAGTCATTGCCATAGCGCGATAGATATAATCCCCGAATGTGAAGAACAGTCTCAGAAACCGTGACTAAATTTAATTTCTCCGACAACTGGCGGGGAGAAAACACTGCTTTTCCATAAAGTATACACACTGGTCTGTCTCAGTATGTCAACAGAAATCCAGTGGCTACTCATCGAAGGCGTAGATACTAAGCCTGAATGAGAACGGAGGCTTCTGAAGGAACACGTCGTCAACCTGTCTTCGAGGGGTCGGGCTGAGAAGAGGGTCTGAACGGGTAAATGCGGAGGGGCAAATACAGAGATAGCTGGAGGCGATGGTGGCCACACTGCGTAATCGGCCAGGTGAAATGCAAATTCTCAGAAGATTTAGATGCAATAGTGGTATCCTACTGAAGAATGAAAGGGATTCGCAGGTAAAAGCAGTCAGTGATGAGGAACCTAAGTGACCGATGAAAGGCATGAGGAGGTCGTGCTCTCCTGACCAAAGCCGCAGTTGCAGGATCCCACGTCTCACTGAAGGGGCCCAAAACTCGTACTTCCAGCAGAGCAGAATTCTGAACCAATGGAGGACTTGAGGGGAGGAAAGTGGGGGACACAGGGATATGACTGATATCACTGATCCACAGTCATCATTTCAAGCACGTAGGGGAATCGGGGGCCAACAACCGAGAAGGCTGCGTGGAAGAGCGAATGGGCTGGTGAGAAAACCGGAGGGAACGAAGTCGTTCTCTGGATATGACGTTATGGGTTGGTGGCAGAGGCTCGGGAAGCGGCAAAGTGTGCAGAGCCACTCGTTAACCACGCAGCAGCGGCCGGTCTGGATCGCTCAGAGCCACCAGGAACCGGGAAGGATGTGGCGAGTCCATCATAACCCCAGCACTCATATCCTCCCCCCAAAAAAACCCATCCGAAGGGCGCAACAGGAAGGCGAGACTTCATCATGAGTAGTACAACGATTTAATTCAGAAACGAAGCACTCAAGAATAAATGTGTATAGATGTGGAAGAGCACCCATATTGGTGACAAACAGATGCTTCAATCTGCTAAAGTGCCTCCCTTCTTGTTTAGTTCACTTCTCCCCCTTACTCTACGCATTTCTTTCGATGTTGGAAGGGACCTGATTTCCTCCCCCACATCCGCGTAAACTCCCACGACAATAAATCGTGTCAAATTCGTAGGCATAGGGCGACTACACACTAACAGGTGGAACAAAGCCTTGATAAAGCAGCCAGCTGGCTTTGCTCTAGCTGCTACTCTCCATCGCAGAAGAGACGAAATACATGGTACATAGCTGGGACCATGTACCCAAGGTTACTACTAGCTGCCTAAGGCTGCCTAAGCTGGGAGACGCATGGCCTCTGTAGGTGGGCTTGCGTATCATTGGAAAGAGTAGGGTGTAGTTTATGCGCAACTATGGTGACCTTGATGCTGTGCACGATTTTGACCCAACAATTAGGAGGATAAGCCAGCGGTTCAGCTCGGGTCTTTCTCGCACATTCATCCTGGGAGGTATGGAACTTCCAGGAATCGCTTCTTGTCAATCATGAATAGTTGCTGGCTGGACATGCTTCGCTTGTTACGGGACAAGTGAGGCATTAGTAGAAAACAAGTAGGTGCTTGTGGTGTACAACTAAGACTAACATACTTACTAACATACATGAAGTCGTATCAGCGTCTGCTGCGACGAGGCGAAACTGCAGATAGCACCAAGAAGGCAGCATGATATAGAACCTCCATAGTCTGGCCCTTGGAAGGAATACTTGTCGACTCTATATAAAGGGTTCAATATCAGTGACGTTCAACAACTTCACATTGCAAACGCGCGACAATCATTATCATTACATACCAACGTGCGACCATAGGTAAGACTGAGCTACATCGGGCTTTTTAAGGGGGGTTAAAGGGAAAAGGAAGTCGCATTTATGTGGCTATCGCCAAAGAGTGATTCACATCGGCTCAAGGTCAATTTGGAAGCAAACGTGGCGCATCTCAGAGTTTTCCATCAGGCTCGCCTTTGAAGCGTTGTACTCTTTTTTGCTCCCAATCATCAAGATCTTTGGCCATAAGCCGCTGTAAAAATGGTACCACGTTAGCTGCTATCCCACATTCCAACTAGATTACGCAGATCTTGCTTGACCGATAGGCGTGTATACTGACATAGTATTCCTCTCTTTCGTCACCAATAACTCGTCGCCGTGGATTTCGCTTGATGCCCTCATCGCCATCGGGCCCTTTGAGGCCTAGATTGATCGCTTCCTCTTGACTTAATTGTTTAACTTTGCGATCGTACCGCTCGTACCTCAGAGCGGCAGCGGGTGTTAAAGCGAAAGACCCGGAAACTATTATCATAATGAAAGGAAGGCCGAAGAGTAGGAATGGGCGTTTAGTTAGATGAGCCCGGTAGGCCGCGCCGATTCGTTCTCCGAGAGTAGACGATGCTGTTGTTGCGCGTCGAAACGTCTTGGCCTGAAATACCGGCATTGTGTAGCGGCACGTCAAGCCTTCCCCTGGGATGGAATTGGTTATGCTAATTAATGTGCTGGGCCAAACACGCGCCAATACTTGATAGCGACTACCCAGAGTTGGAAAGTGAATTAGCAAATTGAAGTGAAGGAAAGCGGTCAATCACTGATCTCCGGTAAGCCCGACAAAGCTCGGCAAAAAAGTAAGTCCGACATACCTACGGAATCTGGGACTGCACGCCAAAACAGTTTATCAACCGACTTGTCGAATCGCAAACCGAGCGAAGACAGTATCAGGGTCGATCTCAATAAGGTGTCATATTCATCTCTTCTTACTTTACTGACAGTGAGCTGCAAGTTCCTAAACTTACTTTAAACATAATCATGCTTATAATATCTATTTGGATAGCAATTACAGTGGACGTTCTGTGACTGCTGGATAAACACAGACAGCATTAGCCCCCATATCCTCTAATGGCCTCCACGAACACCGGCTCCCTCTTTGGAGGGGGTGGCCTAGGAGCTGCTACGCAATCATCGAGTCTCTTTGGGAATCAATCTGGAACGCCGGGCCTTACAGGTGGAACAAATTTCGCAAAGCCGTCGCAAGTGCAACAGCAGCCTACTTCGAGCTCGGTCTTTGCACAAGATCAGGTACAAGCCAATGCAGCGCCACCGTCCAGCCAGACGACCCAGCCGGCTTTTTTCAACAGTTTACTAGAACGCGGAAAAAAGAGACCAATCTCTGCAATTGCTCAAAACGGCAATTTCGAGGAGCTGCCAAGTCTTCAATTGGGTCTTGACGACATTCGTAGAAAAGCTAGGGAACTTGGTGCTGGTGGCTCAAAGGAATTTCAACCTCAAGTACCACACAGCAAAGCGTAAGTTAACCTCCTTCTGCTCAGGTCTTGTCGGCTGATATTCTATTAAACCAGCCATTATCTGCTCGCGGCTTCAGGTGTATCTCCTGGCCACGCCTTGCGGGACCTGAAGGCTTTGGACCCTCAGGCATCGGTATCGACACCACTGAGAGAACAAGATACTTTTGACCCAGATAACCAGAAATTTCTAAAAAACATACAACAGCGCGGTCGTCAAGTGATGATCAATGAGAGTCTTGCTCGGACCCAGAAAGATTTTGACTCATTCTTGGAAGAGAAGGTTGACATGGACTGGGAGGAACAGCGCCGGAAGATATTCCAGCACTTCGGACTAGCGCAAAAAGACGATGGCGCTGGCGATATAAGAGGTAGCTTCGGGCGCACGATGCGGCGACCTAAACAGTTCGGCCCTGCATCCACAAATGGCCCTACGCCTTCAGGTCGGCGAAGTGTATTCGGACGCTCCGCTTTAGAAAAATCCGTCATCGGGACCCCAGGAACAGGGACGGCAAGCCTCCGACTCTTCGAAGATTCTACGGAGCGCAATGAGGGTGCGGGGGGTCACTCTGATCTTCGCTTCTTACGAGAGAAAATGGGCTACTATGCAGACAAGGTTCGGCAACTAAATTCTGCTAGGCTACATACTAGAGCATTTCCGATCCTTCATGAGTTCTCCGATGTTGAAGGGCATGCTGGCGGCGATGTAAGTTTCTTAAACAAAGCCCCGTACGCGGTTGACTGACTCTATCAGGTACCTCGACAATTGTACGATGCTTATAGAGCTTTGATAAGCATTGTTGGGGAGTCTCCAGATGCTAACACCATGAATGATCCCTCGGCTCTCGTGGAACGTCAGTTTGCCCAAGATTATTTGGATGAGAGCCCAAATTCGCGCAGAGCAGTAAGTCTGAGAAAACGTATTGTTGAGGGCTCTAGGTCTTTCCTGGAAAAGCTCTTTTACGACGAGGTTGAAAGTGTGATTACCAAAAACCCTCGGGAGGCGCAACTCGGTGGCATACCAACTGTGACCAATAAGATTCGTGCCTATATTCGGCTTAGAGCGGCACGGAAAGACCTTGCTCCTGATGGTACGGAGTTGCAGATGGTTGGCCAGGATTATTGCTGGATTCTCATTTTCTACCTCCTTCGCTGTGGTTTCGTTACCGAAGCTGCAGAATACGTGAGCCAGGATCCCGGCTTTAGGTCTCTAGATCACAAATTTGTGACATATATGACTACATATGCGCAGAATCGACGGTTGCCTAGAGATCTGCAACAAAAGATCAACGGCGAATATCAACAACGGTCTCGCAATGCGCCTGATAACACAGTTGATCCGTACCGTATGGCTTGCTACAAAATCATCGGACGCTGTGAACTTGGCCGCAGGCGCTTAGACGGTATAAATCAAAGTGTTGAAGACTGGATGTGGTTACAGTTCAGTATGGCTAGGGAAGATGATAGAGCGGAGGAAATTGCCGGCGACGTCTTTGGACTCGAAGACATTCAAACTGATATCACGGAGATTGGTCAGCGAGTATTCGGAAAAGGCCAAGAGGGGCCCGGAGGCTATGGAACCTTTTTCTTTCTGCAAATCTTGGGAGGAATGTTTGAGCAAGCTGTTTCATACCTTGGTTCTTATGCTCCAATCACAGCTGTGCACTTTGCCATTGCCTTGGCATATTATGGTGTTTTGCGCGTCTCAGACTTTTACACGTCAGGTGAAGAGATATGTAAGTGGAAACCCGATATGCCGTGATGAATGCTATAGGCAAGACTAACAGCCACAGTGTCCTTTACTGTGAAGCAATACCCACAGATTAATTTCGGCTACCTAATCACGCAATACACGAGAGAATTCCGGACGGGATTTGTGGAAGCGGCCATTGATTACTTTACGCTGTTATGCCTTAACGCCGACCTGCCCGGAGCTCTGGGTAAATCCCAAGCTTCTGTATGCCACGAAGCATTACGGGAATTTATCCTCGAGACCAGGGACTTTGCTAAATTGCTGGGCGACATCAGGTCAGATGGAAGCAGAATCAAGGGACTTATTGAACAACGTATTAGCTTGATCAAACTGGTCGATCAAGATGAGTTCCTCAAGACGATCACTCTGCAAGCAGCAGCTATCGCCGATGACAAGGGCCTTATAACGGACGCGGTCCTGTTGTATCATCTTGCCGAGGACTACGACCGCGTCATTGATATCATCAATCGAGCGCTATCTGACGCCGTTGCTGTAGAATTGGGTGGACCCGCCCTGAAATTGCAGCCTTTGAGGCCTCGGACCGATGAACATGAACTGGAGGCCGGCGGCAGTCTCAGCTTAACAACCGTGGATAATCCGGTTATTCTGGCAAGGAATATGATTGGGTTGTATAACGCAAATGCGATGTATTACCAACGAATCCGGCAAGTCAATCGCGATGCATGTGGATTGTTGCTTAGGATGATGGAGGCTAAGGTGGAGGTTGAGGCAGCAAAATGGACGCCGGCTTTGGACGTAAGTTGATCTTTCTACTCGGGTTGACAGGCAGCGACCAAACTAACGGTTTCCGTCTAGGCTATCAATGATCTGAGCATTCTTCCATTGCGGGCCCGAGGCTCCGTTCCCTACATTAGGAGCGCTGCCCAAGCCTTCTCGTCCTTCCCGCCAATAATATCCCATAATGTTGGCCATGTGATCATGTGGTGTATCACATGTATTGGTCACGAAAGGGAACGGCTGAACTCTGGTACATATGAGAACGAGATTAGGCAGGGACTGGCGGATGAGTTGCTCGTCATGGCCAAGGATCTAATGATTTTCTCGGGGATGGTCAAATACAAGCTGCCGCCGAAAGTATATGAGACGCTGGCGCGAGCTGGAGCAGAGATCGGCGCTTATTGAGAAGCCAGCCCAATAGGAGGTTGCATTGGGCTATAGCGCGTTCTTGACTTCTGTATTGGCTTGTACTCAAGTTAGATTCCACATGAAATTATTTGTCGGCGACTTGAGGTAGATGCTACAACAACACAACGTAATCGTTACTCTGTAGCTTCTATTCGATACCTAAACTATAGTTTGTAGAGCTGCATATTTACGACGCGTACCAACGAATACCTATATAAATGGCGCTTGGTTTCCGGCAAACGCGGGCACTTTCCGCAAGAGAGGGTGCCAAGAAACGTCGGCTGGATGACGGAGGGAATTGACAGCACAAGGCCTAATCTGACCCTGAACACTTTTAGTCAAGGAAGAGCGCCTAGAAGTGAGTGGCTCGCCTCAATAGACAACAGGCGTCACGTATTTCCACATTAGGAGTCCGACAAGTGCATCGTTTCTGAGCCATGATATGAGCAGGCTAGCTGCGGGGCCTTTTCGACCCGATATTGGACCACACCGTACGTGTCTCTCAAGCTGCCCTTGGTCTAGCCCCAGAAAACTCCGATGTTCGACATGGAACATGACCGCTCAGACGCGTCTGATACGAGTACAAAATCATTATCGCCCGACTCTGGGTCGGGCTCATCGTGCGATGATGCTCCGAACCGTGCAAAAGATGGACTGGAAGAAGCTCCATTGAACGGACGCATGGTGGCTTTCTACGAGAATGATAACAACCGCAACCACGATAATAATACAACGCCCGCCGACCTCATACCCCACGATGCGGTTCTCGAAACCGACCACTTCTCTGGGAATGCGACGGAGTCTGCAAGACCAGAGGGATTGGATATACAAGGACCCGTGCAGATAGGAAGCGACCACAACTCCGCGAGCGACGATATCCCTAGAGAAGCAGATGTCGACGATCCCAGCTGTGACTCCCGGTCAAGGGACTCAAGCTCGGCCACAAACCACAATCTCATCAATAATCCCCCCAATCTTGCAAGGATACGCCAAGTGATGTTCGAGTGCAAGGATCCCATAGAGATTAGCTTGGAGGAATTTGAGACTTATTGGCCGTTTATCGACAATGTATGGGTCAAACAGAGGTCTAATTCCAGCAAAGAAGGGCATTGCACCACGGACTATTATATGTGTCGTCTGCGACGCCCCACTCATCGTACGTCAGAAACTCGTCCTCTTCCTGAGGGCAAACGCCCCCGAAAGAAGAGAGTGCGGGAGGGTGGTATCTGCAACTTCCAGATCAAAGTTGTCAAGTTCGAAGGAGCATATTCGACGGTGACAATAGCGAGAACTCCAGGGAGCAGTCGGGTACATTCACATGACCTTGATTATATTGACCGAGTGAAGCGAAATTCTGGATTAATGGAGTTTGCGCGGAGGGAAGCAATCAAAGGGTATCTACCTTCCTCAATTTTCACAAAGTTCCAAGAAGAACCTGAAAAGCTTGTTGAAGCTGGGGGCAAATTCTGTACAGTGACGGACGTGCGCAATGTCTCGGCGAAGTGGAGGATACAGAACCCCGACGTTAAACTTGTGGCGCATGAAGGCTATGAATATCATAAGGGTCATGGCATTGTAAGGATGCGAGCGGCTGGTGGTATCAGCAATACTCCGAGCGACAAGTTACTCTCGAATGCAGCCATACACTCATCTTTGCCCCCGGATACGCTCTCCTTCCCTCGGTTCCCTCTAGATTTTCTTGAGCCTTATCTCCCAAAGCACAATGACCGCCGCCAGTTCCCTCATGTCACCCTGTCCTATGCATCGTCGATGGACTCTAAGATATCACTCCTGCCAGGCATGCAAACTGTGCTATCCGGGCCAGAGGCTAAATTAATGACCCACTATCTCAGGTCACGTCATGACGCAATCCTCATCGGAGTTGGAACAGTGCTTGCAGACAACCCCGGGCTAAACTGTAGGCTGGAAGGCGCAGGTGGGTTCGGTGGCCTTGGAAGGATGTGGCAACCGCGGCCAGTGATAGTCGATCCCACAGGACGATGGCCTGTACATCCAGACTGCCGAATGCTGAGGACTGCAGTAGAAGGGAAAGGCAAGGCGCCCTGGGTAGTGGTATCCCCAGGAGCCAGGATTGACCCACAAAAGTTGATGATGCTGAAGGGCTACGGGGGCGATTATCTCCGTATTATGGAGTACAATCAGAACTGGCGGCTGCGCTGGGAAGCCATACTACGTGCGTTGGCATCTGAGGGGATCAAAAGCGTCATGATCGAAGGCGGCGGGACCGTTTTGAGTGAGCTTTTGAACCCCGAATACACCGAATTTATTGATACTATCATTGTTACTGTCGCTCCAACCTATCTTGGCTCCGGTGGAGTAAGTGTGAGCCCAGATTCCAAGCGGGATCAAGAAGGCAAGCCAAACGCTGCTCTGAATCCTAGGGACGTGAAATGGATGCCCTTGGGTCAGAATGTTATTATGTGTGGAAGAATTCGGGTTGCGCCCCCTACTGAGTCCCCTACTACTACAAATGCCGAGTCGTAAAACACACCATTGTTGCTGAGAACAAAAATGTATCCCCCAAAACCAAAGGTGGCTGTCAGCGAAGTCACGATGGATGTTTTACAGGAACAGTTGGGAGGACCGTCTACTGGTACATATGGCAGCTTGGCAAGAGATAGCAGTCCCTACTACTAGTAGTCAAGAATGCCTGAGCAATGGAAGAAGTTGAGTCTTCGGAATTAACCAACTTCATGCAGGCATAATTCCCAGGCCGGTACTATAGCTTAATTCTGTACTCAAGGGCACCGAAATAAGATAGTATATTCAATGAAGATTAGGGGAGCAGGGGGGAGAACAAAGAAAAAAAAAAAAAAAAAAGAAACAAAGAACCGTCCCTGGGATGTGAATGACCAAGAAAACTCTTGTAGCCAAACATATAAATACTGCTAGGCATCTTTTATCTGAGTTGATGTGTTCAAAGAATGGGTTTCTTTGTTTAACGGGTGCCATTGTTCTTTAGATCGCAAAAACACAACAAGAAGTAACAACAATAACACCAGAGCTCTTATCGCGTGGGCGCATTCCCCACCCTTTCTTGTACCTTTTTCTTTTCAAATCGTCCAGCGCCTCTTCGGTGGCTTTTCTCTTCCCCACCTCCCTCCATCTTCTTTCGTTTTTAAAAGCTCATTACCTGGGTCACTGGTGAGCCTTTTACTTTTTCCAACTCCCTAAGCCCCTGATACGCTCCCGGTGTACCACTGCAACGGCCAATGAGCCAAGACATAGTTGTTAATCTGACAGCGACTATGCCGCCCAAGAAAAGCGCACCCAAGCCGGCTGCGGCATCAGCTGCGGCGGCAAAGGTTAAACAGACCACAGCAACTACAACTACTACGACGAAGGCAGCTACGAAGGCTAACACCAAAACAACGACGAAAGCGAAGAAGACAACCGCCACGACCAGTACTGCTCGCAAAGCTCCAACTGACAAGCGAGAGGCCCCTGCGAAGCCCAAGAAGACCACCAAAAGACAAACCGCGAAATCTGCCACGGCTCCCAAGAAGGGTGGTGGAACGGACGACAACCTTGCAAGAAAGAAGCGTGAAGTTGAGCCTGCGAAACGTGTAAAGCGGAAGGCGGAAGTTGTCGATGAAGCTCCAGCTCGCGATGTGAAAAAGGCCCGCGTTGCTAAACCCCGGGTTACTAAACCGAAGCCGAAGGTGGTCATCAACCATGCGCCAACCACTCGACTAAATGTCTATGTGTGCGGCGAAGGCAGCTCTGGCGAGTTGGGGCTGGGATCTGCTAAGAATGCAGTTGACGTGAAGCGGCCTCGGTTGAATGCCAACTTGCCAGCGGACCGTGTCGGTGTCGTGCAGGTCGCTGTTGGTGGGATGCATTGCGTTGCACTTACGTATGACAACAAGATCCTTACATGGGGCGTCAACGACCAAGGAGCACTTGGCAGAGATACTACTTGGGACGGTGGGTACAAAGATATGGACAAAGCCGACAATGAGTCAGACTCGGACTCCGATGATGACATTGCTTTAAATCCCCACGAATCAATTCCCACTGCTATTCCGTCAGAGGCTTTCCCAAAAGACACCGTCTTCGTTGAAGTTGCTGCTGGCGACAGCTCAAGTTTTGCCCTTACGGATGATGGTCAAGTCTATGGTTGGGGAACATTTAGAGTAAGTCAAGCTTCGCATACCCTTGTATAAAGAACTGCTTAGGCTAAGAGGCGAATTAGAGCAATGATGGTATCTTAGGTTTTGATGCCACCAATAAAGTCCAGCTTACGCCTAGTCTGATACCGTCTTTGAAGAAAATCAAACACCTGGCTTGTGGCGATAATCATGTCCTGGCACTGAACGAAAAAGGTGCTGTATTTTCATGGGGTTCGGGCCAGCAAAACCAACTGGGCCGTCGTATCATTGAGCGAAACAGATTGAACGGCCTGCAGCCGCGTGAGTTTGGCCTGCCGAAGAATATCGTGCATATCGGCTGTGGGGCTTTTCACTCTTTCGCTGTTCATCAGTCCGGAGAGGTCTACGCATGGGGTTTGAACAGTTTCGGCGAAACGGGTATCAGGGCTGGTGCCGGTGACGATGAAGCTGCAATTGTGCATCCCACCGCCGTAGAGTCGCTATCTGGGAAAGCAGTTACACAGATCTGCGGCGGCGCCCATCATTCGCTTGCCATCGCTGATAATGGAGAGTGCCTTGTATGGGGACGATTGGATGGCTACCAAACAGGTCTGAAAATCGACAGTCTACCTGAGGATGCGGTCATTAAGGACGAGCGCGGACGGCCTCGTATCTTGATAGAGCCTAAAGCTGTTCCTGGAGTCAAGGCCAATACTGTTGCAGCCGGTTCAGACCATTCACTCGTCATTGATGTTGATGGTCGTCCTTGGTCGTGGGGATTCTCTGCCACCTATCAAACAGGTCAGGGTACACCGGATGACATTGAAATAGCGACTGTCATCGAGAATACTGCCGTTCGTGGGAAAAAGTTAAACTGGGCCGGCGGTGGTGGACAATTCTCCGTGTTCACTGAGCCTGCAGCATTAGCATAAACGAAAAGCTAGTGCCAGGGAAAAATCGGAGATACACCGGCACTCCATTAATGAGTCCCGCGCAATGGCATGTTTCATGAGCCTTACCAATCTTGTAGATTATGCTTAGACCAGTTGATAAACCATTGCAGACACGAGAGGGGAAGGAAAGGAGAAGAAAAAGGGAAGAAAGCACATCACATTATGGTGGTATCTGCTGAAGCACAGCATTTTCGATAAATAATGTACCTTATACTCTACGGTGACTCTCAAGGTAGAGGGAAAGAGCAAGGGTTTTTTTTTTCGAAAAAGGAAAAGAGGGGCCGGCTAGACCGTGTCTGCGCCATGTAGAAATAGGAATAATTAGTCCACTGTACGAAACATGTCTTGGTGCCCTAAGTGGTTGTATTGCTCGAAACATCAATATTGTCTATGGAACCCAGGCTACCCATAGGCTTATTGCCTCAAGCCCATGCATCTGGTCCTGCCAGATTATGATTATCAATAATGCTATCCTCGTGCTCGCGAAGAAGTGCTTCCAGCTCATCATCATCATCATCATCATCATCATCATTATCATGAGTACCTTCTGTAATTTCTCTTGGGACACTCTCATTATCCGACACAAACAAATCTCCCTGCTGAGGAGCGTCTCCTAGCGTAAGTGAGGATGGCTGAGCTCCGATGCCATGTCTTGGAGGCGACTGTGCCACATTATCTCCTTGGCCCAAAATCGCGTCGGCTTCATCCAAATGCCTAATAGACATACTATTATCATGGACATGTGGAGCCGAGAACCCCGTTTGTTGCGCATCTTCAAAGTCGGTTGCGGGGATTCTCGGCTTTTCCTCGTCTATCCATTCTCGTCGCATCGTCTGCAAGCGTTTCGAATGACCCAGTTTCTCTATGATAGCCAATCCATCGGCGAACTTCGCGCGAGGGAACAAATCATCGAGCCATAGTTGGTAGAAATTTAATAGTCGAGCGGCGTCCGAAAACTTTGAGAGAGTTAGCTACGCAGACATCCCTCAGCGAAAGTATGAAGGGTTCAGCAGACCTCATGTCCTTTCCCTTTGAATTTCAATTTAGACTTCGCCGTAGAACGCAGTTTTGGTATGCCGGCTTGTGACAGTAATCTAGGAAGCAATAAGCATTGTATTCAGAGCACTCCCCCGGTTGTCAGTCTTACCGGCCCTCATCCAGCTTGACAGTAGATCGTCGCTGCTTAGTGATTGTAACCTTTTCATCCAAGCCTAATACAGGTGCAGCAATGGGCCCACCTCTGTTTGAATCCACAGCTATATCTTGCAATGTGCTCTCTAAGCCGGCATCATAATCGAACAATGCATCATCATGGCCCATTGATGGGTTTGAGTAGCCCACATCTTTCTCCATCATCCAACGAACCTCCTGATGACTTGTGAAATAGTGAAAATGACAATCTTCTCATAAAATCCGGTTATTGTTGACTGAACAAGTAGTACGCATACTTCGATGAAAATCCGCAAATGACTACCTCGGACAGCTGTAAACGGATAGCGTTACGCGTCGCTCAAGACGCGTGCCAGGTTCTCAGCCAATTTGCCAGGAAAGGTAAGATCAGTACTACGTATTAGTATCATATCACCAAAGTAGGGTAGGCGGTCGGGCTAGCGTGACAACGGGTTACAAAACCTTTTCAGCATAACTGTAACTACGCATTACTTAGGCTTTGTAATTATGAATACCTGCTAGTCTTCAATCGGTATGGCTTTGGGCTTGGCATAACTCCGTCCGACTTCCATCTCCATTGAAGCGGAAGCCAATCCAGAAACGTCCATTATAATTCATCCTCCACTGTCCCAGCCCGGTCACAATGGCGACTGATCACAAGTCAATTCTTGTTCCCCCAAAGCGGGCCAATACAGACTACCCGGTAGGGTTGATTATTCTCTATCCGAAATGGAGTTACAGATCTTGCGGCTAACTTTGGCTTTTGTAGCTAATTGACTCCGACCCGTATGGACCAGCTTGACGTTGCCATATTGCAATTGACTCACTTTTTAAACCAGGCACTTGAGACGAGTTTTCGGATATGCACGACCCTCTGACTACGCAGTGGGCGGCGGAATGGCCGCTGCGTCTCCTCTTGCGTTCTGGGTTATGGAAAGAGTGAGCCCTTCTCACGTCGGCAGGGGAGGGTTCGCTCCTGTGATGCGCCTAGCAACAGCCATTGGCCTTATTGGAGGTCTCCACGTGGTCTATCAGAGATCCTGCAGTCAGTGCAACCATGGAGCAGTTGTTTCGATCTACGCCCTTGTAATACTAACGTTCTTGTGCAGACCGCTTCTATGGCTTCACGGAGAATTCGAGGGAAGCTGATATGGATATGAAGGAGATGGTGGACAAAGTCAAGAAAGGGGAATCCCTATATGGCACATCTAAAGTTTCTTCATACCTGCAAGGCGTTGCTGCTCGAAACTCTAGATACTCTGAGCTATTCATCCATGTTCTTCCATGGTTCAACCTTGTCAACCATGACCAGGTAAGTACAATGGGACCATCACCTTTCATACATAACCATCAGCGTCGGGTGTAAAACTTGTTACTAACTGCAATACAAGCATGGCGTCGACACGGCCAAGTACTATCAGCAGGCCGAGCGGGAGCTGGAAGCCGAGCGGTTGAAGCAAGCTAGCTCCTAAACTTGTGACATGAAAGACGGTATAAGGATCGGCTCGTTAACGTTTCATTGGCTCTTGCGCGATATTGTATATTTAGTTCCTGAAACAACGCAAAACCTAAATGGAACCTTTCCCTCACTTCACCTTGATCGCTTCTACACGACATCGAAGATGCTTAGCCCTCAGCTTCCTTCATTGTGCGGCCGTTCGACTAAGTACAACCCGTTCCCGCTCAGGGTGTAGGGGAGGCAATGAGGACTTCCTGGTCGAAATCCGTTTTCAATTCACGGTGCTTTTTAGGGCGGGGCTTGGGCGCTGCTCGAAAGAGTCTGTTAGAAGGCTTCCTTGTCACAGTTGTCAGAAGCTAGCTACCTACCCTTCTCATTTTCTTGTATGTAGAAGCGCCGAAGTAACATGATAGCTTCCTTATGGAACAACCCGCCTTGTACAGGGTATGGTGGATCTATCGAGCGACTAGCATGAATTAGTTCTAGGTCATAGGTGTGTAGGTCCGCGGGAAGGCAAGAACGGACTCGGCATGTAGTGATAAAATGCTACCGGTTCCCCCGAACCTATCATTTCCACAACCGAAGTATACTTTTCGTATCTGATATTGTCTCAAAGCAGATGCACACATGACACACGGTTCAACAGTCACATAGAGGTCTGTTGAACGCAGTGCTGACCTAGGATAAGTTCGGAGCATTTCTCCGATGGCAATGAACTCGGCATGTCTTGTACCCTGATAAGACCGGCTATGGTTTTAGATTTCACAAACGCTTTCTAATTTTGCTTTGAGGGGAACTCTCCCAAGGGACAAGGGAAATTGGAAGATTCATTGAAACTTCCGAGGTCTCCATGGGGATTGATGGTTCAGGCAGCTGGCTCACCTACATTCATGGATTTGTTTGTATCATTCATTCCAAAACCAACAATCTTGTTGTCATACACCAGAACACAGCCAACCGGGGTTTCACCGGTTGCAAGGGCTTTTTCTCCCTAGAGCGAGTATAAGAATACCAATCTCCAGTGTCACTAGGGCAAGATACAATTACCATCATTAACGCCTGCTTCATGAAATAAGCATGTTCGGCGTTGTTCTCCAGCAACTCAGGCGGCATGTCACCAGACATCTCCATATTTCATCCGCTAGACTGAGAAGGGCTTTGTGAGATTGTTGCTGGGAGGTGAATTAGCTGTAGTAGCCGGCACTGATGACACCAGGAATAGGCTGGATAACAAGTATAAGAGTCACCCGAGGGGGTCACTCTGCATGTACAAAGCCACTGAATTTGAGCACAAGTTTTACTAAGTTTCTAGACCTTATCTTTCCTTTTGTACCCCACCTGTTTCTACACAGGAAGCGGAAGAGAAACTTTCCTTGTAGAGCTCAGTGAGCCCGTAGATACCAGGATTTTGCCTTGAAAACCCATTTGATTACCCACCGCCCGGAAGTCCGCTTATTGTAGTAGTAATGATACCACCGCTTCCAAGTAACTCCGTATACGAGTACTATTCTGCAACCGTGCACATAACAAGTCGATACTTGAAGGTATTCACTTTGATAGCAATTGATAAGCGGGTTTCATGCTTTATGCCCACATTAACTCGTGCGTGCATTAAAGAATTCCAACACCTCACTGGATGGATGGACTGTGGGGAAACCATACATGTTACTTACACCGTACTACGCGTCACTGAAACATACATGAGTATTACTATCCGTAGATCTTAAGCCGGTCTGATCACCACTCTTCGCGCTCAACGAGGCCTGGGAGAAATCAGGACCATGTATAAAGGCATCGCCAATGGCAACTAATAAGCGCAAGGAGTCTCGTTTACCTATTCCTGGGGTTGCAGATTGGAATCCTGCAGAGCCAGTTTCCTCTACGCTCGCAGCCAACCTTGCACCACATCTTTCATCACAGGGTGATGGGACGCTTGGTTTAACTAAAGAGGCATTTTCGCAGCTCCGGCATGAGTTGCTTGAAGGGAAATATAGTCATCTTCAGCTTAATGATAGTATCACTGATGTTAAGAAACTGATTTGCATCGTGCTGAAAGCAGGTCTAGAGCCCTGTATCAGAGATGATAGGTCGGAATTGCAAGGTCAACTCCTGGACTGCTTGGACATCGTCCAAAATGCTGTTGACAAAGCCCCATTAGCGCTTTTGGAGATGCCAGAGCCAGAAGTTCTGGGAAAGGATGCAGCAAGTCCCTTGTACTCGTGTCTAGTCGTCTGGCTAGTCCATCTATTCTCTACCTGGGACAGTGAGCCTGTCGAAGATAGAATCGCTGGCATCCTCGCAAGTATGTTCAACGCTTCACACAATCATACGAAGCTCTGGTCTTCGTTTGTTGGTATTACTGCCTTTGTTCGGGCCTGCACTACTGGTTTGTGAGATTCCTCGGCTAGATCTGAGTCCTATACTGATCCCTCCAGAACTTCTTGATGCTCTTGAAGCCCATCAGTCTCGAGCTCGGCTTACCCATGTGGCCGGCTCCCCTGTAGTATACCCGAAGCAGCCCTGTACTTTGGATCTTGACAGACTTGGCCTGCGCTGTGGATCTCTGAAGAAATTGATCAGACTTGAGAGCTGCGCTCAAACAGTCCGTCTATGCCTTGATATGCTCACATCTACAATTAATGCTCACGTTTCTTATAATATCCCCTCTAAACGACAGGACTTGGCATGGCTCTCTAATAATTATCGGCGCTTGTGGAAGCTCGCTGTGCTTTGGCACTCCAAATCAGATACTGAGGACGTCACAAACCAAGTGCCGACCTTTTCACAGTTCCTGAGGTTCATCAAAAGGTTTTGTGACCATGTTCCACATACATCAGCGAAACAGAGGCTAGCATACATTTTCCTCCAGACAGTCGCAGAAACCTTTGCTCTAGATATGCTAAATCAGGCTTCTGTTCTCCAATTAAGCCTAAGCCATGCCATTGACAGCTTCACCAAGGCTTTCACATCCGAAAAGGATCTTATGCAATCAATGGGGGCTACACTGCTACCTATTAAGAGTAACCTCGCATTGTTCAGTTCATTCGATACTTGTCTTCAGGTATATCATCCCGTATGGCCCTCACCATAGCTACCGTCTGGTTAACTCAAAGCTAGGTTGCGATCGAATGCTCCCTCGTACATTGTTCCATGACTTACAATTCTTCCAACGCGAAGGGTGCAGAGGCAGCTTTCTGCGGGGGGCATTCAACGGAATTGGTAGCTAGTCACGAAACCCCGGGTTCTGACCACTCCTCCATTAGTGGTGTTGGGGCTGACCGGATGGCCAAACATCGCTGTCTCCCGCGATTGAATGCCTACAGAGAAGGCCGAAATGTGGCAGAGAGGCTTATAGTCAAGTCACTTGAACTACTCGGCTGTGATCGGAGTGGCACCCTGGGGGATCTGAGCTGTGCGGTTCTGTAAGTCGACATGTATTGTCCCCATGAATACAATTGTTGACTGACAACGGAAAGTACATCATACATTGGACTATCGGAGCAGGACAAACTAAGATTCTTATGTGTTCTGAGCAATATCCCCTGTGCATTGTCTAGAAATCTGGTAGATATGTTGAATGTCGATTCAGAGGACAGTTTCAACTGTAGAATCTGTGACTCCAAATGTCGTGATATCGAACCAGAAAGCAATTCCAACATTCTCAAGAGCGATGAACTATGTCAGATCTTGAATCACATCATTTCGAGCCTTTCACGGACTGCAAATCTGAGAATAGCTGCGACAGTTGCGTTAAGAAGGACGTTGATGCATACTTCCGACCCAGCTCATATGCAGCTTGCATCTTCTGCTTTCGGCGAATTTTGCCTCAATTCTCTCAGGAGCTCTGTCAGAGAGCTACGTCTTACTACAGGGTATCTATCATTGAAAGATCTTGCGAAAACTTTGAAGTGCTGACCACTCTTCAGACATTCGATAACCTCGTTCGTTCGTAGAGATCTCGACCACGAAACCCGACGAGGTAATTTCATTGTCATTCTGGACTGGTTGCAGAGCCTCTCTGAGAAACAGGAGACGCCATTACATGAGACATGTATTCTTACTTTATGTCATCTGGCGCAGTGAGTTTGATCCTGTCAAGTGGTTGTGAGCATTCGCTAACATATCGTATATCTACAGGTTTTCTAACGACGAAGAGATGAATATCATACTTCTTCGACTGGTAGAGTACCTTGGACATCCGAACCCGTTTATAGGGGCGGTGGCTTATACCGAAGTACGTATGGACCCTGATATTGTGATCATATACTGCCTTCCGCATGTGACTAGATTAGGCCATCATCTAATAGAACTTAGCTCTCAGGGCTTGCACAACATCTTTCTGTCACTCCGGCCGCCTTGTTTAGGCCTTTTTGGAGGACCTTGTCAGTGACCGTTGTGAGAAATTTTCAGTCTCGCCCCTACATGGCAGAACAGCTCTGCGACCTCCTGGGTATGAAAGTGGATGACTTCCTCAGATTGACAGAGACCTATGTCCTTCCATATCTGGTACTTACCCGGAAGCGCGATGTGATCGTCAGAGTTGGGGCAACGTACAAGGACGCGAAGACACCATTCGATATTTGCTCAGAGAAGAACAATCTTGCATCGATACTCGCTTTTTTGCTGAGCCAACCATCGCCGAATCCAGAAGAATCCGTCATGTCCGCTTTGTCGGAAGTTGATGCTGCCTTTAGGGGCCGTACTCTGGCTGAGCTTTTGAGGATTGAGCCGATACTGATTGCCTGTGACCTACTCAAAGGCCTTGGCGACTTGGGGGAGGACAAAGGCAAGAGGGTAAGTCATTACCGATTCCACAGCTCGATCGACGTTGACATGAAGGAATTGTAGTTTCTCCGCGCACTTCATCTTTTAGCCGTCCTTGTTCCACGAAAGTCAGGTCACACACCAAGACGAGCGAACCTTATAGAATACTTCATTGAGGAGCATGTCCTTGGAATCATTACACAGTTCGCTCATGCTGTAAATGACTTCCAAATCAGACAACCTCTGATTGAGAAAAAAAGGAACATTGCAGCGATTGGAGAGATGATAAAGGTTGCTCGTGGCCATATCAGTAGCGCCTTACCTCAGGTTCGTACATAAGTCAGCTCATATAATGTGATTTTCAGTAGTAAGCTAAAGTGACATAGATATGCGCATGTTTACGAGCTGCTCTTGAGATTCAAGAGCTGTGTAATAATGCATTCATCGTCTGGAAAGTCCTGATCATTTCCCTGCAAGAAGAGGAAGTTGAGCCCCTCATCGATCAGACACTATCAATTGTGATCAGATACTGGGACATGTTCACTGAGGATACAAGGAAGCAAGCGTACGAACTCGTTGAATACATCATGCAGTCTCACCATGAGTTGGTACGCGATATCTTCAATACCATGCCCTCGCTAGCTTCAATTCCAATACTCGACAAGCATGAAGCCACGCTTAATAGCATGAAAGAGAAGATGGATGTACGAAGCCATTTCCTTGCATTCATTCGTCGTTGTCAGAGTGATACTGCAACGGTTGTTGAGCAATCCTTGCATGAGCTAGTTCCTTATCTCTCCCAGAATGAAGAGTTCATTCACAGATCTGTTCTCAGTGAGATTCCAGATCCAGTTGTTGCACAGCTAACACGGTCATTGCTCGATTGTTGTGTGAAATTTAACACTAGCTCGGATGTTATAACCAAGTTATCGGCTGAATGTCTAGGCTTGATCGGCTGTCTTGACCCTAACCGAGTGGACACGGTGAAAGAAAAGAAAGGGATTCTGGTTTTGTCCAACTTCGACAGCATGGAAGAGACCTTTGACTTCATACTTTTCTTCCTCCAGAACGTGTTAGTCGAGACGTTCCTATCAGCTTCAAATACTAGAGCTCAAGGTTTTCTTGCATATGCGATGCAGAACCTACTCAGGTTCTGCGGTCTTGATTCAGCCGTGGCCAATCGATCGCGTGACTTCCGAGCCGATGAGAAATATCAACGCTGGCTAGAGCTACCTGAAACTGTTCGCAACATTCTAGCTCCTTTCCTTACCTCAAAGTATACAGTTACCATTGGGACCCTAAACACTAACTGCAGCTATCCCTTGTTCACAGCTGGATTGACACATGGCAACTGGCTACGGACCTTTGTGCAAGATCTATTGCAAGCCGGGAACGGTGACAATGCGAAATTAGTATTCAGTGTTTGCAGCCGCATTGTGAAAGGCCAAGACATCTCAATAGCATCTTTTTTGCTGCCATTCGCGGTCCTTAACCGTACGGTTTCTGGGAGCCCACAAGAGAAAGAAGATCTACGCTGTGAGCTAGTGAATGTCCTGTCACACCCATTACCCGACACACACGACTATGTATATGAGAACATCATATTGTGCAGTCAGGTGAGTAGCGTATTTCCATTTATTTGTGCAGATTCGTTTGATTGTTGTCTCACACTATTCGAAACAGAGCATTTTCGAGGTCCTCGACTACCTTTCAAGGTGGCTACAGGGCAAAAAGAAACAGATAAATAGTCTCAGGAACCCCAGCCATCCTTCAAATCGTAACCACAAGGGAACATCTCGCGATGCTTTGTTAGACACCTACCATTCGCAAGCCAAAGCTGTAGAAATACTTCTGAGTTCGATACCTCCAGAGGTCATCTCCAAAAGAGCTGTTGAGTGCAAATCGTTCTCACGGGCTCTGTTCCATTGGGAGCAATACATCCGACAGTGGAAAAACCAGCATTCTAAGCAAGGAGGCGCCGCCGTCGAACCTCTCTACCAGCGATTACAAGATATCTACAGCCGGATCGACGAACCAGACGGTATCGAAGGAATTTCAAGCCATCTGCACGTGTTAAACATTGATCAGCAGGTACTTGAGCATCGAAAGGCAGGAAGGTGGGCTACCGCACAAAGCTGGTATGAGTTGCAACTTGAGAAAGAACCAAATGATAGCGAAGCACAGTGGGGTCTACTCGCATGTCTCAAGGAATCTGGACAACAAGGTATTCCCCTGATCCATCCCCGTCCAGCCGGTCTACTGACACATTCTTAGATGCCATTCTCACGCGATTCGAGATCTTGAAAGCAAATAATTCATCTAGGAAGTTTCTACCTTTTGCAGTAGAAGCGACCTGGATCACAAGTAATTGGGGAAAGCTAAATGAGTATCTTCAGCAGCTCTCGCGGTTGGGTAGGGGGGAATTCAATATTGAGATTGGATTGGCCCTCAATGCTTTCCGGCAAGGCAAGTATACGGAATTTTGGGAACATATAGAGGCCTTACGACTCAGTGTGGCCAAGTCCCTAACAGCCAACTCCGTGGTTTCGTTGCAGTCATGCCATGATAGCATTCTCAAGCTACATACTCTACACGAGGTAGAGTCTATAGCTCGCGCTAGATTTGAGGATAGTGAGAGCAATGACTCGCGCACAAAGCTACCTGATATACTGGATCGACGTTTGGATATCCTTGGGGGCTACATCTCTGATAAGCAATATCTCTTAGGCCTTAGAAGGGCTACGATGGAGCTAACGTATGTCGCTTTTGCCCTCTTTGTGAACTTTCTCTAGTCGAATGCTGATAGAGCCTTAAGGAACGAATTTACCGATTCCGACATAGCCGCTGCTTGGCTAACTAGTGCACGTCTGTCGCGCAAAGGCAACTTCACCAACCAAGCCTACCAGTCGATGCTACATGCGGCACGTCTTAACGATCGATCTGCCACTATTGAGCACGCACGACTCCTCTGGAAAGACGGTCATCATCGAAAAGCAATACAAACACTGGAAGGCGCAATTACTGCTAATGAGTTCTCGTCAGAAACAGCCACATCTCAAGAGCGTACCTCATCGCTAATTGCAAATAATGGTGAACATCAGAATATGCTCTTGGCTCGAGTATGTCACCGTCCACAGGCTACCGACACGATCTGACTGTAACTATTATATAGGCACATCTGCTCCTGGCCAAGTGGACAGACAGGGCAGGGCAAACACAATCAGATGCTATCGTCCAGAGATACAGGGAAGCTATAAAGCTCCACCCTAGGTAAACTCTATGTCCCAGAAAGGTACGGCAGGCGTTTTAAAGTGGAAGCTAACTGGTTCTTAGGTGGGAGAAGGCTCATTACTACCTAGGCAAACACTACAACAAAATCCTGGATTTGGAGAAAGCAAAACCTCTGGGAAAGGAAGCACAGATCTAGTCAGCATTCCTATCCCTGACCTGCAAAATGATCAATGGCTCATTTTTCCCCAGCTTGAGTGGCGAGGCCTCAAAATTAGTTGTTGACAATTATCTCCGGTCATTGGCCCATGGCAACAAATACGTATTCCAGTCCTTGCCCAAAATCTTGACACTCTGGCTAGAACACGCTTCTACCGTCGACCAGCCGTTTGATCCAAAGAGAGGCGACAACGAGTAAGTAATGAATATTTTCTTCGGGATCTAAACATTTCACTCCCGTTACCTTCACCTCGATTCGCCTGCTGACTGGAATAATCGGGACGACTTAAAGAGATTTCCAAAAGCACACTCTGAGTCAGCGAAAAAAGAGCCTTGATGATATGCATACACAACTCAAGAAATATGTGAACAGGATCCCGGCTGCGCTGGTTGGTAACAAAGTCGAGTACCATATGAAAGCTTGCTAACTAGAAACAGCTCTTCACCATTCTCCCTCAAGTTGTTGCTAGGATATGTCACCCAAATACGACGGTATACGACTTATTGACCAAAATCGTAGCCAGGGCAGTTAACTCATTTCCCCAACAAGGGCTATGGACTGTCCTCGCAGTGGTTAAGTCCTCTTCCAAGGACCGGGCATCCAGAGGAATAAATTGCCTGCAGAAGATTACGGTAGGTCAAGAAAGAGAAATCTGCGTCAAATCAGTTCGAGCTAATCTCAAGCAGGAAGTCAACAAGAAACTGAAAAATCAGCCATCGTCAGATATGCGTGCCATGATAAATCAAGGACAAAAATTCTCAGAGGAAATGCTAAGGTTGTGCATAGCTCGCATCGAAGACAAAGTCCTGAGAGTCAGTCTGCGTGATCTGAAGTTCAGTCATAAGGTGGCGCCTTGTAGGCTTGTGGTGCCGTTCCAAGCAATGTTAACGCCGACGCTACCAGCCAGCCATAAACCTGAATACCTGAAAGGTTTCAGGGCCTTCCCTAGGGATCCTACGACTATTGAAGGTAACGCTTCTTGATTTGACTTCTGCAAAAATTTCACTGACTGTTGATAGCCATACTGGACGATGTGCAGGTCTTGAATTCTCTCCAGAAACCACGAAGGATAGGGATCCGGGGCTCAGATGGAAAAGTATACAACATTCTGTGCAAACCCAAGGATGACCTGCGCAAAGATCAACGGCTCATGGAATTCAACAACATGATCAATCGGCTCTTCAAAAAGGATGTGGAATCGAGTAAACGACGGATGTGTAAGTACTCAACCGTCTATTTTATCCTCTGCGTTCCACTATCCTCTGACCGAGTGATTGCTGTGGCAGATATCAAAACGTACGCTGTGACACCGCTGAACGAAGAATGCGGGCTGATCGAATGGGTCGATAACCTTCGTGCTTTGAGGGACATTGTTATCAAGCTCTTGAGAGAGAGAGGCATCGCGCCAAACGTAAGTTTTTCAGCTTCATGATGATAGCCATACAGCTATTGAAGTGGTTCTACTATAGTATAATGAGATCAGACACGACCTGAACGAAGCATGCTCCGACAACTCAAAACTCCATCTTTTCACAACAAAAGTTTTGTCAAAGTAAGTTTTCCAATGCACTTCTTCTTGAGTCGCTCCGTTCCAAGACTAATCTCGATGCAGGTTTCCTCCAGTTCTGTATGAATGGTTCATTGAAATGTTTCCTGAAGCAGGATCATGGTTTGCTGCCAGGATTCGCTATACTCGTTCCTGTGCTGTTATGTCCATGGTTGGGCATGTCCTAGGGTGAGTCAATCCACACTTTGCTGATATATGTCCCTTTCAGCTCATTTCTCTGCAGGTTAGGTGATCGACATGGTGAAAACATACTGTTCGAGGAAGGCACGGGAGGTGTTTTACATGTCGACTTCAATTGCCTTTTCGACAAGGTTAGGCGCCCGAGACCCAAGACAAACCTGCCTTGCATCTTTTTGGCTGACATGGATAGGGATTGACATTCGATATACCTGAATTGGTTCCGTTTCGTTTGACCCAAAACATGGTTGATGCGTTCGGTGCCTATGGATACAATGGTTCGTTCTAACCGACCTCTGAAACGTTCATGTGCTAATATCATTGATAGGTCCGTTCCGCAAGACATGTGAAATTAGTCTTGGTCTACTTCGCCACAACGAAGACGCACTCATGACCGTTCTGGAGACGTTCTTGCATGACCCTACCACGGACTTTATCGGGAAGAAGGTAAGCACCACCCAAGATGTACACACCCACGTTGCTGATGGACAGAAGCGTCGTACACATGCCAATGCCCCAGAGACACCTGCCGGTGTTCTAGAGAATGTTCGCAACAAACTTCGTGGCCTTCTACCTGGGGAGTCAGTCCCCCTTTCAGTGGACGGTCACGTAGACGAACTAATTGTACAAGCAACGGATGTAAAGAATCTAGCTGCTATGTATATTGGCTGGTGCGCCTTTTTCTAAAGGTGCTTCTCGACACTGGCCCTGGTCCTGGGTGATTTGTGATTGCTGGAGCTAGATTGCGGATGACTTGGGTTTCCTAAATTTCTCCCGTGCACAGAATAACTTTACATTATTAATTATAAGACAAGGCTTCGAATTGATTCGAGTGTAGAAGTCCACCGGCCTGCACCCCATCATCACTCTGCCAGTCCCCTGTAGTTGAACGACGCCAGGAACAGTAGCTTCATCATGGTTTCTAAAGACTATCAAATGACACCAAGACCATATCGTAAAGCAATCCTGGGTTAATGATGGTCTCTTCTTAGGCTTGCGCTCCGTTCCCTATCGCTGCGACTGCTATAGCCATAGCTGCTGTAGCTCGGGCTACGGCGACGGCGACGTTGGGAGCTGTCCATACGCGAGTGTGTCCGCCTTGGCGGTGGTGAGGTTGAACGGGATTTGGAAGAAAGGGATCGAGAGCGGCGTGGCGACCGGGAGCGCGACAGAGAGCGAGGCCTATAGATGTCATGCCTTTCCATATGCCGAGAACGGCGATATTTCCTAGCCGGTGGCGGTGACCTTGGAGCGCGACTATCCGACGGGGGTCCGCGGCCATGTCCTGGGCGGCCAAAGCTTGCTCTGCTATGTTGAACTGGTGGTGGTGAGCGAGAAAAAGCTCTCCTAGGAAGAACAATCGACACATTCAACATGGCACCATCTAGCTGAGCTTCATGCATATGCGCGATGGCTGCCTCTGCATCCGCAGGATCGTGGTAGAGTATGTATGCAGTGCCCCTGTTTGTCATGACTAGTAGAGCGTCAGCCTGGGCATGTAGGAAAGCATGAGTCTATAGGACTTACAAGCTTTATTCATAGGAAGATCAAGACTTCGTATGTCACCAAAACCACCAAATATCTCCCGAAGATGTGATTCGGTAACATTCTTGGTCAACTTTTCAATAACTATCTTTGATTTCCGTTAGTTCTAGCATAAAACCTACAGACTGGGATGATGCAAGCGCAACCGACCTTTGAGCTTCTTGAAGCATCGGCAGAGGGACTCGGGGTCCGACTGAAGTCTTTCTTTCTGTAACGTCTGGGAGCTTCGCTTCGGCTTCGGCTTCGACTACGGGATAGCGCTCTGTTGTGCGACGGTGATCGCGACCAGCTTCTGGAACGGTGACCATTGCGGCGAACAGCACCACGCTCCACAGAACGCCTCCGGGGTGTGGTGTTGAATCTCGATTCTGAGCGAGGGGACAACGAACGCTGCAAGGATGGGGCCCGATCAAATTCCGAGGATGGCAAACGGCCACGAGAGCGGCCCCGAGTGTATTCTTCTGGCATCCTACAGGATCCACTTGGTGGAGGGAGCTTTCTAGGAAACCACCAAGGGCAAGCTGAACAGATTGTAGCAAGGGATAATCCTGGGTAAGCGAAATATCAAGGGAGCGAGACGCATCGAAGGTCTGGTATTGAGTGGGGTTGCCCAAGACGGATCAGAAGTTGCAGAGTAATTGGCAGATTGTTGTGTCATGTATGAAGGTCAGAACCAGGTAGGTTTGCTATCCGCACGATAGGCGGGTCCCATGTTTGTTATCCTAATCCCCTGCACATCAAGAACCAATGCTAAAATATCATTCATTTTCTTTCCTTCCTGTTTTCTTTTTTCTTTTTCTCTTTCTTCTACTTTCTCGGTCTTGGTTTCTTTCCTTTTCGTCTAAGAATAAGAGAACCCACATGTTGAACAAGGTACTCGGTCAATCTACTGCAGCTGCATGCTTGAAGATTGATTTATTGCTTCAAGTCCGAATGATCGCATCGTTATATAGTTTCTATATAGAGACAGTTGTGCTCATATGTCAACAGAGTCACCCCACTGTTCGTACGCTTCAACAACAGCAGCCGTTATTTGTCTCTTCACCTGCTTAAGCGCATACTCGAAATGCTCCCATCGGATATCTTGCGCTTCGCCGGTCTCCTCTTCTGCATCCAACGCAGCATCACCGGCTGTTTCACATATGCTCACGATCTCAGCCCCTGAATACCCGTCAGTTTTCATGGCCAACACGTCCACCTCAACTTCCGGGTTAATGACGGATTTGCGGAACCATATTTGCAAAATCTCCTTCCGCGCCTCGTAGTCGGGAGGTCCTATGTAAAGTATATTGTCCAATCGACCGGGGCGCATCAACGCCGGGTCTATCACTTCAGGTTTGTTTGTAGCGGCGATGACTAGGACACTTTTAAGCTCCTCGATGCCATCCATTTCATTGAGAAGAGTTGTAAGAACATTAACCCCGCCTTGTGATGAAGTGCCACGTTTCGAGGCGATAGCGTCTATCTCATCAAAGAATATGATGCTGGGCCTTGCAGACCGAGCTTTTCGAAAAATTTCTCTTAATGCTCGTTCAGATTCTCCGACGTACATGCTTAGGATCTCGGCTCCCTTGACTGCCAGGAAGTTGAGCCCCGCTTCAGTGGCCAATGCTTTCACCGTCAACGTCTTAGAGCATCCAGGTGGCCCGTAAAGAAGTACACCTTTCTTGCTGGTCAAATTAAGCCTCCTCATTCGCTCGGGATGCTTGGCCTTGTCAGAACTGCAACAACACAATCTGAAGGTGCGCGCTTACCTTCAATGGACGCTCCACTGCTTTCTGCAAACGTCTCTTAATTTCGTGCTGCCCACCAATGTCCGACCACCTGACCTTGGGCGTCTCCAAGAACACTTCCCGCATAGCAGTAGGTCGAGTTTCCTGTAGGGCTGATAGGACATCAACGTCCTCGATATGTATAGCTGTTCCTGTCTCAGGAGTGGCCGGACCTTCAACAGCATTATCGGCAGGTATGCGTTTGTCACCAAAACAAAACTCAGGTTCCAACATCTGTCTTTGCCGTGCCTTGCGACTAATCAACTGAAGCAAAGCGAAGAGATCGGCACCCACGTAACCATGGGTTTTCTCCGCTATCAAGTCTATGAGGGTATCGCTCAATGCTGGGGATGGGGATCCACATATAGCACGCAATATTTTGGCTCGATCCTGTGCTGTCGGGATATGCAATTCAATCTCAGTTGCTAGTCGATGCGGTGTCCTCAGGGCATCATCGACATCATTCGGATGACGGGTTGCAGCCACAATCAAAACGAATGCATTCTTTGTAGCGTCAATGCATTCGCATAGAACCGATGCCAACGACTGGCTATCGAGCGATGTCCGTCTAGGCGCAATGAACTCCACCTGATCAATCAGGATTGCACTGGGTTGAGAACGCATTGCTTCTTGGAATATATTGCGCATCTTGGATTCGGCATCCCCGATATTGCGGCCAAAGGCTGAGGACCCAATATGGAATGTTTGCCTCCACCCTGCTGCTTTAATGTGTTCCAGAAGCGCCGTCTTACCTGTTCCCTTCGGACCATAAAGAAGAATGCCTCGACTGTGTTCATAGAATGAAGGCATTACTAGATTGACTAGACCAGGGTTAAAGTCAGCAAGACTTTCATTGATACTCTCGATTTGCCGGTCCATCCCTCCCAGCCCAGTCGGCCGCACTTGGATATTGGAAGTTCCGCGCTCTAGAGGTTTCTTAAGATCTTCGCCCATTATGATCTCGCTGGTTTCAGCGAACCTGAAGAGAGTACAGGTAGTACTTCCATCTTCACTTGAGATATCTGCCACTCTGAAGCTCCGGCGTTGGCCCCTAAGCTCTACCTCAAATACTAGGCCAACAGTAATGCCATCGCATTTCAGAAGAGGAAACTCCAGGGACCATGACCAGTGGATTATGTCAGAGGGTGGAATCGCGCCGTATCTTGCAATCCTATCACTATCTGAACACTCTATAATGGAGACTTTGTCGATCTTATTCAGGGGCCCATCGACCTTGCATATTGTAATCTTCTCCCCAATCTTGAATCCATAACATTCCTGAAGAGTTCTTGAGGTCTGTACAACCGTATTCTGAATGTTCTCGGTCGCGTTCCAAGCTATTGCCGTTCTCGATGGACCGTCGGCGAGACTAATGTTGCACACATCTCCAGCTCTAAGCTTCAGAAAAGCCAGGGACGACGAGGAGAGATAAACGCGAAAGGCATCTCTATGATCAGTTCTTGTTTGTTTTGACAGCGGCCGAACTGTGAAGGCTCGAGTCTCGGACATTTTTTTTTTAGCGGTAGCTGAAGGCCCCTCCAAAAGTAACGCCTAGTGTCCCGCGTTCCCACTACTGCAGCTGAGTATACCTGCTCTCTACAGTATCATGACCTGCTTAATGATTTTTTTGTAAGCAAATCATAGGCACCGGAAACGATAAATTTGACTGGTTGGAACATTTTGACTGCCTTGACTTACAAATAGGTGATCCGGGAAAGGCGTAAGTAAACTGGCTGCTGAGCGCGTATACTGGATGAGAAAAGCGGGATCAAAAAGAAGGATTAAAGTCCGATCAAGGGAAAACCAACACAAAGGTTTGGAAGGCTCTTTCAGGAAACCTCCCTCTTGTCTATTGCTGATAACCTTGACTGATTCATACGATGGTAGAAAGACAAAGGATGGAGAAAACAGGGTTCCGAACAAAATCTGTACTCCGTAAAGTGTTCGTTCACAAATAATGGGCCATCTCAAATGGATATCCACACAGCCCCACTTTGAGAGGAGTAGAAGATACAATAGTAACATCATGGTCTACTATACCAGCCGCAAATGTTTCCAAGTACTCGATAGTAACTTCTTTCCGGCACAATGAGAGAATGGCAATGCCAGTGCTAGTGTCAGTGCTATATTAAGTTACTGAATGAGATGTGTTCAAACCGTACAGAGAGGACTCACTCTCACAGAGGTGCACGTTACCAATGGACTTCATGCATTCTTCCTTCTACCTATCCAAGTAGCTTATACACCATCATCTTTCATTAGGTCAGACCATAATCCTCCAGTAACATCTTTCTTCTGGCCCGCGTTTTCTATCAACGCTCCTAGTGTGGTGATGCTCAATACCTCGGTGCTTTCCCTATTCGACGATCTTCAATTTATAGTACGACCACCATTATATTTTTCTCCGGCTGCAGTCAACTTTTGCCAAAACCCATTTAAATACGGACATGCCCCAAGTTTCCTCATGTTTATTAGGAGATGCTGGCGGGTGATGCATACCGCACTTGCAAAAGACTGTTTATGCTATACCTAATTTCACTTGCACAGTAATGAAGACAACAGAGAAACGCCACCTGGGAAAATTCGATCGCAGTAAACGGATGACGACCCAAGACAGAACAGAGAGAAGAATGAAGGCATTCACGAAAACCATAAGCCCCTGCCTTCATTATCAACATACATGGGTTAGGAGCAGAATCAGCCAATTAGCTTCCCAGCATCTATTCGAACCGTGAACATAATGATGTATTGAAGCCATGGCACACAAACCTGTAACACGCGAAGACATAGAGTCATAATGGAAAAAGATATCCCGAAGACCAAACGAGAGTGTACTAACAAATCAACAGCACTTCCCACCCGCGTTGCCGTTCAGCCCGGAACCTTGCTGGTCTATGCTCACGCCCTGGGAGCCGACCTGTTCGGACTTCGACGTATCCATTCCTTTCTTGATATCGGATGCGAGATCATAAAACGCTTTCTCGATGTTGATGTTGTTCTTAGCTGATACTTCAAGGAATGGTATTCCCAGCTCATTGGCCAATTGCTGACCTTGCTCAGTTGACACAGCCCTCTTCTCTTCCCAATCACATTTGTTGCCAATAAGGATCTTGTGAACGCCTTCGCTCGCATGTTGCTCAACATTTGAAAACCAAGTGCGAATGTCTAAGTAAGGCGATTGGGCATTAGCATCAAGTTATCTCATAATCCACCTCGGGTTCAAGGAAAGCGTTTCTCACTTTGAAACGATCTTTCGTCGGTAACATCGTATACAAGAAGTATGCCCATAGCTCCTCTGTAGTATGCGGTAGTGATAGTTCTAAATCGCTCTTGCCCAGCTGTGTCCCATATCTGGAGCTTTACGCGTTTACCGTCCAACTCGATGGTACGTATCTTGAAGTCGATTCCGATGGTAGTAATGAACGACGGAGTGAACGAGTCTTCACTGAATCGCAATAGACAGCATGACTTTCCGACCCCAGAGTCACCAATCAGCAGTAACTTGATCTACAGAGACCGATATTTAGCTTATTGATTTCTTGGGGCATTAATCAATACTCACCAGGAAGTCGTAGTTCCTTGTACCAGCCATCTTGTTGTTGCAGACTCGAGGTATACAGAGAGCGAGGGATAAAAGCCGTGATAGTGAGTTTATGTTCTGCGTTGTGCTAATCCCTACTCGATATTCGTCTTAGTTGGGTTTGACGTTATTCTCCCCTCTCCTCTGTTGGTCTTGCGTGCCCCCTCTCTTTTCTCCTATCCCTTCCGATTCCGCTTATGGTTTCTCGACAAGTTTGTGTTTGGCTGGAATCAAGATTTCACTTCACTTAATTTGTCTGCTTGTCTCCGTCAATAATACCGACTGTAAGAGAACTCAAGTCTTCGAATAGTGGCAGGTGCTGGATTCAGGATCTTCCACGGAACCAGGAGCCGGTCCGGAGAATGGGGTCAGGGGACGGGACGGGACAAGACAGGTGTTGTATCGGAGACCTTTTGTTGAAGTAAGAATCGGCGACGTTGGACACGTTCAATTTCGGAAAGTTGCCGGGGGAATAATTTCATTCGATAGACAACAGTAGCACGACTTATCTTTGGGAACTGCTTTCTTTCCAAGGTTTATTAGGAAGCTGGCAGCAGTATATGCACGTACAGTGAGTACATGTTCGGAGTAGTATCCCGGGCACTTGTGTAATCGCCTAGTATCGTCCGGTCTACCCAAGCGCACCCCACAGATGAAAGTATTTAACTATCAGCTTTTATACCACTTTAAGACAGCTACTGTTCATTTGTGGCTCCAGTCAGATGTTCCAAACACGACAGACAAAAACAATATTAAAATCAAAAGTATCACTTGAAGATATAGCATCGATACCCCGTAGCCTTGATCATATCCTTGGGTATTGAAATGGTCACTAACATCGAACACGTCATTTCACCCGGTTTACACTAGGATTGTCCGAGATATACCAAAGTGTAGAAATGAGCTCCCTTGTACATAAGCTTGGTGTAGATTGGACCATCACAATATCTATCATTGTTCGACAATACGTCTACGACAGAATGTAAGAGATAATACAGTAATACTTGTCGAGAATTTGTCAGCCGCCAAAGTCAAAAGGCATGAAACATAGTGTTCACCAAAAGAGTGAGGATAACGGATTGCATCAAATCCATTTTGAGTAGACCCAACCCATTCGTTCAACAACCTTGAGTTGCCGGTCAATCGTATCTCGCTCGACTAATTCGGTGATGTCTTCCTGGAATGAACGGAGATCCGTGCCTTTCAGTATGATCCGCGCCTTTGAAAGTAGGACTTCGGCGTTGCATATGAGGAGACCATAGTCTCTAAATGCCAGCGCATTGCCAGGAGTGGAGGCAGATGATGTTAAAGTCCGATGTACAATCCTACAGCGATATATTAGGCCTAAATCAAATTGTTCTTTGGGACTAGGTCAGAACTTACCGCAAAGCATGCCTCAATTCGTCCTGCTGCTTACCCATTCGGAAGCCCCTTCGACTGCCCAGCAAGCCGTAAAGCCAACGAAGAGTCGCAAATGACACCATTAAGCCTGGGGTTAGTCCAATAAACCTATAGAAAGTCAATGGCTACTCTGGTATTCTTGGCCGGAAGTCGTACCCAAAAACCAGCTCTTGGCTTTTCAACAGAGCGTCAATTCCCCCTATCGCGATTTCAACATCTACTTTTGTTTTCTGTATCTGTATCAGAAGTGCTCGCACCAAATCACCCTTGACGGTCCCGACAAAAGGACTACGCAGGTCATTTTCATATGCTTTCAGCACTGGTGTCAAGTCACCTTCCCGGACTTTAGCAGCAATAACATGGGTATCAAAAGCATCATAGTCATTCTTGTTCGGTTCACAACGATCAAGAACGAAGTCCACAACCATTCTTTCCAAACTCGCTCGATCGGCTTCCAAGCTGTTTCTACTCATCAATGCAATTTCACTCT
The DNA here is from genome assembly GCF_003184535.1 of Aspergillus eucalypticola CBS 122712. Taxonomy (NCBI): domain Eukaryota; kingdom Fungi; phylum Ascomycota; class Eurotiomycetes; order Eurotiales; family Aspergillaceae; genus Aspergillus; species Aspergillus eucalypticola. Next base: position 1,240,694 of record NW_020290281.1, read on the forward strand.
TTTCATCGTGTCTTATAGTGCCGATAAGCCTGCGAAGTGGGTCTACAACCCAGTTGTTCCAAAACTCGATAGTGGTTGAACCGAAGTTGGCAATCCATTCCAAGAGCTCATGGCGCCTATTCCGTAACAGCTCCAGTGATGTACTTGTTGATAATAGTGCAAGGGTCAAAGGTAGCCAAAAACGTACTAGGTAATGGGGGCGTCCAGAGTTGTTGATTGTTGTGGCTGAAGCTTTGGCATAGGCCGGTAGAAGCTGTTCAAGTATATAGCCCAATTGGTTCATGACAAATCTCGGACCCTCCGATGATAGATCACTGCAGTAATGCATGCGCATCGACGTGACTTCTTGATTGATCGCCATGTTTATGTGCTCTTCATGATTCCACGGGACACTTCCCTTTTCAGCATCTTCGAGAAGCAATTTCATTAAGGCCACACTCTCAAGGACGTTGATCTGCCAGCTCTCAGTGAACATACCATGGCTATTGTCACCTGTAGGATTGTCGCCTGTAAAATTGTCGCCAACTGCGCATGAGAAACTGTTTCTTATGAGGATCCCTATGCTACAAGCATTCATATCTTTCAATGAACTCAATGTCTTCCGCTTCTGCCGTACATCTGACTTCGCTGTTGAGAGTGGTGATAACATCCTTCCCCGCCAAAAATGCAAACTTTGGGGAAGGATACACTGACGAACAGATTCGTAAAATTGCATCCAGCTGGGTTGACCGGACGTCCGGGAATTGTTCATGGAGTTAGCATGGTGCCAGACTTTTCGGGATCTGTTCCAAAGCACCACTGGCGAGGTTTGGAGCATATAGAGCCCAAGTGACCAGGGGGACTCCAAAACACTATCCCAATAGAGCATCTCGTCATTGAGGGAGAGTACATCATCTGATAGCGTATTCAGTATAACTCCGAGAGTCTGGACTGCAGCCTTAGCAGCTACGAGCCAAGAAATGTCTACGACGTGTGCCATGAAAACATTCACGTCTGGCAGCGTGGGATCAGCATTGAGCACATCATCGGGGTATTCAGCAATTATTTTCAGAAGCCTTTCCGTCTGCAGTAACGGTTGAGACTTGGATGTCACGGAAAGTGAATCCATGAGCTTCTCCAATTTCGTGACATTTTCAATGGGGTATTTTGCTTGGCTTGCGTGTTTGTAGACGTCTAGCGATTTCGGATAGGCATTATCGGTTATTTGCCGCCACAGTTTATCAAAATGTGCATCCAGACTGTATGCCCTACGGTGACAGTGTCAATACTCCCCTCATGCTGACAATACAACTGAGTAACTTACTTATTTATTGCATACATTGCGAATGGTGAAGCAAACGGCAGAGTAGGGCGAACAATGAAAAATAAGTGGAATAACCAGAAGAAATACTGATCAAGAAGTTCGGGTTTAAGGATAATGGCGTCATGCGCACCAAGCAAATCATGCAAACACCAAGCCCACTTTCACCCTTTGCATCATGTACTCTCTTCTCTCTTCAGATCAGATAATATAATCAAATGTATCAGTTGGTGAATTATGGCAGGGTAACACGGTGTTCTGAGCATTACCTAAATTGCTACTACATCTATCGTAAGGCGATTGAACTCACAGCGAGTCAAGCTTAAGGTTGGAGATAAATAAGTCCAATCAAGGAAAAAAACATCCATCTGCGGAGGGCTGAATATATTGGGAAATCTATACAAAAGTACAATGAAACCGGACACGGCAGTGACTATAATACAAGTAATATTTGTGTGTTATGAAAGCTGTGCTCAGCACGCCCTTCGCTTTTGTAGTCCTCGGGCCACTGGTTATGGCTTAGTAATCTGGCCCCTGGCCCCCTGTCTGAAATCTCCCGAACCATGTTGCCTCCATTCACAAGGGCAGGTGTATGTACATGTTAATATAGTGCACGGAGAGTATGTCTCATTAACCTACCCGGGTGCTGCCTAGATCTAATCCAGTCCACCAATATCTACAAAGCAAATGCTCTATACAGTGCAGTGAGGAGGTCGCTTTGATTAGCTGCTAGGGGTAGGAATAATAATATAATTAGATAATAATAAGTAGCGAACATACCAACGTATCTACCAAGGAATACAGACTAGTTTCCAAGCAAGTGGAGCTAACTAATATCGGTCCCAGTCGGCTAGCCAGTGGTGCCAGAAAGGTCCAAGGCCAGGGGGAAAAGGTCTCGCCACCTCGGGAGCGGCTGTCCTGGTCGCGCGCTTCTTCCACAAGTGTTCCTGAAATACCAGCCAACCTCTCACAGGCAACAATCCATTAACAACTACTTAATTGTCGCTGCAACGCTTTTATCCTCGTTCATAACATTGGCCATATGCCAATCGCATAAACACGACTCTCTAAACCTCACATACCTCTGTCGTCTGCGTATTCTCGCTCCAATAGCGAGGGTTTATTGAAGGAGAGTTAAGAAGAAAAGTGCCAAGGGCAAAAGCCGGCCTGCGTCCCTGTACAATGTGAGCAGCTTTTGATGTACCACCCGTTATACATATGAGTTCTTACAGGACATAGGAATTCCACCTTGCTGTCTACGCCAGAATCATACTGGGGCCAGTTTGAAGAAATCTCCAAATACAATACTCATCTGAACGTGGTCGAAAGACTATGGACAGCATGGTATGCCTGGATGCAAAATGACGTTCTTGCAACTGGAATCATGTCTTTTGTAATGCACGAAATTGTATATTTCGGGCGTTCCCTCCCTTGGATCTTTATAGACACTCTCGGTTTGTTCAAGAACTACAAGATTCAAAGCGTGAGGCTCAGGATCACCGAAGCTTACTTGCCATTGTTCTAATTGGGTTACAGAGCAAGATACCATCCTTACGAGAGCAATGGGATTGTGCTAGATTTGTGCTACTCAGCCATTTTACCGTAGAGCTGCCACAAATATGGTGAGGAATACTTGATCTTCCAATGGGCCATTTGTGATGGCGTTACTAACAGCTCTAGGCTTTTCCACCCGATGGCCCAGTTTTTTGGCCTGTCCACCTCTGTACCTTTTCCCTCTTTGTGGACCATGGCTTATCAAATAGCAATATTCTTTGTCCTGGAAGACACGTGGCATTACTTTTCCCACCGTGCTCTCCATTGGGGTCCACTGTATAAAGCCATCCACAAGATTCACCATCAATATTCCGCACCTTTCGGTATGGCAGCTGAATATGCTTCTCCAATTGAAGTCATGATTCTTGGATTTGGTACTGTTGGTTGCCCAATTTTATGGTGTGCAGTAACCGGCGATCTGCATATTTTTACGATGTACATCTGGATCGTCTTGCGGCTTTTCCAGGCCATTGATGCGCACAGTGGCTATGAGTTTCCATGGAGTCTTCATCACTTCCTCCCTTTCTGGGCTGGCGCAGACCACCATGATCTCCATCACGAGAAGTTTGTAGGAAATTATTCCAGCAGCTTCAGGTGGTGGGACTATCTTCTGGACACCGAATACTCCCCGGAGGCTATCAAGAGGAGAAGGGAAAACAAGTCTGTGAAGGATACCAAGAAGGCTCAGTGATATTCCAGTCTTTGCAATGCCTGAAATAAAGGTGACCTGTATGGGCCATGTCTCAGGGCCATATGGGCTCTCTGGCGACGCGGCCGTTGGGCGGGACTTGACCATGGTTATCGACGACGTGATACATCATCTTATGACTTACACTTGCTAATATAGAGATATGGATTTTAATTCAAGTTTTATTCTTTTGGGTCGATTGACTAGCTGAGGGGTGTCATGGCTAGGATTGGACTATATCCCTTGCCTTGAGCAGACTTATGTAAAATAGTTTATTGAAAATATTTTAAACTCCTTGTCATATATGTTCTTTAAATTCTAGTTTTGATCCTTATGATAGGAAACAGGAGCAAGGCTGTTAAGGGGCGTTGTTGGAGATGTGTTAATGTTGGCTTTTACATCATAATAGCAACTAATAAGTTATATCTAGTTACCCTAGACTGATTACTTATCCCCGGAAACACCTAGTGTTGAGACCCCGGCCTGTGCGAACCTAAGACTAATGTCCGAATTTGTTCTTAGTGCGCCTTAAGGGGTGATGTTATAAGTGGAACATTCGGCAAGCACCAGCAGATAGCTTGTTGGTGCCGGCACCAACACTGTTGTCACTCCAACCCTATGGTCAGATTCCACATATTATTATGCCTACTGTGAGAGCCAATCAAACGTATCTCATTTGGTGCATCTAAACTAGAATATTAAACATAAGAGGGGAAGGGGAGGAGTATAAGAAAATATATATAAAGAATAAAGATAAGTGAGATAAACTAAATGAATAAATAAGATAAAATAAAATTATACATAAGAAAATAAAGTTAATAAGATTATATTACATATCTTAGTTATAATATTTATTATAATATTATTTTTTAAGACTGGCTATCCTCAGCCAACCTCAGCCAAGAATATATTATTAGTCGTATAATCCAATATATATTTATTTATCTCAGTAATACTCAATTATTATAATAATTATTTATAAAATCTAGAGTACGTAGCATATCTAATATAAAAATTTTATAACCGAATTAGAATATTCTTAAAATTTCTAGCTGGATAGTTTATATTCTCTATTTTATTCAAAATAAGTTATTTAATCTTATGCTATGATTAATTATGATCTAATTTATCATCATCTTTTTAATTTTTTATTTGATTTAATTATTAATTTTACTGGGAATGATAGTATCCTGAATTTAATCCAATAAATTTTTCAAAATTTTTATAAATATGTTTTCTTAGAATAAAAAGCTAGACATACTTATATATTCTTTAAAAGATAAATCTTGTATATATTTTTTATTTTATTTATAATTAGAAAGGTATATTAGTTATTCAAAGATTTTTATGAAGACTAGATCCAGTACCAATTTTTTATATATATAAAAATTCTATTATAGATATTGAAATTCTCTGAGTAGTACTAAAGTCTAGAACTTTATTTATTAATTTTATTAATTTTAAATTTTTTAGATACTTTTCCAGATAAATAACAGATTTATTCTATATAATAAATAAATTTTTATACCTGATCTCAGGCAAATAGTGTTGGATTGGGTCGGGTCGAGTCAGGATTTTTTTCAACCCAACCCAAAAACCCGCGCCGACCCAATTTTCCACGGGTTCAACCCGACCCAATCCAACACTAGGTGATAATATATTGAAAGAATTTATAAAAAATATTTAATCAAAGAATATGCTAGATTTATAGTAATCTATTATCAATATTAATAATTTGGTAAATTTATACAGAAAAGTAATGGCAGTAAAATAAATAAAAAAAACAAAATTTAATATATTATATTAAAAATAATTATTAATCGATTAATTGATCATTTTTATTTAGAAATTTGAAAATATTTTATAATAAAAAGTTTAATCTATATTTATGAGATTCTATGGATTTTATTCTAGAAGATAATTATAAGTTAATTTTTCATGATTAAAAATAATATTATTGAATAATCTTATCCAGGTATATACCTGGTTTATAAATAAATATATTATGTTTTATATAAATGATTAATTTATATAAGAAATATTTATTAAAATATTCTATTATGAAAAAATTATATTATAACCATGGCGGTCTTTTGGAAAAAAATAAAATATTATTAAACTAAAGTATTATAGAAATATAAAATTTGATAAAAGTTAAAGCAGATCTAAAACAAATTATAATAAATATTTTTATATTTATATACTAAATAATCATTTATATAATATCAGATATCTTGATTTTGAATATATTAATAATACTAGTATCTTATAAGAGCTAGTATCTTCTTATATATAAAATTTATTTAATAATTATATTTGAAAATTGTGATAGAACAACCTGGCTATCAGGAGTAAGGTCATCAGGATTATATATTACAGTGGTTATGTGAGTCAACAGATTATTAATAGCAGTTCTATATTATTCTAATATTTATAAAATACTGATTTCTTTAGAGGCTACTAATCCCTTAAAAATAATTTATTTTATAAATATAAACTATCTTTACTATTATAAAATTAATTTATAATATTTAATATTTAGTTTCTTATTTAATTGACAGGCCTTCTACCCTAATAAATAAAATCTATCATATTTTTATTTTTTTTAATTACTTAAGAAAGATACCACTATTTAAAATAAGAAAAAATTAGAGTTAGTTAGTAATTAAACTAATATAAAATTATTACTAAATATTATTTTTATTATTAGAAAGATTTAATAACTTAAAGACTATATTTATTAAATAAAACAGATTAATAATTTATAATAAAAAATAATTTATTTCTAAGAAAATATTATTAAAATATTTACAATTTCTCTTTAAATCAGATAAAAGAAAGAGAAAATAAAAATTTATTAATATTTTTTATTTTATATTTAATTTTAATTTCTAGAAGTATCAAAAATAGATTATTTAATTTAATTTATATATTTCAGAAAATCTCCAAGAAGTATTTGTTTAAAAAATATAAGATTATTAATTATATAGATTTAATATATAGATAAAGATAGTATTATTTTATTAATAATAAAATTTCAAATAAAAAATAATTATTTAAAAAAGTATAATTTTAATTTATAGATTAGAATTTTATTTTGATTAAAAATTAAAAATATTATAATATTTTAATCAGATATTATAGCTCAGCTTAAATAAATATACTAATAATTTAGTTAAAATGTTGAAAGATTTTATATTTATTTTAATATTTTAAAATAATATTTTTTTATTAAACTGAAGAGAAAAAAATCTTATTTTATTTTATTAAATTTTTTCTAGATTTAAATTATTATGTTTAAAAATATGTTCCATATTTAGTTATAGAATAATTTAGAATAAGAAATGATAATAGTTATTATTAATTATTAATTTATTAAAAAAATTGTTTTTAATATATTCCAGTTACTGCTTTTAAAATTAAAATTATTAATTAAATTTAAATCTTTATTCATAATATATAGAAAATCTTTATTATTATTGTTAATTCATAAAAAAAGTATCTATACTTTTAAATAATATAATATAAAAATAAATAAAAATCTTTAACTTAATAGAAGTTTAATTTTATTATTAATAATTAATTTTTAAGATTAGTATATTAGCTTATTACTCTATAAATATTAATAATAATATAATATATTATTTATTTTATTTTTTTAATTATCTAATTTGCCAGAGCCACTTGGAATTAAATTTAAAATAAATTTGCTTAATAATTTATTTTATAGTTCTGTAGATTATATTATTAGTTTTAAAATTATAAATTATTTTTATATAATTTAATATACTCTCTTTCCAAAGCTAAACTTAAGATTTTATAAAAATATATTAGAAAAAATCTAAAATTAAATTAAATTTAATCTTTAAAAAGTCCTGCAGGGAACTTTATTTTTTTATATTCAAAAAATATAATAATTTATATTCTTATATAAATTATAAAAATTTTAATAAAATTTCTTTTGAAAATTATTATTTTTTATCTTTTGTTTCAGAGATCCTTGACAGGGTTTTAAATATTAAATATTTTTAAAAATTAATATTATAAATATCTACTACTAAATTTATATTAGAAAAAATAAGTAAAAAATAATATATTAAATTTAATATAATTGTTTTAAATATATTATTATATTTTTTTGGATAAATTAATATTCTAATAATTTTTATAATTATATATATATCATACTTTATAGGCTTTTTAATAACTTTTATAGAATATATTTAAATAATATTTTTATTTTTTTACCAGATAGAAAGTTTTATATAAAATATATTTATTAAATATAAAAAAGATTTCAAGAAAATTAATTTTATATTGAATTTTTAAAATATTTTTTTATTAATTCTATATTAAGTTTCTAGAATATATTATTCATAATAATAATATATTTATAAATTTTTAATAAATAAATAATATTATTCTATAGCTAATTTTTGAAAGTTATTATAATATTTAAGTTTTTTTAGAATTTTATAACTTTTACTAAAAATTTATTAAGAATTATTTTTATATTATATTATTTCTTACTTTTCTATTTCATAGGATGATCAACGGATAAAAATTGAAAAAGAATTTATTTAAGTTTATATAAAAGAATTACTTTCTATTAAATAATTATTGTTTTTTAATAGAAATTTTTATTAATATATTTTAATTTTATAAGACCCCGCTATTTAAAATTAATATATTAAAAAAATAAGTAATATTCTATCTTAATCTAATAATAAAAACATATTTTAATTAATTGTTTTTTAATAATATAAGTTTTTCAATATTAAGCTAAACTATAATATTTTAAATTAAGAATTATTTATTATTATTTATTTTTTTAAAAATAAATAATATAATAGAAATATTTCCTAAATTATTATAATCTTATTAAACTATTTTAATTTATAACTATTTATACAGTAGACTAAGATTAATAAAAAATATATTTAATCATTTATATTTTTAAATTTTTTTTAGTTTTATTATTAAATATAAAATAAAAAATTTAATCCCGCAGATAAATTCCTTAGAATTATTATAAAATTTCAAAAACATTAATTTTATAAAGTAAACTTCTAATTTTAATTTATAAATGTTTTATAAATATATTATCTCTGTTAATTAGAGATTTGATTAAAGAAAAATACTAAATAAATATATATCATAATAATCTAAGAAGTCTATGAAAATTTAAAAAATTATTTAGATAATTACAAAAATTTATTAAAATATTTAATAAAAAGAAGATTATATTATCTTTATTTTTATAATTTATAATTAATCTTAAAATTGAATTTACAAATAATTATAAATTTAAAATTAATTTTTTTTATAAAATACTTTCTACAGAGTAGAAGATTCTGAGAAAATATGTATGAAAATATTTATAAAAAATTAAATTAAAAACTTAAAATCTTTTATAAAAATTCTACTTTTATCCATAAAGAGGAAGAACAGAAGTTTATAAATATATATTAATTATTATAAATTTAATAAATGAATTATTAAGAATAAATATTTACTATTATAAATTAATAAATATATTAGTTATTTTATGAATATACTACGATTGACCCCGGTAATTTTTTTAGTACAGTGGGAAGGTGCAGGGATCCGAATCCTTTGTTTTCTGCTGTTCATATGATTATTAATGCTTCAGATAGCCATTCAGCGTTGCTATTCAAGGTTTCACCATGGCGATTTAAGAAGGCGGTGCCGTATGGGAGACTTACCGCTTCAAGGATTCGAATCCCTGCAACTCTCCACCGTACTAACAAAATTACCGGGGTCAACCTGAGTATTTCAATTCACTTAGCTTAATTTTTTATATAATATATTATAGAATAATGATCATGAAGAATTATATATAAAATAGATTAAATACTATTTTATAAAACTAGAAATTAATTTTCTAGATTTTATTATCAATTATAAAAATATCTAAATAAAGCTAGAATAGATTAAAACTATTTATGAATAATTTAAATTATGAAATATTTTTATAAAGCTACATATAATTTCTAATTATTATAATAAATAATATTTAATAAAAAATTATAATATAAAGATAAATATTATTATTCAATAATATTTCTAGTTAGTAAAAGACTTTTACTTTTTTTTAGAAAAAGAAATTAAATAATATAATTAAATATATTATAGATATTATAGTAAATAAGAATACTATAAATAAGTTTATAAATTAATATTAAGACTAGTCTACAAGCTCTACTAGCTATAAAATTAATTAATTTTAAATTAATTTAGTAATATTCATAGAAAATGAAAATAATTTATTAAAATTATTAAATATTATTTAAAATATATTACTCTCCATAGACTCTTTCTTAATAAAGATTATAGATAATATATACTATAGGACATTAAATAATACTAGACATATCCGCGGGAAGTACAAATTATTATAAATTAATAATTATATATATATAATATCTATGAGAATAAAGATAATTCATTATAATAATAAAAAATAAAAGCTAGAATAAAAATAAGAATAAAAATGAAACTTAGAGTAAAGACCAGGGCAGAAGCAGTAATAATAACAATAATAATAATAAAAAAAAATATATTATAAATTAACCGCGAATCTAGCTTTACTTATAATAAAGAAAGATAATACTTACTATAAAACATAGATTGAAAAGGAAAATCATAAAGAATAAAAAAAATTAATTAAAGAAAATCTTATGATAATAATAATAATAATAATAATAATAATAATAATAATAATAATAATAATAATATATATATATAATAATAATATAATAATATATAATAATAATATAATAATATATAAAAATAACAGCACAAGCTTCTTATAAAAATATTATTATTTTTTATAAGATATAACATCTAATACCTATCTATAAAAAAGTACTTTTTTATGGAGAAAAAGAAAAGAGGCTGTAATATAATGAATAATTTCAATTATATGAAAAAATTATTAGATGATAATCAGATAAAAAAATATATATTATAAATAATTATATATAAATGTTTCTTGTGGAGGGGGGGAGAAAAGTTAAAAATACAAAAATATTATAAAAAATATCAAATCTCTAAACTAGAAAAGAAATATAAAAAACTTTACTAGAAAGTTCTAAGCCCCGAGCTCTAATTTAATTTAAGGATAAAGATTTATTATCAATATATATATGTATATTATAGATTCTAAAAGATATATCTATAAGAGCTTAAGATTTATAATAAATTCAGGAGCTTTATATATAAAGTAATATTCCACGGATCTCATAAATAAAAGTCTTAAAAATATGACTTAAATAAAAAAATACTGATAAAAATCCTAGAAAAAGTAAATAATCTTTTTCTTACTTAGTTTTTCTTATATAATATTTATAAATAAGGATTTAATAGTATCTATGTATTATAATATTCTATATAATCAGAGAAGATAGAAATATTATGATAAATACTACTAGTATTTCTAATCTTAGAAACCAAGGCCTCATGGGAAGAAAATAATTATAAAAACTTAAATCTTTATGATTTTTATAAGAAAAAAATTATAAAATATATTCATGTAATATCAGTTTTACTGTAAAAAGATTTATTAAAGTATTATATAATCTATAAGCCATTGTGAAATAACACCAGATTATTCATGATTAAGATTAGAAAAGTTAGCAATAATCTCTTAAAATAATAAATCTCTATTTTTCACATTATTGAATTAAAGATATATTCTTTATATTATCTCAGACTTCTATTCTTATATCTTGTTATAGCTCTTTGAGTTATACTCTATTTATAAATCTAAAAAAATTTTAATCAAATAACTAGAAGATGGAATTTAAAAGATTTATATGTAATAGATCTATTCCCTCCCGTGTATACATGTCTATATAAGCAGGATTCTAGGGGTCCGCAGGTAGCTGCGGGTAATGATGGTCTTTTTGGCCTTGCGTGTACAACTCCTCTAGGTTGTTCTATGACATTATATCAAGAAGTCTCTAGCTAGAACTGCTATGCTAGTCTTATTATTTTATTTAAAATTAAAATTATATTCTTATTATAAAGATAGATTAAAAATGCTTCTATTTTTTAAGAATAATATAAATATAAAAACAAATCTTTATATATAAAATAAAGTAGATCCTGGAATTTGTGAGCGCCAATCAAATACTCATATTCAGAGCGTCTAAACTAAAATATCGAACACGGGAGGGGAAAGGAAAGAAGTATAAGAGAACATATATAAATAATAAAAATAAGTAAGCAAGGCGAAGCAAACAGAATAAATAAAATAAGATTATATATAATAAATAAAGTAAATAAATATTAAATTATATATTTTAGTTATATCTTATTATTATATTACTTTTCTTTTTAAAACTGGCTATTTTCAGCCAGGGGCATGTTGTTATCTTTATAATCTAGTATAAACTTATCAGTTTCAGCAGTGGCTAGTTACTGTAGCAGTTACTTAAGAGATCTAAAGCAGGTAGAGTATCTAATATAATAATTTTATAAATAAAATAAAATATTCTTAAAATTTCTAGCTAGATATTATATATAATCTGCTTTATCTGAAATAAGCTATTTAATCCTGTACTATAAATAATTATAATATAACTGACTAGTTAATATCTCTTTAATTTTCTATTCTGTTTAATTATTAATTTTAATAGAAATAGTAATATTTTAAATTTAATCAGGTAGAATCTCCAAGAAATTCTATAAATATAATTTTTTAAAATAAAAGATCAGATATACTCATATATTTTTAAAAAAGTAAATCTTATATATATTATTTATTATATTAATAATTAGAACTAGTTTATACCAGCTATTAAAAAGTTTCTGTGAAAATTAATTCTAGTATCAGTTTCTTATATTAATAAAAATTTTATTACTGATATTAAAATTTTTTAAATAATATTAATAATTTATTTATTAAATTTATTAATTTTAGACTTTTTAAATATCTTTCTGAATAAAAAATTAAATTTATTTTATTTGATAAATAAACTCCTGCGCCTGATTCCGGGTAATTATATACAGTAGAGAATCTATAAATAATATTTAATTAAATAATATTCTAGACTTATAATCTTTCTTTATTATAAATAGTAATAATCTAGTAGATTCATACAGGAGAGTAATAATAATAAAATTAATTAAAGATAATAATTTTAATTAATTATTTTAAAAATAATTAATAAATAGAATAAATTATTAAATTATATATTAATTAATAATCTTTATCTGTCTATTAGTTTGGGAGTAGTACGCAGTAAAAAACTTTAATTTAATTTATAAGATTTTATAAAATTTATTCCAGAAATTAGCTATAAATTAATTTTTTTAATCAGAGATAATTATATCTAGTAATTCTGTCCAGATATATATCTAATTTATAAATAAATATATTATATCTTATATAAATATCTGCTTAATATACAGAATAGAGATTATACATTTACTAAAATAATTTATTATAATAAAGATTATATTATAGCTGTGATAATTTTTTAGAAAAAAGTAAAAATCTATTAAGATATATTATTATAGATATATAAAAATTAATAAAAAATAAAGTAAATCTAAAAATAAATTATAATAAATATTTTTATATTTATATATTAAATAATTATTTATATAATATTAGATATTCCTGTTCCAGGTACTCTAGTAATACTGATATTTTATAAAAATTATTATCTTTATATATCCAGGATATATAAGTAATAGTTAATAATAAATCTTATTTAATAATTATATCTGAAAATCTCTCTTATCAGGAATTACTAGTTAATTTTAATATAATAATAATCTATTTTTTAAAAAAAATTTATTATTTAATTATTATACTTTCTCTCAGAGAGGCTCTAAAGACGGATAAATATAATTAATATTTAATATATAATTAATTATATAAAGATTTAGTTCTATAGGAGCTATTATTATAGCAGATTTAAAAAATATAAATTAAAATTTAGAAATAATTTTTAGTTTTAATTAATTTAATTTTAATAATATCTGAAAATAGTGATCTTTAAATTATCTAATAATAAACTTTTTATAAATAAGATAATTAACTAGAGTATTATTCTTTTTTAAATAATAATAAATAATAAAATAATAATAAAAGAATATCTTTATTTAATAGATTTATTAAATATTAAATTTCTTAGTAATTATAAAATATTCTAAAACTCAGTAATCTATAAAAATATTAAATTTTTTTAATTATTATAAATCTTCCAGCTCAGCGCGCTACTCTACCAGAACTTATATAATTATTAATAATTTCTTATTATAAATATTATAATTATATTCGGGCAGGGATATAGTCTTAAAATAATAAATTATAAAATATTATATTTTATTAATTTATTAAAAAAGAACTTTTATTATTATTTTATTAATAATATTAATTTCTACCCGTGTAGGCCTAAAGAAATCATAATATATTAATATAAATATAAATATTAAAATTTTTTTTAAAGCCTGGAAGACTTTTTTATAAATATTATTTTATATAAAGAAAATATTTTTCTGGATTAATTAAATTATAGATTTTATAATTTAATTATATTTCTTTATAAATCAGCGGTAGAAGTTACAGAAATTTAAAAAAAATTAAATTTTTTTAATAATTATAAAATATTATTATTTAATGATTACAGCAGTCTTAGCTGGATTTATATATATATTATTAATAAAAATTATAAAGTCTAGGAATTTTATCTTTATTATATAAAACTTATATTTATAGATAGCAGCCTGGAGACCAGCGGTATAAAAATATTTTAAAATTTAATATATATAAAATTTATATTTAGTTTTATTTTTATTAAAGATTAACATGTTATTAATATAAATAGTAATAAATTTATTTAAAAAGTCTATAAAAATCTTATTAATAAGTTATTAGAAAACAGCTGGACTGTTAATAAACCTAAATAATAATATATAGTATTTATAGATTTTATAATAAATATAGAATATTGTCAGATTCTTAAAGCCAGGATTTATATAAATTTAATAAAATTCTTAATAAATATCAAGCTTAATAAAGATCTTAGTATTTTTTAATTAGTCTATTATTTTATTAATAAACAGGATTAGATAGAAATCTTTATAAATTAATATATTTAATTTTTAATAATTAATATATAAATATAGTCCTCCTCCGGGCTTCCACACTATGAGAATAGAAGAGATAAATAATATAATATTAAAAATAATAATTTTTTTTTTAAATTTTTAATAATATATTATTAGATAGTCTTAAGTTTTTCTAGAATTATTTTATATAATAAATTATTTTCAGTAGATTCTCTTCTTTTAATTTTATCCAGTAGTTATAGAAGTAGAATAATAAAAAAGTATTTAATTTTTTTTTAAAAAAATATTTATTAAGTTATAATAATATTTAAATAAAATTTATTTAATCTATTTCTTCTTTATTATTTTAAAATTTTAATTTATAAAATTTTACTTTTCTAAAATTACTTTTTTAATTATATTTAAAAATATAATAAATATTTCAGACTTCTAGTTCTGAAGATATTTATAAAATATAATAATTTTAATTAATATTATTTTAATTTTATTTAATATACTCTTGCTGCGAGATCTTGGGAGTAGTATAAACTACTAATACTAGAAGTTTTAATTATTAATATTATAATTTATCTTAATTAATATCTCCTGCGGAAGACTCCGGGAGGTTTACAGAAATATAAATTTATATTTTAAAACTAATATAGAATATAATAATTCTAATATTTTTTAAAAATATTTATTCTAGTGAATAGTGTCCTGCTGGTAACTTTAATTTATAAAATACTGGTTTAAAATATTTTATAAAATCTAGTATAATAAGCCTATTCTAATCTTATTTTATAATAAAAGCTGGTCAGGCTAAATAAATTAATAATATTAATAATTTAATAAGATTTTATATTTTGTGAATTATATTTTATCCAGTATAATATTATACTGACTGAGATTAAGGATTAGAAAGAGTATATTATTAAATTATTATTTATTAATAATAAGATTAAAATAAATAATATATATTAAAAATATAATAGCTTTTCTGTTAAATTTTATTATAGTATATCCAGTTATTCGAAAAATTATTTTATTTTAGAATCAGTATACTAGCTTAATTATAAAATTAATATTTATATATATAAATATATTTACTTTAGTATCTACTAAAATACAGATAAATATTACTAGTTTATTTTTTAATATTAAAATATTTATTATAAAACTTTTACTTTCTTAGTCTAGTAAAATCTGTAAATCTAATATACTTAAGTAAATTTTTATTTTATTTAAAAAAAAGATTTTTTTTTAAATATTATTTTTTATTTATTTATTTTTTTTATAATCTTTAATTATTTAATCTAGATTATTTTCTTTTTTAAGTAATCTTTAATTAAATAATTTTATTTTTAATAAATAAAATATTATTTTTTAAATATTATATAAATATAGTCCTCAGGCTCCAGGCTTAAAGTATAACTAATAATTCAGAAAATTTAGATATTAATAACAATAGAAATAATAAAGATAATAATATCTAAAATAATTAGTAAAATATAATAAAATAATAAATTAATTTTATTAAATTATTTTATTATCTGATTAATAAGGCCTGAAGCACCAGTATAAAATTTAATAAATTAATTAAAATTTATTTTATTATTTATAAATTAGATTATAGTTATCTCTCTCAGCTTAAAAAATAATTATTAATATAAATTATTTTTTTAGTAAGTCTTGATAATACCAGCCTCCATAGTTAGATATTAAAATATAAAAATAAAATTATAAAATTTTTTTTTAAATATTATTTTCAGTTTTTAATATTAATATTAGATATTATAAGCTTTATTTAAATTAGTAAAGATTATTTTTAAATATTTTAATATATTAATAATATTCTCATAGAAGTCAGTTATTTCAGAATAAAATTAAAATATTAAATATTTTTAAATATCTCTTTTATAATAACTGTTTATATATGCGTGTCAGATAACTAATATAATCAGATAATTTATATTAACTTTTAATTTTTATTATATTATAATTAACTAGTCTTCAAAAGCCAGAGTCTTTCTATTATTAAATATTAAAAAATCAGAAATTTTTAAAAATTTTTTAGATTCAGGGATCTCAGCTCTCTGGTTATTATAAATTATATAATATATTATTAATACTATCTATATATTATATTTCTGGAAGATATTATTATATTTCTTAATTAGTTTATTTTATTTTTAAATAAGCATGTCATGCTTATCAGTTATAATATTTAATTTTAATTTTATTTTATTTATAAGATTAAAAATTAAATTAAAAATCTTTTTTAAATTTTTTTTATATATCTTATTAAATTTTTTTAAATAATCTTTTTATAATTATTAGTTTCTCTATTCAGTAAAACAGTCAAGCATTATCTTAGATTTTTTTTATATAGAATAAAGCCAGCCTGGCTTTCTCTAGTTATTATAATTTAAAAAAATTGTCAGTTAATGATTTTTTTAAAAATTTAATTCAGGCTGTTCCATCTTGGCTGTTTTAGTATTATCAAGTATATATCAGATAGATACTAGCAGTCTTACTAGATAACTAGCCACTTGTAGTATTTATAAAAGAAAGAATAAATAGCTATAATATTTAATATTATATAAATACTAATTAAATACTTATATTTGGAGCGTCTAAACTAAAATATCAAATACAGAAGGGGAAAGGAAAAAAGTGTAAAAGAATATATATAAATAATAAGAATAAGTAAATAAGATGAAATAAACAGAATAAACAAAACAAGATCATGTATAATAAACAAAGTAAATGAATACTAGATCATGTATCTCAGTCATGTCTCGCCATCACAGAATTAAATTACTACTTAATAAAAATTACTACTATCTAAGAAATTATATTTAAGAAACTTGATTAGATCCAGAAAAAATATATAAAAAGTATTAAGATTTTTTGTTAATAATAAGAAGTCTTATATAAATTCTAGAATCTATTTTAATAATTAATAATTAGATATATTAAGCTGTAAAGATATTTATCTAATTTTATTTATTAATAAAATAATAGACTAGTTGAAAATACTAAAATATTCATTTAATTTAATATTTATTAGGAATTTTGTTGAATTTATATAGATTTTAATTTTAAAAAAATGTAATAATATTTTATACCCTTTACAGGACTTATAAATATTATATATTATTCTTTAATTTTCTTAATTTTAATTATCTTCCAGCAACTTATTAATAAAATTTTATAAAATTTTTATATAAATTATTTATATTAATAATATACTGATCTTTCAGTAAAATTAAATATAGATTTATATATTAGATTTTAAAATAATTTTATATTATTAGTTTCTACACTATTGTCTATAAATATAAATTCTATATAATAAAGACTAAATTTCTAGACTTTATAATCTCTATTATTAATATATATATAAATTTTATCAAAATAATTATAATTACCAAGTAATAGTACTTTATAAGTCTTAAAAAAACTTTAGACTTTTATAATTTTCATTTTTTATTCATAAAAAATATATAATTAAATCTAAAGTCTATAATCCAGTTAATCCAAAAAAGACTTTTTTTATATAGAGTAATACCTGTAAAAAATTACCTAGATTTTAAAACAATTCTAATATCTATATTTATATTAATATACTATAGTTTTTTAAAATTATACAGATAAAAATTAATAGTATTAATAAAATATCAATAATAAGTCTTTTTTAAATAAATAAACAGGATATAATATTTTATAACGAATAATATTATTTTAAGACTATATCCCTGTCTAAATATAACTACAATATTTATAATAAAAAATATTAATAACTATATAAGTTCTAGCAGAATAGCACACTAAATTAGAAGAAATCATAATAAATTAAAAAATTTAATATTCTTAAAGACTGCTAAATCTTAGAATATTATAATTATTAAAAGATTCATATCTTATAAGTCTACTAAATAAATTTATTTTATTATTGTTTTTTTTATTATCTATTATTATCCAGGAAAAGATAATATCTTAATAAAGTAATCTATCTATAAGAGATCTACTATCAGATTATTAAAGAATTATCATTTTTGAAATATTATTTAAATTAAAATAACTAAAACCAAGTATTTTTCAGTATTTTAATCTATATTTGTAGAATTTATTATAATATCAACTTCTATAGAACTAGATCTTTATATAATTAATTAAATTTAAATATTGATTATAATTATTTAAATTTTAAAGTCTCTCTAGGAGAAAGTATATTAATTAAATAATAAATTTTATAAAAAATAATTTATTATTATATTGAAACTAGCTGGTAATTCCAGATAAAAAACTTTTTAAAATATTATTATCAAGTATATTCTATTATTAATTATTATTTAAATATTCTGGAGATATAATGATACTAATTCTTATAAAATATCAATATTATTAGAATACCTGGAATAAAGATATCCAATATTATATAAATAATATATAAATATAAGATTATTTATTAAGATTACTTTTTATGTATATTATATTCTTTACTGCTCTCTATATATTTTTTAAAATATACTTTAATGAATCTTTATTTTTCTAAAAGAAAATTATTACAGCTATAATATAGTCTATATTATAATAAATTATTCTAATAAATATATAGTTTTTATTTCTTATATAAAGCAGATATCTATGCAAGATATAATATATTTATATATAAAAAATATAAAAACTAGTTTACAATTAACTTTGAGAATAAGTTTTATCAGATTTTATAATAAAATCTTCTTATTATATATTTATTGAATTAATGAATTAATCAAGATTATTAATTAAAATATAATCCAGGAACTTATTCTATTTATTAATTGTTTTCACAATAATTAATTAAAATTATTATTCTTTATTATTCTTATTACTATAACTATTTTATATAAATTTATGTCATAAAATTATTTAGGAAAATCATATATATAAAACCAAAAAGATTATCATTATCTATAATTACCTGTAGATTTCTAGAATCCTGTTTGTATGAATATATATATACAGGAATAAATAGTTACTATTATTTGTTTATTATAAATTATTAGCTATTACTGTTTATAATTAAAAAAGATTCTAAATCCAAGATATTATATAAATAAATATTTCTATAGATTTTTATTATATATAGATATTTAAACTCAGACATAGAAATTTTATTTATTGAATAATAATAAACTAGCTTTTTACCTGGAAAGTTATTTAAAAAATTAAAATTAATAAATTTAGTAAATAAACTGTCAACACTTCCAGAGAATTCTATAATATTTAAAAATAAGATTTTTCATTAATTTAAGAAACTAATACTAAAATTGATTTTTAAACAAATTCTTAGATAATTTATAGAGACCTGTCCTGATTATTAGTAAAATAAAAAAATATATAAGATTTCTTTTTTGCAGATATATCTAATCTTTAATTTAAAAAATAATATTTAGAAATTTTTAAGAAATCTTATCTGATTAAAATCAGAATATTATTAATTTTTATTAAGATTAATAATTAAACAGAAAAGAAAGTTAAAAAAATTGTAATTTATATATTTATTTATTATATAAAATTACATAACTTATCTCAGATAAAGTAGATTATATATAATATTTGATTAAAATTTTCAAGAATATTTTATTTTGTTTATAAAATTATTATATTAAATATCCCACCTGATCTAGATTTTTCGTAAATTATTATAATAACTTACCACTACTAAAATAGATAAGTTCATATTAAATTATAAGAATAATAATATTTCCCTGGCTGAGAATAACCAGTTTCAAGAAAAAAATAATATAATAATAAATAATGTAATTGAAATATATAATATAATTTTACTTATTCTATTGAATTTTATTTGTTTTATTTTATTCGGGTTTTTTATTATTTAAATATATTTAAATATATTTCTTTCTTTTTCCTTTCATAGTTGATTTTCTAGTTTAAATATACTGAATAAAATATATTTAATTAGCTTTCATGAAAATAATATTCAAAATTTTTATGATTTTATTTTTATATTTCAGTACTTACCAGTGGAGGCTAGTATTGTTAGACTTTACTAGAAAAATAACTTATATTATTAATTATTTTTTTTTGGGGATGATTATAGTCTAATTTATAAAAAATAAAATATAATAAAAAATCTAGTTTATTATCTAATTATACTTCATTATGATTTCTAGTAATATTATTTTTATTATTCTTATTTCTATTAATAATTAAACTCTTTAAATTTACATTATTAACTTGGAGCCAGAGAACTATATTTATATAATGATTAAAGAATAATATTTTATTTATCATTAATAGAATCACCTGATTAAAGATTACTATAAAAAATAATTTGAATTAAACAGCTAGAAACTATAAAAGAAATTAAATAAAAATTATATTCAGAAGAAATCTCTGACCTACATGAGATAAAAATAATTAAAATATATTAGATTTATAAAATCTACTAGATCAGGAGAGTGAGAGTTTCATAATTAATATTTTAATATTAAAAAATAGATTAATAATATCTGTTCATATTCTAACAAATACTAGAGTAAGTATATTGATATGAATACTAATTTCATAGTTAAGTTAATATACTGATTAGAGAATAAAATATTTCTTTTGATAACTAAATATATAATTATAAGATTTAATAAAAATATCATATTCTTGATACATATTATTTACTTCATTCTTATTATTAATAAAGAATAGTTTAATGATATATCTTTTCCAATTCATAGATTCATATATTTAATTAATATAATGAAATACAATATTAAGCAAAATATAATTTATAAAATATAAGATCTTCTTAAATTAGTAGTATTACCAACTTATTTAAATTAATTTTAATTATGAAATAAATTAAAAATAAACTTATTATATCTAAATCTCTTTAAAGAACTTAAATTAGTACTCTATGGTTAAAGCTGGTAATCAAAAATCATTTATTAAAAAAAATATTTTTAGAAAACTTTAGAGCCATCATATCCTGTATTAATCTTAGAATACAAATTTATATTTTTATAAATTTATTAAAGCTTCCTGCAGGGGGCTTCAATTAGAATTTAAAATAATAATTTTAATAATTAAAATATTTTTACTAGTAGCCTGTATCATTCATAAGAACTTATAATAAAAGTATATTAAAAATTCAAGATAATATTAATTAGAGCTGCTATATTCTAAAAATATCTTTAAAATTAAGAATATAAAATATTTATTATATTTATAAGTATAACTCAAAGAATAACTTTTTATATAATATCCTACAAATCAAAGTTCGAAATCAATAGAGAAAATTAAATAAATTTTATTTTAATATATTATAACTTAGTCAATATTTCTTTAAAAAAATTATATTTTTCTATTATAATTCATATCCCTATGACTATTGTATAAGATTAGAAAAAGAGAATCTATTAGAAACAGCTTTTCTATATAAAATACTTTTAAGGAATCTAAGAATCGCTAAATATTATATAATCAAATATTTAAAAAAAAAATATTATTCTTAAAGTTCTTATGTATTTTCTATATTCTCATGGTACGGAAGCCTGGAGAAAGCTTATATTTATATATTAATTATTAAAAATTAGATTTATTGATTGATAAGGACTTTTATCTAAATTTACTTATTAATAAGATAATATATTAATTGAAAAATACTAAGATCTTCACTAAGCTTGATATTTATTATGATTTATTAAAATTATATGAATTATGGCTCCAGGAATCTGACAGAATTTTTATTCATTATAAAATTTATGAATATAATATTACTTGATTTTATTGATAACCTGGCAGCTTTCCAGTGACTTAATAATAAAATTCTTATAAATTTCTTGGATAAGTTTATTATTCTTTATATTAATTATATACTAATCTTCAGTAAGAATAAAGTTGAATATGAATTTATATAAATTATGTTTTAAAATATTCTTATACTGCTGGCTTCCCGACTATTATTTATAAATATATATTTTTAAATTTTATAATACTTTCCACTACCAGTATATACATGCATCTGGTTAAAATTATTATAACTAATGAACAATAATATTCTATTATAATGAAAAATCTAATATCTCTTAACCTTCTATAATTTCCATTATCAATTTGTATATAAGTATAATTAAATTATAAAGTCTATTTTAGTTAACCTGGAAAAGTATCTTTTTTATATAAAACAATATTTATACAGAAATACTCCAGATTCCGAAAAGATCCTGATATTTATATTTATTAGTATAGTATAATATTTTCTATATTTACATAGATAAAAATCAATATTATTAATAAGATAATAGTTCTTTTTTAATGAATTAATAAATTATAGTAATTTATAATTTATTACTACAAGATTATATCCCTGCCTGAATATAATTATGGGCAGAGTGACATACTAAACTAGAAAAATTATAATAATTAGTGAAATTTGATATTTTTATAGACTACTAAGTCTTGAAATATTTTGTAATCATTAAGAAACTTAGTATTTAATAAGTCTGCTGAACAGAGATACTTTATTATTATTATTTTATTATTTATTATTATGTAAAGAATAATATCTTAATAAATTATTTTATTCATAGAGAGCCTACTACTAGATTATTAAAATATTATTATTCTAAATATTATTAAAGCTAGACTAGCTAAAATTAAATATTGTTTTTAAAATTTGATCCGTAATTTTTGAATATGTTATAATAATAATTTTAATGAAATTAAACTCTTGTATAATTAATCATATACTAAATTTTAACTATAATTACTTATTTTCAATATTTTTAAAAAAAATATAATAACTAAATAATAAGTCTTTTCTAAGAAATAGTTTATTACTATTATACTCAAACCAGCCAGTAATTCCTAATAAAAATATCTTTAAATATAAGTATCAAATAAAATTTATTACAAGCTGTTATTTATATATTCTAAATATATAAAAATACTAATTCTTGTAAAATATTAATATTATTGAAGGATCTGAAACAAGAATATCTCATATTATATAAATAGTTATTTAATATATAAGTAGAAAGAATAATTATTATAATATATTATTTAATAACTTCTATTTCTTTTCAAAAGACTATGGTTATAATATAAGTTTTATTATATTAAATTATTTTAATAAGTATATATTATTTATATTTCTTATATAGAATATAACATATTTATAAATGAGGTATATATTTAGATAAGATTGTTTAATATTATTATTTCTAATTCTAGAGACTAGTTTATTATTGATTTCAAGAATAAATTTAAAATCTTATAGATTAAATTAAAGTCCTTTACTATATGTTATTCTTAGATTTATAAATAATTCAAGATTACTAAATAATATATAACTCAGCAGCTCAGCCTATCTATTAGTTATTTTTAAATAGTTCTTTAAAATTATTAATTTTTAATTAATTTAATTATTATTATTTTCCTATATAAATTACTAAACTGTTACTAGTTATAATAGAAAAAAATTATAAATCTAAACTATTATTTAATTAGATATCTTCTGTAAACTTTTTATTATATAAAATTATCCAAGATTAAATATAGAATTCTACCTGTTTAATAAAATAAGTCTAATTATTTATCTAAAGAATATTTAAGAAATTTAAAATTAATAAATTTAATAAATAAACTGTCAGTATTATCCAGAAAATTTGGATATTAGTAACAAAAAATCTATTAATATAAAAAATAAATACTGGAACCAGTCTTTATAAGAACTTTAAATAATTAACATAGATTTATTCTGATCATTAATGGAATGAAAAATATATATATAATTTATTTTTATAGAATTATATATATTTAATTCTTTAACAAATTATATTTGAAGAATTCATTAGAAATCTTACATAATTAAATTTTAAAATAATATTATTCCTGGCTGAGAGCAGCCAGTCTTAAAACAAATATTATTATAATAAATAATATAACTGAGAATATAATATATTTTTATTTACTTTATTTATTGAATATAGTCTTATTTTATTTATTATATATAGTCTTATTTTATTTATTCTATTTATTTTGCCTTGCTTACTTATTTTTATTATTTATATATATTTTTTATATTTTTTTCTTCTTTTTATATAATGATCTAGTCTAGATACACTGAATAAGATATGTTTAATTAACTCTTATATTTAAATTTATTTTAGAAATATATAGTTTTCTTTCAACAATTTTTTATAATATTCTATTTATATAATTTTTAGAAAGGATAAAAAAACTATATAAATAAATCTAAAAAAATATTAAATATAATTTTTCGTGATGCTTTAATCTGTCAAGGAATTAGTAAGTATATATTTATAAAATATTAATTTTAATAATATTATTATTATACTTTTTTCCTAGTGGGATTTATTATATATGTTACTAGACTTTCTGTTAATTTTTTAATAAATATTATATATAAAAAACATTTCCAGTAAATTATCTAATTTTATTATGATCAATATATATAATATATGAGACTAAGAACTTAATTAAATTATAATATATGAATTAAAATTATACTTTAAATCACGTTAAATCAAGAAAAGAATTATAATAAGTTAAAATAAGGATTTTTTTTAGTAAAGATCATAGAGTCTTTTATATAATTTTAGATTTAATAATTCTACTTGAAAGCAGCTACTTCTATATTGAAATTAATAATCATATTACAATAAATATAAATAGTAATGAAGTCTTTTCATAAACCTCGTGGTTATATAAATTAAAAATCAAATAAAATATTATTAGAGTAATAAGTAATCGGATTTTAATGATGATAAAAATAAAGATTTTTTAAAGGTTTTAATTCTGATAGAAAATAGTAATAGTAATATTACTAGTAAAGAATAAAGATATTTTGATTCTACTTAGTATAATCAATTACTAAAAGTATTGTCTGATCATAATATACTTAATATCCACGGAACTACTCCCAACCAGCACCCCAAACTCGCCCTTCTCCATATGATAAGAAAGAATATAATATTAATATAATTGTAATTTCAAAATTATATTTAAATTATTATATCTTATAAATAATTATACATATACCTATCTTATAAAACTATTTTTATATTTTTATATAGTATATTCTGAGTAGAATATTCATAAAAGAATTACTATAGCTGTACTTTTTTATTAGTAAAGAAATAAAACTCAAGATAAATAATTTATTTAATATTATTTTTAGTATTTTAATATTTCTGTTAATGAGGATCTTACTAAGAATAAGATTTTTTAAATATATAATATTTATGATTTTAAGTTCTAGAAAAGTACTTTAACCTATATTATAGATATTTAGTATTATAGATATTTATAATAAAAATCTCGTTATTTATAATTCTAAACTATATTCTTTAATATAAACTGTATCAGAATATAATTATTAAGATTTAAAGATTCTAATTAGTTTTATTATTAATGTAAATATTAATCTAGGATTATTACTTTCTGAGAAGGACTTATATATAAAAAGGTAATAATATAACTATTATTTATCTTATATAGATCACCTTATAATTCAGAAATTAAATTAATCGATTATCTGTTTTGATTATCTGTTTTAAAAGTATTACTAGTAATATATTAATTAAGCATTTCTATTGGTTAATTTTTGATTTATTTAAGCTTTTTAATTCTTCCTGAGCGTAGGTATTATTTTATAAAATAAAAATTCTATATCTTTAATAATAAAGTAATAAAATATTTTTAGAGAAATCAATTATAGAATAGATGTATCTAAAAGATACTAAAGTAATTAAGTAAGAAAAGAAGATAAAATAAAAAGAAGAAGTAGAAAAATTTATATATTTAAACAACAATTAAAAAAATATAAAAGAAAAATATATAATAAATTAAAGATTTATTAAACTACCAAAAGCTATATATTAGAGATAGATATAAAAAGGTTAGATCTATATAAAGATTTTAGTAATGAATAAAATAAGTTTATGATAAATTATTTTTTATATTTATATTTATATCTGCTTTATACGACTCCAATAATAATTCTAGAAAAGAAAATTAAGTTTTTTATATAAAGACTTTTAAAGATTGATAATACTGACTAGAGTAATATTATAAAATATTATTTATAATTATTATTAGATATATTACAGATTACTCTGTACAAGCTTTCTAAAATTATATATTATATTTTATTTTATAATTTACTTAGTTTTTGAATATTAAACCTTTATTTATAACAGATACTCTATACCAATATATTTTATTTATTATATAATTTTTGAAATTAGCGGGTACTTTTGAGATTTATTAGAATTAAAATTATATTAGTAATTAATATATAATTATATAATACTAAAAGATATCTTTAGAAGATAGATTATTATTAATATTAGATATAGGATTTTCTATACTTTTTTATATTCTATTTATTTTATAATACTTATTTATTTGTTGGTTATAAAAATAAGAATAATTAGTTTAATCTAAGTAGTAGGAATATTTTTTAATCACATATAAAAAATTATTGATATTATTATTTAGAATTGTATTGGCTGGAATAATCAATTTTATTTTAAAGTATTCAATTAAAATATTAAGATGTGTCCTAGGAAAAAATAGAAAATATATTTAAAAAAGCATATTAATTTTTATATGTTTTTATAGTAGAAATTGTTAATAATATTTGATTAAATAATTAATTATTTGTATCTGATTTCTTGAATAATCAAAATAAAAAAGTATATAAGAGAGTATTTATAAACTAAATAAATATTGAATATTATATCATAATCTTTATAATTTAATTTAAGATAATAATTTAAATAAACAAGAGTTATAATATTATTTAGAATTATATATTTTATATATTATAATATAAATTTAATCTAATAGATCTCTTATAAGAAAGTTTATAATATATATAATAATAATAAACAATAATTCTACTCAGACTAATATTATTAATTTTATAAAATTATTTTAAAACTAATGTAGCTTTCTTCTTTAAACAAATAATTAGAATATTATTTATATTATGAAATTAATACGAAGCAGATATAGATATAGATTTATTAGTTACTAAACTTAATATATATATATTTTTTCTTAATTTATTTATACTATATATTTAGTAATATTCTATTAATGACCTGATTTACTATGTATTCTAATAGAAAGTTTTTTAGTATATATATTTTATTATTATTATATCTGCTCTATCTTTCTTTCTATATAATTAATTTAATAAAAATAGGATTTGTATAATCTATGTTTTATAAATACTAATATAGAATAAAGAATAAAAGTACTAATATCATCAAGTAATATAGTATCTATATATTTAAATAAAGTAATATATATATATATATATATATATATAATTAGATCTAATAAATAATTTTAATTAATAATTACTTGTATTTGTTTCTTTAATTAAGAAAATTTAATAGATTAAAAATTAAATTATATTAATCTTTATTTATAATATATATTTTATCATTTAGTTTTATAAAATCAATAGCTGATCAGGTAATAAATAAATTTTAAAATAATTTATTAAATTTAGATATTAATGTTATAATTATTTTTTATATATAATAAGTATATCACAGAGCAGCGGCTCCAGGCTAGATTTTATTATAAAATCAAATAATATTTTTATTTTAGTCGTAATGATAATATCTTAATATAATTTATATTGGTTAATATAAATTAAACCTATTAATAATAAAATAGTTTTTACCAAGCTATTAAATATTCTAAAAGAATTTTTTATACAAATACCTTTCTACAGTCTACAAATATAAATATTATATATATAATCTCAAGACTTGAAAATGTCCAGAATAATTACAATATTAAAATATTAAGAATAATCTTAAGTAAATTATAATCAAAAGTTTAAAAAAATAGATTTATACTAAGTTTTTTTGGATATATTCTTTATAATGAAATATTATATTATTATATAAAAATAGTCTTATAGAATTCCTATAGACAGGCTGGGTTAATATAATAATATTGATATATATATTTAAAATCCTGATATTTATAATACTAGATAATATATGTAAGGAACTTTTCTAGAGATAAAAATTTAAGACAAGATTATAAGATTATTATCATTTACAGATACTTTACAGATTTCTAGAATTTTTTATATACTTAGATATACCCGGGAGTAGACAGATAATTATTATTTTGTAAAAAAAAAATTTTTATAATTATTTATTTTATTAAGCTTTATTTTAAAGCTTATTTAAATATATCCTTCAATATTAATTTTATACAGTTTTAGTTCTCTAGCTCTGGCTAATTATATTAAATATTTTACTAAGATTTATTAATTAATCAAGATTCTTAGATCTAAATAACAGATATATTATCCAGAAAACTTATAATATCTTACTATTATTATATATAAGATTTAATCTTAGACTTTACTTATTCTAGCTAGTAAGATTATATAACCAGCCTAGTCTTATTAGAAAAAGTTTTTTATTAAAGGTTTAATCCCTGCATAGATTAGACCTATAATTATATTTATAGATAATTTATGAAAAACTCTTCTAGAAATAAAAATTTAAAATAAAATTATAAAATTATTATTATTTATAAATATTTTATAGATTTGTAGAATCACCTATATACTCAGGTACATCCGGGAATAGATAAATAATTATTATTTCATAAGAATTACTTTTCTTATAATATATTAATCATAACATAAAATATAATATTACAATTATTATTAGTAAAATTCTTATTTAGATAATTTAATTGAATATATAATTATTATAAAATTCTATTCTTAATATAAAGTAATTTTGCGTAAATAAGTTTTATATGATATAAATCATCTATAATAGTAAGTAATATAACTAAGTTATTTTATTTATTTTATTTATTTTATTTATTGTTAGAGCGGAGCCGCCGGGTTCACTGCGAGCCGGCGGGTCACGTGAGTAACACATAGTCGCGGATCATGTGGAATGAGCAAGATCATATAATCTACTTTTATATCATACCTTGCTGGCCTCCCCAATATTGTGGGAGGCCAGCGATCAGTTCCAAGCAATATATTAATTAATATTTATATATATAATTAAATTTATTATATTTCTTATATAGCCTCTAACAGTTCTGATCACTTTTTTTATAAAAAAGACTTGATAAGAAGAATAATATTTTATATTTAAAATATTATACCAAAAAAGAGCTCGCAGAAATCTCTAATAATTTTATTATAAAATTTCTTCTAATAACTGAAACTACAAGTAGTATATATTTAATTAATACTGGAAATAGCAAGATCTCTAAATTATATAAATTCTTAGAAAACAAGAATATTACTATACTTAAATAATAATTATATAAAAAAAAATTTAATTAAAAAATGATATTTATAAAAATAACTCGCAGACCTAGACAAGATAATAAAAGATATAATATAATAATATTTTAATTTATTAAATTTTTCTACTAGTTTTTTATAGCAGAGAAAACCCCGGGAGAGATATAAAAAAAATCTTATATATATAATAAAATTATTAATAAGATCTGTAATAGATAAAAAATACTATAAGAAAAAAATAATTAAATATTATATTTATATAATTTATATAAAAAATTATTTTATATAAAATATATATTACTTTATAAATTTAAAAATAATATAGTAATAAAATATTTACTAGCAGTTAATTTATTTAATCTAGTTAGAATATTATAAATTTTTTTTTTAATAATTCAATAATCCCATAAACCTGCGAAGGGATACAAACCAGTATTATTGAAATATAAAATAAAAAAATTACTAATTTATATATAAATTTATATAATATATTTATTAATAGTATACCCAGCTCCTAGAGTTATATATAGAAAACTAATAGAAAGATTATCTATATATTTAAATACTAGAAAAGATTCATAAAAAAATTTTAAAATGTTTTAAAAAATTAAATATATATAATATCTTTGTAATATACTTATAAACTATTAAGAACTAAATACCAAAATAATATAAAATATTTATAATTAAGTAAAAGAATATTAAAATATTTTTTTAAAAAAATTATAATAATTTAAATAATATAGAATCCCGGAAATATAAATAAGAATCTAGAATTAATCTAAATATAATAAAAAAAAAGTCTTAAATAAATTATTTTATATTTAATATTAAATATTATTAATATTAAAAGCTGGAATATATAACAGCTTATTATCCAGAGAATATAATATAAATAAAAAATTAAATATTTTAATTTTATATATAATAGTAATACTGGAACTTCAGTTATAAAAAAATTTTAATTTTATTAATATATAGATAAAAATTAATATATTTAAAGAATCCGCATCTGTGTGTATTTTAATAAATTATAATATATAAGTAAATCTTATTAATTAATTATAAATAAAATAATAATTAGACTTATTAAATTAAGTTTCTACTGTATAAAGATTCTAGACAGATATTATATATTTTTATATAAATAATATAATCTTATAGTCAGTACTATAGACTGTAAGAATAAAGAAAAAACCAGTTAATAATAATTTAATATTATAAATATATAAAATTTTAATATAATATTAGATATGCCCTGACTGCGAAACTAAAATCCTGATATTAAATAAAAAAAAAACTAATGTTATTATATAAAAAAAATATATTCTAAATTAATTAATAAAAATAATATTAGTATTATTATTAAAAAAGAAGCTTATATTTATATAATATAAATTTATATAAATTTAGATACTGTTTATATGCAAGCAGTAAAATATAATAATAAAATAAATATTATTAAAAATACTATATTTAAACTTCTAAATAAATATAATAAGTTTATAAATATCTTTTTTAAAAAACAGATAGATATCTTAATATTATATTCTATTTATAATTATATAATTAGATTAGAAATAAAAAAATAATCTTTATATTAATTAATTTATAATCTTTCAGAGACTGAGCTTCAGATTCTATATAAATATATTATAATTATATTATAATAAAAATAGATTTATCTTTTTTAAAGTTCTGTAAATATACTTATTTTATTTATTTTTAAAAAAAATAATATATTATATCTTTAAATAGACTACTACAGATTAAATATAATTATTATTAAAGACTATTATTCTTTACTATTAATTAGTAAAATAATAAATAAAGAATTATTATTTATATTTATTATAATTATTATAAATATATTATTATATTATTTAGTCTAGTTAACGTACCTGTTATATTCTAGAGTTATATAAATTATATACTTAATAATTTACTTAATATTTATTATGTTATATATCTTAATTATATTCTTATATATTTATAAAGTTACAAGGAACATACTGGATATATATAAATAATATTAAATTATTTAAAAAAATACTAGTTAATAATAAAAATCTTTAAATATAAGTTTTATATATAAAAAATATATTACTTAGATTTAAAAATTAGATTAGACAGAATCTCAATAAAAAAAATAAATTAAT